>NC_136065.1:1524833258-1526297633 GCF_964261635.1 Lissotriton helveticus
ATAGAACTTAATTAAAAAACAATGGTTAGAAATTAGCATTTAAAAAACTTCAGAAATTTACAGAAAAAACTAAAGGTTACAGGGACATTATAGATAGGAAATGAAAAAAGAAAACGTAGAACTTCATTGAAAAAGACAAAGGTTACAGGGGCGTTGTAGTTAGGCTCAGGTTTCACTCATACAAAACCAATGGAATTGAGCAGTTAGACTTAGCTGAGCTAACTTTAACTCGTGGCCCCCGCAATGACATCACTGATGGCAGCCAGTGACTGTGAGTGTTTCTAAAAAGCTTATCAGTGTTAAATATATATATCAAGGTGTATTGGTGAATCAGTGGGTGTATGAGCACCTGTACGGATGATTTAGACCTGGATGTCTTGTTTCTTACTGAAAGCTGGCTTAGGGAAAGCTCGGCACCAGAAATAGTAGAGGCTCTACCCCCGGGATATGAAATCTCCTGTTTGGATAGGGTAGGAGCTATGGGGGGAGGTTTAGCCATTATTTACAAGGCACCGTTCGGATGCACAATAAGCCCAGAAAATATTGCAAAATGGGATGCTCTTAGCTTCCGAATATCCATCTCGGCCTCGAGTTCCTTTTCAGGAGTACTAATCTATAGGCCTCCAGGACCCTGTGGCCACTTTTTGGAGGCAGTCCCGGACCTAGTAGCAAGCATGCTTGTTGAGAAAAGTGCCATCACAATGCTAGGTGACTTCAATATACATTTAGATGACGTCTACGACCCAACCGCTAAGAGATGCCTAGCGGATATGGAAGCCCTACAACTAGAACAAAGGGTACGGTCGGCCACCCATGAGAAAGGTCATCTTTTGGATCCCATATTCTCAAATGATTCTAGATTGAGGGTATTAGATCCCATATGGATGCCATGGACAGATCATGCCCTCATTCTAATGTACCTCCGAATAGATCGGGGAGAAGAACAAAAGAAAGAACATACAATAGTAGGAAAAAAAGGGCCCAGAATTGTGCCAGAAACTTGGGTTAGCGCTCTGGAGCCTGTTGTGCCCCCAGACACTCAAGATCCAGAAGTTGCTTATAGGAATTGGCAGGCATGGGTAAACACCTCCATAGACAAGAATTTCAGGAAACCAGGCCCCCTATCAAAAAAACCCTGAACAGGTCCTCTTGGTTCTCACACGCCCTGGTGGCTCAAAAAAAAAGCTGTAAAAGACTGGAAAGAGACTGGGGGAAGTCATATGACCCAGAATTAAAGAGAGCCTATAAAGTGGCAACACAGCTCTATCACAAGAGCATTTGGTTAGTGCAGGCGGCTTTCTTTGAAGTAAAAATAGCCATGGCCTCTATATATTCTAGGGAGCTTTTTAAAATTTTTAAGGGACTTACAACGGTAAAAGAGGGGCTATCAGTCCACACTACTCCAAAGAAAGGTGCAATGGATTGGCAAGATTTTTTTAAAAATAAAGTAGAAATTATCTACAACTCCCTCCTCCCTAGCCCAATGATAATACCGGGCGCAATGATTCAAAGAAAATTACAATGTGATCAAGGTGAACCAGAACTAGTGACCTGCCCTGTTCTCAGTTCTTTCCTACCGGTCAATATAGATGTCATCTTTGGTTTACATCAAGAAATCAAATCAGGCTCACCAAGGGATCCAGCCCCCGCATATTCTTGCACAAGGAGGAAGCTCAATGCTTATCCAACTATGCAATGTAATAAATCTCTCCCTTGAAAAAGGTGTAGTTCCTAGAGATTGGAAACACGCTGATCTATCTAACTATCGTCCAATATCGTTATTGCCGATAGTGGGAAAAATCGCTGAAAAACAGGTTAGCACTGCAATCTCATCCTTTCTTGAAAATAACAGTGTCATCCACCAGTCCCAGATGGGGTTCAGACCCAGACACATCACTGAATCGGCGCTGTTAGTGGTCACCGAAAAACTGAAGTCCATATTGGACCAACAGCAGCTGTGGTACTTCTGGATTTAAGTGCTGCTTTTGATACGGTAGACCACTCAGTGCTGATTCAGAGGCTGGAAAGCATAGGAATAGTAGGAATGGCAAAGAAATGGGTAGCTTCATTTTTGAGCGATAGACATTTCCAATGTACGGAGGGAGGTTTCCAGTCAGACCCCTTGGAAGCCCCCTGGGAAGTACCGCAGGGCTCCTCTCTGAGCCCGACATTATTTAACGTCTATCTCAGCCCTCTGGCTCACTTAGTACAGGAATTCGGCATCTCCATCTTGTCATATGCCAATGACACGCAACTAGTGTTTTCTATCTCGGATTCGCTGAACTCAGATCACCGTCAACTTGTCTCCTGCCTCGAAAAAATCAGATCATGGATGGCAAATTGCAAGCTCAAGTTAAACAGAGATAAAACGTAACTAATGATTCTGGGCAATAATGCTAATCCGAAATTGGAAATTTTCTGGCCACCAAGCTGGGGGCCTTCGCCCTCCCCCAAGACTGCCATTAAAGATCTAGGCGTATGGTTGGACCAGAACCTAACACTGGAGACCCAGGCCATTAAATTGGCCTGGACTTGCTTTGGAATCATGCGAATGATTAGGAAGATCATGTCCTTGCTCCCAGAGAACGCAAGGAGAACCATAGTTCAGGCCTTCGTCACATCATGACTGGACTATGGCAACTCCCTGTTTCTGGGATCACCCAAATATGTGGTAAAGAGACTACAGGTGGTTCAGAATGCAGCAGCTCGAATGTTGCTGAGCATACCCAGACGTCAATCAGCCGGGTTAGGACTCTGGAAATTGCATTGGCTTCCGATACAGGCCAGGATTAAATTCAAGTCTCTATGTATGGCCCATAGGGCCATGCAGGGGAAAGGCCCTGTTCTTATCCAAAAATTAATCACGCACTACCTACCGGATCAGCACCTCAGATCTAGCTCAAAATTTCTGATGAAGGTAGCCCCAGTTAAAAACGCTAGATGGGGTGGAAGATCATTCGCTCATCTGGATCTGAGGCTATGGAGCAGCTTAGACCCAGAGATTCGCCTCATTGAATGTGAACTTTCTTTCAAAAAAAGGCTCAAGGCCTGGCTTTTCCCGCTGGACTAAGTACTAGTTGTCTTTCTCCTTATCTGGCAGTGCTGAGATGCCCAAGGGTGGTCACACGCTTTATAAATCCCACAAACCTAAACATAAACATGACTGATTGTATGAGTGAGTGATTAGGTGTCTCAGTGAATATATGGTTGAGTGACGGGTTGTATGAATGTTTGTATCAGTTTGTCAATTGATGTCTAAGTGGCTGTATGGGTGTGTGAGTGGGTAGGTGAGTGGCTGTATGGGTTACTTATTGGTTGACTGAGTACCTGTATGGGTATATGAGTGTCTGTGTGGATGGGTGAGGGGTGTGTGACTGCTTGTATGGATGAGTGAGTGGGTGAGTCAGTGGCTGTATGGATTACTGAGTGTGTGTGTGTGTGGGGGGGGCTGATTGGGTGAGTGAGTATATGTATGGCTGTATTGGTGAGTGAGTGGATGTATCAGTGGTATATGGGTGAGTAACTGGGTATATGAAAGGCAGTATAGGTAATGGGTATATGATTGACTGTATGGGTGAGTAGGTGGCTGTGTGATTGACTGTATGGGTGTGTGAGCAGATGTGTGAGGAGCTCTATGGGTGACTGGCTCAGTGTGTGAGTGGGTGTATGAGAGGATATGTCAGGGGCTGTATTAGTGAGTGAGTGTTGTTATGAGTGGCTGCATGGGTGAGTGAGTGGATGAGTGTGTAGATCTATGAATCAGTGATTGAGTGTGTAAATACTGGTATGGGTCTGTGAATGGGTTTGAGAATGTTTTTGTGGGAATGGGAGTTAGTATATGAAATGTTCTATGAGGGTGTGAGTGTGTGCATCAGTGATTCTGTAGATGATGTCATCAGGTCATCAGTGATGTTATAAGTGATGTCACTTAGCATGTCATGAGTGATGTAATATGTGAGGTCATAAGCAGTGGTCTGGGTGCCGCAAATTATAGTTAGCTCAGCTAACTATAACTCCTGAATTTTACTGGTTTTATGCTAGTGAAACCTGAGCCTAACTATAGCATCCCGTTACCCTTTGGTTATATTTACTTAAAGAGATAGTTTATGAAATTAAATGTGTGTTTTCATAAATAAAATTTTGTTAAGAAATAAAGAGGCTGATTACGACGTTGGTGGTCTGATGCAGGCGGGATAATACTGCATAACCTGTGGCTTCTCCACCGCAGTATTACAAACTGCTGCTGTGTAGGCAGTGTTGCTTCTGCAGTCCCACCACAGCTGCATTTTTCGGCTGAGAAGAACAGCCAGCAGTCATGCAGCCGCAACGGGACTGCTGCCATGTCAGATGCAAGGTGTGCCATTCACCATGTTGTGCATTCCACATAGTGCACATATGGTGGTGCAAATCTAGGGGAGCACAACATGTGACCCCGCACACACACTCATGGGCAGATTTGCCTGGGGCACAGTTTGGGCCGCCTTCCCTGCCTTTCCACTACCCTTTTCATGTCAGGGTCCCCGCAATTTAGTGGGAGGTGGAACAGCAGGTTGTAATCTGCTTGGTGGTTCAGGCATTGGCACTGCCAGCATTTCCTTCCCCTCTCATGACTGCGGCTGTCACGAAATCCAGGATAACAGTGAAAATGGCAAGGCACCTATGGGCTTGTGGTGGTCTGACCACAAGGGTCAGAATCAGGTGGCCTGACTGCCGAAGTCACGGCGGTTGCACCACAACCATGAGTTTGGCGGACCCAAGATTGCCAAACTCAGAATCAGGCCCAAAATGTTTATTATGTATGGAAATGTTATTAACAAAAATATATGTTTTCAAAGGAAATAAAGGCTTGTTTGTTTAAGCCAAGATCTAGTGATATTAGAATCCATTATCTACATAAGGGGGGCTGGATGGGAGTTGTGAGAGGTGATGAAGGAAATGTGAGGGACAGCTTGTTTAGAAAATAAAACACCTTTTGCGTTACTGGCGGTAACTTACTAGACATATGAGGTCACATAATCACAGTCCCCTGAAACAGGGTAAACACTGGCACCCATAACCTGCTGACATTAGAACGCAAAATTAATATAAAAGTGCAGTGACAAAAGCATATGTATAACTAACAAGAACAGAACAATAAACCACTTACTAGAGCACTTTACTAAATCCCACACACATATCCCTCATAAATGACAAGATGGAAACAAGGAATCAACTACAGTACAGAGATATCTCCAACACCATGATATCAGAGTTGGGTCCTATGTGGCGCCCAATCGGGAAAAAGCCACCACAAAGCGGGCAACACATCGCGATGCCCTTACAATGCGGTTGTTACAACGACCGCGTTGTTACCACGCACTGTCATTACTACGGAAGTCATTACATCAAACTGCAGTAGATGGCATGCTAACATTAGAAATAGTATAGCTTACTATTCCAACACCTTCCCGACTGTTACGTAGGCTGGAGTTGGAATAGTAAATTATACATTTCTAATGTCAGCACGCCATCTACTGAAAGTCAATGTAGTGAGTTGCTTAGTAATGGCTTTGCATGGTAACAACACAGTCATTGTAACAACCGCGTTGTTATGTCACGCGTTGTGATGACTCGCGTTGTAATGATTCAGAAAAGGGGGTGGTGATGAACAGAGTGTCTGAATTAAGCAGACCACTCTTACCCAGTCCAAAGATCAGGGCTTGATCCATCACCGTTATTTATCTCACTGCCCCATCCCAGCTCAGAACCTGGCTATATGCAAATTAGTCTGTCCCTGGCCCAGTGCATCATGGGAACAGGGCAGACCAAACTACCAAGCCAATTCTTCACCAGAAAGGAGACAAGCTACCGGGGACCGGTTTCTGGCATTTCAGCCTCTTCGCCCCGGCTTGCTTGAATCCTGATGGAGCAGTGAGAAAGGGACTCATGTCTGAGTATACCCTGCCACACCTATAGTGGCCAAAAACGATTCAGAAAAGGGGGTGGTGATGAACAGAGTGTCTGAATTAAGCAGACCACTCTTACCCAGTCCAAAGATCAGGGCTTGATCCATCACCGTTATTTATCTCACTGCCCCATCCCAGCTCAGAACCTGGCTATATGCAAATTAGTCTGTCCCTGGCCCAGTGCATCATGGGAACAGGGCAGACCAAACTACCAAGCCAATTCTTCACCAGAAAGGAGACAAGCTACCGGGGACCGGTTTCTGGCATTTCAGCCTCTTCGGCCCGGCTTGCTTGAATCCTGATGGAGCAGTGAGAAAGGGACTCATGTCTGAGTATACCCTGCCACACCTATAGTGGCCAAAAACGATTCAGAAAAGGGGGTGGTGATGAACAGAGTGTCTGAATTAAGCAGACCACTCTTACCCAGTCCAAAGATCAGGGCTTGATCCATCACCGTTATTTATCTCACTGCCCCATCCCAGCTCAGAACCTGGCTATATGCAAATTAGTCTGTCCCTGGCCCAGTGCATCATGGGAACAGGGCAGACCAAACTACCAAGCCAATTCTTCACCAGAAAGGAGACAAGCTACCGGGGACCGGTTTCTGGCATTTCAGCCTCTTCGGCCCGGCTTGCTTGAATCCTGATGGAGCAGTGAGAAAGGGACTCATGTCTGAGTATACCCTGCCACACCTATAGTGGCCAAAAACGATTCAGAAAAGGGGGTGGTGATGAACAGAGTGTCTGAATTAAGCAGACCACTCTTACCCAGTCCAAAGATCAGGGCTTGATCCATCACCGTTATTTATCTCACTGCCCCATCCCAGCTCAGAACCTGGCTATATGCAAATTAGTCTGTCCCTGGCCCAGTGCATCATGGGAACAGGGCAGACCAAACTACCAAGCCAATTCTTCACCAGAAAGGAGACAAGCTACCGGGGACCGGTTTCTGGCATTTCAGCCTCTTCGGCCCGGCTTGCTTGAATCCTGATGGAGCAGTGAGAAAGGGACTCATGTCTGAGTATACCCTGCCACACCTATAGTGGCCAAAAACGATTCAGAAAAGGGGGTGGTGATGAACAGAGTGTCTGAATTAAGCAGACCACTCTTACCCAGTCCAAAGATCAGGGCTTGATCCATCACCGTTATTTATCTCACTGCCCCATCCCAGCTCAGAACCTGGCTATATGCAAATTAGTCTGTCCCTGGCCCAGTGCATCATGGGAACAGGGCAGACCAAACTACCAAGCCAATTCTTCACCAGAAAGGAGACAAGCTACCGGGGACCGGTTTCTGGCATTTCAGCCTCTTCGGCCCGGCTTGCTTGAATCCTGATGGAGCAGTGAGAAAGGGACTCATGTCTGAGTATACCCTGCCACACTTATAGTGGCCAAAAACGATTCAGAAAAGGGGGTGATGATGAACAGAGTGTCTGAATTAAGCAGACCACTCTTACCCAGTCCAAAGATCAGGGCTTGATCCATCACCGTTATTTATCTCACTGCCCCATCCCAGCTCAGAACCTGGCTATATGCAAATTAGTCTGTCCCTGGCCCAGTGCATCATGGGAACAGGGCAGACCAAACTACCAAGTCAATTCTTCACCAGAAAGGAGACAAGCTACCGGGGACCGGTTTCTGGCATTTCAGCCTCTTCGGCCCGGCTTGCTTGAATCCTGATGGAGCAGTGAGAAAGGGACTCATGTCTGAGTATACCCTGCCACACCTATAGTGGCCAAAAACGATTCAGAAAAGGGGGTGGTGATGAACAGAGTGTCTGAATTAAGCAGACCACTCTTACCCAGTCCAAAGATCAGGGCTTGATCCATCACCGTTATTTATCTCACTGCCCCATCCCAGCTCAGAACCTGGCTATATGCAAATTAGTCTGTCCCTGGCCCAGTGCATCATGGGAACAGGGCAGACCAAACTACCAAGCCAATTCTTCACCAGAAAGGAGACAAGCTACCGGGGACCGGTTTCTGGCATTTCAGCCTCTTCGGCCCGGCTTGCTTGAATCCTGATGGAGCAGTGAGAAAGGGACTCATGTCTGAGTATACCCTGCCACACCTATAGTGGCCAAAAACGATTCAGAAAAGGGGGTGGTGATGAACAGAGTGTCTGAATTAAGCAGACCACTCTTACCCAGTCCAAAGATCAGGGCTTGATCCATCACCGTTATTTATCTCACTGCCCCATCCCAGCTCAGAACCTGGCTATATGCAAATTAGTCTGTCCCTGGCCCAGTGCATCATGGGAACAGGGCAGACCAAACTACCAAGCCAATTCTTCACCAGAAAGGAGACAAGCTACCGGGGACCGGTTTCTGGCATTTCAGCCTCTTCGGCCCGGCTTGCTTGAATCCTGATGGAGCAGTGAGAAAGGGACTCATGTCTGAGTATACCCTGCCACACCTATAGTGGCCAAAAACGATTCAGAAAAGGGGGTGGTGATGAACAGAGTGTCTGAATTAAGCAGACCACTCTTACCCAGTCCAAAGATCAGGGCTTGATCCATCACCGTTATTTATCTCACTGCCCCATCCCAGCTCAGAACCTGGCTATATGCAAATTAGTCTGTCCCTGGCCCAGTGCATCATGGGAACAGGGCAGACCAAACTACCAAGCCAATTCTTCACCAGAAAGGAGACAAGCTACCGGGGACCGGTTTCTGGCATTTCAGCCTCTTCGGCCCGGCTTGCTTGAATCCTGATGGAGCAGTGAGAAAGGGACTCATGTCTGAGTATACCCTGCCACACCTATAGTGGCCAAAAACGATTCAGAAAAGGGGGTGGTGATGAACAGAGTGTCTGAATTAAGCAGACCACTCTTACCCAGTCCAAAGATCAGGGCTTGATCCATCACCGTTATTTATCTCACTGCCCCATCCCAGCTCAGAACCTGGCTATATGCAAATTAGTCTGTCCCTGGCCCAGTGCATCATGGTAACAGGGCAGACCAAACTACCAAGCCAATTCTTCACCAGAAAGGAGACAAGCTACCGGGGACCGGTTTCTGGCATTTCAGCCTCTTCGGCCCGGCTTGCTTGAATCCTGATGGAGCAGTGAGAAAGGGACTCATGTCTGAGTATACCCTGCCACACCTATAGTGGCCAAAAACGATTCAGAAAAGGGGGTGGTGATGAACAGAGTGTCTGAATTAAGCAGACCACTCTTACCCAGTCCAAAGATCAGGGCTTGATCCATCACCGTTATTTATCTCACTGCCCCATCCCAGCTCAGAACCTGGCTATATGCAAATTAGTCTGTCCCTGGCCCAGTGAATCATGGGAACAGGGCAGACCAAACTACCAAGCCAATTCTTCACCAGAAAGGAGACAAGCTACCGGGGACCGGTTTCTGGCATTTCAGCCTCTTCGGCCCGGCTTGCTTGAATCCTGATGGAGCAGTGAGAAAGGGACTCATGTCTGAGTATACCCTGCCACACCTATAGTGGCCAAAAACGATTCAGAAAAGGGGGTGGTGATGAACAGAGTGTCTGAATTAAGCAGACCACTCTTACCCAGTCCAATGATCAGGGCTTGATCCATCACCGTTATTTATCTCACTGCCCCATCCCAGCTCAGAACCTGGCTATATGCAAATTAGTCTGTCCCTGGCCCAGTGCATCATGGGAACAGGGCAGACCAAACTACCAAGCCAATTCTTCACCAGAAAGGAGTCAAGCTACCGGGGACCGGTTTCTGGCATTTCAGCCTCTTCGGCCCGGCTTGCTTGAATCCTGATGGAGCAGTGAGAAAGGGACTTGTTTCCTTCCCAGTGTAAGAATTGGCTTTTGTAGTCTGGTCTGCCCTGTTCCCATGATGCACTGGGCCAGGGACAGACTAATTTGCATACAGCCAGGTTCTGAAACTGGGATGGTGCAATGAGATAAAAAACGGTGTTGGATCTAGCCCTGATCTCTTGACTGGGTGAGAGTACTCTGCTTAATTCAGAGACTCTGTCCATCACCACCCCTTGTTGTAAATTATTTTGTCCACCCTAAGCGTGGAAGGGTATACTCAGATGTGAGTCCCTTGCTCATTGCACCATCAGGATTCAAGCAAGCCGGGCCGAAGACGCCTGAAATGGCAGAAACCGGTCCCCGGAAGCTTGTTTCCTTCCCAGTGTAAGAATTGGCTTTTGTAGTCTGGTCTGCCCTGTTCCCATGATGCACTGGGCCAGGGACATACTAATTTGCATACAGCCAGGTTCTGAAACTGGGATGGTGCAATGAGCTAAAAAACGGTGTTGGATCTAGCCCTGATCTCTTGACTGGGTGAGAGTACTCTGCTTAATTCAGAGACTCTGTCCATCACCACCCCTTGTTGTAAATTATTTTGTCCACCCTAAGCGTGGAAGGGTATACTCAGATGTGAGTCCCTTGCTCATTGCACCATCAGGATTCAAGCAAGCCGGGCCGAAGACGCCTGAAATGGCAGAAACCGGTCCCCGGAAGCTTGTTTCCTTCCCAGTGTAAGAATTGGCTTTTGTAGTATGGTCTGCCCTGTTCCCATGATGCACTGGGCCAGGGACAGACTAATTTGCATACAGCCAGGTTCTGAAACTGGGATGGTGCAATGAGCTAAAAAACGGTGTTGGATCTAGCCCTGATCTCTTGACTGGGTGAGAGTACTCTGCTTAATTCAGAGACTCTGTCCATCACCACCCCTTGTTGTAAATTATTTTGTCCACCCTAAGCGTGGAAGGGTATACTCAGATGTGAGTCCCTTGCTCATTGCACCATCAGGATTCAAGCAAGCCGGGCCGAAGACGCCTGAAATGGCAGAAACCGGTCCCCGGAAGCTTGTTTCCTTCCCAGTGTATAAATTGGCTTTTGTAGTCTGGTCTGCCCTGTTCCCATGATGCACTGGGCCAGGGACAGACTAATTTGCATACAGCCAGGTTCTGAAACTGGGATGGTGCAATGAGCTAAAAAACGGTGTTGGATCTAGCCCTGATCTCTTGACTGGGTGAGAGTACTCTGCTTAATTCAGAGACTCTGTCCATCACCACCCCTTGTTGTAAATTATTTTGTCCACCCTAAGCGTGGAAGGGTATACTCAGATGTGAGTCCCTTGCTCATTGCACCATCAGGATTCAAGCAAGCCGGGCCTAAGACGCCTGAAATGGCAGAAACCCTTCCCCGGAAGCTTGTTTCCTTCCCAGTGTAAGAATTGGCTTTTGTAGTCTGGTCTGCCCTGTTCCCATGATGCACTGGGCCAGGGACAGACTAATTTGCATACAGCCAGGTTCTGAAACTGGGATGGTGCAATGAGCTAAAAAACGTGTTGGATCTAGCCCTGATCTCTTGACTGGGTGAGAGTACTCTGCTTAATTCAGAGACTCTGTCCATCACCACCCCTTGTTGTAAATCGCGTTGTAATGAGTCATAGTCCTCCCATTCATCTGATCAATAAATAAAAAGATGAGAGCATTTGGTGTAGGCAGAAGACTGCAGTTATCCCTAGCAAGGCTCCTGCTTTAAGGGTCAGGTATGAAGCCCATAATTTTATGGGCCAGCTCTGCCACAGAACAACCATGAAAGAAGCAGAATATAATGGAGAAAATATACTCAAAGAACACAGTGTTCATGAAATCAGTAAGACTCATTGTTAAATTATCATTTATCACCAGACTAGTGGCAGTATTCATTGCCTGGCTAACCTCTGCAATCAAGTATATTTATACGGATCACTGACAGAATATCGACAGACAAAATTTCGACCTACCAAAATATCAAGGTAAAAATATAGAATGTCAGAATATCGACTGCCTATCTACAAACAGGTAATTCAAAATACAAAAATATCGACTCCAAAATATCGATTGGAAAAAATATAGACTGTCAAAATATCGAATTTTTTAAATGTCTTAAAATGAATTTAAAACTAATATAATGATAAATAATTTAAACATACTCCAGTAAGTGCAACAGTAGGGAAAGCGTTGGATAGCGTAGGGGTAAAAATTACTATTCCCACTCCAGAGAGTGCAACAGTAGGGAAAACGTTGGATAGCATAGGGGCAAACATTACTATTCCCACTCCAGAGAGTGCAACAGTAGGGAAAGCGTTGGATAGCGTAGGGGTAAAAATTACTATTCCCACTCCAGTGAGTGCAATAGTAGGGAAAGTGAATACTTCATACATAAATATAAAGAACATAAATATTAATACCAATTACAAATTAATTAAAAGAAATTACAATTCTATCAAATATATTAATTAATCAATAAAAATTAAAAAATTAAAATTAATTAATAATAAAAATAACCTACTAATACTAATTATTTACCAATTAACCATAAATTAATTTACAATTTAAAAATATTTAAAAATTAGACAAAAAATAAAATTTAAAAAAAATTTAATTACTTGCTATTAAATTACTTTCAAAGCTGTTCCCCTATAAACCCACAATCCATTACAGAAAATAATTTTAACAGTAACATAATTATCAATTAATCAATTACAATAAATTACCAATTATATTTTAATTAATTACCAATTAATAATTAATTTACAATTATTTCTAAATAAATATTAATAAATAAAATAACATATTTAATTAATTATAACTAAATTACTTCCCACCCTATTCCCCTATAAACCCAAAACCCGCTATAGAAAATACATTATTAAAATTAACATATTTATCAATTAATCAATTAAAACTAATTACCAATTTTATTTTAGTTAATTACCAATTAATAATTAATTAAGAATTCATTCTAAATAAATACCAATAAATAAAATAACATATTTAATTAATTATAATTAAATTACTTCCCACCCTATTCCCCTATAAACCCACAACCCGCTACAGATTTATATTACACAATTTTGTTGTCTATATTCTGTCTAGTCGATATTAAGTCCATTCTATATTTTGGAATCGATATTATTGCTATTCTATTTGATATTAAAATGTTCTAGTCGATATTTTGGTAGTCTATATTCTGTCTGGTCGATATTATGTCTATTCTATATTTTTGACTCGATATTCTGTCTAGTCGAAATAAAAAACTCGATATTTTGACTCTATACCTATTCATACACACTGTGAAGCAAAATGTTTTTGAACCCCTGAAAGTCTCCAAATTTACAGGAAAAAGTCCCAAGAAGCCAATCCATTTTTTAAATTTACAGTTCAACTACAGCAAAGTTTTCAATTGCTACTGGTTCTAGGATTACTCTGTAACTTTGCTCTTCCAACACAATAGAAAGTGTTGACAAGCAGAATGCCTAGATACAATTAGTCAGCTGGTTTTCATCCAGACATTTACAGCTTCCACTGCACTCCCAAAATTCAGGATGGACATTTTTAGGGGAAAACAAGCTCGATTGAAATATCTAGACTTCAAGTCTTCGTGGCCAGCAACAACCAATTACTTTTTAGAGGGCAATCCTAATAGCCACTGACCAAAAATACTGGTTCTTTCAATAGCAAATGTCCACTTCTTCCTTTCATCTTAGAGATCAGAGCGTTCTCTGCTGAAAGTAGAAGAAGTATGGAAATTTAAAGATTAAACCAGTCAGCCAGTGGCAAGCATCGAGGACTAAATCCAATAACATTTCTTGCACTATTTATATCCACGATCTTCAGCAAAGTGACCCAATTCTTATGTCATAAACATGCTTTCAGACAAAAGATATCAGAGACGGTCTTTCACTACAGAAACGTAACATGACAGCAGTCTAGCTCCCTCCTGATGACCCTCCTGCCTCTCTAAACTACTCCCAAAGCTGGCCCAGTTATTTAAATCAAGGATAAAGACAGTCTCCACTTCCTGTGCCCCTTCTGCTTTTCCTTCAATGCTACTAGGGTTTCTGCTGGTCCAAAGGAGTTCTTGTATTTCAAAAGACCACAGTGGGGTTCATTACAGTAGGGTCTAGAGAATGGGTGTGCTGGAGCAATTTCTTCACCCCACCGGAATAGTTTGTGAGGGTTTGGCATTAAAGTCAACAAGTTGAACTGTAGAACCACAGAGCAGATTAGACATTACAACTGACAATGGTGTAACGAGTAGGAGATCAGGCAAAAATTGTCATTGGTCTTTTCCATAGCACTCTGCAAGGTTCAAAAAGGTAATACCAAACAATTTCAAATGTGAATAAAAAGTATAGGCAAGCTAAGCATTGAAGTTTTTGTAATTGATTACACATCAATGTGCAATTAATGTGTATAGCATTTCCTACTTTTAAAAGCACTCACCTAACACATGCTAACATTTTTAGATAGAAAACACTTCCTTTAATCCTGAATCCCATAACCGAACTTTATGTAACATCACAAATATTTGTGCACAGCACTAAACAGTCCATTATGACAACCTACAATTTTTTTTTATTGTGGGATAAGGCACATACATACGGACCATGGACAAGACGTGCCAGCTACTCTTTAGCTCAAAAATAAGATGCCCATGACTATAAAGTGCAGGGACTGCAACAAAGATATATTTTCATCACAAAGTCCGTACCTAATTGGGTCCTTTCGAACTCTTGAGGTTGGGTGATAATCTGCTAAGTAAAGTCCCTACAGCTGACACAAATTCACTAATGCAATGCAATCCTCAAAAACATGAAAAACGTGTACACCAACATAGTGGGAGGGTTGAACCTTCAGACCAGGTAATGGCTCTCATTTTTGTTACACAATACACAAACCATTGTGGTTTTCTGCATAGCGAAACACGTTTATCTTGAAGCACCCAATCTTCCGCATCGCAATCCTCATTGCACTATAAAAGGGAACATTTCTAAGAAGGGGAGTAGGGGATGTGGAGGGGAACAGAATAGCTTCCTGAATGGCAAATGCTTCCACCCATGGTTGCATCGATTGACATAGAAAAGGTAAAAATCAGATAATAGGGGCGTGGCCAAGATGGCGGGCTGAGCGGTCACACCATCCGCGAGCTCCCGTAATCCTGGGCCCTTGAACCACTGATCTTCGCTGATCTCCCCCCAAATACCTGGAGATCGGCGCCGGACACGAGAGAGCACACAGCGACGCTGCCCAAGGCTCTGTGCGGTCCTGTGGTTGCAGCGACGGGGCTCCGGAGTGAGCCTGGAGGTGGAGACGGCTCAGGGAGCCGACGAGTGCTGAGGCGGTCGGGATCACGGAGCAGCGGAGCCACACCAGGGCCGACTTGACACGGCATGGAACGCCGGAGGTAACGGTCGGCCCCCGCGTGAACCCCCAGCGAGACCCAGCAGCGGGGGTGCACACGGTGCCCGAGGACCGAAACCGCTGGGCGACGGGCGGGCGTAGGATCGCTATGCAAAGCCTAGGACGCGGCCTGTCGGTGGGCCTCCGGCTGCACGACTTCCCCCCGACCCACCGATACTCGGCTTCGGGGGGTGAGGACACATAAACGACCCGCCCGGAGCCCCAGGAGAGCCTTGACACGGCACGGACCGCCTGGAGACACCGGTTGGCCCCCGCACGAACCCCCAGCAAGACCCAGCGACGGGGGTGCACACGGTGCCCGGGGGCTGAAAACGCTGAGCGACGGACCGGCGTAGGGTCGCTTCGCAAGGCCGAGGACGGGGCCTATTGGTGGGCCTCTGGCTGCACGACTTCCCCCGATCCACCGATATTCAGCGTCGGGGTGAGGGCACATTCAACGACCCACCCGGAGCCCCAGGAGAGCCCTGAGCCAAGCATCGAGGCCCCCGGGAAACGGCAGAGAGCACTGGCGACCTGAGGGAGGGCCACGGCGTGGCGGGGGGCAGAGCACGAGGCCTGCGGCGGGACCCGTCTTCCAGTGGCGAGAGGGTGGCCCTGTCACAGCCCCAGGTGGACTCGGCTGAGGGCGGCCGACTAGAAGAGGGGGAAGAATCGGGCCGACCCCGGACCCTGGAGGTGACTCCCCGCACGAGGTTGAGACGGAGGCCGGCCGCGGCGGGACTCCAACATCAGAGAGTGCGGCGCTATCCAGACAGCGTGTGGAGCCGCGCGGCCAGAACGAAGAGGCCTGTGGAGGGCCATTCGCGCCACAGACGCACAGCCAAACGGACGCAGCGACCCAAGATCGTCTGGGCTGCACGGTCCTGCCCGCCTGACTGAGTGCACCCCTATTGCAACCAACCCTAGAGGTGGGCTCCGACCACTCCCCCGGTCAAGGTTCTTGACGCGACCTGGGGGCCCGGAGGCAGGAGTGAACGGATAGCTGGGACACCCGCTGGTGTTGCACTAGACCCGGGCCCCATAGGGGATCGACCCACCGGGCAGGCGGTACCCCCAGAACTGTACAACGCAACACGGTTCCCGCCAGAGCGCTACATCATTTAGCGTGCTTCCCCCACTTTCAAGATGGCTAGCAACAGAGGGGGTAAGAAGGGGGACCGGACATTGCCAGAAATGCTGAGTAGGGGTCCCCCGCGACAAGATAAAGGACAGCACTCACAGGGCCCTTCGGGCAGCTCCAGAGGGGCAGAAGGGGGGAACCTCCGGTCACCAGATCCTTCCTGGAGTCTCTTTTCAGTTCGCTCAGGGAAGATTTCCAAGCGCTGAAGCAGGAAGTGGCCGGAGAGGTTCGGGAAGTGCGGAGAGAGGTCGACAACCTCGGCGAAAAGGTGGCTACTGTGGAGGAAGCCGGACACACTCGAGATGAAGAGATCGCGCAGCTGCAACAGAAGTGTTACGATTAAGGGATCAGCAGCTTGACCTCCAAGCCCACAATGAGGACCTCGAGAACCAATCTCGACGCAATAACATCCGGATCCGGGGAATTCCATCCAAAGAGGAGGGCGAGGACGTTGCTGGATACCTGAGAGAACTGTTTAGGGAGATACTGGACAAACCAGGGGATTTCCCTATAAGAATTGACAGGGCACACAGAGTAGGCCTACCGCGCCGGGCCTCGGCACCGCCCCCCGATATCTTGGCCTTCCTGCCGGACTTCCCTCTGAAGGAACGGATCCTCCGTGAGGCGTGGAAGCAGCAGTCCCTGCGTTTCCGGGGGCACCAGGTAGCTCTTTTTCAGGATTTATCAGCGATCACGCTCCAGAAGCGCAAAGCATTTAAAATAGCAATGGACTTCCTGAGAGAACACGATACGCAGTATACCTGGGGGCATCCTTTCCGACTCATCTTTCGGTGGAACGGGACTTTGCACCAACTTCGCTCCCTCTAAGACACCTGCGGAGTGCTGGGAATAACGCGACGGACGAAGATGCACCTACTCCTCGACGCAGGCGCACCACCAGAGATGGTTGGCAGACACTCCCCGGACGGCGATCCCCTTCTTCGCCCACGCAACCGGACTCACCCACCATCCGGGCGGAAATGGACAGTGGGGTGCGGGAGGTGGCCAGAGAGACGGCGTCTGGTGAAGTGGCCCTAAGGACCTGAGAGAACTCCGGGGGGAGATCGACACAGCTTTCTCATCAATGCAGGTTCGGGGGGAGGCTGGAGGGGGGGCAGTGGGGGGGTGTGTAGTGGCTGGACGTCCACTTGAGTAACTTTCCACAGACTTGTCCAC
Source organism: Lissotriton helveticus (assembly GCF_964261635.1). Lineage (NCBI taxonomy): Eukaryota > Metazoa > Chordata > Amphibia > Caudata > Salamandridae > Lissotriton > Lissotriton helveticus. The sequence goes on from NC_136065.1 coordinate 1,524,850,691, forward strand.
TATGGACTGGACTTGGACAATGGGGTTTTTGGAACAATTGGCAGGGGGGGATGAGGGGGAGGGGGGAAGTTGGGGAGGTTTAGGGTTTGGGTGGAGGGGGGGTTGTTGGAGGGGGGAGTTGGGGGGGTCCTGGTTGAGAGGGGGGGAGTCGGGAGGGAAGGGTTGGTCGTCCAGTGCACTATGAGGGCTTTGCTCAAGCTAGCGGTGTTTATGCGCCCGGCCCCGCTCTGGGGGAGATCCTGCGCTTTTCTTTTCACTCCGTCTCATGCCTCCCACAACTCTTAAGCTGGTAACCCTCAATGTCAGGGGCTTAAACAACCCAGTCAAGAGAAGGGCAGTGTTGTCTCTTTTGGAGAGCACCCACGCAGATATTTGTCTTCTTCAGGAGACCCACTTGCTAGCCCGCGACTCCCATAGACTCCGCTCCCATAAATTCCCGACTCAATTTTTTTCCTCTAACACTACTAAGACAGCGGGAGTGGCTATCTTAGTGGCACGACACTTCAGGGGCGAAATCCTACACAAATTTGCAGAACGCAAAGGCAGGCTCTTGGTCTATAGGTTTAGGATTGGAGGGGTTCCTTTTACAATCGGGTCCTTGTAAAGCCCTAATGATCAGCAGGACCGCTTCCTTCGTTCAGCCGTAGTGAACGTCACCGCCTCACCAGATAGGCACATTATGATTGGGGGAGACTTCAACATGGTCTCTCGATAGATCCGCCCAACGCTCTCCTCAAGTCGGGGAATTCTCAGCCAGGATTCGGGCGCTCCTGACGGAGGTCGACCTCCACGATCTTTGGCGTTCAGTGCACCCCACCGACCGGGGGTATTCTTATTATTCTCATGCGCACAAGACCTACGCGAGGCTAGACCACCTTCTAGTCATGACCCCAGTGCTTGCTATGGTCTCTTCGACCGATTTGGGAGTGATATCCTTGTCGGACCACGCCCCTGTCGCCGCCACGCTCTGTTTGCCGCCGATGTCCTGCCATCCAGAGTCTGGGGTCTTAGAGATACCCTGCTACACAAGAAAGTGGTGGTTAAGCGCATAGAAGATGTGATCCGGGATTATCTATCACACAATGATACCTCCCTGGCGACGCAGTGGGCGGCCTTGAAGGCGGTCCTCAGGGGAGAGTTTTTGGCCATCTCCTCAGCCGAAAACAAAGAGCGTCAAGATAAGAGAGAGGAACTTACTCAACGGGTCCGAGAACTTGAGCAGATACACCGCCGGACCAGGGCACCCCGGATCTGGAAGCAGCTTAAGGAGGCGAGGAAGCTCCTAACGGCTCTAGACATGGACCGAGCGGAGTATGCTGCACTTCGCTTACGCCACGCCTTCTACACCGGAGGGGACAGCTGTGGCCGACTACTGGCCAACAAACTCCGAGTGGCGCACCAGAGTCGCGTGGTTAAGGATCTCTGACCCCACCGGGTCGATGGTCACAGAAGATGCTCATATTGCCGAAGCCTTTCGGAGGTTCTATGCGGATCTTTACGCCGGGGACCCTCCGGATGGGACCGCTACCTCGGCTTACCTAGACTCGGTCACCCTCCCGTCCCTACCCCCCCCCGCAAGCAGAACACATGGAAAGGGACATCCGAATTGAGGAGGTGATCTCTGCCATCGCTAAACTTAAGCATGGCAAGGCTCCAGGCACGGACGGATATACATCTCTCTTCTACAAAACGTTCTGCGTGTCACTAGCTCCACTACTCACCCGCCTATTTAACTCATTCGCCACTCCGGGGGCCATCCCACATGACCTTCTGAGGGCCTCTCTCACGGTCATTCCCAAACTGGGAAAGGACCAATCGCACTGCAGCTCCTATAGACCGATCTCTCTCTTGAATGTCGATCTTAAGCTATACACCGGGATCCTCGCAGCCCGACTGGCCACCCACCTACCGGGTCTTATAGACACGGACCAGGTGTGGTTTGTCCCGGGACGGCAGACGGTGGATAACCACAAGAGGATTGTCCACCTCATAGAGAAGGCCTCCCGAATCCCTGGCGAGAGGATGATGCTGGCGATTGACGCCAAAAAGGCGTTTGACCGAGTCCACTGGCCCTTTTTGGAACAGGTTCTACTGAAGGTGGGCATAGGAGAGAAGTTCCGCTCCATGGTCCTTAACTGCTATAAGTTCCCGACCGCAGTGGTACGAGTGAATGGTCACAATTCAAGAAGCTTCGCCATCGAGAGGGGTACTAGACAGGGGTGCCCACTTTCGCCCCTGCTCTTCGCCCTCTATATGGAGCCCTTTGCCCAGCGGATACGCACCAACCAGGCAGTGACGGGGGTAAGATTTGGAGGCTTTACCCACACCATAAGCCTCTACGCGGACGATATTATATTGTCATTGGATAGGCCCCGGACTGCCCTCCCGACATGCCTTGAGGAGCTAGACTCCTTTGCTGCGGTTGCAGGATTTCAAATGAACATGGGGAAATCAGTAGCCCTAGACGTCTCCCTGGCACCGGCCTCTAGATCTTACCTTCAGGGGTTGTTCCCACTGCTCTGGTCCTCGGACTTGGTACCCTACTTGGGGATCCAGCTGGCTCCTACCCTGCCGGCCATGGTCACGGCCAACCACGCCGCGCTAGGCCAGAAGATCGAGAGGAGCTGGGGAAGTGGAACCGTGGTACCCTTTCCTGGTTGGGCCGGATAGCGGCGGTTAAAATGATGATCCTGCCCCAGGTTCTATACCTGTTCAGGGCTTTGCCACTTCAGCCCCCCACTGGGTGGATCCAACAAACGCAGGCAGATCTTTCGCGTTTTATCTGGCAGGGCAGGAAGCCCAGGATGCGTGGAACGCTTTCTATGCTGGCTCCGGAGGCCGGGGGACTTGGGATCCCGGATCTTCGCAAGTATTTTCAAATGGCCCAGTTGCGCTATCTCGTAGAATGGAGCAGGTGGGAATCGGATAAGCACTGGCTTTTCCAGGACCAGGCGGTGGCGGGCCGCCCCCTCCAAGAGGTGCCGTTTCTGCGCCAACCTCTTCGTCCTGCGAATTTATACGCCTCTTTCATTACCAGAGTACCCCTACGTGTCTGGGACGCTACCAACTCTGTGCACAACCTTACCACGTTCCCGTCCCCACTCACACCACTGGTGGACAACCCGGACTTCACTCCGGGGATGGAGAGGGGAGCCTTTACCCACTGGAGAGCAGCCGGGTGTTGGGCCCTTTGCCATTTGTATGGCCCGGAAGGGGTCATTTCCTTTCCGCACTTCCGACAGGTGCATTCACTCCCAGTGTCTGATAGACTCCGCTACATGCAGGTCCGCCACTGGGCTTTGCAGCCACAAATACGGGAGGCGGCTGACAGGCAGCTACTCCTGTATGAAAGGTGGCTCATGACGCGCAAGACCAATTCAAAACTGATTACAGACCTCTATAAGATACTGAAACCACCCTCTTTTCAATTTTATAATCCGGGGAGGGAACGGTGGGAGCGGGAGCTGGGCAGAACACTGAGCCATAAAGAATGGGAGCAGATATACCACAGGGCACGACACTCAGCTTACCACATGGGACTCACCGAGACACTGACAAAGATATCCACCTACTGGTACTATACACCGGTACGGATACATGAAATGGATCGGAGTAGGAGTACTGAATGCTGGAGGGGATGCAAACAAGAAGGCACACTTACGCACATACTATGGGATTGTCCACTGCTGGCAGCTTACTGGAAAGAAGTACTGGATGAGATAGACTCCCATTTTGACACTGAACTCCCGCGCTTCCCAGCGTACATCCTCTTGGGGCTCCCGAACAGACTAATGTACCCACTCAAATCCCGTAGAGGCAGACAGATAGCCATAACATTAGGCTCAGCGGTCCAAAACATCTTACAACTATGGCGCACTACTACACTTCCCTCTATCACAGGCTGGCTCCACCGACTATGGCACATCCTAGGCATGGAGAAACTATCACTCACTGTGGCGGGGGATATAGAGCAATTTGCAGAGCTCTGGCAGCCGTTTCAGTCCCTGCTGGTTACAGAATTCAGAGAACTCACCTGCCCTAAGTACCTCCGCCTTCTGAGGCTCACGACATCTACTGAATCGACCGCCTGACCGAACTCATGATTGATCTCCATGTCCGGTGGCGCCCTAGGTGAACGACGGGGATCCTGTGCACTGGACGGGGGTGGGGGATGGGGGAGAGGGGATCTGGGAGTTGGGGCAGGTGGGAAGGGAGTTTTGGGAAGAAAGTGCTGTTCTCTTCACGCAACACTCTATGTTCTTATCCGTCGCTGTGGACGGGTCTGCAGCCGGACTATCCTTTTGTAGATGCAAAGTGAGAGCGTTGCCCGAACCGCGGTGGCCTTCCACCTCATACGCTTTGTATGTTTGTTTATACCAATAAAATACTTTAAACCTAAAAATCAGATAATTTTAATGTATGATCTTTGTCTGGTTCACAACCTCTAACTGTCAGAGCACAGCAAGAGGCGCCACTGGCCCATTGTGTCATAGTTTGCAGTCCACGGGAATGACAGGCCTTGTAACAGCACACATTACATCAACATATGAGGCATACCCCAGGGCTCTGTCCAGCCCCACTTCTTTTAAGCACCTACATAGTACCTGATGGACAATACTGTGCGTTGTCAGATTTGTGACACCTGCATTCTGTGGTACCTGAGTACAGATGTAATATATCTATCTGCTCGATCACAGATTACAAAAGTGTGGTAAGTCGCTATGTCCCCCTCAACAACTGAGAAATATGATGTCTTAGAGTCTTGCCTTGTGTTATCTTTGATATCTTCATTTATTTGGTCTGTACATATGGGACGCTCTCCAAAGCAGTTGGGAACCTGGGGATGAGCTTTCGTTAAGGGTTGGCCTTTTCCCCAAGCACTACCTGTTGTTAAGGTGGCTCATTGCCTTTTTCACAATCTATCTATGATTTGCCCTTTGGTTTACATTAAGCATAGACTAGCTTTGGTGCAGATCATTGTACTTAAATACTTTGTTATGGAATGGCAATCTATTTAATCGCTCAACAGTTTTTTACAACTAAGCTTTAAGCAGTTGGAAATTGATCAATAAGAATTGTCTGTGTCTAATTATGATCATGTTTTGAATTTGGGAAAATTTCCTTAATGGCCATCCATGGTTATACAGACCACGCTGCTTTGTGGGTTTGTCCCTGATTATCTTGCAAAATGTTTCACCTCTACTGGACTTCAAAGAGCCTTTAGGGCTGCAGCTGATCTTAGATTGATTATCTTTAGATGGCAACATCCAAATCTTGGTCTCAAGAGCATCTCTGCATTCTGGAATCTATGGCTGTTCTTTCTCGTTACCAATTAATACATATTGCTTTTCTATATTATTTAGTCTGTCCTCTCGCTGCTGTTGGTTGGTGATAACTTTAAAGCTTGTACTGTTATCAAGCATAGCATTCACTACCGAAAACTGCTATCTACTAAAATATATGTGTTTTGTTCTCTATATTAAAATATTATTTTTTTTTGCAATTAGGTTAACATGCTCTTTTGCTAGTAAGTTGTAGTCTGCAATGTCTTTTATTGAAGTACTATAGAAAATAAATAAATAAATGTATAAACAATTAAATAAGTTCATAAATAAATAAACAATGACATGCCTTTGAACAAGGTGTGGATCGCGATCCAAATTATTTCAAATTTTTAAATTTTTTGAAATACCTGTTTTATATAATTTTAATTTTTTTGATTAAATGTGTACACTTTTTGTTTATGATACAATGTTGCTTTGAAATGACATTTCTGATTTAGTATTCTTTACTCAATGGAGGGATGCATGGCAAATTGAATGTTGCATCGGTTGAGTGCTAAAAATTTGCATATATTAAAGGATAGGATAGCATAGGATAGCATAGGATATACATTTATAAAGCGCACAAATGCAACAGCGTCTTGGCGCTAGTGTAAGTGGGGGAAGATTACATGGATGTCAGACTATACTTGTGAGAACAGAAGAGTTTCTAAATTCTTCGTAAATGGTTGATGATTGGGCTGCAGTCTCATGGCAGGTGGCAGTATATTCCACAGCTTAGCTGGACGATGGGAAAAAGTTTTTCCACCCCATCTCACTCTCCTGATTTTATCTACTTTCATGAAGCAGGCATTGCTAGACCTTAATGTCCCAGCTGGAACGTAGGACCTAAATAGTCTCTGCATATCCGTGTCCCCTCCCCCATAGTGCGCTTTATGGACAATACATAAGGCCTTGAACTCCACCCTTTGCTGTATGGGGAGCCAGTGGAGGTCTCTAATTCCCTTCGACGTTGGACTGCCTTTGGGAATATTTAACAGCAGCCTAGCAGCTGCATTCTGGGCTTTAGCAATTCCCAGAAGCAGCGCATTACAATAGTCTAGTTTAGACAGCAAAAGGCCTACTACCACAGTCTTTTGCAGAGCATGGCCAATGAAAGGAAAACATTTTCTCAATTTTTTTATAAGGAAAAAGCAGGAAGAGGTAAGGCTGTTTACATAAGCTGATAAATTGAGCTGACTGTAAAAAATCATTCCCAGATTTCTGACTTAAGGCACCGGCTTGGGGCATTCCCCTGCACTTGTTGGCCACCACGCAGAGCTCCACGGGGATTGTCCTGGCCCAACTTCTATGACTTCCGTCACATCTGTATTGATTTTGAGATAGCCCTGGTTCATCCAGGTCAGGATCTCCAAAAGGCAGCCATGGAACCTGGCAGCAGTATCCTCAGGTTGTTTAGCCAACGAGATGATTAACTGGGAATCATCCGCGTAGGATACCATTGCGAAGCCGTGTTTCCTGACAAGTCTAGCCAGGGGGTGACATAAATATTTAAGAGCGTTGGCAAAAGCGCTGATCCCTGCGGAACACCACAAGGGAGACTGAAACCCTCTGACTGCAGTCCCTCCCAATACATTTTTTGTTCTCTTCCTTCCAAAAATGATGCAAGAAGAGCCAAGGCTGAACCCCCAATACCAATGTCCTGCAACCGTAAACAATAGTTGCATAGTGAGCCCAGTGATTACACTATCGGTAGTGGTTGATCTAAAAATGGCTGGTCTTTATAACGCTCAGCCTTACACGATGGCTCAAAGGGATCACTGACACAACATCGACAGACAAAATATCGAGGTGACAAAATATAGAAGTAAAAATATCGACTGCAAAAATATCGACTTCCTATCTACAAACAGGTAAGTACAAAAATATTGACTCCAAGATATCGAGTGTAATAAATATAGACTGTCAAAATATCGATTTTTTTAAATGTCTTAAAAGTACATTAAAAGTAATATAATAATAAATTAAATTATTTTAAACATATTTAAAATACTTAAATAAACGTAAAATTGAGAAATAATTAATGTAACTAAAAAAATATATATATTTTAAATACATATATTCCCACTCCAGCGAGTGCAACAATAGGGAAAGAGTTGGATAGCGTAGGGATAGAAATTACTATTCCCACTCCAGCGAGTGCAACAGTAGAGAAAGTGTTGGATAGCGTAGGGGTTTAAATTACTATTCCAACTCCAGTGAGTGTAACAGTAGGGTAAGCGTTGGATAGCGTACGGATAAAAATTACTATTCCCACTCCAGTGAGTGCAACAGTAGGGAAAGTGTTGGATAGCGTAGGGGTAAAAATTACTATTGCCACTCCAGCGAGTGCAACAGTAGGAAAAGCATTGGATAGCGTAGGGGTAAAAATTACTATTCCCACACCAAAGAGTGCAACAGTAGGGAAAGCGTTGGATAGCGTAGGGGTAAAAATTACTATTCCAACTCCAGCGAGTGCAACAGTAGGGAAAGCGTTGGATAGCGTAGGGGTAAAAATTACTATTCCAAATCCAGCCAGTGCAACAGTAGGGAAAGCGTTGGATAGCGTAGGGGTAAAAATTACTATTCCCACTCCAGCGAGTGCAACAGTAGGGAAAGCGTTGGATAGCGTAGGGGTAAAAATTACTATTCCAACTCCAGCGAGTGCAACAGTAGGAAAAGCGTTGGATAGCGTAGGGGTAAAAATTACTATTCCCACTCCAGCGAGTGCAATAGTAGGGAAAGCGTTGGATAGCATATGGGTAAAAATTACTATTCCCACTCCAAAGAGTGCAAAAGTAGGGAAAACGTTGGATAGCGTCGGGGTAAAAATTACTATTCCCACTCCAAAGAGTGCAACAGTAGGGAAGGCGTTGGATACCGTAGGGGTAAAAATTACTATTCCAACTCCAGCGAGTGCAACAGTAGGAAAAGCGTTGGATAGCGTAGGGGTTTAAATTACTATTCCAACTCCAGTGAGTATAACAGTAGGGTAAGCGTTGGATAGCGTATGGATAAAAATTACTATACCAACTAAAGAGAGTGCAACAGTAGGGAAAACATTGGATAGCGCAGGGGTAAAAATTACTATTCCCACTCCAGTGAGTGCAACAATAGGGAAAGCGTTGGATAGCGTAGGGGTAAAAATTAGTATTCCCACTCCAGTGAGTCCAACAGTAGGGAAAGCGTTGGATAGGGTAGGGGTAAAAATTACTATTCCCACTCCAAAGAGTGCAACAGTAGGGAAAGCGTTGGATAGCGTAGTGGTAAAAATTACTATTCCGACTCCAGCAAGTGCAACAGTAGTGAAAGCATTGAATCCCGTAGGGGTAAAAATTACTATTCCAACTCTAGCGAGTGCAACAGTAGGGAAAGTGTTGGATAGCGTAGGGGTAAAATTTACTATTCCCACTCCAGCGAATGCAACAGTAGGGAAAGCGTTGGATAGCGTAGGGGTAAAAATTACTATTCCCACTCCAAAGAGTGCAACAGTAGGGAAAGCGTTGGATAGCATAGGGGTAAAAATTACTATTCCAACTCCAGAGAGTGCAACAGTAGGGAAAGCGTTGGATAGCGTAGGGGTAAAAATGACCATTCCCACTCCAGAGAGTGCAACAGTAGGGAAAGCATTGGATAGCTTAGGGGTAAAAATTACTATTCCCACTCCAGCGAATACAACAGTAGGGAAAGCGTTGGATAGCGTAAGTGTAAAAATTACTATTCCCACTCCAGTGAGTGCAACAGTAGGGAAAGCATTGGATAGCGTAGGGGTAAAAATTACTATTCCCACTCCAGACAGTGCAACAGTAGGGAAAGCGTTGGATAGCATAGGGGTAAATTTTAATATTCCCACTCTAGTGAAAATAAATTAATATAAATCACATAATTATAACTTAAACAATTAATACATTTTAATTACCACTTAATAATTAATTAATAACCAATTAAAAATTAATTTACAAATTATTTAAAATGAATACCAATTAATAAATTATTATGTTTAATTAATTATATTAAATTACTTCCCACCCTATTCCCCTATAAACCCACAACCCGCTACTAAAAATAAAAGAATATTATTCACATAATTATCAATTAATCAAATAATAAAATGTAATTATCAATTAACAATTAAAAATTAATTGACAATTTATTCAAAATAAATACCAGTCTAATAATTAATTAACATATTTAATTAATTATAATAAAATTACTTCCCACCCTATTCCCCTATAAACCCGCAACCCACTACAGAAAAGAAATTACTAAAATTAAAATATTTAACAATTAATCAATTAAAATTAATTACCAATTACATTTTAATTAATTACCAAATAATAATTAATTAACAATTAATTCAAAATAAATACCAATTAATTATTTAACATATTTAATTATTTATAATTAAATTACTTCCCACCCTATTCCCCTATAAACCCACAACCCGCTACAGAATTATATTACACAAAAAATAAAAATTAATATTAACTTACCCAAAATTCGATATTTTCGTTGTCTATATTATGTCTAGTCGATATTATGTCCAGTCTATATTTTTGATTCGATATTATGTCCATTCTATTCGATATTAAAATTTTCTAGTCGATATTTTGGTAGTCTATATTATGTCTAGTCGATATTATGTCCATTCTATATTGTTTACTCGATATTATGTCTAGTCAAAATAAAAAAACTCGATATTTTGACTCTACACCGGCTCAAAGGCAAACTAGCAGCATTTGGCATAGGATTTGCACTTGAGGTGTACCCTCCTGTACAAATTCCTATGTGTGGACAACCACACAGGTGTCTGAGGTATAAGGTGTATACTTTTGAGTGAAGAACATGTTACATGTAGGTGTATCCGGCAGAATACTATTTGACCCCTTGTTTGTGCAGGTTTAAATTTTTGTTAGACTTTCCACAAAGCCAGATCACATTACTTTAGCAGAGCTGATTGTTCACCAGATCCTATATTTCATTGAGCTGCTCCAATCCTTTGCATAGTTGAAAGGAAGTTGGCAAAAAGGTTTTTGCACTGTATAGAGGGCAACTTTATGCTCATGAACATTTGCTCTTAAGTGTTGATCGTCGCTGCTGTTTGTACCCCTTTGCTTTGCATATTTTGTTTTATTTATGTGTTTTATAGAGCGCAAACTTGACCCGTTAAGGTATCAGAATGCTTTACAGGAAAACATAGCCATGTACAGAATAGGCATACCATCATCCAGGTACGGATCGAATGAGGGAGGGCAGGATGCAGGATACATAAGGAAGATAGGCCACGTATTTACAGATTAAATATCCATATACTCAAGACGAGATAACATATTTACAGATTACTTTAACCAATGTTCGCGATAAGGCCCCAGGTTTCTGATGGGGTGAGCTAGATAATCCGAAGGGAGTCAATAGATGGCCATAGATCAGGGCCGTAGTGGTGGTAGAGGCAAAGTTTAAATGAGAAATGTACCCATAAGGAATGTTTTGGCATCCTTTTTGAAGCGAGTCAGAGAGGGTATTCGTCTGATGTCAGGTGGGAGAGGGTACCATATTCTTGAAAGCCCAGTTGTAAGTTTTTTTTTCCGAAAGCGTGCAGGTTGGAGCAGGAGGTCTCTGGAAGATCGGGAGTTTCTGATTCCTCCGGAGATCACAATTTTCTGCCTCAACTATGTAGCGGAGTTAGAATATAAGGCGTTGTGCATGATGCATGCTACTTTGAGCTGTGTTCTTGCCTCCAGGGGAAGCCAGTTGAGAACTTTCAAGTGCAGGCAAATATTGTTGTATTTCCTTGTGGCGGTGAGTAGTCTGGCGGTCGCGTTGAGGCAGGCTTTTAGTGGTGCCAGGGAGACCTTGGGTAGTCCAGAGAGGGTAGAACAACCATATTCCAGTATAGAGATGACAAGTGCTTGGACTGCCATTTTTAGGTCGGGAGCATCGAGGAAGGGTTTCAATTTCCTACAGTAGCTCAGGTGGAATCTGGCTGATTTGGCCATTGAATTGATGTGGTCCAGCATGTTCAAATTGCTGTCGAGGGTGATTCCCAGGGATTTGGCTGAATCCACGATGTTCGGTGGGCAATTCAAGGCTGTGATAGCCTTAATCCATGATTAAATCTGAAGGTTGTTGTTGGGCGGGGCAATCAGAAGAAATTCAGTTTTCTTTGTCTTGAGTTTGAGTTGATTAGATGCGAGCCATTGGACAGTGAGGTTTAAGGCTTCGTTCAGGGAGAGGATCTCTTCAAGAGATGAGGTTTTTATGTAGATCTGAGTATCATCAGTGTACATATGATAGGAGATATTAGCAGTGCGTAGTACTTCGATAAGCGGTTCCAGGTAAAGATTGTAGAGGGTGGCGGATAGTGTTGATCCTTGAGGGACTCCAACCGTGACCGGGGGTGGTGCCGGTAGGTTGCCGTTGACATGGAATGTCTGGGACCGGTTTTGGAGGAAGGACCTGAACCATTCTAGAACAGTGCCATCCAAACCCATCCTGAATTTGAGACGTTCGAGTAATTTTTCATGGTTTAACGTGTTAAAGGCCGAGGATAGGTCCAGGAGGATTAGGAGACAGGTTTTGCCTTGGTCAAGAGTTTGGAGAGCATCATCAATGATGTGGAGCATAGTGGTTTCGGTGCTGTACCCTGGTCTAAATCCGGATTGGAAGTCATTGAGCAGGTGGAAGTTGTTGATGTGTTGACTTAGCTGCTGCTGCACACATTTCTCCATCACTTTGGCTAAGAGGGGGATTTTGGAGATGGGTCTGAAGTTGTCAGGGGAGGCTGAATCCAGCGACTGCTTTTTCAGAATGGGGATGACTTGTCAGGCTTTTAGAGAATCGGGCATTGCTCCCTGCAGGAGAGAGGCGTTAATTATTGTAGCCCAGCTAGGAAAAATGGATTAGGCAACGGCAGCTAGGCAGATGGAAGGGAGCAGGTCATTAAAATGGCTATTAGGGCTTAGGAAAGATAGGATTTTGGACACTGAGTCGTTGTCATAGAGTTTGAAGTCAGTCCAGTGAGCATTGTTTTTGAGTGAAGCCTGTGGGGGCGACGTGGCTGGAGGAGGAGAGTCGAGAGGTGTTTGGAGGTGTGTGATGGAGTTCAGTTCATTTCCAAGGGCTGAGATTTTGTCAGCAAAGAAGGAGGAGAATTCCTCTGAGGATATATGAGACTTGGGCGTTTCTTTTGAAGTTTTGGCAAATGTGTTTGATTGGTGTTTGACCAGTTTGAAGAGCTTGTGTGGTCTGTTCTTGGGCTTCTCTAGTGCAGTTCTGAAGAAGTCTTTTTTGGACTTGAGTATGTTCCTGTTGTAGGCATTTCTGGCCCAGGGTGGAGTTTTAGATGTGCGGCAGAGGGGTGCTGCCTCCTGGATCATTCAGCTTGTCGGAGGACTCTCCTCTCGTTGTTAAGGATCCCGTGAACCAGGGGTTTCTGTCTTTGATTTGGGTTCTTTTCAGCTTTAGTGAGGCTAGATCATCCAGGATGTATGAAATAGTTGTAGAATAGTGATCGTTGAGGCCGCTGACTGTTGTGATATGCGAGGGGGGGCGAATTTGCAGCAAGCCTCGAGTTCCCGGTGGTCCAGGTTCTTAGTGTCTCTGATCCAGCATTTAGGAATCACCGGTTGTGGTGCCCTTGTCTTGTGGGTGCCAGGTAGGAGAAAGGTGAATGCATGGTGGCCAGATCAGTCGCATGGGTCTATAGAGGTGAGCTTGACTGTTGATTCTTTGGAGATAATCCAGTCATGGATGGCCCCTTTTGAATGAGTTGGTAGTGAGCAGGCTTGGGTCAGGGCTTTATCGGCCAGGAGGTCCTTAATGACGTTGACATGTGAATCCTTTGGATCCTTCCAGTGCAAGTTAAAGTCACCAAGGAAAGTATCATTGGCATTATTGGGACTCTTAGCTGTGATGATTTCCATGAGGTGGTTGGTGAAGGAGTCGTTCATACCAGGAAGGTGGTAAAAGATGTGCAGGTTGCACAGTAGGGTGGAGTTGCTGTGAATAGCGAGGGCAAGGTATTTGCAGCATTCAGTGGTGTCCGCCAGAAGTTCTGTGACAGAAGGTTAGAGCGGTAGATGCAGGCAATGCTTCCTCCTTTCTTGTCAGATTGTCTGTCTAGCCTTGCGACGTTGTAGTCAGGACAAACTAGGAGGTCCAGGTATGGAGATGAGGATTCGTTGAGCCATGAATCCGTTAGGATCGCTAAGTCGATATTTGTGAAGAGTATGAGATCAGCAATATCTGCGGCGTGCTTAGCTGCTGTCCGGCAAATAATTAAAAGACCAGATAGAGAGGATTTAGAGGGAGGTTCGGGAGTCTGGGCAGTTAGGTGAACAGGCGCTAGATTACTCTTGACCACAATTCTGTTGCGGAGTGTAGCTGGTCTGTTGGGGTTGAATAGTGACCGTGCAGATGGTGTGTTCGGCCTTTGCGCCTAAAAATGAGGGATAGCTGGGGTAGAGATGTAGTTTCGGAGGGTGGCAAGGATTTCCATTTCAGTGAGATCTAGTGGACTTGGAGTGGCAAAGGTGGGGTTGTAGGATAGGACAAGAGCATGGGTTTCTTCCTCTGAGAGGTGGCATGGGTGCTTACGGGGCGAAGATGTCTCAAGGATAGCGGAAGAGGTTGTTTAGTGAGATCTCTAAAATGTGAGGGGGTGGTGTTTGGCATGGGCATGAGGTTGGCGAGGGAGAGTTCAGCGAGGTGGAGCAGGTTCTTTAGCTCCAGGATTGAAATATGAATGCTCTGGGTAAGTTTTTCAGCTCTGGCGTGCAGAGAATCGATGTCCCTATAAGAAGAAGGTACTAGAGGGCAGGGGGGCAGTGGTTCGGGAGCAGTTCTGACAGCGTGATTAGGTGAAAGGGGGAAGGACTAGTATGGCATGTGTTGTAAGCCATAGGATCTATGCTGGAACCACTTTGTGGGTTGGATTGAGGGCAGGAAGGGCAAGCGGGACTGGTATTGTAAGTCTTTGGGGGCATACCGGTGACATAGTCTACTTGGGTAGTTAGTAGAGAGGGGACCAAAGGTCTAGGGGTGATTCTGTTGGCGAGGCCGGGAGACGTGCTGGAGTGGTTTGGGTGGTCAGTGATGGGAGACCTAAGGGGGTTAGTTAGTGTCTCGCCATGCTGAATGGGCTGGCTGAGGACTCAACGGTGCATCAAAGGTAAACACGACCTGTATTGTAGTTCATAGGTTGGATGGGCTGGACGAGGGCTCATCAGTGCGGGAGTTAATTACCCTGCAAGTGTCGTCTGAGGTGGGTAAAAAGGCCTACAAATATATTCAAGTTTTTGGTTGAGGTTTGGATTACAATGATGCCGCTTTTATAGAGAGTGATGGTGAGGTCAGCTCGCAGGGTTGAGGAGAGTGCTATAGTTAGCTTAGTGTGGTACGGAATGTTCTTAGTAGCACGTACATTGAACTGTGCCATTGTCTGCGCTGTAACACAGGTCAGAGATCAGTGTCTCAGGGTGTCTTTTCAGGGTGGAGTGCTTGAAAGATTTTTGGGGCGGTTTTGGAGAGGTTAGGTGGGTAGACCAGAGTGTAAGAATGTTCCCCTATAGCGAACAGGCCAGGCCTTGCCATGTTGGCTCGGGTGGACTGCTCGAGCACCAATAGGGACAGTTATGCAGCAAGGTAGGCTGCCCACCATGTGGGAGCCAGAATTGTACTGTGACAGTGCACTATTAGTGTAGGAGCCTGGTTGGCAGCTCTAGAAAGAATAGCTGGCAGGGTTGCGGATAAGTGGTTGGCCACTCTTGAGAGATAGCTGGTGATGGTGAGGATAATCACGTTGTATTAGGAGCTCAGTCATTTCATGGTCAGTCACTGTAGAGTGATTGGAGTGTTTTCATATTATCGCCATTTAGGGGTCAGGCAAAGGGCAGTCTGCCAGTGATATGGCTACTGTGTAGATATCGACAGAAACTCGCAACTCAGATGGTTTATGAGCAGATAGATTTTCAAAGCGCTACCTCCTTATCCTATATGACGATCCCTGACCCAACGAGGAAGAGCAATGTTCCCTGAGTTTACTGAGGGGACGCCCTTTAGGACCAGGAAGCCGTCGGTCCCTGCACTTATTTATATTTAATATGCATCCCAGCAAACCATTAGTAGGCCTGGGAATATGTTTTTTCCCAGCATATGTTTTTTGTAAATAAATATTGAAACCCCAAGGTTATCAACCTGCATGGCTAGACCAATCCTGATTAACAAACATGAGACTCACAATCCGGATTTCTAAACAGGACATTCCAAACAAAACAGACATGTGAAACAAACAAAAGCTTAACTTTGAGGCATGGTGTTAAGTATTTATGCAGCATACAAGCAGCATTAAAGTGAAAATACACCACAAAAACAGAGTGTACTTCATAAATAAAATGGCACAAAAATGACTTAAGTCCAATCAGTAGAACCAGAGACACTGAATTGTATTTTTTTTGCTAAACTCACACCAAGAAGCAAAAAGAGCCAATTGTGGCTAAATGGGTGCGCTAAACACAGCAAAGTCACCAGCTCAGGCAGACTGCGATGGAGGGCATGCAGGGCAAAGGACCGAGTCTGGCCCATTGTGTACCTTATGTCCATGATGAGAGGTCTGTGCGTGTTTCTTTGCAAGACTTTGCATCGCTCTGCATCAGTTCAGATGAAGCTTTCAGCTGTGCAGTGAGGCTATGTGGGGGTTCGCATCTCTCCCCATCAGTTACAATGAAGCTTTCCGATAGGCAGCTAAGCTTTTCTCGACTTCCCTTCAATCTGTGTTGGAACCGATGCAGCTTTATGATGGAGTCTGCGCTGCGTAGCCCTGCAAGACTTTGCACCACTCGGCATCAGTTCGGTGAAGCCTTTGATTCGGAACTGCGCAGATTTGGGGGACACTGCATCGCTTCACACTTAACCTGATGGAACTTTTAGTTAGGCAATGAGGCACATTCTCTGACGCCAGCCAAGGATCCAAACTGACTAGGTTCCACAAAAGACAGGTGTGAGCTGGTCCCTAAAGAATTATACAAAATCCTTAAATCCTTTACCAACCCGAAGGCCTACAACAATGAAGTTGCTTCATCTCAAGAACTCTGTGATAAAAGTGCTAATCATTTTGGACAGAAAATCGTGCTAATTTATGACAAACTCACTAAAGACAGGAACCCTCTGAATGACATTGCTTCCCTTAGTCCTCCATCCTTGACCAATGTGCATTCGCTGGAAAGCTTTTCCCCGTCACAGTTGATACTGTGGAGACACTGTTGAACACAGTTAAAGTGGGTTCCCCTTTGGATATCATTCCAGCCAAAATTTCCTCTCTACTCTATAAACAGATTTCCCCATCTATCTGCTCAAATGCTCTATCTTTCAATTAGAGAAGGCCAACTACAGTTTGAATGGAAGGCAGCACAAATAATTCCTATACAAAAGAAAGCTAATGTCCCAATTGTAGGATCTGTCCAACTATCTTCCGATTTCTCGTCTACCTCTTCTGAGTAAGTTATTGGAAAGGCATATTAATAAATATCTTTCTGACTATATCAAATCTACTGGATGCCTTGACTCATCTCAGTCTGGGTTTAGGTCCATGTACAGTACGGAGTCAGCATTGCTTGCTGTTACGGACAATATAAGGCACTCCGTTGACAATAGACAAGCTGTACTACTAGTGCTGCTGGATTTGTCAGCGGCTTTCGACACAGTTTCTCATTCCATTCTACTCAGGAGACTTAGAGAAATTGGAATCCAAGGACAAGCCTTTCAGTGGATCTCATGCTTTCTTATTAAACTGACTCAGGCCATCAATCTTGGCCATTTCTGATCACAGACCATGGAACTTACTAAAGGAGTACCTCAGGGATCCTGCCTTAGTCCCACTCTGTTCAACGTTAATGTTGCTCCTTTAGCTGGATTCCTTAGAAAGATAGGCTTCACACCGATCTCATATGCTGATGACACCCAGCTTTTACTGTCATTTGACAAAAATTCCCACAATACTCAGACTGCTTTCTCGACTGTCATCGGTACCTGGATGAGAAATAATTTCCTGCGGTTAAAGGCTGGGAAAACTGAGATCATGCTATTCGGAGAAGCCTCGCTGCTCTGGTCCCCAGAATGGTGGTGTAAGATTCACTGAATGAAGAAATGAGTTCATAAGTTGAATCATCTTTAGTTTATTCCTCAATTAAATCCCATCCAAGATAAGTCAGCATACAGCAACAGCTTCACTTGTAACTGTCTCTGTATTCTTATGAATCTCCCTAGTGACATCACATGTTACACGTACAATATTCCACTACTGACATTATACATTCTATTAAAGAAACAGGAGGAGTAATTTACTACAGGTGGCCACCTAAATTAGGCAACACCCCGGTCCCTGAGACTGTGGTCAAGAACCTAGGCATACGTCTAGATCAGAAATTCACAAAGAAAGAGCAAGTTACAACCACATTGAACTCATACTTCCATATGTTAAGCCTTTTATGCAGGGTATATCCTTTTCTCCCCTTAACCCCTAACCGTATGAAAAACACTCATCCAGGCACTGGTGACAAGCCCCCTGGACTACTATAATGCTATCTTGATTTCAACTAGTGAGTCCTCTCTAAGTAGACTTCAGGTAGTTCAAAACACCACAGCTCGCCTAGTCTCAAACTATCCTGCCAGAACAGCTTCTCTCCCTCTATTACAATGTTTGCACTGGCTTCCAATACGCAAGCAGGTTAAATTTAAGATATTTTGCATTGTGCACAAAGCACTAAACGGTAATGGTCCTGGCTATTTAGCAGAAAAACGTACTCAATACCAGTCAGTTAGACCTCTGTGCTCAGGAGCCAAATCCCTGCTCCTTTTCCCTCGTTTTCAGAAATCCCACTTGTGTGGAAAAGCATTTTTCCACCTAGCCCCCTATTACTGGAATCAGCTCCCTATTCACATCTGGAAATGCCCAGAATACATTCTATTTAAAAAGCTCCTTAAATCCGAGCTTTTCTAAAATGCATGCTTCTAATCTGCCTTGACTGCAGCACCTCCGTAGAGCGGAGATACCCCTTTGATGGAATTTCGGATGCTTTACAAGTTAATAATACTATTAATAATAATATTAATTGTCAGTGTCATGGCAGACTGAGTCAGATATGGGGTGGGTAAGCCCCTAGGCTTTCCCTGTGAAATTCAAAAAAGTTGAGTGCCACCCGCACCCAGGACATCCTACTCAGGGAAGCAACAAACTGCACCATACTCAAGGCCCTTGTGTGACTATGTCTTGGAGGAATACACAAATAGAGGGCCATTAACAGTCATGTGACTTGGACACTGGCAGAATGGCACATTTGGTTCCGGCTGAAAAATGCCAACTTTGTAGAAGTGAGTTTTCAGAGACAGTGTTCCCTTTCAGGAATAAATAGGAAAGTGTAGCCACAATGCTGAAATCAGGATTGGGTCTAGATGTGTACGATGCAGCAAATATTACAAATGTATTAACATGGATAAAAAGAAAAACACACGTGATACAGAAAACATGAAGTGAGCTGAACGTGAAGGGGTAATCAGCCGATTTCCTTACCTCAGGCATGAAATAAAGTAAAAAGTGACTTAGTGGTAAAATTACGCAATCAGTTAGTCACAATCACAAGGTGTATTCTGTCCCAATTGTGCTGAACAGTGGGGCAGTCCCAAAACATATGTTTGTAGTCCGCCTCAGGAGTCTGGCAGCGGGGGCAGCAAAGTGTGCATCAGGATAAAAACGGTGAAGGCAATGTGGGGTTAGGTATGCCCTGTGTAGGAAATTGAATTGAATGTTCCTAAAACACGCATTTCTGGAGACCTTTTTGGAATACCTTAGGGATTTTTCCCACTCTTTATTGTTAAATACCCATTCCGCTTCGTCTTCCTATGTCTGCCGTAGTGAGTCTAATGGGCGAGGATCAATTCCCGAATGGCTTTGTAAAGCCAGGTAACTAAATGTTTACCTGGTCCCATATGCAGTATAGTGTGTATCACCGGGTGTGTCGAGGGCTCCTCCTCATTCAGGTCCCAGTTTGGTCGACTGCTGTCTAGTAGTTGCCTGTGTAGTAGGAACTGGCCCGGGGGAAGGGCATAGTGAGTGGCCATTTGGGCATATGTCCTATCTGTCCGTCTTCAAACTGGGATTCCATCTCTGTGATCGAATGATCAGTACATAGCTGAAGGGCACGGTGGTATAGTATTTATCATTGTGGGAAAACCCTACCAGTGGGAGCAGAGGTGAGTAAGGGGGTTTCTCCCTGGACATACAATGAATTTTTAGCATGCATGTACGGGCTATGGATACTTGCGGAGGGTAAGTGGGAAGAGGCTTGGTACCTGGCATTAGTAGTCTCCGGATCGCTGGGAGTGGTATCCAAACCTCCTCTGTGATTGTTTCTCCTATGTGATGCTCCGCTGTCCAGTGTGACAACCACTGGAGTTGAGCCACTAGGAAGTATGCATCGAAGGACTGAGCTCCCAGCACTTCCTGATTTGTGGGCAAGTATAGTGTGGTTAAGGCCACCCTATGTGTACCTCCTCCCCAGATCAGTACGGTTAGTAGTGTGTCTAGCTCCTGAAAGAAGGGGCGCGGTGGTATCACAGGGAGGTTGGTGAAATAGTAGAGGAGTCTGGGGACCATGATCATTTTTGCAAAGGCTACTCGTCCAATTGGGACGAGAGACAGTGTGTTCCAGAAGCCCACCGCTGAGCATATCCCCGCTAGTACTTTGTGGTGTTTCACTTCGTACTGGTCCTCGGGTGAATGAAACAGTCTCAACCCCAGATATCTAGGTGCAGCAGTGCTCCAGGCGAGTGTCTGAGCTCCGACAGATGTGTCGAGTGGGGCTAAGTGAATGGCTCAGTGGATAAATCGTTGATTTGGTCCATTTGACTTTGAGGCCAGAGACCTCCGCAAAGTCTTGCAGTGTGGTCCATACTGGGGTTAGATCACTTGTGATATCTCTGACATATAATACCAGACAAGTAACAGTCTGCTCTACCTATATATTTCAACTAAATGCAATTAAGTCGGTTTATAAAAAAACACTCTTGCTAAACCATGCTCTCAAACACTCACATGAATTGGACTATTTAGTCAGTATTTTTTTTTTTCATATTAATCAAAACAGAAAAATAAGTGCATACATCATGTATTTACATAATAGTAAATATACAAAATTCACTGAGACTCAAAACGCGATAATACCCATGGACAATCTTTCACGCAAATCATTCATACATCCTCACACTCAAATAGATCCATTCAAACCATGAATACACACTAGACATTCATCACAAAATATAAAAACTATTGAATCGTAGCCCTTAAGCATATGTCACATCATACAGATGTTTTCTCATAAAGCAGTCAAGTTGCTGATATGCAATTCAAGGTTTTTGACTTAATAAATCCAAAGGGTGAAGAAAAACGTTTGTTTAAATGTATAAATGACATTAACACTAATACATCTGCACATAAATTGATCAGTGAAATATAGGACTAAGGGACAATTGAGATCAAGACGCCGATGCGCGTTTCGGTGTTACCCCCCCTTTCCCGGGGTACCACCTTCTTCAGGCCGTGACGGCTTATCCATATCCAGTGTCCGTGGGACCTATTGAATAATGAAGAATATTAAAAGCAATCTGATACGTTTGGGGAAAATATTAATGTTTCATATTTTTCCTCCAGAAACTGCATATTTACACATAATTAATATGGGCAACGGTCTAACTCCAAAATTGGTTTGATAGAAAAGTATTTACAAACTATCGGCATTGGCTGCAAACATGTAGAGAAGACACATGGAATACATAAAAGAAAAAACATAATAAAAGAATAAATAAGAAATGGCTCATGGAATCCTGACCTCTGTAATCGCTAATGATAAAACACTAGGGGGCAGATTTATGATAACTGGCGCATCCCTAGGGATGCGCCAGTTATTTTGCGCCGCAGCTCCGCCACCTATGGTGCGCCGCATTTATAATGCGGCGGACCATGGGGCAAAAACGGCACAGATACGTGACGCATCTGTGCCGTAAAGGTGGCGCATTGCTGGAGTTGTGTCGCAAGCGCGACACAGCTCCAGCAATGCTCGGGGGTGCCCTATCTGTCCAATGCTGCGTCAAGCCTTACGCCTGCTTCAAGCAGGCGCAGGGTTTTGACGCAGCATTGGCCTGAAAGTGACTGAGATTTCACTCAGCCACTTTTGCGAGGCGCACCTGCCCCGGAACGCCCACCCTGCGCCGGAACGCCCACAAATGGCGCAGGGCTTTACAACGTGACGCATCTGCCTAGATGCGTCACGTTGTAAATGGGTCGTAGGGATGCGCCACGTTTACGCCGCAGTTGCGTGACGCAAACGTGGCGCATGACCAACATAAATCTGCCCCTGTTTCTTCTAATGGTCCAAAGGTAATGAGGAATGACCACATAATCTACCTACCGACAGGCGTAGATATATAGTTAAAGACGTCTGAGAATCAAGTGGGGACGATTAAGATGATACACGAGCCAGCAGAAGAAGACAGAAAACACACCCCATGTCGAGCCTTCAACGATAACAAAGTATCCCTAAGGAGCAAATGCTAAAGATAGCAGTTGTTTATTGCCTTACTCACTTCAATAATAAATATCAATGAGGTGTGCCAAAGGAATGTCGCAATCGCTTGCAGCAAGCAAATTAATAGAAAAACACTCGTCCACCAGAGGGAGTTGTCATCCTAAAAGTAAGGACAGGAAAATGTATTGTACTAAGTTATGAACATTGTTGGTGCTTGAAAATATTAAAACAGGTGGTGCTCGTTACAGTGGCAATCACAAAGAGATGAATATTAAAATCTACTTGGGAGATAAGTTAATCGTTCATAGTATGACGTGCGCTTCTCTAGTGACAGGTTTCCTGAGTGGATAACTGGGCGGTCTGCATGGTACAGATGAAACATAGGGGATCATAAATACTAAGGGGCAGATTTATGAGGCCCATGCGCCACGTTTACGCCGCTGTTGCGTCACGCAAGGTGGCGTAAACGTGGCGCATCCCTACGAACGATTTACAATGTGACGCATCTAGGCAGATGCGTCACGTTGTAAAGCCCTGCGCCGCTTGTGGGCGTTCCGGCGCAGGGTGGGCGTTCCGGGGCAGGTGCGCCTCGCAAAAGTGGCTGAGTGAAATCTATAAGATTTCACTCAGTCACTTTCAGGCCAATGCTGCGTCAAAAGCCTGCGCCTGCTTGAAGCAGGCGTAGGTCTTGACGCAGCATTGTTAAGATGGGGCACCCCCGAGCCTTGCTGGAGCTGCGTCGCGCTTGCGACGCAACTCCAGCAATGCGCCACCTTAACGGCACAGATGCGTCACGCATCTGTGCCGTTTTTGCCCCATGGTGCGCTGCATTGTAAATGCGGCGCACCATGGGTGGCGGAGCTGTGGCGCACTGTGGCGCACATTAACTGGCGCATCCCTGGGGATGCGCCAGTTAACATAAATCTGCCCCTAAGGGGCAGATTTCTGCTGCTCATGCACCACGTTTGCGTCACGCAACTGCGGCGTAAACGTGGCGCATCCCTACGACCCATTTACAACGTGACGCATCTAGGCAGATGCGTCACGTTGTAAAGCCCTGCGCCATATGTGGGCGTTCCGGCGCAGGGTGGGCGTTCCGGGGCAGGTGCGCCTCGCAAAAGTGGCTGAGTGAAATCTATAAGATTTCACTCAGTCACTTTGGGGCCCATGCTGCGTCAAAACCCTGCGCCTGCTTGAAGCAGGCGTAAGGCTTGACGCAGCATTGGACAGATAGGGCACCCCCAGCATTGCTGGAGCTGCGTTGCGCTTGCGACGCAACTCCAGCAATGCGCCACCTTTACGGCACAGATGCGTGACGCATCTGTGCCGTTTTTGCCCCATGGTGCGCCGCATTGTAAATGCGGCGCACCATGGGTGGCGGAGCTGCGGCGCAAAATAACTGGCGCATCCCTGGGGATGCGCCAGTTATCATAAATCTGCCCCTTAGCAGTTAGAACCAACCTTTATGTAGGATTATCAAAGATCGGAAAACAGGGTGACTACCTGATCGTGAGTTTGATATCGAATGATGAAAACTCGAGTTCAAAAGGGGCAGACAAGTCCGACAGTATCGGCAACAGCAACAATGGGCAACAACGGTCCTAAAAAATAAAATAAAACGATAATGAAAAAGGGGACCGAGAGACAAGGCAATTACAATAAGGGGGGGCCTAGGAGCCACACGGACTCACCGGGAAAAAGGGTGTAACACTGAAACACACGTCAGCGTCTTGATCTCAATTGTCCCTTAGTCCTATATTTCACTGATCAACTTATGTGAAGATGTATTAGTGTTAATGTCATTTATACAGTTAAACAAAAGTTTCTCTTCACCCTTTGGATTTATTAAGTCACAAACTTTGAACTGAACTTGACTGCTTTATGAGAAAACATCTGTCTGATGTGACATATGCTTAGGGGCTACGAATCAATACTTTTAATATTTTGTGATGAATGTCTAATGTGTGTTCACGGTTTGAATGAATCTATATGAGTGTGAGGATGTATGAATGATTTGCGTGAAAATTTGTGCATGGGAATTATCGCGTTTTGGGTCTCAGTGAATTTTGTATATTTACTATTATGTAAATACATGATCTATGCACTTATTTTTCTGTTTTGATTAATATGAAAAAAAAAAAAATACTGACTAAATAGTCGGATTCATGTAAGTGTTTGAGCGCATGGTTTAGCAAGAGTGTTTTTTTATAAACCAACTTAATTGCATTTAGTTGAAATATATAGGTAGAGCAGACTGTTACTTGTCTGGTATTATTTGATTTTCCCCTACTGCTCTACCTTCATTCATTCAGGGGTTCCCCTTTTTCTTAGTGAATATCTCTGACATATATGAGGAGATCGTCTGCGTACAATGATACGCAATGTACCCTGTCTGCTATCGGAATACCCCAAGTTTCGCCCTCCTGTTGTATCCTTATTGCTGGGGGTTCTGCTGCCAGGGCGAATAGGAGTGGGGACAAGGGGCACCCCTGTTTAGTCCCTCTTTCGACCGGGAAGGAAGTGGAAATATATTTACCTATTCTTACCAGTGAAGTTATGCCGTTATAGAGGAGTTGTGTATACTTCATCAGGGAAGGCCCTATGTTTACTCTACGTAGGACGGCAAATATGTACGGCCACAGCAAGGTACCGAAGGCTTTTTCGAGGTCTAGAATCAGACACGCTGCGTTAGGGAAGTGCATTCTCGACCTGTCTTGGACATGAAACAACCTGCATAGGTTCTGCGAGGTGTTACGCCTTGGAACGAATCCGCATTGGTCGGGGTGGATCAACCGCACAAGAATCTGGGTGTACCGGTCCACTAGGATTTTGCCTAATATTTTACAGTCTGCATTTAGCAGCTTTATTGGTCTGTATGAGGCGGAGAGTGTTGGGTGCCTGTGTGGTTTGGGAAATGTAACCAGAATAGATTCCCTAATCAAACCTGGGAGTTCACCACTGTCTAGAGCATCCTCATACATGGCTACCGCCCGGGGGATCAGTTGAGCTGAGGAGGTACTGTAATATTTGAGCGGGAAGCCGCCCATTCCTGGAGCTTTGTTTCGTGCCAGTGTTCGAATTGCGTGAGTATCGACTGGGGATTTAATCTTTACTTATAATGTCTTTTTAGGCAATGGGTGAAAGAACTGGGTGATCGCGTGTTGATTTGCTTGTGCAGGGGCCCGATAGACACTCAAGTAATAGTCGTGGAAAATATGCAAAATATCTATTTGTGAGTGTCGAGAGCACCCGGCCTTATC
Organism: Lissotriton helveticus; assembly: GCF_964261635.1. Classification (NCBI taxonomy): domain Eukaryota; kingdom Metazoa; phylum Chordata; class Amphibia; order Caudata; family Salamandridae; genus Lissotriton; species Lissotriton helveticus. Next base: position 1,524,875,846 of record NC_136065.1, read on the forward strand.
GAATATTTCCATAATCGATTTCACGTCTGTGTCTTGCTTGGCTAACCAAGCCAGGAGTGTCCCCACTCTATTGCCCTCTCTGTGCACTCTGGAGGCATAAGCCCAAAGATATATTTGTGTAAGTCCTTCATCGTTTCCGAGTGGGATGTTTTGGCCGCTGCTATTTGGTCGGGGGTGGCTCCATCAGCATCTTTTTATTTTGTGAGAGCCACTAGTGTCATCTCCGCAGTTTGTAGTGATCTTTCAAGTGTCCTACGTGCCCCCACTATTTGCTGTATGCAATACCCCCTGGCCGTGACTATGAATGCGTCCCATTCTATTAGTCTGGATGTCGCCGTGCCGGTGTTGGAGTGAAACGCTCTTGAATGTGATCCCCGTGTTTGTGGTGAAACACCTGGTCTGTGAGGCAGTCTCGTGGCAGTTTCCAGGTGGGCACTGGCGGGTGCGGAGGCCTCCATCTGAGGGTCACTATGTGTGTATCATGGTCCGATAGCACTGTACCCAGATAGTCTGTATGTTGTACTCTCGGGAGCAATGTTGTGGAGGAAAGGAATCTGTTGAGTCGCACTCGTAGGTGGTGTGGGATAGAATGGAAGGAGTATATTCTAGTGTCCGGATTCTGCTCCTGCCATGCGTCCACCAATGGCCAGTGTTTCACCCATGTTTGATATTGTTCCGTCTGCTTGTGTGCTGGTGAGTGCACCGGGGGGATGGGATCTATCGAGACTAACTCCAGAACACAGTTGTAATCACCCCCAAGAGCCACAATAACGAGGTGTATTGGGTTAGCACTCCTGTGAGGCATCTCCAAAACTGGTCCTGGTCTACATGTGGAGTATATATGCTCCTCAACAGTATTGACTGACCCTCCAACAGTCCTTCTACTAGGGAATATCGACCCTCTTTATCTATTATACACGACTGTTCCCTAAAGGGCAGAATACAGATTAGGGTGCCCCTGGCAAATGCTGAGTATGTGGTGTCACAGATAATACAAGTGTGGCGGGGTATGCTCAGACGTGAGTCCCTTGTTCACTTGGCCACTGGATTCAAGATAGCCTGGCTGTTGAGGATTATGAATCCGAAACCGGTCCCAGGATGCTTGTTTCCGGTCCAGGGAAAACATGGCTTGGCAGTTCGGGCTGGACTGTTCCCATTAGGCACAGGGTCAGACTGATTTGCATATAGCCATGTCTGAACTGGGGTGGCTGAGTGAACTAAAGAATGGTGATGGATTAAACCCAGATCAGTTGACCGGGGGTGAGTGTTTGATTTGTTCAAACGCTCCGTCCATCATCCCCTTTTGTATCGCTTTGTTCGCCCTAAGTGTGGCGGGGTATGCTCAGACATGAGTCCCTTGTTCACTTGGCCACTGGATTCAAGATAGCCTGGCTGATGAGGATTATGAATCCGAAACCGGTCCCAGGATGCTTGTTTCCGGTCCAGGGAAGACATGGCTTGGCAGTTCGGGCTGGACTGTTCCCATAAGGCACAGGGTCAGACTGATTTGCATATAGCCATGTCTGAACTGGGGTGGCTGAGTGAACTAAAGAATGGTGATGGATTAAACCCAGATCAGTTGACTGGGGGTGAGTGTTTGATTTGTTCAAACGCTCCGTCCATCATCCCCTTTTGTATCGCACAGATAATACACCGCCATTTCCTGTGCAGGCGATCCACCTCGATCGCTGACAGGTGTGTCTCCTGTAGGAGAGTTATCTGTGCTTGCTGTCTCTTGATATATGCATAGACGGCGTAGCACTTATTTGCTGTGTGCATGCACCTGATGTTTATAGTGATGATTTTTATATCCGTGTTGGAGATCTTAGTGGTCATATCGTTAGGTGTCTACGAGAAGGTTGTGTATTCGTGATGCCCATTCGTCCCCCTCCCGGCCTTCCCCAGCCAAATGTCAACTTCCTTCTTGCGTCTTACAATTCCGCTAGTTTGCTCCGCTGAGGGTAATTGGGAAACCTGAGACAAGAGAAAACGAAACTTAAACAACAGAGAGCATTCCCAACTTAGAGGACATGTCGTTGGAGACAATATGTCCAAACTGTACTTCATGTACTGTCTTTAATTCGTTGTTTGTGGGAGGTAGTTGTGCAGTTCCTCAAGTCGCTGGCAGCTTGGCCGCCCACATGTCGCTTCGTGTCGATCTGGATATCTGGTTGCGGTGTCCTGTGCACTTATAGCAGTCTCCACTGTTCGGGAGCTTATATCGTTATGGATAGTGCACCCTGTGGTCACTTCGCAGTCAAGCGAACCCTATATCAGAGTGTCCACCGTTTGGGGAGTCACTATTGGAGGTGTGACTGAGCCATCTCGGGAGGTGTGTGCATCGCTGACTTCCTCTTCTGAAGTGAACAGATGGGGGCCCTTCTCACCATCCGAGCTGTCCCCCGTCAATCGCACTATCGCTGCCACTTGCAGTGCTCTTCTGCGCCGTGCTATAATTTGCTCCAGGTCGAGGGAGTGTTTTGTGAGGCAATCAGAATGTGGGCTCAGCTGCATGAGAGGGTTTCTTTGTGTTGTTGTCTTTGGAGGCCAATGGGCCAATGACTTTGGGTGTTTCTGTGGTCGTCCAATCCTTGCTCCACCCAGTCACTTGCCTCCGCAGAGTCGGGGAAGAAATGTGCAATTCGTCATGTAAGATTTTCAGATGGACTGGGAAAAGGAGGGCATATTGAACGTTCTTTTGGTGCAGTGTTCGTTTGACTGCCAGGAAGGTGGCCCTTTGTTGCTGGACGGCTCGGGAGTAATCAGGGAACAACATAACTTGCTTATCTTCCACTCAAAGCAGCCCTTTCTGTCTAGCAGCTCGGAGAATAGTGTCTCTGTCCAGGTAGTGGAGCAGTTTCACTGGGAACGGGCGGGGTGGCGATCCCAGTGGCAGCCGCGGCCGGTAGTAGGTGTAACTGCAGGGTGGTGACGTGGGGAGGGGGAGGGGCAGGGTGGGGGGTAGTAATGTATGGATTATGGACTTTAACAGGTAAGTAAGCATATAAATAAATAAACGAATTTCGTTGTGTGCACTGCATCACCAAATGGGATGCAGTGCACGCAACAAAATTCGTTTTATTTATTTAAATGTTTACTTACCTGTTAAAGTACGTAATCCATACATTACTACCCCCCACCCTACCCCTCCCCCTCCCCACATCACCGCCCTGCAGTTACACCTACTACCCGCCGTGGCTGCCCGGCGGTGGCCTGTGGGCTGGTACCCAGTGTGCCCTCTCTATGGAAACAAAACAGGGTACGGCCTTTTGTCTGAGTGAATGTCTTGATCCACGTCTCGATGTATCGAAGAGGGTTGGATCCTTCTGACCCCTCCGGCAGATTCAGAATGCAGATATTACTTCTGCGAGAGTGGCCTTCCAGATTGTCTGTCTTGTTTACCAGAGACTTTACTCGTAATTGTAGGTCTTTTATGGCATTCTGGTGCATCTGCACTTTCGGCTCTATGGTTTGGAGTGTCTTCTCGCCCTGTCTGACTTTGTCCGCCAGCTTACTATGATCATCCAGAAGGAGGATAAGGTCCGTGGCTAATTCCCAAAATTTGTTTTCCATGGTCACCCTTGAATGTTCAATGGCCGCGAGGACCTTGTCCAATTTGTCGGACATGTACTCTGATCGGGAGGGCAGCCCCTCCGAGTGGGTGATCGTAGGTTCTGGGGAGGTCTGCCTCCAACTTGCAGGTACTTGTGGTGTCCCTGTTATGCATTGGCATCCCATGTTGTTTTTATATATCCGGTTGCTGTCCGCGGGGTGTCCCGTGAGTTGCGCCCGGCCGGCTTGTGGTTGACTGACGATGTGTACTTATATGCCGTCCATCCAAAGTTTGTTGGTACCCGTGTTGGCCGGTGGGGGCTCACTTGTCCGAGGTGATGTTGCTGGTGTTGGTGCTCCGTTGGGGCATGTTCAGCACAGGATAGTGCTTGGGGGATCAGGCACTACTATGCATTCCTCTCCGTATGGCTAGACTCCACCGTCCCCAGAACACCGCACCCTCCGTCGTGCTGTTGCTTCATATTTGTTCCTAGATTTGTAGCGCTTGGCTGTTTCGATATGGCCTCAAGTGGTCCCCTCGGTCTCTCTTGATTAGTTGGGCAGCTCGACTGTGGAGCACCCACCCCGATCCACCAGCTACGTGCCTCGTGGCCTGGCGCCGTGTAGATAGGGCTGGCTGAGGGGGTCGTAGGGTATCTAGGAAAGTCTGCTTCACTCTGTTGTAGTGTGCCCTGTGGATGCGTTACCGCCCGCTCTTCAATATTTGGCGAAACAGTTCGGAACCGAGACAGCGAGTCCCGGTGTCTCAGGGTTGCCCCCCTCTGCTCCTTCCTCTCCCATCATCTTTGGTTCCCTGGTTTGCTCCTCGAGTCCCAGCGCCGTGATGGGGGAAGCTGCTGAGCCTCTGATTTGGAAGACGCGTCGCCCCTGTAGAGTATCCACCTCAGCTCGGCCGCATTGCGTCTCGTGGTCTGGCACCATGCAGTCGGGGCCCAGGGGCTCAGGGGGGAGAAGCTGAGGCTGCCAAGTTCAATCGAGGGGGGAGGACATGTCAGAAAGAACTCTCATCGGTCGTGAGCCACGTCTCCGGAATGCATATTGCCATCAGTTGTATTCTGATGTTGAAGGGTAGTTAGATCTGACCTTGGATTGCGGTGCCCAGCTGCATCAGGCCCAAAGAAGGTGTGGTTATCTATTCCTTCTGCATCTGTGGGGACAGGCCAGGGGCTGTGAATCTCTCTATTGGGGTGTTTTCCATTTTCCTTGATCCCCCGGTCTCGCACCTCGAGTCCCAGCGTCGTGAGGGGGGAAGGCCTCTGCTTCACAGGCGTGTTAGTCACTCTTTCCTAGTGGGGTGTCTGCCCCGGCTTGGCTGCTGTCCGCCTCGTGACCTGGTGCCGTGCAGACGGGGTTCAGGGGCCCAGAGGAAGAAGCGGAGCTTGTTGAGTAAGGGTAGAAGGCTGCTGTTGGGAGAGTTCTAGCTGGCCTCAATCTGTGCCGCCGAAAGGCCTGTGGCTGCTGGTTATGTCCCGGTGTTCGGGAAGTGTTAGGCGCCCGGCCTGTGACCCGAAGCGTCGACGTGATCTGCCACTCATCAATCACCTCTGGGGTGCTCTTACCTCCCCCTGCGCATTTCGAGTCCTAGCACCGTGTAGGGGGAGGTCACCGTGTTCGGGTGCAAGTGGGTGGTAAATGCAACACCTCTCGTTGGGAGGCTGGCAATCGGCCGTTAGACCAAGTTCGTACTATCGCCGCCGCTTCGGGTAGACCCTGGTGGTGGTCTCCTTGGTCTCCTGAGGCTGTGCAGTCCCCGAGTTGTGCTCTCACCTGCTGTCCACGGAGCTGCAGGGGCGCTCGGAGGGGCCCTCGTTGTCGCTTTCCCCACCGTCGGGCCAGGAAACGCCAGCAAATGTCAGGGGACCCTGCTTTGGGTCTCATGATCCCACTTGTCTCCACAGTGAGTTTTTAGTGCTCGGTGGGCGCCGCCATGTTGGCCTCATTGCTGGATTGCCCGGGGGCGTGCACGGTTCGTGGATCGCTGCTCAGTCCTCAATCCATAGGGCAGCGGGACCCCAGGAATGTGTTGTTGGCTCTGGTACAGAGTACAGCAGGATTGGAGGGGGTTATGGCATGGATAATCACAGATTGCGTGGGCCGCCGGACGGAGCACTAGAAAGGTACATCCGCCATCTTAGCTGGCTAGGCCACACTCCCCATGGAGGAGGTTTTAGCACTATAATTAGTTTGAGTGTAAACAGTATTTTTCTATCTACTCCAAATCTAAAGTTTGCAAATATTAAATGTATTAAATGTAATAGGGTAACCCAGTGCTATGCTATGGGAACGATAGGCCTTTCAGTAGTGAAAAATGACTTTTGGAGTTTTTCACTTCAAGGGCATATAAAACGTAATATACATGTCCTATTTTTTAAACATAATGCACCCTGCCCTATGAGCCACTTGGGCCTACCTTAGGAAGGGTTAGGCCTGGCAAAAGGTTTATTTTGCATTGCCAAAATGGCAGTTTAAAACTGCACTACAGGCTGCAATGGCAATCCTGAGACATGTTTTAAAAGGCTACTTTACTGGGTGGCACAATAGGTGCTGATCACTCACATGATGAGCCTTCATTTACTGTTGAGAATCTTTCCCTCTGAATTTCGTAACTGCATAATCTACACAATCCTCTGACAAAATGCTTTTCTTGTTCTCCACCAAACTACAAGTTTGGAATGAGGACATCTTCCTCTTAGCAACATAAAAGGAGATACTTTCACAACAGAATTCAATTACATCCATATCACAAGTTGAAGCAGTTTGTATTCCCTCTTTTAACAACCTGTTCACTCTCTCCACAGCTCCTGCGATTGGTGACTATATAATAACTTAGTGTAATGTTTAACATAATTTTCCTTCCGAACAACGTCATTTATCCTGAACTAAAACAAAGTGCACCCAATTATCTGTAACAAATTCCAATGGTGCACCTTATTCAGCAAACACCTTAGGTAAAAAAAGTTTTGAAACATAATCCACTAATACAACCAAATTCCTCAGATCGATTGATAAAGAAGCCCTGAGTCCTGCAACGTCTAAGGCCAGTTTCTTCCATAGTGCATCAGGCAATGGTACCAGTACCATTGGTGTATCACACAATTTCCAGTGTTTATTAAACAACAAATATTTATCGCAACTTTAAATAAATTCCTCCACACTACAACAATTCCTCGCCAAAAAATGAATGCCTCAGAATCTTTTGGTAGAAGTGGAACCCAAATGACCTGTGTGAGCCAAGGATACAATAGTATTTCTTAATTTACTCAGTGGAACAGACATTCTCCCTGAGCAGAATAATGTTTTAAATTGTCAATTCATTTTTATTAAACATGACCTAGTCATCCATGTGACCAAGATAATCAACTGAACATTTGCCACAGTCATACCTCTTTCTTTCAAAATGCTACACTATTTCAAGGATCACGTTATGCTTTTCTACTGTTTTGGCATAAATCAAAATATTTTCCAGGAATGCCTGCACCTCAGTTACATCCTTAGATAAGGAATAAATGAGTTTCGGAAAAATGCTAGCTGCTGAGGCTAACCCAAATGGTAGCTTCAAAAACGTATATGCACAGAACGGTGTAATAAATGCGATCAACATTTGAGACTTCTTCTCTAAAATAATTTAGGAGTATGCTGTTTTTAAGTCTATATTGCTGAAGAGTTTATCTCCGTCTATCATTGTCAATAGTTCCTGTGATTTTGGTAGAGGTTGTAATTCTACCACAATGTTCTTATTTAAAGAACGTAAGTCTGCATACAGTCTTATTTGATCCCTTTTCTTTTTAGCTATTATATTTGCACTGACCCATTCCACCTTATTTACTGACTCAAGAACTTTACTTTCAGATAACTCTTCCAAGTGTTTTCTTAACTCATGTCTTACACACAGCAGTAAACTATGTGCTTTATGAGCTACAGGGACAGCATTCTCTTACAATACAATTTGATGTTCAAACCCTTTCACTTCCCAAAAATCTTCCTACATAACACTTTTGGATACTTCATCAAAATGCTTTCGATATCTTCTGACTTATTATCAATTAACAAGATAATTCCTTGCCTTCCCTGATCCACCCAACCCATAATATACTTTCCTTTTACTGTCTGTAAATTTTAGTAAATATCTCTTTCCAAGCAATATTTAAATTGTATTTAAAGCCACTGTTTTTATACCTGCTCGTTTGAGATTTTTGTTGTACCAGTGAATTAATACATGTGCTTTCTGATAGCTGGGGATCCAGAATTAGCAATTATCTTTATCTTCTTATCACCAATCATGACTCGACAAAAATGTCTTTTCTTACAAGCAATAACGTCTTTGTATCCTCCACATTAGTTTCTCTATGTCCTTCCACACTGACAATCAAAAGAACTTTGGTGAATTCCGCACCTCACTTCTTGCACATCCAAGGGCATACTTCATTTGTATAGGATTTCCACTTTTTACAAACACACATAAAATGACATGTTTTTTTTTTTACATTTATTACATTTCTTACCTTTGGCCAGACAATTCACATTGCTCACTAAATGTGCATTTGAAACACATCTAAAACAAACTCTAGTAAATGTTTTAGTAGCTTTACTGCTAACATTCTATTCATTCACTTTATGCACAACATTCACACGCATCCTGTCATTGTTTTCATTAACAGTCACATTAACAAATTCAAACGATCTTTCAATCCTTTTAGCTGTCTTGATAGTTTCTTCTAATGTGAGATCAATACAACAAAGCAAATGTTCTTGCACGTTCTTCAACACACAATTTAAAACAATTTGATACCTTATATAATGCTCTACAGAATTCTCAAAACTACATGTACATGCTAAAATCCTTAGTACTGCCACACATTGATCAATGCTTTCCCCTTTAACCTGTGTGGTATCCTCATGTCTTTGTCATGCATTCTCGCCTTACTTATACGTTCCCTGCTGCTCAGTCAGTGTGACTGTGAGGTAAAAGAATGTTGATGTGTGCATGGTTTGAGTGAGTGTCAGTAGGAATGCGTGGGCTGAGCAGCAAGGATGCTGCCCCAGGTGGGGCCATCCTGATTTCTTACTACCATCTTCTCCTGTAACCTGAGACTCTTACCTTGTGAATACATCTTTCACCTATACTACTGGCTACCTTTCATACTTAAAGACCATGCCCTGCTTTCTGGAATAAAAATGAAACCGTTCAAACACAATACTGGCTTGATCTGCAAAATGCTCCGCAAGTCTTTTGACAGCTTCAATGTAAACATTCTAAATTCCAGCATATCCAGATTCTTCTTCTGTAGGTCTCAATTCTGGTATGTTGTCAAACATTTTCTGTGCCTCAGATCTCAAACAATTGAATAAGAGTGCAAGTTTTTTGGCAGGTGTAAACTTGGCCCCATTTATGGCCACTACATATTTTGAAAGACTCCGTACCAACGGTTCCACTTCTGAGCAGGTTTTCCTGGATTTTTGTAGAAAATATACAGGTTGTTGTATACTACTACCAATGGCCATGTTATAGAGTCTAGCAAATATGTATTTCTTAATCAAAATTCGACACATGAACAGTACAAAATAATCACAAAAACGCAGTTTTTTTCTTGAACTTTTGCCAGGTGGAGTTAAAATAAACTTTCCGGTGGGTAATACTTAATTTTAACGTATATAAAGTCACACGCATTATTTCTGAGGGTGTCAAAATGCCCATGAACTGTGCACAATGTAGCTGACAAGAATGCCAAAATGTCTATAAAGTAAGTAAAGATGGCCACCTTATATTTCCCACCTTGTATAAGCTACTTTGATGACACCAACCCGTCACAGCGCTATCTATGTTTTGGAATGTGTCATCAGCCTTGCCTTGCATAAACAGTTGTTGCCGCTGCCTTCTTCTTACTACAATCACAGCGTAAATCACAAAGCAATGTACATGATGTTGAATAAAGAAACGTGCAGATACAAATCCATCAAAATATTGAAGTCCCCGATACATAGCAAATTTCACACAGTGGGTTCCAGAAGTGGAAGGTAACTGTCCACTGTTATAAATGCTTACTTGGTTTGTAAACACTTCTCCCGCTCATCGCCTTATGTTATTAATAACTCTTTCCACTCGCTTCTGGGTCTCAATTTGTATATTTATTGTAGTTTCCAAATACAAACGTAATGGAGCCCATCAGTAAGAATCCAACATCTTTTCAGTCCAATGCAGGTTCCTAGCAGCCGGCAATCAAACCTTAATAAACATTCCAACATCTCAAAGATCTCTCTCACCTCTTGTGCCATTTCTACTTCACATGCATAATATCAGATAACATAAAATTTCAACTATAAACAATATAAATTCTTTTGCAAATGTGATCAAATAAATATAATAAATATAATACGTTTGCAAATCGAATAGAATCATCAATATATAGCAGATTCCTTTCGCTACACCTAAAAATCTCTTGTATCCCTGTATTCATACTCTTCCCTGAACCTTACAAAACCTTTACAAACTCTTAAGATCACCCTTCCCTGAACTCTAAAAATGCCCTGACTATCATATTATGCTATCCATCGATAACTTGTTCATGCCACAAAAACAAATAACTATAGAACCGGCAAGAGTGTTTGTCTCCCTGGGCCATGCAGTACTCGACAAATGACTCTTTTACCAGACTGCATTCTCACAGAACACTCTTCCATTCACAGTGCTAGAGGATGCATTAAAAAGTCTTGGAATGCATCCATAAATGTTTCCCGAGGCAAGCATGTATTCCTGAATCAGACTGCATGAACCAATGTGCAGAAATTGCATAGCTCTTGAGTCCCCAGTGGCACAGCACCCAGGATAATGAGCTACATGACTAAACACTTGTAAGGTTTAAAAGGCAAGCCCTCTGGCTACGCCAAATCCTGTTCATAGAAACAAGTCTATTGCCAATGCAGTCTCTTTAGCCTGAAGACTAAAGCATTTTCGTGGCACTCGTTCTATTTTTTACACTTTTTGTTAATAAAGCCAGTCATAAAAACGTGCTCTTCGCTCCTAAAAAAGGACTTTAGAAGGACAACATCTTCGAACCTACAGTGGATACCCAAACCACAGGCACAAAAAATTGTTTCTCCTACACATTGCTCCACAAAGTTGTGAGGCCTTATGAAATCAATTCATATTCACTCTGTACTTGAGACTGCTTGGGAGGTAGGTTTTGCATGAACGTTCTGAATGTACGTCACAGTTATTAGGGATTTTACCAGAAAAGATTATTTGAAGTCTCTTTCTTTCTTTGATACAGTGATAAATCTACCAGTTGCCCTAGTAACCCAAGTTCACAATAAAAACGGATATTCAGTAACTCGAATGACACATTTTTTAACAACCTGCACACTTTATACACTTCCCCAGCATGCCACAGCCATTAAACCCCTTTCATCCATCCTTCTAACATTCCAAATGATTAAAATGTGTTTGGGTCATCACTTCGAATGAGATAAGCGACATTTCAAACCCTGAACTCTGAACTCTGAAGCAGTGCTTGATTTATATGTAAATAACCGTATGGTTCCAACCTTTTTGGACCTAGTCAGCAGCATTACCGAATCATAGAATTGGATCATAGAATACCAATCCTGCCAATTCTTTATTCCACTTCATGCTTCTTTCTGGCACTTGCAGGATCTTTTTTATTTCTGCTTTCTTGCTTTTTCACAATTTTCCTATTTTTACCTTTCTTCTTTCCCCCTTTTCTGCCGTTCTTTTGTTCTGGATCAAAATCTGAAGGTGAAAAACGAGTGGTGGGTCAAAAAAGGACTGCCTGTGCCCACCATCAGCAACCACTGTACTGCCGTAGTGCATTGTGGCAGTTGTAATAGCCTTTGTAAGACATTTCAGGGCATTTTATCAAGAACAGGCAATAAAAGTATCGCTGCTTTATCGGCAGGAAACTGCCGCTAAAGCAGCGATAATGGGCTTAATAAAATGCCCTTGTGAATTCCCATAGCAGCCCAGGTTAACACCAGAACCTGGGCTGCTATGGGAATTCACAAGGGCATATTATCAAGCCCATTATCGCCGCTTTAGCGGCAGTTTCCTGCCGATAAAGCGGCGATAATTTTATCGCCTGTTCTTGATAATATGCCCCTCCGTTTTTAGTTCATGTTCAGATGTACTCCACCCATCTAGAACTAACATTTGCACCTCCACAAACTTGAGGAAACCTTTTATAGCATGCAGGATGCCACTGGTTACCGCATCCCCGTGTGAACCTGGAGCTTTTGTTGTTGAGCCACCAGAACCCGGTTACTACTTCTACCGTCCAACCAAACACCTGATGTTCGGCAAAGGTTTTCTTTTAATTTGTTTGATAGACAATTACATCTCATGTATGGCCAACTGTCCTGGCAGACTAATTGGCATGTAACCCAACATCTTTACGTCATACGCACACACCAGTGAACTCACTCTGTCACCACCAACTTCAGGTGGAAAGACTGTAAATCTGTGTCAGATAAAATGCTGTTCTTGGTGTAGTCACAGCTCTTCTTCATAGGCTTACCATACGATTGAGGAGTGCATTTTTCCAGTTCCGTGACATTCTTTTTTACAAACCATTGTTTCCATGTGCAATCTAACAGATTTAAATGAGCTAAAGAATTACTCAAAGTGGGAGAGTACACTGATGTTGTAAATGACAGCCAACCCAGTCCTGGCACCACAACTGAATGTGGCTTGTTTTCATGGTTCTTTTAATGGTCTCATTTTAGTCACTTTTACTCCCTAATATCTCTTTGCTAGTTTTTGTGTGGGGTTATATGGCTGAGATACCCGCCACCCCCTCTCAACACAATCCCCAAGGATGGGAAACCGAAACGGTTCTGGACTTTTGGAAGGCGGGAGGGAGTGACCCTCCCGGCCGTATTTATTAAAATATGAAACAAGATCAAAACATTAAAATAACAGTTTCATATTATGTACAATTTCATTTCCATATTACGATGTTTGGCTAACCTTAACAGATCTCTAATACAAAGATTCTCCTAGCCGATCCAACATCCTACAAAACATTTGACTTGAAATTGTACATCCTAACGTTAAGGGCCAACGGCAAGGTCGTAACTGGTGTCAGATCCCTAAACCATAAATACAACCCTCACTTGTGAGAGGACCAACCGCACAGAGGCGTACCTCAAGTGCATCTACCAATTTCCCTTGGACTTGACGGGGGCCCCAATGAACTCGACGCCATTTAACGGTCGTCCGAGGACTCGTGTGAGGTGTCTAAGAGGTAGCGTAAACCCCCTCCCGAACCCCACACAACTTACCCATCTGCCGTCGCAGATGTCCTGGCCCCAGGAAATTCCCCAGGAGGGCCCGTAGCCCCTCCTATCCAGGAAGGGGCCTTGACCACCTTTCCTTTCCTTCCGGCGGCCTATCCTTAGACGGGACCGCCTCCCCGTTGAGGGGCCAATGGCCACCTCCCCCGAGCGCTCCCATCCGTAATGGGTGACGCCCCCCCATAGGGATCTTCCAATTACTGCTCACCGATCATGACCTTACCGCCTGACAATAAATACGACAAATCTACCTAAATTACTAAATCACGAAAGAATTATAGCCTATTAAAAGCATGATTACTGATCAACACCACTGCAAAATCCTTTATTTGCACAACATACCGAAAGTGACCATCTTTATTGCATACTCAAAAACTTATCACGACAATCCTCACAACCTGTAAGAAAATAGGGTTACCACATCAAAACTTTATTTCAAAACAACTAGCTGTCCTCAGGGGCTGGTGGGTGGGTCAAAATTGGCTCTTCGTTCCGTCCTGAGCTCACGTGCAGTGGGGAGGTGCAGCTTCAGAGCACAGGAACAAGAGGATGTTTCTTGGCTTGTTGCTTCTTTTATCCGTCTTCGGGGCGGGCGTCAACCCGCCCCCGCCCGCCACCGAGGGCGTGGCCGAGTGCGTCAGTGTCTAGGACAACCCACTCCAGGGCGGGAAAAGGCGCGCCCCGGCTACGCCGCTTCGGGCATACCAGCCGAGACTCGCCTCCCGCCCAAGATGGCTTCCCGGGGGGATCGGGGTACTCCACCATACGTTCGGGGGGACCGAATGGTCGCCCCTTTCCATATGGCTGAGATACCCGCCACCCCCTCTCAACACAATCCCCAAGGATGGGAAACCGAAACGGTTCTGGACTTTTGGAAGGCGGGAGGGAGTGACCCTCCCGGCCGTATTTATTAAAATATGAAACAAGATCAAAACATTAAAATAACAGTTTCATATTATGTACAATTTCATTTCCATATTACGATGTTTGGCTAACCTTAACAGATCTCTAATACAAAGATTCTCCTAGCCGATCCAACATCCTACAAAACATTTGACTTGAAATTGTACATCCTAACGTTAAGGGCCAACGGCAAGGTCGTAACTGGTGTCAGATCCCTAAACCATAAATACAACCCTCACTTGTGAGAGGACCAACCGCACAGAGGCGTACCTCAAGTGCATCTACCAATTTCCCTTGGACTTGACGGGGGCCCCAATGAACTCGACGCCATTTAACGGTCGTCCGAGGACTCGTGTGAGGTGTCTAAGAGGTAGCGTAAACCCCCTCCCGAACCCCACACAACTTACCCATCTGCCGTCGCAGATGTCCTGGCCCCGGGAAATTCCCCAGGAGGGCCCGTAGCCCCTCCTATCCAGGAAGGGGCCTTGACCACCTTTCCTTTCCTTCCGGCGGCCTATCCTTAGACGGGACCGCCTCCCCGTTGAGGGGCCAATGGCCACCTCCCCCGAGCGCTCCCATCCGTAATGGGTGACGCCCCCCCATAGGGATCTTCCAATTACTGCTCACCGATCATGACCTTACCGCCACAGGCCGGATAGTTGACCGGCTATCCGGACCCCCCACAACAACTCCTGCCTAAAGGTCATGTTATAAACTCTTTAACCAGGCTATGAGGTCTCCTATGAGTAACTCATTCCCCACCCGGGACAAATGAACACCGTCCCCCAAATACATACTGTCCCCTCTGATACAACCATGCGAGACAGAATGCAGAGAACTTGAACGAAACAATCTACTCACTTTGTTATTTATTTTCCTTACTGAATGATTCAGAGCAGAAACAGAAATAGCCCCCCGCCACACTTTTTGTGGGATCATGTGGGACCATGCAATTGTGCACCCTGGAACTCTCCTTGCCAACCAACTTACTGTGGAAAGCATTGCCTCAAGAAGAAGTCGTCTACCAGTGGCCACCAAATCGTTGCCCCCAAGATGGACTATGATTATAGACGGCGGTGACCTTGTCCGCCCTAACAAACCCTCGAAAAAGGATTGAAACTGGTCAATACAGAGCCCGCCCTTTCCGTAGAAGGACACACTGTACCCGTATTCCCCAGCCACGTGAATCATGTCACCTGCTTTGAATACGTCCGCGGCACGCCTCACGTATGAGTGGCCCACGACCCACACCTCCTTTTTCCCAGCCGGTGATGTCTGACCGCTGGTCCCCATGTGTCGGGTCGACTGCACAGTCCGCCCCGCCTCGTAGGCTTGCGCAACTGAAAACCAAACAAAACAAGAAGCGTGAGTACATCATTACAGCTTCATAACATGTGCAAGCGCACATACCTTTTATAACAGTTCGAGGACCAACGCCCTACACGTTTTACTTCTTCTACACTCAGACCCCTGGCTGTAGCCTCTGTAGCAGCCCCTATCCGAAAAGAATGGGTCCCAAACTCGCCGGGGTTCAAGCCCGCGGCCGAAATCGACATCGCAAGCACCCGCTGGAACTGAAACCTTGTCAGTGGGGTGGTGTCAGCGTGTCTCAAAAAGGTCCCCCCCCATGATGCCACTCTCTGCGCTAAATATTCCTCTACGCAAACCACAGGGCACATGGGGGACCCGGGAATCCTCTGTATGATTATGCAGTCCCCAAACGCACCCTGATCGGTTTTGGACCTGACAAACGAGACAGTCATTGTCTCCCCCATGACCTGAACGTGCTCTTGGCACAATCCCCCCATCGTATCCCGCTTGTTCCTCGCCACTAGTTCGCTTACCCGCATAGCCCCATGGAATGCTAGCGCAAAAGCGGCTCGGAATAACACTGTCTCATACT
Source organism: Lissotriton helveticus (assembly GCF_964261635.1). Classification (NCBI taxonomy): domain Eukaryota; kingdom Metazoa; phylum Chordata; class Amphibia; order Caudata; family Salamandridae; genus Lissotriton; species Lissotriton helveticus. The sequence continues at coordinate 1,524,891,531 of NC_136065.1, forward strand.
GTGATGAACACGTTGCCGGGAGTACGGAAAATAACAGGGCCAACCTATCCAGACCTATCGGGCGCCTCTCATCTGCTTTGCGACCCTCCAGGCATTGCCACCCCCGTAGCGCTTTCTGGACTACGAAAGACGCTGTCGGGTCCTGGATCCCATGAGCCCTTGCCATAAAGGAAATGGCGGCCCGATGCCTCTGGGCCGTAGCTACTGATTTGCCTGCCTGATGTAAAGACAGCAAAAATTTAACGACAAGCTCCTCCTGGCCCCAAAGCTCCCCCCTAGCAGAACCCAAAAAGGACCAGTAGGAACGGAACGCCCCTTCGTATGCCTTCCTTGTCCTGGGCGCTAAACTCTCTCCCACGAGGTTTTGTAGTTCGGGGCACCGAGAGACCTGAGAGCTTCGGGAAAGGGTGCTGCCACCGGGTCCGCTGCGGGCAGAAAACCCCAGAAGGCCTGCATATGGAAACGAGAAAGCGCATCAGCCGCTTGGTTCAATACCCCCGGGACATGTCTTGCCCTAAAGAGCACATTCAACTGCATGCACAATAACACAATTTCTTTAAGCAGTCTCAGCATCCATTTGCAACGTGCTGCCTGATTATTGATACACTCAACCACGGTCATGTTGTCAGACCAAAACACCACAGACTGATCCCGGAACCCCTCAGGCCAAGTTTGCAGGGCCACCAAAATAGGGAACAGTTCGAGAAAAGCAATGTTCCTCGTCAATCCGCACTCATGCCACCATGACGTCCATTTTTGAGCCGTCCATTGTGTGCCGAATATGGCGCCAAAACCTATACTCCCCGCCGAATCTGTCCACAGCCCCAGCTCCTCAGAGGACACCGCCGGTTTTATCCAGACTAATCGACCATTGAAATCCGCAAGAAATGCCAACCAAATGCGCATGTCCTGGCGAACCTCTGCCGAGAGCCTTGTGCGGTGATGACCCTCCTTCAGGCCGACCATGGCTTGTGCAATCGAGCGGGAAAAGGGGCGGGCCATCGGCATTACTCTCAGGGCAAAATTCAACTGGCCCACCACTTGTTGTAATTGATGCAGTTTTACTTTAGTCTCACTGATACATGTTTCAAGGGATGCCCTGAATTTCAAAACCTTTTCTCTTGGTAGTCGAAAACAACCCTCTACCGAGTCGAGCTCGATCCCCAGAAACTCGAGGGAAGTCGAGGGACCCACGGTCTTACCTGGCGCCAATGGCACACCAAATTGGTTCATCAAGACACAAAATTCATTTAAAGCCTGTCCACATTCTGGATCCCCGGCTGCCCCCAAGAACAAAAAATCATCGAGATAATGCATAACATGTTGAAAACCCGTCTTCTTTGTGAAGACCCATTGCAGAAAACAACTGAACATTTCAAAATAGGCACAAGATATAGAACATCCCATTGGCATACATCTGTCCATGTAATAGCGACCCTGAAACCTAAAACCGAGGAGACGCTGATCGTCTGGGTGTACCGGGAGCAACCGGAACGCTGACTCGATATCTGATTTTGCCATCAGCGCCCCGGGCCCCAGGCGTTGCAACATGGCGACGGCCTCATCGAAAGATGCGTACCGCACCGAACACACCTCCGGGTCTATCGCATCATTCACGGAAAGACCACGTGGGGCTGACAAGTTATGTATCAGCCGAAACTCACCCGGGTCCTTCTTGGGGACCACCCCTAGAGGGGAACAAACAAAATTATCCACCGGTGGCAAGTCAAATGGACCGGCGACACGACCTCGAGTCACCTCCTTCCCAATCTTTGCCTGTACCACAGCCGAATGCTGTAAGACCGATAGTTGATTCGTACAATTAGCTACACCCTGAAAATCCCCCACTGGGATGCGGAAACCATATGAAAACCCGTTCCGCAACACCCCAGCGGAAGCATGATCCGGGTATTCGCTGAGCCAAGGAATCATTGCCATGGTATCAATCGGAGTAGGTAAAGTCGCCCCTCGGACTATTTCAGACCTGTTTGGCGCTTCCCTTACCACCGTTATCACCCGTTTTGGCTCTGCACATGGACTCAGGATGGGATGGCTGCCCACACCCCCCACATTCATGTCTGAACTTGCATGACCCCTGGGGCCTCGTACATTTACCTCTGTTAAAATTCCAACAGATCCCCCTTTTACCTGCGTTGCCACTCGTCTTCGAGTGGTACTCGCTACCTGCACCCGTCCGAAAGGATGTCCCAGAGTATTGGCGGGAAGATTCACCCCCGCAACTCCCTGACAATGGTACTTTTAACATTCCAGTACTCTCCATTTTTTGCCATGACACGGAGTCGTAACAATCCCAAGTCAAAACTGGGTCATGTTCCTTAGCTTTTCTAAAAATATTGTCATAGCAGAACCACTGATTGCCCCCATACGCTACGGAGTACTCCATGATACGCGATTGATAAATAGGCAACTCGGTCAGCAACTCGGGCCTGCGCTCACCCATGATGGAGGTAAAAATGCCCCACGCTCTGCCCCAAGTACCAATGTTTTCGTCAACCTTAAAGGCGGCCATTTTTGCGCGCCAAACACTCGGATGCATGAGCTCCTTTTGGCTCTTAACATGCTCCATCTCATAATGGTCGGTAAGCAAAGAAAAAATATTAACATACTTATTCGCCCAAATCTTTTCCTTAATTTCCAGTGGAACATGCTGAGCCACCTTCTCCCTTCGTGAAGGTACGGACCCTTCCCCCGCGATCGGCAAAGGCTGCTTACCTGAACCAGAAGCTGCATTTGCCGCCGAAACTGGGCCCGTTGCATTTTCCGCCGCCGTAACTGGCGGGGTAACAGAAGCTGGTGTCTTCGCAGCCTCCCTAGATTCCCGCAGTTGTCTCATTACTGCCCGGGCGTCGTCAGCCGTGGTGCCCTCGTTATCTTTTCCCAACCACGCTGCCAATTGTGCCGCTAACTCGGGAGGCATATCTTCTCTGGTCACGGGGGTGACCACCACGGGGATCGGATTCCCCCCCTTCGGCACCGGGGTCGGCTCCTCAAGTGGGGTAACTGGGGCCGGAGTTTCACCCCCAAGCGCCCCCTTTCTGGACCTCTTGCCTCTCCCACCGGGGACTACTCCCGGTAAAGGCCGTTTCGGTCCTCCCTCCCCGTTCTTAGCCGCCATCTGCTTCTTCAAATCGGCTACCTCCTTCATGAGCATGCGGAGCATCTGATCGGTACTGACCCGCTTTTCGACTTTCTTAGGCATTCCCAAACGGGATATCTGTAAAACAAAAAGAAAGATTACAACGCTCAAAATTGGCTCTTCGTTCCGTCCTGAGCTCACGTGCAGTGGGGAGGTGCAGCTTCAGAGCACAGGAACAAGAGGATGTTTCTTGGCTTGTTGCTTCTTTTATCCGTCTTCGGGGCGGGCGTCAACCCGCCCCCGCCCGCCACCGAGGGCGTGGCCGAGTGCGTCAGTGTCTAGGACAACCCACTCCAGGGCGGGAAAAGGCGCGCCCCGGCTACGCCGCTTCGGGCATACCAGCCGAGACTCGCCTCCCGCCCAAGATGGCTTCCCGGGGGGATCGGGGTACTCCACCATACGTTCGGGGGGACCGAATGGTCGCCCCTTTCCATTCATTGTGCTGGTGCTTGTATCCAACACAAATAACCAAATTCCACTCAAATATTTGTGTCAGAAAGAGAATCAAAAAGCATTTCATCATACACTGGCAAAGTCAACATATCCACAACATTTTACAACCACTACTATCCCACTAACTATAAATGAGCACCTTTCCCTGGTTCTTAAATCCAACTGGGCCGAAGCACTGCCACTCCATACTCCACCTGAGATCAGACACAAACCCCAATTCATTTCATTCAGGCGAACCCCTGCCATCCTCACATCTACCCAGCCCCATCAATAGAACATCACAAGCCATGGAAGGCACTGGTGTTTCCCCAGAGATGGCACAATTCACGGTGATTTCATTACAAGTCACTTACTGTAATTATTAACCTTAAAACTGATTCCTATGTGAAGCTGTTTTCAGCAACGTTGCTTCACGTGCAGGACTGTATTTACTTGTCTGTATTGAGAGCCAATTTGAATCAATATTTATATGTTTCTCATCAACAACTGTGTAAGAACAAATGAAGCCAGTGCCCAGCGTCCTTACCTGCTTCCAGCACGGGCCCTAATATAACCGTGGATCCTATTTTACCCTGTCCTGGACGTATTGAGTCAGGTTCATTTCTCAGACAAGGTGTACATCACATATATATATACATGTGCAGTAAGTAGTACAGCTGTGCCAGCGCATGCTCGTCCCCTGTGTTCTAGCACCAATTAATTTAATTCTCAATTATCAAACCATTTTGCCAGGAGTGGGCTTTAATTATTTTACTACAGGTGACACTACAAGGAAGTAAGTAAAGGCTGGTTGGAAACTGCATAGGGTTTAGTTACCTTTTTCAGTTAGATCGGTGAATTTTGTATGTGAGTTTGTAATATGATAGTGGATTCAATATGCATAAGGGAAAAGTAACTGATTATAATTGGCCATTTGTTTAAAAACTTCAGTGTGAAGGACAGTAATGCAAGTAATACTTTAAGCTCAGTAATGCAATGATTTAATCATTATTTGAGTAAATGAAACACAAACGCTTCCTGTTGCCCTTAGAGGAGGGAATAGCCCAACTGGTGTAATACCATTGTCCTTACCTTAAAGATAAGATTGGTTATGGGTGGAGCCTCTTACAACAGAAACTAGTTGGTCAAAATAAAAGTGTGGACAGAGATTATTCCATCTGTGAATTGTTGCGCCAACCATTAGGTCAACATATGCCACCTATCATGAATTTCTAAGAAACAATTCAGTTTGTAGCCTGTGCCATGTATGTGTTTATTTCAGCAATGTTTTGAATCAGACATTCTATGTATTTCCATTTAATCTCACTGTCCCATCTTGTTGAACCTGTTATTCTTAGGGTGGTCTCTACCACAATGTTTTACCTTTTGCCTCTCATTTTTGCTGATTCCTTGTGTTGGCCTTAGGACTCTAAGCACTTTACCACTGCAAAGCAGTGCTAAAGTGAACATGCTTCTCCCCTAAACATGGTGACATTGGTTTATAGCTCATTGGCATATATGTTGTACTGGTAGGTCCCTTGTAAAGTAGTATACCATATATCCAGGGACTGTACTTCAAATGCCACTACTGGACTGTAAAACTGATTGTGCCACCCACAGAAGTAGCCTTTCAAATTAGTCACAGGCCTGCCATTGTAGTGCCTGTGTGGGCAGTTTACTGCCTCTTCGAATTGGCATTTACAACTTCTTGTTAAGCCTTAAACCCCATTTTATTGCATATAAGACACCCCTAAGTTAGATCCTAAGTAACCCAAGGGCAGGGTACTTTGTAAGTAAAAGGTAGAGCACATACATGTATGTTTTGCATGTCCTGTGACAACCAGCTTATTTTGTTTTTCACTACTGTGAGGTTTACCCCTCTACTAGTGCTGCATAAAGGGGGTGGGCCCAAGGCTAGCAGCTAGATAGGCCCTAATCAAATTAGCACAATGAAGAACCTAGCTACTATATTTTGTGTTGCTATCTATTTGAACAGACAAGGGCCCAATTTTTTTAATTTAATTGGTCCTTGCTATTTATTTAACCAGTATTTCATATTTTATTATATCATTTCAACATTTCATACACGTCTGAAATGGGAAATTCACTATTTGTTTCAGACAGGTACAACACAATGAATCATGTACATGGACCATAAAATACTGAACAAACCATTTAACAAATAACACATGAATGACATCTAACATAAAATGAGGCAAAAGACAATAATATACCTGTCAGTTATTTCTGAATTTTCAAACCTATGCCAATTGCTTTTGAGTATAATTCATAGCCATTGGGAACATACATAAATGCAGTTGGGGTTAAATCAATGCTACCCTCCCTCAAAACTATTTACGTTCATGAATCGCAGTTCCTCATTGGTAAACGATATGCCACAAAATGCTGACGCATTTCAAATCCCAGTGACACTCTTGGGACTCTCCTCAGGGCTCGTGACTTTGTATTTATCTGGTCGGTGGGGTCTTTTACTTTGAACCTGGCATGTTCTTCCTCGCCTATGTTATATGGAAAAGAGAATTTATTCGTTGTCTAATAAAGACTTTTAGAGAACCTATATGCGTTCCTGTTGTCGGCCTTGTATCGCTTAGAGGTAGTTCTCCACTGCAAGGGGCTTTTTTACTGGTGATTCAATCTGGCAGCCTTTTGGCACGTTGGTAAGTCTTGTTCACCAACAAAACGATTTCCGTGTGTAATTCTTTTTTGTTAAAGGTTCTGCGACCTTGTTGCACGTTAGTTCTAACCAACGTTCTTTGGAATGTGCCAAAAGGCTGCCCGATTGAATAAAAATGCGGACATTCCTCTGTACTTACTGCTTTATCAATTAATCAATCAATCAGAGTACTTGTGAAGCGCGCTATTTACATGTGAGGGTCTCAAGGCGCTGAGGGGGGGGGGGGTTGCTGCTACTGCTCGAAAAGCCAGGTTTTGAGGAGTCTTCTGAAGGCGAGTAGGTCTTGGGTCTGCCGTATGTGAGTAGGGAAGGTGTTCTAGGTCTTGGCGGCGAGGTCGTAGAAGGATCTGCCGCCGGTGGTCATTCGTTGGATGGGGGGACAGCGACGAAGGCGAGGCTGGCGGACCGGAGCTGGCGGGTGGGGTTGTAGAAGCTGCGTCTGCTGTTCAGGTAGGCTGGTCCGACATTGTGGAGTGCTTTGTGTGTGTGGGTGAGGAGCCTGAAGGTGATCCTCTTATCGACAGGGAGCAAGTGTAGGTCTCTCAGGTGTGGGGTGATGTGGCTGCGGCGGGGGACGTTGACGATCAGTCAGGCGGAGGCGTTTTGGATGCGTTGTAGTCATCATAGGTGTTTGGCTGGGATTCCTGCGTAGAGTGCGTTGCCGTAGTCCAGTCTGCTGCTGACGAGGGCCTGTGTCACCGTTCTTCTTGTTTCGGTTGGGATCCACTTGTAGATCCTGTGGATCATGCAGAGGGTGTTGTAGCAGGAGGAGGAGACAGCGTTGACCTCTTAGCCATGGAGAGGGAGGAGTCGAGGATGAATTCTAGGTTGCGTGCATGGTCGGTGGGTGTTGGTGCTGTTCCCAGTGTGGTTGGCCACCAGGAGTCGTCCCAGGCTGAGGGGGTGGGTCCGAGGATGAGTACCTCCATCTTGTCTGAGTTCAGCTTCAGACGGTTGCTCCTCATCCAGTCAGCAACGGCCTTCATTCCCTCGTGAAGGTTGGTTTTGGCACTGTGTGGGTCCTTGGTGAGGGAGAGGATAAGCTGGATGCCGTCGGTGTAGGAGATGATGTTGAAGTCGTGATGGCGAGCAACTTGTGCGAGGGGGTGAAGGTGGGCCACTTGTGCGAGGGGGGCCATGTAGATGTTGAACAGCGTCGGGCTGAGGGATGAGCCCTGGGGGATGCCACAGATGATGTCGGTGGCGGATCACTGAAAGAATATCGACGGAGAGAATATCGACCTTCAAAAATATCGTTGAGAAAATATCGACAGTCAAAATATCGAGTTTCTATCTACAAACAGGTAAGTACAAAAATATCGAGTTTAAAATATCGTTAACAAAAATATAGTTGTAAAAAATATCGTATTTACTAGAAACAGTGTTAAATTAAATTAATATTAATAATTAATTACTAAAATATACTTAAAATTACTTAAATTAACTGATAAATAAATAATTAATGAAAGTTAAAAAAAAAAAAAATATTTCATATTTATTAAACATATATATATAGTAATAAAATATAATAAAATAATACCCAAAAACTGGAAACTGACCCTGAACCCTAAAAATACCCCTTTACCCAAAAACTGAAAACTGACCCTGAACCCTAAAAATACCCCTTCACCCAAAAACTGAAAACTGACCCTGAACCCTAAAAATACCCCTTTACCCAAAAACTGAAAACTGACCCTAAACCCTAAAAATACCCCTTTACCCAAAAACTGAAAACTGACCCTGAACCCTAAAAATACCCCTTTACCCAAAAACTGAAAACTGACCCTGAACCCTAAAAATACCCCTTTACCCAAAAACCCAAAACTGACCCTGATCCCTAAAAATACCCCTTTACCCAAAAACTGAAAACTGACCCTGAACCCTAAAAATACCCCTTTACCCAAAAACCCAAAACTGACCCTGAACCCTAAAAATACCCCTTTACCCAAAAACCCAAAACTGACCCTGAACCCTAAAAATAAAAATCGATATTACTTCACTTACCTTAAAAACGATATTACTTCACTTACCTTAAAAACGATATTTTGGCTGTCTATATTCTGTCCAGTCGATATTTTCTCCAAACGATATTTTCAACTCGATATTCTGTCCAAACGATATTTTGGAGTCGATATTATGTCTGTGTACCGTCGGTGGCTTCGGATCGGAAGGGTGGGAGGCGGACGCTCTGGGTTCTGCCGGAGAGGAAGGACGTGGTCCAGTCAAGGGCGTTCACTTGGATTCCGGGTTTATAGGAGGCGTGTCTTTAGAGTGTGCGATGGCATACCGTGTTGAAGGCGGCCCACAGGTCCAGGAGGATGAGAGCTGATTTTTCGCCGTTGTCTAGTTGGCACCTGATGTCGTCTGTGGCGGCGATGAGGGCTGTCTCGGTGCTGTGGTTTCGTCTGAATCTGGACTGGGATGGGTCCAAGATGTTGTTGTCTTCCAGGTGGCGGGCCAATTGCCTGGCGAAGATTTTCTCGATGACTGTTGCCGGGAACGGGAGCAGGGAGGTGGGCCGGAAGTTCTTGAGGTCCTAGTGGTGCATGTCTCCAATACATGTATGAATTTGCTGACAGCTACACTTTGTGCATTTCCTCTAGACAGCCAAAAACACAGGAAGGCGAATCTTGTCTGCATTCTTAGCACTCATCTGCTTTCTTCTGCCTTCTGATGGGTCTTTCTGGGCAGGAAGAGGGAGAGGTGGTTCGCACATCGGAATAGGCTGTGAAATCAAGCTTTTGGGACCATCATGACCTCAAACAGGCCCATTTGTACTGGGACTGGGCCTCTCACTCTAAGGATCAGTACAAGCTGTCGCTGCACCGTGTCATCACACAATGAGCAGCACTGCCAGTGACTGCGAGGTTCTGTCTGCTGTCAGCGATGCCTGGCTGACTCTTCACGCTTGCAGGATCATCTCTAGCGACACTCTAACTGCTCTCAGTGACTTTCTCCCCAACTGACTGGACACTTTGCTCAGCTGGAGAAGGTAAAATGTCAGGAGAAACTGTCTGCAAATGTATCCGATGCGTTTGGCCTGAAATTGGATTTACCCCGGTCGAGTGAGACATAAAGTAACGTTTTAGTGCTATTCACTTCTAAACACTGTTTTTGGTTTATTCTTTGAGAATGTATAACTCCGGTTCTACTTATTTGATTTTTGTCATAATGGTCTTATTTCATTCATAAGAATATAATATATATTTTGAACCCTCTGTGGAGTATTTCTGTGGTGTATCCATTTTCTTAATATGTGTGTGTGTGTGTGTGTGTGTTGCACAAATACTTTACACATTGCCTTTGCATATTGCATATAAGGCTAACTGCTCAGTGGCAAGCTACCAGGGGGTGAGCACAGGTAATCTTAATGTGATTCTAGCTTACCCTGACTAAAGTATTAGTTCCTGCCTGACCTTGGTGCATACTTCAGACAACCAGGAACCCCACTTCTAACACATCTTATGTTTTGTAATTTGGTATTATGTTTTGTATCAGACACAAACTGTGTTCTTTTTTTGACAGCCCTGCTTCTTTGAGTGCGCTGATGTAACTCTCATTTAGAAGTGACAAAAGCAATCATTATTTTAGACTGATGTATAAAGAGATAGGTGTTTTCATATGAAAATCCCTCTCCATAATTTGTTGTGTTCTTGAATACAGCAGTCAGGGGCCTTAAAAAGAATATTGTCAGTTACTCACTAAATTGTGGTTTCACACAGACAGACTTAGTAAAGATGTGCACCTAGATCCACCAGTGCCATGTGTGCTCAAAAGATCGCCAGCTCTTTATTTTTTATTTAAGAGTTTTATATAGCGCTGGCTAGACCCGAAGGTATCAGAGCACTTTACATTAGGTTCCACAATGTAACAGAAAAATATAACAATTACACATTATGTCAAAAAATACATTGAGAGAGGAGAGAAGGAAATACATAAGTAGAGGAGGGGAGAAAGGGGAAGTGTGAAGAGGGAGGATGAGGGCATAGACAACAGGAGAGACGAAAGGCAGTCTGTCTAAAGACCGACTGGGTAGGTGACGTCCAAGGAGGAATCCACGGTTCATCCCCCCTTTAGCTAAACAAGGTAGCTCCATTCGGCATCAGTCAAAATAGCTAGGTCTCAATTGATGAGGGAAAGTTCTCAGATAAACAGGATGGGGGCTAAGGGCAAGGACAGGTGAGGGCAAAGGTCAGTAGCTGAAAAGAGGAGAGGCGTAGAGCGGAGAGGGGTAACGGGTATGGGGTAAGGGGAAGGGGGAGGAGGGAGATAAGGCCAGGAGAGACGCAGGAGGGTTTGCCCAAAGCCCGGCTAGGTAGGTGATGGTCAATGAGAAAATTCATAGCCCATCTCCCCTTTAGCTCACAAGGTAGCTCTACCGGGCATCAGTCATAATGGCTAGATCTCAGCTGTCAAGGGAAAGGGTTGGACCATGATGAAAAGAGGCAGTCTCTAGAGTGGAATTACCACTTGGGAAGCAGGCATGGCAGGCAGTTCGACAACCAAGAAATGGGTTGGTCATATGTGGTGATTGAGTAACCCACCCGAAGAGGGCCACCATAAGTGAGTGTGGGAGTATAGGTAGTGAGTGCCCATTCCAAGATGGCCTCCATAGGTTGGTAGAGGGGCAGGCCTTTTTCTGCATCCATGCCCTGCTGAGCATCCAGCCCAGGGAAGGGGGCACCATCTTCAGATCCGAGAGGGATAGAGGGGGAGAGCAAGTCAGTTAATACACCAACACATATAGGTCAAAAACAAAATGGGCGCCCATGCCTGTGAACAAAAGACCAAACAAGCTCTCAAACAGGCCAGGCTCATGTGGCAGCCACAAATCACCCATAGCAGAATCCAGATGAGCCGGAGAGTCAGCGGCCCCCACGGCCCAGACTCAACGTAGTACTGACACTCATGGAACAGCAGGGAGGGGGGGATTACTGAGACCCACCGCACCTCATCGAGATGGGACCCACAGTTGAGCGAGAGCCATCGGCACTCTCGAATGAAAGTATCCCACACCGGACCAGTGACGTATCATCAAGCCCCAAGCTGCAAACCCCAGAGTTGCAAAAGCGACCCCAACTCGCAGTGAGGCGGCCCTCAAACCAGCCCAGCATCCAGGATCACTGCGGCCGGGAGGACGGAGATGCTCTCTCTACGTTTCGAATCGAATCTCGCAATCCAGGGAGCTCGAGGCTGAGTCCGAAAAGCTGGAGACTCACCTCTCTGCTGCAGCAGTGGAGCTCTGGGTGCACGCTTAAGTGGGCAGGAAAACAGACCCACGCGCCAACTCTGCACCCCCCTCTGCAAGCTGCAGACCACAGTGGGAGGGGGTCAGGCTGTGCGCATTCACCCCGTCGGGCGGAAGCATAGTCCGGGAGCTCAGAAGCAAAATCTGTCCGACAGGCGACTTATTCCGTGGCCGCTGCGATGTACCTCAACCTCTGCTCTGGGCTGGCCAGCCTGTGTCAGCTGCCATGCTTCTCTGCCTCTTATTACCACACGAGGCAGCGACTGACCACCGGGAACGGCGGAGTAGCGAACAGGCTTCCGGTAGGTTTCCACTGAATGTTCTTCATAACTTTGCTCCAATCATCAAATCAGAGGCTCTAAGTATATGGTTTCGTTGCAGCCACGTTCCCGCATGCTGGGTTGTTTGATTGGAGGATGGATGGGGGGCATGGGCAGGGATATTCACCGAAGCGTGATCCTAAGACCGGGAGCTTTGTTGGGGAGCTACAGCTCGGCGGCCATTTTTTGTGTTCTTGAAGACAGCAGTCAGGGGACTTGAAAATAATATTGTCAGTTCCTCCATGTACGAATGACTCACTAAATTGTGGTTTCAAACAGACAGACTTAGTAAAGATGTGCACCTAGATCCACCAGTGCCATGTGTGCTCAGAAGATCACCAGCTCTTAAGATTGGGGGGAACTTCCTCATTGTCAACAAGCACAATGCCAATGTAACCAGACTGAAAAGACTCACTCCTAGAACTGGAAGGTACTAGAAGCAGTCAGGTGGGGACCCTTAGCATTTTCTCTTCTACTGCAGGATGTGCCAGTATTAGTAAGAACAGACAACGTGGTGGCAAAGGTGTACATAAACAGACAAAAGTGTACCAGAGTGAAAAGTCGGAATTGGCTGGGCACATCTTGCAGTGGGCCAAAACCTGAGTTGTACCAATCAAAGCTATGCACCTCATTGGTGTGGAGAAACAGTAGGTGGCCCATCTGAGGAGAGACTGGCATTCATCAACTCTCTATTCATTTTCAGTCATTTATTAAGACCATTCTCCATTAAACTGTAATGCAATAAATAATATCAAAGTGTATACCATACCACACCACACCACACAATAAAATAGATCTACTTGGTTTCACATATCTTTACTACTAATACAAAAAAAATCCACAGCACTAATAACATTTAAAAACTGAATGGCAAATAAAAAAAGATTTTCTCAAATGTACACAATATTTGTTGAAAACTGGTTTGGAACTTATTTTAAAAGCTTCCGCCTTTCCTCTTGTCTAGATAAACAAGGTAATAAGATATGTGTATTTTAACATTTCAAGCTTGTTACACATTTACATACACCCCCCTGCCCATTTTTGAATTCTGCAAGGCGGAGATATAGGAAAAACTGTATTGCTACTCCATGAATCCCAAAGGGACAGAGTAGAATTCTTCTGCAATAAACAACTACAATCATTTGCTCTGAATGCCATTTCTACCCTTAAATGTTATCCAATTTTGATAACTTTAAAGGATATGTTATAATGGGACAGAGTGATTTGCACTGTAGTCTTACTCTCTCAGTCTCATAGCCTGTTTCAAGTCACTACTCAACACTTCTGTTTTGTAGAAAGAAGCAATTTTACTGTCACCTAAAATTAATAGTCTGCTCCAAAACCATTATATTTGCTTCATAGTTAAAAAATTCGAAGATGTTAACGCTTTTGTTCCTTTTTTGCTATTTGAGGTAGTTTGGCCTTAGGCCTCCATATCTTTTGTGCAAATAAGCTTTCCACACCAGATTTGTGTCTATTTTCCATCATCCTGGTGATTGTAAAGGTGCCCAAGGTTTGTGGATTCGCCTGGGGGGGACTGAGAAAATAGCCAAAATATGCCTTTTTTTAGTTTTTGGGTAAAAATAGGAAAACAGTCCTCTGGATAAAAGTGTATGTTTTGTTTCATAAAAATGGCATCAACATACGGTTTGATGTGCTGAAGTCACTATCTTCCCAGCTTTCAGGAAGATGCAGAGCTGAATCAGAAAACTTATTTTTTTTACCACAGGTTTGGCTTTTTTCAAAAAGGTGGCCCGTTTTTCCTATTTTTGTGTTTTTAACCTTCTTCCAATTTGACGCCAAGTCACACAAGTGGGGTTGCATTTTTATATGTACAAGTGGGGGAATGCTACATGTTAGGAATTCTGTGGATTCCTGCTGATTCCGGACGTTTACGTCACAGAAATGCAAGGAAAATGTGACGTTTTAGGCAAAGTTTGAGGTATGCAGGGCCTTGCGGGTAAAAAACTTTGTGTGATCCATGCACGGCATACCACCGTGGGCTTCCCCAGATGTCTAGTTTTCAGAAATGTCTGGGATTAGTAGGTTTCCCCAGATGGCAGCTGACTGAGCCTGGAAGTGAAGCCATTCAGCCTAGAAGTAGGACAATATTGGGACTTAGCCCAATATTTCTCCCCATATTCATAAAAAAACATCCAAAATCAAAATTGCCCTTCTTGCCAAAAAGATGGAGATGCTTTAGTCCCCGAGGGGGTGTGGGGCAGAAAAATTGTTGGGTCATATTGGAGGTGGAGCCTAGGCCTGATGTGTGGGCATGCCACCCCCATACCTTGAGCAATAAAAACAATTTCCTACCACCGGGGCAGATTGGAGTTAAATAACTCTTATCTGCCCCCTGGGGGACAGAAATACTGTTGCAATTCATGTGAGGGATGGGGCTAGGCCCAATGCCTACAAGGGTCCCACCAACAAATTCTAGATAAGAGCTTCCAATTTTCCCCCGGGGGGGCAGAAAAACATTGGGGCCTGATGGTAGAGGTGAGTATTAGCCCACTGCAGAGGGTGGTGGGGCAGATCCCTCCTTGAAATATAATCCCTAATGGTGTAGTGGGCCTTATGCCCCCAGGGCAGGGGCAGATTGCAGATGTCGTCCTCCACAGGGGAAGAAAAACTGCTGGGGGCTATATGGGTAGGTGGGGTCTAAGACCAATGCCAGGGCAGGCCATCCCCACCCACTTATGGCCCTACTAAAATATCCCTGGTGTACAGTGGGCTTTCTGACCCCCCTGGGTACAGATCTGCACCCAACGGGAAAGACTTTTGGGGACTGGGGATGGTAAGAGCACTCACCCATTGGCAGTGGGGGCAGATTGGAGGAAAACACCAAGCTTCACCAGACAGGGGCAGATCCACTGGTGGTTTTATAGATGGCTGGGGGCTAAGCCCGATGCCTGGTTGGGCCGCCAAACCTATTTATAGCCCTAGGTAAAAATCTCTGGTGCTTAGTGGATTTTCTTCCTCCTGGGGGAAACATGGGAGGTTAGAAAGTCCAATCTACCTCCAGGGGGTAGAAAGACCTTTGGGACTGGGGAATGAGGGAGCACTAGCCCTTTCCTGAGGTGTCACTCCCCCTCCAAATATAGTCCCTGGTGGTCTAGTGAGCTGGGGACCTGGGGAGGAAAGAAGCACCAGCTCATTGCTGGGGGCGCCCCCCTCCAAATATAGTCCCTGGTGGTCGTTGGGCTTTCTGTCCCCGTCAATGGCATACTGGAGGAAAACACCAAGCCCTCCTGACAGGGGGCAAAAACACTGCTGGGGTTTATATGGGTGGGGGCTAAGCCTGATGCCTGGGTTGGCCATAGACCCATTTATGTCCCTATTTAAAAATCTTAGGTTAGGTCAGTGCCTCCGATCTGCCCCTGGGAGCAGTAGGACCTTTAAGCCTGGGGAGGGGGAATCATTAGCCCATTCCTGCGGCCACCCCCCTCCCAAAGTAGTCTCTGGTTGTCTAGTGTCCATTCTGCACCCGCCAGAGGTAGATTGAAAGGAGACACCTCCAACGGGCCCTCAACAGTGGAAGATAGAGGGCTGGGATTTATATGAAGGGTGTGAGCTAGGACCCAATGCCTGGGTTGGCTGCCCCACCCATTGTTGCTCACAATTATTAAACCTGGGTGTCTAGTAGGGATTCTGACCCCCTAGCGGCAGATTAGAGGTAATTGCTTTCAAACTGCCTGCAAAGGGCAGGAAGACTTTTGGGGCTGGATAGAGGGTGGAACATTTGCTCATTGCCAAGGGGGCGGCACTACCCCTCTCAGGTATCGTCCTTTGAGATGGCCCCTTTCCGATGATACCTCCCCCAGCTGAATCAGTGCTCGGGGAGCTGATATAGGCCCCCAAGCACCGATGCAATGAAAATAAATAAGTCAATTGGCTCATTTCACTTTAAATATAATGACGCCAGCACGCCATGCACACCGATCATCATTACAATGAAAAAAGGCTCCGGCCTGCTGGGGAAGCTCTTCCCCAGCTCCTGAGGCTAACATAAATAAAATGAAATCCCTCTGGTACACACACCTGAGGATTTCCGGCCTCGGGGGAGAGAACAGCATGGAGCCATCCTCCACACACAAATGGTTAATCTATCCTTATTGCCTGTACTATTGAAGATTTAGGTAAATTCAAAAAGGATTTCAGGCATTGACCCTCTATCCCATCCCAATTCTCTAGCCCTGTGTCTCACTCATATATATTACCTCTGTACCATTGATGGAGCAAGATTTGCATGTAAAGTGACTTGCTCGTATTCAAGAACCTCGAATAACATTATTAAAAAGTAATCAACATGTTTGTCCTACTAATTTTACCTTTTCCCGTATATTCTGGGTGTCCGAGAGAAGCTTGCCTATGTGTTTTCTAATCCTAATACGCTTGCAAATAAAATGGCCGCTGCTACGCGGGAATTTCTACTGCGCATGTGTCTGTCATACCCATGTGACATGACGTACTCGCAGCTTTGGAGGGATTTTGTTGCTACTGCGCACTAGAGCTAAGATGGCTGCTCTGTGTTCTCACATGCGAGAAGCTTGCACTGCTGCTTGCGCCAAGCTGTTCGTTTTGCCTAATTGTAATGCTGTAGATAAAAATAAGGTAATTGGTATAGAGTAGAAGTTCATGATATACAGAGAAATCATTTATTCTGTGTTCTAAAACTGTTTCCTTTTACTTTTCATGTATCGTAATCTTTGGGCCTGAGGGACGGGAATACTCCATTTTGAAAATCCTTTTGCACACGGCACTCTACAAAAGGAGGGCTGAAGTCATTTGTCATTGAAACCCGGCCAAGACAGTCACAGGCAAGATGCGCCTGGGAAGCTGACCTCTCCCCTTGGTCGAAGAAGCCAGAGTGTACCTGTTGAATTACAATGTATTTATTAATAAAGCGACCATTGTGAAGTGAAATGCAGATGTAATGTGAACCTGAAAATGATGGGCGGGAACGTAAACCTTAATATTCAATGCAGAAGTATCAAATATTTATGTGGTGTGTCGACCTCTCCTCCTCTCTTGTCCAATCGAAATTGGGGATCCTTACACTTGCAACAATCGGGGGGTGGTACACTGACCTGGAAAATAGTATAACTAGTCTAGGTTTAGCTAGAGAAATTGTCCAACTTCTCCGAATAGCTGACCTGACACTGACCCAACGTACTCAATAGCTGATCGAGAACAGAGGTGCTGCGAAGCACTCTGTCAGAAGACTCGCTGACCCAATCGGGGTTTTGGGACCTGAAGTGCTGGCGAAACACTTTGCTGGGGAATTCGATAACCCAATCGGGGTTTTGACTGATAGCTGCAGAGAGGGAGTAGCGCAGGCGTTGCAACTGAACTGCGGGTGCTGGTCTCAACTTTCGGTGGTCTGGTTCTGATCCAAATCTGGCTTTCCTGTCCTGATTTCCATACTGCACCTGCAGGCCTACTGGCAACTGCATTCCTTGGGGTTTCTTCTGTCCTTTTAACTGACCCGTGGCCGGGGTTGGTCTTCACACCGTTCTAGGTAAATATAAATCTGTGTGGGTAACAAATAGTATATTTGCATCCCTTTCTTACCCTCCCTGAATCTTGCTAAAAGTCATAAATGCATATGTTCCTTTTCCTTCCCCCTCCTTTGTAATAAATAACAAAATCATGATTCTTGCTATTTTAGCATGATCCATTTTCTCCCTCATTTAGAATTGAAGATAAAGAACTGTTCATGAAAATATAGATGTTCCTTTTCTTTACCCTCCCTTTGAAGAAGCTAAAGTGGTTATTCTGAAATATTAGCATGTTCCATTTTCTTACATTCCCTATAGCTACATGGTTAAATTAGTTTCGTCATTACCATTTGTGTTCCCTCTTCTTACCCATCCTGCTGAAACCGATTAAACTGTGATTTTATAGCATGTCCCTTATTTTTTCCCGTCCTTTAGAAAATATATTTTCATAGTCTGATTTCTATAAACTCTTTTCAAGTATGTTCCTTGTTCTTACCTTCCCTTTAGAATTCTAAATGGTTGGCATAATATATATTTTGCCATAGTTAGACGCTGTTTTTGATTCTGATTATTGATAGTTTGCTTGCTGTTAATCTTTGGCTTATGACTTTTGATGAAGATTAGATAAATGTTTTCAAAACTTCTCGAGTCTGTGGTTATTATATGAGTGCATATTGTTGTCTTGCTACCATACTTATTATGCTATACTCCCTGAATCCATAGGTTCACAGATACCGATGACCAGGAGAGTAAGTCAAGGGTATAGGACCTAGGAAGTACAAATATCTGATAGTCAGTGCCCAGGTTACCTGATCTAAGAAATTGTGGTTTATTTTGAATATAGGCCTAAGTGAGTATTTTGTAAATTTATAGTCGGGTGACCTGCGCGCTCTATCACCATTAAAAATCTTTGTCTGAAATGCTGTCAGGACTGGTAATACATCTTGACCACCATAATCTCTATTCAAATTGCACTGCCCAGCAATACTAGGTAATGCACTGATTTTAAAATTCAAATGCATGTTCCATCTTAAATTCAATTATCGTTATTAGAAATATCGATTTTAACTTGTATCAAAATCAAAAATTATCGGAAATGAGAATATAATTACCTTTAAATAAACACATAATATGCCAAAATTAGCAACTTACAAAATACCGGCTACAATATTATTGCCAAAATAATTAAAAAATCATTAATGAAAACAATGTAAAACACTTTTCACATAAAACAATTACTTCACATAAATCCTATACTTGTTATACACATACTCAAATTAAATAAAAAAAGAAACATCAACAAAATATTTACCATTCACCCCAAAAAATGATATATCTAAAATATATAAACTAATGACCCCCAAAAAGTTTGCATTAACTACAAACACTTAAGCACCAACCTACATATTACTAAATATATACTTATGAATACATTCATAACCAAAAATATCAAACTATATATTATACATAAAAGTAAAACCTAAATAACTGTTTACCATATGAGGACTCAACAACTTTTACCAAACAATCAAATCAACAATATAAAAGGCACTAACTCAAACATCTAACAACTTCAAAAGCGACACACACTGAAAGATGAGGAAACTGCTGGATTGTCTCAACAAACCATTGAATATAAATTTGTAGATCTACATAACCAAGTAAGTAATACATTTTTAAATGTAACTGTAATGAAACCTAAAATTGTAAAATAGCAAATAAATATTAACACACTTTTCAACTTGTAGCTTTTTGCATAGACTTCCTAAAGAAAACTATACAACTTGAACATAGATAAACTGCCAGAAAATAACAACTATCACAAATGAGCAAAAAGATATTAGAAAGCAGGTACTCATATATAAATAACAAATTATAAACTCACCCAAATAGCAACCAGAAATAATCCTAACATCCTCATGCTCTACAAACGATCAACAAAGTTCCATTTAAAATGTAAATACATGTTTTTTTCATTCAACAAAAAAACACCCGCTCCCATTAAAACTCCCTCAACGGCAAGGCTGCAAAACCGTGGGAAACATCTCAACAGAACATACATTTAGGTATACAAAATATATATTTTTAATATATTATAAACAAACATACAAAAGTTAAAACATATTTTATATTTATAGTATTACATAACTTACATATACAATGACAGGGGACACCAAATCTATCAGTTCACAGAAAGGAAAGTAGTTACTACATCCCATGAGCTACAACTACAGCCAAGAAAGTGGATCATCAGAAAATATAAACTGGAAATGTACTAAATATTAAGCTACGGGAGGGCAACTAGAAATGATGATGTTGTAATTCATGTAAGAGAGCACAACCACTGTCAAATGTGACTGAAATAGAAGTAAAAGAAATATTGCAAGATGTAAGCGAGGCAAGCACTAGCTCATAGGTACTCACAAGCAAATTCCTGAAACATAAACTACCTAGAGCCCCTGAACACAAAAGAGGGCAAAACCCACCTATCCCCAAGTTAAAATTATTAATTTGGGGGCGTGTCCAAGATGGAGGAGTGAACAGGTGAACTTTCCCGGCGCTCCATCCCCACCCTTTGTTCAGCACCCTTCACAGCAACCGCGGCCCGAAATTCGCTAGCCGGGTGTAGGCAAACTACTAAAGCGAGCATCCTCAATGTATAGGGCTGTAATGGCTTGTGGGCGCACAAACTGACCGGGTCTAACGTGTTCGCCCTCCGCGGCATTGCGGATGAAGGAACTTCCACGGCCAAGCCTGGTTAGAATAAAAGCCAAAGAACATTAGCGTAATGGATTGCATCTGACTCAGGCAGACTGATGCTTGCTTCGCAAGCCACCGCTCTGCTCCTGGTGGCTCCACGGTGAAGACTAGGGAGTGACCGGCCCACCATTGCCCCGATACCTGGATCCCCATGAGTGCGGCCTAGCAGGCGGCCACTGCCTTGGACATAGAGTGCAACAGGATTGGCCCTAAGGTACTGTTGGATGCAGCACCCTCCTCTTTGCTTTGCTGGCTACTGGGGATCTGTGGAGAAGGGTGTGAGGATACCCCTGGAAGTAGACCCCACACCGGGCTTCCCTGTGTATTGGAGGTGCCGTTAGCAATGAATGGGTCCTGTGGGTTGACGCTTCCTAATATACGCATCCTGATGAGAGGTGGATTTGCAGATCAAAACTTCTCTCGACTTCTGCCAACAGCGCATCTTGGCCTGGGTTTGCCTCTATTCCTGTGGGGCTGGTGTTGTAGCTTCCATGACCCTCAGAAGAATCGCTGCCATCACACTTAGCTCAATGCTGTCTCCGGGGACCTGGGTCATGCACTGAATGCGGTGCTGCGCACTGGCCATGGTCAACCAGGGGGCCTACCGGGATACCTATGAGTCTATCTAGCTGTCATTGGACATCA
Organism: Lissotriton helveticus; assembly: GCF_964261635.1. Classification (NCBI taxonomy): domain Eukaryota; kingdom Metazoa; phylum Chordata; class Amphibia; order Caudata; family Salamandridae; genus Lissotriton; species Lissotriton helveticus. The sequence goes on from NC_136065.1 coordinate 1,524,912,289, forward strand.
GAACACCTGTGTCAGCACAAGGACGGTAACCGGGAATCGGAAGCTGACAAATTGGCGCACTCTTCCTGGAAGCTAGCCCTAACAGAGACAGTGCGTGTGGCTCGGATTCTGGCCTGGGGAGGGCTAAGTGGAGACCAACGAGAGAGCAGATAACACACAAGAGTGGGAGACCAATTGTTGCACTGACATGGTGCCTAGAGAGATCCTGTGAGACCCTCTGCGAACCGCGGCACCTTCTTGTTTGTTGATTTGTCAGAGGGGAATCATGGCCTCTACCAAAGGCAAACAGGACATATCAGTTAGAGACATGTTTATCAAGGGCGCAACTGATTCACTGCTTGAGAAACCGATTTCTGAAGACGCTAAATTACCAGACGGCAGGGGTAGTACCAGGGTGCATGGATGAATACATGGGTAGGGTTTGAAGGAATAGATAAGTGCAATATAGTGCCTGAATGATTGGAGGAATGCATGAGCAGGGCCAGGCTGATTGCATGAGTGCAGGGGTAGTGCCTGGGTTATTTAAAGGAGTGCTTGGGTAATGCCTGAGTGCATGGATGAGTGTATGGGTAGTGCCTGGGTCATTGAAGGAGTGCATGGGTAGTGCCTGAGTGATTGCATGAGTGCAGGGGTAGTGCCTTGGTGATTGGAGGAGTGCATGGACAGTGCCTGAGTACATAGATAAGTGCATGGGTAGTGTTTGAGGGAATGGATGAGTGCAATAGAAGTGCCTTTAAACATTGTTTCACATTATCATGCAAATTACATTATATGTTCTTACCTTTTTTGTAATTTATATGCATTACTCAGCGGAACTATTTATTTATTTATAAAGTCTTATATAGCGCGAACGTGACCCACAAGGGTATCAGAGCGCTTTACAAAAGAAGAATAAACAGTGGAAGAGGTAGTCAACACAAACAAAATGTCAATTTGTCATAATAGAGCAATAGCATCTGCAGAACAACTTACATTAGACATTGTGCTATCAGCCGCACAGATCTACATCCTACGAAAAACATTAATCAGCAAACAATTGTGGAGCAACAGGGGATGTGATGAAAAGACATACAATCAAATACTTACCATACTTAGATTTAGGGCATGAATTTGTTCAATAATAGACTTTTTTCTTCCTTTTTGAATACAGTAAGGGAGGTGATTCCACGCACTCGGGGTGGTAGAGAGTTCCAAATCTTTGGAGCAATCCCTGAGAAAGCCCAACAGGCTGTTCTCTTCTTCCTAAAGGATTGGGGTTTCAGAAGTAGAGTGCTCGCACTTCGTAGTTGTCTGCAACCTCCTGATTTTTCCAACTTTAGAGCCAAGTCGCTGGGTGTATTGTTGTGAATTGATTTGTGCGTCATGCACACCACTTTAATGTGTATTCTTGCTTCATAAGGCAACCAGTTCAGTGCTTTCAAGGTTGGTGAGATGTGATTGTTTCTTTTGGTTCCTGATACCAGTCTAGCCGCAGCATTCAGAACTGCTCTCAATGGTGCAAGCCTGTATTTCGGGAGACCAGCGAGGGTGGAACTTCCGTAGTCTAGTCTTGGTAGTACAAGAGCTTGTACAGCAACTTTTAAGTCAGCCTAAGGGAGGAAGGGTTTAAGTTTTCTTAATATACTCATTTTGTAATTAACTTCCTTGGTGGCAGTAGAGATGTGCGACTGCATATTCAAGTGTTTGTCAATGGTGACACCTAGGGATTTAGCCGAGTCTATGATGAGGGGGACACAGTCAAAGTAGGTTAGGTGTTTTAACCAGAGGTCTATCTTTGGGGTGTAGTTTGGTGGTGAGATGAGAATAAATTCAGTTTTTTGGGGTTTAGCATGAGATGGTTGTTGGTGAGCCAGCTTTGCATGTTCAGAAGCGTAGTATTAAGAGCAACAAAGTCATCTGGCGAGGTGATTTTAAGGTCTAGCTGGGTGTCATCCGCATATAGGTGATATAGAATGTTTAAAGAATTCAGAGCATTCGCCAGGGGCTCCATTAACAAATTGAAGAGAATGGGTGAAAGGGCAGATCCCTGAGGTACACCAAGATTGACCATGGATGGTTGCGAGAGTGAGTTCTTCATCTTGAATCTTTGAGATCTGTTATTCAGGAAGGAGGAGAACCACTGTAGCACAATGCCCGAGCGGCCCATCCTTCTTTCCAATAGAGCTAGGAGCTTATCGTTGCTTGACCGTATCGAAGGCGGAAGACAGATCAAGAAGTATCAAAAGGCATGATTAATTTCGATCAAGCATGATTAGTATATCATCCATAATGTGCGTGAGTGCAGATTCTGTGCTGTGCCCACTTCAGAAGCCCGATTGGTGACTGTCTAAGAGGTTGAAGATCTCAATGTGATTACATATTTGAATTTGAACACATTTCTCCAATAGTTTAGCCAAGGTGGGGATATTGGTTATAGGACGGTAGTTGTTAGGATCAGCTGGAGAGGCGTCAGCCTTCTTTAGCATAGGAGTGACCTGTCCTATTTTAAGACAGTCCGGAATGACACCTTGAGTCAGGGAGGCGTTTACAATTTTAGACCATAATGGTAGTATAGACGTTTTTAAAATCTTGAAAAGGGCAGGTGGCAAGGGATCCGAGAAATGATTGGAGGGGTTGAGTGCTTGTAGAGTGTTGTAGATAGTTTGTTGAGAGATTGGCGAGAAGGTGTGCCAGGAGGCATTGTTTTTTGGAACTTCCCTTGGGTTAATATAATTAAAATGGTCTTCAGATAAACCGTCCAATTTGGGATCTAGTGCCATAGGTTGGCGGGTGGCCAACTTTGATTGGAAGTCTAGCTCAATTGTTCTAGTCTTTTCATGGAAGAAATTGGCAAGCACGTCACATGTAGGAGTGGCCAGGTCATTTAACTCACTGTAGTTAGTTGTATTGCAAGATTGTTCCTTGATGATTTCAAAGAGTTTTTTTGGTCGGTTGCTCGCTAGGTTCAGCTGAGTTCGGAAAAAGACTGCCTTTGCCTTAAGAATCTTCCTATTGTATGAATTCCTTAATTTTATAAGATGATCCTGGTTGAGAGTGTTAGGAGCTGATTTCCAAAGACGTTCAGCAGCTCTTAGCTGTCTACGCTCCAAGTTCAGGTCTTCATTGAAGCAAGGCTTGGACCTCTTAGTGGAAACATTTTTTTCCTGTAATGGAGCTGTGGAGTCCAGAGTTTCAAGCATATTGTCGTTGTAGAAGGTTGTGTCATATAGCTACTGTATATCTTTATAATGCGTTAAGTTAGCATAGGCTCATTACATGTTTAAACGCCATTTTTCCTTTTGCTGCTTCTGCACACGACACTTAATTGTTGATTTAGCTTTCAACCTAGTAGTTCGTTGTGGTTTACATGAGAATAATATGTTATTACTCTGATATCAGCTTTGCTTAAAAATCTATGTCTGTACAGAGAGTGCTGAAGCTTCAGGAATAACACGATACAGAATTGTTATGAGGTCTGATCTTCGCGCCTTCATAGACATAACATAAGTGCAGCTTCTGCCAACTTTGGGCTTTAGGCGGGTTTTATATTGCTTTGCTTGAAGCACACAAACACACTTGATGCTGTTCGCATGCAGAGAGAGCTGGTGTATGCTGATGTGATCTCTTCATTCTAGGATCCTGAGGTATGGGCCCGCCCTGTTAAAACCCAAAGAGACCTTCTTAGCTATTAATATAATATGTGTGTTAGGGAGGGTGAGAAATAAGTGTTGTTAACCCTTATTCATTACAGCATGTTAGCATGCTGTCACCATTTGCTTTCTATGGACTAGTAACTATGCTGATAACTTTGCTTCTGATAATATGTCTCCTTGTATTATCTAAGATACTGCGCCTGAGAAGACGACATTAGTAAATAAATATTTCAAATGTGCACGTGTCCTCATTTACTCCAAGTTCTGGTTTGAAATGATTGTGTAACTAAAGAGTGCTCATGTGTTCCACGTAACCTGAGGTATTGTAAGCTCATGTTCTGGTTTGTCTAAACATTGGGAGTTTGTTATGACCAATGAGACACTGTAGCTAGCTCGGTAAGGGGTTTGTTGGGTACTAAGGTGAGTTTTGGGTCACCCTAATTCGCTGAGGTTCCAATCCTCTGTGCACAGTTCTGTGGGAGAACAGAAACCCTGCTACATGGCGCCCATACGTTTGTGGACTTATATCATGACACTCGAGTAGTATATCGTTCAAACCTTAACCCCTTCACTGTCGTTTCCGTCGGTGAAACCTACCTATTTTTTTAAATAGGTCTTTTCAAGCTTGATTCTATCTAAAACGGTTTCTTTGAATTACTACCCAGTTGTGCTACAAAGTTTCCTTTGTTTTTCAGTAATTCCGGTGTAATCATGGCGCAGGCTGTGGCCATCCCGCAGCATAGTTGCATTGCGGTGCGCAACCATTTACAGGCTTTCCAAGTCCCGTTAGATGGCTTAGCTGTGATTTTAGTGGTGTGTGCAGATCCGGTGTACCCTTTCGAACTGTTTTATTCGTGGGTAACGTTTCCGGGAGTGGACGCAAATTCTGGTGTGTTCCACACCTACACACCCTCACCTGTACCGGCTGAATATACACCGTACAGGGCACTGGAAATACCTATTGATCATTGGCAGCATCGCGTTTGGTTTGATGGCGCCCTACCCCACCCTTTGTCCGCTGCAAGGTTGGGTCCATTGTCCATTCCAGGCACAAATTGGCCTGCGTTGGGTGGATTCCCCCCGCACCCGAATCACCCGAATCACGGCGCTTGTCCCTTGGCGGATATTCGCAGACTACATGTTGTCTCGATTGCCGTGATTCGTGCATTAGTGCAATACATTGGTCGTCATCTCCCGGGAGGTCCCCCGGGGGGTCCGGCCGTTCAAACGGAACATGGCGGTTTAAGACTAAATCCGGTTATGGTCAATTCGGTTTTTGGTAAGCGACCTGATGATAAAGATGATTTCCCTTTCTGGCTTGCCGAGAAATTTCACCAACTGGAGGCTGTGTTTCCGAATTCTACTCCTGCTGATAAACATAGAATGTTGACGATTACTTTGCCCAAGGATTTAACTCCTGAACTCGTTGACTGTGAAAGTTGGGGGAAAACTTTTGCGGCCGTTTATACGAGGTGTTTCGGCACCCCGTCTATGTCCGTACTGCCTACGATCGTTAAGCGTGTTCAGGATGATCACGGACCGGAAGCAGCGGTTGAATTGGGGATGCGCCTGTGTGGTTCTTTTGAGATTGTTAGCGATCTCATCCTCTCCAATATAAAGGGAGATGCAGTGAACTTTCAGGTGTAGATTGCTTTGGCTGCTCTACCCGATGCCGAAAAACCCCGACAGTTAGCGAAGATTGTTGTGGCCGCATATAAAACTATAGGTCGCACAAGTAAAGGTCTGAAATATTTTCCTATCAAGGAGAAAAAACAACCACAAGGGCAGCCTGCTACAGCAGATGTCCAGCCCAAGTCCAAAAAACAAATTTGGCCTCAAAAACAGAAACAGGGGAAGCAACAACAGCAGACTCAGGAGTCTTATCCTGCGCCGCAAGTTCCTGCGCCGACAGAGAGAGTATATGATTTGCGCGATCGCGCGATGATTAAATCACCTGATCGATTTCAGGTTTCTGAACAACGCTCTCCTCGTTCCTTTCAGGACTCATCGGCCCCGAAGACCGGTGGAGGAGGAGGCGGTAGGGGACGTGGTGGCCAACAAGGACGTGGCCAGTCCCGCCAGACAGACGGCGCAGCGAAGCAGGAGGATTCTACGCCAAAGAGACCGCAGTTTGCGAAAAAGAAAGTCGCGGCCTTAACAGCGCATCGATATGCCACAGATAGTGAAAACGCGGCTTCGGAATCTGACATGGGCTCTGACCATGCTGGACAGCGCGGCGGAGATTACCATAGTGAGAGAGGCGCTGCGTCCACTACTGAGGGTGACAGCGACTGATGTCTACGTTGTAATAGACAGAAGAAGAGAGTCCCTGTTAGAGTGTGGCAGACTGGGATCGCTGGAGAAAAACTAAGGGGAGGTAAGAAAGTGTATCTTCTATTTCAATTGGGTATATCACAAAACACCCTACCTGGCTCTATGAGGTATGCAGTACACTACGACTCAAAAAGTAACTGACAATGATACATACAATTTATAAAAATACGCAAAATTTAATATAAACCTCCCAACTGGGTCACATTCTAAAACATAATTCAGACATTTTAAAATAGCATTTAGGGTAGCATCAAATTTAAAAGGTTACAGTCGAAAAACTTTAAAAAGGTCGTCGCGGCGTTTCGGTGTTACTTAATCTTGGCACCTTCATCAGGACATTAAGTCATTTGACTCCGTATCTACAAGTAAATAACAGTGTTTTAGTATACTTGTGTACTGCATGTTATACATATACTAATTGTTTACCTAATTATTATCTAGACTTTGCACATTATGCTGACACTCTACTCACACCTCCCCCGGTCAACAGACCTGTTCTCATTTTTCTATTAGGACGGCAGGATGGTACTACTAGTCATGGTTTCATTAGGCTAAGTAGTTACAGACTGATTCTTTTGTGGTTAAAAAGCGGCTATAGGTACCTGTATCTTGGGTTGGGGAAGCTTTTTCAATTGCTATCCGCCTTGAAGCAAGTTTTATCAATGGTTGTGCCCGGTTCTTTTATTCGTCCGGTCCTTTTATTCACACAAGGTAACTCTATGAGGAATACATGAACCAAAATTGACCTATGATTTATCTCTGGAGCCCGATTTCCCCCGTATGCAACCATAAACTCAGTGCTGTTACCTTTCTGATGGAACTTGTTTTTCTAAATGTGCACGGAGAAACCACCGTTAGGGATCGAAGTTGATTTTTCGACAGCTTTAGTGACCTAAGTATAAAGAAGGGGGATCACATATAATAGGTTGCATATCTATTCTAACCAATGGTAGGACCTGAAGGTCTCTTGACTTTAATCAATAACCCATCAGTTGAAACTCACCAGCTATCTTGTAAATATCCTTTGTATATAGTCTTTGAATGCGGTTAAGACGAAATTTTCCCGCTGTTCAGGATTGTATTCAAACGTCAATTTATTGATGGCTATGGATATAAATGGGAAAAACTGATTATAATTTATGAGGTGTTTAACTTTATACAGGTTAGTAATCATTTGCCCACTTCTTTATATTAATAGTTAGGCAGTATACACGGAGATTGCATCCAGTCCCCAGTTTATCAAAAAAACGACAGTTCAGAGTTACTGTCAGAGTTACTGACAGACTCCACAATCTCCGATATTGTATGGGACTGTAGTTTAATTAACACCCATGGAAAGTGTCCTTGTTCTGGCTGAGGTTCTAAAGAACAGACCCTTCGGTTGACGTACCTTATCTTCTGTAGTCGGCCTCCCTGTTTCTCCGTGCTGTTTCCTTCATGTCAATGCGAAGTGAAACAGACGAGGGAAGGGACCGCGTTTTTATACTGCCGCTTCCTACCATGACCCGGAAGTCTGTTTTGTTTCGATGTCCGAAATTCGAAAAGACATGCTAAATTCCTTATTTTTTATTATTAAGTCCATATATTCTGAAAGGGCTATATAACGCTATCTATCACTCTTTGTGTAATGGTATTTGCACCATCAAGCTCCGGTCGGGCGCTTCGTGCCGGAGAACCGGAAGTGATTGTTCCTATCCCGGCAACTCAAAGTCGTGATCTTTTCACAATTAAATTTATGCGATATAGCAAAGAAATGTGTGCCTATTGTTGGCATCTAACAATTACTGGGTATTATTTACTTATTCTCTAATTTAGGTGCCCCGTAGAATCAGACTCTATGTAATTTACAAACATGGCGGCCATCTTGGTTTGGGAAACTAACTCCGTTCGTCATGCAATGAATTCTAAGCATTTAGTGATAATATTTTACTTCTTCCACTGTATACAATTTATACATGGCATCAAATAGTTTACAAACACACAAATAAGGAATTGGTAACACGTCTACATACTGTCTATAAAACCAATTAAAAAGCATTATGTTCGTATTGGATATAGTTGTGTTCATACAACTTCTAGCATGGCCACATTAAGGATGAGAATAGAAGTTGTATGAACACAACACAACTATATCCAGTGATGAATTTCATTTTGTAGAGACTATGTAGATAGCCTGATGGCCATTATTACTATAATCAGACATATAGCCTACTGCATGTATCTGTCTTTTTGTTATCTACCTTATTAAATGGTAAACTATATCCAGTGATGAATTTCGTTTTGTAGAGACTATGTAGATAGCCTGATGGCCATTACTACTATAATCAGACATATAGCCTACTGCATGTATCTGTCTTTTGTTTTCTACCTTATTTAAATGGTCCTCATGATTCAAAATGGCATAAAGTAAAATTGTTCATCATGATTAGAATAAACAATCGTTCAAAATACGAACATAATGCTTTTTAATTGGTTTTATAGACAGTATGTAGACGTGTTACCAATTCCTTATTTGTGTGTTTGTAAACTATTTGATGCCATGTATAAATTGTATACAGTGGAAGAAGTAAAATATTATCACTAAATGCTTAGACTTCATTGCATGACGAACGGAGTTAGTTTCCCAAACCAAGATGGCCGCCATGTTTGTAAATTACATAGAGTCTGATTCTACGGGGCACCAAAATTAGAGAATAAGTAAATAATACCCAGTAATTGTTAGATGCCAACAATAGGCACACATTTCTTTGCTATATCGCATAAATTTAATTGTGAAAAGATCACGACTTTGAGTTGCCGGGATAGTAACAATCACTTCCGGTTCTCCGGCACGAAGCACCCGACCGGAGCTTGATGGTGCAAATACCATTACACAAAGAGTGATAGATAGCGTTATATAGCCCTTCCAGAATATATGGACTTAATAATAAAAAATAAGGAATTTAGCATGTCTTTTCGAATTTCGGACATCGAAACAAAACAGACTTCCGGGTCATGGTAGGAAGCGGCAGTATAAAAACGCGGTCCCTTCCCTCTTCTGTTTCACTTCGCATTGACATGAAGGAAACAGCACGGAGAAACAGGGAGGCCGACTACAGAAGATAAGGTACGTCAACCGAAGGGTCTGTTCTTTAGAACCTCAGCCAGAACAAGGACACTTTCCATGGGTGTTAATTAAACTACAGTCCCATACAATATCGGAGATTGTGGAGTCTGTCAGTAACTCTGACAGTAACTCTGAACTGTCGTTTTTTTGATAAACTGGGGACTGGATGCAATCTCCGTGTATACTGCCTAACTATTAATATAAAGAAGTGGGCAAATGATTACTAACCTGTATAAAGTTAAACACCTCATAAATTATAATCAGTTTTTCCATTTATATCCATAGCCATCAATTAATTGACGTTTGAATACAATCCTGAACAGCGGGAACATTTCGTCTTAACCGCATTCAAAGACTATATACAAAGGATATTTACAAGATAGCTGGTGAGTTTCAACTGATGGGTTATTGATTAAAGTCAAGAGACCTTCAGGTCCTACCATTGGTTAGAATAGATATGCGACCTATTATATGTGATCCCCCTTCTTTATACTTAGGTCACTAAAGCTGTCGAAAAATCTACTTTGATCCCTAACGGTGGTTTCTCCGTGCACATTTAGAAAAACAAGTTCCATCAGAAAGGTAACAGCACTGAGTTTATGGTTGCATACGGGGGAAATTGGGCACCAGAGATAAATCATAGGTCAATTTTGGTTCATGTATTCCTCATAGAGTTACCTTGTGTGAATAAAAGGACCGGACGAATAAAAGAACCGGGCACAACCATTGATAAAACTTGCTTCAAGGCGGATAGCAATTGAAAAAGCTTCGGGGGGCGTGGCTAGCAGCCGGTGATGGCGGCAGCTTAGGAGGAGAGCTCCGTGACTAAAGCGGCTCCCTGATCAATCCGATCATTTATCCTTCGACAGAACCTCCCAGGCGGGAAGGCAACGAAGCCCAGGACCGGGCGGCAGTCAACCGGACCAGCGGGACCTTAATCCGAGGTCGGGAAGAGCAGTTTTGATCGTTCCCCGTGTGGGCCTGTGTGCAACATCCGGGCCGGGGAGCAGTGTGCGCGACGGCCCTGGCAGGAAGTGGACTGTCCCGGGCAGAGAATCACCGGAAGTGCCCGGCCACGGACAGCGATGGCGGAGAAGAAACCGGGGCGCCCAGCCTATACCACCGGACTTCGGGAGCCCGGAGTGCATGCCTGGGGGCCCGTCTGAGGTGAGGAGGCGAGTGACCTGGACGGCCGACAGGAGCGGAGTACAGCGCCCAGTGCGGAGACATCGGGGCTAGTGACCGCCATCTTGAGTTGCTGTGCAGCCCTGCCTCGGCCGCTACAGACCTGGCGCGGCGGCCAGAGCTCTGGAACAGGCGGCGGAAGAACCCGCGCGGTCTGCTTGACCGCAGTGTAGCGCCTAGACCCCCCCGCTGACCGAGGGCGCACTGAGAGGCGGGGGATCCGGGCGCACATTAGACCTGATTGCGCCACCACCCGGTGCGGACCCCGAGAGCGGGAGAGCGTCTTCACGGGACACTCATCTAAATCCGGATAGGTCGACCTGGCGGTGTCACGGGCCCCACATCAACACCAGGGGAACCAGGTGATAGATCCGACGGCCACAGGATAAGGGAGGCACACGTGGGATAGGAGGGGAGCGACGGACGCCCTTACAGGGTGAAATTAGACTGTCCACTGCCCCACGAAGGGGTCTGAGACTCGGCTGGCAATCACACCCCCCCGAATCTGTAAGGGCAACACCAGACTGCGGAGACCCTGTAATATCGGCGGTAGTCACTAGCCGCAGGTGCCACAAAATTCTCAGGGGACACACCTAGTCTCTGAACACAGCGTGGGCCCCTGGATTGTGCCCGGTGACTGCCTAGGGAAAGGAAGATTGGAGCGACCCCGGTGGCACCAAGGGTAACACACGGACGACCAGTTGGACCGGCTCAGGGGGCACCGGCTACATCCACCTTTGACGAGACCCGCAACCAAGATGGCCGGCAGAGGGCCGAAAAACGTGGCGGTGCAGTCGCGCCTGGACCGGTTTGCATACGACAAGCCCGGCTCTCCCTCGCCGGACGCCAAATCACAAACGGGCAAGACGGCCGAAGCGACTGGTGGCAAGAAGGCGACCATAGATGACGTCATGAGGGCCCTCACGCAGGTGCAAGCCACGGTGGGGTCGATCTCGGCCGAGATCACACTTATAAGGGCGGACTTTCATAAGATGACGGAGAAGGTAAATAATATGGAGGTGGTGACCAAATCCTTGGTTGAAGACGTCTCAGAGCTGCAGATTAATATGGAGCGCATCACAAAAGAAAATAAGGAACTGCGTGACAAGCTCGATGACCAGGAAGGGCGCTCGAGGCGGAACAACATCCGTATAATAGGTGTGCCGGAATCAGAAGACACGAGGGCGATGGACCTATATGTGGAGACCCTAATCAAGGAGACCCTAAAGCCCAAAGGACTGTCTGCCTTCTTCACAGTGGAAAGGGCTCACCGGGTCCCGGGGGGACGCCATAAGACGGGCGCTAACCCCAGACCAATCATAGCGAGGCTCTTCAATTTCAGGGATCGAGACGCCATCCTGCAAGCGGCGAGGAACTCGCCCCCTATAAAGATACAAAATGCTACACTGGCATTCTTTACGGACTACACAGCCGAGGTTGCACGGAGGAGGAGAACCTTTTTCGAAGTCAAAAAGGAACTAAGAGCCAGGGAAATCCCGTACTCAATGCTTTTCCGGCCAAACTTCGGGTCGTGGCAGACAACAAAACTTGTTTTTTTGATTCCCCAGAGGTGGCGCAGGAATGGCTGGAGGGGTGGAGGACGGCGGGCCTCCCTCGTCGCGTCAACAGGCAGAACAAACATCGTGCTGCTGGATCCCGACAGGGCTCCCACACCAACGACGAAGATACAGAGACACGTTCCCTTTTATCTGAACCTCATGAAGACAGCGCCGACCGGGAACAATAAGTCACTGCTGATCTCTGGCTGAACTGAGGACAACGATGACTGGCAGGGCCGCCTTGGACACTGGGCGGAGGGGCCTCCGCAGCTGTGGAAGGGGGCCGCTGACTACGGAGAGTCCTTCACCCCAGCGAGCAAGTACTATGTTAGGGGTTGGGGTCAGGCACTCTGCTGAGTTGGGGGGGCGGGCAGTTTTGAGTCCGTTGAGCAGGGGGGCAGGGAGGGGGGGAGTTGGGGGTAGGATGGGGTTTTGGTTCTTAGTTTGTGCACAGGGTCAAGATAGCTACGGTGGGGCACACGAGAGTAGAATGGTAGGGTCGCGGCACAGCGCACAGGCTCACGTCACAGGTTTCCGGATCCTCCACGCGCGCAAATTGTCCTTCCACACACCCAATCATGATGGGGGGAGGCACTAATATGGGGCAGGCATCCCCGTTGAGCCTCATGTCCTGGAATGTGAGAGGTCTGGGAGACAAAGTTAAACGGGGGCTGGTCCTACAGAGTATAAAAAGGTTGACTCCCGCCCTGGTCCTACTACAGGAAACACACCTCACTGGCACAGCCACACGGGCCCTAGATAGGAAAGGATACAGCATGGTAGTCCACTCCGAGTTTACTAGAGGGTCCCGGGGCACAGGGATATTGATGCATCGCTCGTCCAGGTTCATAACCAAATCATTTAGCATTGACACTCTGGGGCGCTTTGCGGCCATACATGGGCAGTGGGAAGGAAAGCCGCTCAACGTGGTTTCGGTGTACATCCCACCGGCCCTGCACACCATAGCTCTCCCAGACCTGGGGAAATTTTTATTAGATCTTCCAGAAGGGGATCTTATCGTGGGAGGTGATTTCAATGCAGTGGCACACGACTCCCTAGATCGCCACCCAGTGCGTACACAAACCCCGGGGCCCTCCAGATTGCATGACTTCATGGAAGCACAGGGTTTAATAGACATATGGAGGCGTTTCCACCCAGGAGAAAGGCATTATACATACTACTCGGCAGTTCATGACAGCCTATCACGGATTGATTATTTCCTGACGTTGGGGGGGGGCCTCCTCAATTTCACTGACTCTCAGATCAGACCTCGAGGGGTCTCCGATCACTCCCCGCTGACACTGACTTTGTCCAGTCCGGACCGAACCCATAGACGAGTCTACCCTATTTACCCGGGATACCTCAGGGAACCGGGCATTGCCAGGGCGCTGAAGAGAGGTACGCGTTCTTACCTCACTGAAAATGCAGGTTCGGTGGCGTCACATACAGTTCTGTGGGAGGCCTACAAGACGGTTCTTCGCGGGCAGGCGATCTCAGCGATTTCGCAGCACAAGCGCACACAGCGTCAGGAATTGATAGATCTAGAGGAACACCTTGACAAGGCAACACGAGACCACGAGGGGAATCCAACTGGGGCTACCCAACACACGCTCCGACTGTGCCAGCAGCGTCACACCGACTTTGTACGCCGCAGGGTAAGAGACAATATGACAGCAACAACGAGTAGGGTGTATGACGTAGGAGATAAAGCAGGGAAACTCCTGGCGTGGCTGGAGAAGACAAGGGGAAGCCAGAGGGCCATACTGCAACTGAAGGACCCAAGCGGTGAGATACATACCAGTCCAGCGCGAATAGTAGACCTCCTGGCGGACCATTTTCACTCCGTATACTCCCCTGAGTACGAGGTCACACGAGAAATGGCGGAGGGCTCTCTCATAGGAGTGCCTACCCGCACTCTCCCACAAGACCAACGGGACAAGCTTGACTCCGACCTGACGGCTGAAGAAATACAGTTAGCCATAGCGGCATTACACCCAGGGAAAGCGCTGGGCCCCAATGGTGTGCCGATAGAATGGTACAAACTCATGTCCGAAACGCTGTCCACACCATTGCTCCATATGTTTACGGAATGCCAGGAGCAGGGGAGATTGCCTCCTGATCAGCGCTCGGCCACTATCATCGCAATACCTAAGCCCGGCAAACCCCCTGAGGAGTGCGGATCGTACCGCCCGATCTCCCTCCTCAACGCCGAGAATAAAATTCTGGCAAAACTATTGGCAACCAGACTGCTGCCCTATCTGGCGCACCTGATACACCCGGACCAGTCGGGCTTTATGCCACACCGGAGTACCGCGCTTAATTTGCGACGGCTGCACGGGGTACTGGCCCGAGCCCCACAGTTGGAGGAGCCGGCAGCGGTGCTGTCATTAGATGCCAAAATGGCGTTTGACATGGTGGAGTGGCGCTATCTCTTTGCGGTCCTGGAACACATGGGCGTTGGCTCGAAGTTCATATCATGGGTCAGGTTACTGTACACCGATCCCGTGGCAAGGGTGACTGCAAACGGACATATCTCGAGGGAGCTTCCGCTGGCAAGGGGCACGAGACAGGGGTGCCCGTTGTCACCGCTATTATTCGCCTTAGTGCTGGAACCCCTGGCCACGATTATCAGAACCACCCAGCTGCTGAAAGGCATACAGTGGGGAGGAGGATGGGAAGATAGAGTTTCCCTATACGCCGACGACATGCTCGTCTACCTCATGGACCTCACGAACGGTGTTCCGGCCTTACTGGCGCTGTGCAAGAGTCACGGTGCAGCTTCAGGCTATAAACTTAACTGGTCCAAGTCCATAATTTATATGGTGCAGGGCGACCTTCCGGTCCTACCTTTGGATTGCCAATTGCTCGTAGAACCCATCTCCTTTAAGTACCTGGGGATTCAAATTACAAAGGAACATACAACCTTTCTAGACCTGAACCTTAAGCCCCAGCTGGACAGGCTGCGGGCGGACGTGCGCCACTGGAAGAATCTCCCATTGACACTTCTAGGTAGGGCGGCGCTCTTTAAGATGTTGGCGCTGCCTCGGTTCCTATATGTCCTGGAAAATACGCCGGCAATGGTCCCCATGTCGTTCTTCCGCCATGTGTCGGCGCAACTGTCGGACCTCCTGTGGGGAGGCAAACCGGCCAGGGTAGCACAGTTGAAATTAACTAGGGACTGGTACAGTGGGGGGATAGCCCTCCCCAACCTTGAATTGTACTATTGGGCAGCTCACCTTAAGGTGATCAACCAGTGGGTCCATGCGGCACAGGATGACCCGGCTTACGTGGCGGATAGACACCAACTGGGCACGACCACCCTCCTGGCCCCACTCTACAACAAAGGGATGGTGAGGAAGCTGGAAGGTCCTACCAAACACACTGTAGCTGTATGGCACAAAGCTCAGAGGCGGCTGGCATGGGAGGGAGTGATTACTAAACTCACACCACTATGGGATGCCAAGGCCCTCGGTAACCTGCGCAGTTCTAAAGGGTTTGATCAATGGGATAACATCGGAATCTCCACGGTGGGCGATCTATGGACTAGAGAGGGCGTGATCTCCTTTGCGACCCTGAGGGAGCAGTATGACCTTGGGGTGACTGAAACGTACAGATACATTCAAATTAGGCATGCACTCATGTCTGTGTTGGAGCCGGGTGTGACTGTTCCGGAGTCGGCTCCGTTAGAGGACCGACTGCTTACGGACTATATGGAGCCGAGTGCAACCTCCCTCAGCTACCGCAAACTACTGAACAACCTACCGGATCCATTAGGGAAGCTGAAGGAATACTGGGAAGAAGAGATCGGGGATCTGGATGGGGCGGACTGGAACGCAGCTCTGGCATCACCCAGGGAGGCAGGTATTTCCACCCGGTTCAGATTAGTCCAATTTAAACTTTTACATAGGGTTTACTACACCCGCACGACACTACATAAAATACATAGGGCAGAACACCCGTATTGTCTGAGGAATTGTGGGGAGGAGGGTACACTGTTCCACACTGTATGGACCTGTCCTAATATACAAGAATACTGGAGGCGGGTAACACGCACGATAAGCCAGACCCTCCAGAACCCGTTCACGCCTGACCCTAGGGTTTGCCTACTGAATATATGGGGCCCAACAGACATGTCACTGTATGCGAAAAGTTGGGTGATCATTGGTGTGATGATGGCAAAGCGAGATATCGCCAAAAATTGGGGGGCACTGGAGACACCGACTCTGGGGCAGTGGTGTAGAAACATGGACATGCTTATGGTGACGGAAAGGGCGGTGTACCAACAGAGACTTAATCCACGCAAATGGAACAAAATTTGGACACCCTGGAACACTTACAGAGGGGACATTTGTGAACCTCTGCCTGAAGAGGAAGATGGGGACAGCTCAGGAGAAGAGGAGGATATGGCTTAGTGGGAGGGAGCGAGGAGTAGGGATCGGAAGCAGCTCATGACGCGAGACCATGGGAACTGTATGCAGGCTCGATTTTTAACAGTGATTCCATATAATACTGCTAGATGCCTTTGAACACGCCAATTATTGTAATGGATTGCTGACACGGATAGTGTACTTTGACCCTTGATGTAGCAAGTTTAAAGTTGGGGGGGGTAAAATGTAAAAGTTGCTCTATTGCTTGTGGGCGGCTGAATGTTGACGCTGCTCTGAAGAAGTATTCACCGTTATTCTATACTATGTGATGGCAACAATAAAAATGTTAAAAAAAAAAAAAAAAAAAAAAGAAAAAGCTTCCCCAACCCAAGATACAGGTACATATAGCCGCTTTTTAACCACAAAAGAATCAGTCTGTAACTACTTAGCCTAATGAAACCATGACTAGTAGTACCATCCTGCCGTCCTAATAGAAAAATGAGAACAGGTCTGTTGACCGGGGGAGGTGTGAGTAGAGTGTCAGCATAATGTGCAAAGTCTAGATAATAATTAGGTAAACAATTAGTATATGTATAACATGCAGTACACAAGTATACTAAAACACTGTTATTTACCTGTAGATACGGAGTCAAATGACTTAATGTCCTGATGAAGGTGCCAAGATTAAGTAACACCGAAACGCCGCGTCGACCTTTTTAAAGTTTTTTGACTGTAACCTTTTAAATTTGATGCTACCCTAAATGCTATTTTAAAATGTCTGAATTATGTTTTAGAATGTGACCCAGTTGGGGGGTTTATATTAAATTTTGCGTATTTTTATAAATTGTATGTATCATTGTCAGTTACTTTTTGAGTCGTAGTGTACTGCATACCTCATAGAGCCAGGTAGGGTGTTTTGTGATATACCCAATTGAAATAGAAGATACACTTTCTTACCTCCCCTTAGTTTTTCTCCAGCGATCCCAGTCTGCCACACTCTAACAGGGACTCTCTTCTTCTGACTGAATTTCCCCTTCCCTGATATATATTTCTTTGGGGAACCTCCCTTTGCTTTGATGGGTACGTTGTAATAGAAACAGCCGATACGAGACTTGCTCCCCCTGAAAGACTTTATGAAATTGTCCTGTTAATTGAAGGTGACATACAGCGTACCGTCAAAGGGGTATTTTGGGAAAATCTGTCTTCTACGTATGATATTTTGCTTTCGGAGGCTGACTGGCCCCCACCTTTTGTGCTCGCGGCGCCGCGAGGGGAGGAGGTGATCCTCCCTAGTTTCGCGAACACTGTCTCGAAAGAGCATGCGCAGCATTTTGCAGTAGAGTGGGCTCGGGCTCTCGCACCGGCTCTGTACCGTAACCAATGTGGTTGGGACAAATTATCCCCTTGCCACGAAATTCCGTTGCGGTCTCAGCCGCAGCCTCAACCTCAATATCCCATTCGGCGTGAAGCCAAGGCTTCCGTCGCGGAAATCCTTGAACAATTGAATATCAGGGAGTTATTGAAACGTGTGTGTCACCGATGAATAATCCTCTTTTTACTGTGACCAAACCTGACGGATCATATCGTTTGGTATTGGATTACCGGCATTTGAACTCGCATATCCGTAACTGTGCAGTACAGAATACTCACGGCTCTGCCCTAGTGGATAGTCTAGTGCGTAAGCGTTTTAAAACAACGCTTGACATATCCAACGGTTTCTATACCCACAGATTGGACAGCTTTAGCTCCCAATGGACCAGTTTTACATGCGCTGGGGTCCTAAAACAATTCCGGCGTCTCCCAATGGGCTATAAGAATAGTCCTGGTATATTTACCGCACGAATAGTCTCTCTTTTGGAGAGAATCGACCCAGATGCTTGTTCGTATGTGGATGACATATATCTCACAGACGACGAAATTTGGGAGCTACTGCGTCGTGTTAATTCAATTATTTGTAACTTTGCAGACATGGGTTACAAATTTAACTTTGCAAAATCGCACATTGCTGAGTACACAGTGTTGTTCCTGGGCTATGAGCTCAACAATGAAGGTAGAGGTTTGGCACCTCACTTCTTGGAGAAATGCACTCAGTTGCGCGCTCCTACAACACTGAAAAAATTACAGTCTTTACTGGGCTTTTTAAATTTCGGGAGGACATACATTCCGGAATATGCCCAGCGTATCAAGCCTTTGTATGCTTTGATACAACCAACTTTTTCAAAATCATGCTGGCTGCCTGAGCATTCAGCCATCTTGCAGTCCTTGCAGGCTGATCTGCTCACTTCTAAGTTCTTGCTGACTTGTGATAACCATACCAACCTGGTGATAAGAATAATACCGGGGACAGTGGGTTTCACGTACCTCACTTTTAATGAAGGAGACACAGTACCTATTGCTTACAAGTCACACTTGTACACTTCGGCTGAGATGCGGTTTCCCACTGTGGAAAAGGTTTTAACAGCTGTGCAGATGGCTATTCTTAAGGAACGGGCTCTGTCACAGGGGAAACGCATGTTGGTTGTTACACCCTGTCCTCATATGGAGGCAGTCCCGAAAGCCAGTGTACCAAATTGAAAAGCTTTGCACCCTCGGTGGATTCAGTGGGCTGCGTCCTTGACGTCCACGGATGTCACGTTTTTTTTTTACGCCTCATTGCGGTCGCAAGAGTACTTGCAGTATGAGTTTGTTCATCCTGCTCCTCTAGCTATGCGACCTTTGGAGGACTTCCATTGCATCATATACACTGATGGTTCGGCGCAGGTTGCGCATGGCTCTAAACATGCCTACGTTTCCGCATGCGCCATTGTGGTCGGTGCTATGTTGGACGATGAGTTCATATCCAGGGAAGTGCACACGCTGCCACTGGAAGATTGCACCGCACAATTGGCAGAGCTTCGTGCTCTCTTACTAGCGTTGGAGTACGCTGATCCTAGTGTTACTACTCTTATTGTAAGTGATTCTTTCTACTGTGTCCAGTCTTATAATGAAAACTTGTTCCTTTGGATTCAGAATGACCTTCGTGATTCCAAGGGTAGCACAATAAAACATAAGATGATCTGGGTTCGAGTGACGGAGCTTAAGGCTACGTTGCCGCTCGTTTTTGTAATTCATACTCTTGGCCACCAGCGTGTTGGAGTCCACGCTGTCGGTAACTCGCTTGCTGATGAAGCAGCGAAATCAGCGGTGCCTACATACTTAGTTGCAGCAGTTACTCGGTCCAAAAGTAAGATTGATAGTGACATCTTGGCGGCAGTTGCTGCCACTGAGAAGGGAGGTAAGCATCCTACGGGGTTCCCTTCGAAGTACACATACCACTTAAGTCCCGATAAGGTTCCTTTTGTGAAAATTCCTGATGTTGGGGAACGTTTGATTCCCAACTCGGATCGCAGGGCTGACTTGGTTACAGCGGCTCATGAAGGTGTGGCGTCTGCGCATGCGGGTGTCTCGGCCACTGTAACTCAATTACAACAACGTTTCTGGTGGCGGGGACTGTACAAACAGACGCGTGATTATGTCCTTCTTTGTGACATTTGTCAGCAGATTAAACCTTCGACTGCTGCGCGTCCGCCACAGACACAGTTGTACATTTCTAATAAACCGCTAGGTTGTGTTTATTTAGATCACTGCGGTCCTTTTTCATCTGATACTGCGTATAAGTACATCTTAGTTGCAGTTGATTCATGCGCACGCTTTGTGTGGGTCTGGCCCCATCGCAGCGCTGATTCACGGACTGTCATTAGAGATTTGCGCATCTTCGTAGGGATTTTTGCCTGTGGTACCTTCCATTCGGATCAGGGTCCGGCTTTCGCCTCTAAGGCGTATAAGGATGCCATGAATTCGATGGGGGTCCAAGTCAAGTTTTCGTCTCCCTACAGACCTGAGGGTAATAGTGTAGTGGAGCGAATGAACCGTGATTTAAAGCAATCTTTGACAGCTCGAGTTATAGGCACTGGCAGAAACTGGCTAGCCCACCTCTATGGCGTGCAGCGTGCTCTTAATAATCTCCCTAGAAGGTCTCTGGGTGGGCGGACCCCATACGAAATGCTCTTTGGCATCAAGATGTACGTCCCTGACCTTGACGGTCTAGACCGCGTGGCTCGCGTCACGACCTTTGACGTAGATGAACATTGTACTGTTTTACAGAATCTACAAAAGACCAGAGACAGTCTTGCAAAGGAACATTTGCCCTCCACGTCGGATGTTGCGTTGCAGATCCCAGTAGTCGGCTGGCTACCCCAAGTTGGAGAACTGGTTCGAGAGAAGATCGATAACAAGAAAGAGTTTGGTCCTTCCTATCGAGCTCCGGTTCCAGTCCTTGGAGTGAAGGGCACAAGGACAGTCGTTTTACCACCACTTCCTGGTCGTAAGGAAAACAGGTTTATCTCAATTGACAATGTCAAGATACACAGAGTGGCCGATTCTTCTTAGCATGACACCGGCTGTTTCCTGTCCTTCCATTGTGAGAAATTCAGTTTTGCCCACTGCTTCTAATCATGAAACTGAAGTGGCAATCAAGTTGCCTAATTTCCAGTCCTTTATTAAGTACTTTGCCCGGTACAGACCTTGCTGAAATAGACTATACTTACCCCACTGACTTGTCCATGCCTGACCTGCAAGCCCGTTTGGCCACAGAATCCAGATTTTCATTTGACACTGTTTCCAATGCCTCAAAGAAACCCTCACGTTTTGCAGTTTATGCCAGCTTATTTAAAAAAAAAAATGTAATTCCCCCTTGGACATATATTTGGCTGGTGCTTTTTTCAATTTACCTCTTTATGTCAATTGGGTTTGTGTTTTATTTTTTCCGACTTATGAATGGACACTATGTCGAAGAAAGAACATGCATTCGACATCTAAATGGAACTTTGGCCCCCCTTTCCTCATCGCATTCTGCACACAGATTGAAAAGAGACTTGACATTTGTTAACATCAGTGCTTGGCCTGTCCTTGATGGAATAGTGTGGGATGCCGTCAGGTTTCAGATTCATGGCCCTACCAAGGTTGTTAATGTCCCCAATGTGCTTAGGGTTAACATGGGGGATGTTGTGAAACAAAACATTCGTTCTGATGATTGGGATGTTCAGGCCGTTTTCTGATTTGAAATACTATGCTGCCTTTGATGCTGAGGATTTGTACTTAGAATCTGCTAATTATGGTGATTTGTTTTGCTTTCAACATTTTGACAATCACGTCTTACATAAAACAGCATCCAGAAGGAATACTGTGAATTATACACAATGGGAGCATTGCCCAGCTCCTAAACAAGGCAGTTCGAGTACTTTTTTGAAAAAGTACACTTATTTTACTGACTTCAATCAGTCTAATCCTGAGTCCTTTTATTTCAAAATGACACAGAAGCCTATGTCCAAGGTTAGACTTACCGATACCAATTTGTTGTATTCGAAGTTCTTTCTTGATCAGCTGGCTATTGGCGGCTATGAATTATGGAAAGAAACTATTGACTTAAAATCTGTTTGGGGTTCTAAAAGTTGGCAGGTACAAGGCACTGAGGCTTTGCACCGTACTTGTCTCATCCCGAATCAAATGTTGTTTTTGAATTCCTCTATTTCACAAACGACGTGCTTTGGATTGGCTACTTCTAAAAAATTGAATTCTCCAACCATCCCAGAGTTAGAAGAATATTCTGGCTGGAGTAATTATACTCAGTTTTCGATTAGGGACTTGCAAACCCTATTGCTGAATTCATCCTTTAACATATCCAGTATGGATCCGAAGGGTTGGCTGATGTGGCACAGAAGTGCTGAATCATGCCAGCACAGTTTTCTAGGTTTATCTGATGGCTTTACACAGGTCAGACCTGATCCACGTTTTGCAACCGAGCATTCTGTCACAACTTACTCTGTGGGCAAATTATGTCAAAATTGGCTGAAACATTCAACATTGTCTACGGTTAAATTACATCTTGCAAAGCTGAATGATGATGTAGATTTGAATGATTTCATTAAGGGCCCGGCTAGTGGTAGATCAAAGAGATGGATATATGCTGTTTACAATGAAATCTGGAAGACGTCACAGATTGAGGCTGCGACACACCTTAGAGCTATAGATCAAGCCAATCTAGAAAAGGTGCTTGCTGTGGTGGATAATAGTATTAATATGCTTTCTTCCCGCATTTACACTTTAGATAATATTGTGTCTTCTGTAGTGGATATTGTGCATGATGAAGTGTCTGTGTTGTACCATGGTCAGAATCAATTACGTTCTATCATGCAATTTGCATGGACCCTTCAAACGTTGAAAGCTGGCAAGGTGCCATGGACCTACATGAATGTTTCTTCTCTCTTTGCCCCCTTTAATTTGACTGACAAGCAGCGCTTGCTTTCCATGCGAGATGCTTCATTTTCTATGTTACATATTGAGAGATTGGAGTCCTTGCCTTTTTCGGTGGCAGAGGCCAACGCTGCAACGTGGCTTATCCACGGTTTAATAACTTTACCTTTTGCATTGTATAAATTTACAAATTGTATGCGATATGTTGCCATAGGTCGCTAAGAGCCCTTAGGTGGTGCATTTCTCCATGAAGTCTGGTCCCTTCCTTTCACTTATAGATGTTTGAAAGACGGACAGGAGGTTTATCTGAATGGGGAGGAGTGTACAGAAACACCAGACCATTCGTTAATGTGTAGACACATACAATTACACGGTTCTTGCAACCAGGACCGGCCAAACTTAGCATGTGTTTTGAAAGGGACTCCTGTACCAGCAATCACCCCGACTTTTACCTTACTGGGGAACGGAAGTTATTTACTTTTGAATAATGAAGATTGTTGCGGGTTAATTAAAGGTGTAGCTTATGTGGTAACCGTAACTGAGCGTGTCGTTTGCTGCAGAAATGTCCTGTATCCACCCACACATGAAAATAGGGAGGTTTCCATTTGGCCACGCATCCCAACCTTGAAAGCAGAATTCAGCGGCATGAGCAGAATAAGGGCTCTATTGTCCCAGAAAGAAGTGGCCTTGAGTTCAGCTAGGGAGACTTTCGTTCTTCACATAGCTAACACCCGGACTGAGGTTCAGGCCCTTTTAAATACTGATTTACCGTTGCATTTCAGCGAGATGGTACATTCTATCTTTAACGCGTCCTCCACAACGGGGCTGGCGCATATTTTTAAATCTGTTAGCAGTGGTCTTGTAACTTCATTTGAAAAAATCTTTGGAGTCATCCCTGCTTTCTTCCATTCCATTTTTTCGAGTTTGTTTGGTGGATTCCCGGTTATACTGGCAGCCGTTCTAGTGGTTGTTTGCTTCCTTAAATATGGATGCCCCACATGTGGAAGGAGCCGCCCAGCCCCTCCTGGCGTTGTTTCGCAACCGGATGCTTGAATATTATGGCACGCGGCCGCTTGCGATTTTAAGCACGGCATATGGATTATCGTTTCGATTTTCGTACTTCACCTGTGCCCAGCCTGTGTTTCATTGCCTAAGCTGTGATTTTGACTGTGCCATTGATTTGTGTCTCTGCGGACCGGTTTCTCCTGAAGTCGACTTTAATCAGCTGAAGAGTCTCATCGTTACTCACGAGTTGGTTTGTACTGGCGACAGGATTATGGCCTTAGCAGCGATGCATGGACTAATGGGTCCTTGGAACATTATTACAGCAGCGCAAGATTTCTTGGCACTGAGCTTTCTTGAAAACCCACCGAGTTGTCCTCTGATGGTAATAGAGGGTCCAGTATTGGGAGAACATGTTTGTTCTTTTCCTCTTTTAAATTGGATGGCTGAACTGTTTTCGGATGAAGACGGTAATTTCCTGTTGGATGCTGTTGCTGCATATTTTGCATATTCGGTCTTGCCTTGATGAACCTTATTGGTTTATGATGATACCCCACTTTTTTTGCATTTTTTTACCTCCCAGTCCTATTGGCTTGAGTGCTGTTGAATTCTGAAATTGACATTTGTTATATTTTGATTTGGTTACTGTACTTTTTTATAATTATAAGGTTGTTCATAGTTCTTGAACTCTGCTTTCATGAAGTTGCCCTTATCTTATCTTATCTTATCCGTCCTCGGATCATGGGGGGGTGTCATATAGCTACTGTATATCTTTATAATGCGTTAAGTTAGCATAGGCTCACTACATGTTTAAACGCCATTTTTCCTTTTGCTGCTTCTGCACACGACACTTAATTGTTGATTTAGCTTTCAACCTAGTAGTTCGTTGTGGTTTACATGAGAATAATATGTTATTACTCTGATATCAGCTTTGCTTAAAAAACTATGTCTGTACAGAGAGTGCTGAAGCTTCAGGAATAACACGATACAGAATTGTTATGAGGTCTGATCTTCGCGCCTTCATAGACATAACATAAGTGCAGCTTCTGCCAACTTTGGGCTTTAGGCGGGTTTTATATTGCTTTGCTTGAAGCACACAAACACACTTGATGCTGTTCGCATGCAGAGAGAGCTGGTGTATGCTGATGTGATCTCTTCATTCTAGGATCCTGAGGTATGGGCCCGCCCTGTTAAAACCCAAAGAGACCTTCTTAGCTATTAATATAATATGTGTGTTAGGGAGGGTGAGAAATAAGTGTTGTTAACCCTTATTCATTACAGCATGTTAGCATGCTGTCACCATTTGCTTTCTATGGACTAGTAACTATGCTGATAACTTTGCTTCTGATAATATGTCTCCTTGTATTATCTAAGATACTGCGCCTGAGAAGACGGCATTAGTAAATAAATATTTCAAATGTGCACGTGTCCTCATTTACTTCAAGTTCTGGTTTGAAATGATTGTGTAACTAAAGAGTGCTCATGTGTTCCATGTAACCTGAGATATTGTAAGCTCATGTTCTGGTTTGTCTAAACATTGGGAGTTTGTTATGACCAATGAGACACTGTAGCTAGCTCGGTAAGGGGTTTGTTGGGTACTAAGGTGAGTTTTTGGTCACCCTAATTCGCTGAGGTTCCAATCCTCTGTGCACAGTTCTGTGGGAGAACAGAAACCCTGCTACAGTTGTAAGCTCATGTACATCAGTTATGTTGGTCATGAGGGCCAGAGCGGAGTTGCATTGGTTTACTAGGGAGATGGGATTGATATTTTGTAGATTCCGTTTCAATTGCTTTAACTTTGACGTTTGTCCCCTTTTATGCATTACTTCAGTATTGATGGAGAAGAGGATGCAGTAATGATCAGACCAAGCTCAGGGAGTGATGGATTCCAGTAGGATGATGTTAGATTTTGCAATGATGAGGTCCAAGGTCTCTCCCTTGTTATGCGTTGGGCTGTCACAGAATTGGGATAATTCCTGCTCTGATAGAAATTCTTTAAAACAGCCTACAATATGATCACTAGCATTATTCCAATGGAGGTTGAAATCGCCTAAGAAAATATGAGGAACTAGGGAGTTGGAGTTGGATGCCATGATCTCCATAATCTCATCAATACAAGTCAAATTATCACCTGGGGGGTTGTAAAATATGTGTAACTTACAAGTGATGCGCTTAGAGTCTGATATATTGATGCAAAGATAATCGCACAAAGACAGTTCAATGGAGTCTGATTGTTTGACTGATAGTGAGTTACGATAAATGCAGGCTACCCCTCCACCAATTTTCCCAATCCTATCAAGTCGAATTAGATCATGGGAGGGAGGAACCAGTAGGTCGAGAATGGGAGATGAGGAGCTATTTAGCCAAGTTTCTGTGAGGACCAGAATGTCTAAGTTGTCATCTAAAATGAGATTGAAGATATCAGTAGCATGTTTGCTGGCAGATTTACAATTTAAAAGCCCACATTTCAGGTTGTTGAACGAGGGGATTGAGGCAGTCTGTCCTAAATTGATGTTTGTGAGGTTATCTCTGTTAACCGTTCTGTTATTAAGTGTAGGTTCTCTGAGGGGGTTGGTTACAATGGATTGAATTGCACTGCAATGAGACTTACTATTGTCAGATCCAGGGCAGAGGATATAAGAAGGTCATCAATGTCAAAGTCGGAGAGATGATCGCTTGGTCTCTTTGACCCAGAGATGGAGGATAGACTATCATGAATGGTGTTGATCGGGAGGGAGACACTGTGTGTAGTTATACTAGGTTGGGCATAGTATTGGTTGTGTTGAATAGAGTTGTCAATGGGAGCATTGGTGGGGCAATAGTTTCTCGTTTGGAGACTGATCAGATTCACTGTGTCATTGGTGGCTCTATGTAGGTTAAGAAGATCTTTCGTGATGGTTGAAAGATTAAGCATATCATCCTTAAGATGAGATATGCTGGATGCTAACACATTGATTTGGTCGATCAGGACAGAGATGGGGAGTAAGTAATAGGTGTTGGTGTATGAGTTGTTTGGTGAGGCGAAATGTCCGTGGTATCAATGTGCATGTCTATTGCAGGAGTGGTATAGTAGCTCCCCACTTGAGGTTGGGGAAGGGTCATTGAGTTCAATGATGGTATAGGCGAGATGAGTGTAGCCACTGTCGGGGTTTCTTCAGATATTGTGGTAGGTGGTAGGTGAGTGGAGTCTAGACCATCTTTTATGTGTGATTGTATAGGCGAAATGAATGTAGCAGATGTAAGAGTTCCCTCAGATGCTGCAGCGGATAATAGGTGAGTGAGGACTAGGCTAACCCCTGTGTGAGAGGGAGGGGGGAGGGGGACAATAATGGCGATATCCAATTTTGAGCTATCCACCAAGGGTGGTCTGGATAATATTGAATTGGAGTGATCGATATCAAGGACTATGTGTGAATCTTCTGGTCTGAGGGGATCAGGAGTAATTTCAGACAGATGGACTAGTTGGCGGTGATTTTTGGAGGAGTCAGTCCCACTGATGATAGGGGCTGAGAGCAAATCAAACACACATGTTCCAGGGGACCCATGTATACCTGTAATAGAAGTGTCAAGGGAGATAGGCACTAAGACCGGGGCGATATTTGTCAGATTGGGAGAGTCTGGAAGATTCGAAATGTCAGGAGAGATAGGTACCAAGACAGAAGCGACATTTGTCCTATTTGGAGAGTCTGAAAAGGTATATTGAGAGGGAGGCATTAAGGGGAAGTCTAAGTTTTGGCGATGGGAGGAGGCAGAGAGTGTGATACCATTATTTACTGCTTTCTTGAGAGTAGGGAAAAGCCTGTCAAACATATCCAGATACGCGTCAGTGGATTGTATACGAATATTACCATTATTACATTATTGCATTACTCAGTGGAACTATTTTAGAGTAGTATTATTGTAAACTGAATTAAAAATCTTTTCAAACTTCACTATTACCTACTGTAAAAAATAAGAAAAAAAACTGTTATCTAATGTAATGTATTACAGAAAATATAATATTATACTTTTAAGAACACAACAAAATTTCAGAATAACCTAACATTTTCAGTTTCCCTTTTTTGCTGTTCTCAGATTCTACTGAATTTCACCATACACATTGATTTCAATGTAGTATCATCATAGAACAGCGGGCGGGGGGGGGGGAATAATTAAGGAGACTGAAAAAAAATCAGCTAAGAACATTATTAGCAATATTTGTAGCTATGTGTTTACCTATCTGCAGTTTCTTAATTATGTCCTTCTTGTACATTACATCTTTTATTGCTCTTAAGTGCATTTGCTAAAATATACACTCTTATTTACATCTCGTACAATATAGACATTGTTGGACTAGGCCCTTTTTGCAGGGTCATCCTTAAACTTTTTGCCTTTCTCCTAGCCTTTTTTCTGACATGGTGTTGGTGGTTTTAGGACTCTGGGCACTTTAGCACTGCTGTCCAGTGTAAAGTGCATGTGCTCTCTGGGGTAAATATGGTAAGATTGGTCTACACCTGATTGGACTATTTAATTTGACTGTCATTCCCTTGTAAAGTGGTATCTCATATACCCAGGGCTGGTAAATCAAATGCTACTGGTGGGCTTGCAGAGCTGATTGCGCCACCCACCAAAGTAGTCTTTCAAACCTATCCCAGGCTTAATCAAATGCTACTGGTGGGCTTGCAGAGCTGATTGCGCCACCCACCAAAGTAGTCTTTCAAACCTATCCCAGGCCTCCATTGCAGGGCCTGTGCTCGCAGTGTTACTTGTGCTGTTACATGGAATCTAAAATGTGTGCCATGTCTGTGACCCCCCCCCCTTTTACTGCATGTCAGTCACCTCTAAGGGAGGCCCTAGCTAGCCCTATGGGCATGGTGCATTGTAGGTAAAAGGTAGGGCATGTACCTTAAGTGTGTGACATGTCCTGGTAGTGACATACAGCCATGTTGGTTTCTCACTACTGTGAGGCTGCCCTCCCACAGGAATCCATTGGGAATTCCCTGATATGTGTTTCAGGGGTAATTCCTGATATGAGAAGAGCAGCGTGGTCAAGTTTGGTATGTTTGGAATAGTGATAATAAATGCTACGCAATGGTGTGTGCAGATTTAATATATCTATTTTAGAAATGCCACTTTTAGAAGTTGGCATTTCGGTGTGCTATGTGTCTGCCTGCCTGATGTGAATTGCATGTATGGCTTTTAAGTGACAGGGGCTGTGAGGTGTGTGTTGCTCCACGAGGGGCTGGGTGAGTCGGCGCTAGGCTGAATGAGACATCTACATTTGGAGCCCCTGGTCCCTGAATAGATCTGTGCCTAGCTTGTAGAATGCTTGATACGCCCCTGTGGTGTGTCTGATCACCGAGCCCCCACCTGACAAAAGGGAAGAGGAGCCCCATAAACAGAGTGCTCCAAAACCCTCCAGAACCAGTTGGGACTGGTTCTCCTAAACCCTGTGCCAGGGCAGACAAAGGAAAAACTGAGTATAAATATAGAGGCTGTGACTCCATATTTTTTAGCTGTTCCTGTGAGTTGGGGGACTGTTGCTGCTGCTGGGCTCCAGCAGGAACCACCACAAGGAGCTGCCTCCATGCTGGAGGCCCTGTGTGCTGGCCTACCTGGGCTCAGCTTTGCCCCCTTGAACACTAAGGACTTTTTCAAGAATGGTGGGCTTAGAGCCTTCTGAGCGCTGTACTTTGTTTTCCAGGAGAGAGGAGCTGGCCCGGCTGCAGCGCGAGTCTAAAGGGAATCCTGGCATGTGGGATTCTCCCACTCTACTTATTGAAGCGGGAGCGCACCCCGCGTTGTTCTAAGAAGAGCAGATGGCCACCCCGCATTTTGTGCTATCAAGCGGGAAGATCTTTCTCCTGCCTGGCAGCCAAGACATGGAACTCCCTCCCCACCCACCTACGGCTGACCCAGGACCATCTCTCCTTCAGGAAGCAACTCAAGACCTGGCTCTTCGAGCAGCAACCCCCCCCCGAGCCGTGGGACCCTAGCGGGTGAGTAGCGCACTTTATAAATGTGTGATTGATTGATTGATTGATTGACCCCGCATTGGTATTTAATTGGAGGCAGGAGCCCACCCCGCCCTTTGTGATTGAAGAAAAGGGGCCGCCGAGATCGGGTGCGGCGACCCGAAAGACAGGCAGGTTGCCTGGTTGAGGCGTGACTGAAAACAAGGAAGTCCAGCTGCTCCAGTGGAGACATGGGCGGGTTTCCCATGAGCAGTGGGAGCCCCACATACTGCCCGAGAAGTCCAGAAATCAGCGCACGCCGCTGGAAGAAGTGAGAGCTCTGAGGAGTCCCTGGTGAGTGGGGGCTCCCAGGTGTGACCGGTTGGTGCCGAGGTCGGCACCAAAAGAGACCAGGCGAAGTGAGGGAAGACATGTGAGTGCCTGACAGAGGGCGGGGCTCTAGTGAACTGAGAGGAGCTATGTGTTCCCGCCTGAGAGTACCGGTATCTGAGGACCAGCAGTGAAGTTTAACAGAGGTTCCAGCAGCGGGACCTGACAAGGCACCTTGTAGGTACCGGGGGTTGGTCAGTGAAGGCCTGCAGAGTCCCCCAGAGAGCCTGGTGAGTGGGGCCAAGTTGTGAGCCTGTTGGGGGGGGTGTCGAGGCGCATTGTTGGTACCTTCCCCCGTAGTTACCCCCGAGACACAGATGTGCCAGTTCCTCTTTGTTTTGCTCACAGCTGTACCGCCGAGGGCAGAGAGCTGCAACGTGGGAGTGATATTTGTGTTGGAGTCCTAGTGGGGCCCACAGGGCACAGTGAGTACCAGTGCTGATCAGAGCTGCCTCCGAGAGCGCGGGCATCTGCAATGTTGGAGAGCCAGTTCTTTTAGGTAATGAAAGGGTGAGTGCCCCCCATTCCCCAGCACATGTGCGCATTGAGTTTGCGGCGTTTGGGCAGCCCGTGGGCCAGTAGATGGTCCTGTAGTAGCCCTGATTTTCTGGACACAGGGCATTTGAGCCCCAGTGAAAGGCCAGTTGGTCAGGGGGGTCAGTTGTAGGTTGGTAGGGTGCAATACCCTAATGTGATTTATGTGATGTATATGACAAATGTGTTTATGCACCATGATTAATTCCTATGATTCATGCTTATGAGGTTTTATGCCTACAGATATTGCTATGAGGTCTATGCATAATGTGTTTATGCTTATGAGGTGATGGCATAATGTGTTTATGCCAGTGATGCCTAATGCGTAATGTGTTTATGCTTATGAGGTTATTGCATAATGTGTTTATGCTGGTGAGGCCTAATGTGTTTATGCTAATGAGGATTGTGCCTAATGTGTTTATGCCTCATGTCTTGCTATGATATTTTAGGATGGTGTCTAACGCTAATATGATAATGCTGAGGTCATTATGGTACCAGTAGATACTGGTTGTGTTTTATATATTTACTTACCTGTTCTGATTGTTCTGACAATGGCCCGATTAACCCAGTCCTGTATATAATCCCCTTTGAATATTGCCTAGTGCCAGTTGGCACAGTGTAAATGTGTGATTCTATTTCGAATGTGTTTATGATAATACAAAGGCTATTTTTTATATAACCTAGTGTGGAGTTTCTTTTGTAGTGTGCCTAGTGTGTTGCCGCTGTGTGTGTCTGTTGCGCAAATGCTTTACACATCACCTCTGGCAAAAGCCTGTCTGCTCGTGCCAAGCTACAAAGGGGTGAGCAGGGGTTATCTTCAGCGTGTCACTCCCTTGCCCTGAGTAGAGTGGTGGTTTCTGCCTGGCTTTGGCACAAGCCTCAACCAACCAGAAATCCCATTTCTAACAGACATAAAATATATAACCTATTTGCTTTTAAACACAATTTTCCAAATGCAATATGGATTAGCAAAAAACTGTAATCCAAACTCTAATTGTTCACATCTTCCCAATAGGCCGAATAATGTTTTCGAAACATTTGCATTGAAAATATCCAAAATAAACTTGTTAATTTGTGTCCACATCTTCCTAATAGGCCGAATGATGTATTAAAAAATTTGGCATCAATAATATCAAATATGAATTTGATAATTCATTTGGCAGTCTAGATTTGAATTCCAAGTGGGCTTCATTGCAATGTGTCCATCCTTGATTACACTTTAAATACACAGTATAGTGTCCGTATGTTGTAGTAGGTCCATCATGAAAAATATTAGCCACTGCTATAAAAGTTGTTCCTGAAATTGATATTTGACTTGCCACAACATTTTTAGTTTTGGTTTCCAATGTTCTTCTATTTTCTCTACAACATTGTAGCAAAAAAAAAAGATATTTTCCAAATCTTTCTACATGTAATGTTGAAAACATTTCTGATTTACAATGAGAACATTTTATATCCTGATGGGCTGTTTTTACTAATTTGTTAAAAGGTACTGATTTGAAATCTGGTATCGTCAAGTATATGAATCGTTCTATGTCTTTTTCAGTGGTGGAAGTAAAGAACACTCTTCACATTTATGATCCCATCTGTAACGTAGTCCAAATAAGTCTTCAATTTGTTTTTCTTCATCTTTTAGTACACCAAGCATAAGGATTAGAAATTCTTGTGCATCTTGTATATTGAGAGTAAATTTCAAGAACCAGTACATATATCCAAAAGATGACGAATGCCAGAAGCAGTGTGGATTTTACTTCTGTTGTTTACAAACTGTTGAAATATATAATGTAGTAAAGAACAGAATCTTTTTTCACAATTTTCCATAATTTCATGATGAAGATCTTGTAGATAAAACACAACATTCAGAATCACATTAGCATAGCAGTTGATACCTGAACTATTTTCCAACTGGTATCCTACAATGCCATCAATAGTGTCCATTTTCTTTTTCTTTACACCTTCATGATTCTTTTCAATTGTTTTTTTTTAATCTCTGTTTAATATTTGCCATATTTCCATTTTGGACACACTTCACATTGCTCATATATGGGTTATTCGCCTAAATCAGGAGCATAAAGTCTTCTTAACCAATTATATTCTCTTACACAACTTGCATCAGCACTAACCTTTTTTTATCAAAATCAATCAAATGCAAACCAGATAATGTTCTTACTCGAGACAATGCAAATGTATGCCATTCCCTCTTTTAATAGTGTACTTCCAATATTTACCACTGCACTGTCTATACTTAAACCTTGGCATTTATGAATAGTTACGGCATAAGCTAAAGACCGAGGAAACTGTTTTCTGCACACATACACGTCTTTTACAAGCGAAAAACGTACACCACAACACCCAATCTGTCTTAACTCTTTAATCTGATCAAATTTTATCTTCACAAATTCAATTCCATCTCTGTTCTGAAAATTCAAAATTCTACAACTTTTCCCACTGCTCCATTTACTAAACCTTCTTCTACATTCAAATTATGCCATAAAATGACCCGAGTATATGCATACATGTAAAGACTTTTCTAAGGCTGCATTCTTAAGATACAGACTTTTCCAAAGAATCCCAATTTTGACTGTAATTTCTCTGTCAGAAGAGTAGTCACTCCTTGGTGTTCAATTTTAATAATAACTTCAAAATATTTTTTATTTTTAAACATCTTTATTGGTCTTTTTCATATTATTCCAATCCCTTACAATACATGGCAAAGCAAAAATTTTAAAGAATACAGTAAATATATCCGCATGCAATCGGCATCAAAACCTCATTATAAGAAAACAGCTGCTCCTACTACCGCAGCACGATTTCACATGCACACTCTCATATTTCCTTATATCTAATAAACAGCTTCCCATATATTGTTGCAAACGCCTGCCCACTACGTATCTCAACAGCCTCCTAGCGTCTACACTAGAACAAAGTTAAAAAGAGAATAAAGTGACATATTGCTAACTTCACATGCTAACATTACCCACAGTATTTAAGTCCTTTGCGTCTAATTGCCACGACATTATCAGGCGCTGGAGATCCATACATTTGGCCTATTCGATATTACAACAGAGCGGGGTTTGCTGAAGAGGAAAAGTGATGACAAATGATTATAACAACAGTTACATCAATAAAGCATATTTTATCTAAATTAACGTACTAAACAACAACACTATTTAATAATAGCTTCAATTTTCACTATTGGTTATTTTTCCAGTTTCAAAAGATTTTGATTGAATATAGAACACTCTTGCAGTATAGGCATTAGGCAAATTATAGACTTTATTTCAGCTGCTGTGTTTTCAGTAGTAAACAAGTTCCTTATTAGCCAACTTTCTAAAGCTTAT
The DNA here is from genome assembly GCF_964261635.1 of Lissotriton helveticus. Classification (NCBI taxonomy): domain Eukaryota; kingdom Metazoa; phylum Chordata; class Amphibia; order Caudata; family Salamandridae; genus Lissotriton; species Lissotriton helveticus. The sequence continues at coordinate 1,524,945,963 of NC_136065.1, forward strand.
TTACCATGTTTCGTCAAGACACAAATTCTTATATCTTTAAGAATGTTTCCATAATCTTCATCACTTGCTTGTCGCACATTCCTAATAAGTTGTTTATTTGAAAATGTAACCAAATGTTCACATTTCCAATACTCCCCAAAGATTTCAAAGTGTCTTCATGGACAAGTGTTTTAGAAACCGGTTGCCATTTTACAGGAATAAGTTGTAGTAGATTGACAAATACATTTACATGTTTTCCTCCAAACAGCACATCATAATCTGTTTTTCAAATCTGTTGAATTCTCAAGTGTACAAAGGCAAGCATTATGTTTAAGACCATGCTCACTTCATCATTTGTTTCAGTACTCTTGAGAATTCATAACAAGCTTCACTACATACCTTTTGATATTGTAGCATAAGTACTTGATGTACAGTAATCCCTTTAATGTTTATGTGCTGCTAATCCAGTTGGAGCTGTTACAACACAAGATAAATGTGAATAAGTAGTTTTGTGTAGATAACAGGTCAAAGCTAACCCTGTACATAGCTTGCGTTGTCGCGCTATGCGAAGCAACGCAAAGATGTTATAGCGCAACGCGAGCTACGCGTAACTACACGAGCGGGTGTAGTTGCTTGTTGTGCCCGTTCGCAATGCGTTTTTCTTGTTCGGGAATGCGTTGTGCTTGTTTGGGACGCTGTTTGCGTGCTCAGGGGATAACATCTCACGAACTTGCCCATGCGGTCGCCTATGGGTGCGGCCATCTAGTTTTTCAATTGTGCCGCCCGTTCCCGATGCCTTGTTTCCTGTTCCGGGTCGCGTACAGCGCTGCGCATTTCATATTCAGGAATGCATTTTACTTGTTGCAATGCTTTTTGTGTGCTCGGGTGAAAATATCGCGCAAACCTACCCATGCGGTCATGATGAGCGCGGCCATCTTGTTTTTCTCTCTATGCTATGGGTCTGGCCTGCTTTTCTATCCTCCCTCAATCTTTGCAATGTTTTGTTTTGTACACTGTTTTTCAGAATTTGTTTCATTTATTATTGAGCTCTCTCTGTCCCTAAGTCTATATTTTGCATTTTAGTCCTACTTTTACAGTTTTTTTTACTGTTCTACTGCGCCCTGCAGAGGTGCAGACCCGGTAGCTTTTTTGCGAGGTGGCCGCCCTTTTTTTTTTGTGCAGTGCCACCTCCCCTTGACCTTGGCAGCAAGCGGCAGGCCAGGCTTTGGGTACCCTACCCAGGAGCGTCACATCCGGTGGGCGAAGGTACGCCGGGCAGCGTTTCGCTGCCCAGGGGTCTGGCGCACCTATAACCAGCTGGCCCATCGGTTATCAGACATCCTGGACTGGGAGCAGGACCTGTTGGAACTGCTAGGTGTCAAGGTTGTGGGGCTTGGTGAGTAGCTAATATATAGTAGTATAAGTATTGTGCATAATTTTTTTTACAAATAACAAGAATACTGCTGCTTACATTGCAGGTAAATTATGTTTCAAAATCTTCTGTGATTGTAAGACACAGGTGCTCGGTGCTACTCTTACTTGTTTGCTACTTTGCGCTTGCTTGGGCTGATTATTATGTAAGAGTTTACTTTAGAGAACTTAAGTTAGGTAATGCTATTACTAGAGAGACTCTAATCCTTCCTTTGTCCTCCTGTCAAATAGTGGTGGATGGATTTGATACTAGGTTTAGTTACTATTAGTTCATCATTTTTTAGCGTTCTGCGTGACGCATCCTCTGTCACTGAGTGCTGCTTACCCCAGTCCTTAGTAGAACCTTTTGTAGTTTGTTTAGTGAGTGGTAGGCTTAGCAGTGTCAGTCAGTAGCAGAACATCAGACGCAACCAACCAACAATTTGGTGTATGCACAAATGTATGCATGTGTCCTCCATCTCATCTTTGCATTTTTGAGGGCTGAAAAAATGGAAATGCATACTTATTGAACAATTGGCCCGTCTGGAATAGGTGGGCTAGGTCAGGTGGTACTTAGGCTTAGTTAGTATTCTGGAATCAAAATGGAACATTGTTTCACAGCAATCATTAATGTTTGTCTCTTTCTTTATTATATCTTACACAATCAGCAGCACCCAGGGGCAAAAAGACAGGGTCCGAGTCGGCGGGACAACCAGAGGACCGCTACTCTACCAAGGGCCCTGCTGCTGGCCCCAGTAAGTCCTCCAGCGGTTAATTTTGTTTTTGTTTTTTTTTTGTTTTTTTAAAGACCTTTATTATGCAGGAGGTGTACAACATGCAAAATATCTATAAAGGCCCGCAGGGCCAGCTGAGCAGAGAACAAGCATGTAAGCCTCTAACTGGATGACACAGCCATTTAGCCGGCAACCCGGGGGTCCGGCGGCAAATCTAACATACATGCGTAAGAAGTCATCTGGTATCTAGTTACATAAACAATAGATGTTGTGATTTTGTCTTTTCTGTCCAAAGTGGTTATACTGTTTTCACCCAGCATTGGTGCCGCGATAGCAATGTCCCTTGTCCCCACAGATGGTCCAAGAGGTATGTATAGTGAGCCAATAGTGGGAGGGGTGATTAGTAGGAGGTGGTTCACCAAAACTGTATTCGCAATGCTGTCCGTGAGTAGGCAAGATGTATGGTAGTATAGCTCACTGAGGCATAATAGTAGGCGAGTGTGTACGGCGGGGTTGGTCTGCAGCCATTTCGATCAAGGCTCAGATGGCCAGCAATGCGATGTCTGTGTTCCTTCCCAGTGATAGTGTTTGGAGGTTGCAATGGACGTGGCTGTGGTGGGTAAGCCACGCAGTGTGCCCTTAGCTAGCATGCGCGAGTGGGAGTGTAGGTCTGTTCCTCACATACCATGTAAGTGTCGTCGCACCTCTGCAGAGTGTAGGTAGCATGTGGTCAATAAGGCATCGCTTCCCGATTGTGACATGTTGCATGTGGTGTCCACGATCGGGTTAAGTAATGGGTCTGGTCGGGGAACATGACCAGCGAACAAACTGTCCCCTATGCCTATACAATGGTGGGGAAAACCTGGGGTAGGAAGGAAGAGGGGGGAAAGGGGGAAAGTGAGAGAGATCGTCGCGAGTTCTCATAATTGGTCGCAACAGTGGGGTGGGGCGTAGCAGGGCATCTAACATTGTGAGGTATGTAGTGGGGGGAGTATCATTCCAAGGCTGGGGTCGGCAGATTCCGCCTGTGGGGAGCCATCGGAATGCAAGCCAGTCCGTCCTGAGTCGGTGACGTCATCCATCAGCATGATGGCCGTCCTCCTGTAGGCAGGGGGGGTGAGGGGGGGAGGCATCCCTCCGTCAGCACATGTAGTCGTCCCAGGAAGGCTGGGGCAGAGGCAATGGTGGGTGTGCAGCGCTGCTTGGGTGTCCTGCGTAAACCTGAGAATGTCCGGCGGCTGCGCCCAGTAGTGTAGGTCGTGTGTTCTAAAGAGGTGAGGGGGTGGGGGAGAGGGTGACAGGGCCGTGTTCGCTCCCGGGGGCGAGTGGTGTTACAAGGGTGATGAGGCCTGTCTCCTCAAGTGATCCCCTGCTCTTGGCAGGTGCGCTGGAATGCTTTGAGGAGGTCATCCCAGAGCTGAGCGATAGGGAACTTCTGGAGTCCCGCCGTTTCCTCTCGGAGGAGCACCGTGCTTTCCGCCCTCGCCCAGTTGGTAAAGGAGGCGCGCCAGTGCCGAGTGTGGGGGGGGGTCGCAGCCTTCCAATGTTTGGTAAGCAGGCGTTTGGCCGTTATGAGCCCCATGTCCCAAAAGCGCGTCCGTACTTTGTTGAGTTTCGTGCGGCTATACAGCCCCAAGATGCACGCCTCCCATGTGTGCGGTAGTTGCGCGCCTGTGCTGTGCGTAAGTAGCATTATGACCTTGTTCCAGTATGTGTATATGTCAGGGCAGTGCCACAGCATGTGCAGAAGGTCTGCTCCATTCAGAGAGCAGCGCGGGCAAGCGGCATTAGTGGTTGTGAAGTATCTATTTTTCTTGTCGGGTGTAAGATATGCGCGCTGCAAAATGTAAAACTGAATGATTTTAAAGCGGGGTTGCGTGGGATGTATGTCGGTCCAGCCAAAATCTTCGCCCATTCTTTATCAGTCCAGGCCTTTCCCCTGTCTGTCGCCCATTTATCTCGTAGTGACAGCGTGGATGGCTGCGAGTGCATCTGTAGGGCCTGCGCCAGCCAATGGATTACGTGTGAGCCGTTCCCCATAACATGCAGATATTGCATGAGGCTGTGCATCGGTAATTCTTCAGTCATGTCTCCCCAGGATGCAGTGAGTGTACATAAGAGAGCCGCATGTAACAGGAACTGGCCTGCTGGGAGTTCTGTGCTAGCGGCCAGTTCCGCAAAAGTGAGTAGTGTACCGTCGGTGTACAGGTCACCCAGAGTGTCCACCCCTGCCTGTGTCCAGCTAGCTAATCTGGTCACAGTCAGTGCATCCATTGGTCCCGGAGTGCCCAGGATGGGTAGTACTGGAGCGTATGGTGTCGCTGTCCGGGTGAGTCTCAGGCATCGCAAGAAGCATTTGCGCGCCACAGCTAGGTGCAGCTGCGCGGGGCAGGGGGTTTGGGTCATCGGGTGGAACAGCCAGCAAATTTGCGTTTGCGTCCAGGCAGCAGTGGTCGAGGCAGTATCATCGAGGTGTTTGCCGCTGAGCCACCCTGACACCCACTGCATCTGTGCCGACAGGTAATATAGCTCCATGTTAGGAACCGCCAGGCCTCCCAGCTCCGTAGGCATGTAGAGTTTGGTCAGCGCCACGCGGGGCCGGCTCGAGTTCCAGATGAGGTTACGCAGCATAACCTCCAGGTCTCGAAATATTTTATTCGGCACGTACGTGGGTATGTTGGCGAAGTAGTATAGTATCCTAGGCAGTACTATCATTTTAGTGAGTGCTACGCGGCTCGGTACGTTGAGGGGTAGGGTGTTCCAGAATTTGATCTGCGCCCGAACCGAGGCGATGGCCCTCAGGAGATTCCCCTCTAAGATGTCTATTGGGTTTCGATATATTCCTATCCCCAGGTAGCGGAACGTAGTGGGATGCCACTGCAATCTACCTCCGCCCAGGCGCACATCGCACTCCGGTGTGCCCGAGCTAAAGGAAAAAGCCCCCGATTTGGACCAGTTAACTCGCAACCCTGACATCTTCAAAGGTTTGAAAGACGTCAGCCAGGGAGTCAGGGATGTCCGTTATGTCTCGGACGTACCACAGTAAATCATCGGCGTACAGCGACACAGTGTGTAGACCATTCGCTAGTGGAATCCCCCATTCAGGCCCCTGGGTCCTGAGGATTGTTGCCAGGGGATCCTCCAGTGGTTAATATTAACAATTATATTTCCCTAACTTTTACTGCACCTTATTTTTTCTGAACTATTAATTCTGGTTCCACTTTCTAATTCTACTATCTGTTTCTAAATTCTGATTACCCCTGCCTCTAAGTTCTAACTGCCTCTGTTATGACTTTCTGTACTACTACTATTATTCTGTCTGTAGCTAAGTTTGCCCAGTTGGCCACTCTTTATTTAAGGTTTTAAATAAAACTCAGATTGACCAATAACTCTAGCCACTGAGCCCAGTCCTTTGGGTTGCCCTCTTCTAGTCTTTTTTAATCTTGAGGCTTTGACAATTCCCACCAACAGACAAATCACAACCAGATAGTTGACTATTTTTGATAGGATATAGTACACACTACTCTTGTTGTGGGGATTCTGCAAGCCACATACATAACTATGCACAAGAAAATAGGATGTTGGTGATGGCAGATTGCACCTTTCTCACGCCTCAGTCAGAATCCACAATTCCCTGACCGACTAGCTATAGTGTCTCATTAGGTCCCCAACCCCACCCGAAGATACCCAATGATTACACAACCCAGAACATAACACCCTTTCGCTCGCTCACTTGTGTAAGTCCAACCCACCACACCAAATACCACAGAGTCTATGTGTAAGTTCAAAAGGTTTATTTTCAACGAACAAGCTCTTTACTTGTTCTATAAAATTCAGTGTACTACAGCCAGCTCTAACAGCAAAATGCATAAGATTAAAACAATTAACCCTGGGCGTAGTGGGCGTAGTGGGGCTCCGCGGAGCTACGCGGAGTGGGCGAGAAGCTACGCCCACTCCCGCACTCCGCGTAGCCCCACTACGCACCTCCCTCCCGCTCTCCCCTACATACGTTATTTAAGCAACTAACCTTAATAAAACAATTTTAAAGCACTTACCGTGTCCGGGGCTCGTCCGGGGCTCCCTCTGGAAAATAGCGTCGTCCTGGATACCAATGCGCATGCGCGGGCGGCCGCGCATGCGCATTGGTATCCAGGAAGGGACGCTATTTTCAAGAAGGGAGCCCCAGGCGAACACCGGACACGGTAAGTGCTTTAAATTTGTTTTATTAAGGTTAGTTGCTTAAATAATGTATGTAGGGGAGGGCGGGAGGGAGGTGGGTGGCGGCCGACTCGGCTACGCACACGGAGTGGGCGTAGTGTTGCCGGCTACGCTGTCTACGCAAAATGCGTAGAAGGCAACACTACGCCTACTCCGTGGGCGTAGCCGATTCGGACGCCCAGGGTTAAAAACAATAAACATTTTTACAAGTGCATGATAGAAGACAAAAGATCTGTGCGAATTCTGGGAGACCCCTCACCATAGAATGCAGAAGTAATTGTTACATGCATCATAAGCTCTGCAAATCTCTGGTTTGTAGAAGGGAATCTTCTACCTGTTATGAGAAAAACTGGTATGCGTTAGATAGTATAATGCAAGCATTTCTCAGTCATGCCAAAAAGTGTAACATGTTATGGCTAAGCAACTAACCGAACTCCATAACAAAGTGGCTTGTTTTTCGACCTCTTGTACGCAACGCTCAGACAGTAGCTGTATGAGTTCATGTGGGCTCAAAGCAGTCTTACTGCACAACAAGCTGAGAGATAACATGCGTAAAAGACATGAAGCTAAAATGGCTGCATGGCTCAGGCTAACTTTGCAAAGAGTAGAGTAGACTATAATGACCCTAGGGACCATAACACTACTAGTGTCTACTGACACTACTCTAGTACTCGATTTGGACTAGTGATGTATGTTGTTTATGTATGTATTAACTTTTTTCTCAATTTTGCTACTGAAAATGAATAAATAGGGGGAGGTGTACAGGCATCTCAAAATGTGTAATGTTTATTCTAGGCGTACTACCGACCACCAGTGCTGGCGGGGCCAGCGGCGATGGCGATGCGGCCATTCCGGAGGAGGCAGGAGATGCGGCACCTGCAGAAGCTACAGGGGGTGAGCCAGCAGCAGTGGCGGGCGTTGGTAAGTTATATTCATTACTTATTGACATTACACTACCTGGAAGGATGTTCACTTCACTCACTGTACTGTTGAGACCCATTAATTTGTAGTGAACATTATACAACTGTTGAAGAAGACACCCTTTACTTAGCATTAGCAATGCATTAGCAATAGCATTAGCTGCATGAGTTGAGTAACCAATGGCCTCTTCTATCGGACTCCAACTCAGCTGTGAAAGTTTTATGGAGAAGACTAAAAGTCAAGATAAGATGACCTTGATAGATGTGTTGAACAAAAAGGGAAAGACGGGTGGAAGGAGGAAAGACGTGTGAGATGCAATATGACTGGCAGAGAAGGATACATTGGAATCATGCATAGGTGGCTGATAGGAATCAGATACATGGGTTGTTGAAGGATGGGTGGAAGGTGCAAGAAGATGCCTACCTGGGTGGGTGACACAGTATGGGTGGATACTGGATAGCAAGAATCATCTGCGGTTTTTGGGTCAAACTCAAAGCCAAGGCAAGCAAGGAAGGAGTGGACGCATGGGTGGCTGTTGGTGAAACAAACTGAGGTTTGTTAAGAAATATATAAAAAAGAATGATAGACATTTACTTTGAATGGATGGATGCCTGGATGTATTAATCATAGACAGCATAGGGGGAGACTGTCACTGGATGCAGAGTCTTAGTTTGAAGAGAATTTTAAAAGAAATTGTGCCAGAGTAGCAAAGCCAAGGTGAATATAAGTTGTATTTTCAGAATACAGTTGACTCACATTTTTTTGCAAGCACATCATATATATATATATATATATATAGATATATATATATAGATATATATATATATATCTATATATATATATCTATATATATTCACTGAAAAAACCATAGGTTATAGACCATATATAGTTAGGAATTAGCATTTAAAAAACCTTATTTTACTCACACAAAACCATTGAAATTCCATATATAGTTAGTTGCACTAACTATATATCGCGCACCCGCAATCCACTGCTGATCATGTCACATATTACATCATTCATGACATGGTCAGTGACATCACTGATGACATCACTGATGACATCTCAAATGACATCACTGATGACATCACTGATGACAACATCCAGTGACTGTATGTTTCTGTAAAGTTAAAATATGTCTTACATATTGAAGAATGAGTGGATGTATAAGTGTCTGGATGAAGGATTTAGTAGGTGCGTGACTGACTGTATGAGTGAGTGATTAAATGTGTCTCACTGAATGCATGGGTTAGTGACTAAACTGTCTTAATTTGTGCATCATTATGTCTGTTGTGATGTAAACTGCTGCATGTGTTGATCATTAGCTATACAAGAGGCTATATGTGTTATTAATTGGTTGCCCAAGTATTTCTATGGGAGATTGAGTTTGTGTGGGGGTGGCTGGAAGGTGTGTGACTCTATGCATAGATGTGTGAGCAGTTTATTCACTAGGTGTATGAGTTCAAGACTGCATGTGGAAACAGCTACATGGGCAGTTGACTGTGTGCATGAGTGTATTGATGAGTGAATGGATATCTCAATGCTACATGTCATAGTAAGTACATATGTTAAACACAGTACATGTGAGAGTTGGCATATATAAATAACTGTGCATGAGAGCCACTGAATGAGTGAGTGGTTGTATCGATCATTGTGAACTTGTATCAGGGATTGTATAAGAGAGTAAATATGTGTTAGTATATGTTTCAATAAGTAAGGTGTGTTTAACTGTATAGTTGAAGAAATGGAGGTGAGATTGTTTCTTTGCATGACTGACTGGGTGTGTGAGTAACTCCATGGATGAGTGGCAGTGTGTGAGTGTCTGTATACACTGAGTGTATCTAAGGTTATATTAGAGTCTGAAGAGGTTCATCGTGTTAGCACAAGAATGATGTCAAATGAGATGTCATCAGTGATGTCATCAGTGATGTCATTTGAGATGTCATCAGTGATGTCATCAGTGATGTCACTGACCATGTCATGAATGATGTAATATGTGACATGATCAGCAGTGGATTGCGAGTGCGCGATATATAGTTAGTGCAACTAACTATATATGGAATTTCAATGGTTTTGTGTGAGTAAAATAAGGTTTTTTAAATGCTAATTCCTAACTATATATGGTCTATAACCTATGGTTTTTTCAGTGAATTTCAATGGTTTTTTAATAGCAAATATCATAAGCTGTCGAATGTCAAGTACGTGGTAAGTAAAAACATTTTCGTGTTTATGCACACTGATCTGCTTTGAATGCTGCCCCCCACCCCTCATTTCTATTAGGAGTACTCTCTCTTTGCAGATAGTGAAGGGTAGTTAACGCAGGCCTTTGCCCCCGTTGCCCCCGTTGTAATCCGTCATGCCTGCTTCTCTCTCCATTTGATTGATTGTTCTCTTTGGTTCATTCTCTATTTACAAACAAGCACAGAGTCGCAATACTCTGTTTAGTCTTTGCAGATAGCGAAAAATCGTGTAAAAAAACAAAAGGAATCGAGCAAAATCAGTAGGCCACTAATGGGATCTCTTTTTGACCTCCCTAAAATAGAAACATTAGGAACAACCTGTTGATAATACCAATGTGTATGTACATAAGCGGCGTTCATTTGTGTTCACAGTACCCCTTGTTGATTGTTTGAATCGAGCATTGAATTGTTCGAAGTTGATTCTCTTAAGAATCTTCTCTGCCTGCAAACGAGGAAGAATAGGAATATTCTCTCTCCCTTTGCAGATAGTGAAGGGTAGGTAACGCAAACCTTTAACACGTCGTGCCTATTTCGTTCCTCATTGATTGATTGTTTCCCCAAACATTGACTGTTTGGGAATTGGTTCTTTTTGGAGGTATTCCCTGTTTGCAAATATACGTAGGAAAATCTTTGCAAATAGTGAAAGGGTACGTAATGCGGACCTTTCTCCCCCGTTGTAATCTGTCATGCCTATCTACTCCCCACTGATTGAGGCACCTGTTTCACCCGGACCATTTACTAGAGATACGTCATCTGGCCCGACCAGAGAGCACCCCTAGTGAAAAGGACATATGCAATAATAACGAAGTGATCACTGTATCCTGTTAACAGAAACTTTAGCATGAAACAACCTGGAAAGAAAAGAATAGGAAAACGAAAATCAGTAGGCCACTGATGAACATGAACTTTTATTAAACAACGAACAAAGAAACGATAACATAACGTAATGATAAAACCTATTAATGTCCTAGAAACAAGAAAACGTTAAAATATGCCAGTGGTGAGAGACCAGAAAAACAGTAAGAGAAACCAAATCACCCCTCGCTGTCCCACCGCCTGCCACGCCAAAAAAATCGATAGACTAGGGAAAATGCAAGTCAGTAGAACATCCGCCCCCACTCTGGAAACTTCCAAGGTGGGGCAGGGTTGCGGCTACGCCCAGCCGGGAGCAGCCCATATAAGGCGGGTCCTGCTGCCACGCCTCGGCCAGGAGATCCTAACGTAGGGTGTAGCCGGAGGAGAGGCCGAGGCCAGCGGGACCCGGCCAGGGGATTGCCTTTACAATGCTGAACAGTTGCAGGGGGGGGGAATGTCTCCTCGACCCTCCCCTCTCTCTCCCAGTCCGGCCGCGGTGGCCCTTGACAGTTTCAGGTAGTCCCGCCACATGCTCTTCCGGTCCGGCCACCAACGGTCGGGGGGCCGAGGCCGACGGGATCCGGCTGCAGCCGATAAACCAAGAAACCCGTTCATGGGGCCAGAGCCAGGGGCGTCCGGCCGACATCTACCGGAAGCCCGGCCCGAAGACGGACGGGACACTTCTTCTTTCTTGAATAATGGCTGCGACAACACTGGGGGGGGATGTCTTGCACATGCCTCCGACCCCCCCCCCTCGTCCTCATCGCCTGGTCCGGCCATAACAAATCTCATGCGAGACGCCGTGGGGTGCACTGGGAGGGAGAGACGGTGCGAACAGGCCTCTCCCGCCTCCCCAGGTGGAGGCTTCCCAGCTGCACCCTCAGCGCTCCAGGCGCCCGGAAAAGGGTTCTTCCACTGTGGCCATGCTGCAACGTCTCGCCCGGCAGGGTGGAGCCCGTCCGCTCATTTGACCCCGCGATCGCCAGTAGCTACCGAACTCTCAAAATGGCGGTCGACCTGGCAAGAGCGGGCCCAGCATAAAGAAATGGCCCGGTCACTGGTTGACTCCACCACCGTAGTCCTCCACGACCTTGAAGATTCTAGAGGAGCCGCGGGAGTCTCCGACCCCCGATGGGGAATGACTGCCATGATCGCCCGTGGAGTGACAAAACTGTATCCGCGGGACGTCGGCGCTCCCATGCTGGCGCCAGCCTCACTTTGAATTACTAGAATCCTGCAGACCTCAGTTCCGGTGAAAGCACAGTGTGACCCGGTAGGAAAAATTGTTGCACCCCCTCCCCTTTTTGACTGATAGTTCAAACCACCGATCCTTTCCTTTGCCCTTTTAACGGAACTTTGGACTGCCTCCCCCTCTTTTACATTTTCTAGAGAAAACAAAACATTAACCACTACATTAGCATAGCAGTTGACACCAGAACTGTATTCAAATTGAAAACCAACAACATCTTCAACAGAATCCTTTTTGTTTCTGCTGTGACCCTGCTACAGCACAGGCATTGTCCCCAGCAGTAATTCTGCAATGCCGGTAAGAATAGCTGTGGTGCCTACTGGACTCACTCACCCCCGCGGCGCCCCACGCCGTTATTTGCTGGGCGGCAACTTACTAGACATCACTTTCGTGCCATCTAGATTTCAGCGCGTTCTGCTGCCTTGGAACTATTCGCACAACAGACTTCTACTGACGACCCACCCCCAGGCAACATCTTCTGCATTTTCATAATTTGAAAGAACTAGTAACATGTCCTCATCAGGAATTCAAAAGAAATTGCCACGGTCTCTTCGTTGTTTAAATGTTTTTACTGTTGTTGTTTTGTTGTATATATTTATATGTTATTAAAGTTTTATATTCCTACTACTTTGTTGGAGTGCTATATATTTTTAATGTGACACATAATTGTAAAAACTTTGATGTACAAAGAGTCATTCCTGGAATCTTCCGCTTCAGGCTCGGTCCCCTCCCCAATCACAATACAGGATGGTTTTCAGATAGTAGGAACACGTGTGGTGTGACGGATCTCATCGGGTGTGGGCCTTGATCTACTATAACTCCTTTGAAGAGGGGTGATTCTTTACAGCTGGGGCCATAAACTACATCTGCAGGGCTAGGTGATAGCCTGGACAATCGGACACAGAGGAAGAGGAGTGTCAGAGGGTGCGGTAGTGAATAGGGCGAAAGGGAGGTGTCGGGCGGGCACAGAGTGTGATTTTCAGGGAAGAGCAGCGCAGATGGGGGGAGGTTTATTGCCGATGCATAAGACAGAGAGCGGGGGTGACCAGTGCCTGGGGAAGATGCTTGCGAGGGTGGGGAGCCATGCTACGAATCGACAGCGTGCAGAGAGTGGGTCTGGTCAAGGCATCTAAAATGGCTGCCGTGCACGACAAAAGTGTGGCATTTCAAAAAAGGCAAGATGGCGCAGACAATGTTTTTCAACACTTCCTCATTTCCTTCGAATCGAACGTTAAGAGACGTTGGTGCATATTACCAAAGTTAAGCAAAATTTATCGCTAACGATGCTTACCAACGAATTTTTTACCGCTAAGCATCGTCAGAAATTATCGAAGATAAACCTTGCTATTATCAAGGTTTATCGCAAATGCGATAATAAACGGCCGCAATGCATGAATATCGCTAAAAAGTCAGCGATATTCATGCATTACCGAGCTAATGCTCTTAGCCATGTTATCCACCTCCCATTGGATAACATGGCTAAGAACTGCTCAGGGCAGGTGTTACTTTTTGGAGATATTCGCGCTTAGCGCGAATATCTCAAAGTTGGTAATAGGAGATAAATATCTTGCATGTTGTAATGCAAATTATTGTGGTATATGGAACTCATACCATAATCTCTCAGGAAAGCAGAAACTGATCCTTTTGGGACCGCCTAAAAAGGCCTAGGGGGTGAGGGGTACTCTACTTTGCCCCCTTTTCACGTTCCGAACTATTTTATTTTACTCTCTTCTGTAATTACACAAAATAGCAGCGATAAGATGCATCGGAGACACACAGTGAGAGAAAGGAGGCCGGAGATGAAGAAGAGATGTCAAATACACATTGGAGATAATATAGTGGCAGAAGGGAAGTAAATATGAGTAAAGTTACCATGTAACATAAAAATGTTGCACTCTATACTATAAGTCTCATTTTATACTACAATCACTTCGCTACAACCTCATAAATTAAAAATAAAAATGAATAATGTCTCAAACAATTTTTGATTTCTAAATATAAATTTATTCTTCAGAATTTTCTAAATTTGAAAGAACTAGTAACATGTCCTCATCAGCAATTTCCTCATGAAAAGTCTGCAATGATGATTCTTGTAACTCTATGGTCTCCAAACATTCGATAAATTCGCCATCAACAGATTGATCAAAAAAATCATTAAAGTCATCTCCTCCTTGTGACAATATTTCATTATTGGTGCTGTCAATTTCAATCAATGTAGTGGAATCATTCAAGTCATCTCCTCGTGACAATATTTCATTATTGGTGCTCTCAATTTCAATCAATGTAGTGGAATCATTCAAGTCATCTCCTCCTTGTGACAATATTTCATTATTGGTGCTGTCCATTTCAATCAATCTAATGGAATCATGCAAGCCATCTCCTCCTTGTGACAATATTTCATTATTGGTGCTCTCAATTTCAATCAATGTAGTGGAATCATTCAAGTCATCTCCTTGTGACAATATTTCATTATTGGTGCTGTCCATTTCAATCAATCTAATGGAATCATACAAGTCATCTCCTCCTTGTGACAATATTTCATTATTGGTGCTCTCAATTTCAATCAATGTAGTGGACAATTCAAAAGAAATTGCCACGGTCTCTTCATTGTGAGCCATTTTATTTTGAAATTGCTTGCTGTAAATTGCAGAAAAAAAAATTCACTTTCATTTATCGTTTTTAGTAATACATAATATAAAACTAACTTTATCAAGTATTTAGTATAACAGAAGGACTGCAAATAAATAACAGAAAACATTTTTCAAATTATCTTCAAGTGTACAACATAGTTCCCCTTACAAATTAACAACTCACCTTTTTAAAAGTAGGAGAAGTGTTAGTACTGTGTAAATCAAACACCAGAAATTCACCACCAAAAATTCCGCACAAATGTACCTCAGACAGTAGTATCACAAAATGGCTGTGGTTTCCTCTCATTTGACATATATACATAACCAATTAACTTTCATCACACACAAATACAAAACCAAAGTAACATTTAAATTGGTTCTAAATTTCAACACTTTCAAATGTGTTTTCCCCATGCAATTTTCCATAGGACATTTACATACGTCTACAGCCTGAATGGCTGAACGGAATTACACCAAACTTGGCAAAATGGTACATCAAACCTAAGAGGTCAGGAAGGATCTACTATGCCCCCTTATGGTCATTTCCCCCTTTGCTTTGGCCTCCTCTTGTCTCTCAATCCTACCGAGAGACAAGATGGCGGCCGCTACGGACTGTTTGGAATGTTGACAGACGCCGGAGAACCAATCAGCTTCGCAAAGCTCCGTAACGCGAAAAGTACGCGAAGCGGAGCGCTGTTACAGATATATATCTTTTTTTGAACGTTAATTTCTCAAAATCCACTGGAGCACACATATTGAGACCTAGCAAAGGCACATCGGGCTACCAGTCCCAAATATTTTACCAAGTTTCGTGCAAATCCATTCAGCCGTTCGATTATTATTATTATTTTTTTTTTTTGCCCCGCGGGGCCCTTTTAAAACCTCCACATCAAACCTAGGGGGTCAGCGAGGATCTACTATGCCCCCTTATGGTCATTTGCCCCTTCGCTTTGGCCTCCTCTTGTCTCTCGATCCTACCGAGAGACAAGATGGCGGCCGCTACGGACTGTTTGGAATGTTTACAGACGCCGGAGAACCAATCAGCTTCGCTTCACAAAGCTCCGTTGCGCGAAAAGTACGCGTACTGGAGCGCTGCCCGGTCCGCTGTTACAGATATATATCTTTTTTTAAACGTTAATTTCTCAAAATCCACTGTAGCACATATATTGAGACCTACAAAAGGCACATCGGGTTACCAGTCCCTACAATTTTGCCAAGTTTCGTGCAAATCCATTCAGCCGTTCGGGCTAAAAGTGAGGCCAACCGCCCTATGGAAAACTCAATGTTAAAAACACGTTTTGGGACCCCCCTTTTTTCTCGACCCCCCCTGGACGAACCCCCCCCCAATTTTCAGGGGCTGCTCAGAAACAAAATGTGCCATTTTCCTGAAAATTTCAGCCAATTCCGTCCACAAACGCCAAAGTTATTTGACATAGAATTTTCAAAAATCCCATAGAGAAAAAATCCTAACTATATATACCTACTGGCGACCGCCAGTAGGTAATATAGATATATATGTATATATATCTATATATATATATATATATATATATATATATATATATATATATATATTGTGTATAGTTATCAAGCGCCTTCCTCCGACTCCGAGGACCACTCCCTACCTATGTTAGTTTATTTTCGATTTCGTGTCAGCCAGCCTGCAAAGGGTGGCCTATCTGTTGGTTACACAATCAAAGTATTTTAAGTGGTCGGTTGTGGGAGTGCTGCTGGGCGGTGATGTGGGGAGGGGGAGGGGCAGGGTGGGGGATAGTAAACTATGGATTACGCTCAAATACAGGTAAGTAAACATAAAAAGAAATAAAATAAATTTTATTGTGCACACTGCACCACCAAATGCGATGCAGTGCGCGCAACAAAATTTGTTTTATTTATTTTTATGTTTACTTACCTGTAATTGGCCATAATCCATAGTTTACTACCCCCCTCCCCCTCCCCACGTCACTGCCCGGCAGCACTCTCACCAACGACCGCTAGTGACCGTATGTCTTCGTCTAATATATAAGCTATGATCATTGGATCAGATATATAATCTGCCTTTTTGTAGTAGCCAGGGCACCGAGAAATTGAAATTAAGCCATTGCCCTTCATGTAACAGAGAGAGTATGGCCAGTGCCGCCCGTTATAGAAAAATACGAGTTTCCCCACCTGCAGACAGTAGTAAATAAAACTAACACGAGTCTACCTCATGACTCGTATGTTTGTCTTGGGTGCAAGCTTAGCTGACTGAGCTGGCATGCCGGCTACAACAAGGTTAGGTAATTTTGCTAAACTAGAGATAAGAAGAAGACTGGTGTACTGTGTACTGGAGTCCATGGTGCTAGTACAAAGCCTGAAACTACCACAAGTGTTAGAGGCAGAGGAAGTGGGAGGATAGATACTTACCACAAAAGTTATGTACTGTGCTTGCTAGTGCTACTGTGCCACTATGTGTTGAATTCATTTTGTGTTACTGTTTAGCTAAGAGTATTGGTTACAATATTCTTTTCCTTTCTTGATACAGATCCTCCTTCCCAAGAAAAACCAACACGGAAGGAGTTGACAGCCAGGGCTCGGCGCGGGAAACTGGAGGTCATCTACCAAGAGCACCAGTGGCTGGTGGCTTAGGAGGAGGCGGCAACAGCTGCTGCCTCCTCCAATGCCCCGGTCCCCAACCAGACCCAGCCTCCAGTTGTACAGCGCCGTGGCGAGGCAGCCACCCCTGCCACATTTCTTTAATATCCAGCACTGCTGCCCCCACCCTGGATGCAACTGCAGGGCATTTTGCCGCCAGATGCTCCTCCGGATAACACACCTAGAGGAGCAGCTTGAGGAGTGGGTCAAGATCCTCATGGACAAACACCTTAAAGCCCACCAAATTTAAGAACTATCTAGGACCCCATTGGATTGCCCCTTTCTTATTCCTTTTATTGGTGGGTGGGAATTGGGCATGGACATTGTTTGGACTTTTTCATTTTGGACATAAGTTGGGGTTAGGGAGAGAGGTTGGTCAGGTGAGGGATAGTTTATGTTTGTTAGGGTAATAAATTATATTTATACTTAAACAGACAATGTAATGTTGTGTGGGGGGTTACTGTTTTACGAATTTAAGTCACATGGTTTCCTTGCTGCTGCAGAGCCGCTTCCAGTGTTCGATTAAATAATCTGCCGATTTTTTAACTCACAACTAGATACATGCGATACCCCTCACTGAGTTATTTGTCCTACTAGTACTGTCAGTCTCTCCTCCTAGTCCATTATACCTCCCACCAAACTTATCTTACCTGTGATTGATGATGATTAAGTGTGGTACAGCGATTGCTGCATGGTTTCCCAAGAGAATGGAGAAGATGCCATGGTTGTAGTGGTAGTAGTAGACACTGGCAGTAGTATTTGCAAGAAAAAAAGAGACAGTCATTTGCCTGAGAGAGACTGTGGGAGGAGTAGTAGAATGAATTAGAGTACAGTACAGAAGAAGACTGCCAAACAAACAATATTGCAACTGCTAAAGAAAAATAAAATATATTTTTGGCGGGGACAGCCTAGTACAAGAAGTTACAAACTGTAGTTGTGTCGAGTCAGTCACTTAACACAATCGTAATTTGTAACCTTTACTGCTGTGTGGTAGGATGTTGATGATGAATCCAATCAATGCCAGCAATGAACTATGTTGTATTAGGTCCCTTTGGAGAAAAAAAATTGGCTTGCACATAGACTGAGCATGGGTGGGCAAGCAGAAGAAGATCCTCGCCCTGACTTGAAATTGAATTAGTGTTGCTTTCACCACATCTGCCCCAGCAAGCGGGTGATCAATTGTTGGTATACATTTAATGGAGTCACATCACACCTCAATATAAATCACATAGCCCGGGGGAAGAGGGCTAGGGTTTGATGATTGGATGGGAAGGGGGGATTGGGGAAAGGTTTGACAAAGAAAAACAGTACGCATGGACAAAACAAAAGCAAAACACAATCTTGGCAGACGACCATGATCTCATCCAATAAATCTATAAAGGGAGAAAAAGGAAATGCATGCATTATGATGAAGATAACTTCATGGTTAGTGAGTAGTACTTACTAACTACTGCTAGAGAATTAGACAGTACAGGGCACAGTATATTAATTTGAAATTTGCCTTGCCTGTATGCCCTCAGAGAGTTCCAAATTACATGCTGTACAAGGCTTACTTTTAAAGATAGCAAAGAAAATTAAAAAAAATAGTTGTAGGGATCAATTAGCAAACAAACAACACAAAAGACATTCATAATGATTGAAGAGAAAAAAGGAATCAAATTAATTAAAAGACGATTGATGAATGATACTAAATTTATTGTATTATCCTGGTCAAATTGTGGAAATGAATCTCATAATTCCTCTTGGTCCTCCCTTACATGAATGCTCCGCACATCAATCTTGGGTACCACTGTCTGCCTGATGCAGATTGGTAAGGTAAGTGTGAGTTGTTTCTCCCACTATAGCTCAGGGTAAAGGCCGGCCTGTAAGTGTAGATGGAAAAACAAAAGATTTATTGCAAAATCAATTCATAAAAAAAATATCAATTATGGTGGAGTGCAAAAAGAGAAGAGAGAACACTCTCAGACTGAGGCAGCGTGGATACATCGTGTCTACTCTGTTTACAGCATTAAGCTACAACAACAAAAACAGGACAGATCAGGCCCATGGTACCGGGCCGTGACCCGACCTCCATTTACCTTAAATTTTGACAGAGCCAGACAAAAGGCATATACAGCAACCTAGCATTTTCAAAATTAAGTGACTAAATCAATGCGCCGCTGTCAGTCATACCACTACACTCGACTCCACCACTACACGGACATGTAGGTCTGCTGTGGTTCTTGTTGAATTGTTGTGTTCACCTTTAATGCCTTTTCATGTAACGAGGTTATTCCATCAATCATCTCCGATCCAACTGACTGACTGACTGCAAAGATAGTATGATCATCATCATGGTGTGGTATGTGTTGTCCAACTACAACTCAGTCTATAGTGACTCCGATTACGTCCATATTCCATATTAAAAAATTGCAATGGATATTGGCCTGCACCTGCAGGAGTAGGAGTACAATGTGGTTATTAAATAACAAGGAAACATTGACTGTCACTTGAGTCACTTTTACTTTGAAGATTAACTAGTAGAGTTCGACTTCATGCACAATATCAACACAACAAACAGCACCAAGCTCAACAAAGAACACCAAGCTCAGAGTCAGCAAGCATCCAATGCATGCCATCATTCATTATCTGTCTTGCTCTTCTCTTTGGCTGTCAGATCAAATGCCTAGTTCTGACAGGTGTGTATTTTGCTAACGAGGCAGTGGCCTCATTATTACTCCACATTAATTTTGAGTGTTGTTAGTTGCTGTTTCGGTTTTCTTCTTATTCATCTGTGGCACTTTGTTGCAGTTGAAGTTGGTTCAGATGGTCAGCACTTTGATGCGCCGTGGCCTGGGTAGCGGTCATTGGCCAATTGAGTTTGCAGAAATGTCAGCAAGTTTCTTTGAAGAGGCTTGTCTTTCTCTGCCAAGTGACTTCTGTCCTGACAGTGACAACCTTTGTATTCCTGCCGAGGCTGTAGCCTTCCGACAGTGATGAGTTTACTTTTGGATACCTGCCCAAGTTCTGACTGTGAAGAGTTGTGGATGCCTGCAGTGGCGGTAGCCTTCGGACAGTGATGGGGTTCGTCTTGGAAACAAAACGGAGGATAGCTATAGTCACGTTTCACTTCTTATGGTCGGGCTGTTAGAGGCAACATTTCTTGCACTATTCTCCATCCAATGTCTGGCTTGATGGAAATGTATTTATGGTGAGTCAGGAAGATGGAGCAGGACTCTGAGGAGTGGGCAGTGAAATGCTCAGAGGTGCAACTCCAATATGGAAATCAAATAACAAGAGAAGACAGTGGTGATGGGTTTGTTGTGTTTCGAACCAGAAAGACAGAGACACATACAAATAAAGAAAGGAAGAACGTAACAATTTGAAAGCCTACTTGTCAGGGAAGAGGAGCTTGTCCTCAAACTCTGGTGGTTCAGACAGAAGTAGGTCATGTAACCCACTACTTACGTCATCGAAGTCACTCTCCTCTTCCTGCTCTAATTCACGGATTTTGTACTCCGGTGGTATAAAATGCTGATTCATTTTGATCATGGTGAAAATCTCCACGCTTTTGGGCGAGAGACGGGTCCTTTTCAAAGTTAAAATGGCACCAGCAGCACTGAAAACACGCTCAGAAGAGACACTTGCAACAGGGGAAGCCAGATACTTTATTGCCAGCCTGCTGAGCACTGTCCATTGGCTTCTTTTCCCATACCAAAACACCAATGGATTTCAACACATCAACACCTCTGTTGGGTCTTCCAGATAGGCCTGGACTGTCCGCTCAATGCTCAGGGGTGCTCCGAAGTGCTCGGCCTCTTTTGCCTTTGCATCAGCACAGGAGTTACCATACCCTTCAGTTGCCGATTGTACTGAGGATCATCCTGTTCTTGCTGTTGTTGATGTTATTTGTAGTGAGTGTCGGTGACTGCATGGAGGCAAACGCACTGCCCTCAGGCTCTGAAGTAGAACTTGACTCAGGAATCTGCTCTGTAGTACTTGGTTTGGCCTGGGGTAGGGGGCCTCTAATTACCAGTCGTTCATTTTCAAAGTCAATGGCTTTCTCAGCTATCAAACTTTTGTACTTGGCAACATCCACTTCTGAAAAAGGAATTACTGCCTTACTGTTCAGAAATACTTTGTACCGTGGTTCCAAAATTGTGGCAGTAATGTAATGAGGATGTGACACAATGTTATTTTGAATCCTTGTATTGTCACATAAGCGAACGGCTAAGGAGTCCGTCAAATATTATGTGTCTTGTTTGTCATCCACACCTGCGTTCATTTCAGACACCTCTTTCAGCTGTTGCTCTAGCATGTGCAACAATGGGATAGCTTGGCCCACAGTAAAGTCCTCTCTGCTGACTTCACGTGTGCAGACCTCAAAAGGAAGTGTCATCTCTGTCAGGCATTTAACGAGGTCCCATTGACCCAACTCAACGGTCATGCCTCTCACAGTAGGATCCCCTAATCTTTTCATGACATAAGCATTGAGTGTTATGTACCGCTCAAACAGACGATTAAGCATGTAATAAGTTGAGTTCCACCATGTTGGCACCTCCTGGATGAGTGCTTTGACTGGCCTTTTATGCTCACGTTGAATGACCCTCAGCTGATTCTGGGCTTTAAAAGAATGGCTGAAATGTGTGCATATTCTTCTGCAGGTGGCCAGTAAGGTCCTGACTTGGTATTCATTTTTCAGAAAGTCTTGAACAACAATGTTAATACAGTATGCCAAACACGGGACCCTGAAATAGCCACCATCTTTTATGGCCCTAACTACATTACTGCCATTGTCCGTGGCAACAAAACCAGATTTTTAGCCCTCTTGGGCGCAGCCACTCAAAGACCTTGCTGTTAAACTCCTCCAAAATGTTTGCAGCAGTATGCGATTTCTCCATGGCAAACATGGCTACAGTTGCATGTTTGTGAGTGGCATAAAAAATCTCAGCAGCATCAACACCAGCAGATATCTGTTCTCTAAACCCTACAAAAGAGATCCAGTGTGCAGTGATGCACATGGAATGAGTGGCTTGGCAACTGGTCCACATGTCTGTTGTCAGGTGGATACTCTGAACAGCACTCTGCTTCGAGGCTTTTCCAAGCAATTCCAGCACGTCGTAATGTAGTGCTGGAGCAGCAACTCTGGCAAAAAAGTAGCGGCTGGGAACCTGCCATTTTGGGCAGATGACTGTCACAAATTCCAGAAAACCCATCCCTTCAACAAAAGAAAAAGGGAGAAGGTCCAGTGCTAACATTTTAGCCAGCTTCGCAATGTACAAACGTGCTATTGGGTGGTTGCGTTCGTACTGCCCCTCCCCCCTAAACATGCTGATAATGGTAGGCGGCATGGTTTTTCTTTCTCTTAGGCTAAATGACGCACTTTTTTTCATTGAGGTACTCCTTGCTGTCTCAGGCTGACTCTTACTCTTGTGCCACTGAGATGTTGCTGAAGATGTGGGTGATGATAACACTGCACTGCTGGGGACAGGGCTACTTTGTGTACCACTACCAGAGAGAATGTCTCCCTGTCCTTCCTCTTCTACGGTGATCAGATCTTCTATTCGTTAATCCCCACCAAAACCAATGGTTGCAGTTTTTATGCTGCGAAGGTGGTCCTCCCAGTCAATCAAATGGTGTTTTTTCAGATGGGTTATTTGGCCTCCGGTACCATAGTTTTTATCAAGCTTACCCAGACTAACAGAGGTATTACAAATGGAGCATATAGCAATGTTCTCCTACTTTTGGCCTACCGTAAAGTAGTCCCAAACTGGGGAGCTTAACTTTTGCCTCCTGCAGTAGGTGCCACTTCCAATGCCGGATGAAATGGAGGGTGTGCGTTGAATTTGACTCTGTGCTGTACCACTACCTACTTCTACTGAGGTGATGGTTGTGCTGGATGTAGGTCGCTGGCGGGCCATTTGCTAATGCAAATATGGAAGCTGTTCATGATAACTGGCTCATCATCATCCTGCTGTTCTACATCGAGCTCCATAAGTGTAAGGCTTTCTGGAACCTACCTTTTCCCTAGCCTGGTCTTGGGGCGTGTCTCCATCTCAGACTCAGTTTGTGGCTTCCAAGTGACATCTAGATCATCAGAAGGGGTGCTTGGTGAAGAACTTGGTGGACTAACCCTCCTTTTCCTTGCTGGAGATTTGGAAGACAATGGATCTTCTGAATGAGTGGCTTCCTCTTCTTCTTCCTCTGCATGAGACTCAATTTCCTAAACTGCCCCTACTTCGGGAGTAACAACAACTGCTATTGCGGGCGATGGTTGCGGCTGTTGTTGACCACTGATCTGCTGTGTTTCCTCCTGTGTTGATGGGTACTACTTTGAGATAGCGATAAGTTTATCTTTTTTTTTTTTTGAAGAGTTTTATATAGCGCGAACTAGACCCGAACCGAATCAGGTATCAGAGCGCTTTACATAGCACCAGGTACGTTACATGAGGACACACTTTCATTTTTTTAGGCATGGGGAGATTAAGTGATTTGCCCAGAATCACAGGAGGTTTTTTGGCGTCGTTACCGAGACTCGAACCCAGATCCCCAGGTCTGAGGTCGAGCGCCTTAGCCGTTAGGCCAAACCCTCACCCCTGAGGAGAGGGGTTGGCCTAACGCCTCTTAGGCTCAGCATCACTGGTTTCCACCATTAGGCTGGCTACCTCTTCCACACTCATGTGCTTGGGCCTGGGTTGGTGGGTTGTGCCCAATGATGTGGAGGTGCTGCCCCCAGCTTGCCCTCTGGACACCGCTGCTGCAGGCATAATTTTTGCTTTCCCAAAAAAGGATGGGGGCGGAACTCCAGACTTAAATGTCACTTCCTTCTTCTGTTCCTATTTCTCAGCAACATTCTTGGTCTTGGATGACCTGGTACCTGCTTTCTTTGAGCCCATCTTCTTCAGATTTCAGCAGCACTCAGTTGCACAAGTTGCAGAGATGTCTGGTCAGGTCACACGTCACATCGTATACAGCAGCAGGACGTCTGTCTCGCAGCACAACGGGCAATGATGACACACTTCCTCCTCAGTCTTTTGTGTACCTAAAAGCAAAAAAGCCAGAAGAACATCAGTCAAACGATAGTACAATCAAACTAATACAATATATATCTTAGTGTGTGGTGGTCACAATTATTACATTTTAGTAACTCAGTGAACAACAATAGTGTAGCCATTTATGAGACTTTGACACAACAAGGCCAGGGCTTTCCTGGTGTACTGTGTACACAAACAAAAATGTAGTGGAACCTGTTTGGCCTAAATTTGTGCATCACGTGGGATGGATGCAGCATTAGGGAGCTGCAGCTCGCAATGGGGTTGCATTTGGAAGCAGTAAGGCAAGAGGAACAATGGAAATACACGCAGGCCTATGTGGCAAAAACTACCACCACAAAATGGCCCCCAACCACATGGTCAATGGTCACTCACAGGCACAAGGCACGTCCAACAGTTAACTCAAGCAGGCTTATATGGCCAGAGAAAGGATGCCTGATAAACAATACAGCTTTAATGCAAAACCAAAAATCCACATGACTAGAAACAGGTTGGAATGTTACAAAACAACCACAAAAACAACACATACACATGCAAAAAACGCATTTATTTAACACACCTAAAAACTGAAATACACCCAAAAAAAACACATTATGCAATTCAATCCAATGCCACACATGCCCTAAATAAAATTCAACAGACAGCACAGAAACAGTTGTTTCATACACCCATAAGTACCTCTGGGCCTACTGGTTGAAAAGGCCCAACGCACACCCAAAAAGTTAACCCCCCCAAAAAACACATTTTACAATTCAATCCAATGGCATCCATGCCCTAAATGATGTTTAAATTCAACAGACAACACAAAAACAGTTGTTCAATGCACCCATGATGATCGATGAGTACCTCTGGGCCTACTGGCAAACTAGGCCACAAGCTTGGAGGCCCATGGCAAAAGCACAGTGGCTGGGACTACAAAATGGCCACCACCATATGGCCAGGCCAACCACAACAACAAGAAAAGGAAGACAAGACTGACAGTGCAGGCCTATGGCAAAAGCACAATGCCTGGCTTTAAAATATGGCTGCCACCCACATGGTCAGGCCACCCACGATAACAAGAAAGTGAAGACAAAGGACAGGACCAGGAAGTTGGAGACTCTGAGGGACATCCTTCCTCTTTAAAAAAATTGTAAAAAAAAAAAAAATGACTCCTTGCTAAAAAAAATACAGCCAAATGACAACCTGAAGAGTTTTTTGAGCAAAATGAACAACATCATAATTCTCTAGAAGGTTTTATGTTGCTCGAGAGATATTCTTGGGCTGATCGCAAATTCTGCATGTTCGGCATCGCGAACTTCACAAAACGTCGTTATTGCGTGTGCGAACATGCATATTGAGCTCGTGAAGAAGAAAAAAAGTGTAAGTCTGCGTTGTCGCGCAGTGCGAAGTTTCCAAAAACTACACAAGCTGAATGCCCTGGGTTACCTACTGACTAAAAAGACCTATTTATTTAACACACAACAAAAAACTGAACATTCCACACCAAAAACCGCATTTTGCAATTCATTCCAATGCCATCCATGCCATAAATGGTGATAAAATTCAACAGAGAACACAAAAACGGTTTTTATGCACACATGATGACTACTGGAAGACTAGGCCACAAGCTTGGAAGCCTATGGCAAAAGCAAGCACACTGCCTTACGCCACAAAATGGCTGCCACCCAAATGGCCAGGCTACCAACAATAACAAGAAAGTGAAGACAGACAATGAATGCAGGCCTATGGCAAAAGCAGCGCACACAGTCTGGATGGCTCCACAAAATGGCCGCTATCCACCCACAACAAAAAGAAATGAAAGACAGACAATGCAAGTCTATTGCAAAAGCACACTGCCTGCCTTCACAAAATGGCTGCCACCCACGTGGCCAGGCCTCAACAATAACAAGCATAAGCCAAGGGGAATAAAGAAAAGACATGCATGCCTATATGGAAAAAGCAGCACACTACTTAACTACCACCACAAAATGGCCCCAAGCCACATGGTCACTCACAGTCACAACAGGCCATGGAAAACAATGAACTCAAGCAGGCCTATATACGACCAGACAAAGGAGGCCTGCTAAACAACACAGCTTTAATACAAATATGCAAAAACTAAAATCAACAGGGCTACGGAAGGTTGGAAAGTTACACAGCAAGCACACACACACGTCCAACAAAAGTCTTTTTTTAATAAACACACACACACAAAGAGTGGAATACACCCCAAAAACTACATTTAGCAATTCAATCCAATGCCACCCATGCCCTACATGATGTTTAAATTCCACAGACACCACAGAAGCATGTACCCAGGGGTACATCTGGGCCTACTGGCTGAAATTTCAAAGAAAAACAACTAGGCCCCAACTGAAACTACAGGCCACCCACAACAATACATTTGAAAAACTATGAAAATCCCAAAAAATGTAGGTACACTACAAACAAGCCCCAATCAAACAAACAAGTACATCAATCCTCCAACTTACTTGTAAAATCTCAAATCCAAAAGCCCTCAAATCCAATCCAATGATATGATGCAGCAGATAGACACAGCAAGTGATCCTTCCAGCTCCAAATCCAAATGAAAGTAAACAGCACATGGACAAAGCACTGGGAGTAGACTGCTGGACAGGAATAGGAAGTTGGAGACTCAGGGGCACTTCCTTCCTCTTGAAAAAAAAGTTTTAAAAAAAAGGTCTCCTTGCACAAACATCTACAGCCAAATCACCATCTGAGAAGTTTTTTTGAGAAAAATGATAATTTTTTAGAATGTTTTATGATGCTCGAGAGATATTCTTCGCCAGATTGCAGTTTCTGCGCGTTCCCGATTGCGATCTTACCAACACTGCCGCCGGAAGTCAGATTGTGCGTCCGAATGACGTGTACGGGTTCGCACACTCTCGCGGGATCGTGTTGCCGGATTCCAAATCTCGTGGCGCACGCGAACAGAAAGGAAATCTCGTCGGCGAATGCAGAATCACGTTAAGTCATTACAGCATGCGCGAGAATGCATATTGAGCACGCGAAGAAGAAATACTGCTACGCTACGTTGCAGATTGCGTAGTATTCGGTAACTGCGTGTTCTACGCGGATTGCGAAGTTACCGAAACTACACAAACTCTGGGAGCGTAGCATACTTCACTGCCAAGGGTTAGTCAAAGCTTTAATTTAAGAAACTTTTTCCTGTTCCAGCTTGACCACTGATGTACATTAGAATAGACATAAATGATGTGCATTAGCATTCTTTTTTTCATGCAGCAAACCATGCTGTATCTCTCTTGTGCCTTATTCATATGTTTCTTTTTGTTTAATGTTTAGTTGTTCTTCTAACTTTTCCAACTGGATAATATCCTGTTGTGCTTTTTGCATTACAGTTTCTACTTCATCCATGGCTATTGCTGCTTCATTTTCAATAATTTGTTGTCCTAGTGGATCTTGACTTAGTGGAGCTGAACTTTGACTATCTTGAAACCTGTCTCTAGCTATTTCAACTGCAATAGTAGTTTCTTGCTGAATCTCATCATTTAACATTTGTAGATAAGTTGGGAAAATTGTGCATTGAATACAATATTTACAAGCATTAATAGAATCTTCATAGCAGTTAAAATCTCCAAACAATTCCATTTCACTACACAAAGGCTTGAACGGTTGCGAAATAGAAAAATTCCCTCTTATCTGGAGTTTTGCAACTAAGGGGCATATAATCAACACCCAGCGATAATTATCACTGGCCGTGCTGAGCGATAATTTTATTATCGCAGGCTATCTCTGGAATGTATCCCCCTAGTAGCGCGTTATTAACAACGCGTTTCTCCAGGGCGATAAAAATTCCAGAGATAGCGAGGTTATCTTCGTTTTGCAGGGAACATCGCTGGTTTTCCAGGGATGTTCCCTGCAAAATGACGATAACTGGGCTTATACGACCCACAGGGTCATATCAACATAATCCTCCCTAATGTTAGGGATAGGTAAGTCTGCATTTTAGCAGACGTTAGTTTTTGGAGAAAAATTTACATGTGCTAAAATGCTGGGGAAGCCTTGTAAATATCGTGATGTGAACATCAGCGATATTTGCAAGGTTGTCCATCCGGGGTACGCCAACTGACACCCACTTTGCATCTCATTAGAGATGCAAAGGGAGGCGTTGGGAGAAAGGGTGCTAACATGCAATTATGCATGTTAGCACCCTCTTGGAAATAGGGTGATAGTTTTATCTCCGCTTTTTTGGTTTTTGAAGCAGAGATAAAGCCCTTGTAAATATGCCCCTGAGTTTTTTGTGGTTAATAAGATTTCCTTTGGCATATTTTACCAAACATTCATCAGATCCTCACTCCTCCCATTACACCTGAGGCGGACGCCGGGTGCGGGCGAGTGATAGCTACAGCGCTGACTCCGAGCTGATTTTTAAAGTGATTTTAACTGATGTACTTCATTTGTTGCTTTTTCGTGCTGACTACTAGCTTTGTATTTTTATTGGCTGACTACTAGCTATTTTACTTTGCGTCCCCCTTTTCATTGCATCTTGCACTTTCTTGCTCCTTCGAGGCACCTGAGGCGGAAAGCCGGGTGACCTTAGGCTTTCTTCGCACTTTTGTACTTTGTTATCTCTCACTCACTTTGGTCCGCGCCACGCTGCTCTGCACAGTGTCCTCTCCCATTCAGCCGATGAGGTGCTGAAGGGTACTGAGGGACCTGCAGGCCGCGCATTTCTCAGCGGCCATCTTAGGGGGTAGGCAGGCTCGCGGGGGGCCAGTCTAGTGGTGCTGCCTCTCGCGGCCAGCAACACCTTAAAACTCTGCGAGAGCGCTGCCCTGGCTAGATCCTCACTCGTCCCATTACATCTGAGGCGGACGCCGGGTGCAGGCGAGTGATCGCTACAGCGCTGACTACGAGCTGATTTTTAAAGTGATTTTAACTGATGTACTTCATTTGTTGATTTTTTCGTGCTGACTACTAGGTTTGTATTTTTATTGGCAGACTACTAGCTATTTTACTTTGTGTCACCCTTTTCATTGCATATTGCACTTTCTTGCTCCTTCGAGGCACCTGAGGCGGAAAGCCGGGTGACCTTAGGCTTTCTTCGCACTTTTATAATTTGTTATCTCTCACTCACTTTGGTCCGCGCCGCGCTGCTCTGCACAGTGTCCTCTCCCATTCAGCCGTTGAGGTGCTGAAGGGTACTGTGGGACCTGCGGGCCGTGCATTTCCTCAACGGCCATCTTGGGGGTAGGCAGGCTCATGGGGCAGCAGTCTAGTGGTGCTGCCTCTCGCCGGCCAGCGACGCCTTAAAACTAGGTACCCTCTAGTCCGTGCAGCGGACGGGAGCAGCGGTCGCGCCTAAGGAGCGCCAAAGGAAAGCCCGTCTGCGCCCGTCAGCGTCCCGGAGGTGGACGGGTGCCGGATCGGGCTGGGCAAGCGGGCTAGGATGATTACATACACCAAGGAGGAGCTTCTGGCTCTCAGAAACCATAGGAACACCTGCTGCTCGGTTTTCCCCAAACAACCTAAAGGTAACAGGCGCTGCCCTGGCTGCAGCTGGCTACCAGCCAAGGGCGCCATCTCTTCCCCTAAATCCCTTCCCCCCCCAACTATAGCAACTGTCTTTTACTTAATACCAGGTCCCTGGGTAAACATGCGCTAGATGTATATAATCTACTGACAGATATAAAACCCACATGTCTTTTTCTAACTGAAACTTGGCTGGGAGAGGGCTCCGGACCGGATATTGCTACAGCAATTCCACCCAGCTACTTGATCCTTAGGAAAGACAGAGCCACTGGTAGGGGAGGTGGGGTCGCAATGGTGGTCGACAAGCGCTTTGCTTGTTCAGTCATACCCACGGACGACATTCATGGATGTGAGACCTTGGGTTTCTCGCTATCCCTCTCGCCTCACCAAGCGTGCTCAGGACTGCTCGTTTATAGGCCACCGGGCCCGATGGGCTCCTTTTATTAAGAGCTCCACTCTGCAATCTCCGCGCTCGGTCTCAGATCCAAACACTGTCTGCTCTTAGGAGATTTTAATATCCACATGGATATTGTGGATGGCCCTGACAGCATTAAGTTGAACGACATCACTCTATCACTGGGGCTTATCCCACATCTTCTGGCCCCCACACACAGTAAAGGGCACACTCTGGACCAAGTTTTCTCGACCATTCCGATTGAGATGTCTTCCCCTGTTACGGTTCTCTTGTCTGATCACTTTTTAGTGGAATTCTAGATCATTCATCTCAGAAAAATGTCCTCCAGTGGGCCTGCCCGCCAAGCGCAGGATGTCAGAGCTTTCCATCGGGTTTCTCCCGCCATGCTGGCGCAGGCATTATGTACCCACCCTTGCCAGCTGACAGGGGCGCTGGAAACTGATCAGGAGCTCCTGCAGACCTGGCTTACCTTACGACTGGACGAACTTACTCCTCCTCTGGCACCCCGGACCAATCCCTCTCGAGCGTCTGCCCCTTGGTTTTATTCTGCGCTGGCAGAGAAGCGGCGGCAGTGAAAAAAAGCAGAAAGAGCATGGCGCAGGCAGTATGACTTTAGA
Source organism: Lissotriton helveticus (assembly GCF_964261635.1). Classification (NCBI taxonomy): domain Eukaryota; kingdom Metazoa; phylum Chordata; class Amphibia; order Caudata; family Salamandridae; genus Lissotriton; species Lissotriton helveticus. Next base: position 1,524,976,392 of record NC_136065.1, read on the forward strand.
TCCAAGGAAGCCTATAGGGACTCCATTAGGAAATACCACCATGACATTACCGTAGAAAAGAAGTCTTACTTTGCAAAAAGAATCAAAACAGCTTCCAATTCTTGCAAAGAAATCTTTAGGGTAGTGAAGGAATTCACCTCTCCCTCCTTGTGCACCCCCAGGAGTCTGCATTCCGAGTGCTGGATCACCGAGCTTGCCAACTTTTTTGCTAAAAAAATCAAGTCTATCCAGGCTTCTTTTGTGTCCGATGGTGTGGCCACAGCTCAGGAAGTGCCCCTGCCCCTAGCTTTTTCCCACTCCCAGGGCCCCTCTCTCCGGGTCTTTCATCCTCTTACCTTTCAGGCCTCCTTGGACCTACTTACCACATTAAAATCAGGTTCCCCCTAGACCCCTGTCCTGCTAAATTTCTCGCCAAAGTGGCACATAAGCTAAATCCTTTAGTTAACCCAGTGCTTATCCTTTGTCTTAGTACAGGGGTGGTCCCTCAGCTTTGGAAACAGGCCCTTATTTTGCCACTCCTAAAAAAACCTAACCTGGACCCCAAGGACTACGCAAATTACAGACGCATTTCCCTTTTGACAGCACTTGCGAAAGTGGTGGAGAAGCATGCCCATGTCACTCTTGCTAACTTTCTTGAGACGCATAACATTCTTCACCAATCGCAGTCGGGATTCCAATCCAACATGAGGACCGAAACTGCCTTGCTCCAAGTCACCGAGGCCATTAAGGAAACCCTGGACTCAGGGGGCAAAGCCATGTTGGTGATGCTTCACCTTTCGGCGGCCTTCGACACCGTCCCCCATGACCGTCTCCTTTTTAGACTCTGGTAGATAGGTTTGAGGGGGTCGGTGTTCGACTGGTTTAAGTCCTTTCTGGCCAATCGCCAACAAACCGTCTGGGCTCCTCCCTTCTCTGCCATGATGCCGCCACTGGAGGTGGGAGTTCCTCAGGGCTCTATTCTGAGCCAACTCTCTTTAACATCTATATGACCCCTTTGTCGGCACTGGCAGAGGCCCACGGAGCTCGGATCGTGTCGTACACGGATGATACCCAGCTCCTTTTCACATGCGACAGAGACTCCAACTTTGATGGCGAGAACATCAGGGGCTGCCTTGAGGCTGTTTTCGGCTCGTTTCAGCTGAACAGCCTCAAATGCAACTCCGATAAGTCGGAAGTGCTCTTTTTCGGCTGCCCCTCCGACCCCAGGTGGAAGGCCTGGTGGCTGGCCGCCAGTTTTCCACCCGTCAGCGACTCGGCGGTCGCAAAAAATCTTGGAATACAAATTGACAACGATCTCTCTCTTAAATCCCAGGTCTTCTGCTTGGTTGGCAAATGTTTTGCCATCCTCAAGATGACTAGGAAGTTTCTGCCCCTATTGTCGCTGGACCACAGAAGAGTAACGGTGCAGGCGCTGATAGGTTCCCGCCTTGACTACGCCAATGTACTGTATCTGGGCCTTCCTGAATTTCTCCTTTCACGCCTGCAAGTTGTCCAGAACTCTGCCGCGCGAGCCATCTTTGGCCTCACTAGGAGAGCCAGTGCCAGTACTTTGCTCAAATCCCTCCATTGGCTCCCAATCAGAAAGCATATTGTCTTCAAGGCACTGACAAAGGCCTTTAAAGCATTGCACTGCCTGGGTGCCAGGTACCTTCGGAAACGGCTGATGTTCTACCAACCTTCCAGATCACTTAGATCTTCCACCTTGGCCTTGGCCTCCGTACCAGCAATTCGGCACGCTCGGTGTGGCGGACGCTCCTTTAAACGCCTTGCTCCTCAGTTGTGGAACGCTCTACCCCTTTCCCTTAGAACCAATGGCAATTTGTTGGCCTTCAGGAAGGATCTTAAGACTCTGCTCTTCTCTCAGTAAGTGCTTCTGCTCTCCTTTTTTTCTGTGCCACTGAGGATCTTAAGCGCCGGGACACTCTTCGGAGTAGCTGAGCGCTATAAAAATCCCCTCTATAACATAACATAACATCCAATTACTGCAAATTTTTCTTTATTTATATTTTCTGTATTGTTTCTTTTAAAGCTGTATTGTTGAAGAATTTCATAGAGACATATGTTTTCTAGATCTGGACTCCTGTTGGGATGGTACGTATCCAACATATTACTTTTAACAATCTCTGTACTTTTAGGTTCATTCAGTGCTAATTATTTAGTTTCTTAATGTTTTCAATACTCTATTTTGTGTGGCGGCAAGACCTAAACTCACCCAAGCATGCATGTGTCTCTACCTTTTCCTAGTGGCTTCATATACAAAAGAAACATACAATACATGTAGACCAGAGCCTCTACCATCTTTTTTGGCATAACACGTGAGAGAATACATGTGCAAGCAGGCACATACCTCAGTCATAAGACTAAAAAGTCAGTTAAACTTGACAGACTGCCCATTCTATTTCAAAGAGACACCTAAAATTATGTGACATACTTAAAGTGCAAATTTCCATAGGTCAATATGAGCTAACTTAATCAATAATCCTTCAACCAACATGTCTTAAACCACACTGTTGTACTACAGCTTCACTATTCAGCAACAACTGAGAGTATTGGGCCTAGTCACTAGACCATAATGGACTTTGAATTATGCAGCATACTATCTGCACCTTTTCACACACTCATACAAACTACCATAATCACTAATCCATCTGCCAATGTACACATGTTACTATGCATAAACTTTTCATTTCATTACAATAAAACAGATATCTCTACATTTCATAACATATTTCAAACATCACATTTCTATGACAATTTCCACACTTTTAAATGTATTTATTTTAAATCTAAAAATATCACTAGAAAGAATAAAGCAGTGCTGCATAATATGTAACACAACTTCGAAATGTGTTACTCACCTTTGAAATAGTATTGCAGAATATCAAAAATCAGAAACTCTTAAAAGATTTTCTTATCTGCATAATAAATGTAATACACCGCTTTCAAAAAGGTGAAACCAGAAATGGGAAACTTTCCCTCTCTTTCTGCACACAAATAAATGTAAGTAACAAATCACATTGCCTTGTACTTTTTTTCAAATTGGGAATCACATTTCTATTGTTTGCACATAATAACCCTTACTAACTGTCTTCAATTAGTGGCCAAACTGGTTCTGTAATTTTCTGGAGTCGGGAATCCACTGCGGTGCCGCAGTATAGCATACGACGGAGTCGAAAAACCCAAATGAGAGTTCAAAAACCTACTTGTAATAATACTAGCAGAGTTTTTAACAACACATGACTTCGACCATACTACTGACTTAGAAAACCTTAATCTGGTACCATATCACTTATATTTAAGGATCCAATTCACATTTAAAATCCACAGTCAAGTTTCAACCCTTCCTCCATTCTGCTTAATCCCAGTTTCCATAGTAACAGTTTATGGAACATTCGACTGTAATGGCAGGTCACAACTTCAACATAGCTTTAAGTTCAGCACACAAGCTTACAAATGAAAACAACAGACATGGTTGACTTTTGCAAAATATTACCTTATCCTATTACTGTACCTTTAAAACATTTTTCTAATAATCAACCAGAAACATGATTCCTTCAATAACTAACATGCATCTTATTTTTGAGTACACAATATTGATCAACAGCCAATCACTTATCAGCTTTTTCAAAAACAGCATGTTCTCCACCATTTTACTACCTCAGCTACATACATCGTTTTATTCCTTGCAGGCATCCCTTCAAGATCCTCACAGTGTGGATTGTAGGGCACTGCAATGTTTTCTGGAGCAAAAGGTATGCTGGACCCAGGGTATTGGCAAAACCCTAGGTTTGCAAAATGTGGGTATTAAATGGATTACACAGAGAGGATTAAAGTGGCACCAATTGTTGACTTTGGTTAAAACCTTTGTGCATGCCCAACCCCCTGACCTCATGATTGTGCACTGTGGTTGCAATGACCTAGGCACATTGACTGGGGTAGGTCTTGAAATCCTAATGAAGGACATCTTTGCACAATTGATGTTCTTTTTGCCTCAAACTCTCTTTATATACTCTAATATATGCCAAAAACAGAAATGGAATTGGTCAAACCAATTCAGTCCACAGTTTGAGAAAGCTAGTAAGAATGTAAATAAAGCTGTTTCTGCTTACCTCAGAGACCAGAGGATGGGCTCTATCTATACAATTTTAATACTAGGATGTCCCACTTATTCCCCAGGGTCTCAAGCATTCCTCTAATTATGTCTTTCAGAGTCTTGTTGAATTTCTCAGCACACCCATTGGCTTGTGGATGGTGAAGAGTGGAGAATGTGTAAGTTACTCCACATTCCTTTCACATTGACTGTATATAAGCAGATAGGAAATGTGTTCCCCTGTCAGACTCAACGTCCTTGGAGAAACCCACTCAGGTAAAAATCCCCATAAGGGTCTTTTCCACCGTAGGTGCTGTCATGGTCCTCAGAGTGATTGAGTCTGGCTACATAGTGGCTTGATCCACCAGACCCAGGGTAAACCTACTGCTTGATGCAGTCTGGGGATACATAGGCACAAAAATGTCAACACACACTCACTCACAGGTTGTGCCAACAACAGCCAGAATCTGCTGTGTCTTCCCACTGGCCTGGCAGGTTACACAGGTCATGTAGGAATGCATATGGGGATGTCCTAATCCTGGGCCGATAAAAGTGCGGGACAAATCCTGCAAAGGTCTTGTTTGGCCCAGGTATCCTGTCAGGGGAATCTCTTTAGTGAGCTCCTGTAGGAATGCCCTGTAGCACTGGGGGACCACACGGGCTCCTACTTTCCCATGGACAGGAGCCTTAGACTTACTGTAAAGGAGGATGTCCTCCCAGTAAATGTGATAACTCCCAGAGACATCACCTAATTCTTGGGCTTCAGCCTCTTTTCTTATGCCCTCAAGGGTTGGAAACTTCCTCTGTGCCCTACAGAACTCCTTGGTGGGTCTCCTTCTATGTGCCAACCAGCAAGTGTGGGAACTGGGGTGGCCACTGGAGGTGCCCCATCCACCTCAATGAGAAGACACTCTGGGGCTGGTTTACAATGCCCTAAGCATTTTCCCTTTTTTGCAGCTGACCGGCCCATTATTCCAGGCTCCATCCCTTTTTGACTCCCAGCCTGGGCAGCCATGAACCTTGTCATGGTACAAATCAGATCAGCTATCCTCCAACATCTCCACATGAGCCATGAGTTCCACTTCCTTCCAGATATTATGCTCAAGGTCATTACCAACAAACAGTTCACATGCATGACAGGGCTCGCAGCAAATTTCAGAAGACCTGTAGTTCACCCACCCCAATCACAGGGAACAAGAGCCACTGAATAGTGACCCTCTCTGTTGTCAGCCAGCACAACATGCTGGAATGCTTTGTGAATCACCTGCTCTGGGAACACCAGCTGGCTCCTAACCATAGTCATGCTGGCAGCTGTATCCCTCAGAGCCTACACACCTCACTATTGATGGTAACCCATTGCCTCTAATTTGTAGAATTTGAGGGCACATGGATCTTAGGAACCCTCTCACTGTCACCCAGGGATACTAGGGTAACCCTGATAAACTCACCCTCATTAACTGGGACAAACATCTCCCCCTGCTCTACACTAGACACTCCTGGATGCTTTCCTCCAGTAGGAGGTGGTGCTCTTTTTGTGGACTTGGGATTCCCCTTGCAGTGTCCATATTCATAGCACTCATTGCACTTAATGGGCTTGGGCTGCTGACCTGTGTTTGGGTAGCGTTTCTTCTGGTGGCCAGATTGGAAATTAGAACCAGACCCCTCCTCTGTGAGTTTTTTTGGGGTACTTTAGCAAACTCAGTCTTTTTATCATCCCCCTTTCTTCCATTGGGAACCCTGATCATCCTTTTGGGAGTCCCCCCCCAGATGTCTTCTTAGACACTCTGGTGCTGACCCAGATGTCCACCTCCTCTGAAAGTTTGCTGGCATCATTTAAGTTTCTATAAACTAGGTTTTGGCGCAGCCCTGGAAAACAAATATCAAGCATGTGCTCCTTCAAAAAGAAGTTATACAGCCCTGAAGAATCATCATCAGCCTTGCTGCCCCTCACCCAGCCCTTCAGTGCCTTGCTCGCATAATGCAAGAAATCCACCCATGTTTGTAATGAGTTCTTCTGCTGCCCCTGAACCTGAGCCAATACCGTTCAGGGGTCAGTCCAAACTTGCTGACTATTATGACCTTCATTAGACCGCAGCATGTCTGGTCCTCTACCTCTAGTGTAAGGAGTGTATTCATATCCACTGTGGGCCTATACCTCTACAACCTACCACCCCAGAACAGCTCTGAGACTTTGTGCACTCTTAAAACCACTTCATAGTCTGCAAACCTTTTGTCTATCTCATCTCCCACCGTATAAGTGGGCACAAAATCCATTGGGATCCTGACTCTGGACTGACCAGTGACCACTGTTGGTAGCCCCTTCTAGAAATGTGAAAGTCCTTGCAGAAATCTTTCAGTTGATGTATAGTGTAGTATTCCAACCTGGGCAGCTCAAACTCAATTTCTACAGGTACAGGTGTGGCCTCTCCAGAGTGAGAAATAACTTAGCAGAAAATTCAAAATCCAATTAGGGAGAATTGAAAAAGGCTTGAATTGGTCTTAGGTATAGGGTTGTAGTGAACAATTAATTACTATATGGTATTGAAGTAACACAAGTCCTACCCTCATTACTGAACATCAATGTTAGAAATGGAGTTTCTTTGGTTGACAGAGGTATGCACACTGTCTAATAAGGGTAAGCTAGATACACCCTAAAAGATAACCTGTGCTCGCCCTCTGGTAGCTTAGCATAGAGCAGGGAGGCTTATCTAAAGAAGAAATGTGTATGTATTGGCACAGCAAACACACAGAGTAACACAATGAAAACACCACAAAAAAACAGACACAGGTTTAGAAAAATGTACAATAATTTTAGGAGAAAATCAAGACCGAAACGACAAAATGCAGCCAATAGAACCGGAGTAATGAACTTTCAAAGAAAAATACAAAAATAGTGCTTAGAAGTCAATAGTGCTAAAAGGTTACTTGAGGTTGTGCTAGACAGGGGTAAATACAAATTTCAGGCTGACCTTGATGGAGGACAGGATGGCTACAAGACCCAGAAAAATCCCACTGACAAAGTACCTTGGATGTAGCAATGTGTTGACATCGAAGGCTCGAGGCGAGGAGTCGAGGAGACGCTGCATCGATTTTGATCCATAGAAGGAGGCGAGTATCAGCACTGATCTGTGACGTTGATTCAAGCTTTGGTGTCAAACCCAATTGTGATGCAGGCACTTCATTTTTGTTGATGTTGAGGCGCGCCAGCTGTAGAGTTGCTGATGTGGAGTGGTCGCTGTTTTGGCATTGAAGGTGATTTGGCAGTTCCAATCAGCATAAATTCACGGCTCCATTCACGTAGATGTAGGAAAAGCTGCAAGAACCCACTTCTTAGACCCAGGACTGAAAGGGGCACCTCAGTCAAGGGTAGGACTCACAAATGGATGAGTGCAGTAGCACCAGAAGAGTTGCAATTCTTTTAGGACCCTTAGACTTCAGAAAACAGGATGCACGCCAGAAAGCCATTGGAAATACACTAGGCTCAAGTAATATGGGAACAGTCCTTATCCTCAGCAGGACAGAGATCAGCAGGCAGCAGGGTCAGCTCAGCCCAGCACATCAATGGAGCAATACCTTAGAATAATCAGTCAAGCAGAGTGGCAGTCTTTGCAGAATATCAGTCCTTACTCCTGGTAGAGTGCTTCACAGTTCCAATAGGGTACTGATTTGGTAGAGTAAGAGCTTCTGTACTTATACCCAAATGTGTCTTTGAAGTGGGGGTGACTTCAAAGCAGCTCCTTGAAGTGCACAGATCCCCTTTCATCACTATCTGGTAGGCTATCTGTGGGAGTAGTTCTGTCCTTTGTGTGGATATAGGACATAGCCTATTCAGATGTAAGTGCCAATTCCTACTCCCCCTTCTGCCCAGAAGGCTATCAAAATGCAAATGATTATTCTGTCACAATCACCCTTCCTTTGTTTGTGGCTGTCTAAAGGGAATGCACAAAGTGTAGCTGCTACCCAGATCAGATATGTATTAGAGAGAGGCTGCAGGCACACAGAGCAAAGTTAAGAGCAGACAAATATACATTTTCTAAGAGTGTCATTTCTAAAAGAGTAATGTTAAATCCAACTTTACAATTAAAGAGGATTTATCATTACCATTCCAAAGATATGAAACATGTTGCAGCTATGTCTTTCTAATCAGGAATTGCAGCTTAAACGTGTTTTAAGGAATTCCCAATGCTAGCCTATGAGACGAGTAGGCCTCAGAGTAGTGAAAAACTATTTTGCTATTTATCACTACCAGCACATGTAAAACTTGAAAGTGTATGTCCTACCCTTTAGTTGCACAGCACCCTGCCCATTTGACTAATAAGGACCTACCTTTGGGATGACCTATGTGTAGTTAAATGGGGGGTTTGAGGCTTGGCAAGTGGTTTTAAATGGCAGGTCGGCGTGACAGTATGCTACACACACGAGCCCTGTAATGGAAGGCCTGCAACTGTTTTCAAAGGTTACTTGTGTGTGTGGCACAACCAGTGCTGCAGGCCCACTAGTAGCATTTGAATACCCAGGCCCTGGGTATGTGGTATACCACATTACAAGATTCTTATGGGTAAACTAAATATGCCAATCAGGTATACACCAATGGCACCATATTTAGAGGAGAAGCACATGCACTTTTGAACTGGTCAGTCGCAGTAAAGTGCTCAGAATCCTAAGGCCAACAAAAAGATACAGCAAAAAATGGGGGTAAACAAGCAAAAATTTGTGGGAAGACAACCTTATGCATGACAGGTCTAACAGAAATAAATGAAAAGTAAGGGAATAAAGTTATTAGGGAGCTCTGGTTGAGTTCTTGGAACTTTCTATAGCACATGGAACTTAGAACTGGATGTGGAATAAGCAACAATTGTCTTACTAATCTCTGTGTGAATTTCTACGTAACTGGCGATGAGTTGAACCCACAATCTGTGAGGGGGACAGACAAACAAAATACCTCTACCCCAATAACGCTCGCTCCAACCACAAACTCCAGCAGGATTCGCATAAGAAGACGAGGCAGACCCAACTTGGTGCTACTTAGTTTATTTTCTTAAAACACCACCAACAGCCCTCACGACGCGTTTCGGCAGATCCCTGCCTTGATCACATGACAACATATAAACATACAATTTGGAAAAAGAAAGGGAGAAAAAAAGAAGAAGTTCATATACCAAGCATCCCAAGAAAATATTGGACCTGCCGTGAGACCATCCATTAAACTGTAAGTGTCATCATTTTGCTGGTCTAACTACGCAAAGACTGCTACTTGATTTTCACTGCTTACAAGTGCCAAATTATTAACGCCTATGGGTGCCAAAATTAATTAATAATTCATGATATAACTGCTGCATTGCTGAAATTTAAAATCGGCAGACATGATAATCTACCTTGGTGTCGTTGCATCTTCTTGGAACTTTCGTTCCTGACATTTCGTTCCACACAACAAGACTGATTCCTTGTTGAAACACACGTTGAATGACGTTGCAGGGGAAACATCCTTTACGACGCAACTTTTACCACACAGTGCCTTTACAACGCAGGTTTTTCAACGCAAGTCATTACAATGAATTGCGCTGGGGGGCGCTCTAGGATAGGTAATAGTTTAATTTACTATCCAACACCTTCCCTACTATCCACGGGGACTGGAGTTGGAATAGTAAATTAAACTATTCACTCTCCAGCACCCCCCAACGCAAGTAGTTGTAACGACTTGCGTTGAAAAACCTGCGTTGTAAAAGCATGCGTGGTAAAAGCATGCGTTGTAACAACGTACATCCATGTTGCAGCAGTGGCCATTTTAACAGATTGGGACACAAAGCAAGGTGAAGGAAAACAAGCCGCATTTCACCAAGAAATACACATTGGACAACGTCTCTATGGTGGCCATCTTAACTGCTTGGAAAAACTCAATTTACTGCAATGCTTTAGACAGGAAACGCATGAAGTAATAACTTTTGAGCATTACAAACTGATTTACTGAATAATTCAATTGGACATCGACTGGAGCTCTTACAAGAAAGTTGGTTACCGATTCCCACAAGATTTTTCAACTTTGTTGTGGTAGTTTATTGTTTTAACCTATTATCTTAATTAATTATTTTCAGAGCTCCTTGGAATTGTTTCCATTTTCTTTCCAGGTGAACTCTATACTACTTTATGATATGTCATCGTTACATGGTGTATTTATGATCTCCTTGGGAGGGCATTTGTTAAATTTAGAAAATTGCATCATAATCAAGGTACTATACTGGGGGCTGGGAATTATGGACCCCCAAACCATTGAAATAGTGGAGGAAATTGTTTATTACTTATGTGTTAGCATAGGTGGCGACAAGTATGGTCCTGTAAGAAGACTAGCTATTTAGCTTCATCATTTGGGAGTAGAGGCACAATTATTGTACAAAGATCTTCCTGAAATCTCCGTGGGCATTAGGGATGGTCAACCTAGCAATGTATATGAAATGACCATGAAGATATTGGACACAAATTTGAGCATAGTGGAGTTCACCAGCCAGACTTAGTTTATACACCTTAGTATCTAAAGTTATGTATTGGAAACACTGGAAGGAGAGGGGTCCTCCATGGGATAAATCAGACATTAAAGCTGTGGGGTATGGATGAAAGACCATAGAGTTATTGGGACTGAAGTGGATGGTAATAAGCTTTAATAGTAAGAACGTATTTGGTTGAGTGCACATGACAAAGAGGGGCTCTGATCTCTTGGGATGGCAGCATCAGAAAAACCTCAACATTAGCCTAAATCCCAATGCTGATAGGCCAGTCATGACTATACTTGTGCATGATATGGAAAAACAATTTGAGAATGTTTAGGAGGAATACAGTGTGGGGGTAATGGTAAAATTACCTGATGTGTTTACTGATAAGTTAGGAAGACTCAAAGATTTTTCTCACCGTATCATTCTAAAAAATAATGCTGTCCCAGTTGTGCACAAGGTTAGGAATGTTCCTCATTTAATGAGAGAACCCTATCGTAAGGAACTTGAGAAGTTATTGGAACATGGTATAATCAAGCCTATTGAGGCTTAAAAGTGGTTGGCACCCATTGTGGTAGCACCCAAGGAAGAGGAAACAATTAATCTATGCGTGGACTTGTGAGACCTAAAAAGAAACATATGGGTGGATAGGCAACCTTTGCCAAACATCTCTGAAATGCTGACAGCAATGGGTGGAGGTGAGATTTGTAGCATTATTGACATGTCTGCATCTTACCACCAGATCGATTTGCATGAAGTGTCCAATCATCTTACCTCATTTGTAACACTGCTGGGAGCTTTTTGATATTGTAGAATGCTATTTGGTTTGGCGTCTACCTCAGCGGTGTTTCAGAGGATCATGCAGCAAATATATTGCAGGATAGGATAGGATAGGATAAGATATCGTTTTTTAAAGCGTTCAAATGCGAAGGTGTCTTGGCGCTGAGAGGTGAGATAGAGGGACTGCAACAGCTATACTAGACCTTAAATCATGGGGAACAGCCAAGTTTTTAGCAATTTCCTAAAAAGCTGCGTATTTGGTAGTTGTCTCATGGTGATAGGCAGCTGGTTCCACAGCTTGGCTGCACAGTGTGATAGGTTCCTACCTCCCCATCTGACTCTGTGAATTTTAGAGATACAGACGAGACCCATGTTTGTGGATCTGAGGTTTCTCATGGGAGTATACCAAGAAATGTTTTTCTGGAAATCAGCTGCCCCTCCACATTATAATGCCTTATGGACCAAGCATATAGCATTGAATTCCGTCCACTGCTGAATCGGGAGCCAATGTAATGACCTGATGGCAGCAAAGGTAGAATGGCCTTTGGGGATGTTTAGTAATATACGAGCAGCAACATTTTGTATTCATTGTAATTTTGCCCTCTGCACCTTATCAATGTCTATAAAAAGTGCATTGCAATAATCCAATCCAAAAATAATAAGGGCCACTACCACCATTTTCCTTAGTTCCTGAGGGATGAAGGGAAAAATCTTCTGCAGAAGCTTTAGTAAAAAGAAGCAGGAAGTGGTTACATGGGCCACAAAATTAAGGTGGACATCAAAGATGACCCCCAGATTATTAACTTTGTCGGATGGAACGGGACATTCACCAGCATCTGTCAGCCACCAGGTTAGATTCCACAAAAATGGACCATTTCCAAACTCCATCACCTCCGTCTTATCCGTATTGATTTTAATATAATTATGACTCATCCAGCTCATGATGTGAGTCAGACAAGCATGGAAGCTGGCGGCAGTGGACTCTGACTGTTTAGATACAGAGTCATCTGCATAGGAGACCAGTGAGAAACCGTGCTCTCTGATGAGTCTGGCTCATTGCACCATCAGGATTCAAGCAAGCCGGGCCGAAGACGGCTGTAATGCCAGAAACCGGTCCCCGGAAGCTTGTTTCCTTTCCAGTGAAGAATTGGCTTGGTAGTTTGGTCTGCCCTGTTCCCATGATGCACTGGGCCAGGGACAGACTAATTTGCATATAGCCAGGTTCTGAACTGGGATGGTGCAGTGAGCTAAAAAACGGTGATGGATCAAGCCCTGATCTGTTGACTGGGTAGGAGTGTTCTGATTAACTCAGATACTCTGTCCATCACCACCCCCTTTTTGTAATTATTTTGGCCACCATGAGTGTGGAAGGGTATGCTCAGACATGAGTCCCTTGCTCATTGCACCATCAGGATTCAAGCAAGCCGGGCCGAAGATGGCTGTAATGCCAGAAACCGGTCCCCGGCAGCTTGTTTCCTTTCCAGTGAAGAATTGGCTTGGTAGTTTGGTCTGCCCTGTTCCCATGATGCACTGGGCCAGGGACAGACTAATTTGCATATAGCCAGGTTCTGAACTGGGATGGTGCAGTGAGCTAAAAAACGGTGATGGATCAAGCCCTGATCTGTTGACTGGGTAGGAGTGTTCTGATTAACTCAGATACTCTGTCCATCACCACCCCCCTTTTTGTAATTATTTTGGCCACCATGAGTGTGGAAGGGTATGCTCAGACATGAGTCCCTTGCTCATTGCACCATCAGGATTCAAGCAAGCCGGGCCGAAGACGGCTGTAATGCCAGAAACCGGTCCCCGGAAGCTTGTTTCCTTTCCAGTGAAGAATTGGCTTGGTAGTTTGGTCTGCCCTGTTCCCATGATGCACTGGGCCAGGGACAGACTAATTTGCATATAGCCAGGTTCTGAACTGGGATGGTGCAGTGAGCTAAAAAACGGTGATGGATCAAGCCCTGATCTGTTGACTGGGTAGGAGTGTTCTGATTAACTCAGATACTCTGTCCATCACCACCCCCTTTTTGTAATGAGTCTGGCGAGTGGGCAGACATATATATTATATATAAAGTGTGCGACAGTGCAGATCCCTGCGGCACTCCACATGGGAGAAGGAATGATTCGGATTGCAGATTTTCCCAATATATGGTGTGTTCCCTAGAAGCCAGAAACGAGGAGTGAAGGAAAAGAGCCAAGTCCCCAATCCCCACTGCCTTCAGCCTCTGCAATAACACTGTATGATTGATGGTGTCAAATGCTGCTGATAGGTCTAAGAGGATGAGTATGGCTCTTCCCGCTCCATCCACCTGTCTGCGAATCTCCTCAGTTAGCATGATCAGCGCAGTCTCAGTTGAACGACACCGGAAGTCATGCTGACTTGAGTCAAGCAGATTGTTGGAGTCTAAATATTGCATTAGCTCCTACTTTACCGACCTTTCGAGGATTTTGGCTGCAATTGGCAGACATGAAATAGGTCGATAATTCTTGACCTCCATGGGATGTAAGGCAGGCTTTTTCAAAATTGGTCTCATGCAAGTTTTTTTGCAGACCAACAGGTAGGTCTCAGACTCAACTACTTGATTCAGGACGGGAGTTAAATGTAGACTAATCGTCCCGGAAACCTCGTGCATGATGGTTGATGGACTTGGGTCCTTAGGGGATCCAGATTTAGTTGATAGTAGGATTTTATTCACAGCTTTTGGAGTAAGAGAGCTAAACCTAGTTAGTTGGCCCTGTAATGTCTTCTCCTCCAATGCTGGGTCATGACCATTTTCAGCAATCTGCAAATTATTAAGGAGGTCGTCATAAATTAGTTGAACCTTAGTCTGAAAGAAATTCGCCATCTTATTACAGAAGGCTTGGTCTGGCCTTAAAAGACTGACCTGTTACGGTTTGGACAGCACTTGGATGGCTTTAAAGAGCTTCTTGGAGGAGTTTTCAGCTGCTTCAATTTTTGCAGCATAGTTGGTGACTTTTGCTTTTATAATGGCCTCTTTGTTTTGTTGGAGTGCTATATTGTATGCAGACTTATGTTCCCTACTATAATCAGATTTCCATATGCGTTCAACTCTCCTACATGTGGCTTGTAAGCTTTTAAGATCAGGTCCATACTATGGCGATGTCGCCTAAGATCTTCTTGCTCAAATAATTTTTTCCTGCACCACCTGGTTTACTGCAGGGCTTAAGGAGGTTCTTTGTTACCAGAATTATGTGCTAATTGTGGGAAAGATGGAGTGGAACATGATGAGTTGATGGATGAAGTTTTATTGTTTCAGCAGTGGAAAGGGCTCCTACTCCGCTTAGTAAGAAACAATTGAAGTTTTTCATCTGGCTGGTGGAATTTTGCTCATAATTTGTATCTGTCTTCACTGAAATAGCGGAACCATTAAGGCTTAAAATGAGGAAAGGTACTGTATTTGAGTGGAATGAGCATTTGGAGTAAGGCTTTTAAGAAAGTGAAAGTTGGGATCCTTCATGAATCTATTCTATGTCATTTTGACGTTACAGCTAAAACATACATTACAGCTGATGCTAGCAGTGTGGGGATTGGTGCCCTTGACTCAGGTGAAGGACGGTTAGGATAGTATCATACGATTTGCCTCCAGGTGGCTCCAAGGTGCAGAAGTTTCTTATTCTGTTATTGAAAGAGAGGACTTACATTTCAAATACGTAAATACTTGTAAATGTAAATGTAAATGTACAGGAATTTATATAGCGCAAATCACCGAGCGGTTTCTAAGCGCTTGCTTAGGGAACCCGTCCTGGTATTCCCCTGTGAGATAACCCCGGCAGTGTATCCGCTAGGTGAAAGCCAGGCATCCCGCCGCGAGGGGCCGTTGTGGAGATTAAGCAAGCTATTGCCCAGAGTCGCAGAGTGTGAACCCGTGAATTGAGTAGGCACCGGAGCGAGAATTGTCGAGTCCATGAACATTTTAGGACTCAAGAACCCGCCGAGCTGGGAATTGAACCCTGGTCCCGGGCTGACCTCTGCTTCCAGGTCTGCCTCCTCTAACCAGTGAGCCACACTTCTCCAAGAGGGCGTTTCTGGTGTCTGTCTTTCAAAGTCAGCAGTGATCACAATCCCCTTATCGATTCATCCAAAGGAAGGAGGGGTTTAGAGGAAGTTGTGATATCTAAGCTTGGGTCGCAAAGTGAGTACATAGTGGTCCTGGTGGACTACCATTCCAAATGGTTTGTCATTGAAACCATTGGTTTTATTGACGCAGAGAAAGTGGTACGATTTTTAAAGAGAGTGTTCATGAAAGAAGGCATTCCTAAAATCTTAGCATCGGACAATGGCATGCAGTTGGTGTCTAGGAGAATGAAGGAGTTTTTGTGCCGAATGGGAGTTAAATATGAAAGGGTGACTTTGTTCAGACCTCAAGCAAATGGATTGGCTGAAAGAGTTAATCGCATGATTATGGAAAAGATAGAACTTTCTTTGTCAAACGGGCAGCCCTGGTGTGAGGAGTTAAAGAACTTGATTTTGTCTTATAGGGTGACTCCTTGGTCAGTGACCGGGATGTCGCCGTTTATCTCTCTCAAAGGAAGGGATCCTGGCATGAAGGAGGTTCCAGGTTGGTTGAGAGACAAAGATTGTGTGGGTGAATTGCTTGGGGGTGCCGCTCGTAGCCGCTGCTGGGAGTACTGTGGACTGTTGGGCGATTTCAATACCCGAGAGACCCTGCCCTGGATTCCTGGTGATAATCTTCTGCGGAGGCTGGGCTGCTGCCTTTTGTGAACCGAGGGAGCGGGACTGCGAGTCCCAGGTGCTAGTGCGCGAAGGAGATCCAGCGCACCTGGGACTCTTCCTGCCCCCCCCTCCCCCCCGGCAGTACTTCACGGCTCGCGGCCCCCGCTTCGCGGGAGCCGCTCGTAGCCGCTGCTGGGAGTACTGTGGACTGTTGGGCGATTTCAATACCCGAGAGACCCTGCCCTGGATTCCTGGTGATAATCTCCTGCGGAGGCTGGGCTGCTGCCTTTTGTGAACTGAGGGAGCGGGACTGCGAGTCCCAGGTGCTAGTGCGCGAAGGAGATCCAGCGCACCTGGGACTCTTCCCGCCCCCCTCCCCCCCGGCAGTACTTCACGGCTCGCAGCCCCCGCTTCGCGGGAGCCGCTCGTAGCCGCTGCTGGGAGTACTGTGGACTGTTGGGCGATTTCAATACCCGAGAGACCCTGCCCTGGATTCCAGGTGATAATCTTCTGCGGAGGCTTGGCTGCTGCCTTTTGTGAACCGAGGGAGTGGGACTGCGAGTCCCAGGTGCTAGTGCGCGAAGGAGATCCAGCGCACCTGGGACTCTTCCCGCCCCCCCTCCCCCCCGGCAGTACTTCACGGCTCGCGGCCCCCGCTTCGCGGGAGCCGCTCGTAGCCGCTGCTGGGAGTACTGTGGACTGTTGGGCGATTTCAATACCCGAGAGACCCTGCCCTGGATTCCTGGTGATAATCTCCTGCGGAGGCTGGGCTGCTGCCTTTTGTGAACTGAGGGAGCGGGACTGCGAGTCCCAGGTGCTAGTGCGCGAAGGAGATCCAGCGCACCTGGGACTCTTCCCGCCCCCCTCCCCCCCCGGCAGTACTTCACGGCTCGCAGCCCCCGCTTCGCGGGAGCCGCTCGTAGCCGCTGCTGGGAGTACTGTGGACTGTTGGGCGATTTCAATACCCGAGAGACCCTGCCCTGGATTCCAGGTGATAATCTTCTGCGAAGGCTTGGCTGCTGCCTTTTGTGAACCGAGGGAGTGGGACTGCGAGTCCCAGGTGCTAGTGCGCGAAGGAGATCCAGCACACCTGGGACTCTTCCCGCCTCCCCTCCACTCTTCCCACTATATAAATAACTACCCACGCGCCTCGCGCGTCGCGCCCGTGCTAAGCCCGGGCAAAGGGCGGGCCGTTTGAGGCCGTTAGAGAACAGTGGAGACCGGACCGTGCTTCCCCCCTAACGCCCGACTCCTAGGTTCACTTCTCGACCTGTCTGGCTGCTGAGTTACTTGGAGCTGGTAAAATGGCCACCAGAGAAACAAGAAGCAAGGCCAACATTATGGCCTCAGGTACTTTGGATAACTTTCTAGTTAAGGCAAATACAGTGGTCAACAAGGGCCTTATTGTGTTGGAGAAGCAAATTGCGGAGGGTATAGAGCATTCAAGCTCGGCTTTACCGGGGTCACCATCTAATGTTAGGTCATCAATACTACTTGATGCCACACATTTATCACTCATGGACAGCATTGACCAAACCATAGAGTCTGTCCTACAACAGCTAAGGACACCAACTAACTCTCATAGGGATAGAGATCAACTACGCAACACGGTGGAGGTGGAATCTTCCCCTATTGATGGGCTAGCACCATCTAGGGCTCAGGGGGATGGTCTTACATTAACTGAACACATGGGTAATAGAGAAAATGCAGTAACGAAAAGGAAAAGATCTAGGAAGTCCAGAGGCGCTAAAAGGGCTAAAGTTGACCCCCTGGTTAACACTGTTGAGGACAGCCTGGTTACCCCTGGAACATCTGCAACGGGGAATGATCTGGAAACGACATGCACCCCACCCCCCACTCTCATTTCCACACACACTCGCCCTTTTGTTTTTGGCGGGGTAGTTCCCAATAGCTCAGAGCACATTATAGGCTCACTCACTGATATTTTTAAAAGTCTCTTGGATCCTCTTCTCCTTAAATTAGACTCTATAGAGGCTAGACTTCTAGCTATAGAAAGACTACGTGGTAGTGGTGGTGATCAGCTAGGGACAGGTGCAAGCACACATGGAGGACGTGTGTTACAACTATTATGGCCCCTATTCCATCAATAGCTCCCACCAGGGAAAATATGAATATAGCCCCGGTGCCACAGTCTGCTCCTGTACCCCTCCCTAGGCAATTGCCTCCGGTACCAACTGTAAGGAGGTCGAAGTTACCTGCTTCGGCCAGCTCACTTGGCCAGGAGAGACCAATGAATGAAACAGCTAGGTGCCCAACCCAGTCAGCTAGTTCTAATAATCGACGTAAAGCAGTTAACCTGCCTCCTGAGGCGGCAGCTTACACTGTGATTTTGATGGGGGTACCAGAGCTTCACAGTGACGTGGTAGAATCTTATGATTCTCTACGCAATAAGGTTATTAGCTGGTCAAGTATCCAAAGGCCCCTACCACCTAATCTTAGAGGAGAGGTTCTTATGGTTAGAAGGGTCCCGTGGGTTGGGTACACCGTCAAGAAAAGTGTGGGGGACTGTATAATTGTAAGTTTCAGGAGTCCCCAGGTTTCTACCTATATCTGTAACTGGCTAGGAGGTTCAGGAAATACCTCTATAGAATTGGTTCCACTGTCATACTTTTATCCTAATGTACGTGACTTGCCTGTGAGGAGGGATGATGGTTGGACAAGGGTTGGCTTTGCTGTTGATGGGTCAAGATACAGGCCCGCCCGAAATGACATTCCCGCTTATGGCACCTATGTACACCCGAATAGATTTAGCTGCCTTGATCAGGTTGATTGACTCTGTAAGGGTGCATCTCTATGATGTACCCGAAGTTTCGCTAGTGAATCTGTAGGCAAGACTGCTGTCATCACTCGAGAAATTGACCTAATCCCCCAGGAAGACTTATTTTCTTCCTGCTCCCCGGGCCGAGCAAATAATCTACCCTGTAATCCACCTGGACATAGCCCAACATCTGTAGTTCCGTCTGGTCCTAACCTAATATCTGCTGCCTTCTCCCACTTGGAAACAGCATTGCAAGGGCCCGCAGTTCCGCTACTAGAAATCGAACCAGAGACAACTGAGGGGCTGGGAATAAAATCTACAGCCGAAACCCTAAAAGTCCTCTCCTGGAATGTGGCGGGTATTGTTAATAAATTACACACAAATGACTGGGATTCTTTAGTTGGCAGTAGTGATATTTGTCTTTTCAAAGAGACATGGGCCAGGGAACCCCTGTGTAGAGTAGGGTGCGCAGTTTTTGAAATTAAAGCTAGGTGGAGTGGCAAAGGGAGGCCCTCGGGTGGTTTCGCGATTTGGGTAGCTAGTCACATTGGGTGTAATGCGGAGAATGTACCGACGTCTTCGCAAGACATACAGTGTGTTCTACTTAAGTGGCCTAATGTGCTAAATCTGACAATCATTAATGTCTACTCTCACCCAGTCAGTGTGGCTGCGGAGTCACCCACATTAGAAGAACTCTCATCATTCTTGGGTCAACTCCCCACTGATTGTAAGATAGTGATGGGCGGAGATTTCAATTGCCACTTTGAACCACTGGAAGGTCTAAGGGAGGGTGCTCGTACTGCTGAAGATGACTTCTGGGGTGTACCGCCTTGTCAATCCCCTCACCCTAAATCTTGGTCCCCTCTTGCAGTACAACTTATGTCCCTAACATTAAATTTTGCTCTAAGGGCTTGTAATGGATGTACCCCGTCTGACATCCCTTCACTGTGTCCCTTCAATAGGAAGGACCATGAATCGAGGTTGGACTATATTTTTGTGGATACTGGTCTGTGGTCTAAGGTTCAAGATTTTAAGGTAATTGTAAGAACAGACAGCGACCATAACGCACTTTTATTAGATATGGTACATCCTGTACCTGCAGGTGGGTTACTAACCGAAAATCCCAGTGACGATCCAGGGAGTCTGATTCTTAGCTCTAATAGGCTTAGGGTAAAATGGGGGAAATTGGTTAATTCAGAAGAGAGCATAATTAAAATCTATGAATTAGCACTTCCCAAGCTAAATGATCTGGATGTATTAATTAATCAGCCCAGACCACCAAACTACAATGAGAAAGTAGCCCAAATCCATGTAGACCTAGTGGGAGATCTTGGTGAGGTTTTTTATCCAGTGGTAGCCCCACGGAAGAAAAAGACCCGAACCTCAAACTGGTACAATTCTTCTTGTAGAAAGATTAAGACAGAGCTAATAGCTACAATAAAAGTAGGTTCTGATAAGGGTAAGGTCGCTGAGCTTAGGCGGAATTATAGGGAAGCCATGTCAGAGGCAAGGTCGGAATGGGATTGGAACAGATGGCAGGATCTCTCCCTAGCGCTAGAAGCGAGGGACTCCAGAACATTTTGGTCTTTGGTAAATACGGGTACAGGAGAACCAAAGGCTGCAGTGGAGCCAAACATTGCATCTTCCGTTTGGGAAGACCACTTTGGCAAATTGTACCAAGACACCTTTGAATTTGCCAATGATGTGGATCCGGATGTTACATCCAATCCTGTAGCTGGACTTGAATTTACCCTCGGTCAGGTGGTTAGTGCAATAGAGAGATTGGCGAAGGGTAAGGCCCCTGGATTGGACAGATTACCTGGTGACCTTTTTAGACATCATCCAGAGATATGGGGCCCGTACTTCCTCATTTTGTTTAATTCCATCGTGGGAGGTATGGAGATCCCTAGTACTTGGCTGGGGGCGGAGATAGTGCCCATTTTCAAAAAGGGCTCTCCTCTTCTCCCAGCCAACTACAGGCCGATCAGCCTCATAGATGTCCCCCAAAAATTATTTTCCCGCCTTCTCTTGGACCAGCTTCTGGACTGGATGGAGGAAAATGAAATTCTAAGTCCTCTCCAGGCTGGATTCAGGAAAAACACGTCCACCGTGGATCAGATTTTCCGCCTCGTTCTCCTCTACTGGAAAACTGTGAGGATCGAGGGGGGGAGGCTGTACATGGTGTTCGTGGACCTGAGGTCAGCCTTTGATCTGGTCCCCCGCAAGAAATTGTGGGAGGTTCTAAAGGAGCTGGGTGTTCCTACCCATCTACTGCACGCTATAGTTAGGCTCCACACTAGTAATTTTGCACAGGTTAGGTGTGGGAGGGATGGAGCGTTGTCATCCAGGTTCCCAGTCCTTAGAGGGGTAAGACAGGGCTGCGTTTTGGCGCCAACACTGTTTTGCCTCTACGGTAACAGTGTCATATCCCATCTTGACAGTGTTCGGGATGGCGACGCTCCCTTTTTGGCAGGCAGGAGGGTACCGGCTATCATGTTTGCCGATGATACCCTCCTGCTTTCCAAAACACTGATGGGGATCCAGAGGATCCTAGACGGTTTTGGTCTTTTCTGTAAACAACGTGGTCTTGAGATCAACACAGAGAAGACCAAATTCATGATATTTAATCCCTCCCCCAAATCTAGACCTAACCCTTCCCTGGGCTTAGTGAAACTGGAAAGGGTAAAAACCTTCCAGTATTTGGGTGTAACCCTACACGAGAACCTATCCGGGGAGCCCCAAATAGCAAGATCCCGGCTCAAGCTTTGTCAATTGTCCGGTGCAATTTTGAAGGTTGCAAATACTTCTACTTTTAAACCCATTAGCCCGGCAATAGAAATGTACAAAACCCAAGCCAAAGCGGCCGCTTCTTATGGTAGTGAGCTATGGGGGCACAAAGCAGGGGCAGAACTTCTCAGTGTAGAAAACAATTTTCTCAGACGTCTCCTAGCCCTCTCCTGTGGCACACCCCTGCTCCCCTTGAGACTAGATGTGGGTCTTCCTTCTGTAGCTGAGGATCTCGAATTAAAGCCTCTAAGTACCTGGCACAGGCTTTGGTCTACTAGCGAGCTTGCTCACTACAGGCAAGACCTCATTCATGTAATGAATTTGAACAAGCATGACAGAATTCCTTGGTTGGTTTTCATTAAGAAAGAACTGTATCGCCTGAGACTCCAGGAGTTATGGGATGCTCCTGAACAAGGCTGCCAAAGGGTCTCCCGCAAAAGATTGGTGGAAATATACAAGGAAAAGAATGTATCCAATCAGGTATCTGCACCCAATAACGGCACCTTAACAGATCGATTTTTGGATTCCAAAAATTCTTATAATTTTGAAGGTTTTATGGACATCATCTTCCCAATTTTAGCACAAAAACTGTTCATTCAATGGAGGTTGGGCACCCTGCCCATTAAAACTTTTCTTGCAAATGGACAAAGAGTGATGATAAAATCTGTCCGGGGTGCGCTAACCATGATGAGGAGGAAATTCATGTCCTGTTCTTTTGCCCAGCCTACAATAGACCAAGGAAATATTGGCTTGTGCCACTATGTAGGAATTTGGGTATAAGGAGCCACTTGTACTCTTACAGAATATTGAAAACCAGCACTCTGCCCCACATAGTCTTTGCAGTTGCCAAATACATACTGGCCGGTGCACAGACATAATATCGACTCCAAAATATCGTTTGGACAGAATATCGAGTTTTAAATATCATTTGGACAAAATATCGACAGGACAGAATATCGACAGTCAAAATATCTTTTTTAAGGTAAGTGAAGTAATATCGACTGTAAATAATATAGAAAGTGAAAATATCCAAGTATATAATCTAGATAGTAAAAAATATCGTTTTTTAAATAATATTTAATTATTTATAGTGTTTTTATGTTATAATATGTGTGAAAAGTGTCATTTTATGTTATAATTATTTTTAATTAATGATTTTTTTTAAATTATTGTGTAATTTTATTCTGTAGCGGGTTGTGGGTTTATAGGGGAATAGGGTGGGAAGTAATTTAATTATAATTAATTAAATATGTAAATGTATTAATTGGTAGTAATATTTAATTAATTGGTAATTAAATAATATTTGTTAATTATTTAAAATGTAATTGGTAATTAATTTAATTTAATTGATTAATTACTAATTATGTTAAATGAAAGGGGTATTTTTAGGGTTCAGGGTCAGTTTTGGGTTTTTGGGTAAAGGGGTATTTTTAGGGTTCAGGGTCAGTTTTTAGCTTTTGGGTAAAGGGGTATTTTTTGGGTTCAGGGTCAGTTTTTAGTTTTTGGGTAAAGGGGTATTTTTAGGGTTCAGGGTCAGTTTTTAGTTTTTGGGTAAAGGGGTATTTTTAGGGTTCAGGGTCAGTTTTTAGTTTTTGGGTAAAGGGGTATTTTTAGGGTTCAGGGTCAGTTTTTAGTTTTTGGGTAAAGGGGTATTTTTAGGGTTCAGGGTTAGTTTTTAGTTTTTGGGTTAAGGGGTATTTTTAGGGTTCAGGGTCAGTTTTGGGTATTTTGGGTAAAGGGGTATTTTTAGGGTTCAGGGTCAGTTTTTAGTTTTTGGGTAAAGGGGTATTTTTAGGGTTCAGGGTCAGTTTTGGGGTTTTGGGTAAAGGTTTTTTTTAGGGTTCAGGGTCAGTTTTGGGTTTTTGGGGTACAGGGGTACAGTGTAAAAATAAAGTAAAATTAAATTTACATTAATTTAATTTAATGAAATGAAATGAAATGAAATTATATTAAATTAATTTTAAATAATTTAAATTATAAAAATTATTATATACTTACCAATACTTACGTTGTAATGGTAGTGCGTTGTAAAAGTTGCGTTACTATATATATATATATGTTTTAAGAAATATGATTAAAAAAATATTATTTTTTTACTTTCATTAATTATTTAATTATTAAAAGGTATTTTTAAGTATTGTTACGTATATTTTAGTAATTAATTTTTTATATTAATGTAATTAAACATTGTTTTTATTAAAGTCGATATTTTTTACAACTATATTTTTGTAAACGATATTTTTAACTCAATATTTTTGTACTTACCTGTTTGTAGATAGAAACTCGATATTTTGTCTCTCGATATTTTGTCAACGATATTTTTGTTGGTCGATATTCTGTCCCTCGATATTATTTCAGTGATCCATACTGGCCATGTGGCAGATAAGAAATAAACTCCTAAAAGATTGATCATTGATATGAACTGTAATGTACTTCCTCCCATGAACAGATTTCCAAAGAATTAATTTTTATGTAATGTTTTTATACAAGGGAATGTTTCTTTTAATGTTGAATGTTTTAATTGTATCTTTTATGGTCTTAACAACCGAAATAAAGAATTTTTGTATTGGATTGGAATTGCTTGGCTGTGGAGAGTGATGATGTTGAGAAATGCCCAAGGAATACTACAACACCAGGTAAGGTCTTAAGGCACCTGACAGAAAGGACGGCGATTGGCTTGCAAATAAGACAAGGTAGTTTTGTCACTAAAGGAAAGAGCACATTTTTTAAGCCAATACAAGTAAGAGGGGTGAAGAAAAATGTTCTCATTCTGGCTGATGGTTTTGCATGGAGC
Organism: Lissotriton helveticus; assembly: GCF_964261635.1. Lineage (NCBI taxonomy): Eukaryota > Metazoa > Chordata > Amphibia > Caudata > Salamandridae > Lissotriton > Lissotriton helveticus. Next base: position 1,525,000,800 of record NC_136065.1, read on the forward strand.
GCGGGTAATGTATGCAAATGTCAAGGTCCTCAACCAGTTCTGGATATGGGTGTAATGAGTGATGTCTGAGGGAGGGAGGTGTGATATTTATATATTTTCTGTGATATTGTATACATTTGAATTGTAACTGTTCTGTTCAACACCTGCAAGCTTCTTTTCTTTTCTGTAATTTATATTCATAGTTTATTTTGTTGTGTGTAAAGGGGGAAGATGTGTAGAGTTCCTGGAACGTTCTATAGAGCACGACACTTAGAACTTGATGTGGTCTGGGTTGGAATGTTTTCTCTTTGAAAAAAAAAAGCGGAGCTGGGCATCTGATGGTGTAAGTATGCGGTATTGTATGTGGAGTAAACAACAATGTTCTTACTAATAGCTGCGTGGATGTTTGCTGCTCTAATTTGGCAAATGCATGGGGAGCTTCTACCTGCTGAGCGTCTCAGTTTGTAAATACAAAATAAATGAATACATTTATATTCTACCTCGGATGCATAGTATGGAAGTATTGTTCTTTAACAGTAATGGTGCCATTATCTTCAAATGACTATTGACTGTGATGGCTGCTGGAGCTTACCCCATTTCCTCCCACAAATCAGTGGCGGCAAATGTGGTAAGAGAGATTTCCCGAAAGGAAGGGGGGGGGCAGGGTCCAGCTGTTACCACGTTAAACAGGGTTTACATGACTCGAATGGAGAAATAGTATATTGTGTGCATTTATTGTTTACATATATACACAAGAGAAGGAGAGAGATTAGTAAAGCTTGTCACTTCTTCCTCCCTGACGCTATAACTCACATAACAGTAAAGCTAAGCTTAAAGAGCTCCAGAGTGGAACTCGTTTTTAGTATATGTTTAAATCGCAACAGGTAGTTGTTAAAACAGCCCTCAGCTAGTTTGTGGCATGCTTCATCATCGGGACTGTGAACATCCGGACATAAAACCTGTCGTCATGGGCTCAGACACAATAATGGGAGCAGGGAACACTTTGTAGATAGGATCTGAGGCAACTTTTGATACTCTGGCTGAAGGCTGTTTAAACAATGATCTGTTGTGATGTGAACAATGAACATACACAAAGAACGAGCGCCACTCAGGAGCTCTGTTAACTTCACTATACTGTTGTGTGGGTTCTGATTTTTTTTCCATGACAGGCTTGGGAGTTGATTTTAATGAAACGGTCTGAGCTGGATATGGAGAAAGGGGAAATCTCAGGACTTAGACGTGTGTGAATGCAGTCCCTGGTAGAGAGCGAGTGGGCTCTAGAAATGGCGCGAGAAAGAGGAAGAGAGGCAGGATTGTCAGGACGGATAGTCATGAATGTGTGCATGATACAGACTCATTGGTTCAGCTGCCCTGGTGTTTCAGTGAACTTCAACGCTGGTACTGGAACATTTCTGAAAATAAATGGGTCATTGGGCGTGGGTGTGAGATACTTTATGTCTTCCCGCCACTAGAACAGTTAGATAGATAACTGGAAGGTCCTTCTTTCTTTTCCCTGAGCTACAGCACAAGCCCCAAAACAGAAATAAGGGGCCTGACTCATTTCAGGAAAATGAGGGTAGAGGTACTCAATGGAAATCAACGAATGGGACCCTTATCTACCATGGATATCTTACACTTATTTAGTTCTTTGAAGTACAGACCTTTTTCAACATGGTATTGTTTATTAGTTAAGTACATGTTTCTCATTTAATGCGCTGAACAATGCGTGGCTCAATGTATTCAGTATCTCCCTTTTCAAATGTAAGTCTTTGTCCCACCTTCTTTAGGGTATATCTCCTGGTAGGGTGGCCTCAGGTGTCCTTTAAGGCACCTAAGCTCTCAGACGCTTATCTCTGTGGGGAACTGTATTTCATTAAATCTTCAGATAGATAGATAGATAGATAGATAGATAGATAGATAGATAGATAGATAGATAGATAGATAGATAGATAGATAGATAGATAGATAGATAGATAGATAGATAGATAGATAGATAGCTAGCATTGGCTAGAGGACGCCTTTCCAGTCTCTAGTGACTTGTGTAAGGGCTTTGAGTTGCAAGAAAAGGACAATTGGAGTAGGGAACTAAAAGATATAATCCCACATAAGTAAACCCCCACTCATTATATGGTTGAATATGAAGAGAAGAGACTTGCTGGTATCTGAAGGGATGGGAAATGTATACTAAAAAAAACAGTTCTGAATTTAATGGAAAGTAAGCCACAGGAGTACAGCTACAGGTGTGGTAGTTGAGGCAAGGAGGGAAACCTAATCATTCCCTTGACAGTGCGGCGTTCCAAATTGCGATCTATTGCTGAAGCATGGCGGGTACCTTTCTTTGCTGAACCAGTCCTCAGAATGGAAAAGTGCCTAGCTTTATTATCACCTGTGAAAGTCTTAGGCAAATTACGAAATTAGGAGCCCTTGTCATGACGAAACTAGAAGATAGGCCATCCTAAACCATTAATGCTCCAAAAATGTGTCACCTGATTGGATTGAGATGAACCAAGCAAAAAGATTTTAATGCCCCTGGAAGGTATGTATGGACATATGTTTAGAGAAAATCATGTACCCATTATTATTCTATGTGTGTCTGTTATAAGCCATACTGGGGCCGTATTATACATACAGCTCATTTTCCTTGATTGCGCAGGGCGCACATTTTAAAAGGTGCACGCGGAACAATCAAGCAAAATGTGCCATACTAGGATGAATGCACTGCTCTGGGGGCAGCTGCGAACTTGTGCTGCCTGGGTGCAGCACATTCATGTGAAAAACTGAGCAGGTGCTTTAAAGCTGATCCGTGTTTCACAGTGCAGGCGGCAACCCATTACAGTTGTGAATGAGTTCCTTTGTCGTATTGCCCATTCACATGCCAGTCATTTAACAGCAGACACATTGCAGCAGCTATGTAGTTGACTCCTTCCTCAGCAAACAGTACCAATAGTGTTTCTATACTGGGTCTGGTGGCTCATTGGACTAATGCGTCCACTGCAGGGGCCTGTGTTCGACCTCATGGTCACAGGTACGAATCCCGGTGGGTCCACTCAGCCTTTCAGCCTGTTTAGGTCGATAAAATGAGTACCATTGAGTTGGGTATCAATAACCATCTGTTATTCAGCACCATGATGCCTCCGGGTGAACGTGCACTTTACAAATACACATATTATGTTATGTTCTATAACCAAGATATACCTTACTGTAATGCACCGCCTATGTTCACCCTTCCTCTTGTGTAATTTAATGACCAATCATCTGTCTTTTTTATCCACTTCTCCCTGTGTGATGTATTCCTATAGGTTCTGTATCGATCCCCCTATTCCTGACCCTATTCTGGTTAACAAGTTAACTAGCAGCCATCCCATGAGGCAGAAAACCCCCATGATGCAGGAACCGTTATCTGATAAAGCCACACTACGGCACAGGAACGTGTTATCTGATTAGGTCATAACGCTTGCCATCTAATTAGACAAGCGATATTCCTCCAGCCCCTGATAAGGCATACGGAGTTCTCAAAACAAATCAAACCTATGACAGACCTGGGAAAAACCCTGCGGCCATTGTTTTGATTTCACCGAGAACTTCAGCAAAAGAATGTGCTAACGACCAGGTCGTATGACATCCTTATTGACGTATCTATGTCCATCCTTACGTCAATCTCGGCACCTTATAGGTATAAATATTACCGATATTGCCCTATGCAAACACACGCGGTGGTGACGAGATCGGAGCAGCCAGACTTGCCGAAGCCCAGAGCAGAGCAGACCCCGCTGGCGCAGCCCCGCCTTCCTGATGCGCTGAGAACGAGACGCTGCTTTCTCCTGCCGAGAAATCCAGCTCCGGCGCTTCCGGGTAGCCCTCGCAGGCAGCCTGGGATATCGAGACCAGAGACGAGAGATACCATCCCTCATTCATCCTAGATTCCAGGTACAGAACTGAATAACCCCTTGCAGAGAATTCTTTAGTCAGTCACTTGGCAAAACAAACTTAACTTAAACTGTAACTTTCTATTCCCGCCCACGTATTAGGCTTAGGTCAGGTACACGGGGTAGGCGTAGTTAGAAACACCAGTTGAGTACGATTAATCAAATGTAAATGTGTATGTATTCATTTTATTCATTTTAAACCTTCATATGGCTTAGAAACCTTATCAATGTTTTTACAGTATTATTTTATACTTCTGCTTTTATTGTATGCACTTTACTTAACCATAAGTATTGCAATAATATCGATCCATTTCTCTTGTATGAGAAAAGAGACTGATCAATAAATAACATCTTTTATTGAACACGCCCGTCTCTTCCTTTTCTCTACAATCTGGTGAGACTAAGAATGCACGTACTGACTGAGTAAAATAAGTCGTCTTTTGTTTTCACACGACTCTAGAGATACACTCTTGATTAGGGGAGAGCAAAGTTGTCATGTTCTATGGTTGTCAGAAACTAAAGCCCTTCTTGTCTATCCAGGGAGGTTCAACTCCTCCTTGCCTATTCAAGAAAGTTTCTAGTGAACTCTGAGCTAGCTGGCAAAACCCAAAACTTTAAGTCTAATATCGACAGTAGTAGACCTAGTTAACGTCTGGTCTAGGCCTATACTGTTGAAGGTATTATTCCAATGCGCAGAGCCTATTGGGATAATAGGAACTACACTACATGGCGCCCAACGCGTTTGGAAGGGCGATAAAACTAACGTAAGACATTTAGAGTAACTCAGTCGTGCTTTTTCACTCAGACCCCTTTTTTCCCATAATACTCCAAAGACGTCTGGAGTGGGTAAAAGGTAATATCCGCCAGACCTCGCAGGAGGAAACTCCTATGTATGGTCCTTGGTTTAGTCAACGTTGAAGGATACACTGTTCCAAAATATTGTGCATCTAATCTTTGTTTCCATAAGAAACCTGATCTGCAAACAAACTAAATAACCTTCCTGTCGGTAAAATGGTAGACAGTGATGAAGAAAGAGAGACAGTTAGGATAGCAACTGAACTCGCAGCAGCTGATAATGCACTGCAAGACACAGACCCGGATATAATACTCATCCCGGTCATCAAGAGGAAATCTATAACTTTAAAACTTATAGAAAATGGACTGACACCTAGAGGTGGCACAGTCATATTCGTGATTGAGGCACACGAATATCGGCAGACAGAGGTATATTATTCATGGATACATTTTCCAGCAGCAAATGCTGTAACAAAGTACTTCCACTATTACAAAACAGAGGACCCTCCTAATGAGTACACTCCTTTCGAGGAGGTGGAAGTACCACTTAAATTTCAAGAGCATCTGCTCTTATTTAATGGCGCCCTAAAACATAATAATCACATCACCAGGCTCGGTCCATTAGGTAGACCAGGAGCAACGTGGCCGGTTCTAGCCGGTTACACACCACATCCAGACATCGATGGGATGTCTGCAGCAGAGCTTTTAACACAGCTAAAACAATTAATAAAATTACATAGACAATTAGTCCAATATGTGATGCGGACTTCAACAATTCAACCAGCAATTAAAATTCCACAGCTGACCCCTCACCAGGGGAACACAAATAAAATTACACCACAGAACATACAATCCTTCCTAGGTAAAGTGCCAGCTAAACGGGAACAAATACCATTCTGGTTAGCACAAAAAATCACCCAAATAGAGGCGGTGTTTCCAGACACCACCCCGTTAGAAAAACACAGGATTCTGACTATCTGTCTTCCAATGGGAATCGCACCACACGTGGAGGACTGTGACACTTGGGGTACAGTCCTTGCTTCCATCTACACAAAAACGCACGGTGTTCCATCCATTTCGGTAATACCAGATGTGCTAAAACAAATTCAAGACGAATACGGTCCAGAACCCGCTTTAACTCTTGGTATGAAATTACTAAAAGACTTCAAGCAGGTCTCGGCTATATTATTGGCCAACATAAAGGGAGAAGCAGCAAACGTGGTGATCCGCCAGAGGTTAAAGGAGACAGATATAGCAGACCAACCAGCTGAAATTGCCAGAATTATAGAAAAGCCTATGAGGAACTAGGTAGAGATAGTTTAGGTGGAATACCAGTAAAACCACAACTGATTGAAAGTCCCGAAAAAATATTTTTTAATAATAATTCAACATCACAAAAAAAGAGCTGGGATGGAAACAAACAATCCAATCCTAAAGAAAAGAAATTCCAGTCCAGAGGAAGGTCTCCTAGGCGGAGAGAAAAATCTCCGAACCAAAGACACAGGTCACCCCAAAGTGACCCCTCTGGGAAAAGATATAACCTTAGAAATAGGGATAATATAAAGAAGCCTGATAGATATCAAGACATTGATACACGTCCCTCTCAATCTTTTCAGACTTCCTCGCAGAAATCGGAAAGAAGAGGACGATCAGAACAAAGAGAAGAGCACGCCAAGTCCAAAGACAAGGAACCTGCTCATCTAAAAAAGAAATTACAATTTCCAAAAAAGAAGGTAGCCAGTATCAAGGTAGTTAACAATGCCGAGAATACTGAGGACACAACTGAAAAACGGAGAATGGGCTCAGACAATGCTAGACAGCGCAGCAGAAGTGAGCATAGCTCGCAAAGTCCTTATGAATCTTCTGGAGACAGTGGACACGAATGAATATCTTCAAGTGGAAACTGCAGACACCAGAGTTAGCAAACCTCACAAAATATATGAAATAACTTACGTATAGAAGGGGATAAGACTAGAAAAATAAGGGGACTATTTTGGGATAATCTCTCCAAGGGCTATGACATCCTTCTAGCTGAAAAAGACTGGCCACCAGAGTTTGTCAGGGAGTGCCCTCATGGCGAAGAAATAATTATGCCTGCCTTCTCAAATCATATCCTAATTCATAAAAAATACACACTTGCCAGAAAGTGGGCAGTAGCTCAAGCTCCTGCTTTATATAAAAATCATGTAGGATGGGATGAGGACTCTCCTCCTCACAAAATCCAGTTAAAATCACAACCTACTGCACAAAGACAGTACCCAATTAAGCAAGAAGCTAAAAAACAGGTAAAAGAAATCCTAGATCAACTAGAATACCAGGGGGTGATTGAAACTTGCACCTCACAAATGAACAACCCTTTGTTTCCGGTCTCCAAACCAGACAATTCATATTGTCTAGTTTTGGATTACCGACACCTTAACTCATGTTGCAAAACTTTTGCAGTGCAAAACTCGCATAGTGCTGCACTAATGAATAACATAGTGCGCAAAAAATACAAAACAACATTAGACATCTCTAATGGATTCTTTTGTCAAAACATAGCACCAGAGAGCAGATATTTGTCTGCATTCTCAATAAATGGCACTCAAAAACAATTCTGTCAGTTAGCCCAGGGGTACAAGAATAGCCCAGGGGTATTCTCAGCGAGAGTAACAGAATTACTACAAACATATGATGACGAAGCATTATCTTATGTCGACGACATATACTTAACAGATGATGACTTGGATACTCACTTGAAGAGAGTGAACACCATAATACTTGGGTTCGCAGCAGAGGGCTACAAATTCAACTTTAAAAAATCCAGAATTGCCCATCTAACAGTCCTGTTCTTAGGATACGAATTATCAAGTGAAGGCAAAAGCCTGGCTGACAATTTCCTAGAGAAATGTGCCGTACTCCAAGCACCTAGAACACTAAAAAACCTACAGTCAATTCTAGGCTTCCTAAATTTCGGAAGAACATACATTGCAAATTACGCAGAAAGGGTCAAGCCCCTTTATGATCTAATAAAACCAGATTTTAAAAGAACCAATTGGACTCAAATACACACAGAAATTTTGAGATCCTTACAAACAGACATGTTAATTAAAACAAAATTAGAAACACGTGATAACACACGCAATCTTGTGATTCGAGTCATCCCAGGAAGATGCGGATTCACATACCTGACCTCTAATGAGGGAGAAAAGGTACCAATTGCATTCAAATCACACTTGTACACAGAAGCTGAAAAGAAATTCAGCATTAAAGAAAACATTGTTCATGCAGTTCAAACCGCAATAGCTAGAGAAAAAGATCAAGCGGACGGTAGACGTATCACAGTCAGAACAACAGAATCAGCCTTTGAGGCATTAACAACACCTTGTAATTTACCAACAACAACATTGAATCCGGAATGGATACAATGGGTGAATTCAATTACAACGGACAAAGTATACTACTACTTTGACCCAGAACTAAAGGAATTGAAAAATCTAGAATATGAAAGAACATTCCCTCTGCCTATCGACATTCTGCCCTTACGACAATACGCTTGTGTAATCTATACAGACGGACATGCTCAACCCTCCGTTTGGGGAGAACAAGCATACAACCCAACATGTGAGATTACAAAAGAAGTGTGGCGCGGAGGTAAACTAAGACCTCTATTAACAAAAACACACTCAGTAGAAACTAATTCAGAACAACAGACTGAAATAATAGCATTGAAAATGGCGCTAGATAATGCGGATCGCGAATTCCCGACACTTATAGTGTCCGATTCATATTACTGCGTCCAATCATATAACAACGATTTGCAGACATGGATTCAAAACGGTTACAAAGATGACACAGGTGCAACAATAAAGCAAAAACTGCTTTGGGAACAAATAGCTCTTTTACAAAAAGAACTACCAAAGACTCACGTGACACACTCACTGAGTCATCAGCGTGATGGCGTTCACGTTGCAGGGAATTCATTGGCTGGGACAGCCACAGCGGTAGCAACTAAATCGGCTTCCGTAGCTCGAAAAAAGCGTACAGTGAAGTATATTGACGGTGAAACAGTGCTGGCGGTGAAAACGTCATCAAAAGGCGACTGCTCAGCGCTACCGATCAACTATCCACTCAATTATACATACATAATCGATGCAAACTCCGTCCCTTTTGCTCGAATCCCTGGAGTGGGGGATAGAGTGATTCCAAACATGGACAGGAGAAACTTGTTAATAGCAGACGCACATATGGGCGAGGGTCTCAGACACCTCAAACTAAAAGATTCTCTGGAAGAATTACAATCAAGGTACTGGTGGCCAGGCATGAGCCTGCATCATACCATTTTTGTAAAGAACTGCCCAAACTGTAACAGAAATCGCAGTGGTGAGAGAAATGGTGTAATACCGTGTCGTTTCACTCCAGAAAAGATCAACAGTAAAAAGCAAAGCGTCCGATTAACATATACAGGCTAGTTTCCACTTATAATGTAGATCATCAGCACTCGGCTGACGTCTGGACTGTTATACAAAGATTTGCGAGTCTAAATGGCATATACGCTAAGAGCATGCTACGTTTGACCATTGTTTTCAATCTGGCCCTCCAGCCTGAGGGGAAACATGGCCAAGTGAGCATAGCACAGCGGGACTCTTCTCACTTCCTTCCTGAGGGATACGGGATGGTGTAAAGAAAAAACCAAGGCATAAAGCTATCTATAACAGAAAGGATATTAGGTTCGGGAGCTGGGTGGGTCAAACATCTAATAAGTGTCCAACGTAGTCTAAATAACTTGCCAAGAAATTCTCTGAAGGGATTCAGTCCGTACGAATTATTATTTGGAGCTAGGATGTTAGTCTTAGACCTCGACAGTCAGACTTCAGTGGTGAAGGAAAAAAGCTTTGATATCAAAGATCGTTTGGCTGTTTTGCAGGACTTAAACGAAACAAGAAAAGACCTGAGCAACATAAAGTTGAAACAGCAGCCAACAGCCACTGAAGAACCACCACCTGTCCCAGCAAGACCTGTCTGGATTCCAAAAGTCGGGGATCTAGTCAGAGAAAAGATCGCGGTAAAGAAGGAATTTGGGCCTTCTTACAGAAAAGCAGTTCCTGTCTTGTCTGTCAACGGGACAAGATCAGTTGTACTACCGCCGCTTGCTGGTAAAAAGGAGAACCGAGTTGTATCCATCGACCTGGTAAAACCACAACATGTGGCCGATAACAAATAGTAGGCCAAGTGGACTCCCGAGAAGTAGTAGAACACCAAGATTTGCTACTAACACAGAGGTTGAATCTAAGAGGCTAATCACATTCGAAACGCCTACAGAACTACAACAAGGACTATGCAACAATGCAATGGAACTTAGACCTCTGAAAACCCAAATAAAAACATTTAACAGAGACACACTGTTAGAACCTGGGGTAGCCTGGCCTAGGGCAAGACATACATTTCAGAGGCACAGTGTTAAGGTTGCAGACCACCCAAAAGTAAATTCACGCAATAGCACACAAAAACAACACTACACCAAAGTATAGGAAAATAAGTACTGCTTTATAAAAATAATATTCTCTTTGTTTTCAAGTTATACAGCTTAAGGCATATCAGATGACTTTAGAATCAGCAATAATACTTTTTGAACTGCTAAGCAAATTGTTATTTAAATTACAAGTTTCATCACATTTGTCAGGAAATAAATAAAGGCACTTTCAAGTATCAAATTACCACACTAAACAGTATTAGCAGTACATCTGTTATTAATTCAGTAATAACACTCTCAGATTTGGTAAGTGGAATCAATAATCAATATCAATAGTACATTTCATTACATCAGACTCAATTTTACTGACTTTGACTTTTCTTCAGTGCTTAAACCTATACTCCCCTTATCTGCACCCTATTCACTAAGTGAGTGCATACCCAATGAGAGGTGAGAGAAATATTTAAGCTCTATATCAACCCCAACAACTCTTATGAGGGTCTTATGTGCTTCCCTAAGCGGCAGGTACCTTCAGCATTCCCTTTTCAGAGTGGTTCATTCAGCTCCTCCCCACTTCAGGCATCTCATGTGAGGAGAAAACAACAATAATCCAAGTCTAAGGGATTTGTGTACCGGCTCTAGCGCCACCTTCCCACTCTCCTTACTGTCTCAGTGGCAGTTCCACCACAGTCCTCCGTCTTTTGATCGACAGCCGGCCTCCCAGGATTCTGCCCAGCTTCCCTGCCCAGCTTCTCAGCCTGGGCTGGCGCAGGGGAAGTTTATGCCACGAGCGCGGGAGTCTGCCTTGACTTCTCCCCTTCCCTACTGCTCAGCGCGGCTCCTCCGTGTTGCGCTTCAGCAGGGAAAGGGAAGAGGAGGGGGGTTACTGACGCGGGGAAGCGCCAAAGCCTACTCCCACGCCGATCGTCTTTCAGGCGGTCTGGGCGTCACACACCCTCCGCTTCCTCCGCGCAGATGCAGGGGAGTAGTGTTGCCGGCTGGGGAGGCGGGTCTGTGCGCCTGACGCAGGAAGCGTCTTCCGCCGGGGCCTGCTCACTTCTTGATTTCCCTCACAAGTTGGGGCATGCGCGGACCGGACGCCGGAAGCGTCTCCTGCCGGGGCCTGCTCGCTTCACACTTCGCCTCACTTGATGCAGAATCAGACAGCGCGGGCGCGAGGGACTAGTATTCCCGCTTGGCGCCGCGCTGTTTTCGCTTCCTTGCCCACAGTCTTTCCCCTCACCTGGCTCCAGGGAAAACGCTGAATAGAGCGGAACACTCACTCGTCAGGGCCACAAAGGCTCAGCAGCCACTCGCCTTTCCCTCAAAGCCTCGGGGAAAACACCGGGCTCAACACTGGGCTAAAGCTGTCTTCTCTACAACGCTGGTAAGTGAAGCACTGCCAGTGGGAAATTAAAGCAGTCTTTCAGCAAAAGCGTCCCGACAGTGATCAATGGGGCTCAGGTGTAGAGGGGGGCTTTCACCTCATGTAGCTCGATCCCTTCAGCAGAAGAAGGTGGTTGGGAGGGATTGGTCAGGGGTAGAAGGGGGAACGTCTCCCTGTAGTGGCTGTCTGTCACAGGGACAAACTAACTGCTCCCAGTGCGTCCTCCTCCTTTCACCACTGCCTCACTCCTCCACTCTCTGGTCAACACAAAATGGCCTCCTGACCCCTGCCCTTTTATAGACAATCCACCCAGGGTCTAGTAGGGTCCAGAACGTTCTGGAAAGCCTATTGTTATCCTATGGGGCAGTCTAGAATGTGGCAGTTGAAAACAGTTAGAGCCCTCCATTTTGTGAATTACTGCCATAACCTGACAGAACAGGCCTCTGGGCCTGAGGGAAAAAACCATGAGGGGAAAAAGAACACCTATCCCCATGGCCAACACCTATAAAAAGTAGCAGACACAAAAATACTAAGGGAATGAGGAGCAAAAGGGGGACAAAATAAAGAATAATGAGGAGGGACTGCGCAAAAAATCCAGACAGGTCTAACACGCGTCCCCCCCAGCTGAAAGTGGGGAGAACTACCCAACCCCTTGGGAGTCCTCTTCACTAAGGCAGAAATACCTGGAGAGACCGTCTGCATTGGCGTGGTCCACTCCAGGCCGATGTTCCACCCGGAAGTCCATTCCCTGTAGGGAGATGGACCACCTCAACAGCTTGGGATTTTCCCCCTTCATTTGCATCAGCCAACGAAGGGGGCGGTGGTCAGTCTGAACCAGGAAGTGCGAGCCAAAGAGGTATGGCCGCAGCTTCTTCAGAGCCCACACCACCGCAAAAGCTTCCCTCTCAATTGCACTCCACTTCTGTTCCCGGGGAAGCAGTCTCCTGGATAAGAAGACTACAGGCTGATCCAGGCCCTCTTCATTTAGTTGCGATAACACTGCCCCAATGCCATGTTCGGATGCATCTGTTTGAACAATGAACTCCTTGGAGAAATCGGGAGCCTTCAGGACCGGTGCTTCACACATTGCCTGCTTCAATTTTTCAAAGGCTTGCTGACAAGCCTTTGTCCAAACTACCCGTCGAGGTTGTTTCCTAGAGGTGAGCTCTGTGAGGGGCGCTACAATAGTGCCATACCCCTTCACAAAGCGACGGTAGTAACCTGTGAGGCCCAGGAAAGCTCGGACCTCAGTCTGTGTCTTGGGGGGTTCCCAGGCCATGATTGCCTCAATCTTCGCCTGTAGGGGCTGCACTGACCCCCTACCCACCAAGTGTCCAAGGTACACAACCGACCCCTGCCCAATCTGGCATTTGCTGGCTTTGATGGTCAATCCAGCTTGTTTCAGCGCCTGGAGAACTGCTTGCAAATGTTGCAAGTGGTCCTCCCAACTGCTACTGAAGACAGCAATGTCATCCAGGTAAGCAGCCGAGAAACCCTCCATTCCAGAGAGGACCTGGTTCACCAGTCGCTGAAATGTGGCAGGGGCGTTCTTAAGCCCAAAGGGCATCACACAGAACTGGAAGTGTCCCTCAGGCGTGGAGAAGGCTGACCTTTCCCTTGCTCCATCTGTCAAGGAGATCTGCCAGTACCCTGAAGTGAGGTCAAAGGTACTTAGGTATTGGGCAGCTCCTAGCCGGTCAATTAACTCATCCGCCCTGGGGATGGGATGAGCATCAGTTTTGGTAACTGAGTTCAGTCCTCGGTAATCCACACAGAACCTCAGTTCTGGTGTGGTGCCCGGTGGGGCGGCTTTTGGGACTAGCACCACCGGACTGGACCAAGGGCTGCTGGACGGTTCTATCACTCCTAGCTCCAACATCTTGGCAACTTCGCCATGGATGCTAGCCTTCACCTTGTCCGACAGCCTATAGGTCTTGGACTTCACTGGGGGGCTGTCTCCTGTGTCCACATCATGGGTACACAGGTGGGTTCTTCCCGGGACAAGGGAGAACAGCGAAGAGTACTGCCCCAATACCTGGCGGCAATCCTCTCGTTGCTCAGGAGTGAGAGACGGGGAGAGAATCACTCCCTCCACCGACCCATCCTTCTCTTGACATGAAAAGAGGTCTGGGAGAGGCTCGCTTTCTGCTTCCTCAGCACCATCAGTCACCAACATCAGGATGACCTCTGGCCTCTCATGGTGGGGTTTGAGGCGATTGGCATGCAGCACCCGTAGGGGCTGCCGCGGGGTCTTAAGATCCACTAAGTAAGTGGCCTTACCCTTCTTCTCCAACACCTCAAATGGGCCTGTCCAACGATCCTGAAGGGCACTTAGCTCTCCAGGTTCCATCACCCAAACTTTCTGGCCAGGCTCCAACTCCACCGGGTGAGCATTTTGGTCGTACCATTCCTTCATGACTGCCTGACTGGCCTCCAAGTTGTCAGCAGCCTGCTTCCACAACTTGGCCATCTGGCTTCTGAAGGCCAACATGTAGCTCACCACATCCTGGGGAGGTTTTCTGGGAGACTTCTCCCATCCTTCCTTCACCAGGCTGAGAGGCCCACGTACCGGGTGCCCATACAACAATTCGAAAGGGCTGAAGCCCACTCCTTTCTGCGGCACCTCTCTGTAGGAGAACAGCAAGCAAGGTAGGAGGACGTCCCACTTCCTCCGTAGGCTCTCTGGCAGACTTCTTATCATGCCCTTCAGGGTCTTATTAAACCTCTCAACCAGTCCATTGGACTGGGGGTGATAAGGAGTGGTGAACCGGTAGGTCACCCCACACTCCTTCCACATGGTCCGCATGTAAGCTGACAGGAAGTTGGTCCCCCTGTCAGACACAACCTCCTTCGGAAATCCTACCCTAGTAAAGATTCCCATCAGGGCCCTAGCTACCACAGGTGCAGTAACAGTCCTCAGAGGGATGGCCTCTGGGTACCGTGTGGCATGATCCACCAGAACCAGGATGAACCTGTGACCAGCTGTTGTTGGTGGATCCAATGGCCCTACAATGTCGATGCCCACCCTTTCAAAGGGGGTGCTAACGACAGGTAGTGGTTCCAGGGGAGCCTTTAGCTTCACCCCTGTCTTCCCACTGGCCTGGCAGGATACACATGTCCTACAGTATGTGTTGGACGCCGCTTTCATCTGAGGCCAGTAAAAGTGGAGAACAAGCCGTGCAAAGGTCTTGTCCTGGCCTAAGTGTCCTGCCAGTGGTATCGCATGAGCCAATTCCAGCAGAAAGGCTCGATATTGCTGCGGGACCACCAAGGCCCTTGATGAGCCAGGTAAGGGTACCTTGGGTTCACTGTAGAGGAGTCCATCCTCCCAGTAAAGATGGTAGTGTCCCGTAACATCACCTGCTGCCTGGGCTTCAGCCTGACGCCTCAGTCCCTCAAGGGTAGGGCACTCCCTCTGCCCCCTACAGAATTCCTCCCTGGTAGGACCTCCCTCCACATGCCATTTAGCAGGGATGGGTAAATCCTCCAGAGAGTCTACTCCCCACTCCATGGACTCCTGGCCTACCACCGCAGGCGGCCGATCCGTCCCATGGGGCGTGGAAGCCGAAGCAGGCTGTCCCTGTCTCCGTTTCTGTCCCTTTTTGGCAGCGGGTTGGGCCATTGTTCCAGGCTCCAACCCAGGCGAACTCCCTCTTCGGGCAGTCGCAGACCGTGTGCTTACACAGGCCCAGTCAGGTGTACCCAGCATCGCAGAATGCGTCCGGTATTCCACCTCTCTCCAAGTGTTGTGCTCCATGTCATTCCCCAACAGACAATCAACTGGCACGGCAGGGCTTACGGCAACTCGAAGTGAACCTGCAACCCCTTCCCACTCAAAGGGAACCTCAGCCACTGGATAGTGGCCCATTCTGCCGTCAGCCATCGCGGCGGGGTGGAGTACATTAGGAACAACCTGCTCTGGAGACACCAGTTGACTTCTCACCATAGTCATACTGGCTCCTGTATCTCTCAGAGCCTCCCCTCTTTGGCCATTGATGGTAACCCATTGCCCATACTTTGTAGTATTTGGGGGCACCTGGATCTTTGGTACCATCTCCCGCTCTCCCAGGGACACTAAGGTGACACCCGCCCACTCACCCCCCTTATCTAAGGGCAACTCCTCCCCGAGCGCTACACTAGCTACTCCCGGTGACTTTCCTCCGGTGGGAGGGGGTGGTCTCTTTGGGCATCTGACATCTCCCTTATAATGTCCAACACCACCGCATTCAAAACAGTGGAGAACCCTTGGCTGCTGGCTTTGGCCAGGATTAGGGTTTCTGGGCGGGGTTGCCCTAGGGGTGAAACCTGCTCCCTTACCTTGGAAATTATTTTGGGGACCTTTGGAGAACTCCTTCTTTTTATCTCCTCCCTCCTTCTTCTGGGGGGCGCCCTGTCCGGCTTTTTGAGAATCCCCTCCAGTCCCCTTTGAGGACACCCGGGTACTTGCCCAAGTGTCCGCCTCCTCTGCAAGCTTCCGGGGATCGGTCAGCTTGCTGTCCACCAGGTGTTGGCGCAACTCGGGAAAACATTTCTCGAGGAGGTGTTCTTTCAAAAATAGATTGTACAGCCCCTCATAGTCTTTTACCTCGCTGCCCTTGACCCAACCCTCCAAAGCTTTCTTGGCGTAGTCTAAAAAGTCTACCCAATTCTGGGTACTCATTTTGTGACTTCCCCTGAATTTCTGTCTGTACCTTTCAGGGGTAAGTCCAAACTTTTTCACCAGTGCCACCTTCATTGCAGGGTAGTGGGTTTGCTCATCCTGCTCCAGAGCCAACAAGGTGTCTCTGCCAGCAGGTGGCATGTATTTATACAGCCCACCTCCCCAGTGAGTTTCTAAGATCCCATGAGCCCTTAAAGAAACTTCGTAGGCGGCCAACCATTTGGCAATGTCATCACCTGGGGTGTAGCTAGCGATGACATCTTTGGGTAAATAGGGTCTAGATTCCCTGGTGTTCACTTTATTTTCGCTGCCACCATTATCAGGATTGGGAGATCTTCTTAGTATGGCTTGTATGTCCATCTCCTTGATGGTTCGCTCATGAGCTAATCTCCTTTCCTCCCTTTCCATATCCATCCTAGCTAATTCCAACTTCATTCTCCTCTCCTCCCTCCTATCTTCTAGCTCGGCTTCAGTTAAACCCCTGTCTGAGACGCTGCTGCTTGCCCTTGAAGGTATCCTGGGACCTGTCAGCAGATTCCCACCTCCCACTTGGTTTAACAATGCAGCCTCAGTGACAGTGTCCCCGTCACCCTCTTCAGTTTCTGGTTCCTCCCTTAAATGAGCTTCCACCCATGCCCTTATGCTTGTCAGCAACTCTCCTTTCTTGGCACCTTTATTAAAAAATACCCCTTGATGCTGACACCAATCTCTGAGTTGGGCCACAGTATTGGCTTCCAGCTCTTTAAAATTCAACTCCATCTTTGCCATGGAATAAAATCACTCACAGGAGAAAACCAAGAAGTGACCTGGGGTTAACCTCCACCCACCACCAGAAATAAATTTAGAAAAAACAAAATTCAAATTGGGAGGGCCGCAAGGAGAAAACTCCTGGTGTAGGTTAGTGTATTGCGTTAAATTACTAGTGAGTAGCTGCAACCAAGTCAGAATCCCACCGCTAGGCACCAAATGTTAGAACCTGGGGTAGCCTGGCCTAGGGCAAGACATACATTTCAGAGGCACAGTGTTAAGGTTGCAGACCACCCAAAAGTAAATTCACGCAATAGCACACAAAAACAACACTACACCAAAGTATAGGAAAATAAGTACTGCTTTATAAAAATAATATTCTCTTTGTTTTCAAGTTATACAGCTTAAGGCATATCAGATGACTTTAGAATCAGCAATAATACTTTTTGAACTGCTAAGCAAATTGT
Organism: Lissotriton helveticus; assembly: GCF_964261635.1. Taxonomy (NCBI): domain Eukaryota; kingdom Metazoa; phylum Chordata; class Amphibia; order Caudata; family Salamandridae; genus Lissotriton; species Lissotriton helveticus. Next base: position 1,525,018,213 of record NC_136065.1, read on the forward strand.
TATTTAAATTACAAGTTTCATCACATTTGTCAGGAAATAAATAAAGGCACTTTCAAGTATCAAATTACCACACTAAACAGTATTAGCAGTACATCTGTTATTAATTCAGTAATAACACTCTCAGATTTGGTAAGTGGAATCAATAATCAATATCAATAGTACATTTCATTACATCAGACTCAATTTTACTGACTTTGACTTTTCTTCAGTGCTTAAACCTATACTCCCCTTATCTGCACCCTATTCACTAAGTGAGTGCATACCCAATGAGAGGTGAGAGAAATATTTAAGCTCTATATCAACCCCAACAACTCTTATGAGGGTCTTATGTGCTTCCCTAAGCGGCAGGTACCTTCAGCATTCCCTTTTCAGAGTGGTTCATTCAGCTCCTCCCCACTTCAGGCATCTCATGTGAGGAGAAAACAACAATAATCCAAGTCTAAGGGATTTGTGTACCGGCTCTAGCGCCACCTTCCCACTCTCCTTACTGTCTCAGTGGCAGTTCCACCACAGTCCTCCGTCTTTTGATCGACAGCCGGCCTCCCAGGATTCTGCCCAGCTTCCCTGCCCAGCTTCTCAGCCTGGGCTGGCGCAGGGGAAGTTTATGCCACGAGCGCGGGAGTCTGCCTTGACTTCTCCCCTTCCCTACTGCTCAGCGCGGCTCCTCCGTGTTGCGCTTCAGCAGGGAAAGGGAAGAGGAGGGGGGTTACTGACGCGGGGAAGCGCCAAAGCCTACTCCCACGCCGATCGTCTTTCAGGCGGTCTGGGCGTCACACACCCTCCGCTTCCTCCGCGCAGATGCAGGGGAGTAGTGTTGCCGGCTGGGGAGGCGGGTCTGTGCGCCTGACGCAGGAAGCGTCTTCCGCCGGGGCCTGCTCACTTCTTGATTTCCCTCACAAGTTGGGGCATGCGCGGACCGGACGCCGGAAGCGTCTCCTGCCGGGGCCTGCTCGCTTCACACTTCGCCTCACTTGATGCAGAATCAGACAGCGCGGGCGCGAGGGACTAGTATTCCCGCTTGGCGCCGCGCTGTTTTCGCTTCCTTGCCCACAGTCTTTCCCCTCACCTGGCTCCAGGGAAAACGCTGAATAGAGCGGAACACTCACTCGTCAGGGCCACAAAGGCTCAGCAGCCACTCGCCTTTCCCTCAAAGCCTCGGGGAAAACACCGGGCTCAACACTGGGCTAAAGCTGTCTTCTCTACAACGCTGGTAAGTGAAGCACTGCCAGTGGGAAATTAAAGCAGTCTTTCAGCAAAAGCGTCCCGACAGTGATCAATGGGGCTCAGGTGTAGAGGGGGGCTTTCACCTCATGTAGCTCGATCCCTTCAGCAGAAGAAGGTGGTTGGGAGGGATTGGTCAGGGGTAGAAGGGGGAACGTCTCCCTGTAGTGGCTGTCTGTCACAGGGACAAACTAACTGCTCCCAGTGCGTCCTCCTCCTTTCACCACTGCCTCACTCCTCCACTCTCTGGTCAACACAAAATGGCCTCCTGACCCCTGCCCTTTTATAGACAATCCACCCAGGGTCTAGTAGGGTCCAGAACGTTCTGGAAAGCCTATTGTTATCCTATGGGGCAGTCTAGAATGTGGCAGTTGAAAACAGTTAGAGCCCTCCATTTTGTGAATTACTGCCATAACCTGACAGAACAGGCCTCTGGGCCTGAGGGAAAAAACCATGAGGGGAAAAAGAACACCTATCCCCATGGCCAACACCTATAAAAAGTAGCAGACACAAAAATACTAAGGGAATGAGGAGCAAAAGGGGGACAAAATAAAGAATAATGAGGAGGGACTGCGCAAAAAATCCAGACAGGTCTAACACACACCAATCTATAATGAAGTAACAAACGACTATGCAAGAAACAGTAATCCTGAAGCAATTGGAACAATTGACAGAACTGCATCCGGCTACTTCATAAACTTCGATGATTCCTCTGAAGGCTTCACTGAATCAAAAACACAGCCATCAACAAAAACCTTTAAAGATAAAGTTAAAGTACTTTTGAAACAACTGAAAGAAACATATCTAATTTCTCCATGGATTGAATTTTGGGTGGGTTTTGGTGCATTTATCCTCATACTTTGGCTCATCATGGTACTAACTTTGGGACGCTTCATTGAGGGAAAATATGCTAAAATGGACACAGCAAGTCAGAAAATCAACTTGATCCTCAAACCACACACATCTTCACACATCGAGAAAAGAGAACTTTCTTCAGTCAACTTCACAGCCAATCCTATACCGGGTGGGGTAGCATGGGACAAAACTGACTACGAAATTTATGGGCCGGTTGAAATCCTGAAATATCCACACCAAATTAAGATCTCGTTGAGTGACTTTGTAAAACCAAGCTCATTTGCTGATGATTGGGACTTTGAAAGTATAAATAATATGATGTCTGACTTAGTGATGTCTGCTAAATTTACCAAACATGATTATTTGCAGGGTTCGACAAATTATGATAGTATGTACTGTTATAACCACTATGGTAACCATTTTCTACATAGATCTGCACAACCTAGAAATGTTTTAAATTATAATCAATGGGACATTGTGCAACCCCTCCAAAAGGAAGCTCAAGAACCGTTTATGACAAATATTCATACTTTTCAGGTTTTAACACAAGTAATGCCGAAACATTTTATTTCAAATTGTCAAATAAGACAGGGACAAAGACCATGATAACAAACACGAAATTGATATATTCAGACTCATTCTTGGAACAAATGAATACTTTTGGTTTTGATTATTGGGACAAAAATGTTGAAGTAAAAAGTGTTTGGGGTACAAAAGAATGGCAAGTACAGGGTATAGAATCTTTGTTTAGAGCCTGCATGATCCCAGAACAAATTATATTTTTAAATGACACTGTTCAACAAACTACCTGTCTTGGCTTAGCCAAAATCAAAGACTTAAATAAACCGTCTATTCCAAAACCAACAATGAACAGCAATAGCTCCACAGATGAAGAGATAGACGTAAATTATGTATTAAACCAAAACAGAACACATCCTGATTGGAAACAGTGGTTGATCTGGCCCACAGATACTAATAACTGTCAAAACAGATTCCTGAACAAAACACAGGGGTTCAAAATGACCAGGCCAGACCCTAGATATTCCCAAAGACAACACCCAGGAATAATAACCACCTACAGTGTGGGCAAATTATGCCTTCAATGGCTACAAACTTCCACACTGGCAGAAATTAAGCAACACCTAACTTTACTTACTGATGGTGCTGACTTGCGTGATTTCATTATGGGACCGCGCAAACAGCGTCAGAAACGTTTCATAGCAGCCTCTGTATATGCAGCATACAACGAGGCCTGGAAGGTGACTCAAATTGAGACAGCAGAAAGAATACGGGAAATTGACCGTATTCATTTGTAAAAATCACTTTCTGTAGTGGACAATGGGTTAATGACTCTGTCCTCCAGAATTTTTTCTCTGGACAGCATTGTGTCTTCAGCAATCAACATATTATCGCAAGACTTACTGTTGTTACAACACGGTCAGTCTCAATTGCGTTCTATTGTACAGCTAGGCTGGACGTTACAAAATCTGCGTTCAGGCTATGTGCCTTGGCGTTTAATCAACACAACGTCACTGTTCAATATCTTTAACCTTACTGATAAACAAATCAGTATGGCACAAAAGGGTGCTGATTATACAATTCTGAGCATTGAGAAACTCGAGAGATTACCAGTGACAATGTCAGAACGACCTGTCAGTGAATGGATAATACATGGGATAATTAATATTCCAATATCAACCTTCAGGTTTCAATACTGCCAAAAATATATACAGGCTGGCATGTACGAAAAATTGGGAAAGGGGTACATTAAAACAACATGGAACTTGCCCTATTCACATGCATGTGTCAGTAATAAAGGACAGAAAGTGTTTCTTAGTGGCAATAATTGTGCAATATCACTGAGCGGTACACTTCTGTGTAATGGAATTAGTTTGCATGGAGCCTGTGAAGGGAACTCAAATAACCTTTCATGTCACCAGCTAGGCGCACCTGCAACAGAGATAGAACCATTCTTTCAAAGACTCTATAATGGGAGTTACATTCTAATTGTAGATCGCAGATGCTGTAGTCTTACGCCCGGGACTCCTTATCTCGTAACTACGACTGGAAGGTCAAGTGCTGTGGACGCTTATTGTTCCCCAGCTCCCTTCCAGACAGGGAGGCAAGGGCATGGCCCAACTTGAAAATTACTTCTATTCGAATAGATACTTTAAGCAGAATGAAAACAGTGCTTCTTCAGACGCCGACCAGACTCACGTCATCAAAAGAAACGTATGATCTCCTAGTCGCAAGGACGACTGCAGAGATTCACTCCTTATTATCAACTAATTCCCCCATACATTTCGCAGAAATCCTGAATGAAATCTTAAATATTTCTGATACCAGTGGAGTCTCAAAAGTATTTAAGACAGTATTTTCGATGGCATTAACACCATTCAAAGCCATACTGGGTATTTTTCCAGATTTCGTCCATTCGATTTTTGGCGGACTTCCCCTCATTTTAGGACTAATTGCAGGAATCCTATTCTTAGTCCTTATATTTCGTTATGGCAAACCATGTCACAGACAAAACACCTGCGACAAGGGAAGAAACAATCCTAGCCATTGGATACCGGGACCGGATATCAAAAATCCTGGGACTATCCCGGCTTAGAGACCTGAACATGACTTGGTTTCTTTCATTTCGACCAATGTGGCATCGATGTGTTTTACCTGTATTAAGGTGCTTGCTATGCGGAGAAGAATGCGTGTTAGACACCTGTCTGACTCTACAATCAGATGCGCCAATGGATGCAGAAACATTGTTGAGTCCAATAAAGGCTCATGCTTTGTGCTGCCCTCAACGGCTACCAATCCTGATGACGGCATTCGTGGAAGCTTCACCACTATGATTAAGGGGTAGTGAAGTTCAAGATGAAAGCAGCATTGATCAGGTACGACCTTCTGTCAGCAATACTAATCAAAATGTCAATGGAAACAATCATGCGCACGAATGCATGGTTACATCTTTTTCCGAGTTAGTGGAACTCTCCCAGGAAGCTGTTGACAGCTTTTTCGACAGTCTAAATGATATGATGTTCTCACCAGAGCAGAAATAGAGACTTTTGAGCAAGCTCGCACACGGCGTTCCCTGAATTTGGCCTTCAACTAGAATAGCAAAATACCATGAACAATTTTCCCTCCAGTTCACGGACAGCAATTTTTTTTCAGCAGCCCCAAAATATTTTTACGAATTTTTCGGGACACTTATTTTCTGCTTAAAGTAAGAACTATTCTTAGAGAACTAAAATTTCTATTTTTAGATACTTTATAGACATTAGCTGCCCGCTGGTATGTTCATAATTATTTTATTCTGTGATGGAATGGTCTCGAAACTTTTTTCTGTATTAAGAGCCATTTCATGTGTAAATTCTCATATACAAATTAGTGATAATGTATAGATATGCGTGATTACTTTAGCATTATTCTACAGCTTGAGTGCATATATTACATGTGACTGTTTTTTCCGTATATTTGATAATTTCAAAATGCATTTATGTATTTTGGGGTGGTAAGGTATACACGATACTCTACAGTATGTTTTACTATGCATAGATTCGTAAATATGTCCATAGTTAGCGTGGAGTGGGTGTGATGTATTCCTATAGGTTCTGTATCGATCCCCCTATTCCTGACCCTATTCTGGTTAACAAGTTAACTAGCAGCCATCCCATGAGGCAGAAAACCCCCATGATGCAGGAACCGTTATCTGATAAAGCCACACTACGGCACAGGAACGTGTTATCTGATTAGGTCATAACGCTTGCCATCTAATTAGACAAGCGATATTCCTCCAGCCCCTGATAAGGCATACGGAGTTCTCAAAACAAATCAAACCTATGACAGACCTGGGCAAAACCCTGCGGCCATTGTTTTGATTTCACCGAGAACTTCAGCAAAAGAATATGCTAACGACCAGGTCGTATGACATCCTTATTGACGTATCTATGTCCATCCTTACGTCAATCTCGGCACCTTAAAGGTATAAATATTACCGATATTGCCCTATGCAAACACACGTGGTGGTGACGAGATCAGAGCAGCCAGACTTGCCGAAGCCCAGAGCAGAGCAGACCCCGCTGGCGCAGCCCCGCCTTCCTGACGCGCTGAGAACGAGACGCTGCTTTCTCCTGCCGAGAAATCCAGCTCCGGCGCTTCCGGGTAGCCCTCGCAGGCAGCCTGGGATATCGAGACCAGAGACGAGAGATACCATCCCTCATTCATCCTAGATTCCAGGTACAGAACTGAATAACCCCTTGCAGAGAATTCTTTAGTCAGTCACTTGGCAAAACAAACTTAACTTAAACTGTAACTTTCTATTCCCGCCCACGTATTAGGCTTAGGTCAGGTACACGGGGTAGGCGTAGTTAGAAACACCAGTTGAGTACGATTTATCAAATGTAAATGTGTATGTATTCATTTTATTCATTTTAAACCTTCATATGGCTTAGAAACCATATCAATGTTTTTACAGTATTATTTTATACTTCTGCTTTTATTGTATGCACTTTACTTAACCATAAGTATTGCAATAATATCGATCCATTTCTCTTGTATGAGAAAAGAGACTGATCAATAAATAACATCTTTTATTGAACACGCCAGTCTCTTCCTTTTCTCTACAATCTGGTGAGACTAAGAATGCACGTACTGACTGAGTAAAATAAGTCGTCTTTTGTTTTCACACGACTCTAGAGATACACTCTTGATTAGGGGAGAGCAAAGTTGTCATGTTCTATGGTTGTCAGAAACTAAATCCCTTCTTGTCTATCCAGGGAGGTTCAACTCCTCCTTGCCTATTCGAGAAAGTTTCTAGTGAACTCTGAGCTAGCTGGCAAAACCCAAAACTTTAAGTCTAATATCGACAGTAGTAGACCTAGTTAACGTCTGGTCTAGGCCTATACTATTGAAGGTATTATTCCAATGCGCAGAGCCTATTGGGATAATAGGAACTACACTACACCTGGCTATTCATCAATTTTGAATGTGATTATCATATGTTCAGGCCTAACTCTTTGCACCCCCAGCTCTAACCTATCGCGAAAGTTGCTTCCTGCCAAGTTTTCCAAGGGCTCTCCTTAACCTTTATTAAGTGAATATCTGACTTTAAAGACCTTTTCAAGTCAGTCATGTGAGTGAAGTTCACGTAGTATCTGTCAGCTGAAATAAGATAGCCTTCGCCCTGTTGATGGTGATGCCCGCTATTCCACCAAATCGAATAAATTCCTGGAGGAGTGTATCCAAGTTTATGGATGGAGGCCGAATGTATAAAGTAATGTAATCCGTGTATGGAGACAAGGACCCACTAAGGTTGAAATCGAGGCCACGGTGCAAATGGTGTTGTCGCAGCTGGGACGCCAAGGGCCCCATCACAACAGCAAAGAGAATAGGGGACAGTGAGTACTCCTGACACGTGCCCCTGGCAACTGGAAAAGGGGCAATGGACCTTCCTGACACAAAGCTGGATTGAACCAGGTGGGCCATATGAGGAAGAAGAGGCAGGAGCCACTAGGCAAAGAGTTTTTCTAGGATCTTATTGTCTAAATTTATCATTGAAAGAGACCTCTAGCGTTCGAATCGTTTAGGTTCCTTGTCAGGTTTCAGGATGGTCACAATAAGAGCCTCCCACCAGAAAGGAGGGAGGACACCAAATGACCCAGATTCCTTATACATATCAAGGACCTGGGGTGCCAGCAGAGATGCTAATTCTTTAGAAAAGGCTGTTGTAAGGCCATCGAGGCACAGGCCTTATCTCCAAGTAATCTCACAATAATCTGTGTGATCTACGCCACTATGAAGGGCTCTTTCAGAAAATCTATCTAGATATTTATCTCTATCCAGAGAAGCTGCACTGAGTCTAGGTCGAGGGTCAATTTGGGAGCGGAAAGGTGGGAGGGTAAGCAGGTGGTATGCATATTGGCTTTGTAATCCACCATGGTGAGTTGAACGACCTCATTTCCAACCTCTATGTTTTGGTGGTTGTCTAATAAGTCGAGCACATAGTCATTCGCCCAGGGGTTTACGAATCAGCTCAGGCAAGTTCTTGTCTGACCTCTCTGCCTAACCGAAGTGCCTCGCTGGAGCCTTCCTTTCCAGATTGTGGGTCCGCCTCTTACTTCGCATGTTTACTGTGAATGGACGCAAGGGCTCCTCCTCGCCAGTGTTGAAAGTATTGAAGTTCTAAAGCACAAATGTCAGCGTCTACTCATTAGGATCATCTTCAACGCTCCAGACTGTTTAGCTCAGTGAATGACCACCTTGAAGGCTTCCCAGAGGGTGGACGGGAATTCACAGACTGTGAGTTCAGGGTAAAGTAGTCCACAACGGGTTCCTAAACTTCATGGTGGAACTCCTGGTCCCCAAGGTGCCAGGAGGAAGCTTCAAAGAAAAAGCACATGGGACAGCATCAGTCAGGCACATCTCCAGGAGCACGGGCATGGTCACACAGCTTCCAGGGAAGGTGTCTGACATCAAGGGTCTCAGAGACCACATCTCTGGTGGCTAGCCAAAAATCTATTCTAGACCAAGGGTTGTGCCTGGAGGTAATGCACGTCCCCTCCGTACTTTGTAAATTATGCGCACACCAAACATCCATCAGGCAATTGTCAGCTATAATTGTGTGGAGATTTGCAGCAGATTGTGGGTGCAGGTGGCATGTCATGGTAGATCTGTCTACAGTGGCATCTGGTATCACATTGAAGTCTCCTCCCCATAATATCACCCCTGGTCCCACATTGCCCACCAGCCTCCAAACCTCCGCAACGAAGGCAGGGTCATCTGTGTTGGGGCCTTGTACCATGACAAGTATTAATGGCTGGCCCTGTAAGATTTAGAACAGCCTAATGTACCAGCCCTGTGGGTCACAAAGTGCTGAGCATCTGTGCAATTATACGCATATCCAAAGGACCACACTTACTCCCCTTGCATATTTGAGTAGCAGGCCACATGTTTTTCACTCAGCCAATGCGCCCTCAATCATGTTAATGTTGTGGTCGTCAAGTGGAGCTCTTGCAACAGGCATATTTTTACTTTATGGCACTATGAATAGGAGAAGGCTTGTTGTGCCTTTCGTCTGTCATTCATGCCCCTAACATTCCAAGTCAAACATTTAATTGATGCCATCAGGTGTCATAGAGAGTACTAAAGATGCTCCCAAGGATGGGTGCTAGCAATTGAAAGTGGAAAATATTGCAACGTTGAGTGGCAGAACAAGAAGCAAACCAAACATACACAAAACAGTGTCATGACAATGTCTCTATACCCACCTTTCACTTTGGTGCCCCAATTGGGCCAAATGTGACCAGCCCACTTGCCCAACAATTCCCTATATAATCTGTAGCAGCTTAAAGAGATTCATCCCAGGATGTGGTGAGGACGAAGCCCAACACTCCCCTAGCACACGAAGGCTCTGTGACAAGAAGAAACAATTGGAGCAGACAAGTGTGAGTGTATAAAGAGAAGGTTAAAAGTTATAATTGTCATGTCATGGGGTATAGGGTTGTTGGGTTGAACTGCCATGTTACAGTCTGACTACAGGAGGAAATCGTCTGGCCCCGGGAGGTGCCAAAGTTCTCATCTCTCATTGTCAGGGAGGTTCAAAGCATTCAATTGTTTAAACTGAGCCAGTCATGTCCCGAATCCACAGATGAGGTTGGAGAGGGTTTTCTTACCACCGACAACCCCCTGGTGATCTTGGCAGCCACCTTCAAGAATGTGAAGATGAGTATTTTTCCCAAGTGTTGTAAACGAAGTTGGGCATGATAAATCAAGGAGTACTTAGTATCCATCTTGTGGAGGGTTTGTTTCACCAGAGGAAAGTAATGCCTGGCAGTCTGAACGGCCACAGTGAAGTCTGGAAAAATGGAGCTCTTGCTGCCCTCCTGAAACTAGAGTGTATGACATTCTCTAGTAAGGCAAAACACAGTGTCTCTGTCTCGCTAATTCAAGAACCTCACTATAATCAGCCACACAGGGGCCTCCTGGAGAGGACGCTGCCCCAGTCATCTGTGCACCCTCTCAACAATCAGCATGGGGAAAGGCTTCTCCGAAGAGTGTCCATTGCAGGATTTCTAAGAAGTCCTCCATGTTGCCCATGATGGTCCATTCTGGGACACCAAGAATACCAGATTGCAGTGCTGGGACTGCACCTCTAAGTGCTCATTCTTATTCCAAATGATTTCTAGGACTTTCTCCATCTGGAGAAGGCATTCTCCTGCCAAGGAGTGAGAGTCCTCCACATAAGAGGTATGATATTTAAGTTGGTCCAGTTGTTCCTCGTGCCGGTACACTTTTTCGTCCAAGCGGTCAAAACAATCTGCAAGCATGTCAATTTTGAAGTCATTAATGTGCAGGCATTGCTTAAGGTCCATAAGCATGGAGCGGATGTCTGGCCGATTCTCCCTCAGTCTGGGAGCATTGCGCAAGCCCTTCCTGTGAGAATTCCATGGTGCGTGTCGTCCTACATATTGCCAGCCTTCCCCTTAGTAGTGACAGTCAAAGTGGTCACCCCCGGGAGGGGGGATAGTAGACAGTCAACGCAGGGGAGACAATGCAAAGCAGACAGTCCAGCTCCTTCACTGCCCAGTCAGGTAGCACGTTGATGCCAGTCACGAATACAATTAGGCTGGCCAGGCAGGTCAGCTAGAAGGGGAGTGCAGTCTATATGCTCCTACCTGCAGTGGTTTCAGAAGGGTTAATCCGGAGGGGACATGACCATTGACCAGGATCAGTGAGCAACTTTCTCATTACCGCTGCAGGGCCGCCTCCGGAGAGTCCTTGCCTAACCCTGGGAAATCTATCTTGGGGGCAAGAGCAGACATGCAGCAGCCAGGATTATCAAAAGTCCAAAGTCGGGTCAGCAGAGAATATCGGGTCAAGCCACAGTAGCCAGGGCCCACCAGCACAATACGAAAGTCTATCCCATGAGCAATCCATCACCGCAGCAAGGGTGCACTATTTACTTCATCACAACATCACCGCTGGAGCTCCCCAGCTCACCCCGCATCCTCAGCTAAGGTGTGTCCTTCTATTTAAGGAATTGTAACTGTGCAGAGCAGAACAACTGGGGGGGCACTCCAGTCCAGGACAAAACAGATGCAGCTCATCCCAGCTAACCCCAGGGAGAACAAACAGGACTGTGGCTTGCCCAGATGCTGAGATTATGATTCCACTCTGGCCCCCTGCACTACACATGGCCCTGAAGAGCCAGTGGTGTAACAAAAGTTGAGGGGGCCCCCCTGCAAGGTATACTGAGGGGCCCTGCAATGGTGATGTATTTCTATTTGTTTTGAATATGTAATGTTAATGATTTCCTTATTGGGCAACTTGGAATGCATTCCTGTTGCAGAATGTTGTCCTTTGAATGTTTGGAGTCTTCTTCAGTCTTGTGTTTGGTGGGTTACAGCAGTTGCCTGTTGGACTCCGGTACTCCTCCTGTGGGTGAATCACCTATTGAATAAATCAACTTAATCCAACAACATTTGGACTGTTGGATTGATCTTCTACATATTGGCGACAGCCAGGATATATTTGCCGTGTTTCACCCACCGACCCACGCAAAACTTTGGATTTTTGGCACATTTCTATGGATTTGGTTCCATCTGGCTAACTCGTTATGACATTGTAGGAACAATTCTGCAGACATTTTTCTGTATTATGCTGATTCAGACCCAGTACAACACCAGTGGTACTTCAACCATGTTGGTAAGAGTGTTTCGAAGTGGTTGTGATTCTGACACTAAATCTGGTGTTAATATGCCCGCATTCTGAAAAGGACAGCCCCTTATGCGGTATCTTCATTGTTTGGAAGATTAAAGCTGTCACTAAAAATCAGAGCAGTCATCAATTGGGGTCTGACGTGCTTTGAGTTACCATCACACGCATCTTGTTTTCATTTAAATCAAGCGCCTTACCTGACTCGCGACCCTCTTGATCGTTGGCTAGCGTTCCATTACGTGGAAGCCACTTGGATTCGGAGAAACTGAGGACGCTGAGTTTCTTGGAACGTTCATCGCGTCATCAACGTGATTGTTATCAGCGACATCGCGCAGGATTGGACCCATTCATCATCGGACGACGGACTACAGACTATCGCTGAGCGAATTCAGGAACACGCTTTTGCACGCCGAAAGCCATCCGGCTGAGCGTAAATAAGAGTGACTTCATTTTGTTTTTGTCTTCGTTTCTATTTAATTCTAGTCAGTCTGTTTTGTTCATCTTAAGTATGTTACACCTTTTGCTTTATCGGATGAACGAATTAAGCTTTTAAATCAGTTTGGGCCCGATGTAGGTCACCAAATACCGGTCGGTAACAGCCGAATTTGGCCGTTACCGATCGGTATTTGGTGATTGAGATGAAGGAGGTAATATTTTGCACAATCTGTAAATTTACCGAATCGGTAAATTTACAGATTCTGTAAAATACCGAATCGGTAATTTTACCGATTCGGTAAACTCCAGATGTAGGTAGCACTGTTGACAGTGCTACAGGCCTTCAGAATTCGGTATTTTACCACCCAATCCTATTGGGTGATAAAATACCGAATACAGGTGTACATGCACATCTGTGCATGTACACCTGTGCCATGTGACAGACAGACATGCCCTTAGGGCATGTCTGTGTGCCACATGGCACACATGCCTGTATTTGGGGTGTCAAAGTGACACCCCCTGCACCCTTGCTGCAATCGGTATTTACCGAATCGGTAAATACCGATTCGGTAATGCCCATTGATTCCTATGTGCTTCAATGCCCATAGGAATCAATGGGCATTACCGAATCGGTATTTACAGAATCGGTAAATACCGAATCTCAACGATTCGGTATTTACCGATTCTGAAATACCTACATCCCCCCCCCCTCCATTTTACCACTTCTTAAATACCGAATCGGTATGATTCGGTATTTAAGAAGTGGTAAAATTAAATTACCTACATCAGGCCCTTAGTCTTGAAATTTCAATTAAGACTCTGTGGGATTGTTCTCTATTTTAAATTTGACCAGATAAGTCACATCACAAAGGTGAACTAGAGTACTATTAGACTCATTTAGGGGAGACAATTACAGGCTCACCTTAAGTGAGTGAAAACATATTGAAACTTCTAGGTTATTACAACGGTGTACCTCTTGGCTTATTTAAAGGAATCAATTTATGTTTCTTTCATCTTTCAGGAAGGGTTTGACATAGATCTCTCTAGGGGTTAAGTACTTTATTTTAAAGTTAACAATAATAAGGATTTATTTTCTTTTTGTCATAATGTCCTTGGCACAAGAAGTTACTCAACCACCCCCCTTTTTGGAAAAACCAGGTAAACATGTAATGCTATGGGCAGAATGGTTTGGTTTCTTTGAAAATCACATTGTAGCTATTGATGCTGTGGAATATTCTCTTCCTCGTAAATTTGCATTATTATTTGGTAGCCTAGGTTTAGCTGCTCAACGCATTTTCAATTGTCTTACACCTATTCCTCCTCTTTCAGGTTAATCTGGTGACAGACAATGGAATGTTTATCTAGAAGCTATTTCCAGATTAAAGAAGCAATTTGAGGAATCTCCCAACATTATGTTAGAAAGACATACATTTTACAAAAGGAAACAGAAGGAGGATGAGAAAGTAGAAGAGTATATTTCCGCATTAAGGGTCTTAGCGATTTCATGTGATTTTGGTCCTCTGTTAGATAATTATATCAGAGATCAATTTGTTTGTAATTGTGCTTCACCTAAAATTAAAGAAAGGATTCTCAGCTGTAAAAATGCTTCATTATCAGAAGTTATAGATTTGAGTTTAAGTATTGAAACATCTATAATTCCTACGAAGGTAATGGTGCCAGATTCTGCTCCTAAAGTGAACACGGTTTCTGATGAAAATGAGGCTGAAAGTTTATATGCTGTTGGGGGAAGGATAGGCATGATTAACCTTTGAAGACAGCTCAATTCAAAAGTCAAAGTCAAAATTACTGTTATAGGTGTGGCTCTAAATTTCACATTAGGATTTTAAGGTGTGCCCAGCTTTGAGTAAACGTTGCACCATGTGTAAAAGAATAGGACATTTCCAGAAAGTTTGTAGGTTTCAAAAGAAGCCTGTAAAGGTTAATTGTGTTGATATGGATGAGTGTTCAGAATCTTTTGACATTCTCTTATTGACTCTAGATTCTGAGGAGGATCACATTTTTATTAAGGGTCCTTTATGTGACGGTACTATTAATGACACAGAAATCACCATTCTTCGGGACACAACATTTTATGAAAAATGGGGCAAAGAGGTTGAATTGTTTCAAATGGATGTGAACCCTAAAGCTTTCGGAGAGAAATATTTTGACATGGTGGGATTCTTGATGGGAAATTTACAAGTACTAAAGAGATCAATTTACACTAAGATCTATTTAGCAATAAAAGTAAAAAATATCATAGGTTGGAAGGACTTAGCGAAAATGGGTTTGTATCTAGTATCTGGTGACGACAATCCTAATAAAGTAAGATAATTCCCTATTTGTTATGTAGATGATGCGAAGATTGATCGTTCTGATTTGTTAAATGAATTTAAAAACGTTTATTAGTGAAAAGATTGGATTGATGAAAGGTGTATAACACAGGATTAGATTAATGCCTGGTGCTTTGCTGGTGTCACACAAAGTGCGCCGGGTACCTTTGAGTCTGAGAACAGAGTTAAAAAAAATGTTCGATGATTTATGTGATCAAAAAATTATTCAAGCGACTGAATCCTCACAATGGGTTGCCCCCATTGTTGTTGCACGAAAAAAAAATAACGAGATTAGGTTGTGTGCGAACCTTAGGGGTCTTATCAAGAACATTAAAGTGGATTGCCATCCCCTTCCCAGGATACATAAACTGTTGGCCAATTAGTTAATAGACTGGAAGTCTGCTTACCATCAAATTCCTTTGTCTAAAGAATCCCAAGAATTGACTACCTTTATTACCCCGTTTGGAGCTTTTAAATTTCTAAGGCTTCCATTCAGATTAGCATCGGCAGCCAGCGTCTTTCATAGACTTATGGACACCTTATTCAAAGACCTTATTGGGGTTCAGGCTTACTTGGATGATATTTTGATTTTTGCAAAAAGCCTAGATGAACATAATATTCTTTTGAGAAAAGTGCTGTCTATTCTAGGGGAAAGAAGCATTGTAGTGAGAGAGGATAATCGCAAATGTGGTCTTTCTGAATTAGAATACTTGGGTCACACAATTTCTGAAGCAGGGATTAAACCAAAATTCTCTGTGGTAAGGGCACTGTAAGAGACTAAACCTCCTGGTGACAAGGACTCTTTACGCTTGTTCTTGGGTCTTGCTGAGTACTATGCCAGGTTTGTGGTCAACTATGCGCAAGTGGTGGAACCACTTCGCATGTTACTCAAAAAGGGTCAAAATTTGGTTCGGCTAAAGAGCTAGAAGAATTTTTAACAAGGTAAAAGAGCTGATTATGTCCGCTCAGGCACTTCATGCTTTTAGAGATGATTGTATCTCTACTATTTATGTGGATGCAAGCATGAACGGTTTAGGGGCAGTGTTAAGTCAAGAAGTGGATGGCAAAGAACAGAGAGTGGCTTTTGCTTCTAGGTCTCTTCGACAATTTGAAAATCATTATAGCACTATTGAGCGGGAGGCGTGGCCTGTGTTTGGGCGGCTCAGAAATTTAAAACATATATTTGGGGCTGTCAATTTGTGATTTTGTCGGATCATAAACCTCTCTCCTTTACTTTTTAGCAAAGGTGTGGGGAATAACAATCTCTCCCCAAGGTTAATAAGACTTGTTTCTAAACTTCAGGAGTACAAATTTGAATTGAAACATATTGCAGGAGGGAAAAATTTCCGTGCAGATTGTTTATCCAGAAAGTTAATGGAGAAGGATGATGAAGATGATTTGGTGGAAGAGGATGTGGAATGCGTGACTGTAATTGACGCTATTGAGGAGTGGAGTTCAGTGATCTCAGAAAAGGAGTGGAGAGAGGCATGTTTAAGGGATCCCATTTTAACTAAAGCAATGGAATTTTCATCGAAGGTTTGGCCTGATGTTAGAAATGTATCTGGGTAATTGAGAAATTTTGCACAAGTTGGTGACGAACTTTCAGTTAAGGATAATATTCTGTTGAGGGGCGATAAATTTGTACCTCCAAATGATCTAAGGAATACCATAGTGAAAATGGCTCAAAAGGGCTATTTGGGAGTAACCAAAACGGTGATGAGAATCAAATTACATTACTGGTGGGCAGGTTTAGATGCTCAGGTCAGGTCGATGGTGAACAATTGCGAAGAATGTTTGGTATCAGACAAACATTGGGAAACTTATGATTTTCCCTTGCAGCCTAATCAATTTGCTGTTTCAGCATGGGAAAAAGTAGGGCTTGATTAATCTGTCCCCTATAATGTTCTACCAGAAAACATGAGATACTTAATTTTGGCAATAGATTCTTTTTCTAAATGGATATATTACGAATTTGTGGATACTCCAAACTCTGATAATACTATTTCAGTTTTTAAAAGAGTGTTTTTATTGGAAGGGGCTCCTCAAACGCTGGTGACAGGCAATGGTACGCATTTCGTCTCAGATAAAATGCATACATTTCTAGATTTACATGACATTAAACAACTCAAAGTCGCGCTTTACTCCCCATCTTCTATTGGATTGGTGGAACGCCGTGACAAAATTATGAAAGAAGGTATTCAAATGGCTATTGCTTCTGGGTTGGATGTGGGAAAGTTTTTGGAAGAAAAAAATTGGAATTACAATACTTCCCCACATTGTACAACCTTGGTTACACCTTTTTGAACTGTTAAGAGGTAGGAAAGTACATTCGAATGTGTTACATTCCTGGTGGGACAGGAGGAATCCTGGTGATAAAAGGTATGATGCCAGTGAATTGTCAAATACAGTTAAGCATACGCAAGAAATGATGAAAAGAAATTTGGATAGAAAAAGCAGTGTGAAAGATGTGCAAATTTCAATTGGAGACTGGGTGATGATCAAAAAACCTTTCAAGGTGTCCAAGGGCAACTCTATTTTTAGAAACCCGATTGAAGTGGTCAAAGTGAGTAAAGGAGCCGTGTTTTGGGGGGAGAAGGGTTGGTGGAATTATAGACAAGTCGTAAAAATGTCAGATCATCAAGCCAGTTTGGTTAAGAAAGTGAAAAACACATCTTGTCAGGAACATTGTGGTTGGACACACTGGTTACAAGCTGAAAAAAAAGATAATAGTCAAATTCATAATAGTGAAAATTCATGTATGTTCAACTCATCTATCGCTTCTTACAGCAGGAGAACTCCCGCGAGATTTAATGAATTTACTATATATTTGTGATTTTTTTTAGTCCTTTATTAAAAGGGGAAGGTGATGTAATGGTGATGTGTTTCTATTTGTTTTGAATATGTAATGTTAATCATTTCCTTATTGCGCAACTAGGAAGCATTCCTGTTGCAGAATGTTGTCCTTTGAATGTTTGGAGTCTTCTTCAGTCTTGTGTTCGATGGGTTACAGCAGTTGCCTGTTGGACTCCGGACTGAAGAGGTAATCCTCCTGTGGGTGAATCACCTATTAAATAAATGTATTTAATCAAACTACATTTTGACTCTTGGATTGATCTTTCACAGGCCCCCGCTCCAGATTTAATCTGGAGCTCTCAGGCCTGAGTACTGTGCTGAGGGGGCCCCCTGCAGCTCGGGTCCCCCTGCGCCGCAGGGGCTGTGGGCTTGTGTTATTCCCTTGTGAAGGGGGGTCAACAGAATCCAACAAGATGAGGATAATTCAGGCCCTTTAAGGCCCTATCGTCTCCTGATCTGCTCAGGATAATGGCACCACTTGGCCCCACCAGGCCCCACCTACTGTGGGGTGCCCCCAGGAAAGAGGGGTCAGGCAGAAAGGCAGTAAAGGCCGGTGGTGCAGGGAGAGTGCAGGTGAGGGCACATCTGCACTCACTGTATACCTACCGCCTGAGGCCCTAGGCTAGAGGCTGTAGCGGGAGAGGGCCATCCTCCCAGCAAAAACTCCTGCAATCCCGCAGGGCGCAATAAGGCACACGGAGGATTCACCACCGGCGCCGACCCATGTCAGTAATCCTCTGCAGCACCCCCCAAGCCCCAAGGGGGCTGCAACTCGAGGCATGGTGAGTGGTCATCTTCTTATCGTGTCAGCCCTGCAAGCAGCATCCAGTAGCAGCAATGACAGTACCCAGTTTGCAACATGCCCGAAGTTGTAGCTCGGGCCCAGCCACCTAAAATTGTTCACTACTGGCACAAATGTTTTCAGAGCGGCATCGGGAGGCAATACAGTTACACGTTCACCTTGATGCCGCCACTAAATGCTGATAATGACCAGATAAAGAGTCTGGCAGGCAGAGCCTCCTTGGGAGGTGGCCGTCTTGCGGCTGGGCTAGCTCTGCCCCCGGAAATCTCATTTTGTTACTATGCAATTTCATGCTCTTACTTTTGTCACTAATCTTTTGAACCAACTCTGAAATTCTTTTGCTGTCTTAGCACACCATGTGGCACAGCAATTGCTTCCACTGAGGAGGGTTTCCATATACCCTTTAAACTTTCTTGCACTTCCTTATAAACAAGGTACATAACACTTTGATCATAGGTCCGCCTATCTAGCAAGGTTTACAATCTGCAATTTACCACCAAAAGCTCAATGCAGAAAGAAATGGACTGGATCTAGAAAGAAAGAAAGAAAGACAAGCCCATGTGTTTAAGGCTACCTAGTTCACCCTGTTGAAAGAGGCCACCAAGGAGTACTTTGATCAAAGCAGGGCCACTGCTTTGGTGGTTAATTCCAGCCCATGTGACTTTCGGGGGTCATTCAAGCGTGTACTACCCTTGAGATGATGCTAGCACCCTATTGCATTCCTGATGAAGTAAAGTCTGACAAAGGACACCCATACTAGCGATCAGATTTTCAGGAATATCTCGACAATCCCAATATCCAATACAAGAAAGTGACACCAAGACGTAAATAAGTAAATAACAAGTTTGAGTGGTTCATGCAGACCTTCCAGGAAACTATTAACATTGCTGTGGGACATCAGCCAAATAAGCCGATGATTCAGCATGTCTTTTGGACTTATGTGATTGAGTGATATTGAGCTACTCTCTGTGCCCCTGATTCCATGCATTTTAGACAACATATTGAGGATATACCCTTGTGGATCCAGGTTGGACATTACCTACTGCAACATCTGCCATGACAGAGTAAAGAGAAAAATGAATAATGGCCAAACAACCAAACAAGGGAGTACATCTATCTCAGATAAATGTTGGTGATCAGATACTACTCATCCAAGGCAAATGTTTAGGGAGGAAGATCAGACTACCTTTTGGACGCTCTTGATGTAAGGTGGATGAATGTAAAAAATTAATGGTAATTGTTCAACTTTAGAATGAACAATTGAAAAGGACTTTATTCAAGTTTACATGTCTCTGACAGACATCTAGTGCACCCAAAATGTCAGGCAGCATATGCACCGAGGTACACCACTCCTGATCAATGGGGCAGAGAAGGGCTCTTTGATAATGAATCTGCTTCAATGACAAGCAACCACACGATTGAAATGGAACATTAGACATGTCCTATAACCATGAATGAAAGGAAATGATGCACACAGTACAAGCACATCCATGGTCATCCCAGAAAATGCCTGAGAACTTTGTTTAGTATCCA
The DNA here is from genome assembly GCF_964261635.1 of Lissotriton helveticus. NCBI lineage: Eukaryota > Metazoa > Chordata > Amphibia > Caudata > Salamandridae > Lissotriton > Lissotriton helveticus. The sequence goes on from NC_136065.1 coordinate 1,525,037,956, forward strand.
AATGGGTGTGCAATTATCCATTAAGCACCATCATTAACTAGAGTTATTTATTTGCGTGGTACATATGGTTTTTATATTTCTGTTGTATATGGCTTACATAGAAAGTATTTATCATGATATAACCAGACACAATAAATGTATTCACTGCAGTGACATCACAACAGTGGTTAATAAAAGTGAATAACCACTGTTGTGATTACATCCTTGTGAAGTGCTTTCTTCCCCTTTGTTCGACTGCCTCACTGGGATTCCAGAGACCCAAGTGCAGCAACGAAATGGCATTTGACGTATCTCAAATGTATCTCCCATGTATCCATAGAGCTGTGATAAGTGCCTTCTCACTAGTGAGACAACGCTGAAAGAGCAAAGTAATCCGCACTGACAAGCAGCTTTTAAAAAGAGCAGCTGTCAGTGTTGTGTCATATTACCTTAAGGCCATGGAGCGCAGCTTTTGACTGGGAAGGACGGAATTTATTTATTTATTGGGCTTGTTAAGCGCGACAGATACCCAAAAAGGGCTTCCCGGCGCTGTGACAGAAAACTGAACCAGAGAGACAGGAAAGGGAAAGGGAAGAAAACCTAAACAGGTCACTGATTAAAAAGCCAGGTCTTTATGGCCTTGCGGAAGTGGGTGTACCAAGTTTCTAAACGGAGGGATTGTGGGAGGGAGTTCCAGAGCTTCGGGCCTAGGCGAGAGAAAGATCTTCCCCCTATCCTTGCACGTGATATTTTGGGGACACAAAAAAGGCCTTGAGTAGCAGATCTCAGACATCGGACAGCCGTGTAGGAGTGTACGAGGGTTTGAAGGTATCTTGGTGCATTGCCCCACTTTATCCTATGCATGAGGCTGAGTGTCTTAAATTTGACCCTGTTGTCAATTTTTAGTCAGTGGAGCGCCTTTAGGTGACTAGACATTCGATCTCTCCTGTTGCATCTGCAAAGCAGTCTTGCTGCTGCATTCTGTACCAATTGGAGGCGCCTCATGACTGCCTGAGATGCCCCCAGGTAAAGGACATTCCCATAGTCCAAGCGGGAGGTAATTAGTGCGTTAATCACTGTCTTTGGAGTGTCTTCCGGGAGCATCCATATAATTTTTTTAAGCCATCTCAAGATTGTAAAGCAGGTAGCTGTGAGAATGTTCACCTGGGGCTCCATGGTTAGGCCGTTATCAATGGTGACGTCTAAATTACGGACTTGATGCGATGGGGTTGGCAGAGGGCCTATTTCGGATGGCCAGTGTCTGGACTTCCAGAGGTTTTGATTGGGACCTACTTTCAGAACCTCGGTTTTGCTTCCATTCAGTTTAAGCATGTTTTTATTCATCCAGGAGGAGATGTTTCTCAGACCTGTCTGTAAGCGCGAAGGGAAGTCAAGGTTATCATTTGATAGTGAGAAAACAATTTGGGAGTCGTCGGCGTATGTGAACATATTCAGACCAGCTGATTCAGCGATCTGGGCCAACGGGGCAACGTAGAGGTTGAAAAGTAGGGGACTTAATACAGATCCCTGTGGAACTCCGTACGGGGAAAAATGAACTTTGGATGTCGCATTACTGGAGGAGATTTGAAATGTCCTGGAAGTCAGAAAAGATGCAATCCATTCTAGTGCCTTTCCTTTAATGCCCATGTTGGAAAGGGACGCGAGCAGTGTGTTATGGGAGATGGTGTCAAACGCCGCGCTGAGGTCAAGTAGAATCAGCGCAGCTGTATTTCCCCTGTCCACCAGTTGTCGAAGGTTTTCCACAACTCCAAGTAGTGTAGTCTCCGTCGAGAATCCAGTGCGGAAACCCGATTGGGAAGGGTGTAGGATGCTGTTTGTCTCCGTAAAACTGGCTAGGTGTTCATAGACGTGCTTCTCCAAAATTTTGGAGAGGACAGGCAGGAGGGATATTGGGCGAAAGTTTGCCAGGATTTTACGGTCGGCCGATGGTTTTTTGAGAAGGGGCGAGACCATGGCATGTTTCCAGGACGGCGGGAGCGTAGCCGTGGAAAGAGATAGATTTAAGGTTTGACATAGCACGGCAAGAAGAGGAGTGTCCAGGACTCTGAGTATAGGGATCGGAAGGAGATCCGGATTTAACCTTCCCTAAGATGTCACGCAGACCATGAACATCGATCTGAGGCCATGAAGTAAGTGGAGCATGGGACGGAGGAGGTTGGACATAGATGTCCTCTGTATTGGGGCTGGAATTTTGCACGCTTTTGGATTGAGCCTGATGTAGAGTTGCTATGTCCTGATAGATTGTCTCAATCTTGGATGTAAAATATTTCGCCAATTCCTCACATTGGTGGCTGTTGAGAGGAAGAGGTTTGGCGGAAGTGTTACCGCCTGCTAGTTCTTTTACAAGATTAAAAAGGATTTTAGATTTGTTGGTTGCTTCAGATATGGATTTGGCTACATAGTTGGCTCTTGCCTTGTTACAGGCTTTGTGGTAGAGCTTGAGCTCGCTTTTATAGTGCGAGCTGGCAGCCGGGGAGTAGTCCTTCCTCCAAAGGCGTTCTAGTCGTTTACATTTTGATTTAGAAGCCTTAAGTTGTTCATCGTACCATAAGGCAGGAGAGTTATGGGAGGTGTTTTTTTTGTGAGTTAGGGGCAGGCTAGAGCATCCAAAAGCCATTTACACATTGCACAAAGGGTTGTGAGGATGGGTGATTGCATTCACAGAGATTTGTAATGTTTCTGAACTTATGTTCTTCTCAAGTTTAGGATGTTTAATGAGGGTTGCTGTTGATAGTTGTTTGATGCACAAGAGCAAGTATACTAATCAGGGGTAAGTTGTCACTTAATGGAAGTCTGCTACAGTGTGAATTTGTATTGACAAGTGATGTGATGTTACTGGTTTTGCTTCTATTAATTGTGAAGTCATTTGATTTACCTTGCTGATTCTCTCCTATTTGGGTTGAGCAGACAAGCTTTTGACCTGATTCACAAAGGACCTGAGCACTCGTGGTAGAGGCCTCATTCTCCAGGCAGAATCTCCGCAGTGAGAATTTTCTTGTGGAAATTCCTCTTCCATGCGGAGCCTCCCCACCACTGTGGGTCTGCACCATGAGTGTGGAGGCCCTTTGTGAATCAGACCCTGTTTGTTTTTTTGTGGCTGTTTGGTGTCAGGAAAGGACTTTGCACTTTTCTCCCAACTTACGGAAATGTCACAGTGCCATTGCTTAGTCAGTTAAGGAGTGGTGCCAAAATTGGTGAGATGTCACCAGAGTCATGCTGTCACTCAATGGCTGTGATTAATTGTGCTTTGTCATAGCCATGCTGTGGTAGGTTGACCTTTGAAATAGCCAGACTTTGATTGGTTGCTTTTCATCTATCCGTTTTCTGATGAGAATAATGGATGCTGTGTTTAAAAAGCCTAAACCTCCTAGCATACCTGCTGTGCAGGAAGAATAGATGCCTCCAAAAGACTCGCCTGTCTACAAAATCTGAAGGGGACATGAAAGTTTGCATACCCAAATACCTGGTGTCCAGCTATTTGGTAGGGGATGACACAGGCAAGTATTTTTCCTGTTATGAGGTGGTGTTTAATATGCACAGGGTGCCAGAAGAGTGTTGTCTGCAATGGGGAGGGATACTGCTAGATGCAGAACAAGCCTTGTGTGGATTTTCTTGATTATGCCAGAAAGGCATTGAATGTTTGTTTGTGGGGCAGCATAGTTAATGATTTTACTGGGCTGTTTAATCTGATACTGAGAGAACACATGCTCAGTACCTATTTTGTGGAGCTGCGTCAGCAACTGGTTGACAGCAAGATCACTGACCCCAGAGAGATTGCACAGGAGTCAGACCTCTGGATCACTACCAGAGTGTCAAAGAAGGTGCCTGGGAGAGCCCCAAGAAGGGTGGTTCAGATTCCCGCCACAAGAGTGAGCAGGAGGTGAAGGAAGACACATTCAAGTCCAAAAATAAGGGGGAGGAGAGGGTTCCCATGCCCCTTCTGAGAAACAGGGTGGGAGTCTAGTGAGCGGTCTGCCATTGTGGCCACTTTCCACCCCTGGTGGTTTGTTTGTTCTGAGTTAGAACACAAGCAGGGGACTCTATCTGTTCAAAGAAACCACCCACTGGTGGGAACTCTACTGGGGTGGATAATGTGGCCTCTGGGCCAATTAGTCCCCAGGGGCAGGTCATAGACAATGCTATGATCTCCCTTAGCTGGGAGGTGGACTCAGAGGTGAGCTGGTGATCCCTGAGGGCATAAGTCATCACTTCCACCAGGTGAAGATGAATGGGATCCTTGTCACTGCTGTGAGAGAAACCAGCCCTGCCAGACTAAGGTTGTGGAAAGGCTGGTTTCTCCAGTTTGTAGGGTAATTCTGGCCCAGGGGCAGAAAATGTCCCCACCCCCCGGCCATGGAGTGGGCTGGAAACGTGACACAGATGAGCGTTACCATATGCACATAGACTGCATTCTGGGGAATGAGTTGCCCCTGGTGTCAGGAGAGTTGGGAGGGACAGCCATCCAGGGTGCCCTAACAGTAGGTTTTATGGGGGTACCCTTCCCAAGGGAACGCTACGAGAGCCCAGCTGGAGGGGCAGGGTGAGGGATGACTCACCACATCCCTGTTAGGGTATGGACCCCTGGCTGAAAACCAGTCTCATGATACCACCCTGGGAATGGTAGGAGGTAGAGTGGAAATGGGGTGACCAACTGCCGGGGCTGTTGTCCCTCACCCTGAGAAACCTCAGAGAACCCTCAGTAGCCCATAGGGAACTTCTTGCCAACCCAAGGCTGGACGAGAGGCCTACCAGTGTCCCCGCTTGGAGCTTCCACCTTGCAAAGGATGGTCCGGGCCGGGCTTTTGACCCTGACAGCTGTCATTAGCCTCTGTTAGTGACTGTCCCTGTGGGTAGAATTTTCCTTGGGTTAGGGACAGAAGTATGATCCAAGGGGAGGTGTAGGCCACATCACTTTGGTGGCCATGGCGGTACTATTTGCTCACTGGGATACGTCTGTAAACAGATTAAGGTTAGGTGCTTCACAGATGTGGTCTACAAGTGTGAGGTGTGCCCCATGAGTTTGTCCAGCTGCTCACGAGAGTGTAGACAGAGGGATCCAACTGAGTGCAGAGGCTTAGAACTGGCAATTACCTCTGCATAATAGGACCTTTGTCTATGTTCTATCACCTAAGCAGGGAAGCTCATCAATGTATTAATTATTCTATCTTGGATTTTGGCTAGGGGGGGGTCGTGTTGGACTTGGCCCTTCCTGCAGGGTTATCCTCTAAACTTTTTGCCTTCACCCTACTGTGTTCTGAACCCATTTCTGTTGGCTGTTATGACTCAGCGCACTTTACCACCGCTAACGACTGCTAAGGTGCTTGTGCTCACTCACTCAAACATGGTGGAAGTGGCTTACACCCAATTGATACATTTAATTTACTTGTAAGCCTGTGACGAGTGGGAAAGGGAGGGTTTGCAACCTTTGAGGTCTGTGTGAGACCTGTATCCCAGCAGTGCTGTCCGCGTCAAATAGCTCTTATTTTTGTGAAGTGAGTTTTTTATTTATCACATGCACGGAGTGTGCTGGAGTCAAAGGTGTTGTCTCTTTTGAATTTTTTGTCTTCGGCTCTGCCCTTGGGTGTCTGTGTCATCTTGGGTGAGGTTTCATATATTCCTGGCCAAGAGCCCATCAGCCATTTGCAGATGAGCGTCATTAGTCGCTCCACAGTGGAGGGTTGGGGGACCAATGAAGTGGGTCATGACCGGAAGTGGACATGAGTCATGCGACTGAGGGGAGGGGGCAGGGTAGAGTCATGTAAAAGTGGGCTACCCCCAGTGATCTCCTCCTTGTCCTTTGATGTGCTGCAGGAGCCGGACTTAATGTTTGTTTGCTGTCCAGGTTAGTAAGCAGTACAGGGGATGTGGCGTAGCAATGAGATTGTGAAGTAATGAAGAGTTTCATGAGTGCAGTTGTTCAGGTTGGGGAGATTAGCGCTCCGCTTTGTACTGCAGTAGTGTAACACTGAGGGCAAGTACTACATTGACAAGTCCATGCCCATGGGCTATACAGTCCCTTTTGCATATTTTGAAACTTTTAGTCGTTTCCTGGAATGGACGGTTCAAGATCTGGTTGGTGTCTGATAACATTGCTCAATACCTGTATGGCTTCCTCTTCATGGGGCCACCGGGGACCCAGGATTAAAAGCGTGCCTTGCAAAATTACAGTCGTAAGCAACGAGTTTGAATCCAAGCACAGCTCACTTAATTTTCTTACGATGTTGAAAGCAGTGTGTGGCAAACTAGACAATTGCCCTAAACGCTCCACCAACAACAGTCCAGACAAATAACTCCCGAAATGATTGTTTGATCCAAAAAGCATTATTGATTTTTATTTTTTAAGTTTCCACACAGGGACTGCCTGGTTCTCCTGTCAGCAGACTATAGCAGTCTAGGGACTCAAGCAGACAGTCTTTCGATAAATATAAACCCGGGTATATAAACATGGCTATAGACTGCACGTTCCTCTGCATGATCCACTAAGTACATTACTCTTTCCATTAGCACAAAGCACAGCAGAACTGCCTTTAAAGAGATCTCTAGTTTCTGTGCAAACTACCAGTAAGCAAATTCCGCAAGTATGGCAGATTATCCGCAACTGCAAGATTTTTGTGGCCTGGGGGTAGAAACATGGGTTTTACCAGGGATTGAAAGGAGAGTGAACATTGGGAAAATGCAGACCACCTAATTGATATTCCTAAAAACTTTAGAATATCGTTTTAATTTGATCTTTTATTTTTAGTGCTAAAAACTCACCGGTGAGAGTGCACTTTAGGGATGAAAAACCATGAAACATCTAACTATTTCCTCAGTGTTAAAGACAAGAAATTTCCACTGAGTTTCCCTCAGACATTTGTACCGTATCCCTTACTATAAACCGTCACATCGTCCTTTTGCAGACAGTATGTCAGCATTTCATTAAACCAATGTATACTCAAGGCGCTTTCTGGTGGCTTACCCTGATTTTCTTGACTGCCTGTGCAATGAATGGGAAGCATACAGCATGTATCCATACACTTTATCATGCAAACTGTGGAAATATAATTTTTTTGACCGCTCTGCATTGCACTTCTCCAATGGGATTCCTGGTAACACCGGCTTTCCAACTAAGGTCAAGGTTTGGGTGTGCGCTATACGCATTGTTTCATGTGAGTGGTGCAAAGAAACTCCACGGTGCTTCTGCGCCACATGCTAAACCCTTTCTTGAATAATGCTTACTGTATGCATGCTACTGCACAACATCTTCCAGGCATGAGTCTATAACGTGCATGGATAACACTTCATGGAACAGCAAGACCGTCGACCTTCTAGCAACAGTAATGTCAATGCTCTGATTCAAAAATATTCACGTTTATAGTTAGGGGCAAGTTGTTGCGTCCCTCACTCACCCATCCACTCTCCTAACTCATCAGCCATTCCACTCAGGTTAATTCCTGCAGTGCTATAACACTTTGTCATCTCCAGACTCTTCAGTGGCAAATAATCACCAACGTTTTTTCACCTGATCCATATCCTCCATCTATAATACATCCACATCTATTTGTAGACTGGTTAGAGTGCGTGAGGCGTTGAAACCCATTTCCCAGCCCGTGCTCCTGCTCTTGACTTTTGGATAGTATGACAATTCCATTGCCAATCTCAATCACTGTTACACGTTTAATACACACTGTGTGTTTTTCCAGAGCCTCAGCTCTTAATATATAATGCTTCCTATCAACCTACTACTAAAGGCACTCCTTCTAACCCTTACTGTTCATGTAACATTTCCTGTATGTTGTAATTGCACCAAAATATAGCAATTGAAACAAATAATTTCGGGGTTAAACACCGGACCGTTCGCTCTTGTCCAATATTACATTCATTACTCTTCCGTCTCATCAATTTCAAGTTCCACAAGCTGCTACTGCTGAAATGTTAAATTTGGTTGAAATCCTGACATATTACATTGCACAGGTTTCTATATATCTGGGGCTGAAGGCATATCCTCATTGAAGTGCCTAAATGCTTCTTGTTCTGCACAGAGGGCGGTAGGCATGGACTATTGACTAACAATAATCAAAAATTGACCCAGTCCTCAAGGCAACACAGAAATATGTGGGACTGTAATTTTTTTTTTTTATTATTTTTCTTTTTATATATGTGGGACTGTAAACAGTTCTAGATTGTCAAAGAGCATTCTAATTATATCTCTAATTATAGAAGTTATAACTCTGTTTCAGTCTATTGCCAAAACTAAAAATAAGCCCATCTCTGATAAACAGAAACCCGACCAACACAGTACAAACATCCACTAGAAGGACAACATTTAGAAAAAGGTGTGAATAGCTAGATGACACCTCACGGGCGCACCACCAATGGGACCCCTGGTTGGTACTCACCAGGTTGGCCCTGTTCTCATCATCGGTGTCAAATAGCTTAACGTAAACGTGTCCAAAACCCAAAGTAAAGAAGAAAACAGTGAATGGTGCAGTGTACACACAACATATATGTGACACGGACTAACAACGTTCAACATATAACACACACACTACTGCGCAACAAGATACAACTCTCTCTTTATATATATTTTCTTGTTGCATTGCAGTAAACATGTAATATAAAAGGGGGAGTTATGAATACTACCTATCGTCTCATACTCAGCCCGCAGCCGACATGTTTCATTGCCTTAGGTATTGTATCAGGCAATTTCTTCAGGGCAAACGTAAATTTAAGGTGCCACTGCCAGCAATACTGTGCTTTAAAATGCTGAAAATCAAAAACATAGAACACATATATATATATATATGTAGCCATCTGCCGGTAGCATTACTGCATATTTAACTCTACATTGTACCCAGTAATAGACAAAAATGCTCGTTACCTAGAGACATCTTTAGCTTTCATACCATTACCAATCTGGCTCTGTGAAACTCTTAGACCCACTTCCAGTCGGTAAGTGTGGTCTTGCCTCCCTTCTATGTTCGCCTGGACAGGAGACACGAAGGGAAGACGCCATACGGGCGCGCATTAGAAACAGCTTTTCTAGTCTCACCGTCTTAACGTTATGTTGTCCTGCATCTGCGTGCTTACTAGTGGAGGGACTTCCAACGGCGTTTTCTCAGCACCGGAGCGCCGGGGCTAAGACGCGTAGTGTATTTATCTGTATTTCCGCATTGTATGGCTCTGATTGGGCAGTAATACCACGTGAAAGGCAAGACCCTGATTGGACCCGCAGATCACGTGACTGTCCTAACCGGCAAGCACCCGATGTTATAATTCATTTATACACTAGCATTCTATTATATTTTTGCGGTGGGGCAATCATAAATACAGAACACTACGACCTCCGCGGGGCATATAGAGGATCGGAAAGCATTGCCGATCCTCAAACACAAAAGCCACATAATAGATCTCAGAAACTACGGGGGCCATATTGGAACGGTGTAGCTTCAAGAAGTTATAGCTGGCTACAAGGGAGAACACACCTCAGTCTGCTAATTATCACCCACCTCGCTTAATTCCTAAGTCCCATAGAGAGCCTAGTGTATTAAAGCCCAGGCATTTAGGTGGAGGGATGTTTTCAGTATTTACATTTTAAAAGATGAAGGCCAGCTACACTGGGTGTCTGATATAATAATCAAAGGTACTAAGTAGCCAATAGAATCAGATAAATGAATAATTCCTATATTTACAGTGTGATATATATGTCATCGGATTTTGGATTATTGAGCCAAGGAACAACTATGTCATCGTAGCTTGTTCCATTCCAATAACTCATTGAGTCCTTGCTGTTCGCTAGATTCCTGGAAAATCCAGCGCGCTTCTTTAGTTGCCAACCGCTTTTCCATAGACTGCGCCTCGCCCATCACTCTTTCCAGTACTACCCATGTAAAGGTGTGTTTGTTACGATGACAGTGTTGCCCTAGCTTTGTTGTTAGCTTGCCCTGTCGTATCGTGCTCAAATGTTCTTGAATACGAAGCTTGATCTTACGTGACGTAAGGCCGATGTATTCGAGGCCGCACTCACAGCTCAATCTATAGACTACATTCGTAGTATTGCAGTTGCTAAAATGATTTAACGTCCAGGTTTTTCCGGATTTTAGCTGGATGGTATTGCATTTATTCGTGATGTGGCACACGGAACAATTCCCACAGGGGTAGTGGCCGTTAGGCACCGTCGAGGCTTCTGGCTGTTTCTTCTCTATCATCCTGGTGTGGACCAGTTTGTCCTTTAGATTGGGGGCTCTTCGAAAAGCAAAACGAGGAGGTGGCATCTTATGGTCCTGCGTGCTAAGGAGAGGCCAATGTTTTCTGATGGCTTGTCGGATTTTTGTGGCCAGCGGGTCGAAAGTCATCACCACTGGTAGACATTCAGATTTTTCTTTTTTGTTTGGCTCTAAGAGTGCTGTCCTTGGTGTGTTTAGCGCCCTTTTGTTGGCTTGACGGATTATTTTGTGTGGATAGTGCCCGGCTTGTAACCTATTACTTAGGTCTATGGCTTGTTCCCTATAAGCCTCAGTCTTCGAGCAGTTCCTCCTGTACCTCATGAATTGACCCACCGGGAGATTGTCCCTGAGGGCTCGAGGGTGGTAGGATTGGTAAGCCAGGAGGGAATTTCTGTCTGTCGGTTTTTGGTGTACTCTAGTCACGAATTTTCCCTCCGAAGCCTCAATATCCAAGTCCAGGTACACTGCATTCGTCCGGTGGTAGTTCCAAGTAAAACGCAGACTCCTGTCTTGCGTATTTAACCAGTTAAGAAACTGGAGGAGACGATTTTCTTCTCCTGACCAGATGAGGAGAACGTCATCGATATAACGCTTCCACAGGCGTAGATGTTCTTTGAAAGGGTTATGATCTGGATCGATGACGTGCTCCTCAAACTGCCCCACATAAATGCATGCCACACTCGGTGCCATTGTAGCTCCCATTGACGTTCCTGTCACTTGGAGGAAGAGCTCGTTTTTATAGCCAAAGAAATTTCGTGTCAGGGCTAACTCTACACATTGTAGGATAAAACTCTGTGGCGCATCATAAAACCACTCTTGCTTACTGAGTGCTTTAGCAGTTGCTACTAGGGCCGCTTCCTGGGGAATACACGAGTATAGCGACTCGATGTCTATGGTCACGATATACTCTGTAGCAGGGTTGTAGGCCATTGAGTCCAGGACATTTAAAATATCCGCCGTGTCTTTGACATAGGAAGGTTGAGTTATTACGGATTCGCGTAGATAGTAGTCTGCGAATTGGGACAAGGGTTCTAGAATTGACTGGATACCCGACACGATAGGCCTGCCAGGGGGAGGCCTGGCAGGCTTATGTATTTTTGGGAGAACATAAAAGGCAGGAGTCCTCGGGTTGGTGTTAACGAGGAACTCCGCCTCCTTTGTACTTATCCATTTCTTTTCTTTTGCATTAGCAACGAGGTTCATAATGATCTCTTTCAGTTCTGATGTTGGATCTCTAACAAGAGGTTGGTAGTTAGTTCTGACATTTAAGAGTCTTCGAACTTCTGCTTCGTAATCGGACGTGTTTAAAATCACAATGGCACCGCCCTTGTCTGCGTTCTTGATGGTTATTTTATCGTTGTTCTGCAAAGATTTAATGGAGTTCCAATTTTCTTTCGTCATATTTCTAATTTGTAAATCAAATGCTGCTGGTGGGCTTGCAGCACTGGTTGTGCCACCCACAGAAGCAGCTTGTAAAGTGTGTCTCAGGCCTGCCACTGCAAATCTTATGGGCAGTCTAGCACTGCCATGCTGACTTGGCCAAGTGCACCCACTTGCCAGTCCTTAAACCTTCCCTTTGCTTCATATTAGACACCCCTATGGTAGGCCAAGGCCATGGTGCATTGTAAGTATAAGGTAGGACATGCTCTGATGTGTGTAGCATGTTCTAATAGTGAATTACAGCCATTTTCGTGTTTCACTATTGAAGGCTACCTGTTCTCCTAGGTTAGAATGGGGAGTTAGATTATTATGTTCTTATAATCCAAACTGACTCAGGGAAGATGGTAGAAATTTGGATTTAGTATGCCTGAACTCGAAATAATAAAATACATCTTTTAGTAAAGTTTTATTGAATATTCTGTGTTTGCTAATACCACTTTTAGAAAACAGGTATGTGCTTGCCTAACCATTTGAGCCTGCCTCTGCTGGGTTGTGTATTGCTTGTCTGGGTTTGTGTGTGACAGGGCAGGGGAAATTCCAGGAGATAGGCTGGGACAGCCCAGTGATGAATAGAGAGATTTACATCCAGATGGGAGGGAGGAGTGCACCTGGGAGCTGAATAGGGCTGGGCCTTCCCTCTACAATGCTGGCTCCACCCCCTGTGGCTTGTCTGATGTCTCTGCCCTGCACAGTGAAAGGAGAAGAGGAATTCTGTCAACAGAGTGCTCCAGAGCTGGATCGTCCCTTCCCTCTGATGGCTCCACCTCCTGTGGGGCGTCTGATGTCTCTGCCCTGCACAGTGAAAGGAAGTGAAGAGTCATGTTAACAAAGTGCTCAGGAAATGGTTTGAACTAGGCAGAGGCCTCTCTGCCTTCAGAGAACAAAGGATTTTGGGGTATCAATATTGGGACCCTGATCCCAAGAAATTAGATCACTTCTGGAACAAGAAACCTTTCTGCCAAGGAGAAGAACCAAGGAAGCTGCAGGAGTTTGGACTGCCCCTGTGCCAGTGTGCTGTTTGCTGGGTTGGGCTCCAATGGTTGCTTCATTGCCAAGGGAAAGGAGAAGGAACTTTGTAAGGACTTTCATCTACCGAATATTCTCCAAGGGCTTGAACTGTGCTTGCCTCCTGCTGAAGTCTCAGAGACAAAAGACTTCACCTCCAGCTCCCTCCTGAATTTCCTTGCTGGGAATTCTGACTCCAGTCACTTGCATGTCGCGGGGAGCTGGAAGTGCGACGCATCTAGAAGAAGCGTGTTGCCGCCGCAGCTGAAATCGTCGCAACGCCGGAGAAGCGAGCCTTCGCCGTATCTCCCTGGAAGCGTGTGTTCATCAAAACTGTCTGCTGTCACATCACCGGAGAAGCATGACACCATCGTGAGAGTCGCCATCGCATCACCGGAGAAGCGTGTCGCAGGGCCTGTTGAGGCTCCAAAGTACAGAGTCGTCGCAAGGCTGCCAGGGCGTCATCGCATTGTCATCGCATCTTCTTGCATCACAACTTGATCATCGCATCGCATCAAGGCGCCATCTTGCGCACCGCAACTGCCCCACAAGTCGAGAATCCGCGCATTACCTCCGCAGGTAAGGCTCACGATGAGTCTCCTACTCTGCGCAAACGTTGAGGCAGTACACAACCGTTCCCCCGGATCACGGAACCGACGCATCTCCCTTTTTGCGAACCTTTTGTTCACTTTGCATTACGCATCCAGGAACTGTGTTGAGGACTGTGTCGCATTTAACAGCAACTTGATCTAAGAGACTTTAATCATCTTTTAAGTAATCTTAAGTGTAGTATTGTGGATTTTTGTCATTTTTGGTCTTGTGTTTAAATCTATATAAAGAATACTTATTTTTATAAAACCTGTGTTGTGTCCATCTGTAGTGTTATCACTGTATTACTGTGTATAGTCACAAATGCTTAACACAATGCCTCTGAGATAAGCCTGTTTGCTCTTGCCAAGCTACCAAGGGGGTGAGCAGGGGTTATTAAGGAATGTAATCCCCTTATCCTGAAGTAAGGGTCCATATTTGGACAAAGGTGAATACCATTGCCAACTAGAGATCCCCAGATCTAACATTGGTGGTCAGCGGTGAGGATTTGGACTTTGCATTTGTGTTTCACATACAGTGATTGGTGTACACTACTAGAGAGTGCAGACCAAACGCGACCACATACTTTTTTAGAATCCTTTTTTTTCGTTGGACTGTTAGTTTTTCCTGAAAACTCCCAATTCTTACTACCATGAGTAGACCAGCATCTGTTACATCCATGGATCTTGATTTTGAGGAAGAGAGGTCGGAAACCTACACTGTGAAACAGCTCAAGTATCTCTGCAGGAAATTGAAAGTTGCTACACCAGGTATTTCTAAAAAGGAAGACTACCAAAAGGCGCTGAGGGCCTGAGTAGAAGCCAGAAATATCCCTTATCTTGTGGTTGAGCCTGTTGGGGATGCAGATGGGCGAATTGATAAGCCAGTGTTTCCAGCCAGGGGAGGGGTGCCGCCTCCACCTGGCAGCAGCATCTCTTCCAAAGACCTGTCCCCTAGAGAGTTGAAAGACATGGAGAGAAATAGGGCACACAAGCTGGAGATGGCTAAGCTTAAAATGGAGAGTCAGAGGGAATCAGAGAATACAAAGTTGTCTTTGGAAAGGGAGAGAATGAGAATGGAGCATGAGAGAAGGTTGAGGGAGTTGGAGATCAAAGCCAAGGGCTTAGAAATCAATCCCTCTGGTGGCAGCGCACCATCTTTGCCTTCAGAAGGCAGAGTATATATTCCCAAAGATGTCATCAAAGATTTTCATAAAGGTGAAGATATTGGTCAGTGGTTTGCAGCCTATGAGATAGCAATGTTGGCCCACCGGGTCCCTGAGAAGGATTGGGGAGCGGGGTTGTGGGGCCGCTTTCTGACTGAGGGGAGGGATACTTTGTTAGACCTTCCCAGTGAGCATATGATGTCTTACCTCCACATGAAGGAAGCACTGATGACAAGGTATGGGTTATCTCCAGAGCTCTATAGACAGAGGTTCAGGAATTGTAAGAAACTAGAGGGAACCACTTGGGTATAATATGTGTCTTTCTTTTGCAGAGCTATGGATGATTGGGTGAGGGGTAGCAATTTTCAAGGGCTCTCTGATTTGAATGCTAGAGAGCACTTGTCTGCTAATTGTTTTCCAGACCTACGCCAGCACCTTATTGATAGCAAGTTGACTAACCTTAGAAAGCTTTTACAAAGCACTCACAAGGGTCAGAGCTATACTGGACCTGCACAAAGGACCTGCACAAATTTCACTGTTTGTAACGCCTATCTAATGTTTGATTCTTTGTGCGAGTCAGGGATGTGACCCATATACACCCCCTAATAGTGATTGAAAATCACTTTAACACTTGACAGAAAATGACCCGCACCAAGGTTACATGTATAAAGGTTGTATTCGACAAAATTATGTAAGTCACAGTATTAAATGAAAATTCATTTGGAAACTTCCCACAGATAAACAATTACAAAGTCTTGATTGAAGGTTTCAAATTTTCTTTATTCAATATTCCATTAAAAGATAACAGAATTGCCTGTTGCCAAAGCGTTTCGTCACATCTGTGACTTCTTCAGGGCTCAAACACGTAATTTTCTTGACAAGAATCACGTCAGCCTTCATGCAGTGTATCTATTCACAATGTCTTATATTCTCAAAAAAATAGTTATGGTTAATGTCATTCTATCCAGTCTTACGTCATAGGGAAAGTGCCTCCTGCGTATCGTGCCTTCACCGGTCCTGTTAACAAGTAACCAGCATTTGTGCAGTTCGTCGTCATCCGTTATCGTATCCCAGCTGCAATTCTGTCGACCTAGAAAGCTTGCTGAAGAGGTGGACCGCTGGGTCAGTACCAGGGTCCACAAGGGTCTTGTGGGAGGCTCCACCAAAGGTGGGCAGGGTCCCCAGCAGTAGAGCGGGGGGACAAGGGTAAACAGAGGGAGTTCCAAAAAGGTCCCCAAAGTAATTCCCAAAAAAGAAGTCAGGACCACCAACAGGTAAACCTGTTCAGAGGGGGCCCCTTACCTGCTTTCAGTGTGAGCAGGTGGGACATCGTTGGTATGATCCCCAGTGTCCTCAGAAAGGACAGTATGTGCCACCCCATGCACTTCCCCATCAGATGGCCGGTGTAGCCCTGGGTGGGGAGGAGATGGGTGCCCAAGGTGGGTGGGGTCCCGCAGAAATGTCCCTTGTCTCATTAGGAGACTTTGAGATGGTCCCTAAAACTCAGCTGTCTGAGAACACTAAAAAATACAGGCAGTGGGTGACCATCAATGGCCATAGAGTGGAGGCTCTCAGAGACACAGGAGCAAGTGTGACAGCTGTCAAGTGTTACTTTGTCTCTGAAGAGCAGGTATTCCCTCATGCATTCTTCCCAGTTGTTGCCGCTGACAACACAGAGAGACATTGCAAAGTGGTTCAAGTTCCCTTTGAGTGTGGGGGGGTCTCTAGTACTCTTCAAGTAGCTGTGAGGCCATCCATGCCTGTTGACTGTCTGTTAGGCAATGAATTAGCAAACTCCCCTTGGGCAAAGGTGGAGAGGAAGGCACATTTGGAAATGTCGGGTATGCCTGAGTGGGCATGTAAACACTCAGTCTATGGCAGCTAAGGGTGTTCAAGAGACCCTGGAGCCTGGAAGTATGGCCCAGGGACCTGCCTTAAAGAGAAGAGTTATGGGGTGCGGGAAACCATCCCCCATTGTTCCCATGGTCCAGGAGCAGGCAGACCTTGAGGGGGATGCCCTGGAACCTACAGGGGAGCAAGTTTCTGAACTGGGGAAAATTCCTGAGCTGACCCATTGGCAGCAAGAAGGGGGTCCCTCCAGGGAGGAATTTTGTGAAGAGCAGCATAAGTGCCCTTCTCTTGTAGGTTTGAGGAAACAGGCTACAAACCAGGCAGCAGGTGACCAGTCTGGATCACATTGGATCTACTGGGAGAATGGTCTCCTGTATAGCGAGCCTAACGTTGCTGAGCCTGGGTCAGCCAGTGTGCTGGTGGTACCCCAGTGCTTCAGAGCCTTCCTACTGGGTTTGGCTCATGATGATCCTTTAGCTGGTCATCTGGGGCAGAACAAGATCTTTGAAAGGCTTGTCTCCCACTGGTATTGGCCCCAGGTGCGGAAGAGTTCTGATACTCATTGTATGACCTGTCAAACTTGCCAGGCAAGTAGGAAAAGTGGAAGGAGGCACAAGGCCCCTCTCCAACCTTTCCCTGTAGTCAGTACCCCCTTTGAACGGGTGGGCATTGAGATTGTGGAGCCACTGGACCCCAAGACAGCCATGGGCAACAGGTTTATCCTGGTCTTGGTGGACCATGCTACCCAGTACCCGGAAGCCATTCTGCTCAGGACAGTGACGGCTCCCGTGGTGAGACGTGCACTGATGGGGATCTTCTCCCATGTGGGGTTCCCCAGAGAGGTTGTGTCTGACTGAGGTACAAACTTCATTGCTAATTATATGAAGTCTCTGTGGAAGGAGTGTGGTGTTACCTACAAGTTCACCACTCCTTACCACCCACAAGGAAATGGGCTGGTTGAAAGATTCAACCGGACCCTTAAAGGCATGATCATGGGTCTTGAAGAACCAATGAGGCATTAGTGGGACGTCCTCTTGCCATGCCTTCTGTTTGCCTACCGTGAGGTGCCACAAAAGTCTCTAGGGTTCAGCCCCTTTGAGCTTTTGTATGGTCACCCGGTAAGAGGACCTTTGAGTCTGGTCAAGGAAAGCTGGGAGCAATCTCCCAGGAAACCTCCCCAGGATGTGTATAGTTACATGCTGGCCTTCAGGAACCAGACTCGGCGTTTCAGGGATCTGGCTCAAGTGAATCTGGAAGCCAGCCAGGAGGAAATGAAGCGGTGGTACAATCAGAATGCCACTCTGATTGAGCTCCAACCTGGACAGAAGGTTTGGGCCATGGCCCCTGTGGAGCCTTGTGCGCTCCAGGACAGGTGAACTGGTCCATATTAGGGGGTGGAGCGCAAGAGTGATGTCACCTATCTGGTGAACTTGCGGTCTCCCAGGAACCCCTGGCGGGTCCTGAATGTTAACCGCCTAAAGCCTCACTTAGAAAGGTCCGAAGTGGGCATGCTCCTAGAGACAGATGATGGAATGGAGGAGGAGTCTGAGCCTCTTCCTGACCTCCTGTCTGCAACAGAGCAAGATGGGTCAGTGGATGGTGTCATTCTCTCTGCCACACTGACCCTGATCAGCAGCAAGATTGTCGCCAGCTGTTGTAGCAATTCTCTGATATTTTTTCCTTGGTTCCCGGTGTCACAGTGTGGTGCGTCTATGATGTGGACACTGGTGACAGTACTCCTGTGAGGCACAAGGCTTACAGAGTGACTGACAAGCTTAGGGCTTACATTAAGGAGGAAATCTCCAAAATGTTTGCTTTAGGGGTCATTGAGTCCTCAAACAGTCCTTGGGCCAGCCCAGTGGTCTTGGTCCCAAAGGCTGACTCGCTGGGTGCCACACCCGAACTCCGGTTCTGTGTGGACTACAGAGGGCTCAATGCAGTCACCAGGACTGATGCACACCCCATCCCTAGAGCTGATGAACTCATTGATCGGTTAGGGGCTGCACGGTACCTCAGCACGTTTGATTTGATGTCTGGGTACTAGCAGATCGCCTTGACTGATGGTGTTAAGGAGAGCCATCTACAGAATAATCTCCAAGGCCTTTAACTGTGCATGCCTCCTGCTCAAATCTCAAGGACAAAAGACTTCACCTCCAGCTCCCTCCTGAATTTCCTTGCTGGGAATTCTGACTCCAGTCACTTGCGTGCCGCTGGGAGCGAGACGCATCGAGAAGAAGCGTGTCGCCGCCACAACTGAAATCGTTGCAACGCCGGAGAAGCGAGCCTTTGCCTCATCTCCCTGGAACCGTATGTTCATCGAAGCTGGCTGCTGTCGCATCACCGGAGAAGTGTGACGCCATCGTGAGAGTCACCATCGCATCACCGGAGAAGCGTGTCGCAGGGTCTGTCGCGGCTCCAAAGTACAGAGTCGTCGCAACGCTGCCAGGGTGTCATCGCATCGTCATCGCATCGCCGCATCAAGGGCGCCATCTTCTCGCATCGCAACTGGATCATCGCATCGCATCAAGGTGCCCCCGGGTGGCTAAACTTCAGAAATGTCTAGGTTTGGTATGTTTCCCTAGATGCTCGCCGAGCCCGGATCAAAAATGCAGGTGACTCCCTCACAAAGCAAGGTCTTTTTGTAATCTAGAATTTTGAAGTCTCCACTGTACTTTTTGGAACGTTTCCTGTCACAGGCACTAGGCCTACCCACACAAGTGAGGTACCGTTTTTATTGAGAGATTTGGGGAAATGCAGGTTGGGTGGGTGGAGGTTTGTGGCTTCTCGCAGATTTCAGGAGTTTTTATCACAGAAATGTGAGGAAAATGTGTCTTGTTTGCCAAAGTTCGAGGTTTACAAGGAATTCTGGGTAACAGAACATGATGAGAGACACATAAGTAACCACATTCTGGATTCCCCCTTGTGTCTCGTTTAATTTTTTTTACAGGTTTGCTAGGTTTCCCTAGGTGTTGGTTGAGCAAGGGTTCAAAATCCACAGCTAGGCTCATTGCAAAAAAAGTCAGTTTTCACTGGAAAAATGTGATGCGTCCACGTTGCATTTTGGACTGTTTCCTGTTGCTGGCACTAGGCCTACCCACACAAGTGAGGTATCATTTTTATTGGGAGATTTGGGGGAATGCTGGGTTGGTGGTATTTTGTGGCTCCCTGCAGTTTCCAGAACTTTCCAACTCAGAAATGTGGGGAAAATTGTTTTTTTTTACAAAGTTTGGGGTTGGCAAGGGATTCCAAGTAACAGAACTTGGTGACAGCCAAACAAGTCACCCCATCCTAGATTTCCCTGGGAGCTTAGTTTACAGAAATGTAAGGTTTGCTAGGTTTCCTTGTGTGC
Source organism: Lissotriton helveticus (assembly GCF_964261635.1). Lineage (NCBI taxonomy): Eukaryota > Metazoa > Chordata > Amphibia > Caudata > Salamandridae > Lissotriton > Lissotriton helveticus. Next base: position 1,525,057,559 of record NC_136065.1, read on the forward strand.
CGGCTGAGCTAGGGTCTGAAATACGCAGCCAGGCACGTTGCAAATAAAATGTAAATGTAAATGTATTTCGATTTATATAGCGCACTAATCACCCAGGGGTCTCAAGGCGCTTGCTTAGGGAACCCGTCCTGGTATTCCCCTGTGAGATACCCCGGCAGGGTATTTACAAGGTGAAAGCCAGGCATCCCGCCGCGAGGGGCCGTAGTGGAGATTAAGCAAGCTATTGCCCGGAGTCGCAGAGTGTGACCCCGTGAGTCGAGTAGGCACCGGAGCGAGAATTGTCGAGTCCGTGGAATTTTTGAGCCCGAGACCCGCCGAGGCGGGGAATCGAACCCTGGTCCACGGCTGATCTCAGCTTCCGGGTCTGCCGCCTCTAACCACTGAGCCACGCTTCTCCACAGCTAGGCACATTGAAAAAGTATTGTCAAATTTCAATGGAAACATTTGATGTGTCCACGTTGTGTTTTGGGGCATTTTGTGATGCGGGCTCTAGGTCTACTCATACAAGTGGGGTACCATTCTTTTCAGAAGACTTGGGGGAATGCTGGGTGGATGGAAGATTGTGGCTCCCTGCATATTCCAGAACTTTCCATCACAGAAAGGGGAGGATTTTTTTAATATAAAGTTTGGGGTTCGCAAGAGATTCTGGGTAACAGAACCTGATGACAGCCACACAAGTCACCACATCCTGGATTCCTATGGGTGTCTAGTTTATAAAAATGTACAGGTTTGCTAGGTTTCCCTCGGTGTCGACAGAGCTCGGGTCCAAACTTCACTGCTAGGCACATTACGAATAAAAGAGTCAGTTTTTCATTGGAAAAATGTCAGGTGTATATGTTGCGTTTTGGGTGGTTACCAGTTATGGGCACTAGACCGACCCACACAAGTGAGGTACCATTTCTATTAGCAGACTGAGGGAAACACAGAATAGTAGAACAAGTGTTATTACCAATTGACTTTCCATGCAATTCTGCCTTCCAAATGCAAGACAGTGTTTAAAATAGAAATCATTCTGAAAAATGCCCTCTAATTTGCATGCTAGTATGGGTACCCACTATTTTGGAGATGTGCAAATGACCACTGCTTCTAAACTCCAAAAATTGGTTCCATTTCGAAAATACATAGGTTTCCTTGATACCTATTTTTCACTCTTTATATTTTACCTCATAAATTGCAGTATACCGGGTACACAATGAAAAATCATTGCAAGGCGCAGCTCAGTTATTGACTCTAGGTACCTTGGATTATTGGTGAACCTACAAGTTCTATATATCCCCACAACTAGAAGGATCCAGCGGATCCTTCTAGATACCTGCCTATTTGAGAGGGTCGAAACGTCGACAACTACCTGCCCTAATCATCGACTCCACGCCCCAACTGTTCATATACTGTACTGTTTGGAGTATGATTTGTCTTGATTTTAAAGTGGATTACTTCCTGTTTTGTTTTGTACATAGTATGTAACCATCAAAACTATTTGGTTTGAAATACTGATTATTCTGTCACCTATCAACCCTTCCCCATCACTGTATCCTCACAACATCACGCACCTCCCTTTTTCCCTCCCTCCGGGGCCTTGCTCCACCTTTCATTAATTACTCGACTATTGATGTTATTGATCATGTTTTACCCATTGTGATTAAAACAATGTGGTTGAATTTAATGTCTACGTGATTGTTGTCTTTATTCAGTTTTACTTTGTGTTCTCAATCCCATTGGGACCCCTTCCTCATATTACCAGACAGGCTAAGGCAGATCGAAGAGTTCTGTTGGGGGTGTACCAGGAGAACAAGGCTAGCAGAGGTCTGGGCCCGACTCCGTGCAGAGCCTTAAAGACAAGGCAAATGGCCTTGAATGCCACTCGCTGCTTTAGAGGGAGACAGTGTAGCTCGGCTAAGGCCGCTGTGGCAGAGGACCTCCTGGTCCAGCCAAGAGCTAGCTTGGCGGCGGCCGACTGAATTCTTTGGAGTCGATCCAGCAGCACAGCTGGAGACTCAAGTAACACTGCATTACAGTAGTCAAGGCGACTAAGTATAGTGCACCTGACTATCAACGCCCGAGCTTGTGCGGGAAGGAGTGGCATGATTTTGCGCAAAGATCGCAATAGGGCAGAGCAAGTCCCCACTGTTTTTGCAACCTGGGTTTCCATACTCAACTTGTTGTTGAGCATGACCCCCAGGTTGCGGACCGAGGTGACTGGCTGTGGTTTTTCCGGTGTTTCCGGAGGCCAAAAATCACTCGGGAACGGGCGTGGTATTCGATTACCAGCACAAAACAGAACCTCTGTTTTGGAGGAGTTGAATTGCAGAGAGTTTTTGTGCAACCAACCAGCCGTCTCTCTTAGGCCGTCGTGAAATGATGTTAAGGGAATGGAATCTTCTCCCTCCCAAGAGAGAATGAGCTGGGTGTCGTCCGCGTAATTAATAGTTTTTAACCTATGTGTCTTTATTAGCGTGATCAGGGGTTTGAGATACACGTTAAAAAGGTTGGGGCTGATGGAGGAGCCCTGGGGCACTCCCTGGGGCACAGATGCAAATGCGGATTGGAATGGGGGGAGGGACACAGCCTGTCTCCTGTCCCGCAGGTAAGAATGGAACCATAGCAGAGCCGTGCCATCCACCCCAGCTTCACCGAGTCTCTCCAGCAAAATCCCATGGTTAACCGTGTCGAATGCGGCAGACAGGTCCAGTTAGATCAAAGCTACTGCTTGGCCCCTGTCTGCACGCATAAGTAGATCCTCCATAGCTGTCAAGACAGCTGTTTCGGTGCCATGGGCTGGACGAAAACCAAATTGGAAGTCGTCCAGGATGTGGTTTTGCTCCAGGTGAGTAGAAAGACAGGAGCTAACCCATCGTTCGATAACTTTTGCCGGAAATGGCAGGAGGGAGATAGGCCGATAGTTCGACAGACATTCAGGGTTTAAGGAAGGCTTTTTCAGCAGCGGTGTGACAAGCGCTTAGACAGTCTAAAGACAGACCATCGAGTCAGACAGTGCAGGTGGGGTGGAAGATGTTCACAAACAATAGCTGAGGCTAACCAAGTAGACAATCTGAAATGGACTGAGCATTCCTAGTCGATCAAAGTAGAGTGCTGACTAGACTGTCCCAAAGCATGAAGCCTTGCACAGAAATATTAGCTTCAAGTCTTGCCTGCTCTCTGCGATGGCATGCTCGGAGGACAGGAAAGATAGCCATGAAACTGGGCTCTCAGGGAAAGCCATCCCAGGCCCTCCAAGCACATAGGGAGTACATCTGGAAATCAAACGGGTCCTAGTACCGTGTACCTATTAATCTGGAGGAAAGCCCCTTGCTGTAATCTGTACACAGTGAGAGCGGGAGGACATTAGAGCCAAAATACATGACCTCCTGAAACCCTTGCTGCAGTGGAGGAGTCTCATTGGGACTTTCAGGGTAGCCAGGCTGGCCTCCAGTGGCCCAGAGCAGGCCTGCGAAGGCCTTCACAGCATCCGTGGTATACAATTGGATGAAAAACAGGTTTCTGCTACCTTGCCACTAATAATCTTGAGGAAATTCATCAGCCTTTCTAGTAATACAGGCCCACGGAATGTCATAACACCTTTCAGAGGACCACAGAGCAATCAGGAGCTAATGGGCCTAATAGTGGGGGTTGGTGCATTTTACTCCTGATGTCCTGGGGTCCAACCTACTATGGGTCTTGAACAGCTGGGGTAAGTACCTGACTCTCAGGGGTACGGCGGGACAAGCAATCCAGGGTTTCTCGGGAGAAGGAAGATACAGGGGGCTGAACACAGGCTCAAAACAATAAATGATTATTACTTCAAATAATTTCTTTTATGGAAAAATAATTATTTATTTACAAACACAAAGTGAAATAATGCATGCACCAACAATACACACAGCCCTCTGAGGTCACAGCTCTAGTGGTCAATAGGCATATCCCTGAATCCTACTTCCCTTTTCTAGCGGTACAAATTGGTTCCCTTTCAGTATTGATAACATTCAGGTTAACCCCTCTCAGTAGTCTGAGTCTCAAAAGTCCCACACCAACTCTCATAAAAGTCAAAAGTGTTCCAGCACACAAAGCGCTATGTGGCAGAAAAAATTCCTTCAGGGCCGTCCAGCCCTGCTGCCAGTCTTACCCACTCCTGCATGGATTGCGAGACTGGAGTCATTGCGGGGAGTGGCAGTGGCTCCTGTTGGTGAGTAGCACTTGTAGCTCTACAGGGACGGTGATTGGGCATCCACGGAGCTTCCTCTAGTGAGACAGTAAGTCCCTCTTATCCTTCCCATGAGTGAGGATAGATTGCTCCTGTTCCAATCCTCAGACGTGGATCAGGCCTGCATTGATCACCATGGCAGCCTCTCGTCACGATGACTGCTTGAACCAGGCAATGGTCCTTATCCTTTTCCAAGGCCCCACTTGGCATGTAGGGTCACAACCTTACTCCACACACAGACTATTGCCCAATCAGCACAGCAGTAATTTTCACGCCCCCCCCCCCTTGGCATAATAGGTCACCAACTTCACTCTGCATGTTGGACCAATCAGCATGGTAGTAATCTTAACGGTGCCTCCTACTGGCATATGGGGTTGCCACACAGGCTACAACCCAATAGGCATGGCAGAGATGCTTACCACAGCTAACTTCAAGGTGGCCCACTGTGGCATTTGGGGTTGTCAAATGGAACCTGCACATGAGTGATGGTTAGAGCAGTGCAGCAGATGTCTCCTCACACCTCCCTACAGGTATCCTGTCACTAGGATCCCTCACTGGACCTTGTTCCCATCTGTATTATCTTTTTCCTTCAAAAGCACACTGGTCATAACAAGCAGGCAGGTGTTGGTGCTCTAGGCTCCAGGGGCATGTGGTCTTGGATGTCTTTAGGTGATGTCATCTCACCCAGCGGGGACACTGGCTGGCCGAAGTCCCCATTCCTGGTTACAGGCAGAAGTCTTACACAGATACTTCTCTGTGCACAGCCCGACTGGGGGCCTTAAGCTCCCCTTCTTGTAGTTAATTTCCAGACACCAAATCTGATTTAGGGTCTAAGTCTTGGAGTTTGTGTCGGGGTCTGTTTCCCTTTGAAGTGCCCTCTCCACTGCCTTGCACTACTTACAGAAAGCAGCCTGTGACAGAGAAGCAGCTCTAAATGTAATAGCCCCACAACACAGCCCATGAGAGTGACTGAGTGATATGTGCATCCAAAGTAAGCCTGGGAGAGGTTCGCAGAGTTCGGCTAAGCGCAACTCCGTGAAGTGACAAAAAAACTCTGGCGCCTTACATGGAGTCCCACAAGTGGCGAAGTGCTTTAGGGTCATGCTGTTCGCTGTGATTTTGAGCGCCAGGTGTTTGTCCCATGCTGTAAAAGCAACACGAATGGCAGCATGCAAAGCCCAAGAGGACACAGCTTTCTTTCTGCTGCTCGAGTAGCTTTCTCAACGTGAATGGAAGGTTTCTCAGCGCGAGTGGTCAGTACCTGCATGCGTTGAGAAATCTCGTCAAGAGGTTGATTTTCCCCACACATGCTCACCAACTAGACCTTGACAAGTGGAAGCAAGGAAAAATCTCATCAGGAGGGGGATTTTCTTCGCTCGCGCCTGCCAACTTGATGCTGATGAGCGCAAGCAAGAAAAAACAACTCCAGTCCGCTTCACAGAGCAGAGTTTCTGGGAACTCCGCGTGCTCTGCGGAGCGTGGAGTACGGAAAACTCCACATACTCCAAGTAACGGAGTGGAGTTCACAACCCAGGGCTAATCAAAAGGTTACCTGAGAGCCCCAGCCCTACTCTTTTTGATTCTCTTATCAGTCCCATCCCTGCCTTTTTCTTGTGACATCTCCCTTTGTCATAAGGCTCCAAACTCTTCACAGGGGCAGTACCGAAGCTAGTCCCAATCGCCCACCAACAAGTGTCTCCGCTGCAAGGGCAAAGTACACCAACCGGAGGGAAAGGGGAAGTGGAAGAGAAAGAAGAGACGCCTTGTATTCACTGCCACCTGCACTGCCTGTTGGACTGCGGCTGACTTCTGCTGACTGTCCAAAGGAGTACCTAATGCACAGAAGGAAGGAATCAACAACTACTCACCTCTTCTTACTAGACTCTATGGTAAGTAAAGAACTGTTCCTACCAGTGGGCTTCAAGGCAATTGCAACTCTTCATGATAATGGAGATATTTCTGCAGGAACCTTCTTTCTATGGTTTAAAGAGAACTAACATTACTCTCTTATTCTATTACCTTGATACTGCTAGTTAGTGCTAAGGAGAATTCTAAATACCTGAAAGGTTTCTGCTCTTATATAGTAATGGGGGTTCTGTTATGAACATCACTGCATTGAATCAAACTTTTAGTCAGTCTTAGTAGTTCTTTATCCTCTTGAAGCGCGCAAAAAGGAACAAGGTAGGTACAGAGGGAAAGGGAAAGATAGGAGAAGCGCACGAGGAAGGAAGGTTAAACTCAACGCTGAAATATTCCTGGAAATGCGCAGTCTTACTGTCTGCCTTTCTGTAGGTATACTTCTGACGTTCCTCAATTGACAGTCTCGAAACAAGAACCTCCTGAACTCTGTAGGCGGAAGACTCGACTCCTTCGTCGACTGTAAACTCTGGAAGACGCTTGGAAAACAGACGGCTCACAGTTCTGTGAACCCTGGAACCAAGAACCAAGAAATTGAGTTCCGCAACTCCCGTCAGGAAAACTTGACGCGGAGCGACGGCCTTCAGCTGTGGCTTCATGAATTCCGTCGTTGAAGTGCGCAGTTTCAAACTCGCGCTGCCTCCACATCCACTAGACCGCTAAAGCGCTCTAGAACCAAATACGGCCGCAGCAGCGGCCATCTTGAGAGAAGATCTACAACTACTCTAACGGGAATAAGGGCAAGCTACCTAGTATATTTACAGGTATAAATAAATGAGTAAATTCAAGGGGAGTTAAATCTACAGATACTTGGCAATATTTACAAGAGAACCAAGGGTCATCTTACAGAGAGCAAGGATACCAAACATTAACCCGATTGGGTTTTAGAATGGCTCGAGTACTATATCGCTGCTTGGAAGAGCATACAGTAGCGATTCGATGAGACCTGACACCCTTAATCAAAAAGGATTCTTTGAAATGTACTAATAGTAAGTTAGCTTAGTATTAGATTTGTGCAAAATGTGATACAAACATGAAACTTCACACCAGGCTTAATTAAGGTAAAAAATGAGTGATGAGTTAGACCCCGAAAATCATATGGTACTTTACCCATACAATGTCATAAAAGAAAATGACTGCTGCAATGTTTTGTAGTGTGATTATGAATCTAATGTTAGTCATCCATCAGATCATTTCACATGTTTTTTTCTGGTCAGGGATGCCAAAAGTGGTACTAATTTTGCATTTTAGTTGATCCCCGACAAAGTATGAGACATTTATTATGGATGCAGTAAGTAACTTCCCTGAGATGTAATTAAAAAAATATGTTGTAGTGCCCTTGTAAAACGAACAATTATTTTTTAGGTCCAGGCTTCTGAAATTGTGAAAAGATTATCCGCTGTCAATGAGTAAAAATGTCTACCAAAAGAAGATGGGAATTTGTAAATATTAATGAAATGTTTGTATCTAGTACACAATTTGTTGGAACTGAGATTGATTGGGATCTGTGTGTATTGTGTCACCAAGATTTACCAGACGTTTTAGTGTGTCTAGCTAATAGCAAACATTCTGATAAAGGAATTGAGTACAAAAGTTTGCTTGATGATCTGCTAGCTTTTTTATGAAATAAAAGAACTTCCATCAATCATCAAGACAAAATGGTTAAAAAATCATGATGTGGTTGAACAACTGTTTAACGAAAATTGTGGAAAATTCCATAAAGCATGTAAAAACAAATTTGACAAACACAAACTTTCAGGGTTATCAAAAAAAACTATACTAGTCCAAGAGAGTTTTCCAGAGAGAACTTTAAGATGTACGCATGCTTCATTTATAATTGATTAATTGAAAGATATGTCTTTGTTCTGTGACGAGTCAGGGGCAGACCTTATAAATGCATGTACACTTGAATTGAGTAATCAGTTTTGGGATGTTGCAGTTGCATTAAGTGACTCAAAAGGACTCATCAATATAAGTGTTGGTGATATGGTTGTGACCAAAGTACCACAAATAGTGTCTTGTTATTATTATGACCGGCTTGGGCAAATACAAAACAAAGAAAAAAGCAAAGACAACAAATTGACATTATTCAATGGAAAGGTATTACTTGAAATTATAAACTATCTCGAAGATACACCTAAAAATTCTGAAATATCACGAGTATTCAATTTATCTGACATCAACTCACTTGTAGTTCATTGTGCAACAAAATTAGTTGTAGAAAATGCAAACAAATATGTACACAGTACACGATTAAAAGAAAAGATTCTTGCGTTCATACCATAATTTACAGCTGAACCAAAAGGTGAGGTCTTCTAATATGCAAAAACAATATAGGCAATATTATATTCAGTATATGTAAACAAAATGCTCTTCAGAATGGTGTCTGCCTGGCCAACGCAGCTGCCATTATTCAGAAAGAAATGTTTAGACTAGAAGGAGATGGATTTAGTGGACAATTTGAGCAAAATTGCCTAGAAAAGTCAGTAGAGACTGCTATGCTAAATCTAATACGAATGATTAAGGAAGGTTGTAATATTTCAAATGACAACACAGTAAATGATAAGAGGAGTGCAGCTTTTTCAGTCTCACAGCTTGTTCGTTATCATAGCAGAAAGTGCAAGAAGCCAAATCCTAAAGGAAACATCCGCCACAAAAATATAATGAAACTCCACTACCTCTCTATGTCGGATTATTGGTGCATGTTAAAACTCTAAACCGGGAGTTAGTTGAGAAACTACACAAATTGGGGAATGCGTGTCATATGAGCTTGTTTAAAGAAGTGTCAGCAACAATAACTAACAAACAATATAAGCAATTCTGCAATGACAGGGTTGTGTGTCCAACAGGCCTTGAACTCTCCACTTTCATGTGTGCTCGAAAAGACAATATTGATATCAATCCCTCATCATCTTCATCCATTCATTCATTCCAAAGAACATCCAGATCTCTGATACAAAGAAAATCAGATACACAGGGTATATCATCCTTCTTAAAAATTGCAGAAAATAAGTGGACCAAGAAATATCCTTTATCCCTACCAGAGTTCTATTTACAGTTAGCATGTACAACGAAAATAGACAGCCACATTTACCTGTGAGTAATATCCATGCCTTCTAGCCTCCTCCTATTTATAATGAACCTATGTCAGGCAAATGGCTGCAAATTATTACAACTCTTGCTCTCCATTGTCTAACAAATATAAAATTCAGTGCACCACAAATTATCTATTCCCTTTTCAAAAGCGACTGCTTACTTTTCACTAACCTTGTTATTGCTTGCCAAGATAGAGAAGGAGATATTTTTTACCCATGGGACTCTTGATTATCCCCCATCACAATTATTATGGATAGATCAGCAATAATCAACTTTTTAAAATCGACAAAGTATGCAATTTTCGACTAAAGTACCTATATATTCCAGCCTTATTTACATACATAGTAAATTGAAACAAATAGGCATAGTATTTGACATAGAGGGGTTTCTGAAACAGCTAGAAAGAAATAGAAGAGGTTTTAGTCCACACTATGTAAAAGGTTCAACAAATATATCCAAAAGCTGGATGACTTTTCTACAAAATGAAGATAACAAAACCGATTGGTTCCAATACTTAGCTTCTAACTTTTTGAGTCTTGAGATAACAGAAGAAAAAATTGTAGTACTGACAAAGGATGATAATGTGGTGAATATTCCCAAAAATCTGAATGTATCTGAACTCAGAAAATGTAATTAAAAAGAAGCTTATACCAGAATACTATTACATGCAAAACATGCTACTAAAAGTTGGCAGGAGAATTATATGTACTGTTGATTCAGATGTATCAGTTATTGTTCTTTATGCATTTTAGCAGCTCAAATCTTTAAAAGATGTGGATTGATTTTGGTACTGCGAAACATCAAAGGCGGCTGACTGTGCTAATACATTTGGCAAAGTGTTTGTGATGGTATTTTATTTTTCCATGCAATTGCAGGTTGCAACACTTATCTGCATTTACAGGTCATGGCAAGAAAACAGGTCGGGAAATGTGGCAACATTTTCAGGCTGTCATTGAAATGTTTATTGAGCTCTCTCATTGCCCACCAGATATTGCCAAAAACACTTTTAGTCAGCTTCAATGTTTTGTAATTAGGATATCCATTAAGAACATTAAAAGAAATTCTGTTAACGAGTGTCAAAGAATGACGGTGACCAAATTTAGTCACTCTCTAGGAAATGTGACACCTAGTGAGGCTGCTTTTGTACAGCACAGCAAGAAGGCAATTTTCCAAGCACGTTATGTGTGGTCTCAGTGGTGAAATGTGTATCTTCATATACCTGATCCAGCTCCATCGGGATGGCAGAAGGAAGGTTCTGGATATGAACCTCTGTGGTCACTTTTGCCTGATGCTTCACAATGCTTGAAGGAACTTGTTAAGTGTGAATGTAAACATTGTGTACCCATGCTTGCAAATGTAAACAACTGTTTCTTCCATGTACTAGTGTTTGTGATGGACAATGCAATTAGTTTTAAATTGCTGATATTTGGCCAGATGTATGACCATTGATGTTTGCGACTCACAAATTGCATTAAATTGTGAGTCACAATTTGCGAGTCACAAACATCAATGTACAACAGTGTCAGAGACACTGTTAGTGATTCCCAATGGGGTTGCAAATTACATGCCTAATGCATATTTTTTTGCGGCTCCATTGGGAATGGCTGGCCCTCCCAGGTATGGTAGCCTCCTGGGCTCAGCAGACCTCCATGTCTGGGGCTACTGTTTTAAATAAAGCATTTTTTTAAAATGCAGCCAGTTTTCCTTAAAGGAAAACTGGATGCATTTAAAAAAAGAAAAACGAAACATTTTTGTTTAATTTTTTAAGGGCAGGTAGTGGTCCCTGGGACCACTGCCTGCCCCTAAGAAATATTTCCCCTGCATTCACAAAGGAGTGCTTTACCACCGTTCTGCAAAGGATGGTAAACTGCGACTGTTTTGCAATTGCGGTCGCAAAATAGTCTTACATAGGTCTCAGATTCGCTATTAGGAAGAGACGCCCTTGGAATGCCCTCTCCTAATAGAGAGCCGCTAATCCTATTTAGCGAGTCACAAATCATTTACAACTCACTAAATAGGGTTTATACAGAGTTCATTTGTGTTTTGCATGCCCAAACGGGTCACACTCAACAATGAGCATAGGAGATAAATAAATGATATGTCAAAAGTACCAAAATAACAAAATTCAAGTGTTTATTCAATCATATGACCCAAAAAGAAATAATAAAAAAGTGGGAACCAACTAACACTGGGCGGAGTTTGCAGAGTGGCGCTACCAGGAACACCACGAAGCACAAAAAAAACTCTGCCGTACTAATCAGAGCTCCACCAGTGGCGGGGTACGATAGTAAAATTCCTTTCACTGTGATTGCACAGTACTGGATGCCTGTCCGCACTGTGCAATCATTGCGAACGGCACCATGCACAGCGCAAGCTTTCCTTTTCTGCCGCTCGAGTAGATTTTTACTCGAGCAACGGCTTTCTCAAAGCAAACGGGCAGTTTCTCAATGCAATTGGTTGCGAGCATACGTGACCGCTCGTAATGAGAAACCTTACCCCATGTGTCTCACCGGGAGGTTGATTTTCCACACTCGGGCTCACCAACTTGATGTTGACTATCGCAAACGAGGAAAAATCTTGTTGGGAGATTGACTTTTCCCACTCATACTCGTCAACTCGACTTTGACGAAATCGAGCGAGGAAAAAACTCTGCTACACTACGCGGGCGGAGTTTTTTGGCTGTTCACAAGCTTCGCGTAACACAGAGTGTGGAAAACTCTAAGAACTACACGAGTAGAGCGGAGTTCACCACCCAGGGTTAGAACCAACAAACAAACAAAACTAATGACCAAATTATTGGCCTGATTACAATGACGGTGGGACAGCCACCGACAACCCGTTGGTGGCGCTCCCACTGCCATCACAATAGGGATTTCCACCCACCACATTAGGATGGCGGGTGGATGTTTGGCGGTCGGAGAGACTAAAGACCAGGGATCTGATGGGCTCAGGGAGCCCGTCAGACCGCCAGACAGAACTGCAATTTCTACAATGATGACGGTGCCTACCAGGCACCGCCATAGGGGTTACAATGTTCCTTCCCACCTGCCTTTCATTGCAGTTTACCTTCCATGAAAATGCAGGCGGAAAGGGATATTGGTGGCCTGTAGTGGGCCCCACTTCATCCCTGGCCCTCCGACATGGGCCCTGGTGCCCCCTTACATATCCCTGCACCATGTGGCAGGCACTGCTTGGTAACTGCCACATATTGCAGGGATATGCAAAAGGTGTATGTTTTGTACTGTGGCGTGTGTTGCAGCCATCAGAACATGCTGCAATGCAAAATTAACACTTTGCGACCACCTTGAATGTGGGCCCATCGTAATTTGCATGGTGGGACCGCCGACAGCTAGTTGGGCAGTCCTGTCCCTGCTATGAAAGCAGTCGGACCAAAGTCTGACCGCCATCATGAGGCCCTATGCCACAACTTATTTTAAAGTACCAATACTGTTTTGTTTTTTTAAGCAAAAGACATTTGTGATACTCATGGTACTCTGTGTTGACAACATTTCATCCCTTTAGGACTTCATTACCCCGTTTGGGGCTTCTGTTAGTCAGCCATCACTCCTATACTTGTTTTAAATTGTTCAGGTCCGAACATATCCCTCCATTGCTTGGTTTATCATTACATTTTTCTCATGGTTTCTCTTCACATTCCATACAACACTTGTCTATAGCATGATGGATGTCACAATACCATGTATGTGCACGGAATGAGAGGTCAGTGCTTTCCATTATGGGTGTTATCATTACTAATCTATTTCCCCACTTTTTTCCCCCTTTTCTTTCCCGCTGCCTTCCTTGCATTTTTAGTCTCAGGCATATACAATTATGTCTTGATGATGATCCCCATATTTTAAAATGGGATTGAAACAGAGTACCATGACTATCACAAATGTCTTTTGCTTCAATAAAAGATAGCATTGGTACCATTAAAATAGGATTTGACATAATTTGTTTATTACTTTTATAGTCACTAAGAAAATGTCTGAGTTGTGAAATATTTTTGTTTCTTTTGTGGTTCTCACTTTTTCAGTATGTCTCATTGTGTCATATGATTGAATAAACACTTGTATTTTTCGATTTTGGTTCTTTTAACATAGAATTTTTTTAATATTCAATGTTCAGTTTTGGCTGTGAATTTGCAGTAAGGGACCACTTGTTGCTTTAGAATTATTTGTACCCATGGTCCCTTATATACTTTTGAGTTCTCTTGTCTATAATTTCAATTTCTATTTCAATTTTTATTTTATTTATTTTATTTAGTTCTCTGCTGAGAACAACAAATTTTCTGATAAAACATTTAAAATGTATATTATAAAATGAATTTTTCAATATAATTTTTAAAACGATTAAAAAAGTAAACAGATTATGACAAACACATTTGTCTGGTGGAGATTTACATAACATACTTAAACTCTCCACTGATAAGCTATTGTAGCTGAACTGTATTACTCTTAAATAGTGCTTTCTGGCCACTACTAGTATCGGATTTGGACATATAAATAAGACATGGATTAGATCTTCCATTCCTCCTTTACATAATTCACATTCCCTAGTAATGTTCTCTTTAAAGTTCCATTTAAATGTCAACGACTTAAGAGAGAGTATCCTGAGACGTAAAAGTGTAATACAGCGCTGGACTCCATGCCTTAAAGTGAAGTGGGTATAATGTTGTAATAGTTTATACTCCATGGAGGTGGCATAAAGTGCGTAGTGGTGGAGTTTTGAACAATTTTGAATGTCCAAGTCAAAACTTAGCCTCAGCGCTAAATGTCTATAAAAATACCTCAAATAGTGACAACATAAACTAGATAATTTTGGTGAGCCATATTATATTTGAAATTTGTATCTATAGCTGTTCAAAAGTTAAGGGGGTTGAGCAAGTTATGTGGAACACCCTGTATGTCTACGATATATCTACATGCTTATCATAGAATACTATAAGTCAAATAAATTGCAGCACTTCTTAACTCCTTGGCTAAAAAACCATTACAATTATGTGCTTGAAGACTAACATTACATTTATTATAATTTACACGCTCTTGCAGCGGACATATGTTGTATTATGACATCACACGCCTAAAATTGGGTTCAGATTTTTGGGGTCTACATCAAAAATCAATGTTCATATGACTACCTAACACTGTGCCCAATGCCATATTAGTATCACTTTTTGTACAATTCTGGTAGTTTTTGACTCTAAGCTACCTCACTATAAAAAACCTGTCTGTCTCTTCTTCCAGGGTCTCCACCCAGGTCATAGGAAGGCAGCAATTCGCAATTCACTCAGAAGGGGTTGTCTACCTCGTCATGCTCCTCCAGTTAGCCCCACGTCTTCCAAAATTCAAACCAGAATATTCTATGTATTGTACCATTCACAGGCACAAATACACCAAGCACATACATAGAACACACAATTACTGCACAGAGTTCCATACTAACTTGATATAGGCCAAGGGTGAGTTAAGCAGCAGAACTTTACATGAGTTAGCTTGTAGGCCTCACTGCAGTGTCACAGAGGTAAACAGGCCTGTCACTTCTACTGATCCCTACCCTACAGCGTTCGAGCTACTTAAAGACCGGCAAAAGCAATAGCCTTTCATCACTATGATGGTAGGACTTTGAACACCCCTCCTGGTCTAACAATTCGACAATCCATGAGACAGGCTGTTGTATTCTAGTTATCTGTGTTTTGTTTGTATTGACTTCATGTCCTTTGTCTATGCGTCCTTTTTTTGTCTTTTCATCATGCCCCCACTTACATGTATGCCTGGGTCTTGTGACTCTTGTTTGTCCTTGTGTGATGTTTATCTCAGAATGTTATTGAGATCGTTGTTTACTATAGAATCCAAGTTAGAAACTATTTCCCTCAAGCTCCGGTGTGTTCGGTGCTTGCACTGGGGGTTCTCACTGTAAGTATAAAGTCTTTCTTTTACTTCTTCTTCTGTTTCCTTGGAAACACTTAATCTTTCTCACAGGCCTATGTCATGATGCACACACAATATTCGTGTTTCCCCATGACAACAAAAATGTGCACTATGGACTGAGACATCTTTGCAGCTGGGGCACCATGCTTGGGACTTTTCACCGGGGTCATTCGAGCAAATGTACTTGACCTCCTGAAGCCGTAGCTGTGCTCAAAAAGATTAAAATGAGCCCTCACTGGGACTTCCATGGCAGCTTTGCCATCTGAGCATGCTGTGCACTCCTATGGCATGTGCAGCAAGTTGGCTGGGCTCACAGCGACAAAACGACTGGAGTTAAAGGATCATGACAGCAGTGCCATCTGGGCATGCTGTGCACCTCAACGGCTTGCATACCAACGTGGCTGGGCTAAGAACGACCAAATGGTTGGGCTTGAAGGACAGCCATGTGGTTGCTTTCTGCCTTATGAAACAGATTCTGCTCACTTTTCTAGAGGCCCTGGGCGTCATGGGCTGAGTTCTCAGCATCTGAGCTGGGCCTGTGGGACCCCGTCCAGTGCTCGAAGTGACATGACAGGCTGGAGCGCATGGACGAAGGATTCGACCCCAGGGCTAGCTAAAGCCCAGCCAAGAAGGCGAGTCCTCCTAGGCAAGGTCTGCCTTTAGGCTGATGGTGCTCAGTACGACAATTTATTTGGCACCTCTACGATTTCCTCCTTCTCTACGGATTTCCCCACTACCATCCTCCGCCCTCACATCTTCATAGCCCCTAGCTCACATACATTTTATTTTTAAGAGCTGGTTGGAGTTGGCTTAACTAACAAGAATGTAATTCTACCTAAGCAAAACATTTTCAGCAACATTAGAAATAGATAATGAAGGACTGGGAAAAACCATAACGTCCTAACCTCTTTTATGCAGTTTGTATGCAGCTCTTTAATGACAGTTCATATGTTACTGTGCTATAATAGGATTGTAACTTAGGAACTTAAACAAACATGAGGATCTCTGTGACAAAAAGAAGTAACCCACTGAGCTATCCACATAACATTCAGTTATGAATCTGCATGTTACACATTCTTTGCAGCAGGAATATTAATGCTCTGTGCTGCTTTATGGTGAGTCTAAACAACCACTAGACAAAACTTTGATCTCTATCTCTCTAGCAGTAACATTAATCACCAGAGTTATGTTCACATTTTTATCGTTGCCTGAAACCTGCTCGAAGCACAGGAACCTCTGCAGGAGATCATTTCTAAGCACAGCGCCCTTCAAGGTCAACGCCAGGTGGGGTGCACCGGCCGCACCACCCTACAGCTGGCCGTTCTCCTGGGGCCAGTGGAACATCATCACTTTGAGTGGGAGTGGATCTTAGGCACAGAGGCTTCCATCCCTGGGCCAGATTGAGCTCTAACCCAGCCAAACAGGCGAGCCCGCTGGGTCCCTCCAGGACCTAGTCTTGGGCACTTTGTGAAGACACATGGAGGCAGAACCAAATTCAAAGTAAATTTCAGAGGCGATAAATAGTGTAAAAAATATTTTCTTTATTAAATTTTTTCTTTTGAAGGTTCACAAGACAGCCAACGCGTTTCGCTCCCCAAACTTGGGAGCTCCATCAGGGCAAGGTTAAGTGAGCGTAAACCTATGTAGGTTTTCAGGTCAGATAGTGTAGCTTGATAGGCGTTGTATATCAATATTTTGACAGAAGAAAAGAGGAAGAAATGACTAATTTTTCCACTTATAAGTCCAAAAAACGTCAGAGGGGGCCGTAGGTAATGACAGTCAAATTGCAATAATGTGCAGATACCTGTAGACGTCACATGTATTTCATATTCATATCAGCTAGTATAAATGTCATCACAGTGATGAGCAGTCCTTGATAAGCTGCACAATTTAAAGGGTCTCACGTTATGGTGACAGACGGACAAGCCCCCGCGAAAAACGCCAAGCACTTTGTGACATGAAGCCCAGAAATGGAGGCTTCCATCCCCAGCCCAGGTTGAGCTCTGACTCGAGGCCCTGTCAGAGATTCTTAATCCCGTCAAACAGAGGAGCCCTACCCGCTACCTGCGGGTCTCCATGCCGACCACATTGCAGCACAGCGGGTAGGAAAAAGAGCCTAGGTCAGACATAGCTTCTAAGCTTGGGTAAGCAAGGGAGCTCTTCCACAGCCTGCTGGACCCCATCCTGGGCTCTAAGAGACACATCAGGCTGGAGAAGGGAACCCAGGACCGGGGGCTTAGACCCTTAGGTCAGCTGGAGATCTTACCCAGGACAGGTCAAAATGCCTTTACTCAGTCAAGCAGGGCATCCCTCTTGTGTAGACTGGAAATAGGTCCCATGCACTTTGAGACATGAATGGCCAGAGAATAGAGCCCAGGAAAGGAGGTCTCCACCCATGGGCCTACTTGAGCTCCTATCTGGGATCTAGTCTGGGGTTCTAGTCTGAGCATGCAGGGCAACATTCAGGATGTCTGCGGAACCCTATCCTGGGCACTCTGCGAAATGGCAGACCAGAGAACATAGCCCAGGACCAGGGCTCTGATCTGGTGCCTAGTCAAAGCTTCTTAACCAGGCCAAGCAGTGGAATCCTACTGGTGGACCCCATCTTGTTCCTTTGCAGCATAACAGGCTGGGGAAGGTATACCAGGATCAGGGGCTGCCATCCCTGAAGACCAATTGGAGCTCAGATCTGCGGCCCGGTTACAGCTTCTAAACCCAGCCGAAGACAGGAGCCCTTCCCGGGCCAGAGGGACCCTGTCCTGCACTTTCACTGGCACAGTGAGCCTGACAAAGTAACCCAGAGCCAGGGGCTTACATCCCTGGGCCAGCCAGAGTTCTGAAACAGAGTCTAATCAGAGCATCTTAACCCAATCAAGCAGGACAACGCATGCCTATGGAACCCCCACCAAGACACTTTGCAACACAGCTGCCCAGAAAAGGCAGCACAGTATAGGGGCTTCCACCCCACGGCCAGCTGGAACTCTGATACGAGGCCCAGCCAAGGAGGGGACCTAAACCTGACCAAGAAGGGGAACACTTCCTAGGCTTGTGGGAGCTGGCCATGGGCTCTAAGTGACACAGGTAATGTAGAAGGAAACCGAGGGCTGGGGGCTTCCACCCTAGAGCCTGTGGCAGATTTGACCTGGGACCTAATCAGTGGGGCCCTTAACTTAGACAAGCAGGGAAGCACTCTCGGTGCCTGTAGGACCCTCCTTCCTGACACTTAACAACATGGCAGCCCGAAGAAGGCAGTCTAGGATGGGGACTTGTAGCCCAGGGCAAACTGGAGCTGTTCTGGAGCCCATTAGAGCATCTTAACCTGGCCAAGAAGGGGGGCCTCTCCAGTGCCTGTGGGACCATGTTCAATGCACTTTGCAATATAGCGGATCTGCTAATGGTGCACAGGACAGGGGCTTCTACCAAAGGGACTACCATAGCTCTAACTTGAAGTCTTGATACAGCTACTTTATCTACCCAGCAGTGGAGCTTTCTTGCACCTGCAGGATCCTATCCTGGGCAATTTGTAACATGGTGAGCGAGCACACAGACCCTAGATCCCAAAAGTTCTCACCCGGGACCCACTAGACCACTACCCTTTCCAGTAATCCATGCACAACGAGTAACAGAAGGGGAAATTCAAGAGAATATATATGCCCTCCTGGAGAGGCCCAAAACCGGCCCCCACGCGTGCGGCGCACCGGGGGATAATCTGGTGCCCGCTATGGCCAGTCCGGGCCTGGCCCTGACTGGGCTTAAAGCTTCAAATTAGCTTCAGCTTCAAATGAGTACTCCTTGAAACTTCCAGGGCACCTCAGAATTTACATGAAGGAAATGACTTGTTGTTTTGATTTGAGTATGAAATATCACCAGTGATGTTGGCATGGAACATTTTGCTTCCCCCTTGTAGTCATTGTAAACGTCTCACAGGCGTAATTTAATATACCTCTAATTATAATCTCATACAGCCCTATTTAAAAAGCAATTTTATCAAAATAGACCTCTTCACTAGGTGGCTGGAGGTACTTTGGACATATCAGAGTGCTACTCAACTAATTTTGGAAGCCTTGAGTTTACTTAAGTCACGTTTTTCTGGTTGTTTTAGTTTATCATTAAAAACATTATTTTTTCTGTCATTTCTTGTGTTTTTATTGATCTCAAAGTATATATCACATCACTTGAAGCGACATCATCAGATAAGCTAAACAGTTTACTTTTGTAATGTAGAAGACTAAGCTTTAAGGTGTAACATTCTTACTCCTACGAAATCTCAGAACTTGGCGCTCTGAGAAGCTCCAGCAAGGAGTACGTCGTAATGAGCCAGCGACCTGTCAGTGGGGCAAGATGAAGTCAGAGAAGGAAACAAAGGTCCATATTATCAAGAAAGGGCGATACATTATCGCTGCTTTTATTGGCAGGTTCTGGTGTTAGCCTGGGCTTCTATGGGAATTCACAAGGGCATATTATCAAGCCCATTATCGCCGCTTCAGCTGCCGATTCCTGCCGAAAAAAGCACCGATAATGTATCGCCCTTTCTTGATAATATAGCCCAAAGTCACGAATTGTTGAAAAGCAACGACTAATGTTGCACAGCAATCTGTACCATACGCACTGGTTCAGGTAGGTGTACACGTAATTTTACCTGAATGTTTACTTACTCATAATAATTCCGAGTTAATTTATTTGGACAAATATCTCATTGTGAAACCCGTCAAATATTTTAAAATACACACATGTAAGAATGTTAGCATATGTTTTATCGTTTTGTAGCTGGTACAATTCATAATTCTTTCCACTTTACTTCTTGTTTGCACAAAAAGAAGTCATTTAAATCACCCATCATGTCTTGAAATGCAGAATTCGTTCAAGGGTTGTTAAATTTCTACAATCTGGATCGCTGGATTTTAATGGCTGCCTGGTCCCTTCCGCATCTATACTTTATGGTAGAGTTATTATTGATGGTTCAATGATTCAGCTTTTGCTCTACAGCTTCCCGTATTGACCTATGTTGTGTCTATTTACCCTAGAATTCAGCACTCCTTTGTTAGTTCTTCTTGGATCATCTTGGAAAACAAATGTTTAATCATTCACTGCCAACGTGAGTCGGTTTACATAATATTTAACAACTCAATGTCTCAGTGTTTGAATTAAATGCACTCTAAACATTCATGAATCTATCTGTATTTTAAAAAATGGTGTGATACACTTCTTTTAATAATAAAATCCTATCTACTCTAATAATATACCATCATTCACAACCAGAGAAATTGCATTTAATACAAAAAAGCACTCCATGTTGTAGCATCCTCTACTGCTCCTTCTGAGTTCCCTGGTAAATCTTAAATTGGGTGCAAACAACTTTGGTATTACAGAAGAGGCTGCAGACGCCTGTGCATCCCCTTCCGTTTTACCAATAGCACTGGCGCGCATAAAGTGCCAGTGCTATCTTCAGAAGTGTTCCCTCATTTGTATGAGGTGTGCCTCAGGCAAATGAGGGAATCCCTTTGCCTCTGTGCCTGCGCTGTTTTACAGATGCTGGTGCAGAGTCAAAGAGGGTCCCATGGATCCCCCAGACATCTGCTTGCAGGCGGGTGCAATCACTCACTCTCTAATCCCCCTTCAATGTGCAGGCAGATTGCTGCTTATGCTGTGAAAACACGGAGTAGCTTCAAAGCAGGGTAAGTTTGGAGCTGCCTTGGGAGCAGCGCATTCACCAGAATGCGGCGCATTTTCATTGTTTGCGCTTGGAGCACGTTTTAAAAGGTGCACCCGGCTGCAAACAATGAAAATGTGCCATTTGCATAATACGGGCCCTAGACTGAATTAGTGTGGTGAAGAACTCGGCACCATGAAGGCTCATGACTCAGGAACTCTTTTCCACTGAATCTGTGCAATGATTTATTTGCAGCTTTAAAATATGCCCGAATGATTGGTAGAACGATTTGCATAAAAACTGTTTCAATACAAAAGCACCTTAGGTTTATTAAATGGCATTTATTGGTGGTTCAGTTTGCAATCAAGCAAGCAAGATAGCTCATGGTTAAAAATGTGGTTGTTGATACGTATCCGCCCCTTCATTAGGCAAGAATAACCCATCGACTTGGAGCTGCCACCAGTTCTTTCCAGGCTCACATTTCACTCATGCTGTCAGGGTCAAAGAAATCCGCAGAGAAGTCCAGCAGGATTGTGCCCCACCATTTCAGCTGTTTGAGCCCATCTCACTGCATTTATTATTTGAATGGTAAAGTTCTACTTTCCTTGTTGATTGGGGGCATGGAAAGAGAAACGGTGAGAATGTTGTCTTGAAGGCAAGTGATGCTCTGAGGTGAGGATGATGTAATTGTTTGAGGCAGGGAACTCATTGCAACAATACGCTTATGTGGGTGAGTGTGCAATATAACTACATAGGACTATTTAGATCGCAACATCAGGTCTTTCCAAATGCAACTGAAGCCCTACTTTTTCTATAAAGAATTTGCATTAAATGTATTTATTTATTGCATTCTCCCTTTTATAGCTCTGACCTGCTTGGAAAATATCTGTCTTATCGTGCTACAATGACAGCACTGATAGGTTCCACTAAGCCGGATTACCATTGGTACACTGTCGAATGATCAACAGAAGCTTCCTATTGAAGGAAAGAATAATGAATGGAAACACTGAGGCATAGCACACAGAGAAGAAGTAGCGGATATCTGAGATGGATGTGAGGTTGTTGTTTGATGAAGTACTCTGATAAAACCACGTGGTGTTATCTATTCCAAAGAAGAGGACATAGAGTGCCACCAAGATGCTGACCATCTTAGACGCTCTTGTTTCAGCTGAAAGGGACTCTGACCTCTCTGAGCTTCTTATGCCTTTCACCTGCTTCCCGTGCTTGTACAAGATGCATAAGATGGAACAGCTGGCAACACTCATCCCGGTTACAAACACAAGGTCTCTTGCAAAAAGAGTAAAATTGTTACTGAGAAAAGATGTTCTATCTGGTACAATCACAATGCAATAGCTGATGCGGAAAGAATATTCGAGATTGGTCGTGTTGGACATGTTGGTGACTGAGACAGTGTACAGCAGCGGAGTGATGCACATAGTTGCATTCATTAGCAAGAGGAGAACAATGATGGATCCAGCATAGAACTGCAGCCGCACTCTCACATGCATGCATGTGGAAGTGGTTGACATGAGGGTGACACTCTGGAAGCAGCTGAGGAAGCAAGTCAGACAGATAGACATGGCACGGCTGACACGTGAAGCATAAACTAAAAGCTGACAGTGGGTGTTGCTGAAGACATTGAGCAGTCCAAAAATATAGAGGGAGTTAGGAAGCCCTCTGGTTAGAGCCATCACCAGGTTGGATGCTGTTAGGTTAAGAAGGATCACATCCGATGTCACTAGACCATGTTCTTGATAAGCAGTGCAGGAAAAAAAGGCCAAGAGTGCTGAATTTCCCAAGATGCCAATAATAGTCGTGAACAAAAAAGAAAATGCCCTGAAAATGTCTAAAGGATCCATTGCTGAATGAAGGCTCTTTGGAGTTCACCTAAAGAAGATAGTAATAAAAGATGTTTTTTTTCCTGAAAATACAGAACAATTGTACCTGTCTTGGCCACCTACTGTCCTGCAAAATACAACTTTTGAAGATATGTACATTTAGTGTTTTCATACCTTAAATCAGAGGTCTTCAAATTTGTGAAGACGAGACCCCCCCTGTCAAAATTTTCAGGAGTAAGGACCCCCTCCTGGCAAACATTTCTAAACCTATAGACATGGCTACTGGCATTAAGAGGATCTAATTATGCAGCAGGTTTAATTAAATTGTGTGGTAAGGAAATGTAAATAATGCTTTGTGATGCCTCATATTTTGGTATAGGATTACTTCAGTATTTTGACATTTTTTAAACACAGTAACACTGAAGAAAGATTTCACCTCGTCAGTACAAGTTTATAACCAAAATACCGCAATAAACAACAGAAAGATGTCTAGTCAACCTTTGTGAAGGGCCTTCACTCTGCAGAAATACATGTAGCCACATTAAAAGCTCACCTGGCCATAGCCAGGAGCAGCAAGGGTCCCTTAAAACCCTGGCGGTCTTGTGCAGAGTAAAGCAGTTTACCCATGCCTCTTTCCTCTCACCCCCTCCCTTCCATCCCTCTCTTCTCTCCCAACCCCGGATCCCTTTCTCATTTTGCAGGCCATTTTCTTTCACCCCTGTTTACAACTTCTGAACTCTCCCTAATCAACTTCTTACTTCACATGTAATCACCTCTAGCCATTCTGTCTTTTCACTGCCCTCATCTCCAACAGTCTCTTGCATTTATGTCATGGCCTCTCTGGCCCCGTCACCTCTCTCGCCCCTCAGCACTTCTCATTCACCTCAAGTCTCTCCCTTCAAATTTCTGTCTATTTATATCTTACACCTCTCCAGTCCCCCATTCATCTTTTGCATCTCCCCTTTGTTCTTTCACACCTTCTTGAAACAACGTCCCTCTCCCCTGTTACCTCAGCATCCATCCCAGTACCCCCTCTCTTCCCCGATCGCTGCTGTCCCTCACCCATGTCGCATCAAATTCTCTTTTTATGTCACAGATCATTTCTCAGCCATCTTCCCTCACAGTTTACCAGAAACCCTCCTCTGTGCCTTTACCTTCTGCTCACATTCACCTCTACTCTTCTGTTTCTGCATTTCCTTCAGCACTTCACATTTATCCCCATTCCTCACTTCTTAAATTGAATTATCTTGTTCCCTTGCTGTCCTCTATCATCCTGTCTCCTCTAACCCTCTCATCTATTCTCACCGAGCATACAGGTTGGTATATAATATAAACCGACCTGTATGCTCCTCTCAGCCTGTGCTAATGTTTTTATTGTTCTCTAATTCAGGAAGGCAGGAATTATAGGTCTCGCTGTTTTGGTGCAGGCCGCACAGTTTTGGAACTTGCACCCTCCTTTGCTTTGTTCCACCAACAATCTATTATCCCTTAGAAAGCTATACAAACCTGGCTCTACACACTGTAGGTTACCCATTTGGCCGGTTCTCCTTTCACTTCTGTGTGTTTCTTATTTGCCATTTTAGGCAGCAGATGGTTATTAGCCCAAGGACACCTTTTGATAACAGTAGCACACTACAAATGGAAACAATAATAGGCAGAAGTCTGACCGGGAATGTACGACCTCCTTTCTATCACTCCACGACCACCCTGGGGGTGGCGCCTCACAGTTTGAAGACCCTCGGTGTAGAGCCATTACGAAGGTGGTCACCCCTCGATTATTTGAAAAACACTGGTGAAATTTCTCTTAAAATAGGAATTGTGTAAGTGCCCCACACCCTGTGGGTCACACTGCAGCCAATTTTCTCACCCAATATATTGTCCTGATTTGTGCCTCAAGGGTTTTGTACTGGGGACACAATTTCCTTACTGACATTAATACGTTTTAGAAGAATGTGCTACACTTCCTGGGAAGAGACCCTTTTTCCCCATTAATGACCTTGATAATGTCAGGCTTGCTCACTATGTTCGCTTGTAGGAATTTGTAGCTAGTATCTAAACCACCTTGGCTGTTTTAGGTTCCCTGCCCATCACTGAGTACATTAGATCATACTGATGTACTAAATTACATTTAATAAAGGTAATAGTTCTTAAACATGAACACTCATGAAGCCCATCATGCCTTTGTGATTACGTCATTAGTTTAACAAGGAGACAAGTCGATTTGACATGCCCACATGACTAAATAAGCAGAATCAGTTTTTGTATGTGGTAGTAATATTATTGTCTAATAAATCTGGTTAGTACTCGCCCTCAGCTGAACGACTTATAAGTGCTCTTAAATGTGATGGCAGCCAAGTAAAGGGATTTGCCCAAAATCACACATTCTGGTCAAGCAAGGAAGCTGAGATTTTAATCCCAACTTCCCAACTCAAAGATTGTACACATCAGCCATTGTGTGGATATCCGCTTCTCTAAAATTAAACACCATAGACAAAGCTCTGGGTTTATATTTCTGCGAGTAACTTTGCACAGTGTTGTCAGTAAATTGCATGTTTCATCAATATGACGTAAACAAATCTTTCCTAAGAAAAGGTCAAAGTTAAGGGTAATGGCAATCAAACAGAACTATTTGGGAAGTGTCAACACCTCACTGAAAGCAACTATATACATTAGCGTAACAAGGACATTTAAGAGATTCCACAGAACTCTGACAAGCATTCACAGGGAAAGACAAAAAAAAGCACAGTTTCTGCATTAGAACTCCCGGAGCAAGTAAAAGCAGTCAAGTACCCATGGGGGCAAAGAGGAGGGTGGCACTTACTGCACTGGAACAGAACTGCAGGCGGTTGAAAATGCCTGACACTGGTTTCACTGCTTTCCATGTGGCCACTCACTGCCTGTTGCACCGAACTTCTGCTGGACTTTCGGCCTGGTTTCTATGGTCTTTGACTTGGAGACTTGGGGCCTCGATTTCACCCACGCTATTCTCACATATTTGACCCCTGTATTGATGCAGAAAGGAAGACACCACCTGCATTTGGTAGGTTCAGACGTTCAAGCATGAAAAACACTGCACTTCAACAGAAAGGAAAGAATATCTGTTGATCACCCCAAAAATTGGAAACTGCGGAATTAAGCACACCCTGCAAGTTTGTGTGCAATCTACACGTCTCCACCATTACGTCATTCCCAATTTAATGAAACGTCATTCCCAATTTAATGAAACGTCTCTGTAAAGAAACCTCTCTCAACTACCAAAATGCTAAAAAAATAAGCAGCTTCATTCAAAGCTAAGAGTATAATAGTAAACAGCAACACTGAATACACTGGGGGGCATATTATCAAGAACCGGCGATACATTACCGCCGCTTTTATCGGCAGGAAACTGCCGATAAAGCGGCGATAATGGCCTTGATAATATGCTCTATGAATCCCAATCGAAGCCCATGTTAGATGTGAACACATCTAACATGGGCTTCGATTGGAATTCATAGAGCATATTATCAAGGCCACTATCGCCGCTTTATCGGCAGTTTCCTGCCGATAAAAGCGGCGATAATGTGTGGCCTGTCCTTGATAATATGCCCCTGGGTGCGTCACGGAACACGACCACAGCAGCCTTGAGAAACGTGACTTTTTATTTTCTGCAAAATCCTTCAGGGTGACCAGGAATGAGCGACTACTTTCTCTCACTCCATGACCCCCCTGGGGGTCACGCCCCACAGTTTGAAGAACCCTTCCTTAAATCATCTTTTACTGTTTTTATCTAATGAGTTATTATAGCATTTAATTCACAGCAAACAACCCTCAGATAGGGTGTAATAGGAACCAACACTCCTTAAATGGAATTAATGTCTTTCATTATTTGCCCAAAGTGCTCAACCAAAGAGACCCTAAACTAGGAGTGCTCCTATGAGAAGAGATGGGGTAGAGTTGTTAGTTAGCTCTTCTAACTCTAATATTGAGTAGCAAAACAGATAATACAAAATCAAATCTTTTTTCACATGTGAAAAGGTTGTGGAGTATGTTGTGAGCAGGATGGCAGAGCACTCTTAGCAGCGCACACGCACACATGCTATTGGAGCATTGGATGTGAGCTTCAACTCTCACTTTACTTTGGCTGGACTAAGTATGGGTGCTTAAAGTCGAGTATTATAGATAAAGAATGTCAGTACTTCTAATGATCCAATATACCCTTTCAGCACTATCAGCTACAATCAATCAATAGGTCAATAAAACACCATTGCTCTAGTAATTAAGAACAAATCTCTACAAACCATCTAAAAATTGGACTAATATAACTAATCACAGCAGCATCACAACGCTCTTTGCTTCCCGTTGCTTGTAATGCAACAGGGCAAGCTCCTTACTGTCAGAAATGGGATGTACCTAGTTGGCAGAGGGATGCACAATTCCCAAGTAGGGACCACCAATCTTGTCAGGGTAAGCCAGATACACACTCTAAATTAACAAATGCTCACCCTCTGATAGCTTGACACAGAGCAGTCAGACATAACTTAAGAGGCAATGTGTAAATTGTTTGTGCAACACGTATTACAGCAAAACAGTGAAAACACCACACAAAAATACTCCACATCAGGTTAGAAAAATGTAGTTTAATTTAATGGACAAAAGAAGATCAAAGCAACACAACTCCAATGAGTAGAATTTGAGTTATCAATTTTTAAAGATTATCTTGAAATATAGTGCTTGAGTAATAAAGCACAAACTGGGCTGTTTGGTCGCAGTGGACCTGGTCAAATCTGAAAAGTCAAGCTGACTGCAATAGAGCGCTGGTCAAATACAGAAGTCACACAGGCCCCACTGAAGCAGTACCTTTATGGAGAACAAGTGTTGACGTGAGGAGCTGCTTCGAGCAGCAGAGGATGCAATGTGTCTTTGTCGATCCAATGGATTGTAGACGATGCATTGATTCGAAGCCACTCAGTTGGGTTGGTCCTCGCACACAGAGTGATGAAGGCAAAGCGCCATTGTGGAGCTGCGCAGTCAGGTCCTGAATTGTCGTCGAGTTTATGGAGATGAAGCAATGTGTGAAATTCAGGCTGTGCTGTTGATGTGGTGGAGTCCTGGTGGCAGGAATGCGTCTAAGGTGAATGCCTCTTTTCCGACTGGCGTAAAGCAGGCGATGTGCGGATTTTCACAGAGCAGCCAAAATACTCCTTTTCCAAGGGTGCAGGACTGGATTGGCGCCACTTGGCATGTTAGGACTTACAGGTAAGTATGGGCAAAATTTGCGAATTCGCGGTCCGCGAATTAGTGGGAAATTGCAAAAAAAGTCAGCGAGTTCGCGAATTTTCCCGCGAACTCGCGGATTTTTATGCCATTTGCACAAATATGTGACCACGTGTGCCTGTAACTTTGCCAGCGCGCCAAAAGGTGCCGAGGTCCCTTGAGTGAGCTGGCCATTATAGTGGGGACGGGCGGGAAGACGTTTCATACCGCTAGTGTGTGGTGGATGGGGCCAAACGGGCGGGGTTTCTATGCGAGTTCACATGCATCTTGTTTATAAAGGGTCAGAGACCGAGCAGAGCAGCAGATGAGGAGAAAGCAGCCTCCTGGTCACAGGAGCTACAGGGGGATGGCGCTCGGGAAACTCATGGATGCAAAAATACGTTTGGCACAGGACCCCAGAATCCTTCAGATGTCCAAGATAGGTCTGCTGCATGTGTTGGTACAAAGCCATTCTGATCCTGCTCAGTGGGTTCAGGTGCATGCAGCTGCTGCTGCTGGACAATGTCCCATCTCATACTAAACTGCCCCGTAGAGGCATATGCTGGCGCTGGGCAGTAGGGTGCATGGCATGCGGGGGCTCCACGCCTGGTACATGCGCATGCCGGTGCCAGGGGGTCACGTGTTTATTGGTGCTGAGTAGCAAGTTATGACTTTATATTTTAACTGCCCCAGACGGTGGTACCACCTACACGGATCAGGAGTATCCAGGCACCAGACTTCATGGTGCAAGAGCATAATGGTGCTGTGCGGTACGGGTATATATGTACTGGGGGCAGGGGGACACTTAGCACAATGTGTGCTCACACCCAGAGGGCTCCCAGGCAATTGAGCACAAATGATTTTCACACTGAGAGGGCTCCAGGGCAGTTCAGCAGCACGGGGGCTCACACCCACTGGGCCCCGGGGCAGTTCAGTAGCGCGTGGGCTCACAACCCCTGGGCAGCTCAGCAGCGCAGGGGCTCACACCCACAGGGCTCCCGGGCAGTTTAGCAGTGCCACCCTCTGGTTCATCACTGCCACCCTCTGGTTCACCTCTGCCACCCTCTGGTTCATCCCTGCCACCCTCTGGTTCACCACTGCCACCCTCTGGTTCACCACAGTCACCCTCTGGTTCATCACTGTCCCCCTCTGGTTCATCACTGCCACCCTCTGGTTCATCACAGCACCCTCTGGGTCACCACGGCCACCTTCTGGTTCATCACTGTCACCCTCTGGTTCATCACTGCCACCCTCTGGTTCATCATAGCACCCTCTGGTTCACCACTGCCACCCTCTGGTTCATCACTGCCACCCTCTGGTTCATCACTGTCACCCTCTAGTTCATCACTGCCACCCTCTGGTTCACCACTGCCACCCTCTTGTTCATCACTGTCACCCTCTGGTTCATCACTGTCACCCTCTGGTTCACCACTGCCACCCTCTGGTTCACCGCTGCCACCCTCTGGTTCATCACTGTCACCCTCTGGTTCACCACTGCCACCCTCTGGTTAATCACAGCACCCTCTGGTTCACAACGGCACCTTCTGGTTCATCACAGCAACCTCTGGTTCACCACTGTAGATTATGAGGAAAAAACACACCTGCCCAGCCTCAACCGGGGGCTGGTTAATGTGTTACTGAATTTGAGCTACAAGCACGGCACCTGCTTCCTTATCTGTAAGTGCTTCCTGTTGTGGTTTAATTTTTGTGACAGCCTGGAGCATTGTGCCATACTTGTAACTATTCTCTGACCCTGCTTCGAGGGTCAGAGCAGGGTCAGAGAATAGTTGCAAGTAGGCAACAACTCTGGAGGCGCTGCTCAGGAAGCACTTACAGGGTTACAGCAGGTGCCCAAGTTGAAGTTAATTTCTTTGTAACCATTTTATAAATGGTTACAAAGAAATTAGCTTCAACTTGGGCACCTGCTGTAACCCTGTAAGTGAGTCACTTGGTTCTGGGGATGATCTCACCATGTAGCAGGGCAGCACAGCAGAGTTAGACTCCAGCACATTCAGCAGAGTCCATCAGAGTGTCAATACTTGCAGCAGAACAGCAGATCATCTTGGCAGAGTGTCCTCAGCTCCTGAGTGTACTGAGATGGTGGTGTCAGGGGTCCAGTACTTAAACTCAGTTGTGCATTTGAAGTGGGGAGACTTCAAAGAGAGGCCTTTGAAGTGCACAAGGTCCCTGCCATTCCTGTCCTGGTACCAGACTCACCAAAGGGGGATATGGAACTCTCTGTGTGGCTTAGAGAATGGTAGAGTGGAAGTTCGAGTGGGTGTTTGAATTGTTACATGAGGGTGTGAGTGGTTGCGTCAGAGATTCTGTGGATGATGTAATCAGTGATGTCATTTGAGATATCATCAGTGATGTAACTGACCATGTCATGAGTGATGTAATATGTGAGGTAAGAGGTCATAAGCAGTGCTTTCTGGGGGCACGAGTTATAGTTATCTCAGCTAACTATAACTGCTGCATTTCTCTGGTTGTGTATGAGTGAAACTTGAGCCTAACTATAACAGTCCTGTAACCTTTGTTTTTTCAATGAATTTCCATGGTTTTTAAGTAGCAATGGTCTTTGCAGAAGGGTGTTGAAAGGTGGCAGGTCCTCTGACCAGTTCACAGAAATCCAGCTGAGTAGGACTAATAGGAACTACCAGGAGGGCTTCTTGGTCCCCAAGGTCCTTTAGTATCCAAGACAACTTAATTCCCCAACCACTAGTGCAGAGGTCTTCAACATTGTTGATGCCGGGACCCCCTTCTCAAACCTTTTTAGGGGAGAGGACCCCCTTCTGACAAAAATTTCTAGAACCTGGAACTCCTCATCATTGACAACTATCGACAACCATAAATGCCCCAGTTAGACCTGGCATCTTTAGACATATTTCCCCTGTCTTTTTACATTCTGACCTTCTAGTTGTGACTTTTTTTTTGCTGGTTTGGTGTCTGTTAGAACTGGCTATTTCTAGTAGGCTAATGCTGACGCCAAAGCCAGGCAGAAACCACCATTCTAGTCAGGGCGAGGGAGTCACACGCCAAGATAACCCCTGCTCACCCCCTTGGTAGCTTGGCACGAGCAGTGAGGCTAAACTCGGAGGCAATGTGTAAAGCATTTGCGCCAGCGCATAACAGCAACAACATCCTAGGCACACCACAAAAGGAACTCCACACAAGGTTATATAAAAATAACTTCTGTATTGTCAAAACCACATCAGATAGAAATCACACATGTACATTGTGCCAACTGGCACGGGCAATATTCACAAGGGATTATTTACAGGACAGGGCCACATGGGCCACTGTCAGCATCAACACTTTTAGAAATAGTACTTTGTAGATCATAGAAAATAAGATATAAAACAAAATAACAGTTATAAATCACATCCAGTAAATACTGGGAACAGGTAAGTACCACCTACGCAACCCTAAACACCTTAGAAGAATGTCATGCAGGGGACCAGGACCTCACTAGGACCACCTGTACTAAAAAGAACAACCACCTAAGTATCACACAGCATTTAGGGGTATAGGAAAGAACACATTACCCATGATGCATAAATATACATTCAGAGGAGTAGTAAAGGGAAACACATGATGCATAAACCTACACATTCAGCGGTGTTAAGAACAAAGCACATGATGCAATAAAAATACATTCAGAGGTACCAGAACAATACAATAGCGCAAAAATCACATGATGTCTAAAAACATTCAGAGGTGCAGGAATAACACATGATGCAAGAAATCACATTCAGAGGTGCAATAACCATACAATTGCGCAAACCCTACATAAGCCACCACCTGTGGCAGTCCCTAGGCCAACTGGCATTGTTGGGGCTAGGATGCCCTGAGTCTCAATGTCAGGGGCCTAAACGGTGCAGGTGCCCACTACTTGCTGGGTACCTGGGAACATCCCAAACCTAAACGGTGCAGCTACCCACTAATTGCTGGGCAGCTGGGAGTTATCAAAGAAACTGCGACAGGGTCCTCACTGACCCTTGGGCGCAAACTACACCCACTGTGGGAGCCACACAGGCTCGGAACAAATTCCTCGCAGGCAGGAGGGGGCGTGCACCGGCAATGTGCCCCAGCGCCCCCTCTAACTAAAAATGGCCAAACACTGGAGCCACACAGGCTCTGGGCATCACATGCCCCAAACGTTGGAGCCACACAGGCTCTTAAACCAGATATGGCCGTTGGAGCCCTCAGGCTCTGCAAACAATGGCCCCTCGAGCCTCGCTGGGCTCGTAATTACAACTGCCCCCTAGAGCCTCCGTGGCTCTAAACACAATCTGGGCCCTGAGCCTCTCGTGGGCTCTCAAAAAATGCCCCCAGAGCCTTCGCGACTCTAACAGAGAATTGCCCCTCTCGTGGGAGTCCCTCATGGACTCGGAAACGGCCTCCACATGCGCCGCACACCGGAGGGGAGGGGCGGGCACCGGCAATGTGCCCCGAAGCCCCCCCCTCCTGCGGCACACACTCACCGGCTCTCTGGGCAGCGGGGCTCTTCTGTGCTTGCGGTGGGGGCAGGCACCGGCAATGTGCCTCGCGCCCCCTCCGCTCTTCTCTGCATGCCGCTCCTCTCGCTGCAGGGCTCCCTCCGCTCACGGGAGCCCTGCAGACCGGCCGCCGTCATTCTTCCTCCTGCCCTCCTCACACGGCAGCTCCTCACCAATCGGAGCGCGGCTCCCAAGTTGAGCCCTTCGTTATGAGGCAGCTTCTTCCCGGGGACCCGCCAATCAGAGCGCGGCTCCCTGGGACCAGCCTCCAACGTTGGCCCAATCACCTTGTGATTCAGAGGACGAGCCTCCTGCAGCCTGCCAATGGCAGCGCGGGCGCCTTCGGTTCCTCGGCGATCTCAAGCCCCGGGCAGCGGCGGTGATTTGGAAGCAAATGCCGGGTGGGCTCCGGCTTCTTAACAAAATAAACAATAAATCGAGGTGGGCACTCGATAGGCCCCGCAATCCTGGGGATAAATCAATTAAAGCGCTCCCCAGCACTAAAAGGAATTCCCAGCGCTCCCCAGCGCTGAAGGTCTAGAAAAAGCGCCCTCGAGTGCTAGAAGTCAAACAAAGCGCTCCCAAGCGCTATAGGCATCCAAAGGTCACCAGTCCAGCAACAGCAGGGATCCAGGGCAAAGCCAAGTCCCCCCATCAGCCCAGGCAGGGCAGAGGGGTCCCCCAGCAGTCCTCCAGGCATCCAGGAAAGTCCATTAGGAGTCCAGGGGCTGGGCAGGGCTCAGGGATTCCCCTGAGCCCAAGCAGCAGCACGCCCCTGGCAGATTCAAGTCCAAAAACAAGAACCTTTTGGAAGGGGACACAGCCCCTTCTTATACACAGAAAAGTCTTTGAAGTCTTTGTGCAGGCAGTGTGAGAACCAGCTAGAACTGGTTATAGGGAAGTCCTGTCAGTATCAGGGAAAGAGGTGACAGTCGCCCAGCGGGGGGGTGGAGCCAGCATTGTGGTCAGGCAGGCACAGCCCTTCACTATATGGTGCTATCTCCTCCCACTTCCCTGGCAGCAGATGCTGCCTTTCATCCACGGGCTGACTCAGACCACCTCCTGGGGGCTCTGCAGCCCCTGTCACACTCAAGCCAGACAGTCAATCCACAAGCAGGCCCAGGCACTCCTGGGCCAGGCTCACCAGCCAATCACGTGCCAGCAGACTTACTACACAAATATGCCAACTTCTAAAAGTGGCACTTCTAGACTAGACACAACCATGCCGCATACACCATTACGCAGCATTCAATCTCACGAGTTCACACATATCAAACTCGACCCTGCACTCCCCACACATCAGGAACTACCATGGGCATACATATTCCCCATTCATTCCTATGGGAGGGCAGGTCACTCACCACACATACACAGAGAGCACACGCACTTTACAATGTACCAAAGTGAAAAAGTGTGCAGAGGCCTAAAATTACCAGCCCAGGTGCCAGAAACAGGCTAGGAAAAAGCAAAAAGTTTCGGGGTGAACCTGCCAAAAGGGCCAGGTCCAACAGTGTCTCTGCGTACTTTCTCACTGCTGTTCAGTGTTAAAGTTAAAGTGCTCCTATTGTAAATTGTATTATGGATTGGTGTTTCCATGATTGGCATGTTTGACTTACTAGTAAGTCCTTAGTAAAGTGCACTGAAAGTGCCAGGGGCTGTAAATCAAATGCTGCTTGTGGGCCTGCAGTACTGATTGTTCCTTTCACCCAAGCAGCCCTGAAAAGGGTTATCAGACCTGCCCCTGCGGTGTCTGCATGCAGTTTGTAACAGCCATGTCTACCTGACAAGTGAACCCATTTGCCAGGCTCTAATCTTCCCTTTTGTTACATGTATGTCACCCCTAAAGTAGGCCCAAGGTACCCCTGTGGGCAGGGTGAAGTGTATATTAAAGGTAGGACATGTACTGGTGTGTGTGACATGTCCTGGTAGTGAATTACAGTGTGTTTCGTTTTTCACTATGGAAAAGCTATCTGTTCCATAGGATAGAATGGGAGTTTACTTACAACATCTTATGGTCTGCCTTGGACAATACTGTCTCCACCTCCTGCCTGGAAGCTGGACCAGAGAGGATGGAACTGGTTTGGGCTGGGCACAGTCACTCTCTGCCCAAAAGAACAAAGAGAAATATTTGGGCCCAGACCCCAAAACTTTAGAACTAGCTGGAATCAAGGTATCTGCCAAGAAGGAGAGCTGGAGAAATTGCCAAGAGGAGTACTGCCCCTTTGCTGTGTTGCTGCTTTGTTGGGTTGGACTGCAGTTGCTGCTTCTGCCTTCGGTAATAAAAGGACTGGACT
The DNA here is from genome assembly GCF_964261635.1 of Lissotriton helveticus. NCBI lineage: Eukaryota > Metazoa > Chordata > Amphibia > Caudata > Salamandridae > Lissotriton > Lissotriton helveticus. Next base: position 1,525,092,213 of record NC_136065.1, read on the forward strand.
GAACTTTCTTTACTGTTGCTAAGCATCTCCAAGGGCTTGAAGTATAGCTTGCCACCTGTTCTGAAGCCTCACAAACTGCAAAGACTACACCAACCTCTGGGTACCACCTCTGGAACCGGGGTTTCAGTTGCTACAGAGGGGGGAAAGCAATGGACTCTGTCACCGACTACGTCACTGGCTCCATGTCCTGAAGGCACCGCAGAGGGCACTGCCGCATATGGCACCACAACCCTGGTCTCACAGACGACGACCGCCGCTGCTGGTTGCAACAGACCTGTGGGCACCACATTCCACACCGCCTCGCTTCATTTCGCCGCCCTGGTTTCACCGATGCCATTGCTGCCTGCTTACTTCGACACCTGTGACCGCACCAGGCCTTGGGGGCACCGCTCATAAGTATTTTGATACACCGCCCCACACCAAGGTCCGGACCAATCAACACCAACTCCCTGCAACCGACACTGTTGCCTGCACTATGATCTGTCAGCACTGCAACGAGCACTGCCTCCACGCCACACCCCAGCCCTTGTCTCACTGATGCTACTGGACGACCGTCACCAAGCCACTGCCTGCACTGCAATCTGAGGGCACCGCATGCCGCACCGCTTCGCTTGGAGCACAAATTGCTTCCTAGCACCAACATAGGCACGATTGTTTTTGTATGGGAACTGGTACCGTCCTTCACCAAAATAATCCCGAGGGGCGTCTTCCCCTTTCTATGTGAACTGCGGAATGCAGCACACATGGAAAGGGGAAAAAAACGAGGAGAAATAAAAACCTTTCTCCTTGTTACGCCTCTGCTGGAGAGAGGTCAGGTTTTGAAGCTGCCCCAGGTTGAAGTGATTTTGTAACTCTGGGGCAGCATAACAATCTATGGGTTTTGTGTGGGAACACCACGCAAAGCCCATGGAACACCTCCTTGATGCAGAGTAAGGCAGCGCAGCTGCTATGTCTTATTCTATTACTATGAGGCCATGCAGGGTGACTTTGCTCTGCCGCATAGGTATGGTTGAGACACTTGTGCCACTGGAGCATCAAAAAAAGTGCTGCTCTGGTGATGCAAGCCTCTCATAAATAAGCCCAGAAAATTATGTACGTTTTTAGGTCTTTCACAATCAGGTATCTACATATAAAATAATGGGCATTACAAATGAAAAATAAGTTTAAAAAGTTCTTGCTCAGTGGGAAATGCACTGCAGTACATTATGAAACATCTATTAGTTAATGCACTACAGAGGTCAGTGTGTAACCAGAGAAGCACAGAATAAAATCTTGATTGGTGCAGTAGAGAATAGTGATGTGTATTTATAGTGCTATGAGGTCACAGTCTGTGACAGAAAGCACTGTAAATATGTATGTCAATTTTTTATACTTGCATTACACACAGGAAAGATAGAATACTGCAAAACATGCAAATAATTTCAAAATGAAATGGTGCTTTCAAAATGTATATTTTAGTAATACTAAAGCGTATGCAATGCAAAAATATTTTACATAACTGTCCCTTCAAAGCCTCTTTTGAGGCACTAAGGGCAGTGTAAATAAAGATAAAATTAAAAGCAAGAACTTTCCAGCCCAGTTGTTAACTCTTTGCACTTCCACCCAAAAAAACCAAATCTTTGTCATTACAGAGAGCTAGAACTCCTCATAAGCATTCTTTACACTTGCAGATGAATAGATAAGGCACATTTGCATTTCATTCAGCCAAGCAGCTGATAACGATCTAAATTAGCTGTCCCAAGATGGCTGACACATTTTTTAGATTCATGTGGGACTATGTTCATGTTCTATCATCTTAAAACATTTTATAGAAAACATCTCCAACTGCCGATCAAGCAGAAGGAAGCAGGAGGACCATCTACATCAGTGGCAGCAGCAAGAATTCCTATCCAGAAAGTCCCTTTAGAAGCACAGACTACTAAAACAAATATGGCTCCAGAGTTTTCAAGAATGGCCACGGATTTGCATGGACTGTACTGTTGCTATAACAGCTGGTGAGCAGTATGTTGCAGCTATTCGCAATGCTGCCAAAAATCGTGCATGGTAAACAGTTTTACTCCTTTTATATTTTTTGCACATTTCATAAGAAGAGTTCATAGTGAGCAGCAAGAAGGTAATGCAAAGTAGAAGAACCCACCACTTCAATAGCAGCACACACACAACGAAGCAGAGCGTCTATTCAAAAGTGCAATATTAGCTTCAAGATTTGGCTCCACGGTTTTCCCCGATGGCGTCATACTACATGGATTGTTGAGTTGTAGTTAGTGCTGGAGAGCAGTCCATAACGGCCTTTCGCAATGCTGGAAAGAATAATAGATGTCGATTTATATTTTTGTTTTTAACTTTCTAAATTTTTCCACATTAGCAGGCTATCTTACAAAATGGGTATCTAATAACTTTGTGTTGTTCATTTTAATATCTTCCAATGTATTGTAACACTACTTATATATAACGTGCTGTATAGACAAGCCAAACTATCTCTCTACAAATTTTTATTTATTTGATTTATTTAATGTTTTCTGTAGCACGAACATGACCCAACGTAGGGTATCAGAGCGCTTTACAGGAGCGTTTCAACAAACCGAGACCTTAAAGATAACTGGTTATTACTGTTTTACGACATTACACTTCAGTAGAGCATATAAACATATACAACAGTCAATAGTTAAATAAATACACTGGTAACTTTTGCCAGTTATCAAAAGTTTTTCATTTTTTAAATATAAGTCTGTGTTTAAATCTTCTAGTAAGTGCATCAACAACATATACAAACATACTCTGTTTTTTACAGAACACTGTGTTACATTTTATAATCTCTTTTTAAAACAACCAACTGTAATACATGTGTCTTGTTCTGCAACTCCTCCTCTTAACAAAACTTCATTTTCCCTGGAATCCTGTTCAGGATCAAAGAAACAAAACTGCATATCACCAAAACCATTTCTACGTCTGGCACACTACCATGAAAAAGTGCTCTATTTATTACTCCTAAACATAAAGCAGGAATTTCTAATAAGCATGGGCGTAAAATCCGTTCCGCTCGCGGATTTTGCGGATTTGCGGCAAATTCGCAATCCGCGAACTCTCACGAACCTGCCGAAAATTCATAAATCCGTGCGAAGCGGATTTTTTGCTTGGTCGCACTTGCCAACTAGAATACTAAACAGTTTCGCGGGAGTAAACACTTGCGAACACGTAGATGCGGCGGGCAGCGACAATCTCGCAATTGCGAGATTGCAAAATTTTCAATTTCGCACAAGAAATCCACCAGCAGGCAGCATAAACCTTGAAAATTATGATTTCTATCAGAATAACTCCTCAGGTTGAGATTTGCCTGCACTTTTGTTTTGCAAGGCGTCCATTTTGGAGGGGGGTGGGAGGAAGGAGGTGCGCCACAGTCTCCAACTTCCTGTTCCTGTCCAGCAGGCTCCTCCCAGTGCTTTCTTCATGTGCTGGTCACTTTGATTTGGATCTTGACCTGGAAGGATTACTTTTTGTGGATGCTGCTAGATATTTGGATTTTTGGAAAACTGAAAGCACTCAGCAGGTGCAAAAGTTCAATCTTATCATTAGTAACCATTCCCTGTAGTGCTTCCTGAGGGGCCCCTTCAGAGTTCAGTTGCCTACTTGCAACTATTCTATGACCCTGCTCTGACCCTCACAGCAGGCTCAGAGAATAGCTACAAGTATACAACAAAGGTCCTGTTAAAAAAATTACACTGCAACAGAAAGCAATTACAGATAAGGAAGCAGGTGCCAGCCTGGAAGTTCAAATTCAGTGACACATTAATCAGCCCCTAATTCATTCATGTCAGTTGAGGCAGGGCAGGTGTGCTTTTCCCCCCATAATCTACAGTGATGAACTAGAGGGTGGCATGGGTGAGCCAGAGGGGGGCATGGGTGAGCCAGAGGGTGGCAGTGGTGAAACAGAGGGTGGCAGTGGTGAAACAGAGGGTGCTATGATGAACCAGACGTAGAAACAACATGGTCGCGACCGTTGCTACCCGACAAGTAAGTTCGCGTTTGCGAACTGGTAAAAAACCCTTGCGAAATGGCAGAAACACTTGCGAACACAAAAAAAAAGGAATCCGCAAAATTCGCGAGAGTTCGCGGATTTTGCGGATTGCGAATCCGTAAATACGCAATTTCGCGGATTGCCAATTCGCAAAATCCACCCATGCTTAGTTTCTACATAATACAGACTCCTACCTAAAGTTTGAGTGGAATAACTTATTTTGTATTTTAAACTTCGCCTTGTAAAGATACGTAATAATGTTCTTAATATATCTATAGATTGCTGGCTAACACTAGAAACACTACTACAATTACATTGGTACCTCTTCTGTAATAACTTCTTCTACATTTCTAGATACCATCACCTCTTTTGCTATAGGACTACCATTCTTCATTTTATAACACTGACCTCTTTAATCAATAGCATGAACTAATTTGTTATACTGGATATAGCTTTCTTCATTAAAGAAAGCCTCTGCACAAGAAGTATGTATCCATTGCCCACTAAAAACTGTATGACAGTTACTTCTATTAACTAATCTTTTCTTCTGGTTTTGTCTGCTCATGCGAAAATATATTTCGTCAAGAGTCTTCATTCTATTTAGAATCAAAATTTAAAGCTTCCTCTTCAAAGCAAAGGTCTTATTACCTACTGTCACAGCGTGTTCTTTCTGTTTTACTGCATCACTCTTTCTTCTACAGTGTTTAAAAATGTTAACACTAAATTTACAAGGCTGTAACCATCTAATCATTATAACATTTGTGCAGAACCTATGCAGCCATCTAAACACCCACGTACAACACATGCACAAATTGAAATACTGAGGCATATGTGTGCAATGATAAAACACTCAGGCTCTACTCATGCACTCATGTAATTATGTAGAGAGTACCATTGTAGTAAACCTATCACCCATATTGTCTAAAGACTACATATTCCCCGGTAAAACTTCTAAATACATGGGTTTGTAGTTGAATACATCAATACTCCTTGGATGATTGAATGGGCACATAGGTAGTGACTAGGTGATTCCGTGAGGATACAATTAGTGTTTAGTTTAATCCCTGACTATGTCATAACTCCATGGATCATTCCATATCTGCATACTTACTTCCTGCATGTTTGCATCAGTATATCACTAGTATCTGGGTGTGTGGATGACTGCATGAGTAGAGTGTCAATGATTCGACAAGTGAGTGGCTAATGCTTCAATAATTCAATACATGCATAGATACTGATAGGATGATTAAATGAGTGCAACTCTAGTACCCGGATGATTGCAAGAGTGCATACATAGTATATAGGTGAATTATGCATTGAATGGATAGTGAATACATGATTGTTTAAGCTAATGCATAGCACCTAGCCTATTGGATGAGTGGATTAATAGTGTTTCAGTGATTGGATACTGCCCATGCATCTTTGATTAACTAAACAGTTAGTGCTTTGATGCTTACATAATTACAAGTTCACAGGGTGAAGACTGATTTGCATATGTCTAGGCTCAAAGTGGAGTGGCTTGGTGAGCAAAATAAACGATGGATTCAGTCCCAGATCTCTGTACTGGGGTGAATGTATGACATTGTTCTGCATTCTTTCCATCAATTGTTGTTTTTGCATTTGCCAACCGAGTGGGACGGGTATGCCCATATGTGGGTCCCCTGCTCTCCATGCCACTGGAGTCAAACTATCCTGGCTGAAGAGGGGTAAAACCCCCAAACCGGTCCAAGGACACTTGTTTCTAGTCCAGGGAGGACCTGGCTTGGCAGTTCTGACTGGACTGTTCCCTTTGGGCACAGGGTCAAGACTGAGTTGCATATGGCTGGGTTCAAACTGGAATTTCATGGTGAGCAAAAAAATGATGGATTTAGGCCCAGATCTCTGTACTGGGGTGAATGTATGACATTGTTCTGCATTCTGTTCATCATTTTTTTTTTTTGTAATATATTTATTTATTTATTTATTTCAATTTTTCTGAAAATTCCATTACAACTTTACAGTACAGATTTTGCATATATATACAGTTCGACAGTCAATGCCCAAAAGAAAAATAAAAAAAATACACAATAGACAAACCAACGAGGTAGTCCCGGAGGAAGCATAAGAAGAGATAAAAGAAAAAAAAGACACATATTTTTAATCCTCCTTATTTTTCCACTGCACAATTGGTAACCAAATCCTACCCCCCAATGCCCTAGACCTTCTACCTTTCCTATCATAAATAGCTTTCTCTAAATTATATGTGGAAAGTAGCCTTGCTATCCATGTCTGAAATGTCGGAGCCGCTTTATCAATCCAGGCTTTTGCGATAATAATCCTGAGGACTGCCGTAACCAAAAACATAAATTCTGGATATCCATTATTATCTCCTATACTAATACCTAACATTATCAGCTCATCCGTTAATTTGACCTTTAGCCCCAGGGATCTCTCTAGAAATTCCTCTATTGCCAGTTTTAAAGTGTAAAGTTGTGGGCATTGTGCAAACATATGAGTAATAGTGGCACTTGTTGAGTTACAGCGTGGGCAAGTTATACCAGTGGTCCCAGCCCACTGGGCAATTCTAGCAGGTGTATGGTACAACGAGTAGACTGTCTTATAATGTTGAGTTTGTAATGTTGCAGAGCACAAGACAGTACGGCCCAGGTCTAATGAGGCTTGAAGAGCTTCGGGATGAGCCCTTACTTGTTCCACCCATTTGTTGACATATTTTCCTCTATCATCTATCTTATATTCCTGTAATTCTGCATACAATTGTCTAATCGTACATTGGAGACTGCTCCCTAGATAATCCATTATCCTACAATTTGTCAATCCTGCTATCCCACCCCGTTTTATTTGGAAATAGCTCCTCACTTGTAAGTATTTAAAAAAATTGTTCCCTGATATTCCAAATTTGTTTTGGATATCCTGGAACAATAAGAACCCTCCTTTTACATCCAGCAAGTCTCCTAATTTCTTAATCCCCCTGCCATCCCACTCTTTCATGACTGCATCCCTGAAGATCTCTGCAGGAAGCTCGTTATTTGTATATAGCCTCAGATATCTATTATACCTCCCTAATCCTAACTTTTTCTTAATTGTCCTCCAGATTTTATATACAGCGCTCAGAGTCTTAAACCTCGTGTGTTTAAAATACGTAAAATCCACTGTTGTTACTAAGGCATTCTCTGCCGCCTTTCCCAAGATTGTTTCGTAAACGTTCCCTTGACCCGATCTCTCGCCCTGTTGGTCACTTCCTCCTAATAACCCTTTAGAATAATGGAGAACCGCCGCCCAATAATAAAATCTGAAGTCCGGTGCCCCCCAGCCTCCCTTCTCTCTTGATAGTGTCAAAAATCTATATGCTCTGCGTGTCTTCCCCTGTGCCCAAATTAATCTATTCACTGTTGATTCTATTCTACTAAACCATGTGCCATCAAAGTATAAAGGAATTGCCCTAAAGATGTATAAAAATTTTGGAAAGGTTACCATTTTAATAAAATTGATACGTCCCATTAGTGTCAAATGTAAGTTGTTGACTCTCTCCATATTTCTTTTAACCTTCTCTAAAAGTGGTTCCATGTTAATCTCTATTAGGCTCTCTAAATCCGCAGTCACCCTGACTCCCAAGTACATTGCTTCTGAGACTACTCTTGTATCTACAAATATTGTGTGTCTATTCTGCACGACCTGTGTCTTTCCTCTATTTATTAAGTACCCTGAGACCGCTCCAAAATTCTTTGCCTCTTGTTCTATTTCAGTCAGTGCCCCCTCCGGTGCTGGTGTTGTAATAGCCACATCATCCGCATAGGCGAATAGTTTGTAATCCTTCTCGTGGAGTCTAACTGGGAGGATCCCATTATTATGTATGAGCCTTCTTAAAAACGGGTCCAGATATATGGCAAATAGTAAAGGTGAGGCCGGACAGCCCTGCCTAGTCCCTCGTCTAATCTGTACTGCCTTCGTATAGGATTTATTAATTCTTATCCTAGCTAAGGGTTGTTTATAAAGTGCCTGGATTGCTGTTATATATCCTTTGCCTATACCTGCCCACTCCATAGCTTTCCAGAGATAGTCCCAGGAGACCCTGTCGAAGGCCTTCTCGGCATCCAAAAAAATAGCTGCGACAGGGTCCCCTGCAGCCTCTGCTGCATCTAAGATGGTGATCATCTGCCTAGTATGTTGGGTAGTCCCTTTGCCTGGGATAAAGCCATGTTGTGCTGGGGATACCACCCCCTCTATAACCTTACTCAACCTATTAGCCAGTGATTTAGAAAAGATCTTTGCATCTGCATTTAGTAACGTTATTGGTCTATATGAGCCTGGTTCCGTTGGGGTTTTATCCTTTTTAAGTATTACTATAATATCCACGCCGGCCCAAGATTGTGGGACTATTCTACCCCCCTTTGCCATGCAGCAGATTGACCACATGTCCTTAGCTAGCACATCCCAGAAGGTCTTGTAGACTCAGCCGGTATCTGATCTTGGCCTGTTGCTTTGCCAGAAGGGAGGCTGAATGTCGCATCTCTTACTTCCTGGATTGTAAGCTGCAAATCTAACTTGTCTCTCTCCTCCATGCTTAATCCAGCCTGTGGTGCCTGTGATAGGTATTCCTTAATCCCTATCTCTAAATTTGGATTATTTGTGTCTTGCTCATATAAAATCTCGTAAAACCTTCTAAACACTTCCTGTACCTCCTCTACCTTATTAACAATTGCCACTGTACTATCCTTAATTTCTTTTATCTCCCCTGCTGCTAGTGTTTGTCTGGTCCTAATTGCCAGGAGGTGTCCCACCCTCTCATTAAACTCATAAAATTTTTCTCTTTTTGCTAGATAGTTCCCTGCTGTTTTCTGCGCCAATGTGACATCTGCATCTGCCTTTTGTACTTCCAGGGCCAGCAGATACTGCTCAATAGGTTCTTGCCTACCTACTGCTGCCACTAGGCCCTCCTCTAGTTCCACCAGAGCTCTAATCTTCTCTTCCAACTTCTCCTTTTCCTTCTTACTTCTTAACAGTGTATAACTTAGTGTCCCCCCCTCACTCCTGCTTTAAAAGTATCCCATACCATATCCGCTGAAGCCGAGTACCTTTTTATTTCCCAGAATTGTGTTATCCATTCCTGCATCCTTGTGATGTATTCCTTCTCCTTCAACAACCCCCGTTCAAATGTCCATGTAGTTGTTGTCCTATTCTTGTTTTTGCCCCTTCATATACTTAGAATCATGCATTCTGTTCATCAATTGTTTTTTTCGTATTTGTTACCCCGAGTGGGAGGGGTATGCCCAGACGTGGGTCACTTGCTCACCATGTCACTGAAGTCAAGATATCCTGGCTGAAGAGGGATGAATCCCTGAAACCAGTCCTAGGATGCTTGTTTCCAGTCCAGGGAGGACCTGGCTTGGCAGTTCGAGCTGGACTGTTCCCATAAGGCACAGGGTCAGGACTGATTTGCATATGGCTAGATTCAAACTGGAATGGCATGGTGAGCAAAAAATGATGGATTTAGGCCCAGATCTCTGTACTGGGATGAATGTATGAAATTGTTCTGTATTCTGACCATCAATTGTTGTTTTTTGCATTTGTCACTCCGTGTGGGAAGGGTATAAACAGACGTGGGTCCCGTGCTCTCTATGACACTGGAGTCAAGCTATTCTGGCTGAAGAGGGGCAAAACCCAGATACCGGTCCTAGGATGCTTGTTTCCAGTCAAAGGAGGACCTGGCTTGGCAGTTTAGACTGGACTGTTCCCATTGGGTACAGGGTCGACTGAATTGCATATGGCTGGGTTCAAACTGGAATGGAATGATGAGCAAAAAAACGATGGATGTAGGCCCAGATCTCTGTACTGGGGTGAATGTATGACATTGTTCTACATTCTGTCCATCAAATATTGTTTTTGAATTTTCACCCCAAGTGGGACGGGTATGCTCAGACGTGGGTCCCGTGCTCTTTATGCCACTGGAGTCAAGCTATCCTGGCTGAAGAGGGGTGAATCCCTGAAACCAGTCCTAGGATGCTTGTTTCCAGTCCAGGGAGGACCTGGCTTGGCAGTTCGGGCTGGACTGGTCCCATAAGGCACAGAGTCAGGACTGATTTGCATATGGCTAGATTCAAACTGGAATGGCATGGTGAGCAAAAAATGATGGATTTAGGCCCAGATCTCTGTACTCGGATGAATGTATGACATTGTTCTGTATTCTGTCCATCAATTGTTGTTTTTGCATTTTCCACCCCGAGTGGAAAAGGTATACGCAGACGTGGGTCCCGTGCTCTCTATGACACTGGAATCAAGCTATTCTGGCTGAAGAGGGGCAAACCCCAGAAACCGGTCCTAGGATGCTTGTTTCCAGTCCAAGGAGGACCTGGCTTGGCAGTTTGGACTGGACAGTTCCCATTGGGCACAGGGTCAAGACTGATTTGCATATGGCCGGGTTCAAACTGGAATGGAATGGCGAGCAAAAAAACAATGGATATAGGCCCAGATCTCTGTACTGGGGTGAATGTATGACATTGTTCTACATTCTGTCCATCAAATATTGTTTTTGAATTTTCACCACAAGTGGGACGGGTATGCTCAGACGTGGGTCCCGTGCTCTTTATGCCACTGGAGTCAAGCTATCCTGGCTGAAGAGGGGTGAATCCCTGAAACTGGTCCTAGGATGCTTGTTTCCAGTCCATTGATGACCTGGATTGGCAGCTCTGGCTGGACTGTTCCCATTGGGCACAGGGTCAAGACTGATTTGCTTGTGGCTAGATTCAAACTGGAATGGCATGGTGACCAAATATCGATGGATTTAGGGCCAGATCTCTGTACTGGGATGAATGTATGACATTGTTCTGTATTCTGTCCATCAATTGTTGTTTTTGCATTTGCCACCCCGAGTGGGAAGGGTATACCCAGACGTGGGTCTGTGCTCTCCATGACACTGGAGTCAAGCTATCCTGGCTGAAGAGGGGCCAAACCCTGAAACCAGTCCTAGAATGCTTGTTTCCAGTCCCTTGAGGACCTGGCTCGGCAGCACGGGCTGGACTGTTCCCATTGCTCACAGGGTCAAGACTGATTTGCATATGACTGGGTTCAAACTGGAATGGCATGGTGAGCAAACAAACAATGGATTTAGGGCCAGATCTCTGTACTGGGGTGAATGTATGACATTGTTCTGCATTCTGTCCATCAATTGTTGCTTTAACATACCTACAAGGGTAGTGCCCAGAGAATTCAATAAGTGCATCAGTAGTGCCTACCTAATTAGTTGAGTGCATGACTAGTGTTTGTGTCACTGTATGATTCAATTTTTTTTAATTATTATTATTATTATTATTTGTCGCTTGTAGAGCTCACAGCTACCTCCGGGGCTGTCCCGGCGCTAGCAGACGAAAAAGAAGGGGCGGGGTGAGTTTGTCGAGTGCCAGAGGGCACTAAGGTAGACTAAAGAGCCAAGTCTTCAAGGACTTCCGGAAGGTAGATTCTGAGTTGGCCTTTCTGATGTTTTCGGGCAAGGAGTTCCACTTCTGACGGGGAAGGACCATCCTCCTAGCCTGGCTTTAGCAAAGCGGGGAGTGACAAGGAGTTCAAGATGTTTCAATCTTAGGTTCCTAGTATGATGGGATTTACGGAGTTTTTTCCAAAGATAGTGAGGGCCAACTTCGTTGACTACTCTGTAGGCAAAAGTAAGTGCCTTGAATTCTGTTCTTTGACGGGCAGCCAATGCAGACTACGTAAGTGAGGGGAAATGTGATGCCTTAGCAGGACATTTCTGATAAGCCTACTGGCTGCATTCCATATAGTTTGCAAATTCCTAAACAGGTAGGCTGGCAAACCCATATACAAACTGTTAGCGTAGTCCAGCTGCTATGTAATAAGTGCATGGACTATTGTTTTCCTGCAGTCCATCCGTAGGAGATGGAGGAATCTTCATAACACCCACATTTTCCAGAAACAAGATGAGGACACATGTCCTATCTGGGTCTTGCACGAGAGGGTGTTGTCGAATTTGAAATCAAGGTTTCTGGCAGAGGAGACAGGAAGAGGGGGAGGATTCAGTTTTAAAGGCCACCATAGATCGGATTCTGGAGGGGAAGGCTGATTAAAAAATAGTACCTCCGTTTTATCTGTATTCAGCCATAGACAGTTCTTAGTCATCCAGACTGACATGTCAATGAGACACTGATTGAAGTTTGTGAATGCAGCCTCAGAGGGATCTTTAAAAGAGAACACAAGCTGGGTGTCATCGGCGTATGAGATGACACTTACGCCGTGTTGCTCAGCAAGTGGGGCTAGGGGGCAAGGTAAAGGTTAAAAGGGGTAGGGCTGAGGGCCAAGACCTGAGGAACTGCACATATCTGGGGGCGAGCAGATGAAACATGAGGGTGCAACCGTATTCTCTGGGACCAGCCCTCGAGAAAGAAGTTGAACCAGGCTAAGATGGTCCCTGTCACTCCCAACTGCCTGAGCCTGTCTAGGAGGGTCTTATGAGACACCGTATCAAGCACCACCGACAGGTCCAGCAGCACCAGCATTGCACAACTTCCCTTATCCAAGGTCTCCCGGACTGTTTCATATACCTCAAGCAGTGCTGTCTCTGTGCTATATCCAGATCTAAATATGGACTGAGTGTCATGGAGTAGTTTGTTAGACTCTAAGAAATTGGTTAGCTGTATCTGCACTTCTTTCTCAAGGATCTTAGCTGGTGCTGGCAGAAGGGAGATTGGTCTGAAGTTTTTCAGTACAGCTTGATCTGCATACTCCTTCTTGAGGATAGGTTGACCAAGTGCAATTTTCCAGATGGACTGGTAAATGCCTGTTTTGAGAGATGCATTCCATACCAGGTTTAATAAGGGGTGAGCAGTGAGGCTAGTAGTTTAAAGAACCTAGCCGGGCAGGGATCCATAGGAGATCCAGATTTAGTTTTTTCCAACTGCAAGAGGGAAGTATCAGTGTTAAAAGGGCTGAATTCCGACCATGTGTTTGCAGGGGGAGGAAAAAGGCAATGGTATGCTAGGAGGTTCAGTTTCTGTAAATGAAGAGTAAATGTCTTGGATCTTTTCTAGAAAGAAGATCGAGAGATCTTGACAAAGCGTGGCAGAAGGGGTTATATTGCTTTTCATCGTCCCTTGTTTAATGAACTCTTGGGCAATTTTGAACACTTCTATAGTGGAGTTGTCTGAAAGTTTTATTTGATTGGCAATATGATCCTTTATGGAGTTGCGCTTTAGCCTGTGGAATTGTCTTAGTGCTTTCCTGTAAGTATTTTTCATCTCTATGTTGTAGGTTTTTCAGCAGCTCAGCTCAAGCTTCTTGAAACAGCTCTTTTCTACTTGTAGTTCCGGCATAAACCACGGGGCCGAGGGTTTGTTCCTGGCCAGTTTCATAACTTTCATAGGGGCTATTTTGTCGAGGGCAGAGGTGACCCAGTTGTTAAAGAATTGCAGGTTCATTGTTGAGTTCTCTGGTAAATAACAAGGGGGGGGTTTAGTAATGCCAGGCCTATAGCTTTGGGATGACTTTCCTCCAATTTCTTCTGACTTTGTGCTTAGTTTCCCTGATGCTATGGTTTTAGGTGGAGGTTAAATTAAATGGAATGAGACTATGATCCGGCCATGTGAGAGGGATGGGATCATCTGTTGTTAAGGTTGAGATATTGGTAAAGATGAGATCCAGTATGTGGCCTGCCACGTGTGTAGGCATAGAGACCATTTGATTGATGTTCAATCCTTTGAGTGTGTCATCCAGTTGGGAGGCCAAGGGATATTGCTTATTGTCCATAAGGACATTGAAGTCGCCCAGGACTATGAAGTTTACGTATTTTAATGAGAAGTCAGCGATCAAATCGCATATTTTCCATAGCTCAGTGGGTTTGGAGCCTGGAGATCTGTAGATCAACGTTCCCATAATAGAGAGAGTGGGGAAGATTGTGACGTTGAAGGACATTGCTTCCATCAGGCCAGTAGATTTTATCCTTTTGTGTGATATCTCCCAGTCATTTCATACGATTACAGCTAGTCCACCACCTGATCTATTACCACCTCAGTTTTCTGTAACTATTTTGTATCCCCCAGGGATGGCCAACATTATATCAGGGGAAGAGCTTTCTCTCAACCATGTTTCTGTGAGGAAGATGAGATCCCACGCACTTGTGTCTAGTAATAGCCAGACATCATCCGTGGGGAGAGACCTACAGTTAATTAAGTAGGCTTTGATATTGACATTTGACTAGCGGTCCTTAATCCCAAGGGTGTGGCCCCTTTAATGGATTTATACCTCTTTCCGAAGAACTCTTTGTTGAATTCAAAGGTGCAGTACTTGCGGTGTGACCTCTGGTCATGTAGCTCCTTTTCCAATGTACAGGGTTTTGGCAGATTGGTCTAGGACAGCCTTTTGACTTCAGCTCAAGGATTTGTTCCCTGGACAGTAATATTCGTGTAGCTGAATGCAAATGGGCAGCGTGGCTGATGCTGGACGCGGGTCGGACACGGACAGGTGTAGATGGGCTTGCCATAGGCGCGTCCGCTGGCCCATCTGCTGATATGGGAGAGCGTAAGGGTAGCTCCGCCCCCTCTCAGCTCCGAGTGGAGTCAGCTGTGCATTTAGGGTGATTTTGGCCCCGCCCTCCACACAAACGGATACGGCCAAGGTGAACCAGGGCCGGGGACAAAGTCCCAGTAAGTGCTGTGCAAATGCGCAAGGACAGGACTAAAGTAAGTTCATTTAAAACTTTAAAAGTCTTAAAAACAGTTTAGCAGTTTGGGAAGCATAGCAAGACTGGATCAAAGTAAGTATACTGGTGGGGTGATTGTATTAGTGCAAAACTATTGGCTCAGTAATTAAATAACTGCATGGGTACTGGATGGGTGAGATGTTTACTACAATGGTACTCTCTACGTAATTACATGAGTGCATGAGTAGAACCTGAGTGTTTCATCAGTGCACGCCTGTGCGTCAGTATTTCAATGACCGCCTGAGTTGTAAGTGTGTGTTTAGATGGCTGCATAGGTTCTGCACAAATGTTATAATAATTTCTGACTTTACATGGACTGTATTGTCTCTGATAGCAAAGAACAACCTGAGAGGTGGTGACCCTGAGACAGTATTGGCACGAAGAGAGTCATTTCTCATTATGAAATTCAATACGGCCTTGCTCAGCCTTAATGAGTTATCTGAAATTACTAAACTCTGAAATGTCACCCATTTAGCGTATGGACTACATGGCCCACAATACCCGGGGTCCTTCACCTCACAGTTTCGCTTCCCGGTTGTTTAAGGAAGCATCAGTGGCAGTTACCAAGTGCTGCCGGTTTGAATGAAAGGAGCAAGATGATTTTCTAACTGCTCTCACATGGTTGAAATGAAAGGCAAGTCACAATCTGCTGTTGGAACAGTTGGGGTTTCACATAATCAAGGAACCTCCTTTCATGTAGTTTTCCATTCACACAGGAAACAGTCAGGATTATTGCAGAAGAAATTCATGGCGACGCGCCCGCAAGCTCTAACTACATTTCACAAGTCTCAAGGTAACATTGTAGTGCAAGCCAGCTTTTCACTGTTTAAATCTAATGTGTGCACAGAATGCAGGCAGAATCAGTACTGATAATAATTTCACTTACCATTTCAAGATCCTGGACCGTTTTTAAATCATTATCAAGAGCTTCCACACACCCATACAATTTGAGGTAGGAACTCTGTTCCATGATCCTTTGAAATACAATGTGTTTCTTATGTAGTACATCGTACATTTAATGCCCTAATGTCTATCTTTTTGTAGCCTCGACTATGAATTGGAGAACAGATAATGGAAATCTGTCTGCAGCACAATTGAGGTACCTATCATACATGTGCTGGCCATTAAGTTCTGGTCATACAAGGGGTCGTTAGATTTATAGCAACCTATTTTTTCTTTTTCTTGTTTCAGATCCAAAACAAAAACCAAGTCCGAGTCCTGAAGAGAATCCCGGATTTGTTGGGGATTCAAAACGCGTTGGCCGTCGAGTGTGGGGGAAGGTAGAACAGAGTGTGCCATGAGGGGCCTGAATAAAAATGATTTTCCCCTTTTTCAAGGTTGTCAACACCCTTAAGTCGGCTATGCATCCCCACCCTCCCACAGGCAGGACAGTAGACATGTTGCTTTGAATGAGCAACTGTCCACCTTATGTTTTCAGTGCAAATGCAGGACTGGTTTATTTTCAGGCTGGCACACATAATTTATCGATATTTATCTTGTGATCATTGGTTTGCTGTATATATTTTTGTCACAAATAATGTTTGGTATCATATATGTGTTTCATATATTGTCTCACAAAGGAAATGGTTCTAAATCACACATACAAATGTGTTACAATTGTGTGATTTACTAATGTGGTGTTTCCTTTAAAAAGACATGCCCAATTGATTTATGAATGTCTTTTTGAATGATCAAAACTAAGCAGAATACATGCTGAGAAACCTCAGAATTAGTGGTCTCAGGCTGATCGCGAATATTTAAAATTAACCTCTATTGACACCTTTATGTGATTTTAATATTTGGGTGGTCCAGTCTGTGGAATACATGACCCAAGCCTACATTGTTTTCAATGAGAGAAGAACTTAGCGGGAGCAGCCGCAAAGTCAGGCCGACCGGTAAGCCACCATGGCTGGCTAGACAAGCAGGCTGGTCTCAGTGTCCTCTTGGCATACGACTTGGCAAGGTGGTTATGTTCAAACACACAAGAGCTCTCTGGTCTAAAGATGTAGTCTGGGCTGAATACAGAAACCACAAATAGAAAAGGCGTCTCTTTTCAAGGACGGTTTCCCTCACACATCAAAGGTGGCATGACTTGGCTTCATTGTGCGAGGAGGTTCCCCCATGATGAGTCGTGGGGAACCTCCTTGCATAATGAAACCTAGTCATTGTGAGGGCTACAACCCCTTCTCTGAGATGGAGGAGCCCAGGGATGTTTTTGTATACTAAGAGGGTAGGTACTAAAGACCCAATTAGGAGTTATTTAGTTGGTTTTCTGTATTCAGCCTAGATTTCATCTTTAGACCCAAGGGCTCTCATGTGTTTGAATGTAGAGACTAGGAGAGTTATCTCTCATTTGTCGTTAAAGCTCAAATTGGCAGCTTAAAACTTTATTAAGTCTGCAATGGCAGGCTTGAGACATGTTTTAAGGGGCTACTTTAGTGGGTGCCTCAATAAGTGCTAAAGGCTAAGTATGGGCTGAAAATTCGTTCCCCTCGCGGAATTTGCGAATTTTTGGCAATTTCGCGGTCAGCAAATCGCACGGAATTGCCAAACAATCCGCAATTCGCTAGTTGGCTAATGTTTTTTGCTTGGTAGCGCTTTAAAAAAACAATCTCGATGGCGTTGACTTACCGTGATTCTGAGTTCGCCGAGTTGTTTTCCTCCTGGTTTGCGTGCCCTGCGCCATTTGGATCTGGCTGCGTGATCGCGCGAGACTTTTTGACCGCGAGTACGTCATGGAGTCCCGCCATCTTGCACTGCGAGACTTTGAGAGCCATAAGGGCCCGCGATCACGCATAGCGAGCGTAAACAATAGCGAATACATAGATGCGACGCGCAGCTGACATCGCTTTCCCGAAGTCGCAAAAATTCATTACAATTCTGCCCAAGAAATCTATCGCAGGCAGCATAAACCTTCTGAAAATGATGATTTGGATCAGAATAACTCCTCAGATTGACATTTGGCTGCACTTTTTTGTGCAAGGAGTCCATTTTTGGAGTGGTGGGAGGAAGGAAGTGCCCCAGAGTCTCCAACTTCCTGTTCCTGTCCAGCAGGCTCCTGCCAGTGCTTTGTCCATGTCCTGGTCACTTTTCATTTAGATCTGGAGCTGGAAGGATTACTCTTTGTGGCTGCTGCTGGATATTTGTATTTGAGGACTTTTTGTTTGGATCACTTTTGGATTTGAGATTTTTCAAGTAAGTTGGTGTTGTTTGTTTGGGGCATTGCAGTTGCTGCAACTACAATTTATACACTTTTTCAAAACTTCAAAAAAAATATATTGTGGGTAGCCACAGTATCCAGTAGGCCCAGGGTTAGTCATGGGTGCATGATACAACTGTTTCTCTGAGGTTTGTTGAACTTAAATATCATTTAAGGCATGGATGGCATGGAATTGAATAGCTCACTGTTATATGTGGAAGTTTTTTTTTATTTTGGGGTGCGTGTTAAAGCCACACTAGCCAGTAGGCCCAGAGGTACACAGTGGTGCATCGACTGAGTCTTTCTGTGGGGTCTCTTGAATTTAAACATAATTTAGGGCATAGATGGCATTGGATTGAGGTGATTTTTGTGTGTATTTCGATTTTTTGGTTGTTGTTGGGGCCTGGTCCAGGGCCTGGCCATGTGGGTTGGGCCATTTTGATGCCTGGTCCAGGGCCTGGCCATGTGGATGTGGGTCTAGGGGCCATTTTGAAGCCAGGCAGTGTGCTTTGTGCCATAGGCCTTCACCTAGTCTGCCTTGCTTTCATCCATTATGCCCAGGGGTACTCAGTGGTGCATGGGCCAAGTCTTTCTGTGGGGTCTCTTGAATTTAAACATCATTTAGGGCATGGATGGCATTGGATTGAGGTGATTTTTGTGTGTATTTCATTTTTTTGGGTGTTGTTGGGGCCTGGCCCAGGGCCTGGCCATGTGGGTGTGGGCCATTTTGAGGCCTGGTCCAAGACCCGGCCATGTGGGTGGGGGTCTAGGGGTAATTTTGAAGCCAGGCAGTGTGCTTTGTGCCATAGGCCTGCACCCAGTCTGCCTTGCTTTCATCCATTATGCCCAGGGGTAGTCAGTGGTGCATGGACCCAGACTTTCTGTGGGGTCCTTTGAATTTAAACATCATTTAGGGCAAAGATGGCGTTGGATTGGGGTGATTTTTGTGTGTATTTTGATTTTTTGGGTGTTGTTGGGGCCTGGACAAGGGCCTGGCCATGTGAGTGGGGGAGGGGGGCATATTGAGGCCAGGCAATTTTTGCCATAGGCCAGCAAGCTTGCCGGCCAGTAGGCCTAGGGTTACGAAACAACTCTCTCTGTGTGGTCTCTCTTCTATTAATTTAAACATCCATTTTTGATTAGAATTGCAATTTTTATTTCCGTTTTTGGGTGTGTTGTGTTAATAATATTAAATGCCTAGTTGCAATAGTATTAATTGACGGTACAAAAAGGGGTGGTGATGGACGGATTCAAGCAAGCCTGGCTGAAGACAGCTGAAATGCCAGAAACCGGTCCTAGGAAGCTTGTTTCCGGTCCAGGGAAGGCATGGCTTGGCAGTTCGGGCTGGACTGTTCCCATGAGGCACAGGGTCAGACTGATTTGCATATGGCCATTTCTGAACTGGGGTGGCAGAGTGGGCTAAAGAACGGTGATGGATTAAACCGAGATCTTTTGACTGGGTGTGAGTGTTTGATTGGTTCGGATGCTCCGTCCATCACCACCCCCTTTTGTACCGCTTTGTTCACCATAAGTTGGCAGGGTATGCACAGACGTGAGTCCCTTGCTCACTTTGCCACTGGATTCAAGCAAGCCTGGCTGAAGACGGCTGAAATGCCAGAAACCGGTCCTAGGAAGCTTGTTTCCGGTCCAGGGAAGGCATGGCTTGGCAGTTCGGGCTGGACTGTTCCCATGAGGCACAGGGTCAGACTGATTTGCATATGGCCATTTCTGAACTGGGGTGGCAGAGTGGGCTAAAGAACGGTGATGGATTAAACCGAGATCTTTTGACTGGGTGTGAGTGTTTGATTGGTTCGGATGCTCCGTCCATCACCACCCCCTTTTGTACCGCTTTGTTCACCATAAGTTGGCAGGGTATGCACAGACGTGAGTCCCTTGCTCACTTTGCCACTGGATTCAAGCAAGCCTGGCTGAAGACGGCTGAAATGCCAGAAACCGGTCCTAGGAAGCTTGTTTCCGGTCCAGGGAAGGCATGGCTTGGCAGTTCGGGCTGGACTGTTCCCATGAGGCACAGGGTCAGACTGATTTGCATATGGCCATGTCTGAACTGGGGTGGCAGAGTGGGCTAAGGAACGGTGATGGATTAAACCCAGATCTTGTGACTGGGTGTGAGTGTTTGATTGGTTCAGATGCTCAATCCATCACCACCCCCTTTTGTACCGCTTTGTTCACCATAAGTTGGCAGGGTATGCTCAGATGTGAGTCCCTTGCTCACTTTGCCACTGGTTTCAAACAAGCCTGGCTGAAGACGGCTGAAATGCCAGAAACCGGTCCTAGGAAGCTTGTTTCCGGTCCAGGGAAGGCATGGCTTGGCAGTTCGGGCTGGTCTGTTCCCATGAGGCACAGGGTCAGACTGATTTGCATATGGCCATGTCTGAACTGGGGTGGCAGAGTGGGCTAAAGAACGGTGATGGATTAAACCCAGATCTTTTGACTGGGTGTGAGTGCTTGATTGGTTCAGATGCTCCGTCCATCACCACCCCCTTTTGTACCACTTTGTTCACCATAAGTTGGCAGGGTATGCTCAGGCGTGAGTCCCTTGCTCACCTTGCCACTGGATTCAAGCACGCCTGGCTGAAGACGGCTGAAATGATAGAAACCGGTCCTAGGAAGCTTGTTTCCGGTCCAGGGAAGGCATGGCTAGGCAGTTCGGGCTGGACTGTTCCCATGAGGCACAGGGTCAGAATGATTTGCATATGGCCATGTCTGAACTGGGGTGGCAGAGTGGGCTAAAGAACGGTGGTGGATTAAACCCAAATCTTTTGACTGGGTGTGAGTGTTTGATTGGTTCAGATGCTCCGTCCATCACCACCCCCTTTTGTACCGCTTTGTTCACCATAAGTTGGCAGGGTATGCACAGACGTGAGTCCCTTGCTCACTTTTCCACTGGATTCAAGCAAGCCTCGCTGAAGACTGCTGAAATGCCAAAAACCGGTCCTAGAAAGCTTGTTTCTGGTCCAGGGAAGGCATGGCCTGGCAGTTCGGGCTGGACTGTTCCCATGAGGCACAGGGTCAGACTGATTTGCATATGGCCATGTCTGAACTGGGGTGGCAGAGTGGGCTAAAGAACAGTGATGGATTAAACCCAGATCTTTTGACTGGGTGTGAGTGTTTGATTGGTTCAGATGCTCCATCCATCACCACCCCCTTTTGTACCGCATAGTATTAATTGAAGGACGACATATGCAACATTTATTTAACTGATGTTCCTCTGTCTTCTTTCCTTCTAGGTGCACAAAGACTGAGAACCAGGAATCATCCTCATCATCATCACTTGTTGTAGTGCCAGGAAGAAGTCCAGCTGCGGTGTGTGTCCAACGTCATGTTACTACACGTGTGGCCACAGACAACTCTGCAACTCGTGCAACTGCATTCTGCTGTTCTGAGATCTGAAGAAGATGGGCCCAAAGAAAGGTGGCCATAGCTCCTCTACCAAGAAATTTGCCAGTGCCACTGCCAGTAAGAAGGAGCAGAAGAAGCGAGTGGCGCCTCTTAGCAAGGAGACTGGTGTGCGACCGACACTTTTTTTGGGAAAAAAAACTACGCCTGCAGCAGCGGTGTCCGCCGGGGACCAAGCTGGGAGCAGCACCTCCGCTTCATTGGTCTCCGTGCCACCACGCCAAGTTAGGCCCAAGCCCATGAGTGCCGCAGAGGCAGCCACTTTAATTGCTCTTCCACCATCGACCAGTGATTTTGGAGTCGACTCATCGCAAAGTAGCATCCAATCAACGCAAGGTGTAACTCATCTGACGGGTGTTCAACCACAGCCGCAACGACAACCACAGGTTCAACAAGGAGAGGTGCCAGGAGAGGCACAAGGAGAGGCACAAGTAGAGGCGCAAGTAGAGGCGCAAGTAGAGGCGCAAGTAGAGGCGCATGAGAGGCACAAGGAGAGACACAAGCAGAGGCACAAGAAGAGGCACAAGGAGAGGCACAACTGCCCACAATACTTGTCCCTCCAGAAGTAGCGGCACATCAGGAAATCGAGATTCATGCGGAGGTATCAGCCGAGCAAGCCACTCCTGATGATCTATTGTCTTCCAGATCCCCAGCAAGGAAAAGGTCAAGGAGGGCTAGCACACCTTCTTCTTCAAGCCCCCTTCCTTCTGATGATCTAGATCTTGATTGGCACCCACCAATTCAGTCTGAGAGTGAGGCACGCCATGAGCCAACAAAGCTAGGTAATAGGAAGGTTCCCCCAATGCTTTCAGTTATGGGTGATGACGAAGAAGAAGTAGAAGTGGTGCATTCTGCTGCTGATGAAGAGTCTGACGATGACGACCCAGTCATCCCAATCGTCACTCCAGCCCCAGCCGGCATGCAGCAGACAGACATTTTTACCCTATCGCGAAAAGCTGCGCAGGATGTGGGCGGCGTGGCACTGGTACCACCGCCAGCACTGGTAACTTCTACAACAACACGACCTACAGCTTCCATATTTTCTCTTCAGAAGGGCCGGCAGGGACCTCCATCCCGCTCGACCTCCATTACCTCAAGTAGTGGTGCTGTAATTGCACAACAGAGTCAAATTCCGCCACGCCCATCCTCTACTTCCTATGGCATTGAAAGTGGCACCTCCACCACCACCACCAGAAATCTCAACTCCACAGTTTGGGACTTCCTTAGTATTAGCAAAAAGGCAGACAACCAAGTTATTTGTTGGATCTGTAAACAAGTAAGATTGGTACCAACTATGGTACTGGAGGCCAGAGAGGTCATCTCCAAAAACACCACAGCATCCAGAGGGAGGCACACCTAAGTAACATCTGGAAAGCCAAAAGTAGAAATCCAAATGTAGCCATTGAGATTGCATCTGATGACGAGGAGCTGATCGTGCAGGGGGGGAGGTATAGAAGCGAGAGACATTTTTTCTGGTGCACACAGTACCCCTGGCAGCTGTACTGCAGTGGTAGCGCCCACACCCTCTACCCCAGAAAAATCTAGGTGGCACAGTAAGAGTCTGGTAGAGACACCAATGCGAAAAAGTACATCAATGAGCCTAACTGGGTTGAAGAAGTCTGGATCATCATCACATATGAAAACGGTCCAGACCACCATTAAAAGCATGTTTTGGTCGGAGGCGCCATTGGAACGCAACCACCCAACGGCAAGTCTGTATAATGCAATGCTGGCTAAAATGTTAGCGCTGGACCTTCTCCCTTTTTCTTTCGTGGAAGGGGTGGGTTTTCTAGAATTTGTGGCAACAGTCTGCCCTAAATAAAAGGTTGCTAGCCGGTCCTATTTTGACAGAGTTGCGGTTCCAGCACTACATCAAGATGTGCTGGGCGTGATTGAGGCAGCTTTGCAGAAGAGTGCTGTTCACACTATCCACCTGACAACAGACATGGGGACCAGTTGCCAAGCCGTTGATTACATGTGCATCACTGCACACTAGGTCTCTTTTGCGGGGGTTAGAGAGAAGATAGCTGCAGGTGTTGACAGTGTCACAATTTTTCAAGCTACTCGGAAACATGCAACAGTAGCCATGTTTGCCATGGAGAAATCTCATTCTACAGTAAAGATTTTGGAGGAGTTTAACAGTAAGGTCTTTGAATGGCTGCAGCCAAGAAAGCGCATGATTGGTTATGTTTCCACGGACAATGGCAGTAATATAGTTAAGTCTTTAGAAAACAAGGGACCCCTATTGTAACAGCTAGCTATAACATAGTGCATAGAACTAATGTAGGAAAGATATAGCTAGATGCTGATATCAACAAGGCCTATTTAGTAAGAATACCTCTATATGTATAAAATATTAATTTCTAATGGATAAACCACCCTATTAGAGGCGATACATACACACAAAGTAAAGTATCAAAAAACAGGTTTATTTACTTATTTTATGTATTAATCATGAATCGTTTGATAGATCAAAAATTCAATTTTGCATAAAGAGTGTGACGCTACAGTACATCATCATCGATACTTAGAATAAAATACATGTGCAATAGACGGCTACCTGATGAAGGCGTGTATGCCGAAACGCGGGTTGTAGACATCTGCCGCACTGCTGCATCAACTTTACGTCTATCGTAATGGAATTGTATATATTATTGTTGGTTGATGAACTCAACTCTATGCAATTACTATGATGAACTCTTTATGCAAAATTGAATTTTTGATCTATCAAACGAATCATGATTAATACATAAAATAAGTAAATAAACCTGTTTTTTGATACTTTACTATGTGTGTATGTATCGCCTCTAATAGGGTGGTTTATCCATTAGAAAATAATATTTTATACATTTAGAGGTATTCTTACTGAATAGGCCTTGTTGATATCAGCATCTAGCTATATCTTTCCTACATTAGTAATGTAGTTAAGGCCATGGCTGATGGTGGCTATTTCAGAGTGCCGTGTTTGGCGCACAGCATTAATAATATTGTTCAAGATTTCTTGAAAAAAGAAAACACAGTCCTGCAAGTTACTGACCACCTGCCGAATAATCTGCACACATTTCAGCCATTCTTTTATGGCCCGGAAGCAGATGAAAATCATTCAATATGACCGTAGAGTGCCAGTCAGAGGACTCATCCAGGAGGTGGCAACACGTTGGAACTCAACCTGCTACATGTTTGAGCGTCTGTTTGAGCAGTACTTGGTAATCAATGAGTATGTCTTTCACGCATAGGGTGCTTCTATTAAAGACATGAGGTTAGAGGTGGAGGAATGAGACCTAGTTAAAAGCCATGCTTCGTCCTTTTGAGGTGTTCACGCGTGAAGTCAGCAGGGAGGACTGTACTTTGGGTAAAGCTATCCCATTGTTGCGCACGCTAGAGCACCAACTGAAGGAGGTGTCTTCAACGTTCCAAGTTGGAGCTGAAAAACAAGACGCATATCAGTTGGCGGAGAGCCTATTAAGCCCCCTAGTTGACAATGCAAGGCTTAAAGCAATACATTCAGAACAACATTACATTTGTGCCACTATTCCGAATGCACGGTACAAAAAGGCACTGGCCAGCAATACATTCATTACTTTTTCTGAAGCAGATGTTTCCAAGTACAAACATTGGCTAGCTCTGTCAGCCACTTGGTTCGAAAAAGAGAGGCAGGAAATTGAATGACCCACCACGAGAACTACTGAAGCAGCAGGCCATCCAGCATCAAGGTCCACTTCTGTGGCCAAAGGCAGTCTCTTTCCCTCAGAGCCATTACCGACACCAGCAACCGTATCATCATCACCTGCACCAGGCCCAGCCATAATATTGTCGGAAGCGGATTGGATAACTCATCATGGGTTTGCTCGTTCCAGTGTTGATGCAAAGGCAACAGATGGTATGCAAGTGGAGCACCCCTGGAGGACCTTGAGTGGATGATGCAGGCCTATCTGGATGACCCAACAGAGGTCTTCTTTGATCAGAACCCATTGGTGTATTGGTATGGAAAAAGACATCAATGGCCACTGATCACCAAGCTGGCTATAAATTATTTGGCTTGCCTACTCGCAAGCATGTCTTCTGAACGTGTTTTCAGTGCTGCTGATGCCATTGTAACTTCAAAAAGGACCCGCCTCTTGCCTAAAAATGTGGAGAGGTTAACAATGATCAAGATGAATCAGCACTTCATACCACCAGATTACAAAATACGTGAATCCACGCAGGAAGTAGAGGACACCGACTTAGGTGAGGGAAGTTATTTTCTGTTAGCTGACCTACTCCCATTTCAATTCACAGAGTTTGAGGACGAGCTCTACTTCCCTGACATCTAGGCTTGAAATACTTACTTTTTCTTTTTTTTCGTCCTTATTCACTTTTATTTCTGTGTGTCTTTCTTTATTTTGCAACTTTTAGCACAACAAAACTCTAATCACAACAAATCCATCAGCATCACTGTCTTCTTCTTATTTCCTTATTGAAGGTGCCGCTGTCTGCATTCCTGAAGTTCACAAGTTCACAACTCAGTCATGCTCCTCTATCCTCCTCCTCCAGACTCCCCCTATCCATTTCCCTCTAGGCAGATGGCCGGTTTACGCAGAATCAAGAAACTGTCGCTTCGTAGATGAGTCCCCTCGAAAGAATCGGGACTGGAATGACTGACTATACTGACTGTTACTTCTGAAATTGACACGAGAGGCTGCCCTGTGGCCGTTCACTTAAGAATAAGATGCTGACAAAAAGTGGAACAGGTAATGAATGATGAGATGGCATGCACTGGACAACACTGGTTGTCTGGCTCTGATGAAAGCACTTGCTGTTTGTTTGTTGTGCATTAAAAAGAATCCTAAGTGTTCTGTTATTATTTAATCTTTTACACACTAAATGTAACTCAAGTCTACTCTGTTTACCTTGTTTAGTGCAAATTGTACTTCTACTGCAGGGGCCACTACGTTGCATTTTTTAATATGGAAAATGTCCCTGGACTCACTGTGTGTAGACTGTGACTGCATGAACAACATTGAGTTTGACAACACCATGATGATGATGAGTCATGATGACCAAAGTTACATAATATCTTTACAGTCACTCACTGGGATGGATGGATCATCATCATCAATTTACGGAAGAACTATGGCCATTTTGTGAGTGGCAAACAGGTAAACAAGTCAACAACAACCACAGCAGAACTACATGTCTGTCTAGTCGTGGTATGGAGTGGTCGAGCCAGTGTATTGTTATGCCAGAGTCCAGACAGTGGTTCATGTAAAATTGCGGCTATGTGGCTTGCTGTATAAAATTATATCTGCTTTGTCTGTCTGTGTCAAAGAGGTATGCTACATGGAGGTTGGTTCACTCAGTGGTGCCTGCCTTGACTGTCTGCAGGGCCCTGGCCTGCTGTGTGCTAATTATTATCCTGGAAACAGAGACTCAGAGTAGGTACTTTAGAAATAATGCATGTATGTAATACTGTCACCTTTAAAAGTGAATGTGTTATTTTTGCACTACACACCGTACCTAATATGTTTCCTCCGGGGTGTTTTAATATCCCTTTCTGTTTTTCCATCGACAATTACAGGCCGGCACTTACCCTGTGCGATGGGAAAACTCAAGCTTACCAAAGCAATCCGCAATTCCGCATCCGCCAGGCAGGCAGTGGACAGTGTGGTCACCAAGATTGATCGACGGGGCGTCCGATGGAGTACCGCGAATAAGAGGAATGGCTGTATGCATGCAACTTCCAAATTTGACCGGGAAAACTACAACATACAGATACAGTATCTACTTCACTTGTCCTTATATTTTAAATAATGTTATTGTTGTGAACTTCTATGAGTGCGACTCTGTGCGTTTGCTCTCTGCTTCAAATTCATCCCTACAGCTATTTGATAAGTTTCTTTACTATTTTTAAAACTAATGTAATGTACTACTAAGTGTTTATTCTCTCTGAGGGCAGATAGGCAAATGAAATTGTGTAATTACTGCAGCCCTGTACTGTCTAATTGTTTAGTACTAGTTAGTAAGTTGTAGTAAGTACTACTTTTTAGTAAAGTAACCATCCATTTAGCAAACAACTTCATGCATGCACTTCCTTAATGTCCCTTAAAAGATTTATGGATATCTTCGCATCTAAAGATTTGTTTTTCTTCATTTGTTGTTTGTCCATGCTGTGTTTTTTTTTCTCTCTCCCAAAAACTTTCCCAAAAACCCGCATTCCCATCCATTTTTCAAACCCTAACCCTCTTCCCCCGGGCTGTGCGGTTTTCATTGAGGTGTGACTAACTGACACCAATAATTCCACACGCTTGCTGGGGAGGATAAGGTCAAAAGCAGCAGAAAATCAATTTCAAGGCAGGTCAAGGAATTTGAGGATATATTTGTATTCTGCTTGTCACACACCCATGAGTATTCGCAAATCAATTCAGAATTTCATGTCCGCCATCGAGTGGATTCATCATCAACAACATCCTCCTACACGTGACGAATGCTTACTCTGCTGTGTCCTTCAGTACTAGTTCTTGTAGTAGCCATAATCCACGCAACTAGTAGTTAACTTTTGATAGAATAATTTAGCATTGCTTAGGCTACAATTTATGGCACTGTTCTTGTGTACTATCGTACTGTTCTAATGCTCCTCTCAGGCCACTCAATGTCTCATTTCCTTTTTTTTCATATGCTGCTACTGCCAGTGTGTACCACTACTACTACCTATATAACAAAAAAGGAGGAGTACCACCTGAAAAGGGCTCAAAAGAGCGATCTAGGTGGGATGATTTTCTAATGAGACAAAAAAGAAGAAAGTCCTTCTTTGGTTTTAATAAACCCCTCACTCACCGACCTGGTCGGTGACATGCTTCATCATCGGGGCCACCTTGATAGCCGAGTGCCATCAAGGTGTGCTACGACACCTGAAATACAGTGGAGCTGGTATGTCAGTGATGAGTGCAAAAAAGAAAGTAGGTGAGTTAAAAATTGTCCTGGTATGGCTTATTGGTAAAAAATCTTTATTCTTAAGACTACTGGACAATGTTGAAATATGTGTAGATACAATAGTAGGTTTAATTATGACCAAGTGTATCTGAAATGTGAAGTGGAGGGTCTACATGTTTCAAACCGTATTTGGAATTTACCGGTTTTTCTTCAGGACCAAAAAAGAAGAAAGAAATGGGTGGTCAGGGTACACTAACACCCTGCCATACCGTCATTCCTTTCTACCCTAAGTAACAAAATTATGTTACAGGGTAAAGAAAAAGGTAACCCAATGGTGGTTAACCTAGGCAAAATAAGACCTGCAAAGAGAAAGGGTATCAATCACAAGAAAACTCATAACAAGCCTGCAACGTAGTGAAGTGACGAAATCTCCTCTCTCTGTGAGTCATCCCACACCGAGTAAATGCGGACTAGATAAAGTGCATCGTGCTGCTCAAATACATAAAAGTAGCGTATTGGATAAAGTGCATCGTGCTGCTCAAATACATAAAGGTAGCGTATTTGGCGCATAACAGCCAGTGTGGCTTCCTGGTACACCTATCAGTAGGAAGGTGCATGATGTGAATGATCCGAGTATCATAAGTCACAAGCATCCAATGCCTCTAAGTGCGTGACTAAGCAACAGTCATTCCCTTATAAGTGAAAGGCATAACGTCGTGCTATCGTTTCATCTTGATCCACACGCGACAGTACAAGACAAAACACAACAGATAACACACAATGAAACAGGGCTTACTCCTAGTTCGGGGTCGTTGGGCAGCACGGGATTAGAGGGAAGGGTGGCCTTTGCTCGAAAAACATATTTTGCAGAGGGGAAAAAGGGGGGAGGGTGGGGCTTAGTATCGGCTGGAGGAATATTAGCAAACAGATCGAGTCAAGAAACGGAAGGAATTCGCGTTTCCTCTGGGGTCAAATTGACTCTACTTACAATTATCGCAGGTCAAGTCTTACAGTGTACCTAATACGCCCCTCCATGCGCCCGTAATGTGAGCGAGTAGAGAGCCGGTATAAGAAAGGCCGCCATCAATGTTGGGGTGGGCGTGGTCGTAGGGCGTGATGACGTCACGCGCATCCGGAGGTCTCAGTACAGAAGCCTCCGGGTGAGTTAGATGTTACCATGGAAACGTTGCCGTGTGTAAAGACATTTAACAGGGACCTTATAGTCAGGAAAAAACTACCTGTAAGATAAACGTTATGCAGCGGATTTGCAATCAACAGCTTGGGTATGAGGAGATGAAAAATCAACACCCCTCATCTGGGAGATTCGTTAAGAAGAATGGGGGTGGTGGCGGGGGGGTGGGGGGTTGTTGAGTAAAATGACGTGGGAAAAAACTATAACTCTGGCTTTTCTGTGGTAAGGACATGGAGGAAAAAAGGGTCGGTTTAGTAAAAAGACCTAAAAGGGGGACATCACTTTAAATGACAAACTATTGGAAAAAAGGGATCTGCTAACCATTGGTACAGGTTGGTAAAAAAAAAAAAAAGGGCAGGGTCATAGAACACTCGCCCACGGTATGGTATCGTTTAACCCATGGATGTGTGTAGATAGTCTGTAAACCCATCTTTGCTCTTTTTCATACAGACGTTTCTGTAAATTAGGACCAGGAGGTAGCTGTTCAATAATGGTCCAAAACATATCGTTTGGTGTGTGACTGTTCTCTATGAAGTGGTCCGTTAGTCTGGTTGCACTTTTCTTGCACCGAATGGTGCTGCGGTGTTCACATATTCGTTGCTTAATCTTGCGGGTGGTCATTCCTATATACTGTTTTTTGCATGTGCACTCAATCAGATAAACTACGTTACTGCTGTTGCAGTTAGTATGGGAAACTTGCCTCCATACTTTTCCTGCCTCAAGGTCTAGTGTTTTGGTATTTCTTGTCAGGTGGCAGACGCAGCAGTTACCGCAGCGGTAATGTCCAGTGACATCAGGGAGGCCCCAGATCTTGGTGATAGATTGATTGACTGGAACGGTCGTTGTTTTAGGCCGTGTGTTAACCAGGGTGTCCTTTAGACTGCGAGATTTCTTGAAGGAAAAAAGGGGTTTCTCCCAGTGTAGATTCCCAGTGTTTATTATAGCTGCAGCAAGCTCTCTGAATATAAGGAACAAGCTAACGATGTGTCTAATACATTGCAAAAACGTGGATACCCTGATAAAGTCGTACACAAATGCCAAAAGAGGGCTAGAAATCAGCCCAGAGATGCACTTCTTGAAGAAAGAACCAACGCCAACAATTCCATACCCTTAACATGCGTGACCACGTATAGCGCAGTATCAAATCAAGTGACCAGGAGCATAAATAAACACTGGGCTATAATAAACACTGGGAATCTACACTGGGAGAAACCCCTTTTTTCCTTCAAGAAATCTCGCAGTCTAAAGGACACCCTGGTTAACACACGGCCTAAAACAACGACCGTTCCAGTCAATTAATCTATCACCAAGATCTGGGGCCTCCCTGATGTCACTGGACATTACCGCTGCGGTAACTGCTGCGTCTGCCACCTGACAAGAAATAACAAAACACTAGACCTTGAGGCAGGAAAAGTATAGAGGCAAGTTTCCCATACTAACTGCAACAGCAGTAACGTAGTTTATCTGATTGAGTGCACATGCAAAAAACAGTATATAGGAATGACCACCCGCAAGATAAAGCAACGAATATGTGAACACCGCAGCACCATTCGGTGCAAGAAAAGTGCAACCAGACTAACGGACCACTTCATAGAGAACAGTCACACACCAAACGATATGTTTTGGACCATTATTGAACAGCTACCTCCTGGTCCTAATTTACAGAAACGTCTGTATGAAAAAGAGCAAAGATGGGTTTACAGACTATCTACACACATCCATGGGTTAAACGATACCATACCGTGGGCGAGTGTTCCATGACCCTGCTTTTTTTTTTTACCAACCTGTACCAATGGTTAGCAGATCCCTTTTTTCCAATAGTTTGTCATTTAAAGTGATGTCCCCCTTTTAGGTCTTTTTACTAAACCGACCCTTTTTTCCTCCATGTCCTTACCACAGAAAAGCCAGAGTTATAGTTTTTTCCCACGTCATTTTACTCAACAACCTCCCCCCCCGCCACCACCCCCATTCTTCTTAACGAATCTCCCAGATGAGGGGTGTTGATTTTTCATCTCCTCATACCCAAGCTGTTGATTGCAAATCCGCTGCATAACGTTTATCGTACAGGTAGTTTTTTCCTGACTATAAGGTCCCTGTTAAATGTCTTTACACACGGCAACGTTTCCATGGTAACATCTAACTCACCCGGAGGCTTCCGTACTGAGACCTCCGGATGCGCGTGACGTCATCACGCCCTACGACCACGCCCACCCCAACATTGATGGCGGCCGTTCTTATACCGGCTCTCTACTCGCTCACATTACGGGCGCATGGAGGGGCGTATTAGGTACACTGTAAGACTTGACCTGCGATAACTGTAAGTAGAGTCAATTTGACCCCAGAGGAAACGCAAATTCCTTCCGTTTCTTGACTCGATCTGTTTGCTAATATACCTCCAGCCGATACTAAGCCCCACCCTCCCCCCTTTTTCCCCACTGCAGAATATGTTTTTCGAGCAAAGGCCACCCTTCCCTCTAATCCCGTGCTGCCCAACGACCCCGAACTAGAAATAAGCCCTGTTTCATTGTGTGTTATCTGTTGTGTTTTGTCTTGTACTGTCGCGTGTGGATCAAGATGAAACGATAGCACGACGTTATGCCTTTCACTTATAAGGGAATGACTGTTGCTTAGTCACGCACTTAGAGGCATTGGATGCGTGTGACTTATGATACTTGGATCATTCCTACTGATAGGTGTACCAGGAAGCCACACTGGCTGTTATGCGCCAAATACGCTACCTTTATGTATTTGAGCAGCACGATGCACTTTATCCAATACGCTACTTTTATGTATTTGAGCAGCACGATGCACTTTATCTAGTCCGCATTTACTCGGTGTGGGATGACTCACAGAGAGAGGAGATTTCGTCACTTCACTACGTTGCAGGCTTGTAATGAGTTTTCTTGTGATTGATACCCTTTCTCTTTGCAGGTCTTATTTTGCCTAGGTTAACCACCATTGGGTTACCTTTTTCTTTACCCTGTAACATAATTTTGTTACTTAGGGTAGAAAGGAATGACGGTATGGCAGGGTGTTAGTGTACCCTGACCACCCATTTCTTTCTTCTTTATTGGTCCTGAAGAAAAACCGGTAAATTCCAAATACGGTTTGAAACATGTAGACCCTCCACTTCACATTTCAGATACACTTGGTCATAATTAAACCTACTATTGTATCTACACATATGTTAACATTGTCCAGTAGTCTTAAGAATAAAGATTTTTTACCAATAAGCCATACCAGGACAATTTTTAACTCACCTACTTTCTTTTTTGCACTCATCACTGACATACCAGCTCCACTGTATTTCAGGTGTCGTAGCACACCTTGATGGCACTCGGCTATCAAGGTGGCCCCGATGATGAAGCATGTCACCGACCAGGTCGGTGAGTGAGGGGTTTATTAAAACCAAAGAAGGACTTTCTTCTTTTTTGTCTCATTAGAAAATCATCCCACCTAGATCGCTCTTTTGAGCCCTTTTCAGGTGGTACTCCTCCTTTTTTGTTATATAGATAACTAACCCAGGGGACCAGGAGTATCTTTCCGTCCACTCCGGTGGATAAAATCCCTTTACTCTCTCCTTTGTTTATTGTACCACTACTACTACCACCACAACAATGCCATTTCATCCGTCCAGGATTCCATAGCCAACTTTAATCGCCATTTGCCATGCAGCCAGCCCTGTGCCTTGCCCTATTCTCAAACACGAATCACTGGTAAGATAAGTATTTTGGGAGGAAGAATAATGGAGTAGGAGGAGAGGAGAGACTGACGGTAGTACTAGTAAAGTAGTATGACAAATGAAGTCACTAACTCTGTCAGTGGCACTTTTGTACAAATGTGTGCAATTACTTAGACAATTTGAATCAACCAGCCAGTTAAGTTTCAGGAAAACAAACGTGCAGTTGCCCCCCCAGCCTCCCCCACAAAACATTTTTCGACCCTAACAAAAATAAACGATCCCACAAGACCCGACCCACCCCCCTTCCTAACCTCAACCAATGTCCATGAAATGTCCCCAAAAGTCTAGAGACCCCAATGTCCAATTCCCACCCCCCAAAAGTCTTTAAAAAAGGGGCAAGGGACAGTCTCTCTCTACTTTGGCCGGCGGAGTCCTGTGGCCAGATGGTCACACAGCTCTCTCCGGAGGGCCTTGAGCAGGACTTTCTGCCTCTCCACCTCCTGCTCAAGGTGGGCCACTCGCAGAGTTAGGCAGTGCACAAGCGCCTTGCAGGTACTGTGGGGGGCAGCTGTTGGTTTTGCTGCTCGGCGGC
This sequence comes from Lissotriton helveticus, assembly GCF_964261635.1. Taxonomy (NCBI): domain Eukaryota; kingdom Metazoa; phylum Chordata; class Amphibia; order Caudata; family Salamandridae; genus Lissotriton; species Lissotriton helveticus. The sequence goes on from NC_136065.1 coordinate 1,525,125,921, forward strand.
GGGTGGCTGCCGGACCACGGCGCCGTACCGCTGGAGGATTGCGCTGGCTGTATGACCCAGGGGCACTGGAGGAGGATGCAGCTGTTGTTGTTGATTGCAAGTCATCCTCCTCCTCCTGAGCCACCAGCCGCCGATATTCGGCGACAATTGCCTCCAGCTTCGGTCGCCTGGCCCGGATAGCCAACTCTTCCTTGATAGTTTAGAAGGAGTATCTATATGAAGAAAGAAAAAATACTGTAACAAATAATCTTTAAGATTAACACAAAATAATTCAACAGAAAGCTGTGTCACAGTAGCACTAGCAACTTGCAAGTACAGTACATAACATTTGTGGCATGTATCTATCTAACCTCCCACTTTGTCGGCCTCTGCTCTAACATTAGTGGGAGTTTCAGGAATTCTACTAGCACTATGGACTCACTACATTAGACTCAGACAGTACACCAGTCTTCTTCTTCTCTCTTGTTTAGCGAAATTAGTAAGCATGGGCGTAAAATCCGTTCCGTTCGCGGAATTTGCGGATTTTGTGCGATTTCGCGGTCCGCGAATCTCGCAAAATTGACAAAAAATCTGCAAAAGCACGTGCGGGATGGATTTTTTAAAAACTGAAGTACATGAAGCACTTACAGGGTTACAGCAGGTGCCCAGGTTGAAGCTAATTTCTTTGTAACCATTTACAAAATGGTTACAAAGAAATTAACTTCAACTTGGGCACCTGCTGTAACCCTGTAAGTGCTTCCTGAGCGGCGCCTCCAGAGTTGTTGCCTACTTGCAACTATTCTCTGAGCCTGCTCTGACCCTCGAAGCAGGGTCAGAGAATAGTTACAAGTATGGCACAATGCTCCAGGCTGTCACAAAAACTAAACCACAACAGGAAGCACTTACTGATAATGAAGCAGGTGCCGTACTTGAAGCTCAAATTCAGTAACACATTAACCAGCCCCCGGTTGAGGCTGGGCAGGTGTGCTCCATAATCTACAGTGGTGAACCAGAGGGTGCTGTGATGAACCAGAAGGTGCAGTTGTGAACCAGAGGGTGCTGTGATGAACCAGAGGGTGGCAGTGGTGAACCAGAGGGTGTCAGTGGTGAACCAGAGGGTGCTGTGATGAACCAGAGGGTGGCAGTGATGAACCAGAGGGTGGCAGTGATGAACCAGAGGGTGGCAGGGGTGAACCAGAGGGTGGCAGTGGTGAACCCGAGGGTGGCAGTGATGAACCAGAGGGTGACAGTGGTGAACCAGAGGGTGACAGTGGTGAACCAGAAGGTGCTGTGATGAACCAGATGGTGGCAGGGGTGAACCAGAGGGTGGCAGTGGTGAACCAGAGGGTGGCAGTGATGAACCAGAGGGTGGCAGTGATGAACCAGAGGGTGGCAGGGGTGAACCAGAGGGTGCTGTGATGAACCAGAGGGTGGCAGTGATGAACCAGAGGGTGGCAGTGGTGAACCAGAGGGTGGCAGTGATGAAGCAGAGGGTGGCACTGGTGAACCAGAGGGTGCTGTGATGAACCAGAGGCTGGCAGTGATGAACCAGAGGGTGACACATCATGATCCAGAGGGTGGCAGTGGCGAACCAGAGGGTGGCAGTGATGAACCCGAGGGTGGCAGTGGTGATCCAGAGGGTGGCAATGGTGAACCAGAGGGTGGCAGTGGTGAACCAGAGGGTGGCAGTCATGAACCAGAGGGTGGCAGGGGTGAACAAGAGGGTGCTGTGATGAACCAGAGGGTGGCAGTGATGAACCAGAGGGTGGCAGTGGTGAACCAGAGGGTGGCAGTGATGAACCAGAGGGTGGCAGTGATGAACCAGAGGGTGGCAGTGGTGAACCAGAGGGTGGCAGTCGTGAACCAGAGGGTGGCAGGGGTGAACAAGAGGGTGCTGTGATGAACCAGAGGGTGGCAGTGATGAACCAGAGGGTGGCAGTGATGAACCAGAGGGTGGCACTGGTGAACCAGAGGGTGGCACTGGTGAACCAGAGGGTGCTGTGATGAACCAGAGGCTGGCAGTGATGAACCAGAGGGTGACAAGTCATGATCCAGAGGGTGGCAGTGGCGAACCAGAGGGTGGCAGTGATGAACCAGAGGGTGGCAGTGGTGATCCAGAGGGTGGCAGTGGTGAACCAGAGAGTGGCAGTGATGAACAAGAGGGTGGCACTGGGGAACCAGAGGGTGGCAGTGGTGAACCAGAGGGTGACAGTGATGAACCAGAGGGTGGCAGTGGTGAACCAGAGGGTGGCAGTGGTGAACCAGAGGGTGGCAGTGATGAACCAGAGGGTGGCAGTGATGAACCATAGGGTGGCAGTGGTGAACCAGAGGGTGGCAGTCATGAACCAGAGGGTGGCAGGGGTGAACAAGAGGGTGCTGTGATGAACCAGAGGGTGGCAGTGATGAACCAGAGGGTGGCAGTGGTGAACCAGAGGGTGGCAGTGATGAACCAGAGGGTGGCAGTGATGAACCAGAGGGTGGCAGTGGTGAACCAGAGGGTGGCAGTCGTGAACCAGAGGGTGGCAGGGGTGAACAAGAGGGTGCTGTGATGAACCAGAGGGTGGCAGTGATGAACCAGAGGGTGGCAGTGATGAACCAGAGGGTGGCACTGGTGAACCAGAGGGTGGCACTGGTGAACCAGAGGGTGCTGTGATGAACCAGAGGCTGGCAGTGATGAACCAGAGGGTGACAAGTCATGATCCAGAGGGTGGCAGTGGCGAACCAGAGGGTGGCAGTGATGAACCAGAGGGTGGCAGTGGTGAACCAGAAGGTGTCAGTGATGAACCAGAGGGTGGCAGTGGTGAACCAGAGGGTGCTGTGATGAACCAAAGGGTGGCAGTGATGAACCAGAGGGTGACAGTGATGAACCAGAGGGTGGCAGTGGTGAACCAGAGGGTGCTGTGATGAACCAGAGGGTGGCAGTGATGAACCAGAGGGTGACATTGATGAACCAGAGGGTGACAGTGGTGAACCAGAGGGTGGCAGTGGTGAACCAGAGGGTGGCAGTGATTAACCAGAGGGTGGCAGTGGTGAACCAGAGGGTGGCAGTGGTGAACCAGAGGGTGGCAGTGATGAACCAGAGGGTGGTGCTGCTAAACTGCCCAGGAGCCCTCTGGGTGTGAGCCCCCGCGCTGCTGAGCTGCCCAGGGGTTTTGAGCCCATGTGCTACTGAATTGCCCCGGGGCCCAGTGGGTGTGAGCCCCCGTGCTGCTGAACTGCCCCGGAGCCCTCTCAGTGTTAAAATCATTTGTGCTCAAATGCCTGGGAGCCCTCTGGGTGTGAGCACACATTGTGCTAAGTGCCCCTCTGCCCCCAGTACATATATACCTGTACCGCACAGCACCATTATGCTCTTGCACCATGAAGTCTGGTGCCTGGGTGCTCCTGATCCGTGTAGGTGGTACCAGTCAAAATGTAAAGTCATAACTTGCTACACAGCACCAATAAACACGTGTCCCCCCTGGCACCTGTATGCGCATGTACCAGGCGTGGAGCACCCGCATGCCACTGCACCCTACTGCCCAGCGCCAGCATATACCTGTACGGGGCAGTTTAGTATGAGATGGGACATTGTCCAGCAGCAGCAGCTGCATGCGCCTGAACCCACTGAGCAGGATCAGAATGGCTTTGTACCAACACGCGCAGCAGAGCTATCTTGGATGTCTGAAGGATTCTGGGGTCCTGTGCCAAACGTATTTTTGCATCCATGAGTTTCCCGAGCGCCATCCCCGTGTAGCTCCTGTGACCAGGAGGCTGCTTTCTCCTCATCTGCTGCTCTGCTCAGTCTCTGACCCTTTATAAACAAGATGCATGTGAACTCGCATAGAAGCCCCGCCCGTTTGGCCCCGTCCACCACACACTAGCGGTATGATACGTCTTCCCGCCCGTCCCCACTATAATGGCGAGCTCACTCAAGGGACCTCGGTGCCTTTTGGCACGCTGGCAAAGTTACAGGCACACGTAGTCACATATTTGTGCAAATGTCACAAAAATTCGCGAACTCACTGATTTTTTTTGCCATTTCGCATGAATTCGCGGACCGCGAATTCGCAAATTTTGCCCAAACTTAGAAATTAGTATGTAAACTTGTGGAAGGCTAGCCGGCATAATGCAAGCGCAGTCAGCTTGCAGCCAGGAAAAACAGACTCAAGCCATGATGACGCAGACTCGCGTTACTGTTACCAGTACATGCAGGTGGGTAAGCTCTTACTTTTCTATTACGGGTGGCACTGGCCATACTCTGTTACAAGTTACAACAAGGGCTACTGCTCAATTAATTTAACTTTCACCCTGCCCTGCCTCTGACTACTACAAAAGGAAAATTAAGAAGATAATATGATCATCTATCCCGTCACATGATATTTGTTTATATAAGGGATGACTTTAAGTGCTTTGTTTTTATTGATTGAGTGAGCACTGATAGGCCACACATAAATGACAGAGTTGAATTTTTTTTTTAACATAGGTAGTGAGTGGTCCCCGTAATTGCTTGAGGAAGGCACTTGTGACTTGACTTGATAATGTGAACTATACAATATAGATACACAAATGCTGTGCTTGCAAACTACTGTTAGTCAAGGGAGTATTCTGAAAAATTACAACTTCTACGTTCCTCAGCTTTCCTACTCTGGCACAGACGTGCAGTGTTACATGCTCTTCAAACTAACACTCTTCATCCGTCTACTCTGTCTACTCTACATACACCTATGCTATCTATGAGGAATATACCATCCAGGCATCCATCCATTAAAAGTAAATGTCAATCATTCTTCCTAATGTCTCAACTGGACAAACCTTACTTTTTCTCACCGAAAAACAACCTTTTTATTTTATTTTGTAAACCGCCACCCATGCATCCGTGCTTGACTTGCATTTGAATTTGACCCAAAGGATATATTGCGCACACATACAGTTTCTGTTTCACCCACCCAGGCAGTCCTCTTTTCTTTCTCCTTCCACCTATCCTTGCTTCAACCTGCCGTGCATCAGATTCCTACCAGCCACCTCTGCCTGCATTAAAAAACACGCATCAATCTTTGCCTGTCATTATTTAACTCGCTCGTCCTTCCTTGCACCCTTCTTTCCCTTTTCGTTCATCCCATCCATCAAGTTCATCTCTGATATGACTTGGATTCTCGATAAAACTTTCACAGCTGAGTTGAAGTCAAATTTAGAGGAGGCCATTGGTTACTCGTCAACTCCCACCCCAAATGCTATTGCTAATGCGAAGTCAAGGGTGACTGTCTTCTACCTGGTTGACAAAAACTTAGTTCTAAATTTGTAAGTCTTCCTAACAGTAAAGTGTACTTGTACTGTACAACATATACACCCCTGCAGCGAGCCTATTCTGCAATCTCAATAAGTAAGGAATATAATAACTTACCACTGCCCGCCACCACCGAGGCATCCCTCACAGCAGCATTTCCTGCTGGCACCGCATCCGCCCCTGGAGTGACCACCTCCGCACTGGCCCCGGCACTGGTGGTGGGCTGTGCCGATGGTGTTCCGCCTAGAAAATACATTTCATATTTTTAGATGCCATATACACCACTCCCTATTTTGTCTAGGAATGAAAAAAAATGTTACTATAAACAAATTTAATTATTTGTGACTCTCTAGTCTAAACTAAAAATTCCCCTTTCGGAACGGGAGGGTGTTTTTATTTATGCTTAGCCAGAACATGCTACACTTTTTGGCACAACTGATGAATGCTTGCTTTTTAACACGCACCATTTTTCTCATAACAGTCAGAAGTTTCCCTTCTACGAACAAGGGCAATATGTTACTGATCATCATCACCACCAATACTTTAAGTTCCAACCAGGTGAGGGGTCTCCCACAATTAGGGGTCGATTAGGATCGCGGACGGACTTGAGTCCGTCCGCAACCCCTGAGGAGGAGGGAACGTCCGCATGGGCTGCGGCGTTCCCTCCGATCAAATTAGGATGTGACCGCCAGGGTGGCGGTCACATCCTCTATCTCTAACATTGCGGCGGGTGCAGCTTCAAGCTGCACCCGCCGCAATGTAAAAAATCCATGCACAGCATTTGCGTGCACAAAGCGGCAGGCACCGCGCGGTGCCTGCTGCATTGTGCACGCAAATGCAGGGGGGTACCATAGGTACCCCCCATGTGCACCCCCCACCCCACCTTCACCCAGGGGGGCCGCAACGGGCCCCCGAAGTGAAGGTCCGTATGCTTTTCCACGGCGGTAAAGCCGCCGCGGAAAAGCATATATTTTCAGACATCCTAATATGCCTGGCGGTGTCTGATAGACACCACCAGACATGTTAGTGCTTTTCCGCCGCGGTCGCCTTCCGACCGCGGCGGAAAAGCGGCGGACAGATTATCAGACCCACCAGCCATCCTAATTTGGCGGTGGGTCTTTGGAGTCTCCGCTGCGGTTTTTCCGCATCCTCCAGGCCGGCGGACACTTCCGCCGGCCCGGAGGATGCGGAAAAACCGCCATCCTAATCGGCCCCTTAATGTGTAAAATCAGCCACTGTTCAGTTTTCAATAGTTCACCTTTTCTCTTCTATGAAGTTGATTTTAATAAATGTTTTTACATAATGCACAATTGAAAATTAATATACAGAGTACACACAGAGCTAGTTGTTTTACTTTTAATAAAGCTTTAAAACCGACATAGACTCTGTGGCTTTTGGTTTTGAGTGAGTGAGCGAAAGGGTTTGCAATTTGCAAGCATGATTCTGTGACTCTGAGAGGTCGGGACTCTGACTCCGTAGTCTTATGTTCTGGGTTGTATAATCATTGGGGATCATCGCTGCATTTGAGAGCTAAATAATGATGACTCTGACACACTAGCTAGTCAGTAAGGAGATTTTGGGTTCAACTTGTGTTATGACTGAGGTATGTGGAAAGTTTAACTGCGCCTATTATCACCAATGCCCTATTTCTTGTCCATAGTTCTGTATGTGCAGAATAGCCCCTGCAACAGTAGTAGTATGTCCTCCTATCCAATCAAAAAGTAAACTAGTATCTTATTCTCGGTGGCCATTGACATTTTATTGTTGGGAATTGTCAAAGCATAAACTTTAAGAAGACTTCAATATACATTATGGACAACCCAGAGGACTGCACTCAGTGCCTAGAGCTATTGCTGAATAGGAGTTTTGTTTAACACCTTTTGCCAACTGTGCAAGCTTAACTAGCTACACAGACAGACTAATAATAATAAATAGTAGTAGCACAGAGAGTCATATAGTAGAGGCAGTATAAGCATTTAGAAATAGTCTACAATAAGATCAAAGACGATTTAGGAAAAAATAGAATTGTGATGAACGTTTGGAATAAATAGGTGCAGTAAAAGTTAGGGAAGTATCATTATTAATATTAACAGGAAAACTTACTGGGGCCAACAGAAGAGCCCTCGGCGGACCGATCCTGGCCTTCTTGCTCTGCCAGCTCCGCCAGCGCCGCCACCCCCTCCTCTTTCCTCTTGCCCCTGGGAGGAGCTGATGCACATGAAAGAAAGACACAAACATGGATGATTGTTGTCAACGAAATCAAACATTTAAAAAAAACAATAACAAATGATTTCAGGGAAATAAAAAACAATTGCCCTAAATGTATTGACCTATCTGATGTGGTCTACTAGGATATTAGAATTGCTGGATTCGCGGACCGTCTACTTGGAAAGTTATGTAAGTCACTAAACCAGCTACAAAAAGGTTCTACTAGGACTGGCAGCACTCAGCAGCACGCGAAGTGATAGACACAGTCCGTCATGATTGCAGACCACTAAAAAAACTTCCTACTAAATAACAAGCCATAATATACTCAACCTATCAATCCACCACCACTATCTCTTCTTAGAGGCAGGAGCACAAAGGAAGGACTGAACTTGAGTCTCTAGTCTCTGTAGCATTACGCAGTTCTGTAAAGTACACTCATACATAATCACTCAGGCCAAATGAGCTCAAAATTGAAAACAAGTAAGCATAGTAGCACCACCACTGACTGAGCAGGTGAGCACCTGCAATCACAGAGCTTTTGAAACATAATTTACCTGCAATGTAATCAGCAGCATTCTTGCTCTTCGGAAAAAACGTATAATTGCAATGTAACACAGAGCAGAAGAAAACAAAGTAGTTATTAAATAGCTACTAGTACTCACCAAGCCCAGGGATCTCAATGCCAAGCAGGTCGAGCAGGTCTTCATCCCGGTCCAGTATGTCGGACCACCGGTGCGTCACCTGGTTGTAGGTGTGCCGGACCCCTGACTCCCGATACATGGCCCGGCACACCTTACCCCTTAGCTGGCGATGCTCCCGGAGGCCGTACCCGGTACCGGGCCTGCAGCCTGCTGTGACGGTCTTGGGGAGGTGGCGCTGCACAAAGAAGACCAATGCGGTGACCTCCACCGCGCTGAAGATCTCCCTGGGACTAACAGACTCCCCCTTAAACGCCCACAAGGGAGCCGGCTGCAGGGTGCGGGACTCTTCCCCTTGGACTTGCCCGCTCCCTTTGCCATGGTCCTGGGTTAAAGAAAGGAAAAATTGGAAAGAATAGGGAAAAAAGTAAATAAAAGAAAAGAGAGAGCTAAAAAAAAGAAGTTATTAAAGTAACAAAAAGTAGAAAAATACACAAAATATAGATGTACAAAAATCAAGAGATAGATATTGAGTAAAAAAGATGAAAAAAAGTTTGAATAAACAAAGGATTACAAAGATTAAAGCAGGATAGAAAAGGCATGCCCAGAACCATAGCAATGAATGAAAAACAAGATGGCAGCGCCCATTGCAACCACGTGGGTACGTTCGCACGCAAAAACGGACGCGAACAGGCAATTGTGCCCTGCAACAGGAAATGCACAACGAGAGCATGCAACTAGCACCCGGAAACAGAAATACGTAACGCAAACAGTGAAAACAAGATGGCCGCGCTCATATACGACCACATGGGTAACTTCGCGTTAGCCGTGAAAGTTTGCGAATTTTGCGAACCGCGAGTACGCTTTTACACGAATTTGCGTACCACGAATTTGCAAAATTCACCCATACTTACTGAAGGCCCACTAGTAGCATTTAATTTACAGGCCCAGAGTTTATGGTATACCACTTTACTAGCGACTTAAAAGTACATTAAATATGGCAATCAGGTGTAAGTTTATTTTACTGTGTTGTAGGGAGTGAGCACAAGCACTTTAGTACTGGTTAGCAGTAGTAAAGTCTTCAGAGTCCTAAAGCCAACAAAACCATTTTGGTAAAATAGGAGGGTTAAGGCAAAACATTTGGGGAAAGACAACACTAATGCTGACAGGTCTAACAATGACCAACCAGTTGGAAAACAGGCCCATGATAACAGCACTACACAGTCCATTCTTTGCTGCATGATAGAGACCCCACAGTTTGAGGTAATTCATAACAGGCGATTCTTGCAGCATAGTAGAAAATGGTATATGTAGCTTCACAAACAATTTGATAAATAGTGATACATTCAGAAGTTCAAGTCATCCAACCCCTATTCACTTAAAAAAAAGGGAAAGAGTCTGGGTGATCCATCAGGAATAAGATGCTGCAGTAAATAGATACTTTTATTGGACCACTCATTTGAGCATATTGGTACACCCCTAATCTGCAAGCAGATATTATGCCAAATGGATGCCAATTGGTAAAATAAAAGCTGTATTTTGAGATTTATCTTTGCAGTCTTACAGTTTTTGAACATGGATTGCCATGACTGCCATGATACATTTTCATGTATGTGAATGGAAGCATGTTATTTGGTCATCGTAGTATTTTGTATTCATAAACTGCCCATGTTGGAACACCCTATGTTTGTAGTAGAAATTAAATATTTTAGATAGATGAGCCAAATAGTACAATTGTATCCACAAACAGAAGAAAAGGAGGAAAGATGAGTGCTCTTTACAAACAGAAGCAGCACTTTGGAAAAATGCATGTTTTCTATAAAATGCCCTCACCCACTAATAGTGGCATGCTTCATCATAGAGCTGTTACAACATACCTGCATTGACCAACACCTGGGATGGAGCAAAGAGAAAGGACAAGACAATATAAACAAACAAACTGGGATCCATGCAGCTGGACAAAAGTAGTAACATGTTAAAGCTATCTCAGGGATGCCATAAACTAGTCTTTCTTCTTCGACTCCACAGATAAGATTAAAATAGAAACAATAGGGGTTACCCAGAGGGTAACTGGCGCCCATCATCTGTCTTTTTTGCTCAATTTCTGTCAACATGTTTTGGTCGTTATTCATTGTCCTCATGGGGTTGTTAGGCCTTCCTCAGGACTAGCGATCACACTTACTTTCATCCCCTTACAAAATAAATGAAGTTTTAGGATGCATTTATCCAAGTAAAATGACCTGACATGTCACTGTCTATGTACAAACATTTGGATTTCCTGCAATGACAAACAACATAAATAAGTATGACACAATGCGTTTTTCTGTCAAACAGATGGGATATCTCCCTACTGACCGATAACTTATTCCTGTGCAGGTATTCTTTCCCTAAACGGGATCCATGTATTGCACATATGATCACATTCATAGTCCATATTCGTCCACCTTAATAGCCACACCACCACCATTAATAAGCAACACCCAAAGTGTATTTGCAAATGAATGAGAGATGGGTATACGTGAAATGTTGATTACCAATTTCTACCATATGTCTCACTGACACTGGAGTGCATGCGCGATTCTCCTTTTAGTCACACTCTGTAGTGTGGGATAAAAAGCACACACATATATATATATATATATATATATACACATCCCCATGCTATACAGGAACATCAATATCGATAATAATGGAATATTTAAGAGCTAACGTTGCCCCTAGAGATTTTCTGGTCAACAGCGAGCCACCAATATTCTTAGAGGACGCATCTTTCAGAAAAAAAGGGCATTAATTGCCTGGAAGTGCACAAGGGATTGGCCTATATTAATCATCAACACAACCAAAAAAGTTCTGATCAACTGTTGATTCAAATTCAGACAAATGAGCAATCATTGTGAACTAATATACTGATTGCCATGTACAAAAAGAAACTTGAGGAAGCCAACAAAGAGGTATCAGAGTACTAAGGATATCTCATGCAGTCCAAGATTAATAAATTGCAAAACGATCTTATACTGTTCTCAAAAGAGAAGGTATATCCTTCCTTATAACACAGATGAATAGGCCAAACAAAAGGAACTTGAAACCAAAAAAGGGAGCCTGAGAAAAGAAGCTGAGACACCAAGTTCAGGGAGTGACAGCAGTGATTATGAGTACAGACCAAGAAGAAGAGGGAAGTTACTATCAGACTCGGCCACAGTTGTTCAACCTTACCTTCCCATTACCCCCTGGTCAAGAATATGAGTGGCCCCACTGTATCCACATATGCAACCCATACAATTGATGCAACCTTTTGGAAACTGCCAGAACTCCTACTTTTTTAGGGAGAGGAAGGGGCTGAGGAAGTGGAAGGCAGAAGAGAGGCAAAGGAGAGCAGGGAGAGGATTTCAATCAGAGGATCACCAGGAGCATGACCAGTAAATTCATGCCAGGGACAAGCAAGGACCGAATTTGGTCGTGAACCTTACAGACATAGCACTATCAGAACATCACAAGAGAGTCTTAAACAAGGGTCTGGGGTTTGTTCCGACCAACATGTTGAATACATTCCAACTTAGACAAGAACTGGCTGAATTATTTAGGAAAGTACGCCTCAAGGTCCACTTTGACAAAAATGAGATAGGGTCAGTATAGAAAGGAGATACAGCCCACCGTCCAAAACCCAACATTTGTACCCCAGCTGTTCCAATTACCACCTGAACTAGTGGCATTTGAGCAGGCTGCCATACATGTTGCTGAGGGTGTAAGCAGGATACTGAATCAACCATTAAGGAATTTATCTAGACTAGAGATGGAAACAATCCAGGATTTCAGGCAGAATCCACATAATCCACATATAGTCATAAAACCCGCGGACAAGGAGAGAGCCATTGTAATACATACCAAGGTGGTTTATTAACTTGAATGTTTACGCCTGCAGTCAGATAGGTGTAACTACAGAATGCTTCCTAATGACCCAACTCTTGAACCATGATCAGAGACCTGTTCCCTGGTCAATGAGGGGAGAAGCAATGGTTGGATCTCCCAAAATGAAGGATCTTTTTGGACATAAGATAAACCGACAATTTCATATTTTTACACTCTCCCTAAAGTGCACAAACCAATTAAACCCACCCTGGACGTCCCATTGTTTCCTTTTGAAACCACTACTTCAGAAAATCTAATCATATCTGAAGGATCCTCAAGATAACCTAAATCTCATTAAGGACATGGAATTCAAACTTGCATCTGAATTTCTGATTGGCTTGGACATGCAACCCCTTTATACAAACATACCTCAGATGGAGACTCTTGCAATCACCTGCAGTTAGCACCTTTAAGCGTTAGCCAGTGCATACCAGGAATGCTCAGGGTCTCCATGGTAGAAATTCCATGTTAGGCAGTTGGAGTCTCTGAGCTGAACTGTCATGCTGTCAACTTTGCTGGAACTGAGTTTATGACAATAAACTACTTTAACTACATTGGAATCAAGAATTCAACAGAGACACTGTGGGTGGTGGAAGATATCTGGTACCAAGAAAACTGAGATTAGCAAACTCCAAGAGCATTTATACTGGATCTGACTAAGATAGCTCTTACAATTTTTTTGAATTTAATGGTACCATCTATCTACAGGCCCATGGTACTATCATGCCAAGACTATCATGCTTGTATGTCTCTGAATTTGAAAGAAAGTTAATCTAAAGACATGACAAGACCTTGATGAAACATACAAAATGTTGGCGTTGATCATTGACGATGTGCTATTTATATGGAAAGGTGATTGGAGATGATGTTTTGAACTGGCTAAATGGTAGAAATCATCTTTTACATTTCACCTCCACAGTCACCACCTCTTCTCTGCCTTTTCTAGACAGGGAAACGGAAGGAGCCCCAGACCCAAACGGGATACCACCGTCAATATTCAAGCATGACATCGAATTCTGGAGTGAAATCTTACTGCCACTCTTTTCGAGCACACTGGAATTAGAGACATGCCAGGAATCCTGGAAAGGATCTATTGTAAGCCCTATCTATAAGCAAGGAGACAGGAGCAATCCTGCCAATTATCGGCTGATAGCCTTACTAGATATAGAGGCCAAATATTACGCTGGCATACTATTAGAAGAACTGACTTCATGGGCAGAGTCAATGCAGATAATTCCACCGACCCAAACAGGATTCCGTAGAGGACAGGGCACTTCCACAAATATCATGGCTCTATCCCTACTTATAGATGCGGCAAAATTAGGAAAAAACTCGCTGTTTCTGTGCTTCATAGACTATAGCTCAGCCTTTGACCATGTGGACCGGGGCACATTATGGCAAAAGCTTGAAAAATGGGGGATACCCCACCCCCACTTGAGGCAACTCATCTTACTTCACACCAACACGTGGCTCAAGATCAAGCTGGGAGACGGGACGCTCCTTTCAAGGTGAATTAACACCTCCAAAGGCCTGAAACAAGGGTGCGTCCTAGCCCCGACCCTGTTCAACCTTTACCTGGCAGATCTACCAGGGGAACTGGACGGTACCAATTCGCATGCCCTGCGGCTAGGGGACATTACGCTGACCAACCTCCTCTATGGCGATGATCTTGTCCTAATAAGCCGCACTCCAACAGGCCTCCAACATCTTTTGAACACTACTAGCTCATTCTCGTATCGTAACGGCCTAACCATCAATTTGAAAAAAACAAGAATCATAGCTGTGAACTACAAGAAGGCCAGGAAGAACAATTGGCTCCTGGATAGTCACAAATTGGACCAAGTGACGTGCTACAAGTACCTGGGTGTCTTATTAGATAGCAGAGGGTCGTTTAAACCTCAATTAGAGTCGCTACACCGAAAAGGAACCATGACTTCCCTTGGGATGAAACCCTTGAAGAAGCTTCTGCCTGACCACACGCTCGACCCTTTTTTGCAGGTACTGAGAGCTCGTCTCCAACCGACACTCACATATGGGAGTGAACCAACTTTTGGAAAAGACGCACTGACAATAGACAAAGTAATCGCCAGAACCTACAGGTCAATCTTTCAGCTTCCTAGTTATGTCTCAGCAGCACAAATCCATCTGGAGTTTGGGGTACAAAAGCAAACAGCGAAAGAAGGGGCAGCTTCATAAAATGCTGGCACAAGATCAGAAACGCAGAGCCGGGCACCCTAAATTCCCACCTCTGGACTGAACTGCAAAGACGCGAACGATCACACGCTAGAGAGTATCTGACGGAATCTCTACAAAATCTTGAGCTGACTGGCCTTTGGAACAGCCCAGTAGACCACAAACACTTTAAAAAGCTGTTAATAAAAGTAACTAAAATAACATCCCTGCTGGAAGACAAAGAAACTCTGGCAAAAAGGGCACACGGATGGATAGTCTTAAACGACTATAAAACCATAAAGCCTCAAGAGTATTTAAATCAAGGATTTAAACATAATATTAAGGAAAAATTCATAAAGCTGAGGTTAGGCATTCTTCCAATTCTTCCTCATCTGGCTCCATGGAAGAGGACTCAGGACGACCAAATTTGTCGACTCTGCAAAACAGGTCCTGAAGATCTAGTCCACACAATATGTATTTGTCCCAGTGTAACGGACCTAAGGAGAACACTATTACGTGCAATATGGAATCAGAAGGGGATTAGATCCTGCCGACAGGCAGTCAAACTGTGCTTCAATCCACAAGAGACCCAACTAAACTGCAGAATTACAAAATACCTTAACGCAGTGGCAAAAAGAATTATTGACATTTTTGTTACACAAGGGAACCCAAGGAAGCGATATGCTAGGGACCTTAGAGAATTATATCTTTATACAGGACAGTGGTCCCTAGACAAGTGGAATTTTTTAGAAGATAAATATAGATTAAATAAGCACTATATTCTTTGTCCAGCCGGACAGTTTTTATTTTAGTAATAAGCAATTTCACAAAAATAATAAAATGACAGCAGGACACCAGCCGATGTCCGACTAACACACTAAGAAAAAAAGGACAAACAAGGAGTTTCAGGCAATATGAACAGTCTGTGTAGTACCAATCACATTCAGACAATATTGATTGCACACTATTGTTGGCATCAAAATAGCACAGTTCATACACATATAGTGTGACACAGTCGACAACGTTTTGAACCTAAAACATATTAGAGGTTCATCTTCAGGACATCAAATGTATGCCTTCTCTTTATATAAAAAAAAGTCACAATCAACTTCTTAGCCCATACTATGAGCACTATTGCCATGACAAATATTAAATACAACAAGGAAATGATTCAAGGGGAAGAAAAACAAAAATACACAGATTAGGCCATTTCTTCAAAACCTGCTGATACCACACACAAGATATACATTTAATTTGCTAAACCAATTATTAGTCATTACGAACCGAACAAAAGCATTCAATTGTGGCAGAATCATCCACTTAAAGTTGGACAATGTGAAAAAAGTCGTGTCAAAAATGACATAATAACGTGAGTTAACAACGTGAAATTAAGTTGTCATAATGCAGTGCACAGACCAGAGAGTGACAATGACCAGCAAAAAGGGAATAAAAAAGCGAGATACGGAAGGGTCGAGCCCAGAATGCAACCAACACCTTAGACGGACATCCAATCTATGAATACCGAGGGGCGTAGGTGTACCTGCAAAGCTGGTATGAAAATCGGTAGCCTGACTATTTACGGAATACCTAAACCATAAAATTAAAGATTAGTACAGTAACCATGGTGTAAGCCCTTATCAGCTTACCGGATTTTCAACAATTGACGCCTTCGCTGATAGGAAGGACACTGTGGGAAGACTAATAACGTAATAAGTGTTCCGTTATTAAAACCATCACGAGATTACACAGGAATAATTAGAGCAGCAGCCTAGATAGGGACGCTCTCTTACCGGGAATTAACAACAGACGGGCCGTCTATGGGTTCCTCGTCCACGGGTGAAATCGCCCAGGAAGACCTGCATCAGGGAACCAGGAAGTAACGGGAGCGGAATCATGTGATGTCGAAATGGCCAATCACACGAGTATGTAGTGTGGCCATTTTGGAACAGTCAACGGGCATGAATTAACATTGTATTGCTACTGTAGACCCACCGTGACCTATGCTACCTTAATAAAACCATAAGGGGGCAGACAGGGTCATAATCCAAATCATAAAACAAACCCCACTACAGAACCTTAATGTGCCGAGGGGATCGTTCCAATGTATCGAGAACCGCCAAGGATTCCAAAGGAGCGGCCATATTTAAGTGGTCTAAGAACAGGACCTAATACATGCAAGGGGATAAGTGAGGGAGTGAGAAGGGATAATACAATGATAGTGACACCCTATTTTTTAAAAAACCTTTTACCTATTCGGTTCTAATTTTTTTTTTAAATTTCAAATAATAACAGTAGAAAATGATTCGGTTCTTTCTAATTAGTAAACAACATGCAACATATTGGTAAAAATGAGGACTACATAATTTGTAATGTACCGAAATCTTGGTTGAGACAAGAATTAGATCAAGGGAGCACCGAATATCGACATACAGGTTACAGCGAGTCAAGCATTACAAGATTACGGAACACATAGTAAGTCTACCAATAGTTCATAATAATGACGTCCAATCCTCAGCCCGGTTGAGCCCATTCTGAATACTTTTGGTTTTAAGTATCCAGTGCAGTTCTTCCTTATTCAAAAGTTGTTGTACATTGGCCCCTCTTAGAGGTATTTTAATTTGGGTGATGACAGTCCATTTAAAGTCCAATTCTGTGTGGGCCAATGCATCAAAATGGTCAACCAAAGGCGCGTTGGGCGTCTTGCAGCGTATGCGACTTCTATGTTGACACATCCTGAGTCGTACCTTCTGGGTGGTCTGACCTATGTAGATCTTAGGGCATGGACAAAGAATAGCATAGATAACATTTACGCTGTCACAGTTAGTAAAATATCTACGTGTGAATTTAACGTCCTCATAAATGAATTCTTTACCGTCTATCCTGGTGTTACACATAGAGCAATTACCACATTTCACATGGCCTGTCACACTGGGGAGGCCCCATATGTCATCCAGTGTGTTAATGTTGTTAGTGGGGGGTAAAGCAGCCCTCACCAGGTGGTCTCTAATATTCTTAGATTTTCTGAAGGCAAACAATGGTTTATCCACACTAAGTACTCCTGCATTAACAACTGGCCAGTGTTTCTTAACACTTTTAGTAATGAAATTCGATGCTGGAGAAAAAGTGGTGACATATACTAGTCGATTTTCAATGATCTTAGATTTAGGCTCTAGTAAAGTATCCCTGGGGCAATACCAGGCCCTTTTGAGGGAACTCTGAATGAGTTTATGAGGATAGCCTCTTGCTTTAAGTTTCATGCTGAGACAGTTTGCTTCGCGAAAATAGTCCTCTTTCATGTAACAATTCCTGCGCAACCGCAGAAACTGTGAATATGGAAGAGAATCGCATAATGCACGCGGACGATGACTTTGATAACTTAACAGAGTATTGCGCTCCGTAGGTTTTCGGTACAATCCTGTGATAAGTCTACCTTCATGGTACTGGATATTAAGATCCAAGAAGGCAATTGACGAAGGGCTAGTAGATAGAGTATAAGTCAGAGCACTGCAGTTGCTATTAAGCCAATGTAAGAATTGCCCAAAAAGAATTTCTGAATCCTGCCAAATTAAAAAAAATTCATCAATATACCTCTTCCATAGGGCAATGCCTCTATGGAAGGAGTTGGTTGAAGACAGAATACGGCCACATTCAAGATGGTCCATATACAAAATGGCCAGATTGGGGGCAAAAATTGCCCCCATAGAAGTACCCTTGATTTGGCCACAGTATTGATCATCAAAAAGGAAAACATTTTTTGTTAAACAAATTTCAAGTAACTGCAAAATAAAAAGGGTGGGACCTGATGAGGCCGAGGACGTCGATCAAGGATTTCTTGGATGACCAAAATCGAGTCATTCTGAGGGATAGTGGTATATAATGACTCCACATCCAGAGTACAAAGTACTCCGGATGTGGGGTCATATGGAAGTTCCTCGATTATATTAATCATGTGCATACTGTCACGAATATAACACTCAGTGACAGGCACAAAATCCTTAATGAAATGGTTGACGAAAAGGCCGAGGGGCTCCAAGACCGAGCCACAGCCAGATACTATGGGACGGCCTGGGGGTCTTACTGTGTCTTTATGAATTTTCGGTAAGGTGTAAATTACCGGTATTCTGGGTTTTTTTTTGTTCAGAAACTGATATTCATTATGATTAAGAAAACCGAGTGACAGGCCCTCATCAGTAACTTGAGTTATCAGTTGTTGGATATCTTTGGTAGGATTTTTAGGTAGTTTACAGTAATGTTCCTGATTATTTAATTGGCGAAAGACCTCGCTCTTGTACAATTCAATACTCTGCAAAACAATCTCACCGCCTTTATCGGCCGGTTTGATTACCAATTTAGAATTGGTTTTCAGACTGGCTATGGCATTCTTCTTATCCATTGTGATATTAAAAGGGATAAAGGGTCGGCGATTTTCTAAATTAGAAATATCCTTTAACACCAGTTTCTCAAAAGTAAAAATTTCTGAAAGGACCATATTAGCAGAGGGCAAAAAGGTCGATGGTGGCCTAAAGGGAGTGTTAGACAGAATCGAAGGCTTTGGATTGAGTAAGAAAAAGGCATGCAATCTAAGCTTACGAAAGAATCTTAATAATTCAGTTTGAATCTCCAAAAAATTGGGACGAACAGTAGGGACGAAAGACAACCCTTTACTCAACAAGAACAATTCACTGCTAGATAATAAATGATCAGTGAGGTTGAAGATTGGAAGAATATTGTTGGTCCCTGAAGATTCAGGCAGGACAACTAAACTTTCACCCATGATGTTATTCGGAATTACCACTGGTAATGTTGGCGGCGAGTGTTGCGGTCGCCAGGAGAATACGGCCATCGCTGTGGTTGTTTGGCCTTGCCTCTCTTGGCCGGTTCCTGTTGGCCCCGGGGTAAAAAAGGAGTCCTATTTGAGGGCCCAGCTGTGTCACTATGGTCAGAGCTATCAGACGACTCTGCCGAAGTGTCAGAAAAACCTACCAAGGTCTGTCGCTTATTATAGCGGCCCCAGGGTCTTTGGTTTTGATTTTGATTATAGCCACCGTAGGTCTTATTTGTGTAAAAGTCCTTCACAAGATATGGGTAAGTCCTTTCTTGCGAGAAATGTTTTATGTCCTTTTTAACCTTGATCGATTTTTTATTCTGTTCAATCCTGAGAAATTCTTCAAATGTTTTATTGATTTTTTCAAGAAGTGTTTTACAATCAGGGACTACACCTTTGTCATTAATCAATTTCTCCAAATCAATGATTTCATCTTCAAGCTTTTTAAGTTCTTCTGATGCAGTATCAATACCTAGCACCATCCAATGTCTTGATGCCGTTGTACTGATATAGCTGAATCCATTCAAGTATTTGGGGTAGTCGGTGAACACACCGGGCACATTACGAATTTGAAGCCCCAATGGAATAATATTTGCTTGTAAACAAGCTGTAAGCAAAAGTTTCATCAATTCAAGCCTAACAACTTTCTTTTTGTTTTTTTCTAATTGGTCACCAAGACTGGTACTTTGTGCAGCTGGGGTATCTACGGTACTTGAATAGATTCAGCTATATCAGTACAACGGCATCAAGACATTGGATGGTGCTAGGTATTGATATTGCATCAGAAGAACTTAAAAAGCTTGAAGTTGAAATCATTGATTTGGAGAAATCGATTAATGACAAAGGTGTAGTCCCTGATTGTAAAACACTTCTTGAAAAAATCATTAAAACAGTTGAAGAATTTCATAGGATTGAACAGAATAAAAAATCGATCAAGGTTAAAAAGGACATAAAGAATTTCTCGCAAGAAAGGACTTACCCATATCTTGTGAAGGTTTTTTACACAAATAAGACCTACGGTGGCTATAATCAAAATCCAAACCAAAGACCCTGGGGCCGCTATAATAAGCGACAGACCTTGGTAGGTTTTTTTGACACTTCGGCATAGTCGTCTGATAGCTCTGATCAAAGTGACACAGCTGGGCCCTCAAATAGGACTCCTTTTTTACCCCGGGGCCAACAGGAACCGGCCAAGAGAGGCAAGGCCAAACAACCACAGCGATGGCTGTATCCTCCTGGCGAGCGCAACACTCGCCGCCAACATTACCAGTGGTAATTCCGAATAACATCATGGGTGAAAGTTTTGTTGTCTGCCTGAATCTTCAGAGACCAACAATATTCTTCCAATCTTCAACCTCACTGATCATTTATTATCTAGCAGTGAATTGTCCTTGTTGAGTAAAGGGTTGTCTTTCGTCCCTACTGTCCGTCCGAATTTTTTGGAGATTCAAACTGAATTATTAAGATTCTTTCGTAAGCTTAGATTGTATGCCTTTTTCTTACTCAATCCAAAGCCTTCGATTCCGTCTAACACTCCCTTTAGGCCACCATCGAACTTTTTGCCCTCTGCTAATATGGTCCCTTCAGAAATTTTTACTTGTGAGAAACTGGTGTTAAAGGATATTTCTGATTTAGAAAATCGCCGACCCTTTATCCCTTTTAATATCACAATGGATGAGAAGAATGCCATAGCCAGTCTGAAAACCAATTCTCAATTGGTAATCAAACCGGCCGATAAAGGCGGTGGGATTGTTTTGCAGAGTATTGAATTGTACAAGAGCGAGGTCTTTCGCCAATTAAATAATCAGGAACATTACTGTAAACTACCTAAACATCTTACCAAAGATATCCAACAACTGATAACTCAAGTTACTGATGAGGTCCTTTCACTCGGTTTTCTTAATCGTAATGAATATCAGTTTCTGAACAAAAAACCCCCCAGAATACCGGTAATTTACACCTTACCGAAAATTCATAAAGACACAGTAAGACCCCCAGGCCGTCCCATAGTATCTGGCTGTGGCTCGGTCTTGGAGCCCCTCGGCCTCTTCGTCAACCATTTCATTAAGGATTTTGTGCCTGTCACTGAGTGTTATATTCGTGACAGTATGCACATGATTATTATAATCGAGGAACTTCCATATGACCCCACATCCGGAGTACTTTGTACTCTGGATGTGGAGTCATTATATACCAATATCCCTCAGAATGACTCGATTTTGGTCATCCAAGAAGTCCTTGATCGACGTCCTCGGCCTCATCAGGTTCCCACCCTTTTTATTTTGCAGTTACTTGAAATTTGTTTACCAAAATTTGTTTCCTTTTTGATGATCAATACTATGGCCAAATCAAGGGTACTTCTATGGGGGCAATTTTTGCCCCCAATCTGGCCATTTTGTATATGGACCATCTTGAATGTGGCCGTATTCTGTCTTCAACCAACCCCTTCCATAGAGGCATTGCCCTATGGAAGAGGTATATTGATGACATTTTTTTAATTTGGCAGGATTCAGAAATTCTTCTTGAGCAATTCTTACATTGTCTTAATAGCAACTGCAGTGGTCTGACTTATACTCTATCTACTAGCCATTCGTCAATTGCCTTCTTGGATCTTAATATCCAGTCCCATGAAGGTAAACTTATCACAGGATTGTACCGAAAACCTACGGAGCGCAATACTCTGTTAAGTTATCAGAGTCATCATCCGCGTGCAAAACGCGATTCTCTTCCATATTCACAGTTCCTGCGGTTGCGCAGGAATTGTTACATGAAAGAGGACTATTTTCGCGAAGCAAACTGTCTCAGCATGAAACTTAAAGCAAGAGGCTATCCTCATAAACTCATTCAGAGTTCCCTCAAAAGGGCCTGGTATTGCCCCAGGGATTCTTTACTAGAGCCTAAATCTAAGATCATTGAAAATCGACTAGTATGTGTCACCACTTTTTCTCCAGCATCGAATTTCATTACTAAAAGTGTTAAGAAACACTGGCCAGTTGTTAATGCAGGAGTACTTAGTGTGGATAAACCATTGTTTGCCTTCAGAAAATCTAAGAATATTAGAGACCACCTGGTGAGGGCTGCTTTACCCCCCACTAACAGCATTAACACACTGGATGACATATGGGGCCTCCCCAGTGTGACAGGCCATGTGAAATGTGGTAATTGCTCTATGTGTAACACCAGGATAGACGGTAAAGAATTCATTTATGAGGACGTTAAATTCACACGTAGATATTTTACTAACTGTAACAGCGTAAATGTTATCTATGCTATTCTTTGTCCATGCCCTAAGATCTACATAGGTCAGACCACCCAGAAGGTACGACTCAGGATGTGTCAACATAGAAGTCGCATACGCTGCAAGACGCCCAACGCGCCTTTGGTTGACCATTTTGATGCATTGGCCCACACAGAATTGGACTTTAAATGGACTGTCATCACCCAAATTAAAATACCTCTAAGAGGGGCCAATGTACAACAACTTTTGAAAGTATTAAGAATGGGCTCAACCGGGCTGAGGATTGGACGTCATTATTATGAACCATTGGTAGAATTACTATGTGTTCTGTAATCTTGTAATGCTTGACTCGCTGTAACCTGTATGTCAATATTCGGTGCTCCCTTGATCTAATTCTTGTCTCAACCAAGATTTCGGTACATTACAAATTATGTAGTCCTCATTTTTACCAATATGTTGCATGCTGTTTACTAATTAGAAAGAACCGAATAATTTTCTACTGTTATTATTTGAAATTTCAAAAAAAATGTTTGAACCGAATAGGTAAAAGGTTTTTTAAAAATAGGGTGTCACTATCATTGTATTATCCCTTCTCACTCCCTCACTTATCCCCTTGCATGTATTAGGTCCTGTTCTTAGACCATTTAAATATGGCCGCTCCTTTGGAATCCTTGGCGGTTCTCGATACATTGGAACGATCCCCTCGGCACATTAAGGTTCTGTAGTGGGGTTTGTTTTATGATTTGGATTATGACCCTGTTAATTGGAAATACCTGTCGGGGGCCTTGAAAAAATTCGGGGTTGGGCGGGCTTTTTGTCGAGCGGTGGAACTATTATATCACAAACCTTCAGCCTCGGTCTTGGTTAACGGCGGACTATCTGATCCTTTTACCATCACAAGAGGTACCCGGCAGGGCTGTCCGCTTTCGCCCCTACTTTTTGATATTTATATGGAGCCATTCGCCCAATTGATTCGTGAAGATATTAACATCGCTCCATTTAGATACAGAGATTGGGAAAAAAAAGTAGCCTTATATGCTGATGATCTTATGATTTTAACATCGGACATCAACACAACGTTTCCATCAGTTATTAATTTGGCACAAAAATTTGGTAACATCTCTGGCTACGAAATTAATGCCACAAAGACTGAGATTATGGCATGGAACAGCATAAATGTGCCACTCCCAGTACAAACCCGGGACAGCATGAGATATTTAGGTATAAAAATGTTAAAAGATATCAATCAGATTACCCACACAAATTTTACTCTAGTTGCCAAAGACTGTAGGAACTTAATGAATTCTTGGAGACAACTTCCATTGACGCTCCTAGGCCGATCTAATTTGGTCAAGATGTCCATTCTACCTAAGTAGACCTTTATTTTCAATAGTTTACCACTATATTTTGAAAAGAAAATGATAGCAAAGATGCAGAGTGACATTACCTCATTCATATGGAGGAATAAGACAGCAAGAATTTCTTGGAATAAGTTGAGGCGTCGTAGGGAGAAGGGGGGTTTGGCCGGCCCTGATATTCAAATCTATGCCTGGTCATTTCAGCTGACACATGCCCGAATATTATTTAAAACTCCAACGGATCAGGGTGTCGGCCACATGTTTTCAACACTACTAAAATGTGAAGGTTTAAATCAGACGGGATTCTTATTTAAGTTTGGAGGCCAAAATTTTTTAAGAAAATGAATTTGAAGACACTGCAAGGCCTAGCAAGAACTTGGTATAATATTAGAACCATTACCAAAATAGGCTATTACTCTAACGGCTCTCCTATATGGGATCTTCCGGCTCCACCGGAGTGGACTAAAGATGCGCTGATAAGCCCGCTAAAAGATGCTGGGATCTTAACTTGGGGAGATTTGTTTTTTTTGAGAGGGAAATGCTCTCCTGGGAACATCTAGTGAGTAAGGTAGGTCCCAATCTCTCTAGACTTAAATATCTTCATATCTCTAGCTGGGCGATTGCACAAAAATCCGGCCCCACTCGCCGTCCACAACAATCATTGGGAGACAATAGTCAACTAGAATCTTCCTTACTGGACATTTCCCTTAAAACAAAACAGGTTTCTCACTTTTATAACCTAATTTTAGAGGAAATAGACGGTGTATTACATCTTCCCGATCAACTATGGGGTTCACTATTGCCGGCGGTAAATCTAAATGAACTATGGGAGACATCCTTCACTGTTCTATGGGACATTATTAACACTTTCAATGCTACAGGAGATTTTCCTCCTGTGCTGCATTCCCAGATTTACCATTGTTCATGACAAGGTCAGCTCGTCATAAGCACAGCTCCAGTGGTACTGCATGACGAGCTGACCTTGTCATTAGCATAGAAGAGGTTAAACCAGCCTGGCTGCGAAGAAACCATCTCTTTACCCTTCACAGGGCTTAATATTCTCCTCAGAGGTTGTCCAGATTTTCATCAGGTACACCAGTAGTCTGCCCCCGTTGTGGTCAGGTGGCAGCCTCAGATGCACACATGTTTTATGATTGCTCACATTTAACATCTTATTGGCAATCAATAAGCAACAAACTAACATCTTCAACAGGCACTACTGTGAATATAGATCTAAGCCTGGTAATTTTTGGAGTAACGGACAAAAAACGCAGTGCAAACAACAACCTTTTGTTCTACTCAATCCTGGCGGCTCGACGGGAGATTTGTAGGCGTTGGAAAGAGGCATCCCCCCCGACACTATGTTATGTTATGTTATGTTATAAACCGTTTTGTAACGCGCTCTATTACTGGTGAGTATCCTGGCGCGGGGAAAGGGACAAATCGGCAGAGAACAGAACAACGGGGGATCCTCCTAGCCTACACTCGTGAATAGATGAGTTTTCAGATGTTTTTTGAAAGCAGTCACTGTCGGTGTGGAGCGTAGATGGTGCGGGAGGGCATTCCAGGCCCGAGCCACCACAACAGACAGTGACTGACCGCCCAGTCTGGCACGTTTAAAACGGGGTAGGGACAGTTTAAACAGAGAGGCAGATCTCAGGGTGCGTGCCGGAATGTACCTTATGAATCTCTTTCTCAGGTACGAGGGGCCTTGGTCATGAATTGCCCGAAACGCCAACACCAAAGATTTAAACAGAATCCGTTGCGCTACGGGAAGCCAGTGAAGCGAGCGCAGCTCCGTGCGAACGCTCTTCCACCTGGGGATGTTAAATAATAAGCGAACAGCCGCGTTCTGAATAATTTGGAGGCGTTTGACCAGGTATGCCGGAATGCCACTGAACAGTGCATTCGCGTAATCAAGGCGAGCCAGTATGAGCGCTCTAGCAACTGACTCTCTGGCCTCCCTAGGGAGCAAGGGGAAGAATTTGCGGAGCATTTTCAGAGTGGCAAAGCAGGTGCCTGTGAGTTTTTTGATGTGATGCTCAAATCTGAGATCCTCCGTAAACCAAATGCCCAGATTTTTTGCTGGTCTCCCCATCTCTATTGGGCAAGGAATGTTAGAGGGCCAAAGTGTGCTCTTAAATGAGGGGGGGAAGGAGCCATAAAAGAGCACTTCGGACTTGTCCTCATTGCACTTCAGCTGGGCCTGTGTTAGCCAGCGAAATACTGAGGACAGACACAGGTGGACTGTAGACGTGTCCAGATTGTCGTCCGGCCAGGTGAACAACAGTTGGGTGTCATCAGCATACCCTAAGATTTTAGCCCCAAACTGTTCAGCTAGGTATACCAAAGGTGTAATGTACACATTGAACAGTAAAGGGCTAAGTGTGGACCCCTGCGGGACCCCTGTAAGCAAAGGCTTTTGCTCCGAGGTATGCGGAGGCATCCAGACCTGCTGGGTCCTATCAGATAAAAAAGAGGACAGCCATTCCAGCACCACTCCCCCAATACCAATGTCAGACAGCCGACCGAGAAGGAGATCATAAGGGACAGTATCGAAAGCGGCAGAGAGGTCCAATAAAATTAGGACCGCTCTGCCACCTCCGTCTAGACATTCCCGAATAGCCTCGGTCATCTCCACCAGGGCCGTCTCGGTGCTATAAGCAGCCCTAAAGCCCGATTGGGCAGGGTGGAGGGCATTAGATGTTT
The DNA here is from genome assembly GCF_964261635.1 of Lissotriton helveticus. Classification (NCBI taxonomy): domain Eukaryota; kingdom Metazoa; phylum Chordata; class Amphibia; order Caudata; family Salamandridae; genus Lissotriton; species Lissotriton helveticus. The sequence goes on from NC_136065.1 coordinate 1,525,152,220, forward strand.
CGACAAAGCTCTCCACTTGTTGAAGAACTGCCTTCTCACAGATTTTCGTGAGAGCAGGTAGAAGGGAGATGGGTCGGTAGTTTCCCGGGACCGACACATCCAGTCCTGGTTTCTTCAAGAGTGGAAGGAGTTTGGCGTGTTTCCAAACCTGGGGAACCGCGCCTGCGGCCAGGGAGAGGTTAACCATCTGCGTAATCTCACTGCAGACTGAAACCGCCACCTCCGAGAGCACTCGGGCAGGGCATGGGTCGGCAGGAGAGCCCGATTTTAGGGACTGGAGAAGATGGAGAACATCCCCCTCCGCAACTTGTGCGAAGGTGGTAAGTTGGTGCCCAGGGGATGAGGGAGAGGGTGGACAGGGGCCAGCTGCAGAGCGGTCGGCAGGAAGTGCCTCTAAAAGGCCCTGCTGAATCTTCGCTATTTTGGTTATAAAGAAAGTGGACAACTCCTCGCACCATTGCGCAGAGGACGGGAGGGGCAAAGCTTCCGCAACAGGGGACACAAAGCTTTTGACAATCGCAAAGATCTCTCTGCTGTTGTTATTGGCCTTGTTAATGCGCCCAGCATAATAGTTACCTTTTGCATCCCTAATGGCTGCATAATAGTCTTTTTGAGCAAGCCGTAGGGCGGATTTGGCCTCGGGGCTGTACTCTCTCCTCCATAAACGTTCTAATTTTTTGCAGCCCTGTTTCATCTCTCTTAATTCAGGGGAAAACCAGGGTTGGGAGGGCGCGCGTCTGGCTCTAGTCAGCATAGTTTGCTTAGTAGAGGCAGTCGCCGCCTGCCGTATCCATTCATTAAACTCCCCCACCGCTTCGTCCAAACATCCCTTAAGTTGTGGGCGAGTGTTAGACAGGGCCAGTCTAAACGCGGGTAGGTTAATTTTTTGACGATGGCATGTAGGGGGCGAGGGGCTGGACTCTGCCAACTCCCAGCTGAACCTGACCAAGTCATGGTCAGACCAGGATGTTTTTTCCACAAACACTGACTGGATGGGGAAATTCGTGCACACCAGGTCAAGTAGATGGCCACCCGCGTGCGTAGGACCCGAAACCCATTGTACTAACTGAGCAAGCTCAAGAATTTCCCCAAGCCTGCGAGCTTCGGAGGAGTCAGGGGCATCCATGTGAACATTTAGGTCACCGACCAAAAGGAACTTAGGAAAACCTAAGGCCCGTGGCACTAAATATTCCTCTAAGGAATTTAGGAATTGGGTAGCCAGGCCCGGGGGCCTGTAAATCAGAGATCCACCTAAGGTGAAGTGGGGAGAGGTTTTAATGGAGAAGTGGAGAGCCTCACCCCCTAAACTCTCAGTCAGAGGCTCGGTTTCAAAACTCCATCCCTCCTTGAACACCACTGCTAGTCCGCCCCCTCTACCCAGGGGGCGATCCACTCTAGCTATCTTGAACCCCCTGGGGACCGCAAGTTCAACACTAGGAGCGGAGGTACAGGTCATCCAAGTCTCCGTGAGGAACAGCAGCTCCAGTTGGCCGTCCGAGAGTAGTTCAAAAATATCGGCCGCATGCTTAACCGCCGATCTTGCATTAATCAGTCCCGCCCTGATGTTGGTGGTGGTGGCATTACTGACTGAACGCGGGGGGGGGAAGGGTTGGGGTTGGAATGCACACGTAGCACATCTGCCCAGAGCATTGGCTAGGTTTGCACGCGTGCAAGGCAGGCCCTTGCTGTGAGGGGCAAGTCTCAGAAGATCAGCGCGCGAGTATTGCCGCGTCACTGAGCTAGTAGGCACCAAAGGAGGCCGGGCAGGGTGACTGGCCCTGGGCCCGTCCGAGGCACGGACGGGCACAGACGGGCCCTCCTTTGGCGCTCCTTCGGCGCGCAGACGGCGTGCCCGCTGCGCGCGACCGCTGCGCGCTCGAGGGCACATCGCTATTTAAAGCCCAAGCCCCTCCCCGAGCTGGACCGCTAACTCGAGTCCAGCCGGGAACCGGGACTACCAAAATGGCGCCCGACCTGGCCCTCCACTTCAATCGGCACTGGCAAGCCGCGGTGGACCGGGGCCCAGGGGGACCGGTGAAAAGCACACGCACACAGCGGTACACCAGGTAGGGGTTTAAAAACACATACAGTACAATTTAGCAATCAAATTGGGAGTGTTCTTAAAAATATTTAAAAAGGTCAGGAGAAAAGTCCAGCGTGAAGCGAGTGACAGAAGAGATTCCCTCGCAGTCTGCCACACCGATCCCAAGCGCTCTTACAAGGTGCTGCCACCACCCTGAGCAAACGCGCAGTCACGCCAGCAGCTATTCTATTTAAAGCCCAAGCCCCTCCCCGAGCTGGACCGCTAACTCGAGTCCAGCCGGGAACCGGGACTACCAAAATGGCGCCCGACCTGGCCCTCCACTTCAATCGGCACTGGCAAGCCGCGGTGGACCGGGGCCCAGGGGGACCGGTGAAAAGCACACGCACACAGCGGTACACCAGGTAGGGGTTTAAAAACACATACAGTACAATTTAGCAATCAAATTGGGAGTGTTCTTAAAAATATTTAAAAAGGTCAGGAGAAAAGTCCAGCGTGAAGCGAGTGACAGAAGAGATTCCCTCGCAGTCTGCCACACCGATCCCAAGCGCTCTTACAAGGTGCTGCCACCACCCTGAGCAAACGCGCAGTCACGCCAGCAGCTATTCTATTTAAAGCCCAAGCCCCTCCCCGAGCTGGACCGCTAACTCGAGTCCAGCCGGGAACCGGGACTACCAAAATGGCGCCCGACCTGGCCCTCCACTTCAATCGGCACTGGCAAGCCGCGGTGGACCGGGGCCCAGGGGGACCGGTGAAAAGCACACGCACACAGCGGTACACCAGGTAGGGGTTTAAAAACACATACAGTACAATTTAGCAATCAAATTGGGAGTGTTCTTAAAAATATTTAAAAAGGTCAGGAGAAAAGTCCAGCGTGAAGCGAGTGACAGAAGAGATTCCCTCGCAGTCTGCCACACCGATCCCAAGCGCTCTTACAAGGTGCTGCCACCACCCTGAGCAAACGCGCAGTCACGCCAGCAGCTGTTCTATTTAAAGCCCAAGCCCCTCCCCGAGCTGGACCGCTAACTCGAGTCCAGCCGGGAACCGGGACTACCAAAATGGCGCCCGACCTGGCCCTCCACTTCAATCGGCACTGGCAAGCCGCGGTGGACCGGGGCCCAGGGGGACCGGTGAAAAGCACACGCACACAGCGGTACACCAGGTAGGGGTTTAAAAACACATACAGTACAATTTAGCAATCAAATTGGGAGTGTTCTTAAAAATATTTAAAAAGGTCAGGAGAAAAGTCCAGCGTGAAGCGAGTGACAGAAGAGATTCCCTCGCAGTCTGCCACACCGATCCCAAGCGCTCTTACAAGGTGCTGCCACCACCCTGAGCAAACGCCCACTACAACACTGGAGTTCCTCCATACTTTCTATATCGAAACTAGATCTTTCTAGAGGTGGTAAACCAGAAAAAAGAGCTTTCTGGATGAAACTTGATTGGTCTCAATAATTAAAAACTGTTTTTTTTTTTCCCCTAGTTCCAATGATTACGAAGCCATGTCGCACTCCTGTTGCTTAATCATGCCTGTCCTTCATAATTAAGGTCAATTTGTGATATAAGCAATGGTGGAATTTGGCTAATGGCAAGCACAATCCCAAGAGTATAAAAGGGTCTGTGATTTATTGTGAAACCGACTTGGCTGTAGGGTCCTGGTGCATCCTCGTAACGATTGACCCCTACCAGTCCTGCACTGAGACAGCATGTCTATTTCTCAAGTCACACCTTTCCTAGTCCTCGGTACTGATGGACCAGCCATGGTTGAGATGAGGAACAAAAAAACAAAAAAAAATGACCCTGTCTGCCCCCTTACGGTTTTAATAAGGTAGCATAGGTCACGGTGGGTCTACAGTAGCAATACAATGTTAATTCATGCCCGTTGACTGTTCCAAAATGGCCACACTACATACTCGTGTGATTGGCCATTTCGACATCACGTGATTCCGCTCCCGTTACTTCCTGGTTCCCTGATGTGGGTCCTCCTGGGCGATTTCACCCGTGGACGAGGAACCCCAGGCACAAATATGGTGACAATCACATAGAGATGCTGCAACATGCACCTCCAGACAACAAATGGCATCAGATTTCACGCGAAACGGCCCGTCTGTTGTTAATTCCCGGTAAGAGAGCGTCCCTATCTAGGCTGCTGCTCTAATTATTCCTGTGTAATCTCGTGATGGTTTTAATAACGGAACACTTATTACGTTATTGGTCTTCCCACAGTGTCCTTCCTATCAGCGAAGGCCTCAATTGTTGAAAATCCGGTAAGCTGATAAGGGCTTAAAATCCTGGTAGCTGTGTGGTCATTGCCTTACACCATGGTTACTGTACTAATCTTTAATTTTATGGTTTAGGTATTCCGTAAATACTCAGGCTACCGATTTTCATACCAGCTTTGCAGGTACACCTACGCCCCTTGGTATTCATAGATTGGGTGTCCGTCTAAGGTGTTGGTTGCATTCTGGGCTCGACCCTTCCGTATCTCGCTTTTTTATTCCCTTTTTGCAGGTCATTGTCACTCTGGTCTGTGCACTGCGTTATGACAACTTAATTTCACATTGTTAACTCACGTTATTATGTCATTTTTGACACAACTTTTTTTCACATGGTCCAACTTTAAATGGATGATTCTGCCACAATTGAATGCTTTTGTTCGGTTCGTAATGACTAATAATTGGTTTAGCAAATTAAATGTATATCTTGTGTGTGGTATCAGCAGGTTTTGAAGAAATGTCCTAATCTGTGTATTTTTGTTTTTGTTCCCCTTGAATTATTTCCTTGTTGTATTTAATATTTGTCATGGCAATAATGCTCATAGTATGGGCTAAGAAGTTAATTGTGACTTTTTTTGATATAAAGAGAAGGCATATATTTGATGTCCTGAAGATGAACCTCTAATCTGTTTTAGGTTCGAAACGCCGTCGACTGTGTCACACTATATGTGTATGAACTGTGCTATTTTTATGCCAACAATAGTGTGCAATCAATATTGACTGAATGTGATTGGTACTACACAGACTGTTCATATTGCCTGAAACTCTTTGTTTGTCCTTTTTTTCTTAGTGTGTTAGTCGGACATCGGCTGGTGTCCTGCTGTCATTTTAGTATTTTTGTGAAATTGCTTATTACTAAAATAAAAACTGTCCGGCTGGACAAAGAATATAGTGCTTAATTAATCTATATTTATCTTCTCAAAAATTCCACTTGTCTAGGGACCACTGTCCTGTATAAAGAAAAAAGAATTAATGAAGCACAAAAAGATGTAAATGTGCAATAGCCAGACACTGCCCTGAGCAACTCTGAGCTCACGATCCAAACGAAGTACATAAACTGCCTCATCGACAATACGTACTACGCAAATAATTTAAATGTTTGATAACCAATTTTGATGCATTTTAAATTGTGAGTTTTAATTAACTGTGCAATAAAAATGTACTATTTACTTAGACAGGGAGACCAAGGCAATGGAGGGAAAACTTATCACACAAGTATATCATTAGGCGACAGATAGGAACAATCTGCTGTCTTACATAAATGTAATCCTAAATCCCTTAGAGAGAACCTTCCCTTTGGACAGTTCTTGCATCTCTTTAGAAATAGCTCAAATTTTATTTATTTCAAGATGGAATCATAAAAGCTATAAAACAAACTGCAAGAGAAAAACTACCCATTTCGAGTTGTCCATCAGTTACAAGGGCGAGCCAGTAACTACAACAGAGAAGCCCTTTTGGAAAACAGAGAAAAACAAAACATCGATAGGACAATTTGTGTCATGACATTTAGCACAGCGTCCAATCGGGTGAAACATATCATTACGAGCCACTGGCATATTTTCAATTCCAACGGTTTAGAATTGACAACACCCATATCCTGTTTCAAAAACAGTGTAAGTATCTGAGACATTTTAATCCAATCTAGAACACAAGATCACCGTCCACATCGCAAACCCAGAATGTGGGACCCCCCGCAAGTGGTTGGCCAGATGGCGTGAGGATCATGTGGAGTTTGCAATCCGACTAAGTGGACGATGGACTAAGTTACCCTTGGATTCATACCAAACACACGAACTGCAATTGGGATAATGTTATTAATTTTATTCTTGCCCATGTAATCTCCTTTACATAGGGATGACAACTCTCCTTTACATAGGGATGAAAACTCGCAAGGTGAAGGTCAGAATAATGGAACAAAAAGTAATGTGAGGTACAAGGAAACCATGACCAAACTCCACAACACACTTTGCTGAAATGAACCACACAATAGAAGACATCCATCACTAGACAAACCTTAAATTCCCATAACACCAGGGACATAAAGACCTTCCTGATTTAAAGGGAGCAGAAATGGATTTATCGAATCCAAAGGTCTTAACGACGATATTCCATGGCATCAACTGAATAACCTCTGGTGGCTTTTTGCTGTTTAATCAAGTGCATTACTAGTTCTGAGATAAAGTGAACATTGTTTTCAGATGTATATATTTGACTATAAAAAGTAAAACTAAAAAATAAGTGCAGGAATAACATAGCTATAAGGGCATATTCCGAAGACGTACCTACACTGAAGGGTTACAATTTATGCGCTATGACACTATTAGCCTTCTTATGGGCTCTCTTCACTGATTGACTTATGGGAGTGGTACAGCAATTCTACTTCTATGGCTGTAATTGGGGTAGGCTTTGTCTTCTTATGCATACATCCACCTATTTGATATAATGGGGGGACTTGGGGCCTTATGGCTCCCCTGTATTCCTTTCAAGGGCGGGGCTTCGATGTCTACCCATGAGATACTCCTTTACATGGGCTGGTCACGGGTGCGAGATGACACCACCCATCAGCAGTGACACCTGATGCACCGTGGCACCACCACCTTGTGACAGTCACCACGGGCACACAGCAGAGGGTGGCAGTAGCTGGTTTTAGGGTAGAACCATAAATGGATATAATGCTGCATTGAGGTTAGTTTTTTTAATATTCACATTTGGCCCCGGCCCACCTGTAACATGGTGAGTATTCTGGTAATAAGAATACTAACAGAATAAGCATTCCAGTGTCTGTCCAATCATGTGACCGGATGTGTAAGCCACTAGAAGGGGGATGTGGTCCACCTGAGTCAGTTGGAAACATTTAAATGAGAAGGAAGGAAGGCCCCAGCTTCTACACGGGGCAGCAAGAGGTACTACTGAGTTGAGTCCTTCCCCTGAAGACATAAGTACTCCATGTTAGCCATAGTGCAGATCCGTTCTACGGCTGTAACGGTCAAGCTAGTCCCAGCTTTGAAATCACGATTGATAGAATGGGAGCAAGGGGCTTGTCGATAAGACTTTAATCTTGACTGACTATGTGCTCGTAGTAGATTAGCTTGAAATTTCCGTAGAGCACGGGGATGTGTAATAAGTATATGTGTGTGTTTTTCATCCCACACTACAGAATGTGACTACAGGGAGACTCTTCGGTTTGAGCTCCAGTTTCATTGAGACACATGGTAAAACTTGGTAAGGGACATTTCACTTGTACCCATCTCTCTTTTATTTGCAGTTAGCCTTTGAGTGTTGCTTATTAATGGTGGTCTTTTGGCCCTTAGGATGAAAACTATAGGCTATGAGTGTGATCATATGTGCAATACATAGTGTATGTTCCATATAGGTACCCTAAGATAGGCCTGGGTAATACCATACACCTTTACCTACACTACACAGTAACAAGCGTTTTAGGATTGAACCTTTACCTAGTTCTAGTCCTGGGCGCAGAATGAGGGTTTTTCCCTGAACAATAGCATCCTATAACTTAATCAATAGACTCACACAGTATGAATGAATATTCATAAGGGATCTTGGAACACTGACAACAGACGCTAAGGTTCCTGCATGCAGACGCTCCAGCTGACAGTAGTCTAACACATCCCTCGCGGGCTGCCCAATTCGAGACCATGACGGGATCCCACACTCTTTCACTTCAGGTAATGTCTTCACACCTACTCACATGCTAGGTAGACTTAGGTACATCTAGATAGGCATCGTAGGAGTATGCCCACTTTTATCATGCATTTTATATTCATTTATGTATTTATGATTATTGCAAGATGGTAGAACTGTTCTATCCTTTTATTTTCATTCTACTGCTAATCATATATATATACATATATATATATATATATATATATATATATATATATATTCACTGAAAAAACCATAGGTTATAGACCATATATAGTTAGGAATTAGCATTTAAAAAACCTTATTTTACTCACACAAAACCATTGAAATTCCATATATAGTTAGTTGCACTAACTATATATCGCGCACCCGCAATCCACTGCTGATGATGTCACATATTACATCATTCATGACATGGTCAGTGACATCACTGATGACATCACTGATGACATCTCAAATGACATCACTGATGACATCACTGATGACAACATCCAGTGACTGTATGTTTCTGTAAAGTTAAAATGTGTCTTACATATTGAAGAATGAGTGGAAGTATAAGTGTCTGGACAAAGGATTTAGTAGGTGCATGACTGAATGTATGAGTGAGTGATTAAATGTGTCTCACTGAGTGCATGGGTTAGTGACTAAAGTGTCTTAATTTGTGCATCATTATGTCTGTTGTTCTGTAAACTGCTGCATGTGTTGAACAGTAGCTATATGATTAACTATATGGGTTACTGATTGATTGTCCGAGTATTTGTATGGGAGACTGAGTGTGTGTGTGGCTGGCTGGGAGGTGTGTGACTCTGTGCAGATCAATGTGTACTTATATCAATGATTGTATAACAAGGTAAGTATGTGTTAGTATATGTTTGAAAATGTAAGGTGCTCTATGTTTAACTGTATAGACAAGAAAATGGAAGTGTGATTGATTCTTTACAGGACTGACTAGGTGTGTGAGTAACTCCATGGATGAGTGGCAGAGTGTGAGTGTCTGTATAGGTGTATGAGTGCATATGATAGTGTTGTAAAGATGAGTGATTGTATGTATGAATGATTGTATGAGTGAATGAGTGAATGTGTGTGTAGACGTAGGAATCAGTGAGTACATATGTAGTAACTAGTATTGGTGTGTCAATGGTTTCAAAAATTATACTCTGTATTTAACACTGGGTGAAACAGAGGTTATATTAAAATGTGAGGAGATGCATTGTATTGTCACATGAATGATATCATCAGTGATGTGGTCATTGATGTCAAATGAGATGTCATCAGTGATGTCATCAGTGATGTCATTTGAGATGTCATCAGTGATGTCATCAGTGATGTCACTGACCATGTCATGAATGATGTAATATGTGACATCATCAGCAGTGGATTGCGGGTGCGCGATATATAGTTAGTGCAACTAACTATATATGGAATTTCAATGGTTTTGTGTGAGTAAAATAAGGTTTTTTAAATGCTAATTCCTAACTATATATGGTCTATAACCTATGGTTTTTTCAGTGAATTTTCAAGGTTTTGTAAATGCTAATTCCTAACTATATATGGTCTATAACCTATGTTTTTTTCAGTGAATTTCAATGGTTTTTTAATAGCAAATATCATAAGCTGTCGAATGTCAAGTACGTGGTAAGTGAAAACATTTTCGTGTTTATGCACACTGATCTGCTTTGAATGGTGCCCCCCCCCCCCTCATTTCTATTAGGAGTACTCTCTCGTTGCACATAGTGAAGGGTAGTTAACGCAGGCCTTTGCCCCCGTTGTAATACGTCGTGCCTGCTTCTCTCTCCATTTGATTGATTGTTATCCAAGTATTTACTGTTTTAGAATTGGTTCTCTTTGGTTCATTCTCTATTTACAAACAAACACAGAGGCGCAATACTCTGTTTAGTCTTTGCAGATAACGAAAAATCGTGTAAAAAAAAAAGAAAATGAATCGAGCAAAATCAGTAGGCCACTAATGGGATCTCTTTTTGACCTCGCTAAAATAGAAACATTAGGAACAACCCCTCATGACAAATACAAAACTAGTGAAATGAACTGAACTCCACACAATGATGGCTGCAAAACAGCTCGGCTCCGCCACCCACCCCGCCCAAAATAACGATAAAGAGCGGCTGCCATGATTGGTTGCGGAATGGCCACGACGGAGCTACGAAATGGTGCTGCTCTCATGCTAACCCCAGCTTCAGTCTGAAACATCCAGAAACACTGTAGACTACCAATTCGATCAGTTCCGGTAGCGCCCCAATGTAACCCGGTAGAGAAGAACTAGCCCTCCCCTCTTTGACTAATGGTTCTTGTTGCCTGTCCCTTCTGTTGTCATTTAACAGAACTATTTAGCCTGCTGAAAGGGGTTGTGTTCCGACCGCTGGTTGGTGGAGACATTTTGACTATATTCTGGACCTGCGTTGTCGCGTAATGCGTCATATGACGCGCCGCGTTAGCGCATCCGGAAGTCATCCGGGGCGCGCAGCGCGTAACGTAAGCATAACAAGTCATGTGACTTGTTAATAAAACTTTTCATTGGTTCATTTTACTTTTCTTATTCTAATGATGAAAGGCTTGGTCATATGACCTAAAAATTACGCTTTTTATTACTTCCGAACATTATTTTTTCTTAAATATATGTTATAATGTTCCAGGCTAATGTACTTTCCCGGAAAATGTACAACTGTCCTGCAAGTAAAATATATTCTTTTTTCGAGAAAAAGAGCGTTTCTTCGTCCCATGACGGAGCCGTTGAGCAAAAGAGGGTCGACCTGCTGTCTTAGTCGCCGATACGCCTGAATATGAGATTCTTATCGATCACTTTATGTTGCAGGAATAGAAAACACAACAGCCCATGACCATTTATCTTTACTGCGTTCCTTCGTATTATACCTTTTACCCTTCATGTAATTGGTCTGCTTTATTTCACTTGCCTTTTAATGATTCTAAAACAGTGACTATTATTAAAAACTTTACCAATGTATATACTACTACCATGTTTTCTTTTAAAAACCTTTATTGTGAAAATTTCATTATACAAATACGAGCCTATAACCACGTGGGCCGGCCACGGAGCAAACTGTAATCGTATATGATGAGTAGACATTTACACTGTAGAGGAACGTAACGGGCGGGCCATTAGGTTGCAAGAACTAAGGTGTCTAACAGTTACGGAATCGGTGGACGTACATTTTATAATTAAAATACGACAGGGCCAGTTACAATAAAATTATCTAGATATACATTTGCGGGCAAGTACCATGGGTGACGTTAATTCGAACTTTCAATAGTACAGTAATCAATAACACATCAGAACTTAATTTCAATAGGGATGTCGAAATATTCAATCAATTCCCGTCCCCGCCCGCCATGTGCTTCAAAACTGCATACGTATCTCGTGATTTCAAGGTTCTGCAACCAGTACACAACAAGGAGTTACGAGTCCCATTTATTCCGGCGCCATTTTGGGCGAGGACGGGCAGGTCCAGGATATAGTCAAAATGTCTCTACCAACCATCGACTATGATGATGTTCATATGCTGTATTTATTAGAGTAACACTCATCTGTCCACATGAAATTAATTTGCCACAATCTAAACATGTCATTTTAATCTTTCCAAAGTTCTTCTAAATATTTGGGACCGTTTCCCTTGCCTCTGATGCTGCCAGTGCCACTTCTTTGATGAATGTACTAGCAGTTCAGGGGTTCTCCTCCAAATCTCTCTTTTATGCAGCACTATAATTAATTGGTGCCACCTCTCCATATGACGATGCATGGTATAGTTACCATAACTATATTTTTTTTCGGTTCCTCTGGAGAGTTCATCGTGGCAGATGAAGCGTGTAACGTACCGGGCATTTACCTTTTTTTGCATGTACAGGAAAGGAAAAAAAAATCGAGCGTCCGAGTTCTAAGGTGTCCCAGGGCCATTTTAGTGGACCAGGCCCAAATCCAAAGAACAGGCCGCCATTTTGAGAGTCCTGTTGCAGCCGCCTGTTGCTGTAGCATCAAGAGCAGCCGAAACTCAGCTGAATGGCAACTGAAACGGTAAAGGGGCGCCCCACTACAGCAGACGAGCCTCCACCTAGGAAGGCCCGTTCACGCCGCCCCCCCCCCCTTCGGGCACCCCACGCCGTTATTCGGAGCAGTATTGTAGGATGGCCACACCAGTGCGGCAACTTGCTACACATCACCTCGGTGGTAACCGAATCTCAGCGCCTTGTGGTGTCTTCTATTCAGAAAACATTGTTGCGCTGCCTTTGGCCCCATTCGCACATCGGTCCGCTACTGACGCCATCTCACAGGCTAATGGGGCGCCCCACGGCGAGTTTCAGCATTGTAGGATGACCACACCAGTACAGCAACTTGCTAGACATCACCTCGGTGCCATCCGGATCTCGGCGCCCCACTGCAGATGAAGTGCCTCTCAACTATGAAACCACCACGGTGACATCCGGATCTTGGCGCGTTGTGCTGCCTTCGGCCTATTCGCACATCGGTCCGCTACTGACGCCATCTCACAGGCTAATGGGGCGCCCCACGCCGAGTTTCAGCATTGTAGGATGACCACACCAGTACAGCAACTTGCTAGACATCACCTCGGTGCCATCCGGATCTCGGCGCCCCACTGCAGATGAAGTGCCTCTCAACTATGAAACCACCACGGTGACATCCGGATCTTGGCGCGTTGTGCTGCCTTCGGCCTATTCGCACATCGGTCCGCTACTGACGCCATCTCACAGACTAATGGGGCGCCCCACGCCGAGTTTCAGCATTGTAGGATGACCACACCAGTACAGCAACTTGCTAGACATCACCTCGGTGCCATCCGGATCTCGGCGCCCCACTGCAGATGAAGTGCCTCTCAATTATGAAACCACCACGGTGACATCCGGATCTTGGCGCCTTGTGCTGGTTCCGGCCTATTCACACATCGGTCCGCTACTGACGCCATCTCACAGGCTAATGGGGCGCCCCACGCCGAGTTTCAGCATTGTAGGATGACCACACCAGTACAGCAACTTCCTAGACATCACCTCGGTGCCATCCGGATCTTGGCATCTCAGCGCCTTGTGGTGTCAGTCAGAAAATATTGTTGCGCTGCCTTTGGCCCCATTCGCACATCAGTCCGCTACTGACACCATCTCACAGGCCAACAGGGCGCCCCACGCCGACTTTTACCATTGTAGGATGGCCACACCAGTGCCACAACTTGCTAGACACCACCTCGGTGCCATCCGGATCTTGGCATCTCAGCGCCTTGTGGTGTCTTCTATTCCGAAAATATTGTTGCGCTGCCTTTGGCCCCATTCGCACATTGGTCCGCTACTGACGCCATCTCACAGGCCAACGGGGCGCCCCACGCCGACTTTCAACATTGTAGGATGGCCACACCAGTGCGGCAACTTACTAGACACCACCTCGGTGCCATCCGGATCTTGGCGCGTTGTGCTGCCTTCGGCCTATTCGCACATCGGTCCGCTACTGACGCAAACTCACAGGCCAACGGGGCGCCCCACGCCGACTTTCAGCATTGTAGGATGGCCACACCAGTGCTGCAACTTGCTGGACACCACCTCGGTGCCATCCGGATCTTGGCGCGTTGTGTTGCCTTCGGCCTATTCGCACATCGGTCCGCTACTGACGCCGCCTCACGTGCCAACGTATTTTCTCCGCATTTTATACCCTATGCCGCATAACAGGTCATGTGACTTATTTATAAAACTTTTCATTGGTTCATTTTACTTTTGGTTTCCTAATGATGGAAGGCTTGATCATATGACCTAAAAACAACACTTTTCATTGGATGAAAACTTTTTTATTTCCCAAACGATGAAAGCCCCACCTTGTTTCTGGATGTTTCAGACTGAAGCTGGCGTCAGCATGAGAGCACCACCATCTCGTAGCTCCGTCGTGGTCATTCCGCGAGCAATCATGGCAGCCGCTCCCCACCAGAAGCCTACAGGAGTCGGGGGCCCCCAAAACTTTTGATGAATCCTCAAGGCGGAGGGGACGCTTTCGAGAATGGGGTCCAAGACCTAGCAGACAAGCATCCGATTTCCTAGGTGTCCCAGGGCCATTTCAGTGGACCAGGCCCAAAAAGGAAACAGCCTGCCGCCATTTTGAGAGTCCTGTGACAGCCGACTATCGCTGCACCTCAAGAGTGGGCGCAACTCAGCTGAATTGCGGCTTTTGACACAGTGGACCAAAAACGGACGGAATGGCAACTGAAACGGTAAAGGGGCGCCCCACTACAACAGATGAGACTCCACCTGGAGAGGCCCGTTCACGCCGCCTCCCCCGGGGCGCCCCACGCCGTTATTCGGAGCAGCATTGTAGGATACCAAAACCAGTGCGGCAACTTACTGGACATCACCTTGGTGCCATCGTTCTGCTGCCTTGGAACTATTCGCACAACAGTTTGCTACTGATGACCCACCCCCCGCGACGCCCCACGCCAGAAATCTGGACGTTGTGCTGCGTTGGGACTATTCGCACAGCCGACCGCTACTTCGTTGTTTTTCCCTAAAAATGTTTATATGTTATTACTGTTTTTGTTTTCTTGTATATATTTATAAGTTATTAAAGTTTTATAATCTTACTACTTTGTCGGAGTGCTATATATTTTTAATGTGACACATAATTATAAAAACTTTGATGTACAAAGAGTCATCCCTGGAATCTTCCGCTTCAGGCTCGGTCCCCTCCCCAATCACAATACAGGATGGTTTTCAGATAATAGGAACGCGTCTGCTGTGACGGATCTCATCGAGTGTGGGCCTTGATCTACTATAACTCCTTTGAAGAGGGGTGATTCTTTACAGCTGGGGCCATAAACTACATCTGCAGGGCTAGCTGATACCCTAGGACCGGCCTGGACAATCGGACACAGAGGAAAAGGAGTGTCAGAGGGTGCGGTAGTGAATAGGGCGAAAGGGAGGTGTCGGGCGGGCACAGGGTGTGATTCTCAGGGAAGAGCAGCGCAGATGGGGGGAGGTTTATTACCCATGCATAAGACAGAGAGCGGGGGTGACCACTGCCTGGGGGAGATGCTTGCGAGGGTGGGGAGCCATGCTAAGGATCGACAGCGTGCACAGAGTGGGTCTGGTCAAGGCATCTAAAATGACTGCCGTGCACGACAAAAGTGTGGCATTTGAAAAAAGACAAGATGGCGCAGACAATGTTTTTCAACACTTCCTGATTTCCTTCGAATTGAACGTTAACAGACGTTGGGGCATATTACCAATGTTAAGCGATATTTATCCCTAACGATGCTTAGCAACGATTTTTTTACCGCTAAGCATCGTCAGAAATTATCGCAGATAAACCTTGCTATTATCAAGGTTTATCGCAAATACGATAAAAAACGACCGCAATGCATTAATATCGCTGAAAACTCAGCGATATTCATGCATTACCGATCTAATGCTCTTAGCCATGTTATCCACCTCCCATTGGATAACATGGCTAAGAACTGCTCAGGGCAGGTGCTAGCTTTTGGAGATATTCGCGCTTATCGCGAATATTTCCAAAAGTTGATAATAGGAGATAGCGATGTTAGCGACTGTTTCCAGTCGCTAACATCTTGGCATGCCCACTTTGCATGTCATTAGTGATAAATATCACTCACATGCAAAGTGGGGCCCAAGATGGTCGCTATCTCCTACTAGCCGTCGCTAACTGGTGTTAGCAACAGCTAGGTAATACAGATATAATTTTATCTCCGCGAAGCGGAGCGCTGTTACAGATATATATCTTGTTTTTGAACGTTAATTTCTCAAAATCCACTGAAGCACATATATTGAGACCTAGCAAAGGCACATCGAGCTACCAGTCCCTACAATTTTGCCAAGTTTCGTGCAAATCCATTCAGCCGTTCGATTATTATTATTATTATTTTTTTTGCCCCGCGGGGCCCTTTTAAAACCTCCACATCAAACCTAAGAGGTCAAGGAGGATCTACTATGCCCCCTTATAGTCATTTGCCCCTTTGCTTTGGCCTCCTCTTGTCTCTCGATCCTACCCAGAGACAAGATGGCGGCCGCTACGGACTGTTTGCAATGTTTACAGACGCCGGAGAACCAATCAGCTTCGCAAACCTCCGTTACGCGAAGCGGAGCGCTGTTACAGATATATATCTTTTTTTGAACGTTAATTTCTCAAAATCCACTGGAGCACATATATTGAGACCTAGCAAAGGCACATCGGGCTACCAGTCCCTAATATTTTACCAAGTTTCGTGCAAATCCATTCAGCCGTTCGATTATTATTATTATTATTATTTTTTGCCCCGCGGGACCCTTTTAAAACCTCCACATCAAACCTAGGGGGTCAGCGAGGATCTACTATGCCCCCTTATGGTCATTTGCCCCTTCGCTTTGGCCTCCTCTTGTCTCTCGATCCTACCGAGAGACAAGATGGCGGCCGCTACGGACTGTTTGGAATGTTCACAGACGCCGGAGAACCAATCAGCTTCGCTTCACAAAGCTCCGTACCGCGAAAAGTCCGCGAACCGGAGCGCTGCCCGGTCCGCTGTTACAGATATATATCTTTTTTTGAACGTTAATTTCTCAAAATCCACTGGAGCACATATATTGAGACCTAGCAAAGGCACATCGGGCTACCAGTCCCTACAATTTTGCCAAGTTTCGTGCAAATCCATTCAGCCGTTCGGGCTAAAAGTGAGGCCAACCGCCCTATGGAAAACTCAATGTTAAAAACACGTTTTGGGACCCCCCTTTTTTCTCGGCCCCCCCTTGACGAACCCCCCCCAAATTTTCAAGGGCTGCTCAGAAACAAAATGTGCCATTTTCCTGAAAATTTCAGGCAATTCCGTCCACAAACGCCAAAGTTATTAGACATAGAATTTTCAAAAATCCCATAGAGAAAAAATCCTAACTATATATACCTACTGGCGACCGCCAGTAGGTAATATATATATATATATATATATATATATATATATATATATATATATATATGCTACTGTCTAGCTGTTGTTACAGCACATCTATTTATACTAGAGGAACAACTGTGCAATAAATTCTTATTGAAATATGCCCAGATGTTTCTACTGAGTAACTCTAAGAGACCGAATAAGTGAGCACGAGTGACTGAGCGAAAAGTAGTACACTGTTTCCACGAGGGATCAGTAAGTAAGTAATTTTACTATGCATGATTAATTAAAACCGTTGCATTCAGAACACTACAGGTTGATATCTAAAAGAGTTATATTAAATAAACAAATAAAGTAAGTATAAGATTAAAAAACATTTGGAATTAAAAGACATAAAATTGTTCCTATTGTAGTATCAGGGTTGTCATGTTCTAAGGTTGCCAGTAACTATTCACTCCCCGATAAGAGGAGATTCTAGTTGCACTGTGAGCTAGCTAAAACAGAAAGGCTAACATTCTCGGAGGGGGTGCTCAGAGCTAGTTTGCCGCCAAACCCACAGTTTATGTTATCCGGAACGTGCAAATCCTGTATGGGTAACATAGGAACAACATGACAATGGATCCCATTTTGGTAATCAATACCTGCACAGAGTATGGACAGGAAGCAGGTATCGCTCCGCGGGGAGACATCTCATCTGTGTGACAGAAAAATGCATTATGTTGTACTTATTTATTTTATCATTTCCGGAAATCCAAATGTGTGTACATAGAAATACATCCTAAAGCTTCATTCATTTTTTAAGGGGAATGAAGTAAGTGGGATCTCAAGTCCTGAGGAAGATGGAAGGACCCCTGAGGTTCCGTGGTTTTCGGGACCGGACTCCATTTTGTTTGCGTTGCTCATAACGCCATTTTGTGTTGCCCTCACGTAGGCCGTGAAGGTAACCGAACGAACAAAGTTGCATGGGCCTCATTGTTCATGTATGCATTAAACAGGCCCTTTTCTGACTTGTGAGTGAACCGCAGGACGCTGACCCCGTCACTTGAAACTGACCCTTTCACAAAGCCAATTTCTCTGGCTTATTGTTGTCTGAGATTGCCAATCAATGTTCAGGATATCGTTAACTTTTAGTTTCCTTGCACATATCTTATCCTAATTAATCATCTGAATTGTTTCTTTCCTTACGACTTTTCATTACATGGGTAGTGCTTTCAATTGTAAATTTGTCCGGCTTGCAAAGATTGAATTTGGGACATTCCTAATAATTAACTTTTGGGTTGGATTACTGTAAATTGGGTTTTTGTTAATGTGATACTCAGTTAGAAAATGTGTCCTATTGGTTAGAATTTTGCGCAGTGGGTGTAGATTTATAATGAGAGTGTTTTGTATAAAAGGTGACGTCTTGCTCTATGAAAATTGAACAGTTTCTTGAGTTGTACACCGTGTTGTATTGCTGAGGTTACTGTTACTAGCTGCAGCTAATAAATTTGATCTCTGACGCCACCTAGAAGTATTCCGTGTCTCTGTTTGCCAAGACAGGAGAACCCGAAGACTTTGGGCGTGTCCCTGGCGCCGCTGGGTTCTAAAACCCGGTTCTTCAGTTGGCACCCAACGGTGGGGCGACTTCAGCGGTACCGTTCCAAGCCAGAGGATCGTGAGGAGCCACGTGAGGAAATTCTGGAGGAAGGCCGCCACTTCATTGACCCCTGCATGTCGACGTGGACCGAAGGTCTTTTCTGCGAGGCTTCCCGCTTTCCAACGGCTACGAAGGACTGCTGCCCTCACTGTCGCCCTGTCTTGGACCCTTGATTGATCCTTTGTAAAGCGAGACGATAGACGGTCTTCTGGTGGCGTGACAGATATTTGGTTAAGTATAAGTGGGTCGCTCCCACGACTTTATTTTGGTTCTTGGTTTTGATTTGATTTTTGCAAAAATCGAAGCCGAGGGGCTCTTATATTTACAAGTGTATCGATAGTTGATAACCCCTTGAAGTTTTGGAGCTAGATTAGTGAGCTATAAGAGGCCTGGTCTTAGCAAAATTAGCAAATGGTTTAGTTATGGTTGCAACACGGATTCCCGATTGGAGGATTCGTGTCCGATACCTCCGGTTGCAACTCCGACTTATGAGCTCTATTCAAAACACGGAGTGGGTCCTATTACTTATAATGAAGTATGGGTCCGCTATACTAAATAGGATGGTGTCTTACGATGGCCCCAACATGGTAGTTTCGAATCAAATATTTTAGATAATCTGGAAGTTGCGCTATTTAAGAAGAAAGCCCGGCCGGCAATGTTTGACTCTTTCCGCCTTTGGCGAAAGGAAGCCAAACAGCGATAAATTAAGCAAGCAAAGAGAGATAGGAAAGATAAGAATATGTCAGTACTACAAGCTGCTAGGCAGTTTAATATAGATGAGGAAGATCGAGTGTCTGAAGTTTTAGATAGACAGCGTTGCATGGCCATAGATAAATGTTATCCGGCCTTGCCGTCTTCTCCTCTGAAAGTGACTGAAGACCTTGAAAAAGATCCTTTGATGTCTCATTTACTTAGATTGCCACCCCCTTATGTGCAGGGTGCTACTGCGCCTCCATTACCCCTGTTTGTTCTACCCTTTGTTGTTTAACCTCCTGCTATTGTTCAGCCACCCGGTGCTCCACAGATGGTTTTGCCTCCTACTGCGCAACCCACTCTAGGGTCGCAAGCTTTGCTTCCAGCTTTGCCTCAAACTCCTTTGCCTTCTGCTTCTGCATCTCAGACTCCTACTGCTCTTGTTCCTACTTTGTCTCAAGATTTTAACTTTCCTGTATTTACGCCTACTTCTTCTCCTTCTGCTCGAAAACGAATGACAGAAACTGTTGTTAATCTGTTGTCTCCATTGTTTGGGCCACTGAGTATGACCCCTGTTTCGGAACGTAAGCAGAGTCGTAGTCAGTTTCCTAGTTCCGAGAATCGGACAGTGTTGGATTTGTTGGGCTCGTAGATGGATTTTAAATGCTTCTAGGTATAATTTGCCAGCGGTTATGGATGTTTTCTTTCAATGGGAGCCGCCTAAGCAAAGGTATGTTTTTAATGTAATGTGTGCTTTTCTGCGGCAGGAATGGGAAGATAATGAGTTGGGTCCGATTCCGCAGGAAGTGCCTCATGTTCAGTCAGAGTTTGCTAAAGGGACGATAGTGGAATCTGATGTTACTGATGCTGTAGAGACGATACTTGCCTTCAGAACTAGACTCCCATCTCAGCCATTGTACGAACCTGATTCCTCTGTTAGGCGGAAAGTGAAGCAGTATCCTATGAGAGAAGTTCCCCCTGTATGGAGAGAGGCAGTTGCTGCTAATGTCAATTTGGGTATTCAGGCTGCAGAAGCCTATTTTCAGCTAGTATGGGTACATGTTCCATGGAAGAGAGCAGAGGTCTTGGCTCTTAAGCAGACCTTACCTGACCCCCGTAAGAATCCTGCTGGTTATTACAAGGAGTTGTCTCAGACAGTTGAAGCGTGTATTATGAATTTAGCTGACATAGACATGTTAATGGGTAATGTAGTTCCTCAACCTTTGTGGGCGAAGATTCGTCATGAAAATCATGCGGCAGAATTAAGAGATACGTGGGCTAATATTGTTACTGCAGATGGTCGACAGGTTGGAGGTGCCAAACCTGAGCCTTTAGTTGCGGAATTACCTGGTAGAATTATTAATTTAATGAAAACTATGATGCCTGCTTTATGAGTGAATTGGGACAAGTTGGCAGCATGTAAACAAAAGAAAGACGAGAGTGTGTCTGATTTCCTCACTAGGTTTGAAGAAACGTTTATTGATCATAGTGGTCAGGACATGAGTACGGAAGGTGGTCAAAGGTTGTTCGTGGACCAATTTGTCTTTAATTTGCTTCCCGAACTTTCTAATAAGATAAAGGACTCTGAGAGTTCATGGGCTGTTTCTTCGTCGGCCCCGATATTGGCTTTTGCACAATATTATGAGAATAGGGATAAAGATGAGAAGGATAAAGCAGAGAAGAAACCTAAAGATCTAAAGACGAAAGTTCTTTTGCAGCAAGCTTATCCGCCTCGTTAGAATCAGCCTCAGTTTCAGCAACCTCCACAGTTTCAGAGATTGTTGCAGAAACCTGAGCCTTATGCTCCGCGATTCTTTCCTGGTCCTAATCAGTGTGCTTATTGCAGAGAGGAAGGTCATTTTAAGAATAGTTGCCCGGCTTTGTTACAGCGTGCGAATGGCGTATCTGGTCAGAGAGGTCGTGGTGGTTTCCAGCAAGCTCCTAGGGGTAGGGGACGTGGTGTGTTACCCCAGAATGAGCGTTCCTCTTCCCTTCAGAATTCTGCAAATTATTTTGACAGACAGAATGTTCCGAGTGGTCAGTCTGCACAGTACTATGTTGACGATTATTATGTCGATAGTGAGAGTGCTGGTTATAATGATAGTTAGGACAGCCATGGGCAAAGAGAGGGAGTAGTGTCAGTTCCAGTAGACCAGAGTGGACCTTATGTTGAAGTGACTACATCAGGTGTGGTACAACCTTTTCTTTTGGATACTGGTGCGACGAAGAGTTCTATTATGCACTCTAAACTTCCTGGCGCACCTTTGTCTGGCTTGACCAATGTTTCCGTAGGATTTTCAGGCGACCCAGTTTGTAACCCGATTTCTAATCCTTTGCCCCTTTCTATTGGCCCTTGTGAATTGGAAGCTCCTCTTATTTTGACGACTGGTTGTAATGAGAATCTGTTGGGTTTGGACTTGCTGAAAAGATTGTATGCGACATTACATTGCTCTCCTTCGGGAGTACAACTTACCCTTGGTAAGAAAGTGATTTCCCCGATGTATGTGTCTAAAGATTGTATTCCACTGGAATTGCGTTCTCTTCCTGATACACTTTGGGCTACAGGTCCCAATGATGTTGGTCTCTTGCAGATTCCGCCCTATGTTGTCACCCTCAAATCGAATGCTAGGCTACCTCGTATTCCCCAATATAAAATATCGAGCAATGGCGAGAGAGCTCTTCTAGCGATTGTCTATGATCTGGTTGAGAAGGGTGTAGTTGAGGAAACGAGAGGTAATGTGTGTAATAGTCCGGTTTTGCCTGCCCTTAAGCGTACTGATGCTTCTCAGCCACCTGTGTACCGGTTTGTGATCGACCTTCGAGAGGTCAACAAGATTGTGGTGCCACAGTTTCCTGTTGTCCCGAATATCACTGCTTTGTTGACTCTGATTCCTGCTTCGGCAGCCTGGTTTTCTGTTATCGACTTGAAGAATGCTTTCTTTAGCATTCCAATTGCTGAGGAGTGTAGGGATATTTTTGGCTTCCCATTAGGAGGCCGAAGCTTCCGGTTTAAGAGAGTTTCCCCAAGGTTATTGTGAAAGTCCCTCCATCTATAGTCAGGCGTTGAAAACTCAGCTTGATAGCTTTGTGTTGCCTACTGGTGCTACTCTTATCCAGTACGTTGATGATCTGCTGGTTGCCGCTGATGACGAAGAGATTTGTAAAGAGGCTACTCTTTCTTTGTTACGACATTTGTCTGACCTTCATCATAAAGTGTCACCTTCCAAGTTACAGTATTGCCGACAAGAAGTAACCTACTTAGGTTATCTCTTGTCGAAGGAGGGAAGAAGGTTGACCCCAGAACGAATTCAAGCGATTGCGCAAATGTGCCATCCACACAGAGAGAAGTGCGCGCTTTCTTAGGTATCACCTCGTATTGTAGACAATGGATCCCTAATTTTTCCCTGCTAGCGAAACCTCTGTTGGCGCTGACTCTTAAAGATACTCCGCATCCTCTTCCTTGGTATGATGAGTGTCAGAAAAGTTTTTCTGAATTACGTGATGCATTGTGTTCGGCTCCGGTATTGGGTACTCCTGACTACAGTAAACCTTTCACAATGTATGTTCACAAGAGAGAAGGTTGTGCATTGTCAGTGTTGACTCAACAGTTTGGAGACAAGCAACGCCCATGTGCGTATTTTTCAGCGACGTTAGATCCGGTAGCTAAAGCGTTGCCGAGCTGTTTGAGAGCTACAGCGACAGCGGCTGTTTCTATCCGACGTTGATTGTGATGGTCCCACATGCAGTGGATACTTTATTAAACAGGACCAAGACTCAGCACCTTACTAGTGCACGTCTGTCAGGTTATGAGTTGACTCTTTTGGATAGCCATGTTCACATCAAAAGATGTAAAGTGTTGAATCCAGCTACGTTGTTGCCGATTTCTGTAGAGACAGATGTTCAGGAACAGCATGATTGTGTTCTCCGGACAGAGGAGGAAACGAAGGCTAGAGTTGACCTAAAAGATACTCCTCTTGAGAATGTTGATGGTACTTTATGGGTAGATGGTTCGTGTTTCAAGCCTCCGAATGGTGAAACGACTGCAGCATATACCGTCACAACTTTACATACAGTTGTTGAGACAGCACACATAGCACAGACTTTGGGCGTGTCCCTGGCGCCGCTGGGTTCTAAAACCCGGTTCTTCACCCCCTGAGGAAAATGAATAACGTCCAAAATATGTCAACTAAAAAATGAGCAGGAAAGAGAGATGAAGGGGCACTAATTACCCTCTGGGTCATCCCCATTTTTTCCATTTTAATCCTACCCAGGAAGTTGAAGAATAAAGACTAGTTTAGGGCACCCTTGAGGTAGTTTAACATTCTGCTTCTGTTGTTCTGCTGCTTAGATCCAAATGTTTTCTTTGTATTGTCTTCCCCCTTCCCTTTGCTCCATCCCAGGCGTTGGTCTATACAGGGATGTTGTAGCATCCCTATGATGAAGCATGCCACTATTAGTAGGTGAGGGCAATTAAAAAAAACGTAATTTTTTTTTAAGTACTGCTTCTGTATGTAAAGAACACTCATATTTCCTTCTTTTCTTCTGTTTGTGGTTATACAGGTTTATATAGAGGAAGTATGGAATAAGAGTCGTACCTCTCTCCCCTTTCGTATGAGATTGTACCAAATAGTACAATGGCATGCAAAAGAAACAAAGAATTCTAGCTTTAAGGGCCCACAATTACTGAGGCTTCAAATCTAGGTGTCACTCCACTACATACATACATTTTAATGTTAGAATCAATTTGAACTACTAATGACTTTTTTATCAGTATCAAACACGCCCTACAGATGTAGTAAAATCGGGGTGCTATCAACATTTTGATTGACTGTACTCTGCCCCACAGTGACAAATTGAGATGATACTACCTTGTGAACTCATTCATGACCCTAATTATCAGAGGTATCAGGCTATCTTTTACCATTTTCCACAGATTCCTATTGATGTTGATACCAAGGTACTTGAGTTTTTTAGGAACCCACTGAATATCTTGCCTCAGGGGTTTATTTTGGTGATGGAGTCGGGTACAGGCAATACTTTGTATTTTCTATTTTCTCAAGTTAACCATTTATCCCAAGAAACCCTGGAATGAGCAGATCAGGCATACCACAGAAGTTATACAAGAATCAAGACTACAGAGTAGAGGCAGCATATCATGTGCATATAAAAAAACTTTAACTTGCCCAGATTGTATTAATTTCCTCTGAAGTCATCTAATCGATGGATTTCAGTCAAGAGTAGCAGAAGACTTGACAGTCCTGGTGAGTTACTTGTTGAATCGTTATTAGTCTATATAGAAAGATTCCTCAGTTAAAATTGAGTGGTGGGGAACCAAATAACAATTTGATCTTAGTGATGAAGTCTATCCTAATCCTACCCTCTTCACGGTTCCAAAAATGTACCTCCACTTGACTTGATTTAAAGCCTTCTTGGCATCTAGTGAGGTTGATACAGCTTCAACTGGAGAGTTCTTAACTTGCCATAAGAGATGTGACAGAGTTCTACTGTGACTTTAGTTTGAGCTTATTGTCATTAATCTCACCTGGGGTGGCAATACTCTGAGCAGTTGTGGACTTTGCAAGAAATGTAAACATCAACATTGATTAGCGATATCAGATATCAGATGGTAAGTGAAATAGACTAGGGGGTTTTCAAATGGTTTTAACTATTCCCATAGTGCTAGAGCTGAGGATATTGAGTTTTTGTTCTCCACTTCTAAAGTCTGAATGTGCCACCTAAGGGTTTCATTATCTTGAGGATATCTGTAAGTCGTGCACATGTGTCACCATGCAATCTGAGATAAAACAATCCCAGGCCAAGGTCCAGTTGTACTGGGGATTGGTCAGCATTCTCACCTTTGAATACGTGGCAGTGTGAAACAACTGATGATAATGATCCCTGGAGCAGGAAGCAGTCAAATGGTAAAAACACATGATAGTGAAATAGTGGAAGGCATGTTCGCTGTCAGTTGAGTTTAGGGCTCGACTATGTTCCCCTAACAACTCAGTCAGTAGAGCTTTATTGTTCCCATTGCATTTATTAGGGTGACCTGTTTTGTCTAGAACCGAGTTAGGTACAGGTTCAGTGCTTCATTATTTACCACTGCTACTGAGCCAGGTTGAATAAACAGTATAGATAACATAGAGAAGAAGTGCTGTTTGTGTGTTTAGTATATATACTATGCCTACATCCAACATTCTGCCTAACAGAAAAGCATACCATCATGCGCAATCTGACCATGACATGATGACTTTGTGTGAAAAGGATTTCCGTACAAATAAAGCCATATCACATTTCATTGAACTGTTATGAGAGTTGATAGATATGCACTGGGCACTGACTGTGTGACTGCTACTATGTACTATGCCCAGCTTGTCCCTCCTCAATTTAGAAGATTCCCTGTCCAACAAGTGAGACATTGCAGGAGTAAAAGTTCATGAATTAAGGTAATGTTGACTATTTCCCAATTTACTACAGGGAGAGAGACCATTGATTTTCAATGATTTATGGTGAACAATTTTACCAAAGGGGCTGAATGTACTCGTGGTTGAGGGGTTTTGCAAATGAAGAAGTGGCTAATAGGTGATTTAAGATGCCAGACAACCTAGTCAGGAAGAAACACCTCTCTAATGTGTGTGGGGGTCATAACCTGTGATCAAGCAAAATCATTTACATGATATTAGCTGTTGACCAGAAGCCTAATATTGCAGTGAAGCCAGCATCCACCATTTTACAGTATTGAAAAAAAAGAGGGGAAGAATGATTGCCATGACATCACTGAAAGTGTGATGCACAGTGTGCGAACCTGCAAAGATCATTTAGAATCCACATTTTCTTCATCTTGAAGTGCCAAAAACACTATTACTGATCTAATTACTGGGGTCAGATCAGCAGGACCATCGAATATAGGTATGGAAGCATAAGAAAATACGTGGGGCCTTAATAGAACTACGGACCACCGTAGTGGCAGTGCACCGACCGCTGCAATGGGGGACCTCCTGCAGTTTTACAACTAGACTTGGGCGGTGAACTCCGTTCCATTTGCAGAGCTTTCCGCAGTCCGCTGAGTTCGCTGAATTCTGAAAATCTCTTCTAATCATTAAGTTGGCGAGTGAGGAAAATCAAATGCTAAACCACCTGCAAGTGAAATTTCTTAACACGGGCGGTCACAGATGGTCACAACAGGTTGCATATAGAAACCATCTGTTAGTGTTGAGGATGCTAAGTACAAAATCTACTCAAGTGGCAGAAAGAATCAGCGCCCTCTTGCGCTGCACATGGTGCCGTTTGCACCGGAAAAACACCTGGTGCTAAAAATCAGCTCAAATGGCAGGACCTAACGCACTCCACCACTTGCGGAACTCCATGAAGCATGGCAGCAATTTTGGCCACTTTGTGAAGTTCCACATAGTAGAACTCTATGAACTCCACACAGGCCTTATTACAACTGCAGTGGTCAGATCGCACAACTGGGCTCAAGGATCCCACTGCGCCGGCAGTCTTTTCCTGGGTAACATATGCTGGTGGTGCTGCAGACGGCACCGCTGAGCATATTTTGAGTTGTCTCACTGCAACCCTTTTCATGAAAAAAGGTGGCAGAGAAGGAACAAAGGGGGTCCAAACAGGGGAACATGCTTCACACAATACCTTCTTCAGAAAGCCCTTGAAAAACTACCTGTTTCAACAGTTGTAAAGTGTCCACTTAGGTTGGTTAGGATCTCGGTGCCATGGCAGCTTTTTTGAGGTGACAGTGAGCTTTCCAAATCATATTAATGTATTCATCCTTTCTTGGGTCTTAAGGGTCAATAAAGGTTGCGGACAAAAATCATATGTTGTGTCCGATCATGAAGGCCAATGGAGCACATATTTCCATTGAAGTAATGTTCCTGAAAATCCTCAAGGTCATCTAGATATGTGTATTCTGTGATCTTTCCATGAATGGTGATTAACATAGCTGTCTAGCAGGACATATCCGATGTTCCACTGTAATATATTAGTCCATAGTAACAACATTTTCCTCCTTTAGAGACTGGTTTCTGAGGCAATCAGCTGTTTAATGCAAACCTGAGCCAAACCTTTTTGAAAATAAAAAAGGTAATGCTCCCTTTCCCATGGTGGAGGGGAGCATTATTTGGTCTTTAACATCCCTTACCACCGGGATTTACCTAGCGGTGATGGGTAATAAAAAAATGGCTCTATGTCCACCCATCCTGATTGGGCGGGAGGACATGCAGCCATTTATGAAAATAGCACTTTATATTGCATGCGTTTACAACTCATGCGATTACAACTCAGTCATTACAATGACCGCGTTGTTACATTGCAGTACATTACAACGCAAGTCGTTACATCAACTTGCTGTAGGGGGCGCGCTGGATTTAGGAATAGTACAATTTACTATTCCAACTCCAGTGTGCGTAACAGTAGGTAAGATGTTGGAATAGTAAATTATACTATTCCTTAGGTTAGTGCGCTCCCTACAGCAAGTTGATGTAATAGCTTGCGTTGTAATGTACGGCGATGTAACAAATCGGTCGTAATAACGATCACATTGTAATCGTATGCGTTGTAACGCATGCAAAGTAATGGCTGTTTCCTGCCATTTCTCTGATGGCACTTGCTCTATCGGGCCATCGGAGAGGTGTGGCTACGGTGGTAACAAAGTAGTTACTACTATAGGAAACCCAAAGTAAGCTCGCATTTAAATCTGGCAGGCGGACTGTCATGTTGACAGTATGTACACTCCATCGCTGTTGCAATTAAGTATACATACCTGCCAACATACACATGAGGCCCCTAGTGTGCAAATATGCACAATGACTGGCCTTCCAGTAGAAATTGCCCATTTTCCTAATTGGCTAGAAAGATTACTGCACATGCATGCTGGTGCTATAGGAAACAGACAATTTCAAATAAGGGTCAGTCATTGATTGATTTTCATGCCATCATCTAATGGGCCGATCAAAACAAAAGAAACTCTCCAACATGCAGGTGGAGTAGATTTGGGATTAGCTCTGCAAGAAAGTCCTTCATGTCATCTTTTTGTGCTTTTCCATTAACCTGTAGAGGAAATGCATGTTTTATCTTCCTTTTGAGTAACCAGGTACGATATTCCAAGTTTCGAAGCTTGTCCTATGAGTTCTCTAAGTCTTGTAATCTCTTTTCAGCAGTGTCAAGTCATTTGTAAGCGATTGGTAATGACAGTACAGATACATTTTTACTTCTTGGACATCTGACATTTTAGTAGCTTGTTTGTATCTTGTCTGCACACCAGGGACTCTTCACAGAAACCTCAGAGAATAGCAATTAGTGTGCAGGGTGCAACAAGCCCAGTAATTCAAAATCATAGAAATAGTGGTGCTCCCTCACAGGAAACGTATGGACAGAAAAATGGGGGTTCAGACTGCTGTGGTGCCAACAGGATAGCATGAGGTGGTACATTAATTAGTGTCCATTAAATATGTAGGTCCTCCTATAAGCATAGCACTATAGTTTTAACAAGTGATGGAGAGCATTATTCAAGCAGTATTCACAGTGGGGATGCAGGCACAAAATTGCAACCCACGGGATCCCTTATGTTCAGAAAAATAACAGCAGTGAAAGAGTATCGGCTATAAAAATAAAGGCATGCAGGGAAAGGCTCTTTCAGGCAAGGAGGCCTTCCTTAAGGTCCATGCAGTATGATATCCTAATGGGTCATGATCCTGAAGCATGTTCCAGATATTAAGGTCACCTCCAAGTGTTTGAGTATAATTATCACACAGAGACCTAGTGCTAGTCCTAGTGATTGACAAGTCCTTGAATTCCTTTGGCAGAGGTCAGCTGTCAAGGGTGTTAGATAGAGGTGGGCGGAATTTGCGTAATCGCATTACGCAAATCTCCGCGAAACGGTAAAAAATCTCCGCGAACATGCAGAAACTCAGCGAACACGTGGAATTGCTTGCTCGCGATGCTTTTTTACTGTTTGCAATCGCTGTTTGCGTGCTCGGGGAGAAATATCTTGGGAGCACGCATTTTAGAATGCGAACAAACAAAATATTTCGCAAAGTCGCGGAATGCAGAATTTTGGGCAATTTTGCATTCTCCGCGAAACGCGAAATTACCCAAATTCCGCGAGCGGAACGGGATTTACCGCTCAGGCCTAGTGTTAGAGAGGTCACCACCACTAGGATTTTTACTTTCAGGTATCTGTACCGGCTCTGATTCTCAGTCTGACGCAGCATTAAGAATGCACCATCAGAGTCAGGTATAAATGCAATACGTGTTCTGGGCTTCTAGAGACCATTGTGTTATCATTGAACCCACTGGGGGTCGCAGACCACGTGGCCGACATTAGCGATGAATTCAGCTCCAGACCACAGTGCCTTAAGGCCAATATTGGTGTGCAGGAGTCAGGCGGGCTGAAATGATGTGTCCAGGCTTTAGATGCTCATCTGAGGTTGACGAAGCGACAGCAGGCAGTGGCATGCATAGCACAATCATCCTCACACTCAACCCTTTTATTTCAGTGGCATGGACGTTCCCTGATAGACATGTATCAGCCCAGATAGAACACCAACACACAGAGCTAGTCAGGGGGTGTCCGTGTCGAGCATTGTCCAGCTCTGCTTCTTCATTTGTGTTATATTAATTAGGACTCATCAAAATTATAATTAGTGGTGTGTTGAATTACGTCTGGGGGACATTTCACACATCTACATCAGCAATGAAAAATGTGCCATGCCAATGTCACTGGTGATGTTTTGCACTTAAAATAAATATACAAAATATGTAATTTCCTTAACATGACTTACTGTTCAGAAATCCAAGCTGCCCTGGATGTCACAATGAGGGTGCATTTGAAGCTTCAAGCCCAGTCAGGGCTCTAGAGGCCAGATGCATTTTCTCAAATGTCCCCCTCTGCCACTTGGCGTGTCAAGATTACAAGAAAGGGTAGTGCTTTGGTGGGCCTCAGATGAGGACTGTTTGGACCTGGGGTCTGTGAACTGGCCAGCCATGTTCAAAATTGCCAGTAGTGGCATCCCAGAGACCTTGAGAGTGCTCCCATGCTTGGGCAGGTGAAGAAACAGCTCTGATCGGGCCACTGGTCAGAGCCTGTGGTAGAACCGCCCCATCTTGTGATCCATTATCCAGCCCACCACGTCACAAAATGTGCAGCACGGGTTCCCACCGGCAATGGGAGTGCTCCCTTGCTTTGATGGGCTATAAAGCTCTGATCAGAACCCAGATCAGAACACTAATTGTCCCTGAGGTGGAAGCCCCTATCCTAGGCTGCCTTCTTCAGGTCGCCATGTTGCAAAGTGCCAGGTACATGATACCACATGCACCAGGAGACTTTCCTGTATGGCAGAATCTCTCACCAGAAACAGGGCTAGAGTTAAGGCTAGCCCAGGGGTGAAAGCCACACACTTGATTCCATTCTACGGCCTGCCATGTCTCAAAGTGCATAAGATAGGGTCCCATAGAACCCACGAGACCCCCCCTAGTTAGCTGGGTTGGAAAGTTCTGGCTGTGTCTAGAGTTAGAGATCCAGCTGGCAGGAGGGTGGTAGCCTCTGTCCCTGGGCTCCATTTTCCAGTCTGCCATGTCACTTAGAGCCGAGGATGGGATCCCACAGGCTCTGGGTAGGTTCCCTTGCTTTGCCGGATTTAGAGTATCTTACTGGGCCCTTGTGGAGAGATCTGGATGGCAGGGGGGGTGGGGTGAAAGCTGCCTGCCTGATCTCCCTTTCCCAGCATGGTATCTACCAAAGTGCCAGGGATGGGCTACGGCAGGCATTGGAAGGGTGCCCCTTCTTGTCTTGGGTTAAGAAGCTCTTACCCTGCCCTGGTTCAAAGATCTAGCTGGCTCAGTAGTAAAAGTCTCCATCCCGGAACTCCATTCTCCAGTCTGCCATGTCACCAGAGCTCAGGTCAGGGTTTGCAAGCCCAAGGAGAGCTTACTGCCTTGCCTGGGTTTAAAACCTCTGAGAAGGCCCTGGGTCAGAGCACCTGTTTGCCTGGGGGTGGAAGTTGTCTGCCTTTTGGCTCCTTTCATTGGTCAGGAGTGTTTCTTAGAGCCCAGAACGGGGTCCCGTAGGCCTGGGACGTCATCCCAGCTTGGCACCGGTTCAAAAGCTGGGCTCTTTTACCCATCTGCTGTATCTTTTAGAGCTAAAGATGGGATTCTGCAGGCCCAGAGAGGGCTCCTCTGCTTTGCCTGGCGAAAAAGCTCTAACTTGGCCATGAGTCAGAGATTGGGCTGGACCTGGAGTGAAAGCACACAGCCCTAGGCTTCAGCTTGCCTGAGTGACAAAGTACCCAGACAAGAATCCACATGACCTGGAAGAGATTCTCTGCCTTGCTGTGGTAAAAAAGGTGTGGACAAGCTCTGGATCTGTGCTATGTGAGCCCCATTCCCCCACATGCCTGTGCCTGAAGCCCAGATTTGGCTCTGATAATCCAGCCCAGGGAGCCCCTGTCCCCTCCAAGGGTGTGTGGAACCTGATCAATAAGCTGTGGTGTGACATGGAGGGCCATCCTTCACGACCAATCGTCTGGTTGCTTTTAACCCAGTCATCTGGTCACACATGCCGTAGGAATGCATTGCATGCCCAGTTGGCCAGGCTGCTCAGGAAGGCCTGATAAGGGCTCTTCAAGCTCCGTCAGAGTATCAGGGGGATGGATACATTTCTTGAATGTTCCCCTCTGTCACTCGGGGTGCATAGATTACTCTAAAGGTTTCTCCAGTTTAGTAGGGGCAAGGTACTAGGGACCCATTTGTAAAGCAGTTGTCCTCTCTGGGTGCTGGATGGGCCAGGCCAGCCAGGGGGTCAAGGCCCATGGCTGCCCTTCAGCCCTATTAGATGGGTATTTCTTCTGAACCGGTCTTTTCAGAGACCGGGCAGGGATGTGAGGCTGACATCCCTGTGCAGGACAGCCTGCTCTGGGACAATTTGCCAGCACTGTTCAACACTCGGTCCATTTAGGGATGGCCTGCTTTGCCAGCTTTGGCCGTTGTTTCAAGAAAAGAGCTTCCACCCCTCCTGGACTGTCCAATGGTAGGGCCTGCCTTTTGTGAAGGACAACCAACTTAACTAAGTCAAGCATCCTGGCAGCTTGTGCCCCTCTAGTGGTCTGGCCAGAGTTGATGGGGTTGAGTGGTGCTAGTCCCTGATGCAACCTGGTGGTCTGGGTCCTGTGAGCTGCAACATTATATTTCTCCACCAACACATTTACACAGTATCTTGGAACTGCTGTGGAGTGTCCACAGTGCTCAGGCTGGAACTCCTGTGTCTCTCTCAGACTGCATCTTGGCCCACTTGTCTCTCTTCCATTGTTGTGGCGAGGTTGGGGCTGCCAGTCCCAATGTGACTGCCCTGTCCATGCAGCATTCTGCTGGCACACTCATACTGAAGGCTCCCAAGGAGTATGAAGGTCGGTCCAAGATGGTCATACATCTCCTCATGCTGTCTAGCAGGTGTGGTCACCCTGTTGAACCTGCCCGTAGCATATAGGTGACTCAAAGATTAAGCCATGCACATGTAAGTAGACATGATGCTCATGAGTGTCGAAGGGATCTGAAGTGTTAATTAAAAAAATGTTGAGTGTTGAAAGCAGGCTGGTCAGCGGAATACTTCAGTATAAAATAATGGAATAGGGCTCCAGTTCTATTTTGTTTGTTTTTGGAACTGGAGCTATGATTAATAGAGGCATTCATGGACATTCATATTGCGCCACTAGTTGGGATATTCCTGGACAGGTGCAACATAAACCAAAGCAAAAGTGTTTAACAAGTAAGATTTCATTAAGCAAGATTGAAAGTCAGAGGTTCGTAGATGATTAGATTCTGTTGTACTTCCGACCATAAACGAGATTGACTGTTGATCCAGGAATGTTATTCCCATGACCCGCCAAAAAAACTTCCAGGAAAACAAAATCCATGGTTTCTGAGGGGCAACGTATGGTTGCACAGCTGAAACTTAAAGGAATTGATTGAAGGGCACCACCAAGAGTTCAGCCTGGTGCGTACTTTGACTTAACACATGAAACCTTACCAGCCTCCCAGACAGAAAATATTGACAGATTGATAGCTTTTTTCAATGTTGAGGCTTTTGGTACATTGACATTCTTAGTTGGTAGATCACATTTTCTGATTATTTTCAATAGTGAATGAGATTCCTCTAAGCCCGGCCAGAGCCGGCGTAATTGCTCTACGCGTAGCTTCACGGAGTTGGCAAAAACTCCGCTCCGCGCCTCCCTCCACCCCACTCCGTAAATATATATATTTTTAAATTAGGTAAAAAACACACTTAACTTTATAGCTTCGTCTCCGGGCTGCCCTCCTCTTCCTTGCTGTGGTCTCTTCTGAAAACCGAAACCCCTACATCAGACGTACGTCGTGGGTAGGCCTGCGCGCGCATGCGCAGTCTTACAGGAGAGACCACAGCGAGGAGGAGAGCAGCCCGAAGACGCCGCAATAAAAGAAAGTGTTTTGTTTACCTTAATTTTTCTTTTTCTTTGAAATATATTTATTGAGGGGGGTGGAGGCGGGGTTGGCCAGAGGCTGAACTCCACTCTGCTGCAGTGTCAGAGTTTTGTATAAACTTTGCTTTCTCAGCAGAACGCGGAGTATGCAAAAATCTACAAGCTCCACCAGCGGAGCACAGTTCTCTGCCCATGGTTAGATTCCTCTATGCTAACAAATTATGCAACCCTCAGTGGTTGGTGTATAACTTCATAGTGAGGCAAGTGGCCACACCAGATAGGGCAGTAACAGGTCTGTAATGCCCTTAGATCTGTGAGGCTGCATGCGCATAACTCTGAAAAAATCAGTGTGCATCTCCCAGTTGCTGACAGTCACAGGTAACCTCGAGGACAGTTTTGTCTTCAAGGTTTAACCCCTTGATGACAAAACTGATTCCATTCATCACATATTGCCCTTAAACTCCGGAGTGTGCCGTGCTTTTGTCGACGAGGAGGAGGTACTGGTTTTATATATATATATATATATAGTTAGCTCTGAAAAGAGCTGTTTTGTTAAGTGGGTGTTTTTTGTACCTACAAGTAGGTACCAATGCAGAGTCTTATATTCAAGAGGAAAACTCTATTCCCCTCATCTGTAAAATGCACACCATCTCTCCTATAGATGTCTTGCATGTTGTAACGCAAGTTGTTGTAGTAAATGGAACCCATACCATAGTCTCTGAGGAAAGCAGAAACAGACTTATTCACATGTTTCCTTGCTTTCTCAATCCGTGGACAAAATTGGTTGGACCAGTTCCATTTTTGCCTGTGGCATATATTAGAAAATACCAAGGCAGTTTTTGGAAAAAGTGACATCAATTGCCCAAAGATGTCCTTTAAAAGCATTTCTAGACCTACACCAGTCAAAGTGCCTAAGTCATTTCCACCACAGTGCACAATTATAAGGTCAGGGTGTGGTAAATGCATAAAGGATTTTACCAATGGTATCAATTGGTGACTTCTCAATCCTCTCTGTCCAATCCATACAATGTCCACATTTGGTAAATCAAGGTTGTAAATACCTCTGTTAGCTGCGTATTTTTGACTCCAGTGGACACAGCTATGACCCACAAACCAGACTTTTGGCATCTTGAAGGTAGATGTGCTTGTATTCAGATGAGTTGTGGAAATAAAATGGCAGTTTGAAAGTAGGAGTTATGTAAAAAAGTGGTTGAGATTCAGTGCACTTGAAAAACAAAAAATGATTGGTGCTTTCTTAACATTCTCCACTGAAAACTAGGGTGCATGCTTTTGTTTTTTTAAAGAAGTCATTTCAATGGTTGAGGAAAAGTCATTTCAAGAAACATTGCACATGATTAGCTGGTACATTGAGTGGTCAAACAACCTTGCTGCTTTTTTTTGCAACATAGTATGATTAACTTCTGAACTGTGTGCTGGGTGAGGAGGGAGTTACCATGGTAACAGGGGAATGAGCACTGGGGGGATGGGTGAATGATATGTGACTTTCAAAGTGTTCAAAAGTACAACCAATTAAAATGTGCAGTTTCTTACTCCACTTCATTAACTCCTTCTCTTACTCCTTCTGTCCTCTTACTTCTAAACTTCCCTTCCCTCATTCTCTCTCTGTTAGCCTCATTCTCTCCGTCCCCTTAGTCTCGCACTCCTTTTCTATCACGCTCACTCCCTATAACTCAGCCATACTCCTACACTCACCTTCTTTCAGACCTTTTCTTTACTTTCCTTCCTCTGTCTTCCGATCCTTCGCTCCTTCACTCTTTTCCCTTCCCTTACTCCCCTTACTCCATTTTAGTAACTCCTTCTCTCAATCCCTCTGTCCTCTAACTTACTCACTCCCCTTCTCTCACTCTCTCTCTGTTACCCCCATTCTCTCCGTCCTCTTAGTCTCTCACTCCTCTTCTATCACACTCACTCCCTATAACTGAGCCATACTCCCACACTCAGCTTCTTTCAGACCTTCTGTTTTATTTTATTTCCTCTCTCTTCCCTTCCTTCACTCCTTCACTTTTTTCCCTTCCCTTACCCTCCTTACTCCACTTGACTAATTCCTTCTCTTACTCCGTCTGTCGTCTTACTTCTACACTCCCCTTCCCTCATTCTCTCTTTGTTAGCCTCATTCTCTCCGTCCCTTTAGTCTCTCACTCCTCTTCTGTCACGCTCACTCCCTATAACTCAGCCATACTCCCACACTCACCTTCTTTTAGACATTAACCTTTACTTTCCTTCCTGTCTCTTTCCTTCTTTTGCTCCTTCACTCTTTTCTCTTCCTTTAATCTCCTTATTCCACTTCACTAACTCCTTCTCTTACTCCCTCTGTCTTCTTAATTCTACACTCTCCTTCCCTCTTTCTCTCTGAGTTAGCCTCATTTTCTCTGACCCCTTAGTCTGTCTCTCCTCTTCTATCACACTCACTCCCTATAACACAGCCACACTCCCTCACTTATGTTTCTTTTCTCCCTCTCTCAGGGCCACATTTATGAGAAATGACGCATCGCTGCGTGACAGCAGCGATGCGTCACTTCTCAGTGCGCTCTCCTTAAGACATTCCTGATGCGTCATATTTAATGTATGACGCATCATGTCGCAAGGAGTTACAGATATGTCAGTATTTCTGACATATCTGTAAGCGCAAAAGTGACGCATTGCTGAAGTGTGTCACAAAAGTAACGCAACTCCAGCAATGCATCTTTTCACATGGCGCAAGCCCCATGTGAAAGGGCCTGCGTCAGTCTTACGCCTGCTGTGAGGCAGGCGCAAGATTTTGACGCAACGGCATCCTAAAAATGACGCAGTAAAATCTCATAGATTTCACTTCGTCCCTTCTACGACCCTTCCTTGCATCAATACGCCCCCTTTGCATACATTATACCTGGCGCAGGTATAATGTGGCGCAGGGGTTTACAAAGTGACGCATCTACCTAGATGCGTCACTTTGTAAATATGACTCAACAAGGCCCTTTTTTTACACCACTGGTGCGTCACAAAAAGTGACGCACCGGCAGCATAAAAGTGACGCATGGCCTCATAAATGAGGCCCTCAGTCTTCTACTCTCACTTTTTCTTTTGCTTTCTCTGTCTTTTTACTCCCTTACTCACCTTGTCTCACACTCACTTGCCTTTATCCAGTCTGTATCTCCACTCTTTCCTAAACATCACTGCTCTTTTCTTACCCTTCCACATCCCCGTTCCTTTACTACATTTTCTTCACTTATCCTCATTCCGCATGTTCACTCTCCTTCTCCTCACTCACCTCCCACACTCACCTTCTTTCAGTCCCCCTACTTCACTTCCCTTCCCCTCTCGTCCCTTTCTTTGCTTTCCCACTCATTTTCCTCTCCTCTCTCACTGCACTCCACTTCAGTTACTCTTTTTCATTTTTTTTAAGAATAAAGCTCTTTTTTGAGAATTGGAGGTAGTTCTGAAAATAACTTTTTTTTTCTTCTTTTTTCTTTTTTTTCAACAAAAACAAAAACAGGGAATGGCAAACTGCTCAACAGGAGCAAAAAAAAAAATCAAAATTAGGGCTGTGGACGGCAGCGGTGGTTCTCTAATGCTCGAGCAATGTTCAAAATACTTTGTTCCCCGTAACAAATTTGGGCATCACAATGTTTGCATTTGATGGATGCCTCATTAAAAATAGGTTGAATATTTGGGATCAGCTGCTCTGGTTGCCCCCTCACCGATACAGTTGCTCTTCCAGTTGAAGTAGAGGCACCATCCCTTGGAGCCTCTCGTGCCAGAGCCCTGACATTCTCCCGG
Source organism: Lissotriton helveticus (assembly GCF_964261635.1). Classification (NCBI taxonomy): domain Eukaryota; kingdom Metazoa; phylum Chordata; class Amphibia; order Caudata; family Salamandridae; genus Lissotriton; species Lissotriton helveticus. Next base: position 1,525,189,665 of record NC_136065.1, read on the forward strand.
GCATAGTTCTGTGGGTGCCTTCTCTGGACGTGCCGAATCATGGTGGAATTTCCAAATGAATATTTTCTGTTAGGGTCACCCCGTGACAGGACAGTGTGACAAATTCGGCACTCCACCTTTGGAGCATTTACTTTTTTTTATCATCTGGAATGGAAAAAAACTTTCATATGAAGTGTTCTTTTACCCTGGGTTGGGGAGCCTCTTCTTCTATGAACTCATCTGAGTCCTCACTGCTACTGGAGGGTCTAGCAGCAGCCATGATAATCCAAAAAAGATTAAGCAGGATAAAGACAGGTCTTGCAGTCACAAAAGTGAAAGAAGAAGCGAAGGAAATGGGTGGGGATTTCATTCTTTGGAAAAAAAAATGTTAGCAACCAATGAAAAGAGTTATTTTAAGGTCACATGACTTGACGCGCTTACGCTGCGCGCACCGGAGCGCTTCCGGGGGCACTTACGCGGCGCGAACGTAGGCGCTTCCGGGGGCGCTTACGCGGCGCGCCTTAGTGACGTTTTGGTAGCTTTACGGAAATGCAAAATCATTTTCATTCGGAAAATCAAAAATACTACTTTTATAAGTATGGTACTGAATGTCTTGCATTATTATTTAGTTTTCATACATATTTTTTTTAAAGTCGATATACAAAGGAATTTGCTTTTTAAAAAACTATGAAATTCACTGAATAAACCATAGGTTTCACAAACGTTATAGTTAGGAATCAGCATTTAAAAAACCTTTGAAATTCACTGAAAAAAACATAGGTTTAACACTCGTTATAGTTAGGAATTAGCATTTAAAAACCTTTGAAATTCACTGAAAAAACCATAGGTTTAACACTCGTTATATTTAGGAATTAGCATTTAAAAAACCTTTGAAATTCATTGAAAAAACGATAGGTTTCACACCAGTTATAGTTAGCTGGACATTTTACTCATACAAAATCATTGAAATTCCCACGTTATAGTTAGTTGGACTCACTATAACTCGCGCGCCCGCAATCCACTGCTGATGATGTCACATATTACATCATTCATGACATGGTCAGTGACATCACTGATGACATCTCAAATAACATCACTGATGACATCACTGATGACATCTTAAATGACATCACTGATGACATCACTGATGACATCATCCATGTGATAATACGATGCACCTCCTTACACTCTAATCTAACCTTTGATACACCCAGTGTTAAACACGAACTACCATTCCTGAAATTATTGACACACCCATACCAGTAACTACATACGCACTCACTGATTTCTAGGTCTACACACACATCCAATCATTCACCCATACAATCACTCATACATACAGCCACACATCAATAGAACACTATCATATCCACTCATACACCTATACAGACACTCACACTCTGACACTCATCCACAGAGTTACTCACACTCCTAGTCAGTTATGCAAAGAATCAATCACACTCCCATTTTCTTAACTACACAGTTTTACTCACTAAACCTTACTTATCAAACATATACTAACACATGATTACTCTCTTTTACAATCACTGATACAAGTACACATTTATCCATACAGTCACTTACGCAGTCACAGGCTCTCATGTATAGTCAATTATATATGCCAACTCTCACATGCACTGTGTTTTAGATATGTACTTACTTGGACATGGAGCACTGAGATAGCCATTCACTCACCAACACACCCATGCACACAGTCAACCACCCATACAGCTCTTTCCAAATGCACTCTTGAACCCACATACCAAGTGAATCAACTGGTCACACATATATGCACAAAGTCACACACCTTCCAGCCACCCACACACACACTCACCCTCACATACAAATATTTGGGGAACCAATCAATAACCCATACAACCACTCATATAGCTACTGATCAACACATGCAGCAGCTTACACAACAACAGACATATTGATGCAGGCATTCAGACAGTTTACTAACTAACCAATGCATTCAGTAAGACACATTTGATCACTCACTCATACAGTCAGTCACGCACCTACTAAATCCTTCATCCAGACACTCATACATACACTCATTCTTCTATATATAAAACATATTTTAACTTTTCAGAAACACACATTCACTGGATGATGTCGGAGGGCATAGGTTTGCCTCGAGTATGGCACAGCCTGCCCTTGGACCTTGAGAACATTGCTTTTCAGACAGGCTTACCTTTAAGTGGGGCTGAAGTTCGGTCAGCTACCTAGCGCCAAGAGACAGTTTAGTGTACATGCGCTTTATAAATGGACAGTAACATAAGATAACAAAACTTACAATAGGTGAGCGATATTATGAAAACGTTGTGTTTCACCCTTACAGCTTGGTAAAACGAAACGTACTTTGCACAGACACAGGCATGTTGTCCCTTTCACGTTGCGACACAGACTTGAGAGTTCCTTTGAGATCAGTTCACATTCACTGTTAAATCTGCAGATGAGAGGGCCCGGGAGGCAGTCTACTTTACGTCAAAGTTCTGCATGTACAACATAACAGTTTTTTGTGGATTTTAATAGAGCATATCACTGGACACACATATTTAAAGCACGTATCTTGAAATGCTGTTTTCCTCTGACCGATAAATCTACCCATGGCCCTAATGGCTCCAGTTCACAACAAAAACAATCTGATAGTCACTTATGTACATCAACTTCTTCAGCAACCTGCTCATTTCATTCACTTCCCAGCATGCCACAGAAATTACACCACTCTCACCTGTTCCTTCTCACAAGTGAAATTATTAATATTCGCTTGGGTCAACTTCAAATGAGGTAAGCTCCATTTCAAAATCTAAACTCAGAATAAGTGCTTAATATAAATAAAAAGTACCCACATGGGCCCTACATTTCTCTTTGGAGGTGGTCAGAAGCACTGCTGTATGACAGGGTCACAGAATACCAAACCTGCCAATGCTTTATTCCACTCCAAGCCTCTTTCTTCCACTTCCCTCACTCAAAGGCACTTTTCAGGTCCGGCGTTAGCCAAGACCTTTTGATTATACCAAAATATGTAAAATATACTTACATATTGGGGGTTCCAGCCACCTTTCTTTATCAATTGGTCTGTCGTTTGTCATTCACATTTTGCTTCCACCCACTAAAGCATATTGAATGGGTCCGTGATTCAGCCTATGGTTGATGTAAATTTCAGTAACTTATTTTGCTCTCTCACAAGGAGCACATCCACACACACAAGCAGGTTCCTGTCAGTGCTAGTATGTTTGCTTTTACATTATTATAATTACTTTAGTGTTTCCGTTGTGTTTAGAGCCTGTTTGTGATAGCAGGACACTTCTGGTGCACTTTCTATTTTTAACAGATGCCATCTCCCGCGAATGCTGTTGTGAATTACTTGTGTAGTGTTTTACTTTTCAGACTGCTGCTATTTCACATCATAACAGATTACACACATTTGAAACTGTTGTGTATTAACTTATCCTTATCCCTTGTTCCTTCCACCTATCTTTCCTCTTTCTTTCTTTCTTTCTTTCTTTCTTTCTTTCTTTCTTTCTTTCTTTCTTTCTTTCTTTCTTTCTTTCTTTCTTTCTTTCTTTCTTTCCTGTTTCTTTCTTTCTTTCTTTCTTTCTTTCTTTCTTTGACTTTCCTACCAAACACCATTTCTTTGTTATGCCAAGGATTACTTCTAATTTGTTTCGCAGGCATGGCATCTCCTGTGTGGTTAACTGTTTTCTTGGCATGTGGCTTGTTTTAATAGTTCTTTGACTGGCTTCCATTTTAGTCGCTTCTGTGTGCCGCTTCTTTGCTAGGTTTCTGTACTGGGTTACACAATGTGCTCGTATCCAACCCAAGTAAGTAAAGACTCATGATAGAATTTTGTCACGAAGATAATCAAAACTTATTTAATCATACCATCCCACAGTCACCACTTCCAAAACCTTTTATAGGCACGACTTTCCCACTGACTATAAATCATAACGTTCCCTTAGTTGGTAAGTTCATCCTGGGCGAAAGCAATGCCACTCCACACCCCGCATTGGCTACACAGAAGGCTCCACCCACCTGGGATCACAGACATTAAACCCCAACTCATTTCATTCAGGTGAACCCAAAGGAACATCACAAGCCATCAACATGCACTTGTGTGTCCCTAGAGATGGCAAAATGTCACAGTTTTATCAATACTATTTACTACATAATAGCCTTAAAAATGATTCCTGTGTGAAGCTGCTTGCAGCAACGTTGCTTCACTTGCAGGACTGCATTTACTTGCCTGGATTGAGAGTGAATTCGAGTCAATAATTTTATATGTTTCTCGTCAACCACTGTATGAGAGCAAATGAAGTCAGCGCCCAGCGTCCTCACCTGCCTCCGGCACGAGGCCCACAATAGCCGTGGATCCTATTTTACCCTGTCCTGGAAGCATTGAATCAGGTTATTTCCGGGACAAGATGTGCATCTTATAAATATAATGTACAGTGCACACACGGCCGTCCCCTGTGTTCTAGCACCAATTAATGTCATTCTTAATTATCACACCGGTTCCATTCCTCCAGGAGTCGGTTTAATTTGTTTTAGCAGAAATTATACAACATTGAGTAGTAATAAATAAACGCTGTTGGAAACGGCATAGTTTTGTTTTTACTTTTTTCAGTTAGGTCGGTGAATTTTGTTAATGGCTTTTGGAATATGATCATGGATTCTATTGGAATTCGGGAAAAGTAATTGATTGTAAATGACCATTTGTTCAAACACTTCAATTTGAAGCGACAGTGCTGCTGGTAGTACAAGGAATCCTTTATGTTCAACAGTAGAATGACTTTATTATTATTTGAATAAATAAAGGCAGTGGTTTCCTCTTGCCCTGAGAGATGGGATTAACCCCACTGGTGTAAATCCATGAATATAATGTCAGAGATAGGACTGGTGATGGGTGGCTCCTCTTACATATGACACCTGCCATGAGGCTCAAAGAACCAATGTATCTTGTAACCTGTGCTAAGTGTGTTTTTATTTCAGCAACTTTTTCATTCAGACATCATGTATATGTTTCCAATGACCCACCTCGTGTTTTGTATTTGAGTATTTTAGGATTATGTTTTGCATTTGACACGAACTGTTAATTGTATTCTTTTTTGACAGCCGTGCTTCTCTGACTGTACTGATGTACCTCTCATTACGAAGTAGCAAAAGGCAACCTTTTTTTAGACTGGCTCATATAGTGTGAATAGGTGTTTTCATATGAAACCATTGCTCGATCATTTATTAAATTCTTGGAGACAGCAGTCAGGGGACTTGAAAAGAATATTGGGGCAGATGTATCAAAATACCCTTTTGCGATTCTCAAATAGCGATTTTTAAGGAATCGCTATTTGAGAATTGCAAAATGGTATGTATGTAGAAATTCGCTATTTTTTAGCGATTTCTTAAAATTCCTTAATTGCGATTAGCAAATTGCTAATCGCAATTAAGGAATAATTTCCGATTCATTTCTATGGGCCAGGAGACCCATAGGAATGAATGTGAAATTATTCTCAATTTGCGATTCGCAATTTGCTAATCGCAAATTGAGAATAATTTCAAGGGTGCAGGGGTGTCCAAAGGACACCCTGTTGCACCCCTGAAATAAGCATGGGTGCACATGTGGTGCACATACATGCCCTAAGGGCATGTATGTGCATCACATGGCACTTTGAAAAATGCCAAAATTGGCATTTTTCAAGAAATTCGCAAATTACCACCAACTTGAAGTTGGTGGTAATTTGCGATTCTTTAGGGACAATTAGCAATTTTTTTTGCCAGCGTAAATTGCATTTAAGGAATCACAAATTTTGCGATTCCTTAAATGCAATCGCAAAATAAGGAATCGCAAATTTTGCGATTCCTTATTTTGCACCACATTTTGCTTCATACATTCTATTTAGCAAATTCGCATTCGCAAAGGCCAAAATTCTGCGAATTTCGGCCTTTGCGAATGCGAATTTGCTTGATACATCTGGCCCATTGTCAGTTCCACCGCCGCTGAAGGACTCGCTAAATTGTGGCTTCAAACAGACAGTCTTAGTAAATGTGTGCACTTAGATCCAGCAGTGTCATATGTGCTACAGAAGGATGCTGGCTCTCAAGATTGTGGGGAGTTAAGCTATTGGCAAGAACCGCAAGGTCAAGGGAACCAGATTGGAAAGACGCACCCCTCAAACTTGAAGACACCCAAAGCAGTCATGTGGGGACTCAGTATTTATTCGTCTGCTGCTGAGCGTGCTAGTCTTAGTAAAAACAGACAACATGGTCAACGTTGTGCACCTCAGTGGTGTGCAGAATCAGCGAGTAAACAACCCGAGCAAACTGTTCCGTTTATCTGACTTTGTTTTTTCAATCACATTTACTATTACACAATACAATAAAATAGATTTGCTTGATTTCCCATATCTCTACCACTAATACAAATTGTCCCATTGCAAAAATAACATCTAAAAATTAAATAATATTGCAAGACCTTGCACAATATTTGTTTAAAACTAGTTTTAAAAACCTTCGCATTTCATCTTGTATAAATAAACAATCTAATAAGATATGTATATGTAAGCATTTCAATCTTATTCCACGTTTACAATCCCCGCTCGCGTTTCATGTAAATGCTTAGCCATCTCAGGTCTAGCATAAATGGGATTCAAGACTCAGTTAATCGTGTCTATCCTTATTTCCTGAACATTTGCATATTAACGCTAATTCAGCAAGGATTTCGGGTACTGACACTCTATCCTATCCCAATCCTCCAGTCTTGTGTCCCAATCATATATAAAACCTCTATACCATACAACAATTAAGTTTGAGCCATTGCATTAAATGCTGTCAGGACTAGTAATAGATCGGATTCACGATATTCCCAACTGTTATGTTATGGTACCACAACTTGTAAAGCGCATCAGCTGCCCAAGCAAAGGGGCATCCTGGCGCTGACAGCAGAGCAACTGACACGTACAGATGGAGCAGGGAGTAGGTCTACGGTGCAGGAAAGAGGTGAGTTTTAATGGCTTTCCTGAATTCTAGGTAGTTGTTAAGGCTGTAGATGTGAGAAGGCAGTGAGTTCCATAGGAGAGACGCCCTACTGCTAAAAGAGCGGCCTCCAGCACGGACTCACCGAGTCTGTGGAACCACCACCAGATGTTGCCCCAGGGAGCTGAGATGTCATGGAGGAACATATGGCAAGAGCAGGTAGGCCAAGATACTAGGTGTAGCCAACTTTAGGGCCTTGAAGGCTATGCAGAGAGCCTTGAATTCAATTTGCCTAGCCACAGGCAACCAATGAAGTCGACGAATGGCGTCTGTCACCTGGCAGGCCCTGCTCAAACCAAGAAGTGTTCTTGCTGCCGCGTTTTATGGCCTTTGTAGCCTAAGAATTTTAGCCTTATTGGACCCCAAATACAAAGAGCAGGCATAGTCCAATCTTGACATTATAGATGCCTGAATAATGACCTGCCTTGTGGGTGCATAAAAAATAAACAATAAGGGTCTGAGCCCCCACAGTAGCCCGAAGCAGTTCCCTGCCACCTTTCTGGTTTGAGTCAAAGGGAAATCCCTGGACTGTATATTATATGTACCGTATCTTTTCTCTGCGTACATTCACCTCAGTCAAGCCTTACCATTTTCATACATTATCAAACCAACACAAAAATATGACGTTTACAATCTTTGTGACTTTATTAAAAACTTTTGTACTACAAGTTAAAAACAGACTTGTGTCTGTGAGACATTAAAACAATTGGTAATGCAGTTGTATCAACTCAAATACATGTCAATATATACATGTGCAAATTACAGCGGCGAAAAAAGTACATTCCTATAAATCAGAACGAAATAAATACAAACAATAATCGTCAAAATTGCACCCAATATATGCTGCTAAATTGCATGGAGTAAACCTCTTCCCCACCCTAGGTTGAACTTATTCCCTATTCTTGTTTAAACCTGACCCAGAATCCTCTTATAGATGTCACACATAGATATAAATTTGATGATAAAGATCACAGTAACCACAATCCAGGTATATCTGTTCTCTGTTAGGGATCTAACTGGGTTCTATATTAAAAATGCGTCGACGCGTTTCGGTGTTCACGACTGGTATGTCTACACCTTCATCAGGACTGCTGATATGTGGGGTTCATCATTTTTCTATATCTTTAACTTGCTATCAGGATGATGTATCCTTGATTTTATTCTATGTCCCCTGCCGTAGTGTGACAGGTGGATCTACCTTAGTCTAACTCTGCAAGCTTTCACTTGCTTCCTTTTCATCCCACGGGTGAGCTTCTTGTTTTACAGTTCTATTTTGCAGTATAAAATTCTCTTTGCTTTTGGCGCTTTATTCGTGTTTCAGCAGTATTTCCTAATTGGGTTTCTTTCCTGCGTTGTCTTTGGCTTGATAAAATTATTTCTTAATAATGTAAGAATTCATCACAACGAGGTGTAGCGTTTTTCTTGTTGCATTCCCAAGAACTGGATATGTTCTGAATGTTGGTAAATGCTTGCGTCCACCTCGTCTGCCTCGTCTGGTGTTAACCTGGGCTTCTATGGGAATTCACAAGGGCATATTATCAAGGCCATTATCGCCGCTTTAGCGGCAGTTTCCTGCCGATAAAAGCGGCGATAATGTATCGCCCTTTCTTGATAATATGACCCTAAATAATGAACTCAAATGTCCTTGCCCTGGCCTTCGGGCGCAACACCTGCAGGATATGCCGCACCTGTTCAAGGCAGGGTGTCATTACACTGGTGTTACTGGTGCACTACCAGGATTAACCTGGGTTCAGGAAGAGGTGTGGCAGAACATTTTCTTTTCGTTTCTCCGTGTCTCTTCAGGTATTTAAAGCTGCTGCTGATTGCATTGTTTTGGTAAATAACTTCATAAAAGCATGGCAGTTTGTTTTTCAAAGAAGTGTTAATGTTAGCCTGTTACTAGTGAGATGCTTGCATTTTAAAGGGTAGCTTTGTTCTCTAACCAACTGGGCTGTTTAACCCTTGATTGCCTTCAAGCAAAATAGACAAAAAGTCTGCAACTACATTTTAGTTAGTATTTCACAAGTCCGCTGAGTGGTCCCGTGACATTTGCTACCCTCACCCATCCATGGCTTTTTACTCAAGAGGCTATTGCATTGAGGGACTTGTAGTTTTGCTATTAACACTTGCATTATGGGTTCAAAACCCTAGAATACAAAGAGTCATCAAGTAAAATGCCAGAATTGGCCAACGGTGTTATACATGATTGCTGCCACTTGGTATGCATTTGCCATGAAAGGTCAAATACAAAATACAGAATTACAGATCAGAATAACATTAGGAATGGGTGGAGTTCGCGTAGTTGCACTCCACGGAATCCTGTGAAGTTGCGGTAAAACATTGTGAAATTCAGCAATAAGGCGGATACTTTCACCTGCCGTTCCTAGGCATAGCACGTTTCTAATCAGGCACTTACTTTATGGCACAGACACGCGCTTGTTGTGGGTGGTTCAGTGCTCATTATTTAAAAATCTAACTCCCACGCTCAGTTATTCCCCGAGATAATGCTGGTAAAGAAACACGTCTAATCCTCATGGGACATAACATCACCATAGCACCATAGCACGTGAAGTTAACTGCAGTAGACTCAAACTGTTAATTAAAATACACAACCAAACACAAAAATGGAATGGTGTGCTTACACATCGATGTACATTGGCTAAATAAATCCGCATGTCTAAAAGAATTGCGAGCATAAAAACAAAGTCAAACAAGCACAACTAATCATGAACCCCAACCTAGACAGGAGGACTGTGTCCTTTTAATTACATTGTAAGGAATCATGGGGAGCAGGAGCACAGCCCTGCCTCTGAGTTGGCTGAAGGTCATAGAAAATGTGTGGCGTGGAATGCAGAGCCTACTCGCAAAGTCCGGGTCTGTGATTCATGCCAGATACCACACCAGGCTCCCTCCAGAACAGCTGGATCTCCTCCTGGGGACAAGTGTGTATAGAAGCAACCAGAGGCTACACAAGGCCCATGGGTGCACCCAGCTAACAGGGCCAGCAGAAGGGAAGCACAGTATCGATACCCTTCGCTTTCACTTCTCACAGTGGGCATGCGCAGAGGATGGGACAGGCGCAAGAGCTCACCGAGCCAGAGAGCATGCTCCTGTAGTACCATCCCGGATGTTAGAACCGGAGCGCTTGCTGGAATAAGGTGGCAGTAGTACATGCCACCTGGTCCCTGGACCATGTTCTAAAGAGAAGTGTCTCTTCTCTGCTCTTGCTTGAAATGTTTTTTTAAGCCGAACCAGGTAAACATTCACCGGACTTAGGATTTAAATTGTGGGTACCCACTTTTGGGTGAGTGCCGGAGTAAACTTTACTCTGCCTGTGGTTGGTAGAGTTTTTGGGCGAACTACGCACGCCAAGCGGAGCGCAGTGTGTCAAAAAATCTGTTAACTCTGCTGGCAGAGCTGAGTTTACCGCACACACTTAAATAAAATCCAAATTAGGCAATTGCATAAAATGTCAAACTCATGTATAGTACTAACAGCATCCTTGGGTAGGAAAAGAAAGTCTCAAAAAAATTGGACACAGTCTCGAGAGGAAAATAAGAAGACACCCCCGAAATATCAAAACCGGGGGGTTTAATCATAATCTATACATAACAATTATTTAAAATGCAGATTCCACATAGTATGATCATGGTTAGATTGCATTGGCAAATCAAAAACAACCACACAGATATTAAAGTTTCTTTACATTAATCCATTTCTTAAGGTAAGATAAATCTTCCACCTGCTTCCTCAGCAACTGCACTCAGAAGATGTTTAACTTTTTATTTGATATTTCTCAAACAATAAGTCATGGAATTATGTCCTTCTTCACGCCTGCATTGGAACTTCCAGCGGAAATCCTTCAAAATGATACATTAGGTACCCAATGAAAGTTTCATTCGCAATATAGACTTTCTACTACAATTGCTCCATTTGTGTCATAGCATTCTGTGGGGTAAGATGAGTTGCAGTGGATCACTGATTGGCAGGGGGAAATGACAGGAGCAAGATGAACTGAACTTCATACACAGCATTCATAGTGGTGTCTCGCAAGAACTGAGGTGGCGAAGTGAGCTAAAGAATGATGATGGATTCAGCCCAGATCCGTGACTGGGGGTGAGTGTTTGAAAAGATTCAGCGCTCCATCCATCATCTCCTTGTGTTTGCTTTGTTCGCCCAAAGTTGGCAGGGTATGCCCAGACGTTGGTCCCTTGCTCACTTTGCCACTGGATTCACGCTAGCCTGGCTGATGAAGGGTGTTACCCAGAAACCGGTCCCAAGATGCTTGTTTCCGGTTCAGGGAAGACCTGGCTTGGCAGTTCGGGCTGGACTGGTCTCATGAGGCACAGGGTCAAGACTAATTTGCATATAGCTGGGTCTGAACTGAGGTGGCAAAGTGAGATAAAGAATGATGATGGATTTAACCCAGATCTGTGACTGGGGGTTAGTGTTTAAAAGGTTTCAGCGCTCCGTCCATCATCTCCTTGTGTTTGCTTTTTTCACCCTAAGTTGGCAGGGTTTGCCCAGACGTAGGTCCCTTGCTTGCTTTGCCAATGTATTCAGGCTAGCCTGGCTGATGAAGGGTATTACCAGAAACCGGTCCCTGGATGCTTGTTTCTGGTTCAGGGAAGACCTGTCTTGGCAGTTCGGGCTGCACTGGTCTCATGAGGCACAGGGTCAAGACTAATTTGCATATAGTTGGGTCTGAACTGAGGTGGCAAATTGAGCTAAAGAATGATGACGGATTCAACCCAGATCTGTGACTGGGGGTGAGTGTTTAAAAAGATTCAGCACTCCGTCCATCATCTCATTGTGTTTGCTTTGTTTGCCCTAAGTTGGCAGGGTATGCCCAGGCGTGGGTCCCCTGCTTACTTTGCCACTGGATTTAGGCTAACCTGGCTGATCAAGAGTGTCACCCTGAAACTGGTCCCAGGATGCTTGTTTCCAGTTCAGGGAAGACCTGGCTTGGCAGGTCGGGCTCGACTATTCCCATGAGACACAGGGTCAAGACTGATTTGCATATAGCTGGGTCTGAACTGAGGTGACGAAGTGAGCTAAAGAATGATGATGGATTTAACCCAGATCTGTGACTGGGGGTGAGTGTTTGAAATGTTTCAGCGCTCCGTCCATCATCTCCTTGTGTTTGCTTTGGATGAAAATGTGGCATAACTATACTACATTATTAATCACACTTTAAAAAAATTAAGCTGTTTCAAGTGCAGAATCATCCATTCTTCAGTTACATCTAAATGCATCATTAAAAATATTCGTTTGCACAAATAATTTGTCACCCAAAATTGCACATCATAAAAAACTTCTACAATCTCCCTCCTGATTATATTTAAATAATCACCTGAAATCCAATTGATAAACTTTATTATTCAGGATTAGTTTATTAAGACATTGCTCTTCATATATAATCAAACATTTTCCTCCATTTGCTTTAATTGTTGATACACTTGATTCCTGAAGTCGTCCATTTCTATATTCATTGATCTTTTCCATTTTCTCATTTTATTTTCCCCTTAATCATATAATCCTACTATTTTATATACTAATTGTATACTCTAGCAATTTTAATACAAAGAAATGGAGTAGTTGCACAATATACCATTATGTATATATACTCCTTAATCATTTTAGTATACACACTCCCTTTAAAACCACTAACTAAATGTTCTCCAGGTACTGGTGTCATTTTTTAAAACTCTTCATGATTAGTTTTAAGTTCAAAATTACTATTTGTACAATTTGCAGCATTTACCACAAGAATATGTCAGCATACCAGTAGGCCATCTAAAACCAATGGAGTTATTATTAATAGCATCATCCCTACAATTGTACAGAATCTGCTGCTTCCCATCTTCTAGTTTGAGACAAAAAATACTTTGTGGTATAAATCAAAATTAACCAAAATTCTCTTTAAAACAAGAACATTGTTCTTCATCTCTCGTCTCTTCTTATTGCATTAAAACAATAATAAAATCAAGGAAAGGAAAACAAGTAGTGGCTTTTCAGCCTTTGCAAATACTCTATTATCACAATTCAAAACAATTTGGTCATGGATCGGCTAGACCTCAGGTGTCATTTCAGTCCTAATGCAAATTCTTTCTGATTCTTTTCATGTTTCTCATCAGAGTTGGATATTTCACTTTTCAGGGTGGCTGTTCTTCAGTTTCAGAATTTAGATTGGAATCACTCTCAAAGCTTTTTTGCCACTTGTTGATGGGAACATAATCCTCCTCAATTTCATCTGCATCTTCTACTTCTGATACTGTGGTAAAATACTCAGGTGAGGCACATTTTCGACATGAAACTCTCTTTCTTTTCTTGGAATGTCTTCAACTTTCTCTTTTTCAGCAACTGTCTTTTGATTTTTGACTTCTTCAAGTCTTTAATTCGAACTCAATCTTGCACTTTTATCAAACTCGCCTCTGTCTGCTTTTTCCACAGTGAAGTAAGTTTACTGTACGGTTCATTGAAGAAACAGACATCTTTAATAGAGGACTTACTTGAGGATTTAAGAAAGGTTGAGTGTGAGCTTATTTCAGTGATCAGTGCCAATATGGACAGTCAAACTGCGCAAATTAAGGGATCTAAGGCTAAGATTAATGGGGACTGGAGTCAAGAAATAGCAACCCAGTTCAAAATACATAAAGCTGAAAGATATGAATAGGGAGAAACAACCGGTAGATGTCTATCTCAAAGACTGCGGGGTAGGCAGGCATCTCAACGAATTGAAATCTTGGAGAATGATAGAGGGGGTATAGTTGAGACTATGGAAGGTATAATGGAGGTATTTCACTCAGACTATAAAGAATTATATACACAAGATCCTGTTGCTCAGGATCAGATTGAGCAATACCTTCGTGAACTTGACTTATCTGAGTTGGGGTCTACTGAAAGAGAAGAGCTGGAAGCTCCAATTTCTATGCAAGATTTACAGACAGTATTAGAGGGCTTAGCGCTAAGGAGAGCAGCTGGACCGGATATACTCCCTCTGGAGGTTTATCGGAGCTTTTTCCCATTATAAAGGACGATATGCTTGCCACTTTTATATCCGCTCAATGTGGAAATCCCCCTCCATCTTGGGATGATGCAAATATAGTGGTTTTTAAGAAGAAAGGTAAGTCCCATAGACTTCCTGGGTCCTATAGATCTATATCATTAATAAATGCGGATGCCAAAGTATACTCAAAAATACTTGCTACTTGGTTAGTGCAAGTCCTTCCACCACTGGTATCTCGGCACCTGCATGGTTTCCTCCTTGGCAGGAGCACGGTCAACCATCTGCTTAGGGTTATAGCGTTGCTGGATTATGCTACTTCACTACAAAAAAATATTGGCATAATATTTTTAGATGCTGAAAAAGCATTTGACCGTGTTACATGGGCAGTTTTATGGGCTACAATGCGCAAGATGGGGTTTGGGACCCAGTTTTTGTTCGCATTACAGACTATGTAAAAACGCCCACGGGCTAAGATTTGTACAATGGGGAAAGAATCATCTTTTGTATATATAACCAGGGGCACACAGCAAGGATGCCCATGTTCGCCATTACTTTTCGCCATTTACATTGAACCATTGTTGCAAATATAGGAGACTACCAATGGTATACAATCAAGGGAAGTGGGCGAGCATTAAGAGCATGTTCTCCCCTACGCTGATTACATAGAGGTTGTAACATCTGACCCTGAGCAAGCACTAAGAGAGATTGAGCAGTTGACTCAAGAGTTTGGGAAGGTCACTGGATATAAGCTAAACATCACAAAAACCTAGGTTGTTTGTACCGAGGGGCTTTGTCCTGGATAGGCGCGTGTGACACAAGAAGCAAGGTATTTGGGGATTAAAATTAGGATGTCACTCCAGGAGATAGTTGATGTAAACTGGGCTGATATACTAGGATCAGTTAAAAGACATCTGGAAAAGGTGGAATGCCTACATTTAACAATGGTTGGTCGACGGAATGTTTTAAAGATGTGTATACTTCCCAGGGTGCTTTACTATTTTCAGACGGTACCACTGGAGTTGACACGTGCACAATTAATGCAGCTACAATCGGTCACAGATAGGTTTGTTTGGGGTTGGAAGAAGGCCCGGCGTGCCTCAAAATATATGATGCTACCACTGGCGCGAGGAGAGTGGGGAGTGCCACATTTTGCTTTTTATTATTTGGTCTGTTTTTTGCAAAATATGAAAAATGTGGTTATTGTGGAGAAACAATGCCATTTGAATCTCCAAATATTTATCAGATGCTACTAGGAGTCCAGGGGCGAGAAGTCTTACTTACATTTTTCGAACCAAGTTATTTTAAAAGAACACAATTTAAAACTATACTTGCAGCATATAAAGCTTGGAAATTGATGTGTAAAATTATATCCATAAACCTGTATCAGCTACTATACTCTTCTCGACTCCACAAAAATATTTCCAATGATATTTTGAGATATGAAGATGACGATATGGAGGGATAAGGGGATTCACCGCTTAGGGGATATCTACAGTGCTGGGGCAAATGTTTCCTTCGCGGAACTAGCTGAACAATTTACAATATCTAAGAATTATTTTTTTAAATATTTACAGATACAGGACTTTCTTTATAAACACTACAGAGTTCTACCTATTTTAACTAATGAACGTCTAGAAGGGGCTAAGATCGGGATGTTGTATGATTTATTATTGGTAAAGCAGCGTGACGATATAGAGATTCAAGATAAGAAATGGAGGGATAGACTTGGCAACTCTGGTTCATTCGTGCAAGAATCGATCGATATGGCTAGCAAAGTTATCCTGACTGCAAATTTAAGCACCCAACATTATAAAACCTTGTTTAATCTATACCATACACCTGCTAAATTGATTAAGTGGGGTGATGTTCATGATGGAAAATGCTTTAGGTGCCAGTCTGAGGTAGCAGATATTGTACATATATTTTTCGACTGTATTGTGCTGAGACAATTTTTTCTATGCATTGCACAGTTTTTGTCAGAAACGATGAGGGTTAATGTCTCTATATCTAGAGAGATGATGCTATTATGGATGTGTGAGGACAGGGAAGCTACGCAGTCTTGCTATCCATTTCGATATTTTATTTTCATGGCTACGGCTGTAGCTCAACTATGTATTGGTTCGATATGGTTGAAACCAGAGGCGCCATCATACGAAATGTGTTTCATCTTGAATTTAATTTGTATCATATTAAATCGCTGAAGAAAAAACAATTAGGGGTAAAGATTTGGCAGCCCATGCCACAACATATAGAGATGTTTTGAAATTATGTTTTAGATGATGTCCATTTTTTTTTATACTTCTCATGGTATTAGCAATGTCTCTACAGCACTTTGATCGTTGATCTATGTATGATTTACAATTGTTATATATGCTATGAACTGAACAATAAAGAACTTAAAGAAAAAAAAGAAACAGTTACAAAGAGTACAAAATAGATGGGCCAAATAAAAAAAACAGCATCATAATGAAGAAAACAACACATTCCAGTTTTAAAATTAAAACACCCTAAAAGAATTATCCTAGTTAAGATATACAGTCAAATAAATTTAAAGTATGTTCTCATTAATCAGGATCTTGTATAGATATATGAACTACCATAGGCACTATAAATTGTAACTTAGGGGACCATTGGACTTACCCCAATAACAGCAGTATCTTAACTAGACAAAGTGACAGTGCTTATTGGTTTTGACAGTTTGGTGCAAGAAAGCATATAAAGTGATAGTGCTTTAGAGTTTTTTATCTAGTTTGCAACTCTGTGCAAACCTCACTTCTACAGGATTTCGCACCCACCGGCTGTCTCTGTAGACTGACCTTAAACGTACCTATACTGAAAACAGCATAGTTGCTTGCTGTGCGCCACACTTTCCTATAACTTTGACCGCTTACATCATGAGTAGCTAGAACTTTTACCGTTTACCGGTCTGAGTAATCAGATGCAATGTTTTTCATTGGTCTTACACAGGACCTGTTAATCAAATTGAGATTTCATCTGTGATTTTCTACTCTGGTCATTAATTTGACTTGCTCCTAATTAATTTCCACATTATGCTAAATGTAAATGGTTAATCTAGATGGAGTCTTGTTGCTGAGAAATTAAATACATTAAACTGAGACTGCCTCCAGCAACTTTACTGCATGTTTCATAATTGTCATAAATCAGGCTGTGAGCGGGTGCAATTGCGGGGATAGACATGCTGTAATTTCTTCCCTGCATGATCTTAATGTGGAGCCACAAAAAATGGTGCAGCCAATAGCGGCTGTCAACCAGTCCACAAATGCAGATGTTAAACATTAAAAAAGCAGGCGCAGCCCAACAGAGTCACATACCCGAACCGTTGTACCATTCATGCGGCCAAACTTGTACTTTTTAAGGAGGGTTATGTAACTCCTTAGATATAATATTTGCTTTTTCACATAGAGTTTCCACTGATAGTCCAAGAACTTTGAGATACTTACCAGATTGTATTGAACTGGAGGAGTACTTATAAAGGCCAGACTGTTAATAGGTTTAATGTCAGGTCTCTCTCGAAATGAATCTTGCCTGTTTGGTCAAAATTCTGCCTGTGGTTTTGGGTGGCAGGGAGCTTTCCCATAAATCCTTTGCCTTCTAGATACCAATTGAGGATCAAGTATTTATGCCACTTTAGCTTTTCATCAGAAAGAATTTGCCAAGTTGCATGTTTCAATGAGCCACTAACAGCATTATTTGCTTGCAAACCGTATGCCCAGAAGCACAATTTTAATATCAAACTGTGCAGTGGTAAAGTTACATTCGAGTTAGAGACAAGACGCAGGAGTGGAATTGGAGAGGGCAAACAATGAGTGAAAGCATTTGTCTTGAGCTTGATCCAGCCAAATCTCAAGACGATCTCTAAATGTGAATGCTTCATACATCAAGAAAGGCAGAAATTTACAACTGATGACCTTACATGCCACCAATAGGTTAGACCATTCATTTTTTGCCGTAGCTTACAAAAAGTAGATATCAATGCAAAGTGGGGATCTTTCTGGGAGCTAAGGTGATCACTAAAGCTGGCTTGTTCACTAAAGCAAATGCCCAAATATTTAATTGATATTGTCCCAAGTACCTCTATTGTCTCATTTATATCCTATTATTCAGATCTTTCTTTTGGTGCTGTTGATTTAGAAGTTATTCGCATTACTGTAGACCTCCAGTGCAGTCAAGGAATGCTGCAAACTAATCAGTCTGTGGTTGAAGATTATGCCAACATTAGGGTATTGAAGTAGTTGGAGTTTCACTCCTGCCATTCTCGGCGGAAACACTCTTGCTCTCACTAGGTGGTCATTAATATCAGCGAGATACAGTTTAAAGAGGAGTGGTGCCAGGATCCAGCCTTGCTTAACCCCTCATGTTATTTGACTTTTTATATTGTGACCAACTTGGACATTGTTCGAACCCACACCCACGTTTGTGAGTAGAGAATAACGATGGAATTTAGCAGTGGTGCCGGCAATCCCCATTTCTGCTGCTTGGTCCATAATATACTTCTGTTCACACAATCAAAAGTGGTGGTGAAGTCTATGAATGCCATGAACTTGGGGGAGCACTTTCTTTCTGCATGGCTGCTTCCAAGAGGGCAGTCTAGATTATCAGGCTATCCTTTGTCCTGCATCAACTTCGGCAGTCTAGGTACCTGAGAATTAGGTATTTTGCTACGCCCATTGCTCCATCTACTTGAGAAGAACTTTTGCAAATTCTTTGCCATCAACATCCAAAAAGGCTATGAGTCTATGATTTTCCAGCCGCCCTCTGTAGTGTCGCCTTGGGTAAATAGACGACATTGACATGCGTATGAGGAGCTTTATCAGTATACACCCTATCACCTTACTTCCCTGCTCCAAACTGCCCTTGATCCTAAACCCCTCCTATTCTGCCTCCCATTCTCCTCCCACTGCTAGACCTTTAGTGCTGGTCCTAGCGCCCAGCCCATGTTACATTATTACATCTCCCCCTTCCTAAACAACTTGAAGAAAACACCACAGAGTTGTCCGTGCAGATAGATTAACCAAAAAAATAAAACAACATAGTTACAGTTCTTCAATCAGGCGAACCCGTCTTCTATGGGTTCGCTGCAGCCGGAGAGCAACCTCTTGAGCCATCTGCTCCCCTCCATCCGGAGATGTGGAAGGCCGATGATCACTTGCTAACTCAGGTGTGGCTTCTTTAGACACACTGCTGGGTGCAGTCAATGCCTCTCTGACATTGGGTGTACATTTCTGAAAGAGTGCCACATTCCTTGTGATCCCCTTGTCCTCTGATTGGCTGTGATCATGGTTCCTTTTTGTTTTGTCACCAAATCGATATCGACAGTCTGCTTTTCTCCATTGTTCTTGCCGTACTAATACCCAATCTCTCTCCGGGATAGATGACTGTGTAGCTCTTCTCCGTCTATCTGTATATTCCTTCCTCTTCTCCTTCTTCAGTCTGTCTTTGTGGCCAATTTTTCATGATCAGAGTCTTGATGAATATCACCAGCTACATCTTCCCAAGCCGATATTCTTGTGCGCACTCTGCGACCTAACATTAGAGTTGCAGGGCATCTGTCTGAGATAGTATGTGGTGTGGTTCGATAGACTCGTAATACCTCACTTAGAGCCACTTGCACATCACACTTTGAGAGTTCTGCTTGCTGGATGTTTTTTTTTTAGAGTGGCCATGAATCTTTCTACCATCCCTTTGGCTTGTGGCTACAAGGGGGTAAACTTCCGGTGTCTGAATTTCAAGTAGTTGGAAAATGTGGCAAATTCTTGCCCATTGAATGGTGGGCCATTATCTGTTTTTACTATCTTCGGTATGCCCCATGCTGCAAAAACCTCATCCAGCACAGGTATAGTGGTGGCAGCTTTGGTTGACGCAACGAGGTATGCAATTGGGAAACGTGAGTATTCGTCCATGATGACCAGAATGTACTTGCCAGATTGCAATGGACCGAAGAAGTCTACAGCAACATGATGCCAGATGCCATCAGGCAATTCCGACATTTGTAGAGGTGCAGGAGGATCCTCTCGACTTACTAGCTGACATTGTGGGAGTCTTTTAAAGTAAGTTCAACCATCTGATCAAGTGTAGGGAACCATACTCACTCCTGCAGCGCTCTCTTCGTGGCTACAATACCTCTGTGCCCTTCATGTGCTAAGTTGATGACTCCTTGGCACAGCTGTTTCGGAATGATGATCCGTTTGTCTCTTAATAAAATACCATCCGAGGTGATGGACAGGTCATCCTTGACATGTTCAAAAGAGGACAATTTATGACTGTCAATTTGTTCACTCTGTCCGGATTCCTCTAGATGCCTCCAACTGTTTGTCAGAATGCAATGTTTTACATTCTGAGGGTTACATCTTCATTGGTGGCCTGCTGGTGGTTTGGCTTGAGCCACTTCAAAATGGATATATTCCTCCGCTAGCGATGGATTGGATTTGGACGTTGTCTTAGGATGCCTTGACATGTAGTCCGCTGGATTTGCAGATTTTCCCGGTTTGTGGATGATGGTGTAAGTGTAAGTGTACTCTTGAAGTCGAATACCGCAACACTCTATTCAGGTTGGCATTTTGGCTCGGGGATTTCCAAAAATGTTTATCAAAGCCTGATGGTCCATGAAAAGCGTGAAGTGTTTTCCTTATATAAAAATGTGAAAATGTTCGCAGGCCAAGACTACCGCCAAGCTTTCCTTTTCAGGCTGGGAGTAAGTTCTCCCCGCGTCTGTGAGGCTCCGACTGGCATAGGCTACAATGTAACGTTGATCATTGTCCTTGTCATATTGAGCTAATATAGCACCAAGTCCCACAGGACGCACATCCACGGTAATTTCCGTTTTTCATCGAGGATTGAAATATGAAAGGTTATTGGCAGATTTAACAGACGATTTAATCGCATGGAAGGTGTGATCACATCTTGTGGCCCTGTTTGGTCAACTTTCTCAGAGGGTAACTGATTGTGGCAAAATCCTTGATGTAGCGTGCACAGTAGTTTGCCATGCCTAAAAACGACAGCACATCCCCAGCATCTCGTGCCTGGGAGTATCATTCAATGCTGCGATCTTTTCAGGATCAGGTCTCATGCCGGTGCCAGAGAAGATGTGTCCAAAGAACTTTAGAGTGGATTTGTGAGATTCACATTTGTCTTTGTTAAGTGTGAGGTTGGCCTCCAACAGAGCATGACAAACTCAGTCCGGCACGGTGTCATGTTCTTGCATTGCTGCTCCATAGACGAGAATGACATCACTGTAGTTTAGAGTGTTAGGAATGTGATGGATTACTTTCCTGGTGGCCTTTTGGAAAATTTCAGCGGCAGAAGAAACTCCAAAACTGAGTCTTATGTATCTAAATAGACCTTGGTGAGTCTCGGTTTTTCGTGGAGTTCCAGCTGGTGATAACCCTTGTTGAGGTCTAGTTTGGAGAATATTTGCTCACCATTGAGTGACTCAATCATGTCACTGATGTGTGGTCCTGGGTGTCTCTTCCTCTCAATGGCGGTGTTGGTGCTCTCATATCCACACAGAGACACACTTTGTCAGGCGACCCTTTTTTTGGTACTATTAGCACTGGAGAGACCCAAGGAGTGGGTCCTGATGGTCCCTCAATAATGTCAGCCCAGAGAAGATCCTGCGGTTCCTCCACTACAGTCTGTTGAACATGAAATGGAATTTTCCTGTGATGTTGTGCTATCGGGGTCACTAATTCATTTATATGCAATCGAACTTGACAATAAGCCATCTTTCCGAGTCCAGTGAATAATTTTGGAAACTTGTGAACTATGTCAGGGTCATCATCAACTTTGTACAATATTTCCACTAGTCAAAGTCATTCAGCCGTGGGCAAACTGAGAACACAATCTGCTTCAGGGCCATCAATGACATGAACACGGGCTGGAATAGTCCTGTCCTTGTACGTGAGATTAGTCTGAATTGTCTTAGACAAGGGAGGGGTTCCTTTGACATCCATGTGTATACCTATACGTTAGCTTTGAGCAAGTTTGGTTGCAGATTCATTTTTTTGTATTCTGAAACAGAAATATAGTTGAGAGATGCCCCATTGTCCGGAACAAACTTGGCCAAGTGTGTGTCCATTTGAATATGTAATCGCGGATATTTCTTCAGCCTGTCAGGATCTGCAACCATTCAGACATATTCATCACTGTCTTGCGATATTGGTGACAGTGACCTTGACTCATGAGATAGTGATCAACGGGATTGGAATGTCCCATGAGAATAATGACTGAATTGTGAAGAGCTAGTGGAAGTCTTTACGGACCCACACCGCTATGGCATGATGACAAGTGTTGGATTGTCCGGATTGTCTGTACTTGTCTCTGTGGGTGCCTTCGCGAGGTGCTCCACAGACGTTCTCAAAATGGTTGTCCCTGCCACACTTCCTGCATTTCTGGCCTAATGCAGGGCAGGTCTTCTTGTAAGGGAAGTCATATCCACAGCGATAGCCTTTAAAATGGCGCTCCTGTCGTTTGTCAGTCCGACTGGTACTGCAGCAACGACGGCTTGTGTAGTGAGACTGAAATTTGGATCTGGATGATCGTTGCTTTGCAGGGGAAGACCTGTTGGTGTTGCGCGATTGGAGCCTGAATGCCTGTTCACCTTATTTGCCTCTTACTGCTTCCATTTGCTTGGTATGTTCTTCTGCCTGATCATGTACTTATGTAATTTCTTTGATTTCATCCAGAGAATAACTTTTTTAATAGACGTCTGCATGGCGACTCAGACTGGCATCCTTCTATGATTCACAGTCGAAGAGCGTCTTCCGTTGAAAAAGGGCAAAGTCACAATAGCGAGCCAATCATCTAAGTCTCGTGATGAATGTATTCATGGGCTCATCTTTTTCTTGGAATGCCAGAGTGAATGTGTATCTTTCATAATCAACGTTCCGGCAGGCATAGAAAGGGACTCTCAGCATGCCAAGTCTGTGTCCTACAAGTTGCGATGTAGACGTAGGGGAATCCTGCCTGGCATTGGCATTAGCGGAGGCATGAAGCTGTTGGATTGAGGTGCAAGACACAGGTGAGCAACGGATTGCTATCAAGAGTTTGAACACAGGAAGTCTTGCAGCGCCCATCACCTGGCGCATATACACTAATATTAACACTAACAGCAGGTAATATCCGGTGCAGGCTCAACAGCATGGATCCTAGGGATGTCGCAGTTTCAACAGCCATGCGACGTATGGCCACTACCATAAGCAATAATGGAGATCAAGAACATGCAAAAGGATAGAAAGCGTGTGATCCCCTCCTCACGCTGATATTAGTCAGCAGCGGTGTAAAACGCAGCAAGAAAATCCATTTATTGCAACTTTCCAATGCCTGCCTAACCTTAAAATGGCCGCCGGGCAATCCTCACAGGGGATTGGACAAGGCATCTGACTCCTAGATGGCCGCCAGTGAAATCTTGCACCTTGCGAGAATAAGGTCTCAAATGATGCACTTTCCCTGGGTCGCCGTCCCTGGGTCTAGGGCAAGACCCTCCACTCCCTCGAGGAGATACACAGGCAGCAGCATGGGCAGTCACTGCCCAGATCCGGCGCGACCGGGTGGGCTCCAGGATCGCGGTGATGCAGGGAAAGTCACAGACACAAGCACACAAGACCTGGGTGGGCGCCCAGGTCACATTTAGTGAGAGTACACAGTAGGGGCACACGCGACGGGGTGATCTTCCAGGTCGCGGCCCAACCCACAGCTCCGAGGCAGCGGAGCAGGCAATAGACACAGCAGAGGCACAACGCGACCGGAGTGAGTTCCCGGTGAGCAACACAGCACTGCAGTTCCGTGGCAGCGCAGCGCTCAGCAGACCATGAGGAAGGCAGCCACAGTCCACGACCACCTTCATCGCCAGATGTAGTGTCGCCTTGTGTAAATGGACGACACTGACACACATATGAGGTGAGGAGCTTTATTAGTATATACTAGGGCTGGGCGTAGTTTGCGAAGTAGCGCTTCGCGAAGCTACGCTGAAGTGCACTTCGCACTACGTGAGCTATGCGTAGCTCTACACGAACTGCGTAGTAGCCTATTCGCACTGTGCAAGATGCCTTTTCAATGATTGCACAGTGCGGACAAGCATCCGGCACTGTGCAATCATTGAAAACGGCAACTTGCACAGTGCGAGCTGCAGTTTTCTGCCGCTCGAGTAGATTTTTACTCAAGCTGCTGATTTCTCAACGCAGACTGGTAATTTCTCATCACGAGCGGTCGCGAGCATACGTGACCACTCGCATTAAAAAACCTGACTTCAACGTGTTCAGAATCTCGCCGGGAGGTTTATATTCCACGCTCGCGATCAAACGAGGAAAAAGCCTCGCCGGCATGTCATTTTGCTTGCTCGCGGTCGCCAACATGACGTTGAGGACCGCGAGCAAGCAAAAAATGACCGCTGCACTACGCTACGCATGTTTGCACTGTACTACTTGCAGTTTGCGTAGTGCGAAGTAGCGCAAACTTCGCAAACTATGCGAGCGTAGCGAAGTGCTTTGCCTAGGCCTAGTATACACCCTATCACCTTACTTCCCTGCTCCGTACTGCTCTTGATCCATAGCACTCCTGTTCCGCCTCCCATTCTCCTCCCTTTGCTAGACCTTCCGTGCTAGTCCTAGCGCCCAGCAAATGTTATAATATTACACCCTCTAGGCCACATTTTGTGAGTGGGTATCAGAATTGAGCCTCTGCAACTATCTGGAATGGTCGTAAATGTTAACTAGGCACAATATAAAAAAAAAAATATAGAATGGACAGAATATCAAATTCAAAATATAGAATGAACATAATATCGAATGGACATAATACAGTGGTTAATAATATCGACATGCAGGTATGTAATATCGACTGTCAAAATATTGAAGTACATAATATAGGCATTAAAATATATCGAATTTTTAATAACATTGATTAAAGTGAGTGTTTTTTTATGTTAGTATATGTGTTAAAAGTGTATATTATTTTTGTAATGTACGTTTAATTTTTTTAAAGGAATGAACATTATGTTATTTATTTTGTGCATAATTTAATTCCATTGCGGGTTGTGGGTTTACATGAGAATAGGGTGGGAAGTAATTTAATTATAGTAAATTAAACATACATTTTTAGGAATTATTAATTATTTTTAATTTAATTTTGCGTTTTAGTTCTGTAGTCGATTTGGGGTTTATTGGGGAATAGGGTGGGAAGTAATTTAATTGTAATTAAGAACATATTTATTTTCATTTATTGGTATTGATTATTAATTTATTGTTAATTAATTATTAATTGGTAATTCATTTTTATTAATTGGTTAATTGATAAATATTTTAATGCATTAAGTTATTACTCGGAGCGGGTTTTGGGTTTATAGGGGAATAGGGTGGGAAGTAATTTAATTGTAATTAAGTAATTATTGAAATTATTTTTGGTATTGAAAATTAATTGGTTGTTAATTAATTATTATAAGTGATAAATTTTTCATAAATACTATTTATTGGTATTTTTACTTAATTATTACATATTTTGTGATTGGTAAGTAATTTTAATTATTTGTTTTATTGGTATTGATAATTAATGTATTCTCATTTAAATATTAAATCATTACTTTTCCTACTGTTGCACTCACTGGAGTGGGAATAGTAATTTTTACCCCATCTCTATTCAATGCTTTTCCTACTGTTGCACTCACAGGAGTGGGAATAGTAATTTTTACCCCTACGCTATCCAACGCTTTCCCTACTGTTGCACTCTCTGGAGTGGGAATAGTAATTTTTAGTACTACGCTATCCAACGCTTTCCCTACTGTTGCACTCACTGGAGTGGGAATAGTAATTTCTACCCCTACGCTATCCAACGATTTCCCTACTGTTGCACTCTCTGGAGTGGGAATAGTAGTTTTTACCTCTACGCTATCCAACGCTTTCTCTACTGTTGCACTCTCTGGGGTGGGAACAGTAATTTTTACCCTTACGCTATCCAATGCTTTCCTTACTGTTGCACTCACTGGAGTGGGATTAGTAATTTTTATCCTCCCGCTATCCAACACTTTCCCTACTGTTGCATTCACTGAAGTGGGAATAGTAATTTTTACCCTCCCGCTATGCAACGCTTTCCCTACTGTTACAGTCACTGGAGTGAGAATAGTAATTTTTACCCTCCCGCTATCCAACACTTTCCCTACTGTTGCACTCTCTAGAGTGGGAATAGTAAGTTTTTACCCCTACGCTATCCAACGCTTTCCCTACTGTTGCACTCACTGGAGTGGGAATAGTAATCTTTACCCCTACGCTATCCAACGCTTTCCCTACTGTTGCACTCTCTGAAGTGGGAATAGTAGTTTTTACCCCTACGCTATCCAACGCTTTCTCTACTGTTGCACTCTCTGGGGTGGGAATAGTAATTTTTACCCCTACGCTATCCTACGCTTTCTCTACTGTTGCACTCACTGGAGTGGGATTAGTAATTTTTATCCTCCCGCTATCCAACACTTTCCCTACTGTTGCACTCACTGGAGTGGGAATAGTAATTTTTACCCCCTACGCTATCCAACGCTTTCCCTACTGTTGCACTCTCTGGAGTGGGAATAGTAATTTTTACCCTCACGCGATACAACGCTTTCCTTACTGTTGCACTCACTGGAGTGGGAATAGTAATTTCTACCCCTACGCTATCCAATGCTTTCCCTACTGTTGCACTCTCTGGGGTGGGAATAGTAATTTTTACCCCTATGTTATCCAACACTTTGCCTACTGTTGCACCCTCTGGAGTTGGAATAGTCACCATTGAGTCACTAGGCACAGGTTCTACAGGTCTGGAGTTGTCTTTTAATAATTTAGGCAAATTGATTTGTAGATATGGAGCAAACTCGTAATGATGACTGATGGGGTTCATTTGCTGGGTGCATATAGGGGTGAAGTGCCGTGGTCCTTTGAACAGACTATAGGTGTTGGAATAGGTTGAGGATAAAGAGAAAGAATAGATACTGAGGAGGATAGAGAAATGCTTGCCAATATGAGTTGTTAAGTGAGAAGAAGCAGAGGTGGCTGTCCAGATGATTTGTTAGAAATTCTCTCATACAGTGCCTAATTTCTGTCTTTCCGCAGCAGAGCAGCTGGGCAGGAACGGTGGGATAGTGAAAGGTGTCAGTGTTGGAAGAAAGACTAAGCTAAAGCAGTGTAAGGAAGAGGGGGAGGATAGGAGAGTGCAAGAGAGGGGGCAACACGAAGGAGAGGAGAAGAGAGAAGAGAGAGTGAAGAGAGTGAGTGCAAAAAAGCAGAAGTGTGAGAAAAAGAGGGAAGAAGAAAAGAGGCCAAAAAAGATGTGAAAGAATGAATGGAAGAGGGCAAGACATAAATGGAAAGGTGGAAACTGGTATGAGGGTACTATAAGAAGGAGAAAGGCAGGAGAAGAGAGTGTGAGAACAAGATTATAGGGAAACAAGGGAACAACGGGTTGAGGAACAAACAGAGAAGAATGAAGAAAGGAGCAAGAATGCACATGATTGATAGAGGCAAGTTTAGTAGAGAAAAGAATGCTGTGGAAATTGTAAATCTTCATGCAACAAGTATATATGGAAGGGGGAGAAGAGCAGGGATATGGAATAACGAATTGGGTAGGAGAAATAAGGGAATGAGGAGCACATCTGAGAAAAGATACAGAAGAATATATGGGGAAGTAGCTGAGGAGGATGCTGCAAGAGAGATGTGGGAGAGCAAGATCGCAAGAGAGGAAAGTAAAAAATAGATGAGAGCAAGAAAGAGATAAAAGGGAAGATGGGCGATTCCACACTGTCCTAAACAATTATATATTCCACATCCCTGTTGCTATTTTCATCACATTATCATCCGTCCTGAAATCAGGTGTGCTCCTCCTTTTCTGGACGCAGTTGTCAGAAGTCTAGTTCTATATCGATTCCAGTCTTTCTTCAAAGTTTCAAATTTCCAAACTGGCCAGTTCCTGTTTTTGACACTTCAAGCATCTGAGAAAAATACTTTTGTAAAGTCCTCAGAATTCCACACCACCTAGTCGTGGCCGTAATTCAGAACCCTTTGATGATGATCATTCTATCTATCTTGGACTCCCTGACAAAACAATTTGTTTTTCATGATTTCTCGCTATAATTTTACGTGGTTCAAGAAAGTTATCATACATAATTGAAAACTGTATACATTTGAAGAATTCACCCCTTCAATCCCAATCCTTTTCAGACAGGATGACATGGAAACCAAAATTACTTTCATAGTATCTAAGACATCAAACAAAAGAAGGCATGACTAACAAGGAGATATTTATAGCAATGGATTTTGAATAAAGAGTGCTGATTAGATCTTCGCTTGACTTGTCAGATTCCTGAGTTTTGTTCTTTTATTTTATGTTTTTCTTCTCCTCGTTTTTCAAGAACGGTGGTAGTTGTAGGTTTGATTTGGTAGCAGAGCCGAGTTCTGAATATAGACAGTTAAACTAATCTAGTCCTAAATTCACAACTGACTCCACCAGCAAACATTGTTGCTTGTAGGAAAGCAGTAATGACAAAGGTTTAAGTTTACTCATTTGATGGAAGCAACTTCCAACAGAATTCACCACCTGGGCCTCTAATGTCATGCCAATGTCAATTGCAAACAAGCATTAAAAATGCAATAGGTCTCGCCTTTCATTAAGTTAAAGCCATTTGCTTTGCTATACAATACCATTAGCAAAGCAAATGGCTTTAACTTAATCAAAGGTGAGACGGATTGCATTTTCAATGCTTGTATATTCTTGTCACAGAGTGTTTTTAGGGGTTAGTCCAGACTGGGCCTGTGCCACAACAGGAGATCAAAGGAGATATGCAGGACCCACCTTCTGTGTGTGCTGGAAAACAACTTTTCCACCCAAGATAGGTATCCTAGAGTTGTTTCGCAAGTGGATCATGTACAGTCGCTCCCCAGTAGGAATGTTGACCTTGGAATAGTTGAACTCCTCTTTGAACTGTCAATGATTTTATCTTTATCAGTGCAGTCCTTATGGTCCAAGGTGTAGTAAGTGCTGACCCCACCTCGATACCATGACAAGACAGTGGGATGACAAAGTGTTGCATGCACAAGTCCGTCAAGTGAGAGAAAGCCACGTGTTACTGAACGCAACTGCAGAGACCATTCCGCATTTTAAAGCAAAGTACACTGCACTGAAGTCGTGTAGCTGGCAGTGTTGCGCTGTCTTAATTCATATCCTAAAATAACCTTTTAAACAATGGACAATTGTGACTTTTATAAAAAGAGGATAAACATCACTCTCGTAAAAATCAAACGGTAAAGTCCTGTAACTCCCTCACCGAGGCACAAAAAGATACACAGAAAGGTGCAAAGTACAAAGGCATGGCTACCCTTGGGCTTGTCATCATGAGAATGGGAGTTTTTCCAATCCAAAAAAGCATTTACAATGCAATAGTTCTCCCAAAGACATTGTTTTAGCTTTTGGCATTGAAAATGTTATTGTTTTTTTTTCTGTTCATGAAGCATTAATCAAGTAATGGTGTTGTAAATGACAATGTCTTTTACCCCCTGTCGACCCCCTCATACAGACATACATAGAAACCACACTACAAACGGGCACATATGCTTGAACACACTGAGAAACACACGCACCCTGTGAGACAGACACACTAATACATAGAGGCACAGGTGCACGGGTGCACCAAAGCACGTGATCACACACACAAGCACACTGAGTCACAGGCACACTGAAGCTTTGGGTCTAAATGGCCCTGTTCAAACCTGGCTGAAGCCTGACTGCTTCCCTCCCTGTCCGACCATCATTCTGAAGGTTGATAAGAAGAAGGATTACACAACCCCAACTCAGTCACGCTGTTACTTTATTTGAAAGGTTTTATATAGCGCTGGCTAGACCCATGGGTATCAAAGCGCTTTACATGAGCAGAAGAAATCCATGAAGAAAACAGTTGTTCTGGTTAAACACAAGCAAGCAAGTACAATACAGCAATAAGTTGACAAAAAGGGTCAAAAAGCAATTTACATGAGCTTTCTGGCACCCAAGGGTGCACAAAAGGGAGAGCATTGAAACGCTCAGATAGAACAAAACCCAGGGAGTCCTGTTGCGCAAACACACGGGGATCTCTGAAGTGTACGCCGGAAGCGTCGGAGCATGTGTACACCCCTGTAGCGCGCACCATGTCTGACAAACACTACGCAGGGGTGCTTCGGACCCCATGGACAGTACAGGGTCCGGGAAAGGGAGAGACCCAATGCACACGAAACCTACGGAGCCCTGTAAGCACATCATGGGGAGACCAGAGTTGCACCTGTAGAGTTGGGGAGGGCCCTAGGCCCGCATGGTGGGCAGCAGCAATAACCTGACACAGACACCAGTTAGGGGTAGTGGGAATGGCCCCGAGCACGTGCGCTTGGCCCCTTTTATTGCCAGCATCATGTGACACCATGACGTCTGTGGTGGGTGGGTGTCAAGTGTAATACAAACACTCTTGAACACTAGACCGTGTTCAGGCTCGGACTCTACATCCCTCCCATTTTTTAATTGCAAAAACCCACATACAGAAATCAACCTGTGGGAAAAACAAACTGTATCAGGATGCAGTAAAGTGTTCAACTTCCGCTGAGTCCTTTTATCCGCCGCTGCTTGGAATCACAGATGATGTTCAATCTGCTGCGGAGAGCGTCAGTTCACAGTGGCACCGGTTTGGGGGTGCTCGATGGAACCAGTCTATGGACGATTTCTGCGACAAGATTGTCCTCACAGTCCTGCTTTTACTCACTTCCATGGCGACGGGTGCAGTTAGAGTTCTTGTGGTTCGCCGGGGAATGATGCACGATTTCCGGTCTCGGCCTTAGCTTCACGTGTAGTCTGTGTCCTACTTGGCAAAAAGCAGATCCGTTGCAAGGCATCCCTCTCACTAGGATGACCCCTCTCGTCGGTGTTCCCCTGCCACGGGATATCCTTGAGGTCCTCTCTCTCGGATTTGCGCTGGGCTGGATGTGCCACATCAGGTTGCTCCTGCGCCGCCGTCAGTGGGGGTATGTAGCAGACCATGTGCCTCACCTCAGATTCCGCAGCCTCGTCCCGAGGTAGCTGTTGGTTTCTGTCTTTGCTTGCGATGTCTTCGCCCTCCCCGGACCTTTCGGATGGGCGTCGGAGGACCGTCTCTCGTCGTGGGGACATGCATCCCGGAGGCCTCTGCCCCTGAGTCACCACGGCTGGCATGTGTCCAGTGCCCGTGTGACCCCAAAGGTGGATGTCACGAACGGTCTCGCTTGCTCCTCTCCGCAGATCCTGGGTGTGCGGAAACATCGTCTGTCAGCTGGTCTTCTTTGCCACTGGTGTTCTTCCGGCCTCGTGTTCCTCGCACCATTGTCCTGGCACTGTCGCCTTCCTTCTCTTCGGGAGTGTGAGTGGTCTTCCTGCACTCCTCTCTCTTTCCTTAGTTGGTTCACCGTGGGGACGTTGCTTCGCACTGACTTCTCCTTCTACTCTTAACGGTGGCAACAGGCCACATGGATATGCTTCCTTCCTTTTCACGGTGGCAGACGTGCCACTCAGATCTCTCCTTTTCTTCCTTCCTTTTCACAGTGGCAAACGTGCCACTCGGATCTCTTCATTTCTTCCTTCCTTTTCGCGGTGGCCAGACGTGCCACTCGGATCTCTCCTTTTCTTCCTTCCTTTTCGCGGTGGCAGACGTGCCACTCGGATCTCTCCCTTTCTTCCTCCTGCATCGCGACATCACTTGGACCGATCTTGTGTCTTCACTCCTGACCTGGGTCCTCCATGCAGTGCGCGCACGCTGCATGTGTACCCCTGGTCTTGTCCCCGTCGGGGACACGTTCTCCTTCTTCCTCAGCAGCCAGAGTTGGTGTCGCGAACCTTCTTTTCTTGATGCTTTCTTTTCTTGATGCTTGTTGGTGACGTTCGGGGGTCCACGTCCGTAGACCTTTTCGTGGTTGAACGTCCTAGACCGGTTGGTGGTCCACTTCTGCCGATGCCTGGCAGGTTGCTTTCGGTCGTCCTGTCGGACTTCGCGCTACAACAGTTCCTGGGGGACCCGTTGTGGGTCAGCACTTGATGGGCGATCATTCTGCGGATCGGCTCTTGGGAGGTGCCACGTCGTGTGGTCGTGCGTGATAGTTGTTCTGCGCGATGGCGCTGCCTGCGCTCTTCTTTCGCTTGCGGTGGCTGTGCGTCGCCACGTGGCGCGTTGTTTGCGCACTTACTGTTCAGGGTTCTGGGACGCCTGTTGCATGACGTTGGGTACTTGCTGCTTTGGCTGTCGTCAGGTACTTGATGCTTTGGACCGTTGGCGGGAGTAGTTGATGCTGCGGTGAGCGCCTGTGGCCACAAGGCGTCGCTGCTCTCTCCGTCCTTTGATCACGGCAGTCTTTTCCCCGGACGTTCTTCCAGCGCTTGGCAGTCGTTTCCTCCAGACGTCCTGTGAGTGCTTGGATGCCTAGTGAGGCGTCCGCGCTTCTTCCCACGTCGCGTTGGAAGTGGCAGCCGCCGACTCCTTGCTGGTGTGTGTGGGTGTCTTCTGCGCTGTTGCGCACTTACTTGCTGCGTGAGTTTAGATGCTTTACCGGGGCGCTACTCAATCAGTTGCCCCTTGCTGCTGCTGAGTTCCCTTGCGTTGTGCAATGCTTGTTTTAGTTCTTGTGGATGTAGGTGCACTTTTGCATTTGGCCACTGGGTGGCAGTGATTGCTGGATTTGGTAGCAGCTTGTCTTGTGGGTCTTGTCTTCCCTGATGTGCACTCTACTGTTTCTCCCAGTGCACAGGGGGCTGGGGCTGCTGCTGGGAACTTGTTTCCAACTGTCCTTCAAACTGTCCTCCCGGTGAGTCTCTTCCTTTTCATTTATGGGGGCAGAAATGCAAAATGTTCTGAAGCTTGCCGGGTGCACCGGCACTTTCCATTTAGAGCTGTGGCACATAGGAGTGTCTGTGCGTGGCAGCCAGTGTCCCTGGGCACAGTTATGGTTGCTTTCAGCAGTGCTGGCCGCTTATAGGCGTTTCATTATTCTGGCAGGTGGGGGCATATTTGTGTCAGCGCCCGCGGCGTTCAGCTCCACTTTTCGCTCGCAGCCCACCCCCGCAGCTCCTCATTGCACACGCTGCGCGGGGCGGGGAAAAGTCGACATTGCCCTCGGAGCTTACTGGCTCTGTTCCGACGCTGTCCTGCTGCTCTCCGGGGGCTTGGGAGAGGGGCTGATGTTTGCGGCAGTGTGGTGTGTCACTGTGCGGGGTGAGCACCCGCTTGTGGGGACATTGTGGTGTAGATGCTTCCCTCAGGTGAGGGGGGGGGAGCGCGTCGCTCCTATCACTTTGCCTTCGGGCGGGGGCGCTTGAGGCAGGCCGCGGGTAGGCTCCGCCGGCTCTGCCTATTTACACGCCGGTAACGATCCGGCCCTGCAGGCTCCACTTTCCGGTCTCCCGCCGCAGCAGCTTCACTTTGCACATGCTGCGCGGCGGGGACCTGCCATGCTTGTTGTAGGCCGCGGGTGGGCTCCGTTGGTTCTGCAGTAGTGCGTGTCCTTTGTCGGGGGTGCCGCGGGTGGGCTCCGCTGGCACGGATTGTAGTGTCTTTGTTCGGGAGCCACCGGCGGGCCGCGGGTGGGCTCCGCTGGCCCGGATCACGTTGCGAGGGGGGTCGGGAGGCGGTTAGCTACTCTGCTCCCTCCCCCTCGTTGTTTGTGGTGATTGCGGGTCCGGCCACACTGTTTTCCACGCCGCCTTCAGTCTCTGTGCCCCGCCGCTTCTAAGCACACACGCGGCGGGGGACGACTCGGGCAGGCCGCAGGTGGGCTCCGCTGGCGCTGCTTATTTATTGTCACAGTTCATGGCGGGCCAGATGCTCCGTCGCGGTCGCGGCGGGTGGGCTCCGCCCGGCCCGTGCACCTCTCCGGTGGGGGTCTTCAGCCTCGCGGCCGTCGCAGGTGGGCTCTGGGCGGTCCGCTGTTGCTTGGTGGCACTCGTTGGTGGCGGTCGATGCGGGTGGGCTCCGGTCGGCTTGCTGTGGGGCGCCGACGTGCCCACCGGCTTCACGGCGCGTTGCGCCTCGCTACAGGGAATGCCCTCTAGGCGGGCAGCTCTCTTCCCCTTTTTCTCCTTGTTCAGCCGAGGGTAGTGGCACGCATGGGCTGCACTACCGGCCTCGTCGCCATTGTAGAGTTGGGGAGGGCCCTAGGCCCACATGGTGGGCAGCAGCAATAACCTGACACAGACACCAGTTAGGGGTAGTGGGAATGGCCCCGAGCACGTGCGCTCGGCCCCTTTTATTGCCAGCGTCATGTGACACCATGACGTCTGTGGTGGGTGGGTGTCAAGTGTAATACAAACACTCTTGAACACTAGACCGTGTTCAGGCTCGGACTCTACAGCACCCACTCCACTGGGGGCACCTGTAGACCACAGACAGTACAGAGTCCGAGGAACGGAGAGGACCGAATGCACACAGGGGAGCACAGATGCACACAGAGACATAGGGAGCCCTGCAGCTGACCCACAGGGGAAGTCTGCTACACACAAACTACACAGGGGCGCATTGGCAGTGAGTTAGGGAGGGACTCAGTTCACATGGGGTCAAGAGAGACCCTCAGTTCACTCACACGGGAGCATTGATATACAGAGGCATAGGAAGCCCTGATCTGCGCGCGCACACACTGCATATTGGAGCCCAGAGTGTACACAACCGGGTCTGAGGGGAAAGCTGTGGTGATCGCAGAGACTGGGCAGACTTCAAGTGCACAAACATGGTACATATACATCGAGCCAGAGCACACATGCACTACGCAAGGGAGCCAAGGAGCACACTAACAATACAGAGTGAGGGATGCTGTAGAGGTCAGGTGCAAACGTTTTTTTTTTAAGTTTGATTTTATTGAAGAATAAAGAAATGGAGGGAGGGGAGGAAAGGGGGAAAGTAGTAGTTACAATGGATATATAAATGAAATAGGCAATACAATAAAATTCTCATGAAATTCAAACATAACAAGCATGAGGATTTATGAACATATCATATAAATACGAAGTAAAGATATAGTACAGTATAATATAATGAAACTAAAATTATAATCACAAAATTAAGGCAAAGGAAAAATCATGGGGCTTTGCGTACTTCAACTGTGCTAGAATCTGGAGAGGGAGCACAGGAGCAGAGGAAGAAAATTATGTCACTAAAGGAAGCCAAACCAGGTCGCGTTTAATTGCTAGGGAGATGGGGGATACATAGTTGGTATCTAAACGGTGATGAAAGCAGACTGCATTCCACCAAGATTGGTAGGAGATATTTGCAGCTTGCTTCCAGTTAGAAGTAATGGTATGGAAAGCTACAGCTATGAAAATGTCAAGTAATAGATAGTGGCGTGGAGATTGAGGTAGATCCGGTGAAAGAGAGACAAGAAAAACCTGTGAGGGTGAAAAGGGAACTTGAAAACGGAAAATCCTTTGTATTTGCTTCCAAACTAGGTTCCAGAACTGGGAAATAGGAGGACAATCAAATAACATATGTTTGAGATCTGCAAAGGAACAGGAGCATGACCAACAAGTAGAGGGGGATTCTGATGAAAAGCGGGACAAAGCAAGTGGGGTAAATAAGGTTCTGTTATAAATTATAAATGAAATATAACGTTTGGGTAGTATTAGCAGCTCTAGAGGTTTTATGAAGTTTAGTCCATATTTTATCCCAAAGAGATACTGGCCAGTCCTGAGAAAGATCCGATTCCCAGGCATTCTCGATTTTAGACTTTAGTCTATCATTGGTGGAACGGAAAGAATTGTATAGAGCTGAAGCAGATGGTGAGGCCTCCAACAATAGGGAAGTGGGTTTACGTTCTGAGGGAACATCATTGGAAGATGATAAGGAACGAAGGTACAAGATCAGGACTGGATAGAGGGCAGTGTGTTGAGCTCGAGCAGAAGCTGGTAATGAGGAAGAGGTTTGAAGAGCTTGAAAGGAGAGAGGAGTACCATGAGAAATTAATTGAGAGATCCAGCATAATCCTCGAGAATGCCATGTTTGGTGCGATTACGGATGTTGAGAAGCGAATTGTTCCTGATCGGTTGCTCGTGAATAGAAAGAAGGGAAGGGTAAGATGAAGATAAGTAGGGAAGAAGGAGAGTGCGGGAGTGAGAAATAACAGGTGTACGAAGACGGGCTAAAGGTGATGTAAAGGCCATGAATTCGCGAAAGGTGAAAGGGGAAATAAAGGAGTACTCCATACTCAACCAAACAGGAGGATAGTGAGAAAGATCAGAAGAGAACCAACGGATTGATTGTTTCAGAGAGAAGGCTCGATGGTATTGCTTAAAGTCAGGAAAGCGTACCCCAGAGTGAGCTTTGTCCTTACGTAAGAAGGTAAGAGCTAGCCCGGGATGCTTACCATTCCACAAAAAGTTAAGCAGTAAAGAATCGATCCTTTTAAAGAAAGAAATTGGGATGTGTAAGGGAAGCATGGAAATAGTATAAACAAGAAGGGGGGGATAGCATCATCTTGATAGAGTTGAGCCGACCCCACCAGGACAAGAAGAGTGGATTCCATCGATTAATAGCGCCTCCATTTTCTTGTAAATGTAATCAAAGTTTAGTTTAAGAGTATCAGGCAAGAGAGGAGCGAACCAAACACCCAGATATTTGATTTTAGATGGCTGCCAAGAAAAACAGGTTTGAGAAAAGAAATGTTTCTGGCAGAGAGGATTTAAGGGTAAAATGTCACACTTATCAGCGTTTAAGCGATAGCCAGAAACCGCAGAAAAGGAAGAGACTTGCTGAAGAAAAAGGGGAAATAGAGGAGAGAGGATCCGAGCAATAAAAAAGAATGTCATCAGCATAAACCGAGAGTTTAACCTGATGAGATCCAAATTGAAAACCAGAAATGGTATCATCCAGACGAATCTTAGTAAGGAAAGGTTCCAGAGCTAAAACAAAAAGCAAAGGAGACAAAGGGCAGCCCTGTCGAACTCCCCTATGTAAAGAAAAATAGTCCGATGACATTCCGTTAACAAAAATGGAAGCCTGAGGGTCGGAATAAAGTAGAGAAACAATAGAGATGAATTTGGAAGGGATGCCGATCCAGCGCAAAGCCTGAAACATAAAATCCCACCCAATCCTATCAAAGGCTTTCTCCGCGTCTAAAGAGATAGCCGCAAAAGGAAGATTCATAGAGGAAGCCTTGTTAAGGAAAACACGAGAATTGTCCGATGAGAGGCGACCCTTAACAAAACCCGATTGTTCGGGCCCAATCAAATCTGTTAAAAAGGGATCTAATCGTGGCGCTAATAACTTAGCTAGGATCTTATCATCAGTATTGACCAGGGATATTGGTCTGTAGTTCTTGCATAAGGAATGATCTTTATCCTCCTTAGGGATCAAACAGATCAAAGCCTGCTGAAAATAACCGCTTGAAGAGCCCGTTCCAAGAAAGGATTGAAATAAGAGTAAAAGCTTAGGAAGAAGGAGAGAAGCGAAGTGACTATAAAATTCGATAGTGAAACCGTCAGGGCCTGGAGATTTCCTGTGACGCAGTTTAGACACAGTGAGAGAGATTTCAGATAATGAAACATCTCATTCCAGAGGGAGAAAATCAACATAAGAAACCGGAGGAGAGGGGAGCGATCGAAAGTAAGAAAGAAGATCAGCAGAATCCGGGACCTGTTCGGGGGTATATAAATTGTCGTAAAACTTGACAAATTCAGCAAGAATGTCCTTATCCTTAAATGTAGATTCTCCAGAAGAAGTTCTAATGGAGGCAATGTTAGTACGCTCCTTTCTTATCTTTAGGTAATTGGTTAGGAGTTTCCCCATCTTATTCTTGCCTCCATAGTAACGAGAGTTACATTTTAGTAAGAGATTAGAGGCAGCTTCTGTTGTAAATTTGTTAAAAGAGATTTTTGCTTCAATAAGTGCCTTAAGGGAAGACTCAGATTTAGAAGCATAATAAGCAAGTTCTAAAGTTTTAATGTCAGCTAAGATTTTCTCAGACTTGAGCTCACGGAGTTTCTTCCGTCGAGCAACAAAATTGATAATAAAACCCCTAGAGGCTGCTTTAAAAGAGTCCCAAACCATGACAAAAGGGGAGTTAGGGGTGTGGTTTAGCAGAAAAAATTCAGAGGCAAAGGCGTTAAATTCAGAAGAAAAGGTGGGATCCAAAAGTAAAGCATTATTGAAGCGCCATCTGCCGGGATGGTGAGAAAAAGGGAGTAAATCAATGTCCACAAAAACCGGAGCATGGTCAGAAAGCAGAATGGAACCAATTTCAGAGCGAATAGCATGTTGGGATAGGGATTTACTAAGGAAAATGTGATCAATGCGGGACTGGGATTGGTGGGGAGGGGAGAAAGAACTGTATTCTCTAAGGTCAGGATTACACAATCTCCAAATATCTACCAAAGCACTGTTTTGAAAAGCATTCACAAACTGAGTATGCATCCTAGAGGGGACAAATTTGACATTGGAATGACGATCTAGGAAGGTATTAACAACCTGGTTACAATCACCTCCGAGAAGTATGTAATCCCCAGAGAGAGAGGACAACTTAGCAGAAAGAGAGGGCCAGAAGGATCTATCAATCCCAGTAGGAGCGTACACATTAAAAAGAGTGAGAGGAATATTGTCTATAAGCAATGTAACAATAACCCAACGACCGTCTACATCACATTCATGAGAGATTGAAGAAACATTTAACTTTTTATGTAACAAAATTACAACACCATTCTTCCTGGAAACTGTGGGAGAGCAAACAACATGACCCACCCAACAACGCTTAAGTTTTAGAGCCTCTGCTTCAGAGAGATGAGTCTCCTGGAGGAGGGCAATATCAGTCTTTAGTCTTGCTAAATGTGATAGAACTCGTTGCCTTTTAATGGGATTATTCAATCCCTTAACGTTCCATGTCATTACACGGAATGAAACAGTAAAGAAAAACAACTATCAGCAACATGCTTATTAATACATAAGAATGAACTGAAAGAATTGAGAAAAATGCAAACATAATGATGAGGAGAAAGGGAGAAAGGAAGGGAGAGATAGGAAAGAAAAAAGTAATGAATGGGCTAAAAAGGAGAAAAATGGAAAGAGAAGAACCATTGCAACAGAGAAAATATTGAGTTCGAGAAAAAGAAAGAGGAAGTAAAGGGAGGAGAAAGGGGGAAGAGAAGGAAAGAACAGAGAGAAGAAAATCTGTCAGGAGAACAGGTGCAAAAGAATAGGATAAAAGGACAGACATAAGAACGAACAAGAAGACAGTACATGTCCAAAAAGAACGACTGAAATACATACTTATGAAAACGAAAAAACGCAAAAACGAGGATGGGAAGGTGGCGTCGGGAGACAACAGCGACAACATCCAGAGCGGACATCAAACCTCTAATACCATGAGTCCAAATGCAGCATATAGAACAATATGATACAGCAGGTTAAAAAGAGAGAGGGAAAGGGGAACATCTGCAAAAAACAAGAGAAAACAGACTAGTGAATAGAGGAGTGTATCAAAGAAAACAGGAAAAGTAACTAAATCTGAACAATGAAGACACAAAAGAATAAAATAACGATTGTAATGGGAAATATTAGGAAATCACAACGTCAGCATCAATAAAGAGACATCAGGACCATAGCCCAACAAGGACAAAGAGACAGTAGGTCCCGTCAACCAGGATTGGAGACATCCATAACGTCTGAACCATGTCGTCGAAAAAAACTCTTGCAAGGCTGCAGGATCATCGTAGGTGGTCATTCTGTCCTTATATGTGACCTTGAAAAGGCAAGGATGGAGGAGACCATATCTAGCATTGAGTGCCCTAAGCTGAGGTCTCAAGTCCAAAAACTTCTTCCTCCGATCCGCGGTAGTCTTGGAAACATCTTGCGATAGAAACAGGCGGTGACCTTCCCACATGATCTGCTTCTTGAGCTTGGCAGCTGAAAGGACCTGTAAAAGGTCAGTGAATTGCAGGAATAACATGATGACACCTCTAGGTTTGCTAGCGACCCTGGGACCAAGGCGATGAGCCCGTTGGATATTGACGGAGACTAAGGCCGGAGCGTCCAAGATCTTGGCGAGAAAGGATTGGAAGAAAGTGTTAGGATTAGACCCCTCTGTAAGCTCTGGAAGTCCATATAAGCGTAGATTGTTCCTACGATTCCTGTTTTCCAAATCCTCTGTCTGGCCTTTAAGGAGGAGTATCTCCGCCTCCAGAGATGGGATGTGAGAACAAGAAGATTGCAGAGAATCTATCGTAAGTTCCAGAGTCTGAACGCGTGAGTCCAAAGAAGACCATTTTTCCTGCATAGCCTGCATGTTTTTGGTGGTGGCTTCCATAAAAGGTTTAAATGCACGTTCTTCCAAAATGACTTCCATAGAGGAGGGTGATGAGTTGCCCCCTGGGGATGGAGGATCTTTCTTGAGACGTTTAGAAGAATTTAAGGATGACGGCGCCGTGCCTTTGCCACGTTCTTTCGGGATGGCTCCGCGTGTTGAAGCAGCTTTTGATGGCGCGTCGTCTTCCATGTTTTGGTAAGGAGAATCCGAATCTGAGCCAGCCGGCAAAGCAGAGGAGGAAGCCAGTTTTAGAGTACAAATTTTCCCCATAAAAAACTGGAAAGTCAGGTGTAGATAAGCAAGCCGCCACAGATGAGGAAAGCACTACTATTAACACAAAGTAATGGAAGAACAAATGAGACTGAATTGAAGTCACTTGAAGGCCAAGCAGGGCGGACTTATGCGGGCCAGACAGGGTTATGCAGAAGTAAAGTGGTTAGAGGATATGTGTAGAAGTATACATTGAAAGCCTGTGAAGGCAAACCCTGAAGCAACAAAAACCATCGACAATGAGTGCCACTGCAGGACTCAAAAAGCGTTAGAGAGGGTCTATATGGCAAAAATCACAAGCCATAGAAACTCTACTGAGCTGAATGTTGAGAGGAAAAAGCAGGCAATATATGGAGGTTAGTAATGGAGGACATAGGCAGTGCGTAGAGTAATGTTTAGACCGTTGATAAAAAAGTCCTCTGAAGGAGAAAAGGCCAGAAGAGAAACAGACAACATCTGTGCCAGGTCACCAACGGCTTCCAATGAAGAATAGTATATCTGAAAGATTTGCAGACATCTTATGAATCATAGTCCCTCAGGAATACACAGCCAGCTCAAGAAAAGTAGATAGAAGGGGGAAAAACAGGACCCTTTGCGAAGTATGGAAGAAGCGCAGTGTAGGCAGCAAACAATGATGAGGGATTCAAAAATGCACTAAAAGAGCAAGCTGTGATAAGCAGAGAGATTTTCTGAAGAGCTGAGGGATTTCACAAAATGGCGGGCGAAGCCGTAAATGCCAGGTCGCATCAAGTGTAAAGGGAAAGAAATGTCCAGAAGCAACACCAGGCTGGATGTAGGGCTCACCTCTTATGCAGGGCCATATTCAGTATACTTGGTTCATTGTTGCGGCATATCAGGAATTTCCCAGCCGGCTGCCGTGAGGAAAACACGGCCGGCGCACAAAATGGCGGCCGCAATCGCCGGAATCTGCACCTCCGTGTAAGTGGTGGAGTTCGATGAGGAACCGGGAAACAAAGAGGGCAAACAGCACAGCTCACGTTCCGGTCCACATATCAGCCGCAAGACAGCGTGAAAACCCCTTCCACGCTGCAAAGAAAAGATGTTGCGCCGAGGTTTGTGCCGGAGTTCCGGAGCTACGCCGCCATCTTGGCAGGCGCTCAAGCCACGCCCCCGTCAGGTGCAAACTGACCCGGGGAGACCAGCAGAGCGCCCACATACTAAAGGGGCGCGTGGAGAGATGTGGTGGACACAGAACCCCGTGAGCCCCGCGGCTCGCACACATGAGCTCTGGAGCACGCACCGCCCTAAGAAACTGTGTGTTTTTGCAGTCATAGAAGGCTTGCTAATGCGCACAGAGGCCCAACACAGACAGACGGCGGGAGAGCACTTTTTAAAAGCTTTAAAAACTGCCTGAGTACTGCTGCCAGTAAAACAACCAGTCCCAGTGGGCGGGGCCAAAAGTGTACAGGGCGGTAACAATAAAAAGCCTCCTTAACAATAGAATGCCAGCATTTAGCCTAAGCTATGACGCGAGCCAATGGGAAGAGGGGCGGGGCTTCAAGTCCCCTTCCTCAACCATATTGATTTCAAGAAGCTCTTGAATGCCGAGAGCAGCGCTTGCGCGCTGCTATCTCCAACCGTGTCTGAAAAAGGACCAGACTGCCCTTGTAAAATGTTCACACTGGCCCTACACTGCAGGAGGCCACATCTAGGTTGTGGCTGTGGTGCAATGACTGGATCATGGAAGACCATTTAGCTCTGAAACCAACCCCTTAATTTGCATCCACAAGGGGGGATTAGTTAATAGGCCATCTGTTTGTTAACAGTGTACCTAGATGTGTCACCAATATGGGTCTTTTTATATCCTATGTACACTTCAGCCATTTGATTTTATTCCATACACAAAACCTCATAGATTCTATTTTTTCTTAACAATGGTAAGAAATAACTTCAGACATAGCAATGAATATTATAAACACACCCCGTTTCCTAATACACTGACAGTGGTAACCAGAGATGCTGAATTCAATGTTAAAAAACTGCTCATTTTTGTAAGACATTATCAGGTTCTTTCTGAAATAAGGTGCAAATTTCACGGCGGACAGAAGATTTCCCCGATACACATCTACCCAGTGACACGTGGAGACTTTGTGGAAGGGATGCCGATTAGAAATGAAAAAAAAAGCATACATTATTCCCCCTTCCGAACAGGAATACCTGAAGTAGTAAGAGTACATCCCCAGGAGAGTTTTCCAAACCAATAAATAGAAGAAACTCAACATGAGGACCGAAGAGCAGTTACCATAGACAGTGCTCACCATGGCAAGAACACACTCAGTTCCACACTGTAGTTCATAAATAGGCTTTCCTGTTTTCAGTTTCTATTTTTGGTAAATTCTGGTGGGGTTTTTTCAGTGTTTTCAATATCTTAAAAAACAGTCGTTATCAGTGGTTACACATTTTCGCGCCACTAAAAACAACAGAAAAAGTGTTTTTCCGGTGTTTATGGAACGTTTTGCTTTTATTATTGCTTGCTTTCTGCACTGAAAGAACATGATATATAGACAGTGTACTTATAGTGTATATGAGGTCCAAATAGATTTTTGCAAATTAATCCGTTTGTAGTACACCATACAATACTTCTTCAGTGAGTCTTTGGGGCATGTGTGCTCGCTCTTTCCTTCCCATGTAAACTTCTGTGAAAAGGCCCTTTTCAGCATACCATCTAACAAGTGGCAAGGATCTACTACAGGGAATCACTTCAGCTCGGGTATCAATTTTGACAGGTCATCACACAACTTTTTTATATATGTAGCTGAATCACTGCAAATACAAACAATATAACTCCAATCTTTGTTGAACCTGGAAAGAACTTTTTTTGCAGAGCATTACAAGTAAAACTGCGTTCAATGTTTTCCAAAAGTCTGGTATCATGTTTTCACCACTATCCCAGATGCTTGATGATATATATACTTGTCACTATACCTTGCATTGAATGTTTAAAGCCTGAGGTGTTGGCAATTCACCTACTATCAATACTGACCCACTAGAAACTATGGTCTGATGTATTAAGGGTTTTTACCCATTCTCTGTGGGTAAATGTGATGACACATATTAGGAAAGATTTTTATGAAATCAGCCATTTTACCTATCGGTGAAAGAATCAAATGCAGCCAAAATCTCAAATATGAGTTTGATATTTCCTGATTCTCTATAGTTTATAAAATAATTAAACTAGACCTAAAACATGAAACTAAACCCTGCATCTTTAGACCAAAGGCCACAAAACTGAATAAGTAATAAAGAAGAAGAAACAATATTTTAGTGGTATCCCTAAAGAACAAAACTCAAGCAGAATAATGTTTGCCAGTCTTTCTTACTGCTACTTGTATAACAAAGTTACTTTGTATTGACCCCTTCAGGAAGAAAAACATGACTTTCACTCGGTTCTTCCTTTATTTGAATGGCATTTAGTTTGTAGTTGTCCAGGTGTTTTTTCAGTGTTTATATGTTTTCACCGGTGAGGGCTATTTTTCTTTCAATGGAGTTTTATCAGTTATTATAGGTTTAAACCTAAAACCCCACAGCCTATTCATAAACCTAGAAGTTCCGAATTTTGAACATAAGTGTGGATCTCAATAAATGAAAGCAGTAGCCACATTTGCTGTGTCAGGCCAGTAGCAGGTTCTTGGCTTGCCATTTCAGTACAGTAGACCCGATAATCACTATAATGGGTTTTAAATCTGCCTGTCTCTGTCGGCCAGTGTTTCCTTCTGACTTGCAATCCCTAAAAGAAAATAATCCCCAAAAGCCACATTAGTTTTCATTCACATTTCTTACATTTACCCTTTCTAGCTCTGTCATGCTCAGCAAACATTTAGAAAAGCAGTTTTATTGAGCTCTGGTGGTGGCACTGATGCTTTTCACTGGGTGGTGTTTCTCTTTGGTTTATCGCCGAACGGCAAGCAAGACCTTCCGGTTGAACATAAGAATAACGAATGGAAACACTGAGGCATAGCACACAGAGAAAAACAAGCGGATGTCTGATGTGGAGGAAACAATGTTCTTTGGTGAGGTATTCTGATAAAACCAAATGGAGTTATCTATACCAAAGAAGAGGACATAGAGAGCTACCAGGGCGCTGACCATCTTAGAAGCTCTCACTTCAGCACACAGGGCTGGTGGCCTCTCCGAGCTCCGTACCCCCTTCACCTGCTTTCGGTGTTT
Organism: Lissotriton helveticus; assembly: GCF_964261635.1. NCBI lineage: Eukaryota > Metazoa > Chordata > Amphibia > Caudata > Salamandridae > Lissotriton > Lissotriton helveticus. Next base: position 1,525,234,440 of record NC_136065.1, read on the forward strand.
ATACAGAGTTATTAGTATGGAGCCGCTGGCAACACTCATCCCAGTCACAATCACAACATCTCTGGCAAAGAGAATAAAATTGTTACTAACTAAAGATGCCTTATCTGGCAGAATCACAATGCAATAACTGATGCGGAAAGCATATTCCAGATTGGTCATGTTGGTGCCAGCGACAGAGAACAGCAGAGGAGCGATGCACATGGTCGCATTCATTATCAAGAGGAGAGCAATGATTGGGCCAACATACATCTGTAGCCGTACTTTCACATACATCAATGTGGAATTGGTAGACATGAGGGTCACACACTGGAAGCAGCTGAGGAGGCAGGTCAGGCAGATAGACATGGCTCGGGAGACACGTGAAGCATAAACTAATAGCCGACAGTGGGCATCAGTGAGCACATTAGGCAGTCCAAGAATATAGACGGAGGTAGGAAGCCCTCTGGTCAATAACATCACCATGTTGGAGGCTGTTAGATTCGAAAGGATCACCTCTGATGTCACTAGACCATGTCCTTTACAAGCCGTGCAGTAGAAAAAAGACAATAGTACTGAATTTCCCAGGAGCCCAGCAACGATCGCGAACAAAAAAGAAAATACTCTAATAATTTCGAAAGGATCCATTGATGGGTGAAGACTGCTTGTGGTTCACCTAAACAAGATATCAACAAAAAGTTGTTAGATTTCTGAAATGACAAAATAAATCTAGCAACCTACTTTCCTTCAAGATTCATAATTAGAGGCCATATTTCCAGTGCTTTTGTTAATATCCTATTACTTACCGGTAATCTTCATTACTCCGGGTTCTGTTGTCCTTGTCCCCTTCATACTTAACAAGTGAGATAATCTATCTTACCAACAGAAAAAAGAAAAGAAGGAATGCTGCTATCGACCCTCCCTTTCAGAGTGCATAACCGTACTTTACCCAGATTTCCTCCTGAAGCACCAAGTCCCAGATGAGGGCCGGCAAGTGCGAAGGGAGGGAGGGATGATATGAAGGGGACAAGGACAACGGGACCCGGGGTAATGAAGATTACTGGTAAGTAATAGGACATTACCACCAGGTCCCTCCTGTCCTTTTCCCCTTCATACTTAAACAAGTGAGAATACCCAAGCAGCAACCGGCCATCATCCCGCAACAAACCACCAGGACACAGAACAAAGATCAAACCCAGTGATATATTGAAAAACAGAACAGCTAGAAAGAGGAATCAGGAGCACACAGCCTGAAGCACCCCCAGACCAAAGTTAGCATCATCTCACAGAACATTCTGAATACGATAATGCCTAACAAAGGTATTAGCAGAAGCTCAAGTGGCCACCCTACAAATCTCAGACAGGGATATCCCACAAACTGCCGCCCAAGAGGCCGCCACCTCACGAGTAGAATACCCCTTAACCCCAGCCGGAGGAGGGGAACTGGAAAGGCAGTAGGCCAACATGATAACCTGCTTCAGCCAGCGACCAATGGAGGAAGGGGAAGCCCTGCACCCGAGAGGAAACTCCAAAAGAAACAAACAGGGAGTCAGACTGCCGAAAAGGACGAGTACTGACCACAGAGATCCTCAATGCCTGGCAAACATCCAACAAAGCCGAAGGAAGATCACCCCCTCCAGCTGCTCCGCACACAAAACAGGCAAGACCAGTTCCTGGGAGTGATAGAATTTAGAAGGAACTTTTGGAACAAAGGACAAATCCAAACGCAGAGCCACGCCATCCCGAGCCATCAAAGGTCCCAACTCCCCAAGGCACCTAGCCTAAGTAATAGCCACCATAAAAACAACTTGGAAAGTAACACATTTCAGATCAACATCCTCCAAAGGCTCAAAAGGAGCAGCCACCAAAGTCCTCAACACCAAAGGGAGATCGCAAAGAGGAAAAAAGGCCGGATGTATGACGTTACAACGCATGCTATTACAATGCATGCCTTTATGAAGCAAGTTTTACAACGCAAGTCGTTACAACGACTTGCGTTGGGGAGCGCTGGATAGTGAATAGTTTAATTTACTATTCCAATTCCAGTCCCCGTGGATAGTAGGGAAGGTGTTGGAAACTATTCCCTATCCTAGAGAGCCCCCCAGCGCAAGACGTTGTAAAAGTTGCATTGTAATGGTTGCGTCGGTAATGTACTTCGTTGTAAAAGTTGCGTTGTAAAGGATGTTCCCCAAAAAGGCCACAACACAGGATGTGACAAGGAAAAATTGCACAGCAAACAAGAAACCAGGTCGTCAACATCAGACAAATTCCCCCAAGGAGAACGGAAAGGCCGAATAGCAGCCCACTGTGCCTGCAAAGTGGAGATAGACAACCCCTTCTCGAACCCCTCCCAGAGAAATTGATGGACCTCAGGCAAAGGACAAACCAGAGGAGACAACGTCAGACCCAGACACCAATGCTCGAAAGTTTCCCCTATGACGACTGTAGGACTTGAGAGTAGACTGCTTCCTGGACTGCTGAATGGGTGGACAACATTGGAGAGGACTGCAAGGGAGATGGAGGGACCGGAAAAAATCAAGGACCGTGAACAGCTAACAACCACAGAGTGGGAAACCAGGAACAGCGGGGCCAGAAGGACACCACCACCTCCCGATCCTCCACCACCAGGCTAGACAGAAACCGAGAAATCAGAGAAAGGGGAGGAAAGGCATACAGCAACCGAGACGGCCAAGGAATGGTCAGAGCATCCACCCCCAAAGACCCACCTGATGGACCCGGGAGCAGAAGCCGGGAAGCTGAGCATTGAGCCCGGAAGCAAAGAGGTCGAGATAAGGAAGACCAAACCTCACGCACACCAGACAAAAGGCCACTGGAGTCAAGGCCAACTCCTGGGAGGTGAGATAATACCGACTGAGGACATCTGCCACACTTACTGTTCACTCCCCAGATATGAACAGCCCCCAGAGACAAGAGGTGCCCCTCCACCCAGAAAAACAATGGGGACACAACAGCATTAGGGGACTTGGTCCTGTTCCCCCCCTGGTGATTCAGGTTGGCCACTGTTACCGTGCTATCTGAACAAACTAGCACATTGCGGTTCAACAACCGATCCCCGGAACTCCATGACCGCCTGCAACACCACACACAACTTGAGGCAATTTGAAAACCGCCAACCCTCCAACCCTCCAGAAGGGACCAAAGACCGCGAAAGGAGTCTGACCCCATCATCACCCCCCACCCCACTGCACTGGCATCCGTCATGAGAACACCCGGAGGGGAAGGCTGCAAAGGAAGAGCCCTGGCAAGATTGTTCAGCAATGTCCACCAGTGCAGAGCAGGGAGGATCGAGACATGGAGCCAAGAGGGACAAATTGCGAGTCAACGGATCCCGCAGAGATAACAGGAACAACCAAAGAGGCCGCAGATGGAACCGTGCCCAATGCACCATGAACACCGTAGCCGCCGTCAGACCCAGAAGCCGCAACCAGAGATGGACCGGAAAGGAGCAACCCTCCAGAAAATGACAAGCAAGGGAGCACAAGGTCACTGCTCGAGACACAGGCAGGAAAACCCTGATTCAGATCAGTGCGGAAACGAGCCCCTTTGAACGTCAAATCCTGGGAAGGCACCAGCTGACACTTGCGGAGATTCAGCAGAAAACCATGGGCCCCCAACGCCGAACATAACGACTCCTGATCCAGTAACAACAGATCCCTGGAATGAGCATGAAGGAGCCAATCGTCCAATTAAGGGTAAATCAGGACACCCTGAAGATGAAATCAAGCCACCAACAGTGCCACCAGCTGATAATGCTACCCCTAAAGACAAAACATCAGTAACTGATGAGAAAGTGGGTGAACAGGGACATGACAATAAGCGTCCTGAAGATCCAGGGTGCACATGAAATTACCCGGGAGAACCAGTGGAATCACCCATTGGAGTATCTCCATCTTGAATGGCAGATGTAACATACATTTGTTCAGGTCATTCAATCCAGGACAAGACGGAAACCCCCTGTCACCTTGAGCACCAGAAAAATAATGGAATAAAACCCCCTTCCCGTCCCCACAGGAAGGACCTCCTGCACTGCCCCCTTGTCCAGCAGAGCCTAAATCCCCGGACACAGCTCTGATCTCTTGGTCGGACAAGACGGCCAGGGTGTCGGACGGACCTCAGAGTACGGAAGGGTCTAAACTTTGATGAGGTACCCCAGCCTCACAATGTCCAGGGCCCACTTATCTTTACAGGAGTGCAGCCAAGTTGGAAGAAAGAACTGAAGCCGGTCTCCGACCAAGAATCCGGCGTCGGCCACCAGATAGTCAGGAACGAGGCTTTGCAGAAGGAGACTTTGCCTTCTTGTCCCGACCTCTACTATAAGCAAACCATCCACAACTACAAGAAAACTGCCTGCGAGAGGGGGGGGATTAAAGAAGGACTTGGGCTTAGAAGAAACCAATACAGTGGGCGATTGCTTGAACGAGGATGAACGCTTCTTCTCCTTAAAAAGATGATGCAGTTTGCTCTCCAACTCCTCCCCAAACATTATGGTCCCCTGAAAGGGCAACTGAAGGGCAGAGGACTTCTGGACGAATCCATTTTCTAGTCCTTCAGAACCACATTGCGATGAGATAAGCAGAAGGAGCAGAAGGCGGGGCGCGACCAGAGCTCTTGGACCTAGGAGCGCCACCCATCTCCAGCAAGGTCTCCTTGATTAAACACTTAATCTTGGCATCATTACCCTCATTACGCTGTCTGGGCACGCAGGACAGGGCGAAGAAGAAGACGCGGAGGAAGAAGAGGGGGAAACCTCCACAAGCCGGCTCTACTTGGCATGTTTACCCATGTTCACAGGGCCTCAGTAAGGAGCAGGAGCACAATGACCATAAGAACTCCTGAAAAGCCGCCAACACAGCAGAACCCTACAATTTTGCCAGGACCAGCAGAGAAAAGGAAAAACCTAAGCAGAGCTTCAAATCCAGGGAAGGTAACACAGAGGAGACCCACCAGAAACTGCCCAGCTGGAGCACAGCATCTACACACCGGAGGCAGGCAAATCACATAAGCCCACTGCATGCCGCACACAAAGGCAACCTTTCACAGCGAGTAAGAAACTAGGACCATAACCAACAGGCCACAGCTATGTCTAGCAGGATCAAATGGAGAATAATAAAGAGAAAACGCTGTGTGGTCCCTTTCTCACTTTTTTTAAAAAAACATAAAAGCGTCCCCACTGAGAATGGACCGATGATCAATGTCCAATTGCAAGAGTCATCACTCAAGTGGAAACTAATTTATCTATAATACAGCATGCCATCAATTGGGCGGAAAAGGTAAAGGTACAGTGTTGTATCCTAAGTTTCTTGTGGGAAATTCAAAGTTTTTCTGGGTACCTAGGAACACATTCGCATTGCTTGCAATAGTCTAATACACATTTCAAGAATAAACTTCAAACTATTAGAATTCAATTTCTAAAAAACTAGAGAAAAAAACATTGTATATCAAAAAACATGCATAAATTCAAGAGAGAGAGATGTATTTTCCACACTATGTCTTGTAAAAATATATATTGCACTTTATTACATCACAATTGTTTCACAATTTTACAATATTAAAATCACATGATCACACATTTAAAAAGTTCATTTTTTTAAAAACAAAGAATCAAAACAGTCGACGCGGCGTTTCGGTATTTTTGATGGTAGACCTTCCTCAGGACTGATTCTAAACGAATTTAGAAAACATAGCGTTACCATACTTTTTTGGGTATAGGGTAGACATACATCTCTCTTATCCTAAAATATTGTCATATCTATATTTACATATTACTTAATATCCTACAGTCTTAAATCATTTGTTCTGTACTGTTTTCAACACTGTACTGTACACTTTATGGAAAAACTTCGTATTTTCTCATGAAGTTATCTAAACAACACCCCAACATTCTATAACCATATACATACTCCTAATTACAAAACTAACAGAGTTTACCTTTTCCTTGGACATCATGTCCACTGCTGTTAACACTTTACTAACCCATAGTATGTATGTAAAGATCTTGTATTCTTAAATACCTTATTCATTGAAGATGTTATTCCTTCAATAAATGGTCATATTGCCTTCCCATATATGAATTGTGGGTTTTGGGATCATAGACCACACTACACCAGGTAAGGTTATGCTGTTCCTGTGTAGGGTAAACAATATCTTGATTTAATTGTTTGCATATCGTTCTCTTACTTTGTAGAATTGCTGCCTTTATATTTTATGATACAAAGAATCTACCTTTATAATAGGGGAGATTTACTCAAACTTCCATAAAGTAGTTGGATTTATCCTCCATTCTTCCACTCAGCACGTGTCTTTCTGTTAAGTAGGATAAAAATATATATGTAAACTAAAACTCATTTTTCTGCCTCTTAATTTGCTAATATTATGATAGTTCACATCTTTGATCTCTTAATGTACCTGGTTTTATTATTAAGTTTGCCGTATCTTTGACTACCAGGAGGAGCCACCGTTTTGCGATTACAGGTTGCCGTCTCTTTCCCCTTTATGATTTGGGTGTTGAGTATGGGTTCAGTATCAATGAAAGGATCCGTTTTAAATTCGGTCCGTTTTCATGCTCTAAACAAATAGAAAGCAGATGACCACCAATGAACTTTTTTATATGCATATTTATTCATTGCCATCACGATCTGGTCTTTCCCTTCTCTTAATATTACCCATATAAACAAGGTTCTTGGGGTTTATCTATTACCTCCCCCTCGTTTTAAAAAAACATTTCTGGCTATTTATCTTTCTTGTTATTGAAAAGTGGCACCCGAACAACTGAAAGCTCGGGGTGCCGCTCTTCGTGATATTGCATAGCCTGGCTTGGTCGTGTCACTCACCCTGAGCCTTCGAATCGGCCTCCCCGCTCCTTTCTATCCTGGCAGTCCGTCCGTGCGGTGTATAGTCAGCTTATCCTGAACTCAGAAGACGCCGGCTTTCAATTTACTCGTCATTTTATATAAGTCTCTCTCTCATTGGTTCGTCGTGTCCTAGTCCCTCATTGGTTGGAAACTAGCCAATCACCCTGCTGTTGCTATAGCGATTGAACGCGTTTTAGTTCAGTACTGTGTTGTGTTTCTATCCGCTATCACGTTCTCACGGACTCGTTCTTATTGGTGCCTCTCTAGTCCCTCATTGGTTAAAAAGTGACCAATCACCCTGCTGTTACTATGGTGATTTGACGCGTTTAGGTGCAATCCCGCGTTGTTTTACTAATCGCTATTACATTCTCATTGAATGTTTCTTATTGATGATGCGCTAATATTATCATGATATTTATTATCACGGGGCTCATTACTACACGATATCTTAATGATTATAATCACGAGGCTCATTCGAGACCTTCATTTTTACTGCGGATTCCTCCTGCCAATTCTACCCAATCTACCTGTATTCTACAGTTAAAACTTATTTTGATATTTGTGAGCTGTACTTCCTCATCCGCGGATTACACCTGTCCCCATATCTACCTATGCTGTACAAACTAGACTTATTACGATATTTGTGACCTGATCTTATTCGCGATTGCATCTGAATAACGAACGCATTCATTGCGCAGAATGTGAGCAGCTCCATACAGAATTCCAAACAACATTAATACGTTGTTGAATTGTAATGAGGCAACAACCACCGTATGATTATATATCCTCTACGCATCTTTCCTTTCGTAGAGTAGACGGGAATACTCATTTCTGCTCTTATATTATTTGCTTGTGGTCATAAAGCCCTCGTCAGTTTACATTCTTGAGGGGGATTATTCTAAGGCTAGTCCCAACTGGGACCTAGGGTGTTTCTCATCTAATTATCCTTTCCCAATCCTCTCTTGAGTTTAGGCCACACCTCACACTATTAAGAGTGGACATAAAGAATTGTTCCCTACGCTTCCTTTTGTTGTCCTGGTTGCCACCTCTGATGCTACTCGTTACTTTCTCCAGGCCACACCATTTCAGATCATTAATCGTATGGTTGGCCGCCCTCCAATGTTCATTGGCTGTAATTTTATCGCCCCTGATTATACTGGCACAGTTTGCACATCCCACAGCCAAGTACAAAACCATTAACATCAAAAGCTTCATGAATTGCAGAACAAAGAACGCCATTTATCTTATCCAATGTCCTTGCAGAAAATATTATGTAGGGGAAACATCCAGAGAATTTAGGCTTCGCCTGAATGAACATCGTTCAGCCCTGAGAACGAACAAAGTAGGTGCACCCCTCACGGAACATTGGAGGGCGGCCAACCATACGATTAATGATCTGAAATGGTGTGGCCTGGAGAAAGTAACGAGTAGCATCAGAGGTGGCAACCAGGACAACAAAAGGAAGCGTAGGGAACAATTCTTTATGTCCACTCTTAATAGTGTGAGGTGTGGCCTAAACTCAAGAGAGGATTGGGAAAGGATCATTAGATGAGAAACACCCTAGGTCCCAGTTGGGACTAGCCTTAGAATAATCCCCCCAAGAATGTAAACTGACGAGGGCTTTATGACCACAAGCAAATAATATAAGAGCAGAAATGAGTATTCCCGTCTACTCTACGAAAGGAAAGATGCGTAGAGGATATATAATCATACGGTGGTTGTTGCCTCATTACAATTCAACAACGTATTAATGTTGTTTGGAATTCTGTATGGAGCTGCTCACATTCTGCGCAATGAATGCGTTCGTTATTCAGATGCAATCGCGAATAAGATCAGGTCACAAATATCGTAATAAGTCTAGTTTGTACAGCATAGGTAGATATGGGGACAGGTGTAATCCGCGGATGAGGAAGTACAGCTCACAAATATCAAAATAAGTTTTAACTGTAGAATACAGGTAGATTGGGTAGAATTGGCAGGAGGAATCCGCAGTAAAAATGAAGGTCTCGAATGAGCCTCGTGATTATAATCATTAAGATATCGTGTAGTAATGAGCCCCGTGATAATAAATATCATGATAATATTAGCGCATCATCAATAAGAAACATTCAATGAGAATGTAATAGCGATTAGTAAAACAACGCGGGATTGCACCTAAACGCGTCAAATCACCATAGTAACAGCAGGGTGATTGGTCACTTTTTAACCAATGAGGGACTAGAGAGGCACCAATAAGAACGAGTCCGTGAGAACGTGATAGCGGATAGAAACACAACACAGTACTGAACTAAAACGCGTTCAATCGCTATAGCAACAGCAGGGTGATTGGCTAGTTTCCAACCAATGAGGGACTAGGACACGACGAACCAATGAGAGAGAGACTTATATAAAATGACGAGTAAATTGAAAGCCGGCGTCTTCTGAGTTCAGGATAAGCTGACTATACACCGCACGGACGGACTGCCAGGATAGAAAGGAGCGGGGAGGCCGATTCGAAGGCTCAGGGTGAGTGACACGACCAAGCCAGGCTATGCAATATCACGAAGAGCGGCACCCCGAGCTTTCAGTTGTTCGGGTGCCACTTTTCAATAACAAGAAAGATAAATAGCCAGAAATGTTTTTTTAAAACGAGGGGGAGGTAATAGATAAACCCCAAGAACCTTGTTTATATGGGTAATATTAAGAGAAGGGAAAGACCAGATCGTGATGGCAATGAATAAATATGCATATAAAAAAGTTCATTGGTGGTCATCTGCTTTCTATTTGTTTAGAGCATGAAAACGGACCGAATTTAAAATGGATCCTTTCATTGATACTGAACCCATACTCAACACCCAAATCATAAAGGGGAAAGAGACGGCAACCTGTAATCGCAAAACGGTGGCTCCTCCTGGTAGTCAAAGATACGGCAAACTTAATAATAAAACCAGGTACATTAAGAGATCAAAGATGTGAACTATCATAATATTAGCAAATTAAGAGGCAGAAAAATGAGTTTTAGTTTACATATATATTTTTATCCTACTTAACAGAAAGACACGTGCTGAGTGGAAGAATGGAGGATAAATCCAACTACTTTATGGAAGTTTCAGTAAATCTCCCCTATTATAAAGGTAGATTCTTTGTATCATAAAATATAAAGGCAGCAATTCTACAAAGTAAGAGAACGATATGCAAACAATTAAATCAAGATATTGTTTACCCTACACAGGAACAGCATAACCTTACCTGGTGTAGTGTGGTCTATGATCCCAAAACCCACAATTCATATATGGGAAGGCAATATGACCATTTATTGAAGGAATAACATCTTCAATGAATAAGGTATTTAAGAATACAAGATCTTTACATACATACTATGGGTTAGTAAAGTGTTAACAGCAGTGGACATGATGTCCAAGGAAAAGGTAAACTCTGTTAGTTTTGTAATTAGGAGTATGTATATGGTTATAGAATGTTGGGGTGTTGTTTAGATAACTTCATGAGAAAATACGAAGTTTTTCCATAAAGTGTACAGTACAGTGTTGAAAACAGTACAGAACAAATGATTTAAGACTGTAGTATATTAAGTAATATGTAAATATAGATATGACAATATTTTAGGATAAGAGAGATGTATGTCTACCCTATACCCAAAAAAGTATGGTAACGCTATGTTTTCTAAATTCGTTTAGAATCAGTCCTGAGGAAGGTCTACCATCAAAAATACCGAAACGCCGCGTCGACTGTTTTGATTCTTTGTTTTTAAAAAAAATGAACTTTTTAAATGTGTGATCATGTGATTTTAATATTGTAAAATTGTGAAACAATTGTGATGTAATAAAGTGCAATATATATTTTTACAAGACATAGTGTGGAAAATACATCTCTCTCTCTTGAATTTATGCATGTTTTTTGATATACAATGTTTTTTTCTCTAGTTTTTTAGAAATTGAATTCTAATAGTTTGAAGTTTATTCTTGAAATGTGTATTAGACTATTGCAAGCAATGCGAATGTGTTCCTAGGTACCCAGAAAAACTTTGAATTTCCCACAAGAAACTTAGGATACAACACTGTACCTTTACCTTTTCCGCCCAATTGATGGCATGCTGTATTATAGATAAATTAGTTTCCACTTGAGTGATGACTCTTGCAATTGGACATTGATCATCGGTCCATTCTCAGTGGGGACGCCTTTATGTTTTTTTAAAAAACGTTGTTTCCCCCCCAGTCCCCTACAAGTCTGAGCGGGGTCCTCCTTCACTTTATGACCCTTTCTCACTTTGCCACTGGATTCAAGCAAGCCTGGCTGATGATGGCTGATTAGCCAGAACCAGTCCCAGGATGCTTGTTTCCGGTCCAGGGAAGACATGGCTTGGCTGTTCGGGCTGGACTGTTCCCATGAGGCACTGGGTCAGACTGATTTGCATATGACCATGTCTGAACTGAGGTGGCGGAGTGAGCTAAAGAATGATGATGGATTAAAGCCAGATCAATTGACTGGGGGTGAGTGCTTGCATTGTTCAACACTCTGTCCATCCTCCCCTTTGGTTTTAATGTGGACATACCTGAGACCACTAAACTCTGTATGGCCTGCACACTAACACTAGTGAATTTGAGTCTTTATAACTGTTTTTTCAAATTTAGAATGTTTTTTGGGTGCTCCCGGGGTGGTGTCTTCCGTCCGACAATGGATTTGAAACTGACATATTACGAAAAAAAACGATAGAAATAATACATTACATTACAGTAGATTTTATCAAGCATCATTAAAGAAACATTTACCGACATCCCAAATGCCTGGGGTAAAATGGATTACATCTAACCCGGAGAAAATGACCAAAAGATTAGTAGAAATGGCAGAAAGATTAGCACAGAGAGGATATCCAGCATCAACTCTAGAGTTGGCAAAACAGCAGAGCCATTCATCCACCAGGACAGATCTATTAAAGAATATTGTTAAACCAAAAAACACCAGAGTGATGGTAGTATCCAGAATCTCAACGCTGATCAGCACATTTAAGAAAATTATTATTCGACATTGGCCACACTTCATGGAACAACAACACAATATATCGCAATTGAAATTTCAAGTTCTTGAGGTAGAGACAATAATAAACATCTCTTGAGAAGAGAGAACTTTTGGATAATGAAACTTCATTTGTGTAAGCCGCACAGACTTAATGAACGCTTAGAATATGCATGTTACTTATAATTTATTTTGATCATCATTTGAATTCTGTACGTTGTCTATTCACTGGTACGTGTATTTTAATGGTTGCAGATAAGCACAGTGGTACACTCGTCCAACATTAATACATGAGCATATATAGATTACAGCTTGAGACACGATGTAATTACACGCTACAGCTCGGTTTTCCTTATTTTGTAATGCCTACATATACTAAAGCAAACATTCAATATGGCCGCCACGAAAAACAACTAGTCCCACTACTATAATTACCAAGTACCACGGTAATCTTGCTACTATAGTCCTATATTTATATCGCCCACCCTATTCGCGTAGTCTGTAAACACAGAAACGCCGATTCTGTTCACCACAAGACGCCGATACTGCCGAAAGAAACACTGCACTAGACATCTTCAATTTAAACACTTACGCTGATATCAGCGAGTAAATGCATTGAGCACGAACGAATAATGCCATGGCTAAGGCTTAAACGTTTGTGTACTTAAACGTCTTCTTTTATTCCAGCATAAGGGATAAAGCTGTCAGTGAAGCACCGTAAGTAAACTGCATCATTTATCCACGTGTGTTTCTGCACTATTTGCACGCAATAACTAAATGAATGTCACAATAACGTTGGGTACGCTCACATATTTTGAGGTCATTTAGCATTCATACAAACACATCACACGGCAAAGTTGTATATATAAAGAGATATAGGAGAAGACCAAAATTCTGAAATTTGCATGATAAAGATCACGAGCATTACGTGTTTTAAATATAACCAATTACCATGATATGATAGCACGTGGGGACATGGAAACCAGGTGAACTGAAACAATCCTTTGAACAGTATGTGTGCTATGATTTTATTTCAGTGATGCTCCCTGAGGAAGGGCGAGTAGCCCGAAAAGCATTGGAACCCGCAAGGATAAATGTTGTAACTGAGATGCTTTAAAAAGCGGGTTGAAATTAAACCAATTTCGACGAAAAAGTAAAAGGAATCTAATTGAAAACAACACAAAAGTTAATGTTTTATTGCTACATGCAAGACAAAGCATTAAGACTTGATCAATTCTTTTCTAAGGACCACAGGAGTGCCTAGGGGGATGCAACCAAAGGTGTTTGGAAGCACTACCAAGTATGACATACCTGATACAAAATTTAAAGGTCTGCTGTGCTGCAGAGTATAGTGTACCACAGATTAAAAGCAGCAGTTCTTTAAAACAAACCTAATCCAGCTGTGTGTCCCCAGAAACAGAACTATCCATTCAAATCACTACATTCACCTAGCAACTAGATTGATGAGTTCTAAAAAGGTAAGTGTGATACATAACAAGATAAACTGAACGGAGAGGGTAAAAGTATTCATAAAAATCTTAAACAAACAAAAAACTATTAAATTAAATTAAAAACAGGGGGGATTTAGTGGGTAATGGTATTTTCCTTTAATTTAAGTTGATCAAAAATGGTGTAGTAAGGCTAACAGTTATTCAAATATGAATTTATACATTAAACTAAACAGCGGGAAGCAAGTTTGAATCAATTACTAAAGAAAATATCGATATTGCAGATTGCCCCACAATTTTTCTTTATTGCCATTTTTCTTTTTGTTGGTTATGAAACACATTGGAAATAATCAACAATTAGGGTTAGTATAAAATATGAATTAAAGTTATTACATTAATTTAACAAGCATTGGCATAGCCGATAGGTCTCGCCTTTGGGACCATATAAGTGTTCAGCAAAAGCTATCAGCTTTGCCAATGTTATTAAGCTTTGTGGTAGAGCATTGTGGCTGCTTAAAAGTATTATAAGTATTTTTGTTACCTTGTGTATGACCAAAAAGATATTATGTACAACTGAATGACTCAATTAAAAAAAGAATACACGTAAAAAATGCATTGTAGTTTTTTTGCCCTTGCAATGCTGGCAACTTCTTCCTGGCTGTTCTAAAGTTGAGGTGGTGCTTAGTGATGTTGAGGTGGTGTTGAGTGATGCTGTGGTGGTGCTTAGTGATGCTGTTGTTGTAGTGAGAAACAAAAACGACAATGGGTATGGCTCTAATCAGTAAGCCTGAGCCCGTAAATATCAAAACAACCAGAAATGCCAGTACTGATGATTATTCAAGTGGCTTTACCAGACACAAAAGCTACTAGTCAGTCAGTGTCCCGATTAACCAATAATCTTTATATCGAACCTTTGCATTGTTTGGTTGTAGGCCCCCTAGTCTGTCTAAACTTCTGAAAACTTCTCCCTTTTCTCTATGGGGTCATGAGTATGTGTGTAAATGTTTAGCATGACGACTGAGGAAATGTGGTACGAAAGATGACATTTTCGAGTGAATGAATTGGGTTTTATTCTTCCAGAGCTTTATCTTGAACAATTTTGTTTCAACATTAGTTGTGGTGTGCATATTTGTCTAACACTTCTTTTACATTTCTTGTTAAAACTGGTGTCGTCTCCTTTGAGAAAAAGTTTACTAAAAAATTGACTGTGCTTTTCAATGAAATAAAGATTATTGGTTAATAGGGACACATACTGACTAGTAGCTTTTGTGTCCGGTAAAGCCACTTGAATAACCATCAGTACTGGCATTTCTTGTTCTTTTGATAGTTGTGGTAGTGAGACATGGTAAGATGGTGGAATTGCGGTGGTGTTTAGCTGCTCCTTAGTTGGTGCTGAGTTCTGTTCAGCTGGTGTTGTGTTGAGGTGATGCTTGTTCGATGCTGAGGTGGTGTTGCGCTGTAGGATATATTTTTTAAGAGATGGCATAAATTACACAATACCTCATTTAAGCGCCTCAAGGCAAGCACAAAAGAAAACACTGCTGGATGTTTTCCGGCTTTACCTATGTTGTGGGATGCGTGGGAAGGGTGGGATTGATGTTTACATCAACCACTACATTATTACGCCCAGGTCCCTCCTGTCCTCATCTCCATCATACTTAACAAGAGAGATAATCTTTCTCACCAACAGAAAAAAGAAAAGAAGGAATTCTGGTACACCCATCCCCCCCCCGTACTGAGAGTTCATAACTGTACTCAACCCAGTATACGGCTTGTTCTTTTATCTGTCTTCCGACAGTAAGAAGAGGACCAGGAACCGGGAGGCTCCTGGGGCTCACCTGCTGCTGGGCACCGGGCTTGTGCTGGTTTTCCTGGTCTCCCCCCGGCGGGCTTGGGGGAAACCCTGTTTACGCCTCTGGTGAAGATCTCTCTGGCTGTTGGTGTCTTTTGCTGCGCCACCCAGGTTTCTTGGCACGTCGGGCGTTGCGGTTCCTGCTCTGGTCTCCAAGGAGTGCCGGGGCCCCCGTGTGGCAGGGGGCTTCCATCCGGGGCATGCCTGAGTTCCTTTGTTGGGGCAGGAAGTCAGGCTTTTCTGCACTTGTGGCTGGCGACGGTGGCATCGGGTGCTTGCAGGCCCTCTTGTAAGTACTGCATAGTGTTTTTTCCTTTATATATCGACGCACGTTCCCTGTGATGGTTGTTGCTGCTCTTTGGTGGCTGCATTTCTTCTTGGGGACTGCTGTTGCTCCGTAGTGTACACCGGTGCTGCGGTGTGTTGGGCTGTTTGGCGGACCCTGCTTTGGGTTGATCCGCTTTCTGTCCTGCTTCCTTCCTCTGATGAGTTTGCCTCCTGTTGGAGTCATGTGGTTCCTGTGCAGTGTCCTTCTGGTGTTTTTTTTTGGCTGTGACCCTCTTCAGCCGGTCAACTTCCTGGCGTGCCGTGCTTCCTGTTCCCTGTGTTCCAGCTCCTGTTCACCATGGGCAAACTTGCCAAGAAGAGCAGGCATGTTGAGGTGTCCTCCTCCTCTTCCTCTCCTTCTTCTTCTTCGCCTTCTCCTGCACGCTCCAGGCGGCATAAGAGGGGTGGCGATCCCCAGATTAACCATCTCATTAAGGAGACCTTGCTGGAGATGGGTGGTGCTCCTCGATCCAAGTCCTCTGGGCGGGCCCTGCCGTCGCCTTCTGCTTCTGATGATGAGTGGTTGGGGAGTGATGAACTGAAGGGCAAATACGTTGACAAGGAGATGTTGCTGGACTTGTTGAAGCATGTGAAGTCGAATATGGGAGTCCTTCTGATGATGCCCCTAGCACTTCTGGGGGTTCCTTGTTTCACCAGTTCCAGTGTGCTGCTGCCGTGGATTTTCCGGTTTATCCTTACATCAGGGAGGTGCTTGCCAGGGAATGGAAGGATCCTGATCACATTATGCTTCCTTGTTTCATGGCGAAGCTCTATCCTCTTCAGGATATGGCCAAGGACATGTCGGACACCATTCCCAAAGATTCTTTTGTGGCCAGTCTTGTGGGCTGTACTTCTTTGGCAGAGGATGCAGTGGGGTGGGATCCTGTGGACAAGAAGGTGGACGCTTCCCTGCGGAAGGTTTCTTTTGGTTCCGATCTGGTGCTTAGAGCTGGCATTTACGGGACTTATGTGGCTCAGTCGCTTCTTTTGGATAGCAAGTCCCTGTATGGGTCTATGGATAATTCCACCAACTGTTCGGGGCTTCTGGATCACATTTAGCGGCAGGTGGAGTTCCTTTCTTATGTTTACTTCG
Source organism: Lissotriton helveticus (assembly GCF_964261635.1). Taxonomy (NCBI): domain Eukaryota; kingdom Metazoa; phylum Chordata; class Amphibia; order Caudata; family Salamandridae; genus Lissotriton; species Lissotriton helveticus. Next base: position 1,525,251,018 of record NC_136065.1, read on the forward strand.
ATGTGGTGTGTGCCTCAGCCCTTTCTTGGGGTGCTTGTGTAGCTGCTTGTCGTAATTTGGTTCTGAAGGACTGGAGGACTGATTCGGCCCAGAAGTCTTCTGCGCTGCAGGTGTCCTTTCAGGGTACCATGTTGTTTGATGAGGAATTGGAGGGCAAATTGCATCATCTAGAAGAAGCATTCTTCTTCCTTCAAGCAGCCTTCCTCGGTGCCAGCTTCTTCGAAGCCCAAGTCCTTCTTCCATCCTCCCTTTCGCAGGCAGTTGTCTCATGGCAGGAGCTGTTTTCAGTATGGGAAGAGTTGGGACAAGAAGGTGATGTGCCCTCCTTCAAAGCCATGTTCCTGACTATCTGGTGGCCGGTGCTGGATCCTTGGTTGGAGGTCGGTTTCGGTTCTTTCTTCCAGCCTGGATGTCCTCCTGTTCAGACTTGTGGGTCCTGGACATTGTGCAGTTGGCGTTCCTTGTCAAATTTTCACTGCTCTGGACTCTGGGGTCCTTCCAACTCCCTGGCTGTCTTGTCTATACAAGAGGTGAGAGCTATGTCCGGGGTTCAAGGCTCTGCTGGGCAAGGTGGCGGTGCAAGAGGCTCCTCCTGCGGAGAGGGGTCGGGTTTTTTATTCCATAATTTTTCTGGTTCCCAAGGTGACAGGGGGTTTTCATCTTGTCGTGGATCTGAAGGCCCTGAACAAATTTGTAGTACATCTCCCATTCAAGATGGAGACTATTCAGCGGGTGATACCCCTGGTTCTCCAGGGTAATTTCATGTGCACTCTGGACCTTCAGGATGCTTATTATCATGTCCCAGTTCACCCCCTCTCTCTTCATTTCCTGAGGTTTTGTCTGAGAGGCAGACATTATCAGTTTCAGGTTCTCCCTTTTGGCCTGCGGTCGGTCCCCCTGGTGTTCACCAAGGTGGTGGCGCCATTGGGGGCTTCCGCACATCTTCAGGGGATTATGGTTTACCCTTACCTGGATGATTGGCTCCTTCATGTTCCCTTCAGGGTTCAGTTGTTGATAGATCAGGAGTTGGTGTGTTCAGCCTTAGAGGCCCATGGGTTCCTGTTGAATCTCCCCAAGTGTCAGCTGGTGCCTTCCAAGGACTTGACGTTCATAGGGGCTTGTTTCCGCACCAATCTGACTCGGGTCTACCTGCCTGTGGTCGTGCAGTGACCTTGTGCTTCCTTGCTCGTCGTTTTCTGGAGGGTCATTCCTTTCCGGTTCGTCTCCGGTTGCGCCTTCTGGGTCTGATGGCGGCTACAGTGTTCACAGTGCCTTGGGCGTGTTTCCATCTGCGTCCACTTTGGTCCTTCCTGTTGGCTCGGTGGGATCCTTTCACTCGGGATATGTCCCTCTTGGATCCTGTGTCTCTCTTGATCCTCCCTGCTCTGGTGGACGTTGTCGGACAATATTGCCAGGGGTCTGCCTCTGCAGTACCCCCCTCTGGTTGTCCTCATGACGGGTGCCAATGCTTTGGCGTGTGGAGCAACTTTGGAGTCGGACTTCTTTCAGGGTCATTTGTCGCTGCTGGAGAGTTGGCGGTCTTTGAATTAGAGGAAGTTGTCTGCTGTGTTCCGGGCGATCCAGGGGTTCTGTTGGACTTGGCCTTGTTGGCTAAAGTTCACTCAAACTTTTTGCTTTTCCCCTAGACCGTTTTCCTGACAGAGAGTTGTGAAGTTAGATGCTATAGGTACTTGCCACTGCTAATCAGTGTGCAAGTACAGATGTTGCCTGTATAAGTTGTAGTGGTGATTGGTTGTCTCTGGTTGGTATGTTTGCCTTACTTCAAGATCCCTAAGTGATGTGCACTGTGTGTGCCTGGGCTAGTTCTAAAGAAATGTACAGAGAGGGAACATAGGTCTTCAGTGTAGGGCCTGTGCGCATTATGCAAAATTAGCATGTTGTCCTGACAAGTGCTACCACTTGTCAGGGCTTACTTTCCCTTTTTCATACACATGGGGCACCCCTGTAAGACGTCCTGGGTAACCCCTAGGCAGGGTGCAGTGTAGGTAAAAGGCAAGACCGGTGCCGGTTTGGGTGTTAGGCCCTGAAAGTGGAAAATACTCCATTTGATTTTCCCTGGTGAAAGGCCTTCCTGCCCATAGGACAGAATGGGGAGGCTGGGTGTAGTATTGTTAGCCTAGTTTCCCAAGAATTGGAAATGGAACAGTGAAGTTGCGTTTTGTCACTGTGCGTCCAGAAACCACTGTTTGAGAAAATGGCTGAGTTTGTGCTTTAGATTTTTTTGCGTGTCTCAGCAGAATGTGACTTGCCTGCCTGGATATGGGATAGGTGAATAAGGCTGAGGGAAGTCGTGCCCTAGGGGAGGGCTGGAGACTGCACCAGGCTGCCCTGCACCTGGAGCAGGGAGATGGAGAGGCTTTGTGAGGTGAAAAGGCATGGGTCAGAGCCATAAAACAATAGACCCATCTCCCTCGGAGTGATTAGAGATCCAGACCCCCAGTATCAAAGAGAGGACGGTGAAACTGGGGGGTAGATACGCAAGACTGATTTAGGAAGGGGTCGGGGACCCCTTAGCACAAGGAAACTTCAAAGATAATAAGGGGTATAACTAGAAGAACTGTAACCCCAAGACCTTGGTTATGTTGATGATGTCGTTGAGAGCGGTCTCGTTCAGAGAAGTGCTGGGAGCGCTTTGATGACGCCGTGGACTGGTCGAGTCTCTGGCGACTTTGACCTGACCGGGATCGAGAAGAAAACCTCTGCCTAAGGAAGAGTTGCTGAATAGACGGCGGGAGACACTTGACCCTTGCTTCGTGATCTGTGGCTTGTGGGCAGTTTGTAGCTCTTGACCAAGGAAAGACTGCAGGGGCATTGCAGTGGATCGTGTCCCTCCTTCTTCCTGAACAGGACTTTGCTGTGTTTCTGCGTCCTGTAACCGAAGGGCCCAGGGTAAGCTGGCTCCCTGTTCGGAAATGCTAGAACATAAAAGTTTCCAGGAAGTCTCAAGTGGCGCGGTGGTGGATCCATGTTGTGGCAACCTGAGACCTCCAAAGGGGTGCCTAAGGTGATCGGGGGCACCCAGAGGGAATCAAGACTTGGACGCGCACGGTGCGGAGTGCCTGTGGATGGTGGGCATCGTGGAAGAGAGTCCAAATTCGGGACGCGCAGGGGGTACGTGTCGCAGTGCAGTCCAGGCACTAGTTAAGAGTGCTGGGACATCGTGGGCACTAAGAAGGAGTGAGTCTCAGACATGTGGGTCAGTGTGTGGTGGTGCAGCCAGGGTGTTAGTGGAGAATGCCTGGAACCTCTTGTGCATCAGGAGGAGTTGTGAAACTCAGACCCACAGTGTACGTGTCGTGGTGTGACCCAGACGTCAATGGAGAGCGCCTGGATCATCGTGTGCACCAAGAAACATGGTGGATCTCCATCATGCAGGGTGCATGTGGGGGTGCAGCTGCGGCACAAGGGGAGAGTGCCTGAAGCTCATTTACACCAGGAGACGGAGCCGAGACTCGGATGCGCAGGGTGTGTGTCAAGGTGCCAGCCGATTAAAAAGATATCCAGATAGAGATCTGGAAAACCTAGTGCACTGCTCAAAACACTCAAGTGAGTGTAACAAGGTTGTACTCAATGTTCAAGTGAAAAATGTAAAGAACAATTTGCAAACATCTTTACAAAGCAATCAAAAAAGAGAGAAGAAATGAAGGTAATGAAGAAGTCTTCAGACGAAGTGCAGATGCTTGATAAGTTTTAATTGTTCAAAAGAAGTTTGTTGGCTGTCACAAAATTCTCCACTGCAGCATCATCATTTCAATGTGAAACATTCCCAATGCATTTCGGGCATTTGGTGCCCTTCATCAGGGGTATCTACAAAGATCAATACAATGTCTTAATGCACAAATCCTCAGGGGAAGCAAATATACATGAGCCCATTTATGGGGTTAGTTCAAAATAAATATACAAACTATCATTAACAAAAATGTAACATATCCGAATGCTAAGAAAAGTTAAGGTGAACAAAGTGTGAAAATTAAAGCATGTGTGGCAAAAAAGTCAAAATTGAGTTAAAGCGTGCATAGCTAGATGATAGAACAAAGTCAACACCAAAAGCAATCCCAAGTGAACCTAAGCTCGAATGGAAGTGAAGCGGAATAGAGTGGCTACGACAGAAGAGCGAGCAAACATGATGGAAAGCTGATTCTTACTATGATAGGTAGCGTTGAGCTACCTCCAACTACCATGAGCTGCCCGGGCTGAAAAGCCCAGAGAGCTAAGGAAAATTAGCGAATGCTACTCGTGCGAAGAGATTGCTGAAAAATTAAAAAATGCAAGATAAAGTAAACTGGTACGCCTGTAGAAATCATCTTCAAATGCGTTTAAATGATGGGACTTACCCATGTGTTAATCACAAAAACAAAACACGAAAATCTTCTGCAGGAAACTCGTAAGTTGTAAGTATACTGCAAAATCAAAAATACATGCAATGAGCTACTCGTAGTCAAAAGTGCCATCGGTAAAAAGAATGCCGTGACCCCTAATCTAATGTGAGAAGACTTACCAGCATGCAAAGTGTGGCTTCGGCAAGAATCTTGAACAGTACCGCTCGAGTCGCGCTAAAGAGCGTCTGCTCCATATCGCGGCGTTTTCAAGCGTATGTATTGTAAACACAGAAAGCGGACCGTGCTGCAAATTGGTGTCGGCCATCTTGGGGCAGGAAAAGAAAAAAGGTGCACGATAGAAAGAAATGAGAAGCCAGCCACCGAGGCATAGTGAGGTGTGCCTGGTCATCGGAGGTCGGAGGAGGAGTGAGTCTTGGACGCGCCGGGGGTGCGTGTTGAAGGTGCCACAGAAGATGCTGGTGAGGTGTACCAGGTAGCGGTGAGCACCAGTGAGAAAAGACGTTCTAACACCACTGTAGAGGAGGGCCAAGTGATCGGGCCCTCGAAGGCAATGTGGGGTGGCACCAGGTTGTGTGGAAGGCTTTGCAAAAAAGGAGTTAATGCTGAACATTGGCGGCCCGGACTGGCAGCCCCGCAGAAGCTGAACTACCGGCCCAAGTGTGCCTTGCCCCTAGTGACAAGGTTCTGGAGTGAGGCCAATCCACTGCTGCAGGAGAGGAGAGTGGGGTCGCTCCCCCCAAAGGTAAAGTGGATCATCGCCTTGCGCAGGGTGCGGGCTAGCAGGGACACTCTCTCGGCCTCTTGCTGCTAGCAGTTGTGTGCCCCTGTTGCTTTGGCCAGACCTCGGCCAGTGCTGGTCCCGGACGGGGCTGTACAGGGCCCAGAGTGGAACTTGGGTGTGATCGTTGATCCGTGTTAGGGGAAACCAGTTGCATAACTTCTAAAAACAGTTATATAAAACTTTGCATATTTGCTGCTAACGAACTATCGAACTATTGGACAACGTCTGACACTGGTGGTGCTTAACAAACTCAGGGGTTCGTGCGCTACGCACTAAGTTATGTTTCTCTTGCAGGATACAGGATCCTAGCGTAGCGCACTGCATTGGTTGTTTACTGCACTGTACTGAATTGAACTGTGACGCATTACCTTATTCCTTCCTTGCACATAGCATGCTGGTGGCGATATGCATTGCAATATCTTCCCATCACACTGTACATAATTGCAGCATGACGCATTGCTGTATTTCTTCCTTGAACAGGGCATGCTGGTAGCGAACCGTATTGGATTATCTTGTGCTGACTCAGTACATGATCGTGACGCTACGCATTGATTGTTTCACTGTGGCACTGTACAGGAACCTATTGTTAAGTAGTGCAGTATTTCTTATATTTCGCAAAGTGTGTGATTCTAGTGATACAATGTACCTAACCTGTTGAGAACGGTTAAAAGTTAGCGTAACTGTTGATTAGAAGCGGTGGTTGGGGATTAGAACCGCTCAACCCACCAGAAACAATAATAATAGTCCTGGGCTGTAAATTCCCGTCCGTTCGCGGAATTTGCGGAATTTGGGTAATTTCGCATTCCGCAGAGAATGCGAAATTGCCCAAAATTCTGCGTTCCGTGACTTTGCGAAATTGTTTGCTTGTTCGCGTTCTCAAATGCGTGGTCGCGAGATATTTCCCCTCGAACACGCAAACAGCGATTGCAAACAGTAAAAAAGCATTGCGAGCAAGCAATTCCGCATGTTCGTGGAATTTCTGCGTGTTCGCGGAGATTTTTTACCGTTCCGCGGAGATTTGCATAAGGCGATTACGCAAATTCTGCCCCATAATCACTGTATCGTGTGGTCATTTCGTATATCTTTCTATAGAAAGTATACTTGTTTTATACAAACTTGTGTGGAGTCCATTTGTGATGACATTATTGGGATTGCTGTGGGCGTGGTTGCACATACTGAACACTTGTGCCTTGGAGATAAACCTGGCTGATCGTGACTAAGGGGGTGAGCAGGGAGCAGGGATGTCTCCGACAGTGTCCTTTCTTGGCCTAACGTGGGAGCGGTGGGGTCCGGGTCGCGCACTTGACAACAACACTGGAACGCTGGCTTCTAACAGGTTCCGTAATCGGCTGTTGCACCGCCATATGCTGGTTCGTTCAGACAACCCGGTGACAATGGCCTACAGGAATCACGATGGGGGTATTCGGTCCCTGAATGCTGTGGTGTCCCCGTTGTTTTGCTGGGCGCAGGGCCATCTCTTGTCTCTGGTGGCTGTTCATATCAGAGAGGAGGACAATGGGGTGGCGGATGTCCTCAGTCTCTCCTTTCCCGCCTTCCTGGAGTTGGCATTGACTCCGATGGCTTTTTGTCTGGTGTGCGTGAGGTTTGGTCAGCTTTATCTCGACGTCTTTGCTTCCCCGCTCAAAGCTCTGCTTCCCTGCTATTACTCCTGGGTCCCTGAGGAGGGGTCTTGGGGGTGGATGCTCTGACCCCCCTTGGCCTTCACGGCTGCTGTATGCCTTTCCTGCCTTTGCTCTGATCTCTTAGTTTCTGTTTTGGCTGATGATGGAGGATCAGGAGGTGGTGGTGGTGATGCCCTTCTGGACTCCCCAGCCGTGGTTTCCTACTCTGAAATTGTTGGCAGTTCAAGGTCCTTGGTTCTTCCCCTTCCCTCCGTCTCACTTGCGGTCCACTCCAATGTTATCCCCCTGGCGGCTTCGTCTGTCTGTTTGGAGGTTGAAAGGCAGGGGTGGAGGAATAGGGGTATCCCTGAGCATTTCGCTATAGCGATTCAGCAGTCCCGGAACCAGTCTACTCTATGGTCCTACGGTTTTCACTGGTGTCTCGGTCTGGTGTTGTCTCCTTTGGTTTTTCCTTTGCCTGATTTACTTCAGTTTCTCTGGGATGGGTTTGAGAACGGTTTGTCTGCCTCCACTTTGCAGGCCCGGTGGGTGGCTAGTCGGGCTTTCTGTTCTCCTTGTGGGAATCTGCCTGATATGGATGATCTGGTTTCTTGTTTGTTGTGCAGTTTTTCCATTTTGCGTCATGTGATTTAGCCTACTTTTCCTCTTTGGACACTCCCTTTGATTTTGAGGGCTTTGGTGGCTGCACCTTTTGAGTCTTTGAGGATGTTGATATGAAGTTTGTCACTTTCAAGTTATTTTTCTGGTGGATATTACTTCAGCGAGGCACCTTGGGGAGTTAGGGGCTTTGATGGCTCGGGAGCCCTTTCTTTCCTTTTCTGATGCTGGTGTGGTTCTTCGTTTGGATTTGTCCTTTGTTCTCAAAGTTTTGTCCCAATTCCATAGCTCCCAGAGCTGGTCTTGCCTGCTCTGTGTTCGGTTCAGGTGGATGAGGACAACCTTACCTGGTCTTTGCTGTATGTTTGCCACGTGCTACGGGTCTATGTGGACCGAACTCGTTTCATTCAGAGGTCTGACTTCCTCTTTGTTTCCTTTTGGGTGGCCTCCAGGGGTTGCAGCGCATGCACTTCTTCCATTGGTCACTGGTTGAAGCAAGTCATCATTTGGCTTATTTCCTTTCGGTCTCCCCTCCTCCGGCTGGGGTTCAGGGGCGTTCTAAGTGGAGGTGGCGGCTTCTTGGGCGGAGGTTCGTGGTGTATCCCTTTCTGAGATTTGTAGGTCCGCTACTTTGGCTTCTGCTAATTCCTTTCTTAGGCATTACCTGATTCAGATTGTTTTGGGGGATGAAGCTAACTTTGGTTTGGGGGAGCTTTGGGTTGTGTGCTCCTGATTTCCCTTTTTGTCTTTTCTTCGTGTGCTGTTTTAAATGAATTGCTGAGTTTGCTATGGCTGTGTGTCCTGGTGGTTTGTTTTGTGGTGATGGCTGGTTGCAGCTTGGGTATTCTCACTTGTTAAGTATGAAGGGGACGAGGACAGGAGGGACCTGGGAGTAATGTCCTATTACTTACTGGTAATCTTTATATCACTTGTTAAGTATGAAAGGGACGAGGGCAATGGGACCCAGAGTAATGAAGATTACCGGTAAGTAATGGGACATTTCAATGCGCAACCGCGACATTGAACAAAATAAAATTGTTACATTAAAAGCATAAAAACCGTACAAAACAATATCTTCCAGGTCCAATTGAGACAGCAAATTGCATCACACTGCTGAACTGCACAAACAGCCATGAGTGAGTACAAGGTGAGTGCTTAAACAGACCAAATTAATTTTTGTCTACCAGAGTGAACATTGGTAGAGCTCTAAAGATTGCTGTTGCTCTTGTAGCCTGCATTGTGTCTGTTTTGGGAATGTAAACATTCAGTGAATTGCTTAATTACAGGATCTGAATCTTCTTACCACGAAAGGAACCTTGTTTTCAAGGTGTACATAAGTTTGGTGTTGCTATTAAGCCTTATGTTGTGCCCTTTATGTATAGATTATTTTTTCAAAAGTAAAACGTTAATGTGTTGCAGAGAAAAAAAACACGCTCACATTTTGCATCAGCAGAGACTCACACACAAGGTTGTTGTATTTTATTAACACTACATTTAAAAGACAACCAATGTGCGTATATACGAGATGAAAGGCTGCACGTCTTTGTCATAAGTGTTTATTTGCTGTATGCTTTAGGCAGATTTGAAAGGGAGTGTTTCTTTTGGTTCTTAGGGTTTATGTAGCTTGGAAAGGGAGAGTGTCCACATATTGATTTGTTTTGTTAATTGGTTTTTGGTCAGCAAAAAGAGACACGCTGCTCGCATGCAAGCTGATTTTAAAGCCTCACAGCTTGATGTATATTTTTTGGAAGTGAGACGATTGCGAGAAGGAGGGAGGGGTAGCAGGAGAGGACTGAGTAATTTTGAGCTGTGTTTTAAAAGAAGACATTATTCTTTACTAGAGCAAATTAGCATAGTTGTTAAGATTTTCTTCCCTCTTATTTTTAATGTTGAACTTAAAATTATATTTGTCCGCCCACGCTTACTTTGAATGTAAAATGAAATAATGTTAACAAAAGAAAGTAACATTGTTTCGGAGGAAAAAGTAATTTACAAAACAATGTGCTTATTTGCTCCCTTTCAAACATAAAAAAGTTTGCAAATGTAAACAAATTAAAATAAAAGACACGCAGCCTTTCAGATAAAGAACAAGACTGTGTGTATATGTTACAGCATGGTGTTTATGTCATTGCAAATATATTGCTTCATTGTAACTGTGCCTTTTTAATACGAAAGTACAAGATAAAGGGCTGCGCATCACAGTTCTGATTGTTTGTGGTTTGTTTTGCTCTGTTCTGGAGGGCAGTGTGTCTTTTGTTTATTGTTTAACTATTCTGATTGCAGGCATTGCATGTGTAGTCATGCAGTTTTAAGAGGTAAATAAAAAATGTAAATGTCTTGTTACTGTTGTTCAGAATGATATTTGTTTTATATTAGAAAGGGTTATTGTTTATGTTGGAAAGGGAGCTTATAGGCACCTTTTTGTGAATTAGTTTCTCATCTGCGAAGAGAAACACGCTGCCTTTCATCATGCACATAAAGAAATTAACAAAACAACGGGCCTACCTAAAGAAATAACATGCTGTACAACAGGTTTCAAAGATTTTTCGATATACATTTATTTTTGCAACAAATTTGCAAACAAATAGCCGCCATTGTCCCGGCTGCTTCGAAAGTGAAAGCGGGCATGGCCCACTGAATGTAAGCAAAGTACATTGTTGTGGCTAATGTAGGAGAAGCTCAATAAAGAAAATAGTACACGTACTATTTAACAGCCAAGAAAAGGGGTCAGTAGCAATGGGAGGATACAAATAATGACATGGTAGTACTAAGGAGGGACTAACAAGCCTATTAAGGAATCAGAGGCCAGCATGTACGAAGAGCAAAGACACAAGCCAATGAAAAATATGAGTGGAGCTTCTCCTCCTTACTCTACTTACAACAGATCCTGAGAGCCGCTCTTGCGTGCTGGCTCAGGCTCGACCTAAAACTGTAAATGTCTTGTTAGTGTGGTTCAGAATGCTATTTGTTTTATATTAGAAAGGGTTATTGTTTATGTTGGAAAGGGAGCTTACAAGCACCTTTTTGTGAATTAGTTTCTCATCTGCAAAGAGAAACACGCTGCCTTTCATCATGCACATAAAGAAATGAACAAAACAATAGACCTACCTGGAGAAACAACATGCTGAACAACAGGTTCCAAAGATTTTCCGATATACATTTTTGGAGGCAGCATTCCTGCATGCGCAACATTTGCAATTGAAATAGAATGGATAAGGGAGGCTTTCGGAGGTGCCTGGAGTGGACTGCAGATGGACAGTTGGAACGGAGACACACTGCCTTTTAAAAGGCACAAAATTATCGTAAGTTCTCAAACCGTGCTGAGAGGCTGCGGACAAGTAAATAAAATGAAATGAATGAAATGAAATGAAATAGCATTTATAAAGCGCATGGTTACCTGAAGGCATCCCGGCGGTAGGGTAGTAACTGCACTAAGCTGTGGCAATCAATTAGGAAAAACCAGGTGTTTAGCCTCTTATGGAAGAAGGTGTGGTCTGTCTCTTTACGTAGCTGAAGCGGCAAGGAGTTCTAGAGTTTAGCGGCGTTGTGGGAAAGGAGCCGGCCGCCACTTCTGAACCTCTTGGTTCTGGGAACAGATGCCAGGTGGAGCTCATTTGAGCGTAACCCTCTGTTGGCAAGGTGAAGCCAGGCATCCGAGCGCTGTTGGGGACGTTGTGGAGATTAAGCAAGCTATTGCCCAGAGTTGCAGAGTGGGACCCATGATTAGAGTAGGCACCAAGGCGAGAATTATCGAGTCCGCGGACATTGAGCCCAAGACCCTGCCACGTCGGGAATTGAACCCTGGTCCCGGGCCTCTGCTTCAGGGTCTGCCACTTCTAACCAGTGAGCCACACTATGGCCCCTCTGTCCGCCAGAGGGGCCATATAGACATTAAAGAGAGTGTAACTCAGGGCAAACCATGAGGCACTCCACAGTAAAGGGGCCTAGGGCTTGAAATGGCCTCGCCCTCGAAGATCTGGAAGAATCTACCCTCCAGGAAAGAACACAGCCAAGTCAGGGCTGTTCCTGTCACACCCAGTTCTTTGAGTCGGTAAATTAGGATACTGTGACTAACCGTATCAAATGCCACGCTGAGATCTAACAATATTACGGCTAGGAAACCACCTGCATCAAGGATCCTTCTAGAGTCTTCCATGACTGCCAGTAAGGCTGTTTCAGTCCCTTAAGAGGGGCGAAACCCAGTTTGGGATGGATGTAGGAGTTTTCCAGCTTCCAGGTGCCAAGAGAGAGCCATGTTAACATGTTTCTCTGCGATTTTACCGACCCAGGGCAAGAACGAGATGGGTCGGTAATTTGCAAGACAGTCGGAATCTAAGCCAGGCTTCTTCAACAAGGCCTTAAAAAGCGCCTATTTACATAAAGAGGGAACCATCCCAGAAGACAATGAGGAATTAATCACATCTGTGAGGAAGGGACCTACAGAGCTGGCTACTGATGTCAAAATCTTAGGGGGAACAGGATCTCTAGGAGATCCACTCTTGACAAGGGCAGAGATGGTTAGGAATGCCTCTTTGTCAAGGGGAGGAAATGCTTGCAGCAAATGTACCTCACTTCTGACAATCGCTTCTTCAATAGAAGAATTTATGTAGGTTCAGAAAACAAAATCCGAATAGATTGGATTTTGTTGTGAAAGTATTCCGCAAGTTCATTGCAGCGCCCATCTGTTGGCTTAGGGATATCAGGGGCAGCCATAGCTTGCAAGAGTATTTTAACAATACGGAAAGATTCACAAGATGAGTTGACTGCACAGGAGATTTTTTCGTTATAGTAGCAGGCTTGGGGCCCTTTTAATTTCAGTTTTGTATGTTTTGATGGTATCCCTATATTCCTTTTTCTTAGAGGGGGAGAAATCTTTCCTCCAGGCTCTCTCAGCATTTTTACAAATCTGCTTTAGTTTACGGAGCAAATGAGTATACCATGCTGATTTATTGGGCTTTGGATTCACTCAGTGGGTCTTCTTTGGAAGAGCTCGCTCTAAGTTCTCTTCTATCCAATTATTAAATTGGTTGTTGGCTACTCCAGGATCTGGATCAATAGAAGGTATACTACCTCCTATGGAGAAGTCCCATTCTTCTAATGGAAGTTTTCACCAACAGCTAACTGTTTTTTTTGTGGATTGAACGGAAGGGATAAACACCTTAGAGGACAAATTAAGAGAGATCAAATGATGGTCTGACCAGGGGATGGGTGTAGGCTCCAAGCAGCGCAGCTCCTGAAGGTGCAAAATAAAAGGGTCGAGAAGGTATCCTTTCATGTGAGTAGCCTGGGATACCTTCTGCAAGAGTTGGAAGGCAGCGGGATCAGAGGAGAGTTCTAAAGCACTTTTTGATGCAGGATCATCAAAGTGTTTATATCTCTTAGGATAATTAAAATTGCAAACAGTACTAGCTAATTTTGTGATTGCTTCCGTTAGGGAGGATAGAAACTGGGCCAAAGGTCCAGGAGGACGATATATAAGAATACCCGAAAGGGAGAGGAGGGGTGTAAGACCTATGAAGAAATGAAGGTTCTCACATTCAGTCAGAGGACTTCCAAAGGTTCAACAACTCAGATGGCTTTTATAGATAATACCCACTCCCACTCCTACTCCTGTCGACCTATCCAACCTTTGTAACAGATAATCAGATGGGAAGGTTTGAACAATATCAGGTTCAGAATCGGAGTTAGTCCATGTTTCAGTAAGAAACAGAATGTCTCGTTTTTCATCAGTCAATAATATGTGCAACTCAGTGGAATGCTAAGGTAGGGATCAACAATTGAGTAAAATAATTTTAAATGTTTTGACGGGCAATTCCGCGACGGATAGAGAAGGAAGGAGTGTCCGTAACCTAAAAGGACAGTGCTGGCAGATCAGAACGGAGTTATAGGGATTGAGGGAATGAAGATATTTCTACTCAGGAGTAAGGTTTAAGCGTAATAGCTCAGCTGAACTGTAACAATATCTTACTGGAGAGGAAGAACTAGGGGCCATGGCCCCTGGTCCCGGCCGGGCGTGGCCGGACGCAGACGGGCTTGCCTTAGGCACGCCTTTGGGAGGGGGGTGGGAGCATTGAGAACATGGACAACGGGAGGGAGCAGGAACAAAGCGAACATGGACAACCAGTGGGGGGCGTGAGCACGAAGAACATAGACAGCAAGGGAGGGGTGCAGGAAGCTGGAGAAAATGGACAACAGGTGGGGGCATAAACAAAGGGAATGCGGACACCGAGAGAGGGGCAAGAGCATTGAGAACATGGACAACGGGAGGGGGAAGGAGCATGGAGAACATGGACAATAACAGGGGGGCTGGGGGATGGAGAACAGAGACAATGGGAGGGGGCGAGTGGATGTAGAACATGGACAACGGGAGGAGGGCAATGGGAGGGTGGCGGAAACAAAGAAAAGCACAACAGGAAACTAAAATTTTTTTCCAATGCTATAGGCATTGCAAACAAATGGCTACCATTTTAATGGCTGCTTCGAAAGTGAAAGCGGGTATGGCCTGCTGAATGTAAGCAAAGTACGTTGTTGTGGCTAATGTAGGAGAAGCCCAATAAAGAAAATAGTACATGTAACGTGTAACATCCAAGTTGAGGGGCACTAGCCATGGGAGGATACAAATAATGACATGGTAGTACTAAGGAGGGACTAACAAGCCTAATAAGGAATCAGACCCGAGCATGTACTAAGGGCAAAGACACACGCCATTGAAACATGTGAGTGGGGGTTCTCCTCCTTACTCTACTTACAACAAATCCCCAGATCAGTGCTTGCATGGTGGCTCAGGCTCGACCTAAAAATGTAAATGGGTATAAAATAAGAGTAATGGTTAACACTACTTTCAGGTTTAAAATTAGTTAACCAGTAAAAATAATGTAAAGTAAATGAATTATGAATTAGGTTTAGGAACAATACCTAATATTTGTTAAGAATAATGAACACATTAATAAACAAGGATTGGCAAAGCCAATGACTCTTGCATTGACTGCCAACTCTTTAGTTGAATTAATGCTTGTTTTGGTTTACAAGGTTTTTCATAAAACATTGTTGTGGGAGCTGCTGGGCCATTGCCAATATGAAAGAAAATGGAAAAATTGCAATAATGTTTTGGTCTTAGAAAGCATACATTGCCGTAACAGTCACTGCCGCTGAAGGGACTACTTTGCATGTGAACGTGTTCCTTGTGGAAAAGAAAAATACCATCACTCACAGTGAATTAGCCATTGACTGGCCCATTGTCCCATACTTTCTACTGTAGTGAGCTCAGTAAAAATGAGTGTCTGGCACAACAATAGACCAAAGCAGAAAGAGTTAGGCTGAAGCCTCTGTAGGTGAATACTTTAGATATATTATTTTACAATATGATGAAATCAGCTCTACCCCTTTAATAGGCATTTCTCTGTGGATGGATTGCAGCTTGATAGAGTGAGCTATCACATTACCTAAGGATTCAAGGTCTTATTTATGAGCCCTTGCGTCACTTTTGCACCGCTGGTGCGTCATTTTTTGTGACACACCGGCAGGGTAAAAAATGCACCATCTTGCGTCATATTTACAAAGTGAGGCATCTAGGTAGATGTGTCACTTTGTAAACCCCTGCACCGCATTATACCTGCACCAGGTATAATGTATGCAGGGTGGGCGTTCTGACGCAAGCAAGCCTCATAGAAGTGACGCAGTGAAATCTATCAGATTTCACTGTGTCACTTCTAGGATGCAAATGCATCAATATCTTACGCCTGCCTCACAGCCGGCGCAGGACTGACGCAGGTACATTTGAAATGGGACTTGTCCCTGTGAAATGACCCATTGATGGAGTTGCGTCACTTTCGTGACACACTCCAGCAATGCGTCATTTTTGCGCCTACAGATACGTCAGAAATACTGACGTATCTATAACTCCTTGCGACGTGATGCGTCATACTGTAAATATGACACATCGTGCATGTCACAAGGAGGGCGCAATGAAAAATGACGCATCCCTGTTTTCACGCAGCGATGAGTGACTTTTCATAAACGAGGGTCTCAGTTTCTCTGCAATCTCTACCGGCACTGGTATACAGAATATGCTGCAGTTACCCTTAATCAATCTTCCAATGTAGTTTTGAAGATTGCTAATAAAGTTGGTAGTCAACAACTAAGTGTAATCTTGCAGGTTTACAGGCAAAAGATAGGAATGGCAGGATTATATAGCACTAAGCTTTGGGGTTAAACTAAATCCAAAGTGCTTGCTGTCTCTGTTAAAGTTGGGTCCTTGCACATCTTTAATCCCCTTATATATGCAGCTGGGTTTTAAACAGATCTCTGAAACAAGAAAATACATTGATTAAATATGCTAAACATGGTATAATAAGGATCAGAGTGCAGATTTGAACCTCATAATGTAATGGGATAAACGAGCCCTAGCTGTGCTGATACTATTAGGATTGTTAAGGAGACATTTTGGCTCTCCCAATCTGGCATCACACTATATATAAATATTTGAAATGGGATTCCTGGTTGGCTGAGGGATGCACACAGGCCAGGCAGGAACTACCACTCTAGTCAGGGTAAGCAAATTACGCACTAAAAGATAACCTATGCTCACCCTCTGGTAGCTTGGCACAGAGCAGTCAGACTTATCTAAAGAGGCAATGTGTAAAGTATTTGTGCAACACACACACACAGTAACAGAATGCTATGATTCTGAAAAAAAACAGAATTGCCTATCTTCTCTATGCAGATGACACCCAACTCTACGTTAAAATCTCATCATGTGAAGACATCCAACACCTAAACAGCACTCTCTCTACTGTTCAATGCTGGCTATCCAGCAACTATTTTAATTTCAACCCCAACAAAATTGAACTTCTTCTCATCCAGAAGAACCTTTTGATGGCTAATAGAGGTCCCATTACAACTCCACGGGGACACCTAGTAACAGCCTGTGGTACTGCACCCTTTCTTTGCTTTGTGGAATATCTTTATTACTTTACTACTGCTGAAATATTATTTAACCACCCCTCCCCAAAAATATAACAAACATTTGCATTTGCACTGCCAATAGCTCAAAGTTTCACTAATGTGGGACCTATTGCATGCAGTTCATCATCAAATTGGTCTTGCCTTTGGGACCTTATAAGTCGCCGATGAGCAAGATTCTTTGATGCTTTGAAAAAAAATGTTGTAGTTTTTATTGAACAGCATAACAAAGTATATATAGTGCAGAAGAGCGAGTTACAATGTGCAAGTTTCAATATCAGTGACAGTAAAACATTCCCCTCAGTCGTACAGTGCCAATCTTACAAATCATACATTACCCCCTTTAAATGTGCAATAATATCCATTTGGGGGTAGAGGGTTTGTTATCAAGTAACCTACTTATGCAGATCTTATCCAATATAACTCTCCCACTTATGCTAGCAAATTTAAACCGTTAGAGCCCTGTCTTTTTTGCATGTTCCCTCCGCCTCCCCTGTTTCCTTCCCCAACAAATTCTGCTGGAACAGACCCCAGTAACTCTTAGGACGATTCTGCGGTGGCAGCAGTTCGCTGTATAGTTCAGATTGTGTATTGCAATGTATCATGTCTCTGAACCAATCAGAGATAGCATGAATCGGGCCCCGCGCCCACTTAATAGCAGATCTATGCTTAGCTTGCAATAAGCCTACATCAATTAATCTTCGCACATCTTTGGGCAATTTACCTGTGTATACCAACAAAACCATCAAGGTATTTAACCTGAGTTCCAAGCCACAGATTTCACTCAATGTTTGAAAGATTTGCTATACGCCGGCACGTCCAGGCCAAATGCAAAAAAACAGCGGGGTCCATTCCAAAGATTCTTTCATGCTTATGGGCAACACTGCTGTCACACCATGTTTAAACTCTTGGCCGCGGGGGTCGTTCCTCCGCGGTGCAGGGGGGCGGGGGGGCGCACACAGCGCCCCGGTGCTCGTGACGAGCTTAGCTCGTCATGAGCCACAGTGGCGGTGTGCTCATGACTGTAGTGTCATAGCTGACACTGTTAATGGTTAACAATGTAAGCCTACACTAAACACCCACCCACCACTGACGTCACGAGGCACGTGACATCAGTCAATAAAAGGAGCCGAGCGCACGTGCTCGTGGCTCACTAACCCACGTAATACTGGTGTCCATGTGTCGCAGTTCTTCTACCATGTGGGCCTAGGGCCCCACACTATTACAATGGCGACGAGGGAGTGTTTCGAACTCCACGCGACTCAGCCACTGCAAAAAGGGAGGAGAATGCTGCCCGTGTGAAGGGCACCCCCTGACGAAGTGGCGCTGGCCGCCGAGAGGCCCGAGGGGCATAAGCCTTGCCCCGGGCCTAGCCGTTGAAGAGGAGGTAATCGGGAGCTGACCCCGCACCTCTCTGGCCACGCCGTGCGGAAGGAGGCGTTCCTGCACCAAGCGGACCGTGCGGTGCCCACCCGCATCGGCCGCGACTGCCCCGGTGAGGAGAGACCGGACGGAGCCCACCCGCCGCGGCCGGAGCCCGACTGCAAGGCCCGTAGGCCGGAGGGGAGCCGACGAGCTGTGAATAGCCCGGAGGGGTCGCGTATGCCAGAAGCGACCCCCCCTCATCGTCACAGAAGCGGAGCTCACCCGCATGGCCAGGGCGCGAGACGGCCGACAATTAACTTTTAAATAAGGCAAGACCAGCGGAGCCCACCCGCGGCCTGCCTGCAGCCTCCCCCGCCGCGCAGCATGTGAGAAGCGCGGCGGCGGGGTGAAAGAAAACACCCGCAGCGTGTGGAAAGCTGCCGGGCGGTGTGCTACCACAGCGGAGCCCACCCGCATCACCAGCGCGCCTCGCCGGGCGTCAGTGTGCCACCAATGACCATCAAACAAAGCACGACTCGCGGAGCCCACCCGCGGCCTGCTTCCAGCATCCCCCGCCGCGCAGAGTGAGTGAAGTGCGGCGGCGGGGTGAAGATTGCACAGAGAGCTGGAAGGTGAAAGCGGAGCCTACCCGCCGACCCCACAACGTCGAAAAATGCCCCCCAGCACTCCCCTGCCTGCGCAGCCCTAGAGACACTCACCGGCCTGAGAGCAGGAAGGAGAAAGTAGCGTAAGGCTCACGGAGAACCAGAGCGGCGCCAGAACCCCACATGCTGCCTGCAGAGAGGGGGTGAGTGAGGAGACTCGGAGCAGCGCGTCGAAGAGGTGCCGGGCGGTGACACACTGACGCGGAGCCCACCCGCGATCACCACAAGTGCCCCAAGCCAAAGCACACAGATAAATCCCCGCGCATCACAGAGCAAGGACCCTGCCGTGGGTGGAGGACAAGGAGAGACATTGCAGTCCCTGGGTAGACATTCCCGGGACACAGGGCAAACCCACATGGGACACAAGTAATGCAGCCTCAGCCGGCAAAAAAACAAACAAAAAAAAAAAAAAACCCATCGCACCTCAAAGACTCTTGTGCCCCACTGGCCCATGTTTTTAAAAAAAAAAAATTTGAAAGGAAGGAAAGAACTTACCTGCAGCCAGCAATACCTCCAGCCTCCTCCCCCTGCACACTCCAGGGAAGGCAGCATGCCTGGGATTTCAAGAAGGAAAGTCACCAAGAAGAGGCCAGCAGCTGCAGAAGTAAACCAACAGCCTACACTGCCATCTAGTGGTCACTAGGTGGTATTGCACCCAAAAGAAGCCACAAGAAAAACAAGCACAAGTAAGCACAAGGGACAGCCTACAAGGAAAGCAAGCCTGCAGCGACGCGGATCAAGACGGAGACCCAACACCGCGGCAGAAGTGACGCCTGTGGCCACAGGTGATCACTGGAATCGCAGAAGACACCCTCACGCTGGACGGAGAGGAAGAGTCAAGACGTCTACCGCAAGCAGCAAGTTTCACAGGCAACCGACTGGAAGAGCGCAAGTGTACCCCGGACGCGGACAGTACAGGACAGCGCCTGAAAGTAAGGAAGCCACACCCAAAGCACCAGAAGACGTGCGAGGCAAGTACCCAAGTGTGAAGAAGAAAAGTGCGACATGCAAGTGGAAGAGCGACAACGCCAAAGAATCTAATGAACCGCAAGGAACAAAGCTACACTGAAGATGTATCACGACGGTACCAAGTGAAGCAAGAACTTGCCACTACACTGCACACTGACGTGCACCGGAAGAGTAACGCAAAGTTACCCCGCAGCCAGAAGGAGGCGAAACAACCAAGCAAGGTGAACGCCCCAAGAAGCTAAAGAACCTCACCGGAAGCGAGCACGAGAAGTGCATCCACCGGAGAAGGTCCAGGGAGAGGTGAAGTTAACCCTCCAGAAAAGCAGAGCACACGAAGAGCGCAGGAGAAACTGCGCCAACGCTAAAAGCACTGCAGCAGAACCAATAGCGATCCCAACGGTCGCGGATAGCAAGAAGACTCACGAAGAGCAAGCTGTCCACCCCATCTGGTAGAAAAGAAGATCGCCCAAGAAAAGGATGATCCGACAAGCCAGAGGGGCGCCCAAACACAAGCCGATCACCCAAAATGATCGCTAGAAATAAAAGAAGAAATTCTGCCAAGTCAGGATGAATATGTCCTGCCAGAAGACGTCCGTAAACCGAGAGATCAGAAGACCCGGAGAGACGGACGCAACATCAAGAGTAACTAGAAGTAATCGGAGACAAGAGAGAGGATCGTAATGACCGGTCCAGTCACCGAAGAGTGGAGAGAAGACAGTGTCCTAAAGACAGGACAAGACCAGAAGGAAACAGGCGGAGTGCACGCTGCTTGAAGAAGCCTGGTCAGCAAGACAAAGGAAGAAAGGTTACCGCACTGTGTCGTGAAAAGGAGAAGAGTGGCACGATGCCATGAAGAAGAGAACTGAAGAAGAAGTCATGTGGCATGACGCCATCATCAACAACTTCTGGGAAAGGTGAAAAGAGGTGTAACAAGTCCACACACCTACAAGAAGAAGAAGAGGTGACACACTACAACATCGTGTACAGTGACCCGCATGTCCTGGAGAACACTGATAGCACCAAGAACAGAACAGGCACCTATTCACAAGACCCCGACGACCCGTGGACGGTAGGAGAGCACAGGCCGGACCATTGGCAACACCCACCTTTGGGATTGAGCGGAAGTCTGGAAGCTGAGGGAGCTCAGATGTCCTGAACAAGGAGAACTGACCAATCCACACCAGCCCGTGGAGATCCAAGGGGCAAAGGCCTCAGGGACACCGGTGGCAGAGGGTCCCAACACGAGAGATGAGTCCATCGCCGTCTAACCTGCACCTCCCAGGAAGATGAGGAACTTGTGCGCAAAGGCACGAGTCAACAACTACCCTTCAGGTGGAGCTACGGACTTTGCGAGGTAGTACCCCATCGACTCCTCCATTCACACGCAGACTGTGGAGTTGGAGCAACGCTGTGGAATAATACCCGGCCCAGTGGAAACCTGGTAAAAGGGCCTCCGGTGATATCTCGTGGCAGGAGAACACCCGCGAGAGGGGCGTCCTAGTGAGAAGAATGTCCTTCGAACACTCCACCCTTTGAAAAGTGAAGCCACGCTGCCTACAGTGAAGAAACCGACGGACCAGCTGAAGACAACCCCATCCAAGTCTAACTCCTGGTCATCCTGTTTGACGTCATCCTCAAAAGTAAGATCTCCGTGGACTGACCACCACACGTCCACGGCGCAAGCAAAGAAGAACACGCCCACCGAGAACCAGGACGTCGAGCCAAGAAGAAATAAAGTCTCAGCAGCAATTTCCATCACCGTCATCAAGCAAGCAGCTGAAGAGACTCACTGTAAATTTGTAATTACTGTATATTTATGTACTTCCTCCCACAGGCTCGGACTTTGTGCCTTTCCTTAATTTTTATTAAAGTTTGGGAGGAATGTAGTGTCATAGCTGACACTGTTAAGGGTTAACAATGTAAGCCTACACTAAACACCCACCCACCACTGACGTCACGAGGCACGTGACATCAGTCAATAAAAGGAGCCGAGCGCACGTGCTCGTGGCTCACTAACCCAAGTAATACTGGTGTCCATGTGTCGCAGTTCTTCTACCATGTGGGCCTAGGGCCCCACACTATTACAATGACGAGATCAGCTCGTCACGGCCACACCCGTTTCCGTGGAACGCTCGCACAGCAGGGGAATTAGCCCTGCGTGCGAGCGTTGGAGCCGTTATTGCAGAGGCTGCTCCCGAAGGGGGCTCGAGAGCCGGCGCCATAACCTGCGCCGTACCCCCCCCCGGATAAACTAGTGGTGGGGCGGCATTTGGCGCGAAAAAGATAAAGAGGCCAAAAAGCCTCCCCCTCTCTCTTCCCCCTGCAGCAGCCACCGGACTGGTACAGACACCCCAGCCAATGGGGGTCATGGTGGGTTACAAACCTCCCCCAATGGAAAGGGGGGCCTAGCGGGAGGGAAGGCGAGCCAGGGGGCATATAAGGTCTGCTCCCCCAGGCATGCTCCTATCTTCACGGAGCAGGGGGAGCAGCAACGACGGCGGAGCCCAATCTTGTACAATTCTGTACCTGAGACGTAGTGAATTCTACAGAAGGCGAAGCTCTGCCGTGCTGCAACAAAAAGGAAGAAAGCGACCAGGTAGCCAGGTGCTCTCCAAGGGAGGCTGAGCCTGTACATGCGCCGGAATCCTGGGCTGAGAATTGCGGCGGCGAACTGTTGGAGCGGGGAGCACAAGCAAGCACCAGTGGCTGGGGCGCAGGACCAGGCCGCCCCCAGAAGAGCACACGCAGGTCCGACTACGGCCTGCCTGAACAGCGGCGCCATGGATAAGGGGACTAGGCCATGGGCGGCGA
The DNA here is from genome assembly GCF_964261635.1 of Lissotriton helveticus. Classification (NCBI taxonomy): domain Eukaryota; kingdom Metazoa; phylum Chordata; class Amphibia; order Caudata; family Salamandridae; genus Lissotriton; species Lissotriton helveticus. The sequence goes on from NC_136065.1 coordinate 1,525,273,171, forward strand.
AATGGCGGAAGACCAAGGCGGCGGCAACGTTATGCGGGCCACAATCGGTGTAACTGGGACGGGGAAGCGAACCGTCGACCATCAACCATCAGAGGGCAGAGGACTTTTAGCGAGGTGGGGCTGGCCGTTAACCACCAAAGGAGCACGTACATGTCCAGCGCCTGCAGCCGGAACGGCGTGCCATTGACAAAGGAGCCATACCATCACGCAAGACGAATTCGACCGGGAGGGTCACTCGCCACGCAGGGGTCGGAGCGGGCGAGGATGCCCCCGAAGCCTCGTGGCAGCAGAACGCGAGGTAAGCAATGGCACGAAACTGGGACACCCCCCCCCAAGCAAAAAAGGGGCAGCAAGCGCGACTCGGGGGAAGGGGACAACAGAGACTCCCGACGGTAACGCGGTAGACAGGGCGAATCTCTCCAGGGCTCAACGAGCGGCCACAAAGTTAGCGACCTCGGCTTCTTGTAAACAAAGTATCAGCAATAATGCCCTAAATAGCCCAGTGAGGGCAGTATAACGCCAAATTCCATTAAGTTGCCCCCCCCTATCGATGTTTCGTTACCGGATAAGCTGTTGAGAGCGGCATGTCTAGAGATCACTCTAGAGGTCCCACACGTTCTGGCATAGGGACAGTGCCAGAACGGTTCCGCAGGCCAAGGGAAGGATGTCAGGGAGTACGTGCAGATTAGCGCACTGGCGGGGCTCCAGGCGCGGGAGTTTCGGTAGTGCAGCAGACGATTTTTTTAGGCTAAGGAATGTGTAAGTGGTCATCGGGCAGGGTAGCGTCACCGCAAGGCTAACCGGAGAGGTGTCTGACCTACGGGGGAGTGCGCTTACAAAGTGCCCCAAGGGCCGTCCGACCCCGGCTCGGGGCAGTAACAAAGAACACAAAAGAGCACAGTGAAGGTAGTCAGGGAGTGAACAAACATTTCACGTACGTACGCCACCCGAGCTAAGATTTAGGGGTTACTTTGTTTATTATAACCGCCTTCGGTTGTACACGCTACGCCTATGTTCCTCCAACCCCCAAAGCGTCTTATTTATTCATCTTTTGCCCGCATAGACCAGAGCAGTTTAGACGCTAGACATCTGTGGAAAAAAATAAATAAATAAATAAATAACAAATACAAATGTTTTGTTTCAGTTGAATCCGTCACGGTGTGGCTCATTTCACTCCTCGGACTTAAATGCAAAGCAACAGCAACAAAATACTTGCTGGGCAAAAAGCCATGAGTCTCGCTCGGGGCTTCAGAGGGAGCTGCCGGATTTGCGAGTTATATAGTGTGCACGCCAGGGACTGTGAGGTCATATGCTACGGAGAGCAGGCCTCGCCGGCAGGCTGTCAGGTTTAAACAGCACGGGCCTTCCACACGTGTGTCCTGCAGCACTCAAGAAATACTCACAGAAGTCAAGTTAAGGGATTTCTTCCGGCGAGTAGCGCATGCTACATGCCTACTGGGTCAGCTACCACGGCTGCTCTGGGAAGGTGTAAAGGCTCGCAAAAATGTTCCTAGTTCTTATTGTTTCAGCAATCCACTTATCTTATCTGCAATAGTAAACGTGTATGCAGATTTTAAACACAAGCTGCTTTAAACAGGTTATAGTTTGGGTATTTCAATAACTCTGGGTCGTCATTCTGCGTTACCACATCTTTCAACCTAAGGTAGCTTGCTCACGAGGACAGACAAAGAGAAAGCTCTCGGGCCACTAGAGTGCAGTATAAGGTATGGTGGAGGGAGCGAGTTCAGCGCAGTTTGAAAGTTCCCATTTCGGTGGGATGCAATGGCCGGGTCCAGAGGGTGCAAGCAGCGGAGCTCGGAGGCTGCTGTTAGGTGGAGTTCGGAAGCCAGTTTACCCTTGAACTGCAATAATCAATGTCACGGGGGTCTAATGACAGGGATCATTTTATACCATACCATTCACCATTCCCTAAGAAGTAAGAGAAAGCCGTCGCACCCAGGCCATATTCCAGAAATGCCTTAATTCCCGGTTGTGTAGAGGGCACGTCGACAGGCACTGAATCCCAAATACGAAATATGCATGAAGGTTCTTTATTTCCAATAGAAATAAATCCACAACAGCAGGAACACCCAGGTCGGACTAGGGACGGCAGGACACTGTACATCCGACAGTTCTCAAAACCTCCAGAGTATTACTTGGAATAAAGTGACCTAAGCACAAATACATTCTGCATATTTCATCACGAATATATGCAAAAAGAATATATTCGAATAGCTGCAAGTGGCATACGAGGCCCGTTTCGAGGGGTATTACTTGAGAGTTTCAGCAGATTAGTTTTGGGGGGAAATATCAGAAAGCGTGATCAGGGCCAGACACATTTCACATCGTCAGGAAAGCCACAGATTGCTGGGGATCTAGGAAACAGGTTTGTTAGGGCCTGGTTGCAAACTAGACACTGTAAATACATGTTGCTATAAACTAGCAATAACATTCAACATATCGAGTTTACATTGTGACTGGTTTGGATGGACAGCATGAGAATAGAGAAAAACACAGATCTTTCATCCTTCACCTGAGACACAGGTGTGAAAAGGCAAGGATCAAACTCTTGGGGAAGACCCTCGAGTATGCAAAGGCAGAAGCATACAGGCCATATCCTGGGAATCTGAGACAATCAGTTGTGTGAAAGCAGAAGCAATAAGAGGCAAATACATGTGAGAAAGCAGAATCATACTGACCAACCCCCTTCCACCGGAACTCCACCGTTATGCAAAGGCAGACACCGTGGTATGTTTTAGGTTCTGTAAGTCTGAATAAAAAAATTAAAAAATTGGTGTAATTTTAATCATGTAAGGTCTAGCTAGTTTAATATGGCCTCTCATATCAGAATGAGCACTGGCACATTAAGGATTTGTGGAGCCTGGGGCAAGATACATGTTTAGCGCCTGGCCGGAATTAACAATGTATTACGCCTTTTTGGGCTCATTCAATCTCTTGTGATGCCAAACAAAATGGTATCATAGGTTCAATCGTCAGAAACAAAAAAATCAAGATGCATAGTGTCCGACAGGCATATAGCCAAGCCTTTGCAGGCTCCCTGCATCCAGGCCACCGACAGTGCGCAAAGACACTCGGGCAAAGTTGATTCATAGGTAAGGGCGGGGCGTTTGCAGGACTGGTAACTGGGCAGCAGCTGCTAAGGAATCCTGCTAATAACCTAGGTTACACCCGCCCTTGGGGCAGGTCACTGTCAGCGAGCAGGACACTCGTGGAAAGTCTAAAGGGTAGTGCCAGTGCTAAGCAATGGTTATAATAGTTCACTAGTAATGTGGCTGTTAACCCATGGGTCACTCTTGTCAGTGATTAGAGGCTAGGTCCAGTTTTTATGGTTCAGCCGATAGACAAGGCAAAAGTGCAGGAGCAGAGTGGGTTTGTCCCCAAACGGCCAGACTCGGGTCACGCCTCCCCGTTGTCAGTACCCAGGCAGACATCACTCAGGGATTCCTCAGCGGAACCAGATTGGTAGGGGTTTCAGGGAGAGGCACAGGTGAGGGCACTATCGACCACAGAGCTCAACAGGCACTTCCAATGGTTTATAGTAGCCAATGCCATATTGGAGGGCACCGGGATAGGCTGTTGATTGATAAAGATCATACTAATGTGGAAAAGTAAATTTTGCCATGTTCTGTGTCCCTACGTGTTATCCATCATATGTTATATGTGCATGATTAATATGCATATGTTATTCCCCATGTTCGATTAAAGACGCAATTATAGTTGTGTCCACCTTTAGTATGTCAGTTTCCAGTTCTCGTGAATACTACGAATATCAGGCCTATGTAAAGCTACGTTGCCACGTTTCTCAGTGTGCACGTTATTCCATTGTAAAGTCCCCGTTTCTAGGCCTCAAAAGGGCCCGGACACCAGATTTCAGCTCCTGTCTCCTGAAGCCTCGCTGAGGAGCGATACAGCCCCCACCTGTATCCTCGACCCTTCACTTACTTCCTGCCTCACAGTGCCCGGTTCAGCCTGGCTCTGCCTCTGAGTCTGCCAAGAGTATGTTATGATTCGAGTTATCAGTACAGTCCTCCTTCTCTGCATTCCTAAGCTACTGAATCGCATCAATAGTTACCGTCATAGTCTAGCTTTTACGTCTCCATGTAAGAGAAATACTGCATTTAATGGTCATTTAATATTCTTCATCACGCACTACATGTAGAATAATGCATGCTCCAGTCTTAGAGTCTGTTAGCTTTTCCCCTCCTGACTTCTAGTTTATATCAACATGTTCCCTAAACATCAGATACTAGATAGGGTTTAGGTACATGTCGCCCTGACTCTCCAGACTTCAGTCTCTGCTCCTAGCACAGAGTTCATAGCCCCCAGCTTCTCCTAGTAACACGTCATTGCCAGTTTGCGCGCATCATCAGGTTAGAGGTCCCGGCTCCTCAGGTAGCCCCCTCCATGGTTTCCGCCCCATTCATGACATATTCTGTTACGTTTGCATCACATGTCTATGTATACGCCCTGTTACACCTACTTTCACCCTTATCTTTCGCGACTGCTACGCGTCACGCCTCTTGCTCCACCCACTGCTACGCCTATTGCAATGTAATGCTATGTGTTTGCGCTATGTATATATGCTCATGTACTGTTATTAAAAAGTTGTCCGTTCCCTTGTCCCGATCCTGTCCCCGGCAGCTGCCATCCTATTCCCGTGCAGGTCGTCCTGTTCCTGTCCTTATGCTATATTAAACCTGCAAAACTCCTACTACCTCGAATCTTGACTCTTATTTATTGAGCTATCTGTTATTCATTTATGCATTCAAAAATAGGGTATTATTTATTTATTTACCACATAATGGCGCCCGAATAGGGACTTGCCCTTTCCCCACGCGTCGGTGAGGCCACGCCGACCCCCTGACCCTCTGCAGTCGTGACGGAACTCTTCTGCGCACCGGCAGATATTTCTGCTTCAAGTATCCCTCAGGCCCACGGAGGAGACGGAGGAGGCGGTCCAGCATCCAGACGAGACGGTGGAGGAACGCGGCGAGTCCCGACCAGAGCCCAAGCCGAGAGTCCAAGGTCCGAGGTATCCGGAGGTCCACCCGTAACTGAAGTCCGAAGTTCGTCGTCCGTCGTCGTAGCAGTCCAGTCCAGTCCGAGGCCTTCCGTTCTTGCTGCCCGGTGAGTACCGTTACTGGGGTGGTATCTAGACAGGGTCAATCTAAATTGTCTCTGGTCTGTGGGTTGGTGGTACACAGACCCACAAACGAAGTGTCCACTTCGGTGGATGCGGGTCCTGACGTGTCTCTTTATGAGACCGGTAAGTTTCGTACTGTTTCAGCAGTGCATCTAGTTTCTGTTCTAGTCAGTTCTGTTCTCGAGAAAATTCATGTATTCTGTGTTCCGTATTCCAGGTAGTGTCCTGTTCGAACTGTTATTCTGAATGTTCTTCATGTATTTTAATGTCGTGGTATGAATGGGGAATAAGTATCGTGTTCATTGTGTATTGTATTGTGTCTAGATTACAGTTCAGTCATGCCCTTGTTTTCTAAGTTACGTCAGTTAAAAACTAGAAAGGGTCTGCTGGAAGCAGCAGTTCCTGTCCCGCCTAGGGACAGTCCAGGTCATTTTATGTATCAGAAGCATGGCATAAGCGCCATATTGTATCTAGATTTATGGGTCGAGTATACCAAACAGTTAGAGGAAAAGTATAGATGGCCTGTGTCAGGCACATGGGATGCCGAGTGCATCATGAGAGTAGAAGAAGCATTATGGAAAAAGAAAGCCAGACAGTCACAGAAAGATGCCATCGAGTTATGGCGCAAAGAAGCTCATAAAAGAACCGAAAAAGAAATCAGAAAGTCAGAATTAAGTAGAGAATCCTTGGAACGAGCCCAAGAAAGGGAATTAATCGAGATTGGTGAACGAGTTAAAACCGAACAGTCAGACAGACAGAGGCATGCTCTTATTAAGGGTATGTATCCTCTTCTTGCCGAGGGTTTGCCAAAAGCGACCCCGGAGGCATCCAGTAATTTCCCGCCACCATTAGTTCCGACCAAGCTACGTCACAAACCGACCGCAGCTGATATTTTCATTTCGTCCTATTTGGACGACACAGTCCCAGAATATGCAAATCCTGTTCGCGCTCCACCAGTCCCTGTAAATCAGGCACTTCCCGTTCCTCCAGACACCGGGGTACCCCTTGCAGTACCTGTTACGGTCCCCCCGGTCCAGCCCGCCATACCAGTTCAGCCCGCATTTCAATTTCCTGCCACACTAGTACGAAGAGGATCAGTTGACGATTCTAGTTTAGGGGCCGCAGGAGGAGGTCCTCCTCAGACCCCGCCGCCACATAAGCGTTTAACGTCAGCCGAATTACATGCACAAGCGTCACAGCGTACGCCCAGACATCAGACTGTAGCAGAAATAAGAAAAGCCCTTAATGAATGCGGCTATGATCCAGTCCCAGGCGAGGATAATATGGTTTTATATTCATTCCGCGTAAGAAAGGTGGCCGAGTATCTAGTCACCCTACCGAATATGAAAGAAGACCTAGACAGAATATATCGTTTCATCCGTACAGGGGATGATCCAGAAAGCATTAGCGAGGCCATGTCTCAAAGGAAAGCCGAGATCCAGCTCATGATATTAAAGTTTCTGATTAACTGTCTAATAAGAGAACAAGATTACCCGTCTAAAGATCCAGCCGAAATGAGAACCCTGACAAGGTGGAGTGATAATATAGCCGAGGGTAAGCACAAGACCGTCGGTGCTATGGAGAGTATGTACAAGAAAATCCGTAAAGAAATAATAAAGTTACACGAACAGCGTAAAGCAGCACAAGTAAGCGAGAAAGAAAGTAACTCTGATACTGAAGAGTTAGACGACGAGAATTCCGCCAGAATAGCGTATGTAGGAAAATCTAGATTTCCAGATCGCCATTTACGCCTAGAACACAAGTCAACCTTCCATCATCCAGCACCAGAACAAGGTTCTCTAGAACAAGTGTTTCAAGCCACCGATCACATTCTGAAATCACGAATCGGTTACAGTGAGTTAAGTACTATGCATGAACAAGAACTAGCCCGATCAGCAGTCCGATGGACTACTGATTCTACCACTTTTCCAGACGAAATAGTGGCACAAATGTTTCTGAAAATGCCCCCAGCCGAGCAACGACTGGCGGGTATGTATATGATTCAGCACCTCATTACATTGTATGAGGGTCAGCACTCTGATCCAGGCCCGTTACATGATATCCTGAACGAGTTACTCCAGTATAGATGGAAAGGTTTAGGTACCGATTTAATTAGTGTCATTCTAGAACAGCGTCACAAATATAGAACGTTTTTGAACCCGCATTTTGTTCATGTCTCACCCCCAGAAAGTAAACCATTTTACATGGAGAGACAGAATCCGTTACGAGAAGTCCACCCAGTTAGAGGAACGGGTGGCGAACTAGAACGAGTGTTTGTTTACACCCCGATTACAAAGATGGAACTCTTAGAGATGAAAAAATTAATCCCCTGCCACGATAAAGATCCAGCAGGGTTCCATCGAGAATTAAAAGACATGCTCCGTATGGGAGAATACACGTATCCAGATATAATTAAAATGTTAAAGGTTCTGTTACCCGCAGGGGTGTATGAAAAGCTCAAGGAAAAAGAATGGGAGGTGGGAGAGAAAAAGATCGATTGGGCAGTTCTAGAAGCTGAAGATAAGGCACGAGTACCAGGTACCGGTCTTGGAGCGAAATGTAAAGAATTACCTGAATTATTGATTCAAGTTTTACCCAGATTGTTAACAACGAAAAAGGAAGACTGGGATGCAATCTCAGCCTGTAAACAGAAGCAAGACGAAGACATTAGTGATTTTTATTCTAGATTTGAGAAATGTTTTAGCATCAACAGTGGCCTCAAGACAAGTAGTGAGTCATACCCTCACCTTTTTGTTACTAAATTAGTCGAGAATTCAAGTCCACAAATTAAAAATCGAGTTTTGAAAGTCGAAAGTACCTGGCAAGCTAATACCCCGTCCCAGATGTTACAGATGCTCCAATACCACCAGAATAGAATCAGGGAAGAGCAAGAACACGAGAGAAAACGTATGAAAGACACGAAAATGAAAGTACTAGTTGCACAATCTGTTCCTCAAGACAGTCAGAAGAGGGGTCCGAATCAAGCCAGTCATCCTGCAGCTCCCGTTAAAGGGAACTGCAATTATTGTAAACAGCCAGGTCATTTTATAAACGAGTGTGCAGTTCTGAAACACAACATAGCTACTGGTAAGACTAAAGAAAGACCACGTCCGCCTAGACAAGAACAAGTTTTACAGATTCCTCAGCCACAGAATGCACCACAGACAGTTACAGCACCGCAGCCCATCGCTGCTACACAGCACGTTACACAGCAGATGTACCAGTATGCACAGTCTGAGTATCCAGAGTATCAGCCATACTCATGAAACAGCCTAGAGAGGGAGGTAGGCTTGCCTCTCATCGAGATACCTGTAGATCAAGAAGGTCCCTATGTTCACAGTCAAGTATTAGGGAAAGACAGAAAGTTTTTGATTGATACAGGGGCAAGTAGGACCACAATTAGCCACGCCGAAGTTCCAGGGGCTCCGCTCTCAGGCTCAAGAAATGTTTCCCTTGGATTTTCAGGAAAACCCTTTGTAAATGAAATATCAAAGCCAGTTACTCTAGAAGTAGGTCCATTGTCCCGTACTACTGATCTGTTACTTACTAAGTCATGTCCAGAAAATCTGTTAGGTATTAAAACACTGAAAGAGTTAGGTGCAGTTATATGCTGTTCCCCAGAGGGAATACGATTGTTCCTGCGTGACTTTAAGGGTCACTATGTATTACGAGATTTTGATCCCAGATTGTCCAATGTTCCGCAGCATCTATGGGCGCAAGGTCCAACTGATGTTGGTTATATGCAAATCACACCCCATCGTGTGACTCTCAAGCCAGGTGTAGTGTTACCACGAATCAGACAGTACAGATTGCCACCTGAGGCTGTAGCAGCCTTATCCAAAATTATTGACGAGCTCATCGCTCAAGGAGTGGTTGTAGAAACTGACTCCAATGTATGCAATTCTCCGATCATTCCAGTCATGAAACGTACTGATCCAAATGCACCCCCAGTATATCGATTAGTGATTGACCTACGAGAACTTAATAAATGTATTATTCCCCAGTACCCAGTTGTCCCAGATATATCTTCCCTATTGACAGCCATTGATTCAGAAGCCTCATTTTTTACAGTCATAGACCTCAAGAATGCATTTTTCAGTGTTCCCATTCATCCAGACAGCCAGTTTCTTTTCGGATTCTGTTTAAATGGAAGGAGCTATATGTTCACACGAGCTCCTCAAGGTTTCACAGAAAGTCCTAGTATTTACAGTCAAGCACTTAAGAGACAACTAGACAACATTCACATGCCAACTGACACTGCCCTGCTCCAGTATGTCGATGATCTACTGGTCACAGCCCGTTCTGAACGTGCTTGCGAGCGAGCATCCCTTACAGTCTTGTATTTCCTAGCCGAGATGGGGCACAAGGTGTCCCCTTCGAAGCTTCAATTCTGTGTCCAGCAAGTGGTATACTTAGGACACTTACTGTCCAAGAGGGGTAGGCAGTTGACACCTGACCGTATCCAGTTAATAGCGAGTCTTCCTCAGCCCAAGACCCAGAAGGAGGTACGTGCTTTTATCGGCCTTACTTCTTACTGCCGACAATGGATTCCTCAGTATGCATTTCTAGCCAAGCCACTGATACAGTTAACGACACAGGAGGCAGCCGTATCGACTGTTCTCCCTTGGACATCTGAACATACACTTAGCTTCAATGAGTTAAAGAAAGCTTTATGCCAAGCTCCAGTTCTAGCTACACCAAGCTACAGTAAGCCTTTTACACTTTTCGTCACTGAACGTGAAGGTACAGCATTATCTGTTCTCACACAAGATCAAGCAGGACAATACAAGCCTTGTGCTTATTTTTCGAGCACATTAGATCCTGTAGCCCAGGCTCTGCCTGCGTGCCTCAAGTCAGTTGCAGCCACAGCACTAGCTATCAGACAAAGTGATTCCATAGTATTAGGACACTCCCTGACAGTACAAGTTCCACACTCCGTGGAAGTTCTTTTAAACCGAACACAAACTCAGCACTTGACAATTGCACGTTTAACAGGTTATGAATTGACACTGTTCCAGCCACACATAGAAATCAGACGCTGCAACATCCTGAACCCTGCTACACTGTTACCATCAGTTACTTTAAGTCCGGACACACACGACTGTGTGGAAGTAGTTAATATTACGACAAAGCCAAGACAAGACCTGACAGATATTCCATTACCAGATCCCGACCTGACACTTTATGTGGATGGTTCATGCATGAGAACAAGTACAGGAGAACTAGTCGCCGCGTATGCAGTGACTACCGACACCGAAGTTATTAAGACACACCGTATTGACACCCTGTCCGCTCAAGCAGCAGAGCTAGTTGCTCTGACACAAGCCTGCATACACGCTAAGAACCGGAAAGTTAATGTTTACACAGATTCACGTTACGCATTCGGAGTCGTACACGACTTTGGAGTGCTCTGGCAGGAGAGAGGTTTCATGACTTCTCATGGAACCAAGATTCAGCATGGTCTCCTTATTCAAGCTCTGTTAGATGCAATACATTTACCGACATCCATTGCTATCATGAAATGCAAAGCACATACGAAAGTTATTGACACTATTTCCCAGGGTAACGATCTAGCAGATCGCACAGCCAAGCTTACAGTACAGACTCCAGACATTCCAGTTAACATGACACACACTCCAGATCCGACTACATGTATGACAGTTAAGGACCCTACTCAAGATGTCATAGATATCCAGTTACATGCTTCTCCCGAAGAAATCAAGAAATGGTCCGAACAAGGAGGGGTCCAGACAGATCAAGGATGGGTGACGAAGGGTAAAACCACATGGTTTCTCCCCGACTCTATGGTTCAAGTCATTATCAATACCGCACATAGTCCAGCACATTTAGGAGAAAAAGCTATGTTAGACAGTATCCAGAACATTTGGTTCAACAAGCATTTACGAGCTGCAGCCAAGCAGAAAGTCCGTACCTGTATGATATGTTGTCAGTTTAATCCAGGTAAAAGTGTCCCGGTGGAACAAGGTGGATTCCAACCTCCTGACCACCCTTTTGAAGTCCTCCAGATGGATTATATTCAGATGGAGCGATGTCGAGGTTTCAAGTATGTCCTTGTAGTTGTATGCGCTTTGTCCAGGTGGACAGAAGCATATCCAGTCCCAGATTACACAGCCACGACCACTGCCAAGCAGTTGGTTCGTGAGTTCTTCCCCCGTTATGGACTCCCTAGGGTCGTATATTCTGATAACGGCCAGCCATTCTCCTCAGAGTTAATGAAGCATGTTTCCCTTTTGTTAGGGTACCAGTGGAAGTTCCATTGTGTACGCCATCCTGAAGCAGCAGGTCTCGTAGAGAGACATAACCAGACCCTGAAAATCCGCATTGCCAAAGTATATAAAGAGAAAGGTGTGGACTGGCTAGTAGCTCTGCCAGTCGCTTTGTTCTATATGCGCATGGTCGCACATTCCAGATCAGGTCTGTCCCCGTATGAGGTCGTTTTCGGCCGCCCCCCTAACATGTGGGGTACACCCAGACCCCGAAGTATTACCGATGTTTCAAGTAATATGCTGACAGATTACCTAGCTTCCTTGATGTCTGCCCTCAACTCTTGTCGTTCACAGGTTGCCGCCGCATTTCCAGACAATACCGAGGTGGCACCGCATGAAATCGTTCCCGGATCCATGGTCTTAATTCGTAACTTTGACCGCTCAAGTCCGCTGGAGCCTCGCTGGAAGGAGCCCCGACAGGTCCTCCTCGCCACCCGTACAGCCGTGAAGTTGGAGGGACGCAAAGGCTGGGTGCACCTTTCGCATGTAAAGAAGTTTTATGGACTGAAACCCGTCTCAAAGAACATTTCCCAGGATTCGAAGGATTGCCAAAGTACTATTCTCAAGGACTGTCCCGCAAAAGACATTGCTACTGCACCCCCCCTGTTAGAGAAAACTCCGCAACAGGAGTATAAGTTGAAACTCCGGTCTAGTAAAATAAGTCAGCCAGTTTGATTGTCTAAGTCCTCCCCTAGGTGAAACGGTTAGACTGTTTCTGACATGTATAAAATAGACCCCCATAGTGAGAGAGTTAGTCAAAACTCAATCCGATGTATCGTTTTTCTATGTTTAGTGATCTGCCTCCTCATGAACTCTCTTACCGCCTCGCTATGCGAAATAATTCTTTCATCCGCATGTTACATTATTCACACCAGACCAGCAATGCCACTAATTGTTGGGTGTGTGGTCGACTCCCCCCTTTCCAGACACCGAAGGGAGTTCTGCCACTCTTTCCTTATCCTTTTTCACATAATGGTTCGTGTGGAGCATGGTCCACGTTAACGTCATCCTCAACAGATATGTCTTTTCTTAACAGTACGTGTTTTCCAGACAAGCAAGGTCTCCCCCACAGAACCGGGTTAGATCTAGAAAATGAAGTGTATAATTTAGGTAATTATTCTTCGAATTTCATGGTCCTGAATGTTCAGTCTGATACTACTCCAGACTTACCTGCAATTTCAGTACTACCAGTCAAAGGCGAATTATGTGTCCGAAATAATGGTTCTACACACGTAGGACATAGTGATTGTACTACTATTGTCAAGTATAGTGACAGTGGGAAATCTATTTTCAAAGCTTCACGTCATTCTTATTTTATTTGTGGTCAGACCGCATATGTTCGTCTGCCCCTCGATTGGGAGGGAACCTGTTACATTGCCTTCCTACTGCCACCTGTTTTTCTAGCCCCACCCGACTACCATAGGAATTCCCACCAAGTACATACTAGACACAAGAGAAACCTCCCGATTGTCGATTATACTGAAACTGCTCTAGAACAATATATAGATATCAATAAAGGTGTCTTCCCTTATTTAGGTACAGTCGTGAATAGTAAACTGATACGTAGATTAACCAGAACACTCGAAGCAGTAGTAATTGAGACTACTTCTGCTCTAAGTAATTTAACCGAAGAACAATCCTTTATGAGAATTGTCGTGCTCCAGAATCGTCTCGTCCTTGACGTCATATTGGCCGATAGGGGCGGGGCCTGTAGAGTCATCGGATCTAGTTGCTGCATTTTCATTCCAAATAACGCGCCGTCTGTTTATTCAGCTATAACCAGACTTCATAAAATTGCCCATCTGTTACACCAAGATCCAGGCACCTGGACATGGTCCGGTTGGTTCTGGAATATAATTTCCGCCTGGGGATGGAAAGTCTTGTCCTTTCTAGGTATTGCAGTAGCGATCATATTTAGCTGCTGCCTCTGTATACAATGTGGCCCTGCGATTTGCGGCATTTGTGCTACATCATGTATTCCTAGTCCCAAGCCCCGTTCTAAATCCCGTTCCAAGAAAATTCGAGACGAGCAAATGATACTGTATGAAATGATAGATGGTATCATGAATATTGATGTTTCCTGATGGAAACGTAGTGACAAGGAGGGAATGTGGAAAAGTAAATTTTGCCATGTTCTGTGTCCCTACGTGTTATCCATCATATGTTATATGTGCATGATTAATATGCATATGTTATTCCCCATGTTCGATTAAAGACGCAATTATAGTTGTGTCCACCTTTAGTATGTCAGTTTCCAGTTCTCGTGAATACTACGAATATCAGGCCTATGTAAAGCTACGTTGCCACGTTTCTCAGTGTGCACGTTATTCCATTGTAAAGTCCCCGTTTCTAGGCCTCAAAAGGGCCCGGACACCAGATTTCAGCTCCTGTCTCCTGAAGCCTCGCTGAGGAGCGATACAGCCCCCACCTGTATCCTCGACCCTTCACTTACTTCCTGCCTCACAGTGCCCGGTTCAGCCTGGCTCTGCCTCTGAGTCTGCCAAGAGTATGTTATGATTCGAGTTATCAGTACAGTCCTCCTTCTCTGCATTCCTAAGCTACTGAATCGCATCAATAGTTACCGTCATAGTCTAGCTTTTACGTCTCCATGTAAGAGAAATACTGCATTTAATGGTCATTTAATATTCTTCATCACGCACTACATGTAGAATAATGCATGCTCCAGTCTTAGAGTCTGTTAGCTTTTCCCCTCCTGACTTCTAGTTTATATCAACATGTTCCCTAAACATCAGATACTAGATAGGGTTTAGGTACATGTCGCCCTGACTCTCCAGACTTCAGTCTCTGCTCCTAGCACAGAGTTCATAGCCCCCAGCTTCTCCTAGTAACACGTCATTGCCAGTTTGCGCGCATCATCAGGTTAGAGGTCCCGGCTCCTCAGGTAGCCCCCTCCATGGTTTCCGCCCCATTCATGACATATTCTGTTACGTTTGCATCACATGTCTATGTATACGCCCTGTTACACCTACTTTCACCCTTATCTTTCGCGACTGCTACGCGTCACGCCTCTTGCTCCACCCACTGCTACGCCTATTGCAATGTAATGCTATGTGTTTGCGCTATGTATATATGCTCATGTACTGTTATTAAAAAGTTGTCCGTTCCCTTGTCCCGATCCTGTCCCCGGCAGCTGCCATCCTATTCCCGTGCAGGTCGTCCTGTTCCTTTCCTTATGCTATATTAAACCTGCAAAACTCCTACTACCTCGAATCTTGACTCTTATTTATTGAGCTATCTGTTATTCATTTATGCATTCAAAAATAGGGTATTATTTATTTATTTACCACACTACACACCCCAGCGGGAGGCCCGGTGTAGGTATAGCAAGTGAGAGGAACGTTGAAGTCCGCTGACAGATAGGCTGAGCAGCATCACAGGAATGATTATTGCACAAAAAACGCCTCGGCGTTGGGTAAAGCTCAGAGTGGGGCACGGTTTGGAGTGCATTGAGTTCTCCGTCATACGATGGTAGGTGACCGAGTCTGTGCCCTCAAAGAGACTAAAAGCTTCCAACCCCCCAGCATATTCTGTAGAGAGGCTGGATAAGGTAGCAGAGGATGCCATAAGATGCTGGGAAAGAACTTTCACAGGCAGCGGGCAGTGCGGCGTATGGGGCAATTGGTCCAAATAAATAAATACATTTGGAACCACTCCCAGTTAGATTTGAGTCTCTCCCAATCATTAACAGAGTACTGTTTTATACAACAATCCGTTGGAGGCTCAGTCTAAGGACGAGGACAGGGTGGGCAAAGCCAGCACTGGGGAGGGTCCGGCAGCAAAACCTAGGTGTCCCGCCGAGGCTGGACAGGGCAGCGACAGATTGGGGCAACAATCCCATTACAGAGGCCCTCCTGAGGGCCGGCCGGAATAGGCTTGGGGCTACTACTAACAGCTGCCAGCATCCCCCAGTGACTTGCATGCAGACACAGCATGGCAGCCGGATGTGGTGATCATCCACCCAAAGGGTGAAGTGCCATGCTCAAAAAAAAAAAAAAAAAAAAAAAAAGGGGCAATCCTGCACGACATACAGAGAGACCTCACAGACACAACAAGGGCGCTCGGGAAGACTGCAATGGTGTAGTCAGACCGGTTCAGCTGGCACGAAGGGCACTGAGCAGACTCCCAGAAAGCGGGCGAGAAGTCCCATCAGAAACAGAGCCTCACATTGAGTGGGGTCTGCAAGTAGCAAGTGACAGAACGTAGGGCTTAGTTGGGGGGGAGCCGCAGGAAGACGGTAGCCTCCCAGACGGCGTGGCGGAGAACTACGCTGATATCGGTTGGTACGGAGGCACACCGGAGGGCGGTGTGCCAGAATAGGTCCACTCACCTTCAGATGCCTCACGGCTGGGTGAGTTGGCCTAAGGACAGGTGGTAGGACCACACACTCTGGGATGCCTCACGGCTGGGTAACTTGGCCTACCGAATAGGGGGGGGTAGCAAACGGAGACGGCGCTCGCAGCCCAGCCCCCGCCGGACGGCAGGGCACAACAAAGTCAGACAAGGTAGCGAGGGGGCCTAACTCCAGGACAGAAGCTACTCCCTTCCCGCGCAAACGGGGCGCAAAAATCCAACCTACCAAAGGAAACCACCCAGAATGGCCAAGAGACAATACCAAGGAAGTTGTAATAGCATGATGCAAAGTATATACATGTTTCCTTGTATTCCTAATAAACTGCGGCCAACAAATGACCACCACAAGATAAACGTGAACGTTGGCTTTTCTTGTTATAAGAAGGAATACAGTACAGGGGGTATATATGACATCAATCAATCAATCAATCAATCAATGACATTTATAGAGCGCACTACATACCCGTAGGGTCTCAAGGCGCTGGGGGAGGGGGGGTGCCGCTACTGCTCGAACAGCCAGGTCTTCAGCTTCTTCCTGAAGGAGAGGTGGTCTTGGGTCAGGCGCAGGTCGGTTGGGAGGGAGTTCCAGGTCTTGGCGGCCAGGTAGGAGAAGGACCTTCCTCCTGTAGTCGCTCTTCGGATGCGGGGGACGGCGGCGAGGGCGTGGTTGGCTGATCGGAGGTGGCGTTTGGGAGCGTAGAAGTTGATTCGGCTGTTGAGGTAGCTCGGGCCTTGGTCGTGTAGGGCTTTGTGTGCGTGGGTGAGGAGGCGGAAGGTGATTCTTTTGTTGACGGGGAGCCAGTGAAGGTCTCTCAGGTGTCCGGAGATGTGGCTGGTTCGTGGGATGTCGAGGATGAGTCTGGCAGAGGCGTTCTGGATCCGCTGGAGTCTTTTTTGGAGTTTGGCGGTTGTACCGGCGTAGAGGGCGTTGCCGTAGTCCAGTCGGCTAGTGACGAGGGCCTGGGTGACGGTCTTCCTGGTCTCGGTGGGGATCCACCAGAAGATCTTCCGTAGCATGCGTAGGATGTTGAAGCACGCCGAGGAGACGTTGTTGACTTGCCTGGTCATGGAGAGGGAGGAGTCCAGGATGAAGCCCAGGTTGCGTACAGGAGGGAGTGGGGCAGAGTGCGGGGGTTATTGCAGAGGCTGCTCCCGAAGGGGGCTCGAGAGCCGGCACCATAACCTGCGCCGTACCCCCCCCGGATAAACTAGTGGTGGGGCGGCATTTGGCGCGAAAAAGATAAAGAGGCCAAAAAGCCTCCCCCTCTCTCTTCCCCCCGCAGCAGCCACCGGACTGGTACAGACACCCCAGCCAATGGGGTCATGGTGGGTTACAAACCTCCCCCAATGGAAAGGGGGGCCTAGCGGGAGGGAAGGCGAGCCAGGGGGCATATAAGGTCTGCTCCCCCAGGCATGCTCCTATCTTCACGGAGCAGGGGGAGCAGCAACGACGGCGGAGCCCAATCTTGTCCCACCCACCCACACCTAAAGATCAGCAATGTCGCAGGGCTGAGGAAGAAGCAAGGCGTGGCGGAGAACTACGCTGATATCGGTTGGTACGGAGGCACACCGGAGGGCGGTGTGCCAGAATAGGTCCACTCACCTTCAGATGCCTCACGGCTGGGTGAGTTGGCCTAAGGACAGGTGGTAGGACCACACACTCTGGGATGCCTCACGGCTGGGTAACTTGGCCTACCGAATAGGGGGGGTAGCAAACGGAGACGGCGCTCGCAGCCCAGCCCCCGCCGGACGGCAGGGCACAACAAAGTCGGACAAGGTAGCGAGGGGGCCTAACTCCAGGACAGAAGCTACTCCCTTCCCGCGCAAACGGGGCGCAAAAATCCAACCTACCAAAGGAAACCACCCAGAAGGGCCAAGAGACAATACCAAGGAAGTTGTAATAGCATGATGCAAAGTATATACATGTTTCCTTGTATTCCTAATAAACTGCGGCCAACAAATGACCACCACAAGATAAACGTGTACGTTGGCTTTTCTTGTTATAAGAAGAAATACAGTACAGGGGGTATATATGACATACAGGAGGGAATGGGGCAGAGTGCGGGGGTTATGACGAGCTCAGCTCGTCATGAGCACATGGCAACCGTGGCTCATGACGAGCTCAGCTCGTCATGAGCATGGGAGGGGTTAAAGCATATTTCCAAACCTCGCACACCTCCTATAAAAGTCTTACTACAAGCAACACCATTTTCGAGCACGCACTCCAGAGAGGGTCTTCCAAACACTGAAAACCAAAGCAGCTGAGAAACTGTCAAGGGCATAAGCATTAAATCTAATTTGCAATGTATTACAATATTTCAAAAAAGAACAGGATTGCTATGTAACAAGACACTTAGCTGTCTTTGTACCAGACACCATTCCTACGGTGCAGTGAGAGGGGTGTACATTTAGAGCTCTGGCTGCACGAAATAACATACTATCTTAAATTGTCAAAATACTCTTCTCCCAAAAAGAGATGGCTGCAGCAGAAATATGCCCATTTTCCGTTCTGGTGTGGAAAGAGAGGAGCTGTTGGCTCTACTCTGCGAGATCAGTGTTAATTAAGCAATGTAAGCATGGGAGCTGCCACTAACAATCATGAAATGGAGTTAGCTTAACTGGCTTCACTGCTTGACTTCATCACAAGTAAACACACACAGCAGCGATGGGGTCGGCCTTAACAGTACACCGCTGGAGCAAGTCTGCAAGCAGGGAATTCATCGGAACAGTTTCATAGATGGAACTGGAACCACACAAGTGGCAAAGTAAATGAACCATTATAAAGGAAGCAATATAAAGAGGCATTCCTCTAATATGTTGTGGCGGTACAAATATACCTCGAGAATGCGAACCGCTGGTGGTAAACATTACACATGCGCCAATGAGGGTAACGTGCACTGTGTAATATCCAGTTGCGGACCTTGGAACCAGGTTTCATTCCCCTGATGTAAGGGCGGCACCTATGAGGGCACACTAAACAACAATTCACAGCAATTATGTGGCTCGAGCAGCATTTGAGCTTAGAAATGATTCAATCCGACAATATTTAAACACAAAACAGAGAACACTTAGATAGGACAAAACAGACAGCACCTGCATTACAAAGCATATATCGGCTACATAACATAGCACCTACATAACATTATGGACAGCAGAAGAGTCAACAGCTATATATTACATATCAAAGACAGCTAAAATAGTATTCACCTGATACATAGCAGACAGCAGCTTCAAATTACATAACATGTTCAGCAGCTATATAACACAACATAAGGAGCAGCCGCACAACATAACAGAAAGCAGTTACATACCTTACATAACAGACAGCAGCTACATATCATTGCATACACCTCCTACATAACATATTAAGGAGAGAAGTTATATAAAATAGGTGGCGACTGCATAACATACACAGCAGCAGTTTCCTGTTTCAAAGCTTGACTTAGCATGGACAGCATCTAGATAACATAATATAGACAGCAAATACATATTTCACAACATAGACAACAGAAACAGCTACTTCTTATATAATAAACCATAACCTAGACTCCAGCCACAACATTACTTAACTGAGAGCAACGAGGAGACGAGGAAAGTATAGGAGGCAATGGTGCAGAGTTTACTGTACCTTTAACCCAATCTTTCCTCAACACCCCACCCTCACCCTTCCACCCCACTCCAGGTGGGCTATCAAGAGGGTAATAAAATTGTAAAAATTCAGCAGCTTTGAATATGCTGGAGATGGTGGGGGAACCAGGGGAAGGGGTGATATGCCACAGCTTGTTTAAATTTCCTGTTTTGCCAAGCGCCCTCCAAAAGGCAGCCTTTCTTTTGCTTTTTAGGTCTCGGCTAGAAACGCGCTGAAAGTGCGTTCTCGCCAGAGAACTATAGTCGGCGTCTCAGCCGTCTCAGAACGACGAAGGGAGACAAGACCTGGCCGCGCGCAGCGTTTCCCCATAGGATAACGTTGTGCGCGTGGCAAGGTCTTGTCTCCACAGCATGGCATGGCAGAACGGATCGCGTCGCGCGCCTCTCTGGAATGCAGGGGGAGTCTGCAGAGGGGCGCGCGGCGCTGATAACAGCACTGTCTTGTTTTTTCAATTATTGTGGCCAGACACGGGCCGTGATAACTGAAAGCATATGTGCGCGTGCACCACGTCTTTACAATTGCGTCTGTCTGGACTAGCTGTCCGCAGTGTAATTTAATCCAAGCCCCTCAGCCATGGCAGAGAACGTTCAGTAAACAAGGTTAGAGTCACCGCGTGCATCCATCCTCTTGCTAGCTCTGTGCCCAGCTCCCTTGTCGCCTTCCCCCCCCACCCACCCACGCCCAATCTCACCCACAGTAACATGCTCTGCTTGCCGAGGGGGAAATAACATCACCCAGCACGGCAAGTTCCAAGCAGGCAGCTGCTGATTAATAACTAAGAAGAGCTGCTGTGCATGGCCCTTAAGAACTTGAGACCGAGCACGGACCAGTAAACATTATTCTGGTCTTTGCTTGTGCCCGATCCCATGAAACAGCCACAGCTCGACCCCACCACACACAGCCACAGCCCCCTCATCTGGAACGGCGTTAACTTTTCATTCCCCCCCGATCCCCCACCCTCCTTCCACCCCCCTCACGCCAGCATCGGACTGGCCTTCGTAGTGTGTTGGGGTATACCAGCGTGGGGCACTATACACTTCTTGAGAACTGTGTTCTGCTGTACAGCGCATAGACGCACGTAGTGCCCCACCACAGGTACCAACAACCAGGAAAACAAGCATTTGCAATGCAATAGGTGTTGCACCATTAAAGTTTGAGGTATTGGTAAATAATGCAACACCAATAGCTTTTGTTGCAGTTGGTGTTGCAATATTTAGCAATGCCAATAGCTCAAACTTAATTAACCGAGACCTATTGCATTGCAAATTCTTGTTGGTTCTGGTTACGATTAGCCTGCCGGTGCTCATCACTGATAATGTGCACAATGGCCAGGCCTGACAGGGTGTGGGTGGAGGAGGATAAATACAAATTCAAAGTGTACCTGCCTTGACCCTGGCCAGTCCCTCTGTCCGAGCACGGTGTGAGGCTGGAGCTCAACTTAAGAGGTAATTAAAATGAAAACCTCTTGCAAGGCACTAGTTAGCCTCTTTGTTACAAGTGAACTTTTCATTTTCACATCTGTCCCCTTAAAGCGCTTTGCACGATTGGATTTGAACTATTTAATACTGAGAGGGGTTTGACAGCGAGGCGCATCCTCGATAGAACGTGAAAGGACTTTTGTGGAATCCGCATTTCCCATTCTCAAAATATCATTAGCGTTCTGCCAGTTGAGTATCTAGCAACGGAATGGAGAACAATGAAGATGCTTGTTTTGATTGACCCTTTAGCTGTGTGTTTCTCAGTACTTGTTAAACGTTATCAAAAGCATTCACTTCCATTGCTACAATCATTTATAATGATCATTGTTGGAAATGGGATCCCTGGCTGGCCAGGGCTTTCGCCAAAGTCAGTCAGAGACCACCACTCCCAAGTCAGGGCAAGGGAGTTACACGCCAAGATAACCCCTACTCACCCTCTAGGTAACGTGGCGCGAGCAGCAAGGCTAAACTTGGAGGCGATGTAAGTTAAGTATTTGCGCACGCACCCCAGCAACAACACCCAAAGGCCCACCACAAAGGAAACTCCACACAAGGTTATATAAAAATAGCCTTTGTATTACACCAAAACACATTAGATAAAACACACTTTACAATGTGCCAGAGGCACGGGCAGAATTTACAAGGGATTATTTACAAGACAGGGCCACCTGGACCACTGTCAGGAATCAGCACTTTTAGGAGTAACAATACAATACTTGTAGGCCTAGAACTTAGAACATAGCCTATCAGACAGTACCTTCCGTCCTGGTTGCACGGGATAATGCGAGTGACCTCCTTAGTAAACTTGAGCGGGCGACCCAGCGAAGCGGCGCGGCTCAGGGGAGAGCGGCGCTGCTCGAGGCTTGGACGGGCTGCCGGCACGATACAAGCGTTTCTCTGGGGCGACCAATGTGTGCGGCTCAGAAGAGGAGGGGGAGGCAGGATGCGGGCGACCCAGCGAAGCGGCGCGGCTCAGGGGAGAGCGGCGCTGCTCGAGGCTTGGACGGGCTGCCGGCACGAGCTGCCGAGGGGAACGAGCGAGGCACACTTCAGCGAGGCCCCAGGGGCCCAGGGAGATCAGACAAGTCCCATCAATTTGGCAGGGAAGGCACCATAGAGTCCACTGGTCCTGGGACTCTGGTCAGGGGGCAAGCTTAGTATCAAGCCCTTGGAATCACTTATAACAGAAGATCACTGTAACACAAAATAGGACATAAAGCACAAAACCAGTACCTACTGGTAACTGGTAAGTCCCCCCTACGCAATCCTAACCACCCTAGGAACAGGTCACGCAGGGAACCAGGACCTTACTAGCACCACCTGTACTAGCAAGAACAACCACCTCAGTATCACAATACAAGTAGGGGCATAGACCTGGGGACAAAACACATGATGCAGAACCTACATTCAGCGGTGTAAGGAACAGGGCACATAATGTATCAACAACACATTCAGAGGTGCAGAACACAGGGTGCGCAAAACATACTACACATTGTACATTTCCTAACACCCAAAAGCAATAGGACATAGATCATAACAGCATCTAAACCTTTAGCGTAGAACTCACAAAGTCCAGGTTGCGCCACTGCGCCAGAACCTAAACGTAGCAGCTGCAAAATCCACATTAGTCACCAACTGTGACTTTCCCTAGGCCAACTGGCCTTGTTGGGGCTAGGACGCCCTGTGTCTCAGAGTCAGGGCAGGCTGTAATAAGCCAAATGTACACCAGCCTAAACGTGGCAGTTGCCCACAAAGTGCTGGGCAACTGGTGAGAATGGTGGGGACAACGTTGGAGCCTTCCAGGCCCTGAACAAATAAAATGTTCACCTGAGCCTCTCTGGGCTCGTAAAACTACTGTGCCCCCTTGAGCCTCTGTGGCTCCCCAAACAGAGAAATGCCGCCTGGAGCCCTCGTGGCTCTGAGAACAACTGTGGCAGGGGTTGGCCCTCTGGGGGAGCCTCGCAGCGCTCCAAACCAACAATGCCCCCACGAGCCTCTCTGGGCCCGTCACTATCGTGGGAGTCCCTCCCGGGGGACTCGAAATAAAAACAATTGGGCCCCTGAGCCTCTCCGGGCTCCTTCACAAGATGCTGCCTGCTTTGCTGGAGTCCCCCTCCTGGGGACTCCTGAGGGCAATGGTGCGCTCTGAGCCTCTCGGGGCTCAACAACAAATGCGCCCCCGGAGCCCTTTGGCTCCAACAAACAAATGCCACCTGGGATCTGGGAGCCTCAACAGGCTCCGGCAGTAACTGCGGCGTGGGGGGATCCCCCTCCCTCTGGGGGACCCAACTCGAACTTGGCCCCACGAGCCTCGGGGCTCGAAATCACAATGCACCAGCAGGGGGGGGGGGCGGGCACCGGCAATGTGCCCCGACACCTCCCCCTCTTCCCATTGTAGCACAGGGCCCTCCACTCACCGGGTCTCTGGTGCTCGGCGGCGGCTCTCCTCCTCCACCGGGGCTCCCCCCTGGTCCTGGGAGCCCCTCGACATCCGGCGGCTGCTTCCTGGCGGGTCCGGGGCTCTCCCCAGCTCACGGGAGTCCCGGGCGGCCATCACTCGACTTCTTTCTCCTGCCGGTGGCGGCAGGCGGGACTTCCGGTTGGGACCGCGCCGGGATTGGCCGGCGGCCCAACCGCTTCCGGGTCGTCAAAGGCAGAGCGGCGGCCCGGCCGTAGACAGCAGCAAATGCCGGGTGGGCACCGGCCATGAACAGAAAACGCCCCCAGGCGCTAGCCGCAAATAAAGCGCTCCCAGCGCTAGAAGGGTGACCACAGCGCTATGAAAAGCAATTACAGCGCTCCTAGCGCTAGAGGGGAAATAAAAGCGCTTTCCAAGCGCTATGGCAGAGTCAAGCGCTCCCCAGCGCTAGGGGGGCCAAGAGGGTCCAGAGAAAGCGCTCCCCAACGCTAGTTGACCCAAAAGTCCAGGGAAAGTCCTTCAGGAGTCCAGGGGCTGGGCAGAGCCCAGGGGAGGCAAGCCTTCCCCCTGGGCCCAAGCAGCAGCACGCCCCCTGGCAGATTCAAGCAGCAAACAAGAACATTTTCATAGGGTCACAGCCCCTCTTTTATACACATTTTCCCTTTGTCTTTAGGTGCAGGGTGGGGGCAGAACCAGTCGCAGCTGGTCTGGGAGTACTGTTGATGGCCCAACCACCCATTCTATTCACAGGCAGGGCTAGGGTCATCAGTCACACCACAGGGGGGCGGAGCCAGCATTGTGTGGGGAAAACCCAGCCCATCCAGGACACAGGTACACTCCTCCCACACATCACTCATGCTAATCTCCCACTCACCACCGGGGCAGACCCACACAGACTTCCTGGAGCCTGGCATCCCAGCCAGCTCCAGCCAATCACACGCCAGCACCCTCACAGCACACGTACAGCCATGTCTAGAAATGGCGCTTCCCTACTAGACACATACATGCGGCATACACCCTCTCGCAGCATTCACTCCCCCGAGTTCACACATTCCAAACTTGACCATGCACACCTCACGCACCAGGAACTACCAGGGACACAGACATTCCCCATGCATTCCTATGGGAGGGCAGGCCAATCTCACACACGCACTCAGGGAGAGCACGCACTTTACACTGCGCCACAGTGTCAAAGTGCGCAAAGACCAGAAATCACTATAATTTCAAGGCAAAAAGTTCAGGGGTGACCCTGCCAGAAGGCCCAAGTCCAACACTCATAATAAATGTAAGAATAATTCTCATAATAAATTCTCCATTTATATATAACACACAATACATGGAATTGCCTCTTGCTGACTAAGCAAATTGTGTTTTATTGTGCAACGTAGGTTCACCAGTTTATATCTTGCATAATTTTGGACTCCAATTGCTTTTTTAAAAGAATATTTTTTTACTTGTGTTATTGTTCGAACTGAAGCTCTCTGCAGGTTCAACACAAATATGTTTCCTTGCCTGCACTCCTTTTCTTTGCTGTACCCGTTTATGCTGGCTTTTAGGACACTGTGAATGGTACCACAGCTAATCAGTGCTGAAGTGCTTGTGCTCTCTCTCTCTAAAACATGGCAAAATTGACCTTCACCTTGACTTGCAAGCCCCTAGTATATGGTACCAAGAGTACTCAGGGCCCGGAATTTAAATGCTACCAGTGGTCAGCAGCACTTATTGTGCAACCCACTAAAGTAGCAGTTTTTAACAAGTCTCTGGCCTGCCACTGCAGCCTGTTTTGCAGTTTTAAACTGTCATTTACGTGTTTAAATGTTACGTGGCATGGCAGTGAAAAATTCCTAAAGTTGTTTTTCACTGTTGCAGGGCCTATTACTCTCATAGAATAACACTGGATACCTTATTGCATTCAATAAATGCTAACATTTGATTGGAAGCACATAGAGATATGCTGTTTGCAATCAAATGAACTGAAAATCCTCTTTAATGATAAAGTCGGATTTTGAGTCTCAATTCTGAAAATGCCACTTTTAGAAAGTTGAAAAATTCTTGTATCAAGCATTTGTGCTTTCTGCCAGTATCATGGGTCACATGAATGTGAATCACCCTGCTGTTGCGGTTTGTGTATTCCTTCTAGACATTAACACAAAGGGGGCTTAGGTATGAACAGTATGGGTCCATCCTCACAGGATGACTGGTGGAGGAGCTGTAGGCAGCCTTTCTTACACTTCCAAGGGCTTTGCCTCTTGCACCTACCTACAAAGGAATCAGACACCAGGCCGGCCTGCCTGATTTTTGTCCCCCCCAGAACTTTTGGAGCCTTGACAGGGTAGTTAAGAACTTTCCAGATTGAGAGGAAAAGGTAGGATAAGGAGTCCCCCCAGGGGCACCTGGTATAAATATTTCCTCCAGAGCCACTCATCAGAACAACCCTGGATCTGTGGATATTATAGAAGAAGGACTACCCTGCTGCCAGAGGACTGCCTTGTTGCTTGAGGGCTGTCTTGCTGTATGAGAAGGAAGATTAGACCTGCTTACCTTCATCTCATGGGAACCTGAGTAATTCCAAGGGTCAGTTGGCTGACGTCCTGTGTGAGCTACAGGGACATACCAAGCTCGAGAGGACTCCCTGCAACTGTCCAGCTGACCTGCTTCACTGGACCTGCCTGGATCTACAACTGGACATACCTTAGTAAGTGCACTCCTCCTGAAGTGGAAAGGTGAAATCCGGAAGTTTGGGCTCCTAGCAAATGAACCCATTTGCACCCTGGCTCAGCCGTGAATAACTCTGGTTTTACTAGTTGGATTTTTGTTGTTCTGTTATCATTTTATTAATTGCAATGTATTCTATTTTTCTAAATTGGTTTGGGATTTTTCTTCAGTTGTTTTTGTACTTTTTTACTGTTTCTGTGCTGCATAAATACCTTACACATTGTCTCTAAGTTAAACCTTACTGCTTTTGTTCAAAGTTACCAGAGGCTTAAGCCCAGGTTAATTTAGTGACTTTTTGGGTTTCCCCTTACAAGGATCATGGTTGCTTCATTGATGACAATTACATTATAACACCTACCCCAGGTAAATATCTAACCCTGCAAAGTCATCTCTGCGCCGGGCTACCTGTGCTGTGCATGATGGTACTTTCCCACACGTGTGAGCATACATGTTCATGTGTAACTATCCAAGTGCCCATTACCCTTGCTGCTTCACAGCAGGCTTATCTTAAAAGGTGGACAGTGGGAGTAAATACGCACAGTCCATTTGCCATGTGATTACCATGGGGGAAACACATGTAGTGAGACACACATACAGTAAAAAGTCCAAAACCGGGTGATTCAAAAAGCTAAAAAATCCAGGCCTACTGAATGGGCGGTACCCAATCGTAACACACACCATCGCCAGCTGAAAGTAGAGAAGGGACAGCATTCACTCCTGGGTACACCTACCTACTCAGCCGTAACAAGTAAAAATAGGTTCTGGCAGTACACACCATTATCCAGTTGTCTGCTACCACTGAGACCTTCCACTGGACTTCCTATGCTAAGACCACCCACCTAACTCAACCATGTGGCCACCTATCTCTACAGAGAACCAGCCGCGGGCCGTGGAGGGAGTTACGGTGGGGCAGGGAGGTGGGGAGGGGGAGGGGCAGGGTGGAGAGGGCTAAAAACCGGCAGATGGATAATTACAGGTAAGTAAACAATTTAATTAATAAAACGATTTTCGTAGGGCGCACTGCATCGCATTTTGCGATGCAGTGCGCGCTACGAAATTCGTATGGATGCCGATGGCGACTTCAGATCCCATAACCCCTTGCTGCAGACATGCCTGAAACATGCTATTAAGTGCCACTTTTCCACCCAAACCTTGGGGCTTTCAGATTGCTTTTGGTTTGTGCCAAGGGGAAGCCACTGCTGGACTCTGCAGGGGACTTTAGAGCCCATAAGCCCTTGCTGCAGACACACCTGACACATGCTACATAAAGAGCCATCACAGCCAAGCTGCGCAGGATGCCCAGGCCAAGGGAGGGCCCTTACATGCCATTTGGTGCCAGAAGGAAGAAGCCAGAAGGAGGCGGGGCAACCGTCTTAATGTTTGTCATCTTATGAAGGTACTCTCTTTGGCCCTAACCTGTAAGATTGCAACCATAATTTTTGGGGGGAATGCTGAGGATCTATGTTTTAGCACCAGTCGGTAGGGGTGGTTCGTCAATAATGTTTATATGTAATCAATGTACATTGGGGATTGGGCACTTCTAGTAGGTGCTATTTTCGCAATAGTTTCACGTATTGTTTGGTTCTTTAATGATTATCTGCCAGTTATCTGAGGTATTAAACCATTAACTAAGGGAAAGAGGCACTATTATGCCTACCTGACAAGCAAACATCAGCACCCACGCCGGTGTACCACCTGCCACAAAATCTAAATCTCCCTCTGACCCTTTAAGAAGTCATTTAACTAAAGATTTAAGCCATGGATGCCAGGGAGACCCCATTGTTTGTCGGCCCAGTTGCAGCTTTGCTCAAGGTCCACAACAGATTGGCCTATTGCCCAATAGTTGCCCTGCACGTCTTCCTAACACTGCTAGATATGTTGGTAATATTAGTTCTTGGGCCACTAAGGGGTGGAACCGAAAGAATGTTTTGAATTCTGCTTGAGAGTGTAACTCTAACAAAAATATAATTTTAATGACCATGGTCCCAAAACTTTCCTCCACAGTGAGATACGAAGCAGAGGACACACTAATAAACAAAGCGACTCACCGGATTTGCCATATAAGGGGTCGCCGTTTGGTTATTCATGCTGCCATCATTCATGCCCGAAGGATTTCTTCAAACAATCCAATACATGACATGATGAGCTTACTCTAAAGGATGCAGAACTGGGTGACAATCTGGTGGCCCTTGATATTAGATCTGATCCCCAAACAACTCTCCTATACAGTTTAAATAGAGTTGGTCAAACAGGTAAACTTACATTCTATTACACAGAGGAGGGGGAGACTGTCTTTCACCCTGGGTGAGGTGGACTGACTTAAGGACTTTAACCAACTTAATGACTGCATGTGTGTGTCGACAATGCTATTTAGTGGTCTGTCTAGGGGAGTGCTTGCCACCATACCATTACCTGTAGTCGATCAAATGAGCTCCCCAGAAGCTTTGTATGATGGAAAGCAAGCCAATAACGTTCATATATTACTTACACTTAGTCCCTTTATCACTGTCTGGCATTAAAGATATTCCGCCTGCCAAACTCCAGTCTTTACAGGTGTAAACCTTAAGTATTGTCTCAAAGTCCTCGGTGACTAAACTCTTATCTTGGACTGTGGCTGGTCCTAGCTCAAAATTAGCTCATTCAGATTTCAACAAACTGATTGAGGAGCATGATATATGCTTGCTCCAAGAGACATGGCCCACTGACCCCGTCTATCTTAATTACTATGTGCCAGCAAAACTACATTCAATCAGGAGAGCATCTGGAGGTTTAACGGCGTGGGTACGAGCCTCACTCATTCGTAATATTACTCTCCTAGACATTGATTCTCCTGATATTCTGAGGATCTTTGTAACGTGTAATAAGGCCGTTTGAGTTGCCATCTTCAATATTTATGCCAAAGGTGAAAAGGGTGGTCTTGCATGAAAACCTGTGCAAACCTTAGAGGACCAAATAGAAGGACAAGGGGCATATTATCAAGGGGTTTTATCTCCGCTTTTTTGGCTTTAAAAGCCAAGAAAGCGGAGATAAAATGATCTCCCTATTACCTAGCTGTCGCTAACACCAGTTAGCGACAGCTAGTAGGAGATAGCGACCATCTTGGGCCCCGCTTTGCATGTCAGTGAAATTTATCACTAATGACATGCAAAGTGGGCGTGCCAAGATGTTAGCGACTGAAAACAGTCGCTAACATCGCTATCTCCTATTACCAACTTTTGGAGATATTTGCGCTAAGCGCGAATATCTCCAAAAGCTAACACCTGCCCCTGAGCAGTTCTTAGCCATGTTATCCAATGGTAGGTGGATAACATGGCTAAGAGCATTATCTCGGTAATGCATGAATATCGCTGACTTTTCAGCGATATTCATGCATTTCGGCCGATTTTTATCGCTTAGGAGATAAACCTTGATAATAGCAAGGTTCCTAAGCGATAAAAATCGCCGCAGCTCGGCGAAAAAATATTGCCGCTAAGCCAACATAGCGATAATTATCGCTAGTTGTTGGTAATATGCCCCATCATTCCCACCATTATCTTACATTAGTGGGGGGACTTTAACGCCACCTTTTGCCCTTTGACAATGAAGATGTCCAGCTTACACACGAGGAGGATGTGGCCTAGGGAGTAACCACCTTGGAAATTGCCCCAATCAAAAGATGGACTCAGAATGTGATTTATTTGAAGGCCCTCACAATAGAATTGTGAGTTAGTGCGGCTAATGGCCGAATTAAGTCAGATTCTAGCGGTGCATATGCGTTTAACAAACTTAACCACACTAGTTGTATTGACTATGTTATGGTTGCCCTGAGACTATGGTAATATGTCAGTGACATGGTGATCACACACAGGGTTGAAAGTGAACAGAATCTGCTTTCACTTTCAATGACAGCCTTCTGTATTAGTTGTCATTTGTCATTCTGGTTGTTGTCTCCCTTCCACAACCAGGGATGTTGAACTTATATCTGACATGGGCTGTTTAAAAAGACATTAACTAGCCACCCACCTGGATATTTTGGCAGCTATAGGTCAAGATTTGCAGGACACATTTGCCAAAATGTATGATGTATTTAATGACGACGGCTGTAAGGACTTCAGCCCTTTACATTGTAAATTTTTTGGTAATCTCCTCACTTGCTTTTTAATCCCTGCTCCAAAACCAAAACACATAGCTGTAAATCCCAGCTCTTAGTGTAATGGGGAATTCCGATGACTCACAGGTTTATTGGTAAAGGCCATTAATGCCAAGGATGTATGCCTTATTCGTAGCTATAGAACTGTGTATAAGAAGTGCATGGGTATGCATGGGTAAAGCAAAAAGGGCTTGACCAAAGGTGGCAGGATCTCAGCGAAGCATCCGCATCCAAAGACACAACCAAATTCTGGGCACTGGTGTCGAAGGGAAGCAACCCTGCTGCCCTGGAACCTACTCATTATGACTCCCCATCAGAGTGGTTTTCCCACTTCAATAACCTCTACCATGATGCCTCCGTGAGCACATAAGAGGGCCTTCCGCTGTCTTTTTCTCCTCCTTATAGTAATGTCCCTCTGTTTGATAGGTCAGACATTTTTCATTTTTTATAATGCAAGAGCTAGGGTTGCTGGTCTGGAGGGCATCCCAGCTGATATCCTTTTACATGACTCTGAATTATGGTCCAAAAGTAGCCTTATACTTGCTAATGCTATTCCCAAGGGAGACCTAATTACAGATTCCTGGAAAGGTGCCATGGCACAACCAATTTTTAAAAAAGGCTACAGGTTTCACCCTGGTATGTCTAGGTCGATTAGCCTAATTGACCGTATGCAAAAACAGTATATTAATTGTGTAAAATTTTAGAACCAGGAATTGATTGAGGAAAATAACAACGTAAGCCCCTTTCAGGCCGGGTTTAGGAAAAGAGTGTCGACCATCAATCAAGTCTTCTTTTTTGTGCTAATTTGTAGGAAACTGCAACTTTTATGTTGCTTCTGTTGATTTAAAGTCAGCTTTTGACTTAGTCCCCTGTCTCAAACTTTGGCAAGTACTTAAATATATGGTATGCCCATAGAGATTCTGGGCCTTATCTACAAGAAAGTGATTCTACTCGGCACCATAAGCCATTTGTCTGCGCCACAGTGAGTCACTTTCAAAGCACAGAGATGCTTCATATTTACAATGATATGTCATATTCTGGTGCTTTTCCCTGCACTGGCACATATTTGGCTGCATGTGCCAGTGCAGGCAGCCTTGGACCATGGTGCAATGGTGTCTGCATTTTAGGGAAGATTTTTTCCTGCACAAAAACAGCCATGAGCGATGTTTTCCTCTTTCTATGTGTGCTGCAGAATGAGGAGCAATGAAAATATTTCTACTCCACCTCCACTGGGAGGAGTAGCCTTCTGACACATTCTCAGGTTTTCTAAAGGTTGTAAATCTGGGAATACAGCAGGAGCCATGGGTGTTGCATGGGAACAACCCCAGTATGCCCCTTTCATGCAAAGTGCTGCATGAGAAGGGTCCGTATTTACAAGGTGGCTTTATGTGTCCTTGTAAATATTGGGTAGCAAAATGCGCCGCCGGTGCTTCACAAAAGTAACACACCGGGGGTACAAGGGGCTTGTAAAAATGCCCCTTGGTGTTTTGTTGTTTGGTTACATGACAAGAACTATGCTTGTATTCATTGGGGCTCTCAGAATAAGATGACAGAGAGAGTCTCTGTGTCCAGGGTGTTCGTCAGGGCTGTGTGATTGACCCCGGGCGGCGTACTCTGCTCTGGCAGCGGAGTTTGCTGAGTTTACCAACTCCGCGCTCCACTAGGAACGTGAAGTTGAGGTAAAACTCTGACTCCGCAGTGGAGCAGAGTATGCCACTCAGCCCCCTGCACCACGGCCAAAACAAGTTTTTTAAAAAGCGCACTTACTTTGTCTTCTATGTCGTCTGCTGGCAACCCTCCTCCTCACCATGGTGTTTCCTGGGAATCCTGGCTCTCCTCCTTGCCGTCCTCCTCCTCCACCTACGTTTTACGTCTTGCTTGAACTGCACATGCGCAAGACGTAAAATGTAGGGGGAGGAGGAGGACGGCAAGGGGGAGAGCCAGATGAGAGGAGACAACACAACGAGGACTGCCCACAGGCAACATAGAAGACAAGGTAATTGCGTTCTTTCCTTATTTTTTTTAATTGTTTGTGAGCCTGGGGCAGAGCGGAGCGTAGTTCCACTGAGTTTTTTTTCAACTCCGTGGAACTACGTGGATCACCACTCTGCATACTCCACCCAGGCTTATGTGTGATGGTGCCAACTCTGTCTTCACCATTTTTAAATGACATAGTACACTGCTTAACCTCATTGCATACTGATGCCCCATCTCTGGCTAATGTGAAAACAGCCTTTCTGCTTTTTGCAGATGATACTTTGTTGACTTCCAAGACACTGAGTGGCCTCCAAAAACTCCTTAACCATTTTGGTGAGTTCTGACGTGACTGAGGCCTGGAAACAAACACAGCAAAGACCAACCTGATGTTTTTTAATTCTCATAGATCACTTAAGGAACCTTTAGTCTATGAGGGAGTGCCTTTGGAGAGGGTGGACTCCTTTGCTTACTTGGGTGTATCTCTGGCTGCTACTATGTCCTGGAAACCTCATGTTTGTAAAGCAGGGACTCAACACAAACAGATTATGGAGGGTATTTCCAAAGAGCTCCAAGCCTTCTTTAGCAAACAGATAGCACCGGCCCTCCTGATTTATGAGGCGAAGGCTTTGAACTTCACCCATTATCAGTTGGAATTATGCGGTTTAGCCAACATATATGGCTAATCACTCCCTCCATCTATCGAATCTGGATATGGGTATAAAAAAAGTGGAAGGTAAAAGCAGATTGTGTCCACTGTTGTTCTGGAGGCACCTTTGGTCCATCCCCGAGTTATCATATTACACTAATGGACACCAGAATATTATTAAATTGGACCGTTTCCATAAAAACAAAACCGTAACCACATAAAACGGTCCCTTGCTTCCATAGGGCTATTTGAGCTTTGGGAGAATCCCTCTAGAAAGACTATTCCTCCCAAAGCATCCTTAAAAAAGATCTATTTGTTGAAAACTCTGCCTGATGCAGTGCACTAAGTTGCTAGTGCCACCTTGACAGGCAAATTTCAAGATTTGAAAGCTCTTTTTGTTTATGAGCAACTCTGGGACATTATCATTGTGCCAATGGATAGGAAGCTGTATTTCCAGTTTAGAATGGGCACTTTACCGCTTAACTCTGTTACCTCCAAATGGGTGGTCTCTGAATCCTTGGTTTGTCCTGTGTGTAACTCGCCGAAGGAAACTGTTCCCCATGCATTTTTGCATGTCCTGCGTATGCCCGTGTACGTTCTTTCTGGCTCCTGCCCAAATGTAGAGAAGTAGGCATGAGAAGTCACAACACTGCCCTTCGTATTCTTAGAATTGACTTTCAGCCAATATGTGCTTTGGCAAAATGTTTGGATGTCATGTGGCTGGTTCGCAGGAGAGCTCTTCCCATACATAGGTGTAACTTGTGCTCTTATTGGTCTCTCGAAGCAAGTCATTTTTTGTTGCTAACAACACTTGAGCCTGTTTGTTTTTTAATTGTATTTTATGTTTCAGTTTTTTATTGTATTGATATTAAGAACGTATTGTATTATTTTATTTTACCTTTGCTGTATTTTGCACATACTTTTACGGTTTTTGATAGCCGAAATACAGGTATTTTGAATTTGGATTTGACTACACTAACTCAGTCTGAAGCACAGGGTCCCTTAAGATAGGACCCACCTGGCCTCCTGGTTGGGGCACTGCAGGCAGAACCACTTTCTGCTCCTGGCTAGGGGCCGCACCCACCAGCTAAGTCAATGCCTGGCAACCCAGGACGTTGAGGGGCCCTAGGACACCAGCAATGCACCAGCCAGGGGTCTGCTTAGGGTAGTGCCTCATACACACCCTAACACCGTGTTGGGGACCCCACCCACCAGCTACAGGGTCTCCACGAATCTGCCCTCACAGGATTTACCTGATTGGACATCTAGCTGGACATCACCCAGCTGCCATCTCGGGTACAGGTAAAAAGACAGTCCTAGAATGCCATTCTTCACTGTTCTCGAGCTAACTGTGTGTGCCCTAAGACTCCGAACTTTGAAGCTGAACGTATGAAAGCTTTGTACGATGTAGAAATCCGTAATATGATGGGGATAGACATAAATTGACAAGCTGGCTAGATATGTTGAAAAGGGAGGACTGTTAAAATCTAGATTGCGACGTAAACATTATCGGCGCCATCTTGTCCCCTTTTAGCTCAAACATGCGCGTAAATAGCAGCCATTTTGAACACCATGGCCTCTCTGCCCACTACCGATAGCTCGCGCATCTCTCTCTCTCTCTCTCTCTCTGACCCCACCAGCATCCCCCGCACGCTGACAGCCCACGTTCTCACATGCTTGGGCCATAAACCACCCCTTCAGCGCGGCCTTGCCTCAGAGCCACATTCCGCACCCGACTAACACCTCCCACCGTCCCTTTAATGATCACGCATCCTTTGATGAACCCCCTTCCTCTGTGCCCGATTGTCCCGCCTGATCCCAGGCCATCACCTAGTCCCGCGGATACAGTTTATTGCCCCTTACAGTAGGAAGCTGTCCTTCTTCGAAGAATCTATGAATGATAAAGGCCCCCACCCCATGAGATCCGATCAGCCGCGCACATTCCGGGAGCCGGAGGGATATCCAGCTGCGCGATAGTCATCACCTACTGAGATCAGGGTGGGACTTTTACTGTAAACATGTGTGGGAACGGGTTTGGAGCGGAGATTCCGAGGATGCCTTTCCGTACATCAACGATTCAGAAAAGGGGGTGGTGATGAACAGAGTGTCTGAATTAAGCAGACCACTCTTACCCAGTCCAAAGATCAGGGCTTGATCCATCACCGTTATTTAGCTCACTGCCCCATCCCAGCTCAGAACCTGGCTATATGCAAATTAGTCTGTCCCTGGCCCAGTGCATCATGGGAACAGGGCAGACCAAACTACCAAGCCAATTCTTCACCAGAAAGGATACAAGCTTCCGGGGACCGGGTTCTGGCATTTCAGCCTCGTCGGCCCGGCTTGCTTGAATCCTGATGGAGCAGTGAGCAAGGGACTCATGTCTGAGTATACCCTGCCACACCTATAGTGGCCAAAAACGATTCAGAAAAGGGGGTGGTGATGAACAGAGTGTCTGAATTAAGCAGACCACTCTTACCCAGTCCAAAGATCAGGGCTTGATCCATCACCGTTATTTAGCTCACTGCCCCATCCCAGCTCAGAACCTGGCTATATGCAAATTAGTCTGTCCCTGGCCCAGTGCATCATGGGAACAGGGCAGACCAAACTACCAAGCCAATTCTTCACCAGAAAGGATACAAGCTTCCGGGGACCGGGTTCTGGCATTTCAGCCTCGTTGGCCCGGCTTGCTTGAATCCTGATGGAGCAGTGAGCAAGGGACTCATGTCTGAGTATACCCTGCCACACCTATAGTGGCCAAAAACGATTCAGAAAAGGGGGTGGTGATGAACAGAGTGTCTGAATTAAGCAGACCACTCTTACCCAGTCCAAAGATCAGGGCTTGATCCATCACCGTTATTTAGCTCACTGCCCCATCCCAGCTCAGAACCTGGTTATATGCAAATTAGTCTGTCCCTGGCCCAGTGCATCATGGGAACAGGGCAGACCAAACTACCAAGCCAATTCTTCACCAGAAAGGATACAAGCTTCCGGGGACCGGTTTCTGGCATTTCAGCCTCGTCGGCCCGGCTTGCTTGAATCCTGATGGAGCAGTGAGCAAGGGACTCATGTCTGAGTATACCCTGCCACACCTATAGTGGCCAAAAACGATTCAGAAAAGGGGGTGGTGATGAACAGAGTGTCTGAATTAAGCAGACCACTCTTACCCAGTCCAAAGATCAGGGCTTGATCCATCCCCGTTATTTAGCTCACTGCCCCATCCCAGCTCAGAACCTGGCTATATGCAAATTAGTCTGTCCCTGGCCCAGTGCATCATGGGAACAGGGCAGACCAAACTACCAAGCCAATTCTTCACCAGAAAGGATACAAGCTTCCGGGGACCGGTTTCTGGCATTTCAGCCTCGTCGGCCCAGCTTGCTTGAATCCTGATGGAGCAGTGAGCAAGGGACTCATGTCTGAGTATACCCTGCCACACCTATAGTGGCCAAAAACGATTCAGAAAAGGGGGTGGTGATGAACCACCCCCTTTTCTGAATCTTTCCGTACATCAAAGCATTAACAAGAATGTGTTTTATGTAGTAAAGCAATAAACCTGTGTATAAGAGGCCAGGCCCCGAGGATGCGTTTAGAGCACCTCGAGAAGATACCCTGTTGTCTGATTTGACGTGTTCTGCTCCGTCGGAATAAACTCCTGTTTCCTGCCTTCTGTCTCCAGCGCCTGCCTCTTTGTTTGGTAATCTCGAATGGTATGAGAGGCGGCTAACGCCGGGCAAATACTGAAGGGTTCTTGGTCGAATACGGCCCTACCTTTCAACAGCACCTTTTTGCAAGTAGAATTCCCAGCAAGGAAAATTCAGTGGAGCTGGTGGTGAAGTCTTTGTGTCCCTGAGACTTCAGAACAGGAGGCAAGCTCATCTTCAAACCCTTGGAGAGCTCCCTAAAGATGATAAAGTACGCACAAAGTTATTTTTCTCCTTTCCTTGGGAATAAGTAACCACTGCAGGCCAACCCCAAACAGTAACCAGCGGAGGGCAGTCTCCTCCTTCAGCTTCCTTGATTTTTCTCCTTGGCAAAGGTTTGTCTTGATTCCCAGAAGTGATCTAAAATTCTGGGGTCTGGGACACTCTTTTTATGCACACTATTTATT
This sequence comes from Lissotriton helveticus, assembly GCF_964261635.1. Lineage (NCBI taxonomy): Eukaryota > Metazoa > Chordata > Amphibia > Caudata > Salamandridae > Lissotriton > Lissotriton helveticus. Next base: position 1,525,310,111 of record NC_136065.1, read on the forward strand.
TGTTCTCTGAAGGCAGAGAATGTCTGTACCCAGCCCTAACCAGTTCTGTTCTCCCTGGTGCACCTTCCTGGCAGGAAGTGGAGACAGCATTATTGAAAGCAGACCTGGTCCACGTAGCTGAAAAGAAATCTCCTCCCCCTACTCTCTAGTAAATGTAGGTTCAGGCAAGTTAAGGAAAAGAGAAGAGGATCGACGTCGCATCAGAAGCCTCCGCATCAATGGAGAAGCATGTCGTCACCACTGCAGCTGTTGCATCATCGCCGAAGCGCATCACATTGCCAGAGAAGAGGATCGACCTTACATCAGACACTGCCGCACCACCGGGAAGCATGTTGCAGGGCCTGTCGCGGCTCCGAAAAATTGTTGAGTCGCTGCACGGCCGTCGGACATGCACGCATCTTTTCGCATCCAGAAGAAGACGCCATCTTTGTTTCATTGCACCTGATCTTCAAGGCATCATGGCGCTGCTGGTTGCAGCGCCACGGAAGCGCAGTAAGAAACTGATGCATCACTTCCCCACGCCGAGAAGAACCGACGCATCCCCTGCACATCAGTAGGGACCTGACTCATCACCGTTCTTGCTTGTAAGGAACCAATGCATCACCTTCCCTGCAACACTTTTGTTGTTTAGCGTTAAGCATTCAAAGGTTCATTGAACTTAAAGTGTTGCATTGTACATCTTAAGAGAACTAAGCTAATTCTACCATTTTTGAAGTACAGTATTGTGGATTTTTATCTTTTGTGGTCTTGTGTTAAGTCTATATAAAAATACTAATGCTTATACTACAACTTGTGTGGCGTCCATCTGTAGTGTTATCACTGGGTTACTGTATGTGTTCACAAATGCATTACACACTGCCTCTGAGATAAGCCTGTCTGCTCGTTCCAAGCTACCCAGGGGAGGAGCAGGGATTATTTTAAGAGTGTACCCCCTTACCTTGACTGGACACAAGGGTTCCTCTTTGTCAAAGGTACCTACCTCTACCAACTAGAGACCCCCAAATCTAATAGACTGTATCCTGTTTTCCTGAAAATATTCTCCCACAGTCAGGACCCCTTCCTAAAAAAGCATGCCCAACAATTTCAGCTTCACTATTTTGAAGTACTTGGCATCTCCGAACTTATATAAAACATCCTCTCCCCTGCCCTTGTGAAGAGCTCTTTAACATGGCTTTAAATATTAAACCTAATAGTGATTGATCCAGGCTGGAAAAGAGCATATTATTGTTTTTCCATTGAAAGGCCTTACACTATAGTTGGAAGTCCGGCCCCTCTAAGCCTCTCTTCTCCCATTTCCTTTGCAATTTTCTCTAAGCAATCCTAACACCCCTTGAGGCCTAGGTACAAGAGTCTCAACTTGCTCTGTAGTTTATTGAACCACCCTTTCTTAAAACATAGTGGAATAGAATTAAAGAGGAAAGAGATTTTGGGTAAAATTGACATCTTGATAATATTAGTTCTGCCATATATATGAAGGGGGGGGGTTCTTCAAGGTTCTCAGGACCTTTCCTTTGCAGTCATAACTTTATTAAAATGTACCTGTGCTAACTCCTCCAAATCATGTATAACCTGTATGCCTAAACATCTGATCTCCTTTTTCACTGGATGGCCTTCTACTGCATGTATCATAATTGCAGTCTTAGAATCATTGACCTAATATGGCCAGATCTCACCAAACGTCTTTCTGATTCCATCTATAATGTGGAAAGAGATTGCCTGGTCCAAAGTAAAAACCATTAAATCCTCCTCATACCGGGCCACTTTCTTCTTACAACTATTATATTGAAAAGGAACTATGCCTAAGCTTTCCCTCAACTGCCTTGCCAATGGCTCCATATAAATTATTGAATAGAAGTGGAGATGGCAAGCAGTTGTGTCTTGTACCCCTGTGTATTTTGATCTTCCTTGTCAGTCTGCTGTTTACAACAATACTAGCAGCAGGTTCCCTATAAATCAGTTCCACTGCCCTGCAGGACTTTTGTCCTAGGCCATTCTTCTCAAGTACTGTGTGTAAATAATGCCCTGTCAAAGGCCTTGGCTGCATTAAACGTTAAAATAGCTAAAGGGAGATTCCAAACCGATGTCATATCCATGATCCAATTAACCCATATGTTAACTCTTGCAGATTACGCCCAATGACGAACCCTTTCTGATCTTTGTGTATAAAACTGCTGATCGCTTTATCCGGATTCTTTGCCAAAATCGTGTAAATAACTTATAATCACCGTTCAACAGGGACATTTGCCTGCACGATTCACATAGCTTAGGCTCAATATTTAGTTTTAAGATAATACTTATTATGGCTTCATTCCATGACCGTGGTGGGGGGTGGCATTCCCTCCGATAAAAATACTCCCCAGCAATTTGGTAAAAAACATAACTATCACATCCTCTAGTGCAATATAGAATTTACTAGGGAAGCCATCTGGACCAGCCTCCTTGGCCCTTTTACCTTCTGTCAGAACCCCTTTCTGGTGGCAACAGGGCACAAAGAAGTTACTGGGCACAACCGAGGTGGTTGAAGTCTTTTACCCCTGAGTCCCGGGGACCATCCTACTAAGGATCCCACTCAACTTGGTCAAGGGCCCACATATGCCCCTGACTCTCAGCTGGGTAGAGTAGCTTGAGCAGTCAAGGCTCCCTCAGGGGAAGCTCAGGTACAGTTCAGTGAACACGACTCATAACTTAACATGCAGGCAGTGTGGCAATAAATCAATGTCAAGTCCAATACTTGTTTTTGTATAAAAAGAAGTATTTTTAGTCTAAATCTACACATGCAAAGGTAAACAACATTCTTAAAGCAATAACACAATACCCTTGAGGCAGATGTTCCAATGGTTGTCAGGCCACTCCCTGTCCTCCCACCTCTAGTGTAACATGTTTGGTGTTATTCCCCATCCACTGATAGCTGCATCCAGAGAATGTAAATTAATAGGTCATACTCAAGAGTACTTCCCTTGGACTCTTCATGTAAGTATAGTCTTTAGAGTCTAGGGTTTAGCAGCATCAATGTTGGTAGGTCCCCTGGAGGAGAAAGGCCCAGTTCTCTGCTTACCCTCTCTGGTAGCAAAGTAGCCAGTGGCATTCCGGATCGGCTGAGTTGGGCCGCCCACAGTCATATGCGGCAGCACCTGGCAGTCATGGGCTCTCTTTCCCAAGCCACACTACCTGCGAAGGTCACATGGGTGAGGTGGTTCAGGCTCCAGCTCCGGCAGTCATGTAGTAAGTCTTTTCTCCCTTGGCAAAGAGTGGTGGATGGTCTCCTTACTCCGATAAGGTTCAGGGGGGGCTGTCCACAAAATGAGGTTGAGTTCCACCTTGGTCACAACAGTTTTCCGATCCTGGGTGACAACCCGGATCTCTTCACCTCAGCATCAGCATATGGGGTTGCCACTTGGGCTTTCACTCTCTGGTCATTCTAGCCTCAAGTGGAAAGTCACAGTGGCCCTTCCTGGCATTCAGGGTTGCCAAGCCACTTCAGCACTGGGGCAACAGCCTGATCAGTACAGTGAAGGGTTCCTCCCGCTTCAGACTTGAATCAACACAATGGCGGCCCCTTCTGGCATAAGAGACACCCAGTTAGTTAGCACAACAGCCCCATCAGTGCTGAAATGGGTTTCTCCCACTACAATCCTTAGGCAATCAGTGGTAGCCCATCCTGTCATATGGGGTTGCCCAGTTAATTTGACACAAGGGTAGCGGCCCGATCAGTTTTTTCCACCATGCTTCTCTAACTCAGTTCATGGCAGCCACTTCTGTTATATGCAGTCACCAGTGAAAACCCATACACGGGCTACAGCCCAATTAGTGCATGGCTGGATTTCTTGCACCTAGCTCTGAGAGTCCTCATGCCAGGGCTCTCTTCTGGACTTCACTTTCCTCTTCCTCATGAGTACACCAGTCTTGGCAAGCAGGCAGGCACTGATGCTCCAGGTTCCAGTGCAGGTGAACTTGACTTCACTGAGTGATGTTTCCTCACCCATCAGAGAGACAAGCAGGTAGGTCCCTAGTTCTGGTCACAGGCAGAAGTATTGCAGAGCTTCCCCTCCTTGCACAGCCTTTCTGGCTGCTCCGCAGAAGACCAAGTTTGGGATCTCAAACTCCCCTACTTATAGTTCTTTTCAAGACACAAAATGTGATTTAGGGTCTGGATCTTTGATGTTTTATGTTGGGGTTCTGCTTCTATGAAATGGACATCTCTCTCCTTTCTTCTTCCTCCTGAAGGATGTCTGTCACAGCACGCAGGACTCTAAAGCTGATTAACGCACAACAAGATTCATAGGAGTAACTAGAGTTCACACCTGGATGTCAGACGCAGTGATATGTGCATCATAGTTTAGTCCTGAGCCCTCAGCCCTGCTCTTTATGATTCTATTATCAGCCCCATCTCCCCCTTCCCTTTATGTGCCCAGTAACCAATATGGAGTGTACCTAATGTACATTCAATCAATTTAGAGAGGAAAGCAGATAGGCTGAGGCCCTGAATAGCAGGATCCCAGCCAAACTAAGTAAAAAAACATCAAACACCTGAAAAAAGTGGGGGCAACCATGTAGTCAGATTCCACCTTCCTACACAGTGCTTCGGTCTTTTCTTAACCACTCACCTATTTCAATGAGGTGCTATTCCCTTTGTCCAAATGCATTTCTCTGGGCTAGGACTAAGAGGCAAACTGATCCTAAGCTACGTTACTTCGGACAGCAAAAATTCCACTCTTTGAAATTTACTTTTTCAGGAACATTTTTAAGCATGTACGTTCACCACTAACATAGATCTTTGCAAGTAAGTGAAAACAACATTTAATATTTTTGTACCTTTTTCCCAAGCATAAATAGGAAGTGAAGGTTCATTCCATTCTCTGCTTTTTCCTGGAAAATATATATTTACCTACCCAGCAAACAAACAGCTTTTGTGCAATTATTCGCCATGAGGGCATAATGTTTCTAATATATAGTAGGCAAAATTATATGTGAAGCACCCAGTGCTTTCTATGTATACTCGGATGCTTGATTCCGTTCTGGGAAGGACATGGCTTTTGTAGTTCGGACTGGACTGTTCCCATGGGGCACAGGGTCAGCGCTGATTTGCATATCGCCATTGTCTAACCCAGGGTGGTGTGGAGTAGAAAAACGATGGATTTGGGCCCAGATCTTTGGACTGGGGTGAATGTGTGACATTGATCCACATTCTGTCCATCACTGTTGTGTTTGCAATTACCGCTCTAAGTGTACTGGGGATGCTCTGACGTGAGTCCCAGGCACTCCACACCACTGGAGTCAAGCTAGCCGGGCTGATGAGAGGTGTTACCTCGAAACCGGGCCGGTCCTCGGATGCTTGATTCCGTTCTGGGAAGGACATGGCTTTTGTAGTTCGGACTGGACTGTTCCCATGGGGCACAGGGTCAGCGCTGATTTGCATATCGCCATTGTCTAACCCAGGGTGGTGTGGAGTGGAAAAACAATGGATTTGGGCCCAGATCTTTGGACTGGGGTGAATGTGTGACATTGATCCACATTCTGTCCATCACTGTTGTGTTTGCAATTACCGCTCTGAGTGTACTGGGGATGCTCAGACGTGAGTCCCAGGCACTCCACACCACTGGAGTCAAGCTAGCCGGGCTGATGAGAGGTGTTACCTCGAAACCGGGCCGGTCCTCGGATGCTTGATTCTGTTCTGGGAAGGACATGGCTTTTGTAATTCGGACTGGACTGTTCCCATGGGGCACAGGGTCAGCGCTGATTTGCATATCGCCATTGTCTAACCCAGGGTGGTGTGGAGTGGAAAAACGATGGATTTGGGCCCAGATCTTTGGACTGGGGTGAATGTGTGACATTGATCCACATTCTGTCCATCACTGTTGTGTTTGCAATTACCGCTCTAAGTGTACTGGGGATGCTCAGACGTGAGTCCCAGGCACTCCACACCACTGGAGTCAAGCTAGCCGGGCTGATGAGAGGTGTTACCTCGAAACCGGGCCGGTCCTCGGATGCTTGATTCCGTTCTGGGAAGGACATGGCTTTTGTAGTTCGGACTGGACTGTTCCCATGGGGCACAGGGTCAGCGCTGATTTGCATATCGCCATTGTCTAACCCAGGGTGGTGTGGAGTGGAAAAACGATGGATTTGGGCCCAGATCTTTGGACTGGGGTGAATGTGTGACATTGATCCACATTCTGTCCATCACTGTTGTGTTTGCAATTACCGCTCTAAGTGTACTGGGGATGCTCAGACGTGAGTCCCAGGCACTCCACACCACTGGAGTCAAGCTAGCCGGGCTGATGAGAGGTGTTACCTCGAAACCGGGCCGGTCCTCGGATGCTTGATTCCGTTCTGGGAAGGACATGGCTTTTGTAGTTCGGACTGGACTGTTCCCATGGGGCACAGGGTCAGCGCTGATTTGCATATCGCCATTGTCTAACCCAGGGTGGTGTGGAGTGGAAAAACGATGGATTTGGGCCCAGATCTTTGGACTGGGGTGAATGTGTGACATTGATCCACATTCTGTCCATCACTGTTGTGTTTGCAATTACCGCTCTAAGTGTACTGGGGATGCTCAGACGTGAGTCCCAGGCACTCCACACCACTGGAGTCAAGCTAGCCGGGCTGATGAGAGGTGTTACCTCGAAACCGGGCCGGTCCTCGGATGCTTGATTCCGTTCTGGGAAGGACATGGCTTTTGTAGTTCGGACTGGACTGTTCCCATGGGGCACAGGGTCAGCGCTGATTTGCATATCGCCATTGTCTAACCCAGGGTGGTGTGGAGTGGAAAAACTATGGATTTGGGCCCAGATCTTTGGACTGGGGTGAATGTGTGACATTGATCCACATTCTGTCCATCACTGTTGTGTTTGCAATTACCGCTCTAAGTGTACTGGGGATGCTCAGACGTGAGTCCCAGGCACTCCACACCACTGGAGTCAAGCTAGCCGGGCTGATGAGAGGTGTTACCTCGAAACCGGGCCAGTCCTCGGATGCTTGATTCCGTTCTGGGAAGGACATGGCTTTTGTAGTTCGGACTGGACTGTTCCCATAGGGCACAGGGTTAGTGCTGATTTGCATATCGCCATTGTCTAACCCAGGGTGGTGTGGAGTGGAAAAACGATGGATTTGGGCCCAGATCTTTGGACTGGGGTGAATGTGTGACATTGATCCACATTCTGTCCATCACTGTTGTGTTTGCAATTACCGCTCTAAGTGTACTGGGGATGCTCAGACGTGAGTCCCAGGCACTCCACACCACTGGAGTCAAGCTAGCCGGGCTGATGAGAGGTGTTACCTCGAAACCGGGCCGGTCCTCGGATGCTTGATTCCGTTCTGGGAAGGACATGGCTTTTGTAGTTCGGACTGGACTGTTCCCATGGGGCACAGGGTCAGCGCTGATTTGCATATCGCCATTGTCTAACCCAGGGTGGTGTGGAGTGGAAAAACGATGGATTTGGGCCCAGATCTTTGGACTGGGGTGAATGTGTGACATTGATCGACATTCTGTCCATCACTGTTGTGTTTGCAATTACCGTTCTATGTATACACGGCACATGGTAGAGGTCACATATAATGCATATAAATAGGTTTTCCTACCTGGCTAAGCAACTTTTCCCTGTCACATGTCATTAAAGTGCTTTTATTTAAATTGCAGTTCATCCAGATGAGAAGGATGCTCCTGGCAGCCATGTATTTGTGAAAATACAAGGAGATATACATGGAGGGTGCCAATATATACAGCGGCTCGCATATGACAATTAGCTTTATGCCACTGGTGCGATTTCGGCACCAATGTACAAAGGCCTTACTGGACAGTTAAATAAAACAATTGGGTAAAACCAATTTTACAGTGCCATTTTAGGTGTAAAGCAAACACGCTATGGCATTGAAAGGCAGTGTCACGTTCATTGAGTCTTAGTACCAGAAAAAATTAAATTCAGAGAAAATCGGGAGGGACAGTGTAGAAAAGGTGACACTCTGCAGAGTCACTCAAAGAACTAGTCATGCCATCATACAACATTTGACACATTAAGAAACATAATTACACTCCCAAACACAGAGCACACCAAACCTTGATTTATACTGGTTGTTACCATTGGTCAGTGTAGCAAATGGGTTCTGCCCATTTAGTCTACCAGTATGCTTTGCATTTGTCTACTTCGTTTTTGAGCTTTTACTGTCAGTGAGCCTGAGCAACAGAGTCTCACTAACAGCAAATGTACGGTAAATGGACTAACCACCAGGTCCACCTTTTAAGATACGGCCTTTTCTGCACAGCTAAGGTAAAAGGCTGTGGGCTGGTTACACATGAACACATGAGCACATGCTTATGCGGATGTGTGCAATCTGCATGTGTGAGACTACTCCTAGTGCTGCCTGGTATCTGCGCACAGGTAGCCTGTCTTAGAAAAGACTCTTCAAGGATTGGAATTGATCTGGGCTAATGTGAGGGGGTATTCATAGGCTATTTTTGTAGGGTACCCATACGGACGGTATATGCTGCTTAAACTGTACTATACAGTATAGTTGAAATCTGGACTAAAGTATATTTCACTCCATGTAAGTCTACAGGGTCCAGCAATGTACAAATCTGGGGGTAAACATGCACCACTAGTATAGATTTACAGTATCTAGTATGCTGAATCTACTTCTGTCATTGCTCCCTGGTTCAGCTCATAATCTAATTCCAGGCCTTTGTCTTCCCTACTGGTTCAAATTAATTACCCAGCTCTCCAGCTGAATGATCAGAATCCTCCAAATGCAAAAGAGCCACTAACAGTGCTTGGCCCAATGCCTGGCAAAGGGAGGGGTGGGGAGGAAATGTGCATCTGTTATTTAACTTGCCACACTCCACCTGGGCAGGGTCATCCCAGGCCCACAGAAACAAAGGAGGAGAGACAGGCATCTGGAGTCAAGGCATTAGGGGTTTACTCTTGAAGCTTTGATTGGAAGGGATAATGCAGCTGGGTAGAGCTAGGGGAAGAGCTGTGGCTCTCAGGAAAGGTCTTTCCACAGGAAACTTGAAGTCATCATGTTGGATTGTCCCAAAAAGCTTAGCAGGAGGCTGGAAGCAGGGTGGGGTGATGAAGTGGCACAATAGAATTTGATAGGGCTACCTGGCTTCCAGAACTTTGAAATCCCAATTTAAAACACCCCTGCACAAGGGGATATACACTTGACCTGGGGCTGCGACACAGGAATAATGACCAGCTGGAAGGAGACGCCACCTGATGCCCCTGCAAGGATGGGTTTGGGACTTCATTTCCAGCTGATGCCTGGGACTCGGATAGGTCTCTCTAGGGCACGTGGTGCTTGAGGAACACTTGGGGGAACCATAGGTGGTTCTCCTTGGACTTCTATGAACTGGTCCTTGACTATGTTGAAACACAGGTGTCCTTCAAGAAGCCCGGAAGTTCTGGGACCTGGGGAATATGGCTTGGGGGGGTGTTCTGCTGGCTGACTCTGATGGTGCTGTGGAAGACAAACCCCCGAGCTTGAGAGGGCAGCAGGACTCCAGTCAGCAGATATATCTGAGGCAGGGAGCAGTAAAAGTCCAGCACTCAGTCAAAGCACCATTTGGGGGCCAAGAAGCGTGATGAAAAGGCTCCCAAGAGGATCTAGTAGGTCTGAAATATCAATGTTTAGAGCTCTATACTCTGGGGGACATAGCAGAGAAGCAAGGGTGATGCTTTGCAGAAATTTCAGAACTCCCATAATGGAGAGCCAAGCCCTCAGGGATTGCCACATCCCTATTTTATTAATCTTGGGTGAGAATGGAGCATGCTCTGGTATTCCAGACCGTGCTGCCTGCTGCACTCTGCACAAGTGACTGTGGCGTACACAGGAAGCACAGGCCAGTAGCAAGGGCAGGGGTGGGAGAATAAGCATGCCGGCTCCCAGGTTGGCACTTGCTGATGTTGTACAGGCAGTGAGGCTTGGCAGTGCAAGAGTGGGCATCCTGTGAGGCCACATAAAAGAGCAGAGCAGCTTTTGTAGCTAGCTATAGGGCATAGCACACCTCATAATCCCACCTGTAGGACTACACCAAGCATGCAATCCTCCTCCCAGATTAGGCATCTTCAATGTGCCTGACTCAGTTCTATATGATCTCCTAGTGTGGCTGTAAATTGTGGAAAAAAGTCATTAATTACCAAATGTTTTTGCTGAAATTTAAAATGTTGTTGAAATCTTGACATAATATTCTGTATAGGTTGTTGCATGACTGGGAAGGATGGCATTCCCCCAGTAAACTGCCTTGCATGTTCTGCACAGAGGGGGAGGGGGGGACTGGGACCATACTGCCTCATCCTAGTTTGTGCCATCTGATTCACATTATGCTGCTTTAGGGGAACCATTTGCAGATCATTTTGAAATATATTAACATTAAATCTACTAGTTATTTTCCAATGGTCTTCTTTACAACAAAAGTGACACACTCATCTTTCACAATCAAATTATCATTAGTAAAGGAAAGGACCTCCTGGAGTCCTGGCTGTAACTTCCATGGTGGTTTGGCAATGTGGGCTTGCCATGCATTCCTATGGATTGATTGACAAGATGGCTGGTCTAAGAGCGACCAGATGGGTGAGCTTGAAGTACGGCCATCTGGTCACTTCATGTGCAAGGAATCAGATTCTGCTTGCTCTTAGAGGGGCTGGGGGCTCCCCAAGCTTTATTCCCAGAGCCCGATCTGGACCTCAGTGACAGTGCTGTAGTGGGGGTGGGGGGCTCACAAAGCTCAGACCCTTAGTTGAGATGCTCCTTCACACCACTGTCAAGCAGGTGAACCCTCCTAGGTCTACGGCACCCTGTCCTGGGAAGTTTGCCACACAGACTTCCACTCCAGGGCCTACCAGATCTCTGACTCGGGACCCAGTAAGATCCACTCCACCCAGCCAAGGAGGGTAGAACCCCATGGACAATCAGAGCACTGACCTGTGGCCCAGTCAGAGTTTTTAAATCCAGCCAAGCAGGGAGCTCCACCCAGGCCTGCAGGTTCATGTCCTAGGCTCTAAGTGATACAGCAGCTGGAGAATGGAGGCTTAAAGTTGGAGGCTTCAACTCTGTCAGCATCCTTCAATACTGCCATTAGGAGCCTGCTTCCTACTTGAAGACCTCCTGTGAGTTTCCTTCCATTATAAAAAAAATTGAAATCTATGTTGCATTTCAATGATTATTCAAAAACTTTAAAAATCATCTTGGAAATCAGATCCACTTTACATCCCATTCCGGGGTTTACTTACGAACTCCTAATGCTTAATCTTACTTGTATGCCTTAACCAAGTGGGAGCGCTGGAGAGAAGCCTTTTGGTGAATCTTATTATAATTTGAACTCTGAGTTACCACTTCTAGCATGCCTGTGTGCTCCTTTGCATAAATCCCTGCCTTGTTCCAAAATAAGATCCAATCCTTGTTCCATTCTGGAGGTTCGCTCTGCACCTTTCCTGGAACTTCAGTGCACTCCTTTAGGCAGAGAGCTAGAAGAGGGTCTTCAACAGCTCTCGCCGAATGGTGCTGCTGCTCACTCATACCTGCTCTGAGTTCGTGTATCCCATTGTGGCTGTGAGCTGGAAGGAGGGATTCAGATTTTGTGCTTCAATTGCCATTTCTGGGAGCTCCTGCTTTCTTCTCCAGTTGCCTGCACTGTGGAACCTTTAAAAACCTGAGAATAGTCATGTTTCTTGTGACTACCCTGTGAGGCACTGTGCTTTATGTATGTTGCTTGCTTCGCAGTCTGTTTCTTTCTGCCTATCCTTTCTAAAGCGCATTCACAATTCTTCATCTTGGTTTTCTCCTTCTGTCCTAGTTTTATTGTCTGACATGCATTCAGGTTATTCTTTCCTCTCTAGCTTTCTATTCCATTCCAAATTCGGTCTTCTGTCTATTACAATCCATATCGATTTACAGTGTGAGCTCTGACTTTGTCTCCATTCCAATCTGGTAAGGGAAAGTCTTCTGTTGCTCTGCCCAAATCCTTTGGAGTCCTACCTGCCTTAATGTTGTTGTCAACAGTAAGGCAGGTAGGACTCCAACAACAACAGTCTCTATAACAGCAGACCCAACTATGACTTCACTGTAGAACTGATCTTAAGAGCAATCTGATGGCATCTGTCCATAGGGTGTTCCCTCACCTTACTAGCTTGTCATATACCAGTACATTTCTTCCTTGATTAAACCTTGTACTTGTATGTCTCATGTCCTCTGTAGTTCTGTGACTACCGTTATACTGTGAATAACCTGGTATTTACCTTGCCCTGTCACCTTCCTACGTGTTACTTCTGGAATCACCCATCCATGCCTCACTCCCTGAAGGGACCAGCTAGAGTTCTGCCCTAAGGCTCTTATCCCAGCAAAGCTGGAGTCATTCAGGGGATGATGGGATGCCTTTCTGTGGACTTTCAGGTTCAGTGGGCTGAAGAACAGAGCCCAAGCACAAAGGCTTCCACCCCTGGGCCAACAGGAGCACTGATACAAGGCCCTGTCAGAGGTTTTTTAGCCAGACAAGCATAGGAGTATTCCGAGTGCCTGTGGAACCCTGTTGAGGGTACTTTGTAACATGGCAGGCAAAAGAATGGAGCAGAGGGCTAGCAGCTTCCACTCCCAGGCACACTTGAACTCTTACCAGGGGCAATGACACGATGGTTCTGAGAACGGAGCCAGAAGATTTGGCTTCCAACAGCAGGTCAACTGGAGCTCTCACTTGGGGTCCAGTAAGAGCTTCTTGACCCCGCCAATCAGGGCAGTTTTTCAGATGCCTGTGGGACCCCGTACCAGGAACTTTGCAACAGGGCAGGCTAGAGAATAGGACCAAGGGACTGAGGCTCCAACCCCTGCGACAGCCAGAACTTTGACCCTGACCTCGGTCGCAACCTCTTAAACCAGGCAAGCAGGGGGGCTTAGTTCCCGACACTTAGCAACGTAACAGGCAGGGGCAAGAATCCCAGGACTTCCTCCCCCCAAAGCCAGCTGGAGCTCTGATCCTCAGCTCAGTCACAGCTTTTGAACCCGGCAAAGCAGTGAAGTCCCTTCCCAGGCCTAAAGGAGCCTGTCCTGGGCTTTAAGTAACATGGTGAGCCATAAAAGGGAGCCCTATGGTGAGGGCTTCCATCCCAGGGCCAGCTAGTGCTGTCACCCGGGGTCCGCTCAAAGGTTCTTGACTCAGCCAAGCAGGGGAGACCTCCTGGTTCCATTCAGGAGGAGGCATCTGACAACTTCAATTCTTTCAAGAATTAGCTTGAAAGCAGTGGGCGATTGAATGGGTAAGAGTTGCCTTAAACTCAAATCCGATAAAACAGTAATCCTTTTTTATTGGCGCTATTAAGTTCCCCGATTCTCTCAATGGATGGCACCTTCATCTCCTTCCTCACTTGTGAGAAACCTGGATGTCAAATTTGACTCTGACTTGTCTTTTGAACTGTAGGTCACAGTGGTCTCGGCTAGTTGCTTTGCTACATGGAAGTCTCTGAGGAGGATGTTGGACTTGGTTTTGGTAGCTTCCTGGATGACCATTGTTCACGCCCTGGTTACTTCAAAATTGGACTATGTGAAAAGTCTATACTGAGACCTACTAGCCTACTTACTGCAATGCCTGAATATCCTCCAAAATAGGGTGGCTTGCCTTATTCTTAAAGTTCCTATGTGTCATTCTGTATCTGCTCATCTTTGCTAGTTGCACTGGTTTCTGGTCATTAGCTGTATCAAATTCAAGGCATTTATCTTCACCTAGAGAGCTTTGGAGTAGAAGGGTCCGCACTATCTGAGAAGTAGACTTAAGGCCTATTTTCAGGGCAGATCCCTAAGGACCAATTCACTAAAGCTCATACATCCCCCTCAGGTTCACATGGTTAGGCGGGGTGGGAGATCCTTTGCCTTCCTAACGGCGAAACTTTGGGTGTCACATCTTTTTTCCTTGCATACTCACTTAGTCATAATAATTCCGGAGTTAATTTATATTGAACAAATATGTAATTGCGAAACCAGTGAAATATTTTAAAATACATACTTGAAACAATGTTAGTACATGTTTTATTGTTTTGTAGCAGGTACAGTCTATAATTCTTTCATCTTTACTTCGTGTTTGCATAGAACTAGGTCATTGAATTCACTTAGCATGTCCTAAAGGCAAAATGGGATTCAGTATTGTTACATTCCTGCAATCTGGATCTCCAGATTGGCTGGAAAGTCTCTTCCGCATTTATACTTGATGGTACAGTTCTTGGTGCTTCAGTGATTAAGCTTTTGTTCTGTGTATTACCTCTGTCTACCTTAGAGTTCAGCATCTTCTTGGAAAACTGATGCTTAACCATCCATTATTAATGTGGTTCGGTTTACATATTACCAACTCAAAGACTCAGGGGCATATTCTCAAGCCCCTATCGCCACGTGAACATCACTTTTTTTTAAGTTCCCGTGGCAATAGGGCCAGCACCCTATTCTCAAGGCAGCGTTAAGCCACATACTGTGGCTTAAAGCCACGTTAAGTGGCTTAACGCTGCCTTGAGAATAGGGCCCCTTTCATGCTAAACTTAGAGTGAAAGGGGCGTGCAGTATGTGTTGTGGTAGACGTACCACTGCAGCACCCATTGAATTCGACGCTGCCACCTATTATCAAGGGCAGCGATAATAGGTCCTGGTCTGAAGGTGTCGAAACAAGACGAAATGCTTAATTTCTCCTCGTATTTGCTATTTCCATGTGTGCTAGCACACATAGAAATAGCAACATACCATGGTTTGTTTATGTACAGGAGGGTGTCCCTTCCTGTACATAAACAAACGTTTAAAAAAAAAGGCATTTTATAACTTACATGTGTGCTGCATGAAGCAGCACACATAGAAGAGACAAAACGCCATTTTAGTTTTGTTTATGTGCAGGAAGGGACAACTTCCTGTACATAAACAGACCTCCCCGATCGCTGACACCCTTGCACGGGTACCTGCGTTGGCGTTAAGTCGTGAGACTTAGCGCCGTCGCTATACATTTCAATAGGTATGCACTTTAGGTTTATTTAATTGACATTTTTCAGAGGTTTATTTTACAATGAAAAAAGAAAAACAGTTCTTGATTAAAAAAATCATTGGCGAGATGAAGGCCAAAAACTGTCTGCATGTAACAGTTCCTACATGTATCTGCCCCTTCACTTGGCAAGAATCACTTGTTGTCTTGCAGCTGCCACCAGTCATGCCCAGGCTAACATTCTGTCTATACTGTCAGGGTCAAGAAAATCCATGGAGAAGTCCAGCAGAGATGTGTCCCAACACTTCTACTCTGTCAGACCATCTCAAGGTATTTATTATATGAATCATAGAGTTCTGCTTTCCTTGTTTATTAGGGCTATGAAAAGGGGAATTGGTGAGGATAGTTTCTAGAAGGCAATTGATGCTCTGAGGTGAGAATTATGTATTTGTTAGAGGCAAAGCACATTCCAATAATAAGCTTATGTGGCTGCGTGTCCAATACAGACATGATCGTTTAGATACATACACACAACGCCAAACAGCGGCGGAGCACAAGTATTTTCACCTCAATTCAGTCTAGTAAAATGTAGTGTCCTGTGCATCCGCTTCCGGTACTTGCTGCCGTTCAGTGCCACTGGAGACCAGAGAACAGAAAATTGTTCGAAGGATGGCGCACCAGGGAAAAAGAGTCTTTCAATTTCACACGATTGAGTCCATCACCATCTTTTATTTATTCCAATATATTGCACATTTTTTTAAAAATAATTTTTAAATCAGCCAAAGCGTTTCGTTCCAGGATGCCTAGGAACTTCATCATGGCTTGAAATGTAGTGTAGAGTATTCACAATAGTTATATAGTTAGGGTTGTAGTACCACCCTATGGCAATCATCATATCACTGGGTTATGTTCATCCCGTCCACAGATGGTAAAAAGGGGCCCAAATCATGCCCCTGCTCAAGACCCAAGTCCTGTAAGCTGGCACGCATATCCTACGGTCTGTGTTTCACACAAAAAATTCAAGACAGTCATCTGCAATCAACTTAGAATGGTTAACATTTAGCATTATCTGGAGGAATTTGTGTGGGCAAAGTGAAACAGAAAAGGGAAACACCTCAAGTTTTACTTGTCAGTAAAATCATAACCACATGTTATTACCAATTCTGAGCTGGAACATTTATACCGTAAAGGCCTTTCCAAAGGGCAGTTTTACCACCTGATAAATGAGAGCATCGCTGAAGGACGTATCATGAGTTATATCCAGAGATAGAAGACTCGATGTTAAAGATGAACCCAGTGCCATAATATGTGAAAATAAAAATAAAACAGCAACCACATTTCCTATGTTAATCCCAGTCGAAGTTTCTTTGCTGACCATATCTAAAACGTGACAACTAGTGTATGAAGGTCTTAAGTTTGCCACTATGTGTTAGGTCAGAGTTGTCTCACCAACGTGTCACCCACAAAGGGTAAATAATAGCTAATAACCTCATTGATCAATTGCTTTAATATTTATTGCAGTTTCCCTTTCCTAACTCTGTCATGCATGGTGAAAGATCTGTAAAACAGCCTTATCAAGATATAATTGTGGCACTGATAGCTTTAACAACACAGGATTTCTCATTGGTACATTTTCGAATGATCAACAGAAGCTTCCTATTAAAGGAAAGAATAATGAATGGAAACACTGAGGCATAGCACACAGAGAAGAAGTAGCGGATATCTGAGATGGATGTGAGGTTGTTCTTTGAAGTATTCTGATAAAACCATGTTGCATTATCTATTCCAAAGAAGAGGACATAGAGTGCCACCAAGATGCTGACCATCTTAGACGCTCTTGTTTCAGCTGAAAGGGACTGGCACCTCTCTGAGCTTCTTATGCCTTTCACCTGCTTCCCGGGCTTGTACAAGATGCATAAGATGGAGCAGCTGGCAACACTCATCCCAGTTACAAACACAAGGTCTTTTGCAAAGAGAATAAAGTTGTTCCTGATAAAAGATGTTTTATTTTATACAATCACAATGCAATAGCTGATCTGGAAAGCATATTCCAGATTGGTCATGTTGGTGCCAGAGACAGCATACATCAGTGGGGCAATGTACATCGTCGCATTCATTATCAAGAGGAGAACAACGATGGAGCCAACATAGATCTGCAGCCGCACTTTCACATACATGCATTTGGAAGAGGTTGACATGAGGATTACACACTGGAAGCAGCTGAGGAAACAAGTCAGACATATAGACATGGTGCTGGAGACACGTGAAGCATAAACTAATAGTCGGCAGTGGGCATCACTGAGCACATTAGGCAGTCTGAGAATATAGACGGAGGTAGGAAGCCCTCTGGTTAGAGCCATCAACAGGTTGAAAGCTGTTAGGTTAAGAAGGATCACGTCCGATGTCACTAGACCATGTTCTTGATAAGCGCTGCAGAAAAAACAGGCCAAGAGTCCTGAATTTCCCAAAATCCCAACAACTGTCATGAACCAAAAGAAAAATGATCTGACAATTTCCAAAGGATCCATTGCTGAATAATGACTCTTTGGAGTTCACCTAAATAAGATATCAATAAAAAGTTTTTTGATTTTGAAAAATACTGAACAATTGTATAATGTTGGGCTACTTATATTCCTTCAAAATACAGCAATTAAAGAGATGTACAGTTAGTGCTTTTAATATATTAAATCATTGTTTTCTTATTTTTGACTGTTGTATTTTTATTATATGTTTAATTATTTGATATAGAATTTAATTCACTGTAAGAAACTGTCAAATAACGAGGAATAGAAACCAATTCTCTTTTATAAATGGCCTTGATTTCGGCAAATATCTATCTCCCTACCCCAACAGCGATGTAACAGACCCTTTGGCCCCACTAGTGCACCTTCAGTGAAAGTGAGGCCCGAGACCTGGTGTTGTCTGACCCTAAAATGGCAGAGTTCAGGCAGACTGGGGCTTTGAAAACGACCTCGTGGCTGGGCATCGGACCGGTTCGATGCTGTGCCCAGAGGTCTGGCCCCAGCGCACGGTCACGCCCAGGAGCACGGGCACTTTTTTGGTTTTTTTTTTGTTTTGTTTTGATCTTCTCGCAGTAGACCATCCAGGCATCTGCAGGCTCCCATGGTCAAGATGGCCGACATGTGAGGAGCTCCGGCTGGGAGCTCCCTGGCTAGGGATTATCTTTCCAGGTCTAATCCCCTGAGTTCTACCTCCTCCTTGAACCTTTGTACTCGCCTGAGGTTATATGTGATGATGGCCCTTCAACCCTCCAATTCCCAAGATTTTGGTTTGTGATCTTCCGATGGACCGTGTATTTTGATGACCTCGGAGCCTGAACAATCATGAGCACTGCCCGGTGGAGCTATTTTATCAGCCATAGAGAAGATTAGGCTCTGGTTCACCCCCTCGGCCATCACCTAGCCCGCTGGACATTGTACATGGTTTCCTTCGTCTCTCCGTTGTGTCTCCTTTCCTTCCCTGGCCTCCGACAAATCTACCCCAAGAAGTACTTTCCTCCTTGCCAGTCTACCTGACCCGATCTACATTTCCTACCCCTTTTTAACTCCCCCTCTTCCTTCTTTGCCCCTTAGGACCTGTGTCTTGGTTATGCTATGCACTAGTAACTCATGTTATTGTGTAACACTGTTTGTTTTCCCTATGTTATACTTGGCTCCTGTAATTGTTGTAATTATTGTAACTTGTAACTCGCTCATCCTCATGTAACGCCTCTGAAACCTCCGGGTCTAGCCATCGCTATACAACTCTGTATATCAATAAATAAATACATTGAATTCAGGTGTTTCATTATTTGTCCAAAGTACTCTACCGTAGAACCCCTTAACTGGAGGTTCTCCCATGGGAAGAGAGGGGGGCAGAGTTATTAATTATCTCTTCTAACTCCAATATTTAGTAGCACAACAGATGAGACGAATGTCATTTGATTTTCACATGTGAAAAATTGGGAGTTGCTCTGCGAGTGGGATAGCAGAGCACTCATAGAAGAGAACGGGTTCACATGCGATAGAGCATTGTATGCGAAGTTTAGCATTTGATGTACTTTGGTTGGACTAATTATGGTTGGATAGAGTGGAATGCCATGGATTAAGAATATCAGTGCTTTTAAGTAAGGTCACTTCAATATTCCCTTTCAACTACAATCAAACAATATGTCAACTAAAACACTACTGTCTTCATTAATTAAGAAATAAGTGGAGCGGCATCACCTCTGCAAAGTATCTTAACATTCGACTAATATAACTAACGACAGCTGCAACAAAGTTGCCTTTGCTGTTCTATGCTGGTAATGCAACAAGGCAACTTCCTTACCCACCCATATGGATGTGCCAGTGTTGGTAAGAGGGAAAAGTTTATAGCAATTAAGACAGATATTGGAGCAGAGGTTTTATTGGTTCATTCAAGATTGTGCATTTTGGTGATGTGGAAGATATGGATTGGTAAGACAACAACATCAAGCAATTTGTCTTGCTACACCTAGTATAGATAATATGTGTCTGTTCTGGGAGACTTTGCCATTGCAAGTCAGGACAGAAATGAAAGAATGATCAATTTTCGGAGTGTTGGCGACATTGAGCTCAATGCTCCAAAATGTGTATGATTCAGGTTAAATCTCGGTATTTTAATGACACAAATGCGAAGTATTTCTGTGGAATATAAGAAATTATAAAATATATGTACATTAGGTTCTCGAATATAGTACTCATTTTCACTAGCGCGGCGGGGCCACGTGGAGGTAGGCCGCAGCGGCGCTCTAATGAAGTGACACCACACAGTAGTATATTCGCTGGCTGGAAGACCCCGAGCGGTCTCTGGCCGTTTATTTATGCCCTTGGGTCAAGCCCGCCTCGAGGGGTGTATGGATGCGAGAATAGCTACAACATTGTAGAGGAGACCCCGGGATGCTCTCTGCATCCCTCCTTTCTTTTAGTGATAGAGTCTGAGGCAGTCCAAACTCAGGGGGAGGTATATACAAAGTCTTTTAGTCGTTGACTAGGCGCCGGGTTCGGCCAGAGACCATACCTCTGGCTCCGGGAGCTGGAACTGACCATGGCGTTTACTGAGGAACTTGGCATTGGCCCAGTTGATGCATCTTGACGACATCGATCATTTTCAGGGCTGGCTTCCTCCCGATCTCCTGGTGATCTTTCCAGGGATGGACTCAGCAAACCTGGGGAGCCAGGAGGGGTGATGCATGGGACATCTTCGAGATGTTCGGTGTCTTGACTCAAACCCAGCCTCATGACCTACTTGAAGTTGGACACGTTTCTTGTGACTGACTGCTGGCCACGTTGGGCAGTGACCATGGTGCCTTGGACATCCACAATAGTCCACTCTTCTGGTTCATAGGGTGTCCTGAATTTCCAACCAGGATGCCTGACTTTAATTACTACACGATTTCCCACGCTCAACTGCGATTCTTTGGCTCGACGAGCTTTGCTTGCCTTTTAGTTTGTCACAACTCTTCTCGCCTGGACAGCAGCAATATCTCGTTCCGGGGGCACACATGATGGATCTGTTGGAATGCTGTCGCGAGGTGGTCTCTGGAAGAGCAGATGCGAAGTGGCACACTTGGTTGTGCTGTGAGGCGTTTGACGATAGGCATCTAAAGACTGATCTAGCGCAACCTTCGCGTCTTTCCTTGGTCAACTGCAATGCACAGAGCTCGGTTGAGTGTCCACATGAGCTGCTCTACTTCCCCATTGGCTTGGAGCCATAGCGGAGTGATCTTCCGGTGATGGATTGCTTTTCGCTCGAGGAATACCCGTCCTTGAAAGGGTGGGCCGTTATCTGTTCAAACTTCTTCTGGTAGGCCCATGAGTGTGAATACTTTGAAAAGGACTTTGTGGACATGAGTGAATGCTGTGGAGGCCACAACTTCTAACACGGGGAATTTTGAGAATGAGTCGACCATCACCAGCATGTTGCGCCCATCCCGGAAACTCCCGCCCGAAGTCAAGGCTGATCTTGGTCCACAGAGTGTGACAAGGCTCCTCGGTGATCACAGGCACCAGTGCCAGGTCTCCTCCTGTGATGGTGTAGGCATGGCACTGTCTTACCATTTTGTCCACCATGGAGTCCATTGCGGGAAACCACACCTTATTCCTCAATCTGGCTTTTGTCTTGGCCATCCCTTGGTGTCTATCATTTGCCAATGAGAGTATTCTTTTCTGTACCCTTTCCGGTATCACGATCACATGTCCACGTAGGATAACTCCCTGTTCTCCCACACTGAGTTTGTGTCTCACCTGCCAGATCTATTGCCTTGCGTGGCTAACCTCTTCCCTGAGTGTGCCCATCCATTGCTGCCAGTGCGGTCTTCGCTCTCATCAGCGTCTCGTCTTCAGAAGTGGCTCAGTCAATTTCCTCCAGCGTCATAGCTGCGGGGCATGCTCCCTGCGAAACCATCTTCACGAACGCCTCCGACTGAGACATGTCCGCCGACGACTCTGGAGACTCAGCTGATTCTGGGTGACATGACAAGTAGTCGGCGGGGTTTTGGGCCATAGGATGGAAGGCAATCTTGAAGTTGTACGACTGCAGCTGTACTGCCCATCTCTCTATTCTTGGAGGTGTCAACCTGGATGACCCTACAAACAGTGGTATTAAGGGCTTGTGGTCTGTCACAACTTGGAATTCCAGGCCGCATAGGTATAGGTGAAAGTTTTGACATGCCCATTTTATTGCCAGGGCCTCCCTCTCAATTTGGGCATACCTTGTTTCGGTGTCTGCGAGGGCCTTGCTGACGTACACCATCGGCTTCCAGACCTCCGGGCCATGTTCTTGAAGAAGGACCACTCCAAGGCCCATGGGTCTGGTGTCTACAATTAGTTCAGTGTGCCTCCCTGGATGGAAGTAGGCCATTATTGTTTTGTCCAGCAGGGCTGCCTTGATGTTGTGAAACGCAGCATTGATGGCTACCCTCCACTCCCATTTGTGATCATGGCGTGTGAGAGCCCGTAGTGGTTCAGACAGGGCAGCGAGGTTTGGAATAAACCTTCCACAGTACGTGGCCATGCCGAGAAAACTTCTCACATCCGTAGGGTTCTTTGGGGTGCTGGCTCCCAGGATGGCCGCGGCGTTCTTAGGATCTACTTGTAGTCCTTCTCTTGTGAACGTGTACCCAAAGAAATCAATAGATTTTTGGTAGAACAAACACTTCGCCTTGTGAAGAGTCAGCCCGCTGTCTTCCAGTCTCTTCAGGGTGGCCCGGAGGTGAGTGTGGTGATCTTCTAGCATGTCTGAGAACACCAGGATGTCATCACTAAGGTTAATCATGCCCTACAGCCCCTACAGTGTTTCCCTGATGGCGTTTTGGAAAACTTTGGCGGCTGATGACACCCCAAAGCTGAGTCTCTTATACCCTCGGAGTTCAATGTGCATTGAGAAGGTAGTGATGTATCTACTCTCCAGGTCAAGTTCCAGCTGGTGGTACCCCACATTTATATCTAGTTTCGAGAACCACTTGGTCTCGTTCAGGTCGGCCACAATGTCGTCCATGGTGGGCGTAATGTGACGCTCCCTCTTAACTGCCACATTAGGTACCCGCATATCTACACAGAGCCGGATGGCTCCAGGCTGCTTGGGCTTGGGAGCGACGACCAACGGGGACACCCACGCGGTGGGGCCAGAGACTTTCTCAATTACATCAAGGTCCTCAAGCTACTTCAGCTCCTCCTCCACCTGCGGGAGGAGATTGAATGGCACCCTCCTATGCCTCAGGGCAACTGGTCTCACTGTGGGATCAATGTGGAGTTTGAATCTTTTTCCTTTTAGTTTACTCAGTCCTGCGAACAGCACTGGGAACTCCTTCAAAATTGCTTCGGCATGGGAGTAATGGATTTGGTGGGCAAAGAAGACTGGCCCTAGGTCTTCGGCTGTGTCGCAGCTGAGAAGCGTGCCTTTTCTCCTTTCTGTGATTTGGGACCAGGTCTCCGTTGTGCGCTGTCTGCTGACGACTCTGGCATGAATGACTCCTCGGAGGGGAAGCAGATCCATCCCTCCGTACATGTAGATCTGAGCCTTTGATGGTATGATCGGGGGCTGGGGCGACAGACGGTTATATTGCTCTGAATCCATCACATTGACAGAGGCACCTGTGTCAATGTGGGCCTGGATAGCCATCCCTTCCACCGAAATGGAGCACATGGGTGGTGGCCTTTGGCGATTTCCGGTCCTGCTGACGTATGACACCACACATACTTCATAGTCGTCATCGTCCTCGAGTGCCAGGCAGGGTTCCTGCTGTTTGGCCTCACTTGCCGATGGCGATTCTTTGATGGAGACCTGGCGAAGGTGTTGCGTCATGCCCTTTGGCCTCGCCGTTGCTTGCCTTGATCCACTACTGTGCCACACTTTATCAAAGTGATTGATCTTGCCACACCAGGAGCACGTTTCCCTTTTGCCCCACAGGCGGCTGACGCTAGGTGTGGCTGCATTCTCGTGCTTGGCGCGTCCTGTTGGGGCACCATTGGATTGCTTCGACCTTCTCCTCCTTGATGGACATGTCCCTCTGTGCATGCGGTGCAACGACGGGTGTCTGTAGGGCAGTCTCCATCTCTGCTGCCCGAATGTCTGACAGTTTATGAGACCGAGCTAGCACAAGGATCTCTTTCAGCGAGATTCCAGGTTGATGCAGGATCAGCTTCCGCAGGAGTTTGTAACGACATCCCAGAATTATTTGGTCCCGTATCTCTTCCCTCTGATCCCGGAAGGAGCAGGTGCTGGCCATCCGGCGCAGCTGTGCATAAAACATGTTGACCGACTCCATGTCTGACTGTGACGCTCGTTTAAACTTAAACTTTTCGAAGCCGGGGTTAAGTTGGGGGACGAAATGCCTGTTGAGGGCGGCGACTGCCGCTTCATAGTGGTTATTTTCACCTGTGTTGTGGAGTGTCTCGAAGAGGTCGTAGATCTTAGAGCCTCCATAGTAGATGAGTAATGACTGCTTTACTGTCCCATCCGTTTGCCTGGTGCCCTTAAAATAATGATTCAGGCGACCGACCCACGCTTTCCATCGTGGGGCCGCTGTAGCGGGATCCGCCATCTTGCTGAACAGTTGCAGTGGAGCAACAGCTGTGTGGCCGTGTCCTGGGGGTGGTGCATTAGCTCCCCTGACTGGGTTGTTCCTTTCATCTTGTGGGGCCGCCGTGGCATCTGGCGCTGGGTTGCTCATGGCGTCTGTTCACCGGAGTGATGGCGCAGTGTAGGCGCGAGGATCTCAAGGGTCGTGTGCGCGCTGGTTGGTGGCCACACGTGAATATAAGATGCTGGTCTATGGGCCCGTCAGTGTGGGTGAGGTGGTTTAGGCCTTGTGTTTGGCTGTGCCTGTGGACGCCTCGCTTGTGTGCTAAAATGGTGGGTATGGGTGAGAAAACCCTGGGCCCATGGGCTCTGCTGTGGCTTGAGTGTCCTCCTTCCTGAGGGTGGGTCTGTCTTCCCCCTTCCTTGTTCTCTGACGTGTCTCTGTGTTGGCACCTATGTGCCTGTCTGTCCTTCCTTCTTGTTTTTGTTTTGTTACAGGCAGTGTGCAGGGCAGCCGTAGAGACACGGGGGCCTGGGGGCCAGATGAGATTCAGGGCCTGTGCAGGTGCCTTAGCGCTGTATGCAGGTGCAGCGTGGGCAGCTTGGGGCAGAGACTGCACAGGAGACGTCCCAGCAGGAGTGACGATACGCCCCCAGAGAGGGGGGGAAGAGCGAGAGAGAGCCACAGTCCTGTGATGCGCCACAGCAGGGGAGGGCCTAGGTGGGCCCAGGATTCACCCGGTCCAGCGTCTTCCACCGCGCACACCGCTAGCTGAACATGCTTCTCCTTTGCATAGAGGAGATGTGTGAGCAGGTGCAAGGATCGATGGCAGGGACCGCAGAGCATTCCTCACTTCCGTCAGCAGGAGCAGCGGCAGGGCCTAGATGCGAGCCCCGACTGGCTCCGGCGAAGCAAGACGACGGGGGCAGCGGCACTTCAGGCAGCAGCGGAGCATCTCGGGTGGGCTCTTTAGGCGCTCCGACGACCAGAGATTCAGAGGCGGGCACGCGTGGAGCACGACCGGCCTCGTCGCCAATGTAGCGCATCCGGGCCGTGGAGGTAGGCCGGAGCGCTGCTCTAATTCACTGACACCACACAGTAGTATATTTGCTGGCTGGATGACCCCGAGCAGTCTCCTGCTGTTTGTTTATCCCCTCGAGTCGAGCCCGCCCCGGGCGGTGTCTGGATGCGTGAATTGCTGCAACATTGTAGAGCAGAGCCCGGGTGGCTCTCTACAATAATAATTTCAGTTTTTTGATTCCTGTGAGCCAGTTTTAAATGGACGTCTCACACAAAACACTGATCTACAGCACATGATGTTTGTACTGCTGCAAGGAATTGCTCTATGAAAAGTGCTCTTCGATTTCTTTAAAGCAGGTCTTTGCTAAGTCACATAATAAAAATTAAATAGTTCTAATATAGCTTTGCAGCAAACAATGATTCTAATGGATTCAGTCACAGTTGATCAGTTTTATCTATTGGAGTTATAGTAACATTGATGGGGAGTGACCGATGGGTGAAATTAATAGACTACACAATTCATGTAAATTTAAGTTTGTGCTTTCATGTGCAGTTACCAGTCTTCTACTTCTTTGTACAATCTTGTTTATTTTAGTTGTCTCTTGTGAGGCAGTTGTTTGTTTATGACTAAGAAATTGCAGCTGTTTTAACTGCTTCTTTCTCTGATGTATTATTTGCAGATGTAGGATTGCTACAGAACAGACGATTTTTCGTGGTTCGAAACCCAAGAGGATGGGGAAAGAAGTGATTTCTTTAATGTTTTCCTGGAAACAGAAATGATCAATCACATCTCTACCAAATCTGATATAAATTCTTCTGCCAATTAAATTTGCAAGTGTTGGGGATGGATGCAATTTCTTCATCGTTAATCAAAGGATTCATCAATTGAGGAATCAATGATGCTGATAATTGGTTTAAACTAAAGGCAGTACATATTTTGAATAAAACATTTTCAACCCATCCTTAAATATTAGGGGCCAGATGTAGGTAATTCTATTTTACCGACTCATAAATATCGAATTTTACCGATTCGGTATTTATGAATCGGTAAAATAGAAGGTGGGAGATGTAGGTAAAATCGGTATTTGAAATACCGATTCTGTAAAAATCGGTATTTACCGATTCTGTAATTACAGAATCGGTATTTCCCATTGATTCCTATGGGCTATGAAGCCCATAGGAATCAATGGGAAATACTGATTCTGTAATTACAGAATCGGTAAATACCGAATCCTGCAAGGGTGCAGGGGGTGTCACTTTGACACCCTCTAGCACCCCAAAGACAGGCATGTGTGCCATGTGGCACACAGACATGCCCTAAGGGCACGTCTGTCTGTCACATGGCATAGGTGTGCATGCACACATGTGCATGCACACCTGGATTCGGTATTTTACCACCCAATTGGATTGGGTGGTAAAATACCGAATCTGTAAGGCCTGTGGGACTCAGAAGAGTCCCACCTACATCTTGAATTTACCGAATCGGTAAAATAGGGCCCCTACATGCCGATTCCTAAATACCGGTCGGTAACGGCCGAAATTGGCCGTTACCGACCGATATTTTGGCTCCTACATCTGGCCACAAACCTATTAAGTCTTTTGAAGGAGGACAAAACGACCATTAATTGTAACGTTTTCTTCCCGGCCCATCCCATGCTCCTCCATTCTGATTTGCAAGTGTGGTCAATCACTGATTGGTTAGTAGTTGAGCCACTGCCTGCCCCACTGGTGGTCAGTCAAAGTTGAAAGCCCTTTCATCATATGCGGCTCCATTTCATGCATCAAGTGATCGTCATGTTTTCAAAGTCAGGGTGTGCCATGTGAAGCTTGGGGGGCCCAAAAGTGAAAACAAACAATGCCCCTGTGTATCACGGTAATTTATTTTCTCTTCTGAAACAAATCTCTGGTTTGTTAAACGAATGACTAATCCGCGAAAACTGGCCCACTCTTTTTTCATCTTTGCTAAAACTGCTTCTGCTGCAATCCATTTCAGGCAGAGGGATCTCTCAAAACAGCAAGTTGTCTTTTGCCAGAGTTAGGATGCAAACCTGCCTGCCTGTCTGTCTATCTAATTTCCTATTAAATTATCTTTTCAAACAATCGGAAATCTAGGATTACATTTATTGTATTGCATGTCTTTGTTCTTATTAGAACGTGTGTAACAAGGTGGTTGACTTTAAGTTTGCAAAGAGCATGAGAGAACGAAGGAGCAGGACAGAAGAGTTATACTGTTATGGGGCTATATGAGCGCTGTGACCTGCTAAAGGTCAGTAGATGTGCACTAGATGTGCACTATCTAGGTGAAAAATGCAGTTCATATATCAATAATAATCAGAACCATGCTAATATATTTTCAGTATATATAGTGAACTTGAGTGTAGAAAAGTAAAAATCCACTTTGAGCATGGCAGTGGGTTATGGAGGTGGATGGGTGGTGTATGGTAATTGTGTTGGTTGGGGTTGTTTGCTGTTAAGTTCCTCTGTCGCGCTGTTTTATTGTGCTGCAGTGTTGGGCCGTTATGATGTGTTCTTGTGTTGTTTTACTGTGTTGTGCTTTAGTCAAACAATCTTGTTTGTGCTAATATAGTTTTCCATTTTTAATTTGTTGTTATGTGACGTGTTTGTGTGCTGGTGTGATGAGCTTCCTTACTGCTCTGTTTTATTGCTGTGTTTTATATTGCTTTAATTTTTTCTTGAGCTGTTTATGTGTATTTATTTTGCGGTTCTTGTGTTATTGATTTACGCTGCTATCATGTTTTTGACTTATTGTATTGTAGTCTTAAGTTTTGTTGATGTGTTATATTATTGTGTTCATATTCCGTTTTTTGCTGCTTTGTTGTGTTTTTTATTTAGCATTTAAATATTCTATGAATGAAGGAATGAATGTTTATTTCTGAAAACAAGATTCATAAAACTATATGCAACAGTTAAAAACCCATCTACATTTAAGTACAGAATGAACATCAAGACAATAAATATATAAAAACAAAAACCAGGAATAAAAATAGCAATCATTGCTCACATAAAAGGGCAAACTGTAAAAAATGAATTTCCTAAGCTGAATCTTTTCTTTATCGCACCCTCTAAAAAACCTACAATATCTAAACAGGTGCATTCAGAACATATCAATTTATTGTAAATAAGAGCAGGCCTTGCTTTGGTAAAAAATATGCTCTTAAGAAGGGGTAAAACAAATTTGCGGCAGAAGTCAGAATAAAAGTCACATAACAAGATAAAATGAAGGTTATTATTATTATTATTATAATTACATTTATTAAGCGCGCAGCTACCCGAAGGTTTCCCGGCGCTAAAGCAAACAGAGAGTAAGTTAAGTTTTGAGAGGGAATGAGCACGCCTATTAAATGTTAAAAAGCCAGGTCTTAATTCCTTTGCGGAATCTCAAGTAACAAGTTTCCGATCGCAAGGATTGAGGCATCGCATTCCATAGGGAAGGAGCAAGTAGAGCGAATGAGCGGCCGCCCATTTTAGCTCTCTTGACCCGAGGGACCTGGAATTTGTTTTGTGTAGAGGATCTTAGCGTACGGGAGGGAGCATAGTGCTACACTAAAGAGGACAGATATTTTGGAGATTTACCCATTTTAATATGGTGCATTATGCTCAGAGCTTTAAATTTTACTCGGCTCTCAATGCGCAACCAATGCAGTTTGCGCAGATGGATAGAGGCCGATGATCTGGCAGGCAAGTTACAGAGAAGGCGGACTGCCATATTCTGAACCACCTGTAATTTCTTTGTTACCTCCTTACAAGCACCCAGCAGCAGAATGTTCCCATAGTCCATGCGAGATGTAATAAGGGCCCGGACTACTGTCCTCAGGGTATCAGCTGGAAGCATCCACGCGATTTTTCTCAGCCACATTATGATGGTGGTACAGGTGGCTGAGACTCTTACAACGTGTTGCTTAAATGACAGCTGGTTGTCAAAAAGGACTCCGAGGTTGCGGACTGAGGCTGAAGGGGTAGGAGTTGGGCCCATCTGATGAGGCCAATGTTGGGGACCCCAGAGCGAGGTGAGAGAGCCGAATAGAAGTAGCTCTGTTTTGTCACCATTCAATTTTAATTTATGGCTGTGCATCCAGTTGGATATTTGTACCAACCCGGACTGCAAGGAGGACGTAGGGAGATGTTTGTTGGTGGATAGCGAGTAGACGATTTGTGTGTCGTCTGCATATGAATAAATCGTGAGGCCTGCTTGTTCTGCCAGGAAAGCAAGCGGTCTCACATAGAGATTGAAAAAGAGGGGGCTGAGGATAGACCCTTGGGGCACACCATGAGGGGAAGAAAAGATGGAGGAGACAGACGAAGAAGAAAAGACTTGAAAAGTACGATTAGACAGGAAGCTAGCAATCCAGGCCAGGGCAGGACCATCAATACCCACAGATTGTAGGGTGGACAGCAAGATGGAATGGGGGTTATCTTGGTTGGAGAACATATCACCGCTGCAGGGAGCAAGTTCTTCAACCAAGGATTAGCTTGAGATGACCAGAAAATGAGGCAACACACCAAGGCTGAATCTAATTAAAAGTTATTGATGATAACTATTGCTAGCAAAAAGAATGTAAGGTTCAATGTACAGGGTTGTTTTAAGGATAGCCTGCACACAAACAGCTCCATTGTTTAATTTCATGGCCTTCCCTGTTGAACTTTCCAATGGCAAGAAATGTATTCTTTGTCCATAATAGGTCAGCTTTTTTAATGGATTCAGGAAAGACGTAAACAAATCCATATGTCTATGGCCAAAAAGTAAACTCTTAAGTAGCTAAATCAAGGGATCTTGTTCGCATAATACGATGATAGGTAATCCCTCAAGAATAACCTGTTGAGATCCAAGTCCAAATTATTAAAGACGGAAAGCCACTTCAACAGGAGACAGAGGACAATCTTGTCAGAAATGTATGTCTGGCTTAGTAATTCCTGGGTAAAACACAACATACATCGGAAGAGTGCAAGCAAATACTCAAAAAAATATTCCACCACTTAGTTCACATACCCCAACAGGTCACTATAGTGCTGAGACACATATGGCCTCCTAAACCTTGAGTAAGGTATGGATCAGCTTGCTCCCAAGTCTGACAGCAAAATCAAAAAGTGTTAGCTCCATCCTCTTAAAAAGAAACTTCTTGGATGAAATCAAAGAAGACCCGGAGCATTTGTTATCATGCAAAGCCCTGAGATAAGGGAATAAAATAACCCTCCAGATTTCTGCCCTAACTTAATGTGTGTTCTAGTCTTAGTGGTTCTGGAGCCAACGATTATGACATGGGACTTCCACAGATTAGTTGATACATTGAGTGAAGCCATGAAGCTCACAAATGAGTCAAGCATATGTGAATGGTTCAATGCAGTGTT
The DNA here is from genome assembly GCF_964261635.1 of Lissotriton helveticus. Classification (NCBI taxonomy): domain Eukaryota; kingdom Metazoa; phylum Chordata; class Amphibia; order Caudata; family Salamandridae; genus Lissotriton; species Lissotriton helveticus. The sequence goes on from NC_136065.1 coordinate 1,525,340,473, forward strand.
TGTTAGAAGAACTGTATCATCTGCATAAAGAAGAAGTGTTACGTGTCTCTTACTCTTTTTTGGCAATTAGAAACCTTCATGTAACAGGTGATCCTCCAGATGACTAAAATGCACCCCTGTCTGACTCCAAGCGTAGTATCTAACTCCTTTGTGTAGTCCCCATTCCCACTAGGTGGTCATATTCCAATGCAGATCAGCCAGAAAATACACAATATCCACACCAAACCCCACTGAGTTCATAAAAGGCCATAATGTATTCCTGTTCACACTACTGAAAACCGATGAGAGACCCATGAATGCCCTGTGAATGCTAAACACACAAGATGATGGACGGAATGTTGCACAATGGAAAAACATTCACCCCCAGTCAAAGATCTGGGTTTAATCCATCGTTATTTTGCTCACCAAGCCACCCCAGTTCAGACATGGCCATATGAAAAGCAGTCTTGACCCTGTGCCTCATGGGAACAGTCCAGCACGAACTGCCAATCCATGTCTTCCCTGGACCGGAATCAAGAATCCTAGTACCGGTTCCTGGCTATCAGCCTTCTTCAGCCAGGATAGCTTGACTCCAGTGGCTTAGTGAGCACGGGACCCACGTCTGGGCATACCCTTCCCACATAGGGTGAACAGCAAAACACTCAAGATAATGGACGGAATGTTGCACAATGGCAAAACATTCACCTCAGTCACAGATCTGGGTTTAATCCATTGTTATTTTGCTCACCAAGCCACCCCAGTTCAGACATGGCCATATGCACATCAGTCTTGACCCTGTGCCTCATGGGAACAGTCCAGCCCAAACTGCCAAGCCATGTCTTCCCTGGACCGGAATCAAGCATCCTAGGACCGGTTTCTGGTTATCAGCCGTCTTCAGCCGGGATAGCTTGACTGCAGTGGCTTAGTGAGCTCGGGACCCACCTCTGAGCATACCCTTCCCACATAGGGTGAACAGCAAAACACACAAGATGATGGACGGAATGTTGCACAATGGCAAAACATTCACCCCCAGTCACAGTTCTGGGTTTAATCTATCGTTATTTGTCTGAACTGGGGTGGCTTGGTGAGCAAAATATCAATGGATTAAACCCAGATCTGTTACTGGGAGTGAATGTTTTGCCATTGTGCATCATTCCATCCATCATCTTGTGTGTTTTGCTGTGAATGCTTTTGGGCTAGCCTACAGTGATATTTTCACAATTAAATAGAAATTATGAGACTGGTCAATGCTGCCTTTTCCCTGCCTACAGCATATTGGATGGCAGCAAGTATCTGATTTTGCTCAGCCCACTCGTGATAAGAATACCCTACCTGCAACTTTTATGGTTTTATCAAGTAGGGAGACCGGGAGATAACTGCATGGATCTGTCTTTTTACACATTTTTTTAAAGATATGGAGGATCACAGATTGTGACCAAGAAGAGGGAATCCAAGTTTTAACTACAGCCTTTAGAGGCAGGGTAAGCAAAGGGGCACATGAATTGATATCCAATTTAATTTAAACAGGAGAGACCCCATCAGGTCCTGGAGCTTTATTATTATTTATTTATTTATGTTATAGTTTTATAGAACGCGAACCAGACCCGTGAGTGTTTCAGCGCACTTTACAGGGTTGATGGGTTGGAATACAAAGCGTAAGGATGGAAGGGATCAAATCGGGAAACTTAGGGATACATTATACAGGAGGAGCACGCTGTCTAAAGTCCAAGTTGCATGTGGGATAAAAATAAAACCGGTAGATATAATATCCAAAAAGGCTACATTATACAGGAGAAGCATGCCGTCTAAAGTCCAAGCTACATGTGGGATAAAAATGAAAGCGGTAGATAAAATATACAAGAAGGCATGCAGTCTCAGCTCTTGGGGGGATGCCCAGGAGTGCAGAAAATATGTATAATCCTTAGGGTCCATAAATAATGCTGAGGTGGAGGGTGGAACATGTTGATGAGGTGATTGAAAGTATTCATTAGATGAAGTATTTTTCCATTAAGAAGGTTTTGGCCTCCTTCTTAAAGTGTGCCAAGGACGGATGTCTTCTGATGGCGGGTGGGAGAGAATTCCAAATTCTTGGTCCGGCCCCAGAGAAGGCTAGATTGTAGTTTTTTTTCATCCAGAAGCATGCTGGTTGCAGCAACAGGTCTTTGGCAGATCGGGAGTTTCTGGCTTCTCAGGATATCACAAGTTTTTGTGCGAGAAATGTAGGGGAATTGAAGTAAAGAGCTTTGTGTGTTATGTAGGCCAGTTTAAATTGTATTCTGGCCTCTGGGGGAAGCCAGTTCAGAGCTTTGAGGTGGGGAGAGATGTGGTTGAATTTCCTTGAGCCCGTTAGGAGTCTGGTGGTGGTGTTGAGGCTGGCTTTCAATGGGGCCAGAGAGTTCTTAGGTAGCCCAGAGAGAGTAGAGCGTCCATATTCTAGTCTTGGAATGACTAGGGCCTGGGTTTTTGTTTTAAGGTTAGACACATCGAGGAAGGGTCTTAGGTAGCTCAGGTGAGATCTAGCCATTTTGGCCGTCAAGTTTATATGGCCACGCATATTCAGGCGAGGGATTTTACCTAGTCAATAATGGTAGGAGGGTAGTTTAGTACTGTGATGTTCTTGATCCATTCCTGGATGTCTGGATTGTGTTTGGGTGGGGAGATCAGAAGAAATTCAGTTTTATTTGCGTTGAGTTTAAGCTAGTTAGCGGTGAGCCAATGGACTGTCAGCTTCAGGGCCTCATTTAGGTAGAAAGTGTCCTCAGAGGAAGAGATTTTTATGTAGATCTGTGTGTTGCTGGTGTAAATAAGGTAAGAGATGTTGGCGGCACGAAGCACCTCAGTGAGAGGTTCAAGGTAAAGGTTGAAGAGGGTAGGGGAGAGGCTTGATCCTTGAGGGACTCCAATCGAAACTGGAGAGGGGGCGGGTAGATCACCATTGGTGAGGACTCTCTGTGAGTGGTTTTGGAGGAAGGATCTAAACCATTCAAGGATGGTGCAATCCAACCCCATCCTGAGTTTGAGGCGTTCTAGGAGAATTTCGTGGTTAACCGTAGCAAAGGCGGAGGAAAAAGCTTGAAGGATTAGGAGACAGGTTTTGCCTAGGTCGCGGGCATGGAGGGCATCATCCACAATGTGGAGGAGGGTGGTTTCCGTGCTGTGTCCCGGTCTGAACCCTGATTGGAAGTCATCTAGCAGGTAAAAGTTGTTGATGTATAGGCTTAGCTGCTGTTGCACACATTTTTCCGGAACTTGGACAAGAAGTGGGATGTTGGATATGGGTCTATAGTTCTCAGCGTAGGCAGGGTCCAGTGTGTTTTTTTTTAGGATGGGGACAACTTGGCCAGCCTTGAGCGAATCAGGAACTGAGCCCTGTAGGAGGGATGCGTTGATTATTGAGGTCCAGGAAAGGACGATAGCCTGAGAGGTGGTAACTAGGCAGTTAGATGGGAGAGGATCATTAAAGTGGTTGTTCGGTTTTAAGGAGGCAAGAATTCTCGAGATAGAGTGATCATCATAGACTTTAAAGTTGGACTAGTGTGCTAGGTTTTTGGGTGTGGTTTGGGAGGACAACACGGAGAGAAGAGGTGGAGCTGGCAGATTTTGAGTTTGGTGGTGGGTTGTGGATTTGATTTAATTTCCTAGGGCAGAGATTTTGTTGCAGAAGAAGGAAGAGAATTCCTCGCTTGTTATTAGTGGTTTAGGTGTTTCTTTGGAGGGTTTTGCTAGTTTGTGGGATAGGTGTTTGACCAAGTCCAACAGCTTGTGAAGTCGATTTTTGGCGTTGTCCAGTGCAGTTTTGAAAAATTCTTTTTTAGGTTTAAGGATTTTCTTATTGTAGGCATTTCTGGCCTGGCGGAGAAGTTTTAGATATGCTGCAGATGGGTGTTGTTTTCAGATTCGTTCAGTCTGTCGAAGGGATCTCCTTTCCTTGTTGAGGGATCCGCTGAACCAGGAATTTCTGTCTTTGATCTGGGTTATTTTTAATTTTAGAGATGTCAGGTCATTAAGAATATCGGATATGGTGGAGGAGTTATGACCGCTAGGTTGTCAACCATTGTGCACTGAGGAGGGGAGGTCAGACTCACAACACGCAGTTGTTACTAAGCTGGTCAATAACTTCTCTGACTTCCTGTAACTGAAATAGAAGATTAAAAGGGACTGACTTGAGGTAAAGCTCTAAAACCTGCACTTCAAAGTACTTAGAGCCATAGATCCTTCTAAAATGAGCCACCCACTTATCGGGAGCAACACAATCATGAATGGCTGGAGATTCACTGCTTGAAAAAACTTGGCAATTGATTATTTCCCAAAATACTGTCTCATGTTTTGAACTATGTGTATATTATGTTGGTGTGTTATGTTACATTTGTGAGCTGCTGTGTTGTGTTTGTGTTGTGGTGTTCTCCAATCATGTTATGTGAAACGTCAACATTGTGTTGTGGATGTGTGGGTCTTTTGACATTTTTTTAAATCCACTATTTTGGGAAAATATTCAAGTGCAACAATAAGATCAGAGTAGGAGATGCTGCTGTGTAACAGGATTACTATACATCAATTAATACCAATAGGGCATGAAAAGGTGAGGCATGTTAAATTAATATATTATAATCTCCATAATGCTGACAGGACCATCTTGCGTTTATCTGGGACAAAGACCCCTTCCACTTAGAGGCCACTTCATGGGAGTTTTAATGATATTAGACACTGACCTTTACCCTACATTGGGGAACTTGCACATCATTTGGGACATAATTGGCATGAACCTGTATGACAGCTCATATTAAAGTGATATAAACTAGTATGACAAAAGTATGCCAATTCAGACAATATTTTTATATCATACAATCACTGTCAACCTTGAAACATAGATAGCAGAGAATTTGTCTGAGACGTATGTCACCTTAGGTGTTTGGCAAGGTCATTGTCTGAATGATTTTATGGTTTAATGAGTTTTTTGAAATATACGGACATGTAGGATCTAGGGGACTGATTGTGGGTCTATGCAATGTCCTTGGCTTGTATGTCTGAATATGCCATGGTTGAGTCAAATGTATGTGTAAGACCTTGTCTGAAGGGAATATGTTTAATTAAAATACTTAAGTAAAATTGTTGCCCTCTAAAGGGAGATATAAAAACTTTCATACCTACAAATGAATGAATAAAGTCAGCATAAACATAAAAAGTATATACATAAAATATTGTAAAATAACTGATTGAAAAAGCTTTATTCGAGTTATACACTCATAAAAGCACACACATATATATTTACACATTTAAAACTTTAAACATACAATAACAATGGATTTGCAGTTTAAAATACATAATACACACACATAAAATGTTTACCAGTAATTTTTAAAATAAGCTTTCTCATAAAATGCTGAGACTAAATGCATGTTAAAGTGCAGGATCCTCCGCTTTACGGGCCATATCCAAATTCATACAATCATAAGAACTTAACGTACATATTAGCAGCATTTTTATAATTAAAATTCATATCTCTCTCCCACTAGGTAATAGCAAAGATAATTCGAGCAAGCGGGAAAGGTAGAATTCAAAGCATGTTAGGAAATAGAGCCCTCCTCCTTATGGACCATGCCCACCCCAAATATTTTGCCGTTCCAACTACAATAGACAATTCGGTGGAGGAACAAATAATTCTCAGCCCCTCAACACCACTTAGCACACCAAGGTTCCTACAAACCGGTGCCAACCAAGATTTTCTTGGGTTTGCATAAGCCTCACATAAAAATAAGAAATGTACGATACTTTCGTTTGGGGCGCCACATGTCGGGCAACACGAACTACTACTAGTTCTCCAGCTGGACGTCAAACACCTCAAGGGGAGGGAACCTGCCCTTAACTGGAAAAATAATTTCCTGTCTAGCGGAACCGTTATAATGTCCCAGTACTGTTCTAGGGCTGGTCTTGTTTTAATTTCCATAAATCTACCCCCCATGGATTCTGAGGTTGCGCTCCTCCAAAGCTTCTGATCAATGTAATCCCAATATAAAGCTTTTATAGTGGTTTTACTAGGGAACACTTCCCCGAGGGGGTTTTCCCAGAGTTTGGAGAGACCAAGCTCGACAAGGACGTCCCTAAGCATTTTCAGCCATGTAATTTTATGGAAGATATCTGATTTGGCTAGTGCTAAGAACCCCTCAGCATAGTGTCTAATTTCTATGGTTGTCCATAGCCGTCTCCAATAGAGGATAGGCCTTAGTCGGGCACGATCACTAAGCGATCTCCTTCCTAAATCCAGGCCAAGCGGTATTAGTGGGGTACTTTGAGGGAGACTAGTTATCCCTCTCAGGAACCTGTTCTCTGATCTTTGGAGGGTGGTAAGCCTCTCAAAGCCCCAAACTTCAGCCCCATAAAGGGCTGCGCCCAAGGCTTTTGCGTCGTATACCATGAGAACCGGTTTTATAGGCTTAGTTTTGGATTTTACTTGTTCTACCCGAAGGGCTCCTGAAATCTGCTGGTGTTTCAGCACCGCCTTCTCAATGTGTCTCGACCAACCAAATTTACTTGATATCTCCACCCCAAGGTATGTAAAAACATTTACTAACTCTAGTTTGATGTTGTTCAGAGATACCCTAGGTTGGGATTGGCGCTTTTTCCCAAAGGCCATCAGCTTGGTTTTATTTATATTAACTTCGAGACCTCGTTCTTTACAGAACATATCAAATATGTTCAAGGCTCGCTGAAGTCCCGACGGGGTCTTGGACACGATCAAGGTATCGTCAGCGAACATCAGGATCGGGACCCTGATGCCCGCTAGCGAAGGTGCGTCTACCGTCGCGTCCAATATCCTGTCCACTATGCCATTAATGAACAGGGAGAACAGCAGGGGTGCCATAGCACATCCCTGCCGTACCCCCCGCTCAACTGGGAAGTTGGTAGTAGACTCCCCATTCCTCCCCCACTGGACCTTGGCAAAATTGCTTTCGTGGAGACGCATTATTAATGTAAGCAGCTCAAGTGGGACCCCTATCTTGCTCAAAACCACCCACAGCTTGCTCCTTGGCACCAGATCGAAGGCAGCCCTTAGATCTACAAATGCTACATAAAGGCTGCCTTCGCCCAGGAGTACAGTCCCCCACCGTAGCATGGTGAAGCGAAAAATGTGATCAACCGTGCTGGTTGCCCGTCTAAATCCTGCCTGGTAGGGGGATAAAGCATTATTGTCATCTACCCAGGCCATAAGTTTGTCGACCACCATCTTCCCCACCACTTTTTGCATAGTGGCCAGCAAACTTATCGGTCTATAATTTGCCGGGAGTGACCGATCACCTTTCTTAAAGATCGGTATTATTATTGCCCCCTTCCAAACATTGGGGATTTTGGCCCCTTTAGCAAGGGCATTTCCCAGCATAGTCGCATATTTTGCCCACCGAACCTTGTCGTGTTTGAAAATGTCTGAGGGAATTCCATCTAACCCCGGAGCTTTCCCCCCTGCAGAGTTGAGATTACAAGTTCCCCATCTTTAATTAAAAATAAATCTCCCTTGGAAAATGCCACAGGGATTGGTTCTGTGGCCACTATATCCCTATTCTCCGCATACTGGGGTTTAAAGTACTCGACCCACGATGCCTCGTCGACATTGTTGTCGGGGTTATTAGGGGTACCACCTCTGCCCCATTTCACGATTTTCCAGAAGAGTCTGGAATCTTTTAACCCAGAGGCCTCAAGTAGCTCCTCCCAATGCTCCTCATCCCACAACTTCTTAGCCTTGCGAATGCTGTCGTTATATTGTTTCCTTGCGGTGCTAATCGAGACCTTATCCCTGCTTTTAATTGCTCTGCCCAACTCCAATCTGGTTACCCTACACTGCTTGTTAAACCACCTCGCCAGTTTGATAGGTGATTTTCTTTGTAAAATAACATGAACTTATGCAGTAAGCTTTGTGTGAATGCTTCTTTTATGTCTAACATGTTTAAAGCAATTAAGATAAAGGTTTTATGTCATATAAAATACATTATCATAAAATACATTATCATATCATGACATCTATTAGAAAGAGAAGCATTTTCATAATCAAGCAGACCATGCATGATAAAAAAAGAAAATAATGTTTTGAAGCTTTCACTTCTTCATGACACAGTCTATGGAGACCGGTTTCTCTGCATTTTTCTTGTCAAATTAAGGGGCGACTCTTAGACATCATATGTGGATATTTGAATGGCATCAGGTTCACAAGCAGCATGTGAGTGTTTGATGAGACAGATGGGTGACACAGGCATGTCGTTGGTGCTTCATAAGGTGGAAGGGGCCAGGGTAATGAAACAGTTGTTGTGGTTTTCAAGCAGTGAGAGATGGGTAGAGTGAATCCTCCAAAAAGTCTAGAGAACAAAGAATGAAAATTAAAACCTTATGGTATCAATCCTGACAAAGTTGTAAATCTAGTCCCCAAACCAGATCTGATGTTCTTAGAAAAGTGCACAATACCAGTTGTAGGAGATTTGTTGAAAATTGGATGTACAGTATCAGTAAAAAGAGTTGGGTATTTTGTTGTGACAGCCTCTGATTTTCCTAAGCAGTTATGGCTGTTCGCAAATCATAAGTCTCTGCTGCAGAGCTAAAAAAGACTTCTGTTTGTAGTAACACTGCAACCAGTTATCTAATTTTGTCAAAATGCCTCTTTTTTATATCAATTCTAGGCCAAGGAACACTTTTGATTACATGTTTAGGTGGTAAGTACAAGGTTCTTTCAGAATAGTGGATCTTTTCTTGATCTACAACCCAAACGTTTGGACCCAACCATCAGCAGCTGTTGAAATCTTCTCTTCACCGGTGGCGGTTTCCAAATGCTTCACATTAGACAGCTTTTCTGTGGCCTCCTGAAAGTTCTGGAAGTCATTCAAATGTTGGTCCAGCTCGAATTCTTTTTCACTTCAGCCTTTCCCTGATTATCTCGGCCAAGTATGTACATAGGTACTCCAAATAGCACCTCATATGGAGTGCACCCTCCCCAAACTCATCTAGGCAAGTTATGTAATGCTCTCTGAACTCCATACAGGTGAGGGTACCAGCTGAGATGTGAACTGTTGCAGTCAGTGCTTGTGTGAGCATGCTGTTAGCATTCACGATTAAGACATAACTCCTTGCTTGATACAGATTGCTGAATTGCACACCTAGAGCCATATTATCAAGAAAGTGCAAAATATTATCGCCGCTTTTATCGGCAGGAAACTGCCGCTAAAGCGGCGATAATGGGCTTGATAATATGCCGTTGTTAATTCCCATAGAAGCCCGGGTTAACACCAGAACCTGAGTTTCTATGGGAATTCACAAGGGCATATTACCAAGCCCATTATCGCCGCTTTAGCGGTAGCTTCCTGCCGATAAAAGCAGTGATAATGTTTCGCCCTTTCTTGATAATATGGCCCTTACTCCTAGAGCAGAGAGAAACCCTGTAAGCTTTAGTGGCAAATGCAGGACTATAGTCTGAATAAAAGGTATGAACTGCTCCTATGGATATTAGACACTGCAAATCCTTTACCACTGCTTGAACACCTGCTTCTGTCTGAGGGCACTCCCCAAGAATCTAGAAAATGAATCTGTTGCCACCAATATGCTTTTAAATTGGTTAACTGAATTATTTTGCTCAATATGGTCCAAATATAGAGTCCTAATTGGTATACTGGAGACTGTCAGGGGCGTTTGCGCAGGTCTTCTAACAGTAGAATCTTTATTCGGTTGACAAAAATCACATTGTCAAATATAATTTCTGAACTATTTATATAAACAGAGTCATCAGTAGTGTTGCTGTAGCATTTATATGGTTGCATTTATCCCAGCATGTGCCAAAACCAGCCCCTAATGGGTTGCTGTGATTAAGTCTAATCTGGACAGCTTATTAGGAGTCATCCTGTCTCCCACTCAGGGCATAACAAACACAGGAATATTTTTTGAATGGAAGGTGTATGAGAAAGTGAAAGTAGAGCCACGCTTTATTGTTGCCTGTATTGTACCATACCATTGAAGAGCTACAGATGTGGTGGTACGATCTGCGTTTACATATGGAAAGGACAAAACTCAACTTGCTAAGCCCCATGGAACAAACCAGTGACCCTCAACCCAGGCAACTCAACACCTCTAGAAGAAATTATTGAAAACACTTTTGAGCTAGAAATCTTAGCTGGCTTTCAGAAACTGATACCTCTGTACTGTCTACTTTTTCAAAAGATAGATAGTACATTTAAAAACCGATTTACATGTAATATGCTGGAAAATACTCTTGATCAATGCTTATTGTTGCCTGTCTGATGCATTATGGGAGATATAGAACGTAAAGCTTACACTTTTAAAAGACTATACTATTTTAGTCTCGCCACTACCAAATTTTTCTCAAGACTAAAAGGAACAATCAATAGGCATGGGTATAACACAACCTGCTAGAAGAGGCAGACACATTCATAGAAGATTTTATGCCTGCAGAAACATTGCTTCAAGGTGTTGTTGTTCAATCGTTGTTAACCCTACAGATGATCTGGACACAATCATACATTTTGGTGGTTTGGAGAAATACATACCATTAGTGCAGCACCTACAAAACAAGAAAACACAATCTGTTAATACACAGTAAGTGTCAATGATTGAATATATAGTTAACATGAAAGATGGTTTAGACAAGAATAATAACAATGTTCTTTAATTGAGGAGGGACAAAAAGTTGTTTCTGAGAGAGTCAAACAAATTACAGATGTTGTATCAAATGGATGCAATGTATTACAATATGATACTATGAATCATACAAGCTGTTATCATCAGATTCTGTTCCGATTAGATGGATTCACAAGATCTATTTACAGGCTGACACATGCTATAGCTACTTCATCAATGCACATGGTCAACATGCAGGTCGAGATGGGTCACTATTGTGGGGATGTTGCAGGTCGGCTGGTTCAGGTGACCAGTGCTTTAGAGAATATCCAAACTTTAAGCACTTCTGCAACAGATTAAGTATGTGGCTGTGAAAGTGAAAAGGTCCCAAGCCTCAGTAGCGTCTCTCTACCAGAAACCATGAGTATGCATCACACTCCCGAACAAAATTCTGAAAGTGATGTATGAGGCGCACATCATGTTGAATGCAAAGAAAGATCAATCATTGTGAGAGGGAGGAAGAATCATTAAAACATGTTTTCACTACTACTGTAGTATGGCCGTTAGGGTCATTGTCGACATTGCTAAGTTAGCATGAGCTCTGCCACCATGATGATGCTTTTGCGCAAGTTACTACATGACTTTATTTTGCAAGACTCTGTGCCTTTCACATGAGAAATGTCTGCTTTCTGCATTGTCTGCCTCTTGATGGAGTTTAGTCTGAACACTCTGTGCAAGGTCAATAAACAATGTTCCTTGATATTCTGTTCTGGTTAGTCCCTAGCACTTAGACAAAACATGCTACACAGCTGCAGATGCTGGAAACTATGCTTTGATATTATGGGATGGCATGTAGGTTTAATACACACTTGGAGAGGGACCTTAGCAGGGAGAAGAGCTCTGCAGTTCCTATGATGTAAAAACTACAGAGTAGGCACCTATGTATGGGTTCTGCTTCCAAAGCCCAGAGATCTTCCTTTATATAATAACACTTATTTTATTCAAGGGGAGGGTGGTTAGGCCTGATAGTCTTGTGTCCACTGTCTGTATACAAGGATTTCCCCTTTCATATTCTATGGACTTGCTACAATGCTAACTGTTTCAGGTTTATGTGCTTGATACTGGTAGTTGCTTGGATACTGCATTATAGAGCACGATAGTTAAAATAATCATTTTAAACTATGTCAGTGACTCTGATTATTCTTATTGTGGACAAGTACGAGTGAGTGAGCGAAAGGGTACGTCTTGCTACTGCGATTCCTGAGGGAGTCGGGAGTGTCGTGTTCTTCATTGTCTACCAATTTGTAGCTTTGTGATTATATAGGAGCACAAATGAGACACTATAGCTAGTCAGTTCTGGGATTATGGGTACTGTGGAGGTAGGAAGGCTTAGCCTCTACACACCGAGGTCCTGTTTTCCTGCGCATCATTCTGTGTGCGCAGAATCCCTGCAACACTACTTATTATATTTGTTTCACTTAAAAAGGTTTCAATGAGTAAAGTTTTTTTTATTTCTGTAAGAACAATCTGAATAATGTTTGATAATCAAAAATATATATTTTTTCAATTTGATTTTAGTTCATAATCATACAGCCATCATCATACTTTTAATTCGCACGTTGATACATTGTGCGCAAATGATGTCAAAACAAGCACAATTTGTGCAGTTAGGAACACTCCTTGGATCAATAATGCCATTTGGTCAATCCAGGGTTCGGGCAACAAATGACATCATGAGGTACATTCTCGAATGCTGGCAGTGCTGAACAACCAAGATGAAGTAAACAGTTGTCATTATTACATAAAACATGTAACCAAAAAGAAAAAAAAATGTAGGCAGCAATTCGTAGAGGTACTATAATACACATATAACCAAAACATAAAGACTGGCTCAGTATATATCAGAGTCCACCCCGCTCTTCCCTTAGGATGGACCCACAGTGCACTGAATAACATGTTGACTAGGCCGTGACATGAGGCAACTGATCCGGTCCATGGCCATCCAGTGACATGGATTTGTCAGGGTCTTAACCACTATCGCAATGTTTTCTCATGAAACCAAACTAGTCCCCATTTACACATGTCTGTTCTCCATGTAGTCAGCCTAGAGTGTGCAGGGTGCGTCCAATGGATTGCAATTCAGTGTTTGGCCAATACAAGTCTCAGTACGGTAAATTTATGTTGCATTCAATTACTCGTTTTGGGGACCAGCAGAACACTCTGAAGACAGTGATTAACCGAGGCCTCAACATGAATTCCATCGTCATTAAAAATATTAAGCAAAAACATAAAACCCCAAAAGGGTTACACAAAAGTTATATTGAAAGCAACATTGTTGTGCGGTTTTACTTTTTACATTTTATTGCCCAACTTACTTGAACATTTTTTTGAATGATCTAGGAATGTCATTCTTCTCCTGCCTTGGAGTCATCTTGAGGTTGATTTCATGGTATTGGCATGTCATCTTAATCCAAATCTGGCTCAGTCAAGATTACAGGTATTCCTCTTTCTTTAGCTATGCTGTGCAATATAGCTCATGTTGCTACTATCTTGCAGCGGAAACAAGATTTCAACAAGCAGAAATACGTCATGATTATGGGCAGCATTGCAGGAACACTCACTTGATGTTGCAGGTTTCAGATAGGTTGTGAATGTCCAATAAGGCAAAGCATAAGCACTGCCTACTAGAAAGTTACAGCTTAAAAGTATAAGAAACATCATTTATGAACATATCTACAACATGCCTTTGTAAATATATTTTACCTTACCAGGTAAATATCCATCGACACATTCTCTGCGTTGACTGAATGCATAAATCCCACTGTGCTAAACATTAGGGAGTCATGGTTACTTCCATGGAAATATCTGTAATGAAGTTAAATGCAATGCAAACTACTTAAATATGTGTTTTCCTCTCTCTTTCTTTCTCTCTCTCTCTCTCTCTCTCTCTCTCTCTTGCTCTCTCTCTCTCTCTCTCTCTCTCTCTCTCTCTCTCTCTCTATCTATAGGATTACTATACATCAATTAATACCAATAGGGCATGAAAAGGTGAGGTATGTTAAATTAATATATTATAATCTCCATAATGCTGACCGGACCATCTTGCGTTTATCTGGGACAAAGACCCCTTCCACTTAGAGGCCACTTCATGGGAGTTTTAATGATATTAGACACTGACCTTTACCCTACATTGGGGAACTTGCACATCATTTGGGACATAATTGGCATGAACCTGTATGACAGCTCATATTAAAGTGATATAAACTAGTATGACAAAAGTATGCCAATTCAGACAATATTTTTATATCATACAATCACTGTCAACCTTGAAACATAGATAGCAGAGAATTTGTCTGAGACGTATGTCACCTTAGGTGTTTGGCAAGGTCATTGTCTGAATGATTTTATGGTTTAATGAGTTTTTTGAAATATACGGACATGTAGGATCTAGGGGACTGATTGTGGGTCTATGCAATGTCCTCGGCTTGTATGTCTGAATATGCCATGGTTGAGTCAAATGTATGTGTAAGACCTTGTCTGAAGGGAATATGTTTAATTAAAATACTTAAGTAAAATTGCTGCCCTCTAAAGGGAGATATAAAAACTTTCATACCTACAAATGAATGAATAAAGTCAGCATAAACATAAAAAGTATATACATAAAATATCGTAAAATAACATGAACTTATGCAGTAAGCTTTGTGTGAATGCTTCTTTTATGTCTAACATGCTAAAGCAATTAACATAAAGGTTTTATGTCATATAAAATACATTATCATAAAATACATTATCATATCATGACATCTATTAGAAAGAGAAGCATTTTCATAATCAAGCAGACCATGCATGATAAAAAAAGAAAATAATGTTTTGAAGCCTTCACTTCTTCATGACACAGTCTATGGAGACCGGTTTCTCTGCATTTTTCTTGTCAAATTAAGGGGCGACTCTTAGACATCATATGTGGATATTTGAATGGCATCAGGTTCACAAGCAGCATGTGAGTGTTTGATGAGACAGATGGGTGACACAGGCATGTCGTTGGTGCTTCATAAGGTGGAAGGGGCCAGGGTAATGAAACAGTTGTTGTGGTTCTCAAGCAGTGAGAGATGGGTAGAGTGAATCCTCCAAAAAGTCTAGAGAACAAAGAATGAAAATTAAAACCTTATGGTATCAATCCTGACAAAGTTGTAAATCTAGTCCCCAAACCAGATCTGATGTTCTTAGAAAAGTGCACAATACCAGTTGTAGGAGATGTGTTGAAAATTGGATGTACAGTATCAGTAAAAAGAGTTGGGTATTTTGTTGTGACACCCTCTGATTTTCCTAAGCAGTTATGGCTGTTTGCAAATCATAAGTCTCTGCTGCAGAGCTAAAAAAGACTTCTGTTTGTAGTAACACTGCGACCAGTTATCTAATTTTGTCAAAATGCCTCTTTTTTATATCAATTCTAGGCCAAGGAACACTTTTGATTAGATGTTTAGGTGGTAAGTACAAGGTTCTTTAAGAATAGTGGATCTTTTCTTGAACTACAACCCAAACGTTTGGACCCAACCATCAGCAGCTGTTGAAATCTTCTCTTCACCGGTGGCGGTTTCCAAATGCTTCACATTAGACAGCTTTTCTGTGGCCTCCTGAAAGTTCTGGAAGTCATTCAAATGTTGGTCCAGCTCGAATTCTTTTTCACTTCAGCCTTTCCCTGATTATCTCGGCCAAGTATGTACATAGGTACTCCAAATAGCGCCTCATATGGAGTGCACCCTCCCCAAACTCATCTAGGCAAGTTATGTAATGCTCTCTGAACTCCATACAGGTGAGGGTACCAACTGAGATGTGAACTGTTGCAGTCAGTGCTTGTGTGAGCATGCTGTTAGCATTCACGATTAAAACATAACTCCTTGCTTGATACAGATTGCTGAATTGCACACCTAGAGCCATATTATCAAGAAAGTGCGAAATATTATCGCCGCTTTTATCGGCAGGAAACTGCCGCTAAAGTGGCGATAATGGGCTTGATAATATGCCGTTGTGAATTCCCATAGAAGCCCAGGTTAACACCAGAACCTGAGCTTCTATGGGAATTCACAAGGGCATATTACCAAGCCCATTATCGCCGCTTTAGCGGTAGTTTCCTGCCGATAAAAGCAGTGATAATGTTTCGCCCTTTCTTGATAATATGGCCCTTACTCCTAGAGCAGAGAGAAACCCTGTAAGCTTTAGTGGCAAATGCAGGACTATAGTCTGAATAAAAGGTATGAACTGCTCCTATGGATATTAGACACTGCAAATCCTTTACCACTGCTTGAACACCTGCTTCTGTCTGAGGGCACTCCCCAAGAAATCTAGAAAATGAATCTGTTGCCACCAATATGCTTTTAAATTGGTTAACTGAATTATTTTGCTCAATATGGTCCAAATATAGAGTCCTAATTGGTATACTGGAGACTGTCAGGGGCGTTTGCGCAGGTCTTCTAACAGTAGAATCTTTATTCGGTTGACAAAAATCACATTGTCAAATATAATTTCTGAACTATTTATATAAACAGAGTCATCAGTAGTGTTGCTGTAGCATTTATATGGTTGCATTTATCCCAGCATGTGCCAAAACCAGCCCCTAATGGGTTGCTGTGATTAAGTCTAATCTGGACAGCTTATTAGGAGTCATCCTGTCTCCCACTCAGGGCATAACAAACACAGGAATATTTTTTGAATGGAAGGTGTATGAGAAAGTGAAAGTAGAGCCACGCTTTATTGTTGCCTATATTGTACCATACCATTGAAGAGCTACAGATGTGGTGGTACGATCTGCGTTTACATATGGAAAAGACAAAACTCAACTTGCTAAGCCCCATGGAACAAACCAGTGACCCTCAACCCAGGCAACTCAACACCTCTAGAAGAAATTATTGAAAGCACTTTTGAGCTAGAAATCTTAGCTGGCTTTCAGAAACTGATACCTCTGTACTGCCTACTTTTTCAAAAGATAAGATAGTACATTTAAAAACCGATTTACATGTAATATGCTGGAAAATACTCTTGA
The DNA here is from genome assembly GCF_964261635.1 of Lissotriton helveticus. Taxonomy (NCBI): domain Eukaryota; kingdom Metazoa; phylum Chordata; class Amphibia; order Caudata; family Salamandridae; genus Lissotriton; species Lissotriton helveticus. The sequence continues at coordinate 1,525,357,097 of NC_136065.1, forward strand.
TCAATGCTTATTGTTGCCTGTCTGATGCATTATGGGAGATATAGAACGTAAAGCTTACACTTTTAAAAGACTATACTATTTTAGTCTCGCCACTACCAAATTTTTCTCAAGACTAAAAGGAACAATCAATAGGCATAGGTATAACACAACCTGCTAGAAGAGGCAGACACATTCATAGAAGATTTTATGCCTGCAGAAACATTGCTTCAAGGTGTTGTTGTTCAATCGTTGTTAACCCTACAGATGATCTGGACACAATCATACATTTTGGTGGTTTGGAGAAATACATACCATTAGTGCAGCACCTACAAAACAAGAAAACAAAATCTGTTAATACACAGTAAGTGTCAATGATTGAATATATAGTTAACATGAAAGATGGTTTAGACAAGAATAATAACAATGTTCTTTAATTGAGGAGGGACAAAAAGTTGTTTCTGAGAGAGTCAAACAAATTACAGATGTTGTATCAAATGGATGCAAAGTATTACAATATGATACTATGAATCAAACAAGCTGTTATCATCAGATTCTGTTCCGATTAGATGGATTCACAAGATCTATTTACAGGCTGACACATGCTATAGCTACTTCATCAATGCACATGGTCAACATGCAGGTCGAGATGGGTCACTATTGTGGGGATGTTGGCCCCCCAGCTATAGAATGCGCTTCCAGTGGCATTGCGTAGTACATCTAACTTATTGGCCTTTTGGAAGGGTCTCAAAACCTGGCTTTTTTCTTCTTAGTTGTCCCCTGGGGTTTTTCTGGATCTTCGCTCTTTGTCGTTTTTTTAATTGTTATGTTGTGAGATAGGTGTGCAAATCAAAGCGCCGGGACACTCTTTGAGTAGCCGTGCGCTATACAAAACCAAGTATAACATAACATAACATAACATAACATGTTGCAGGTCGGCTGGTTCAGGTGACCAGTGCTTTAGAGAATATCCAAACTTTAAGCACTTCTGCAACAGATTAAGTATGTGGCTGTGAAAGTGAAAAGGTCCCAAGCCTCAGTAGCGTCTCTCTACCAGAAACCATGAGTATGCATCACACTCCCGAACAAAATTCTGAAAGTGATGTATGAGGCGCACATCATGTTGAATGCAAAGAAAGATCAATCATTGTGAGAGGGAGGAAGAATCATTAAAACATGTTTTCACTACTACTGTAGTATGGCCGTTAGGGTCATTGTCGACATTGCTAAGTTAGCATGAGCTCTGCCACCATGATGATGCTTTTGCGCACGTTACTACATGACTTTATTTTGCAAGACTCTGTGCCTTTCACATGAGAAATGTCTGCTTTCTGCATTCTCTGCCTCTTGATGGAGTTTAGTCTGAACACTCTGTGCAAGGTCAATAAACAATGTTCCTTGATATTCTGTTCTGGTTAGTCCCCAGCACTTAGACAAAACATGCTACACAGCTGCAGATGCTGGAAACTATGCTTTGATATTATGGGATGGCATGTAGGTTTAATACACACTTGGAGAGGGACCTTAGCACGGAGAAGAGCTCTGCAGTTCCTATGATGTAAAAACTACAGAGTAGGCACCTATGTATGGGTTCTGCTTCCAAAGCCCAGAGATCTTCCTTTATATAATAAAACTTATTTTATTCAAGGGGAGGATGGTTAGGCCTGATAGTCTTGTGTCCACTGTCTGTATACAAGGATTTCCCCTTTCATATTCTATGGACTTGCTACAATGCTAACTGTTTTAGGTTTATGTGCTTGATACTGGTAGTTGCTTGTATACTGCATTATAGAGCACGATAGTTAAAATAATCATTTTAAACTATGTCAGTGACTCTGATTATTCTTATTGTGGACAAGTACGAGTGAGTGAGCGAAAGGGTACGTCTTGCTACTGCGATTCCTGAGGGAGTCGGGAGTGTCGTGTTCTTCATTGTCTACCAATTTGTAGCTTTGTGATTATATAGGAGCACACTATAGCTAGTCAGTTCTGGGATTATGGGTACTGTGGAGGTAGGAAGGCTTAGCCTCTACACACCGAGGTCCTGTTTTCCTGCGCATCATTCTGTGTGCGCAGAATCCCTGCAACACTACTTATTATATTAGTGTCACTTAAAAAGGTTTAAATGAGTAAAGTTTTTTTTATTTCTGTAAGAACAATCTGAATAATGTTTGATAATCAAAAATATATATTTTTTCAATTTGATTTTAGTTCATAATCATACAGCCATCATCATACATTTAATTCGCACGTTGATGCATTGTGCGCAAATGATGTCAAAACAAGCACAATTTGTGCAGTTAGGAACTCTCCTTGGATCAATAATGCCATTTGGTCAATCCAGGGGTCGGGCAACAAATGACATCATGAGGTACATTCTCGAATGCTGGCAGTGCTGAACAACCAAGATGAAGTAAACAGTTGTCATTATTACATAAAACATGTAACCAAAAAGAAAAAAAAATGTAGGCAGCAATTCGTAGAGGTACTATAATACACATATAACCAAAACATAAAGACCGGCTCAGTATATATCAGAGTCCACCCCACTCTTCCCTTAGGATGGACCCACAGTGCACTGAATAACATGTTGACTAGGCCATGACATGAGGCAACTGATCCGGTCCATGGCTATCCAGTGACATGGATTTGTCAGGGTCTTAACCACTATCGCAATGTTTTCTCATGAAACCAAACTAGTCCCCATTTACACATGTCTGTTCTCCATGTAGTCAGCCTAGAGTGTGCAGGGTGCGTCCAATGGATTGCAATTCAATGTTTGGCCTATACAAGTCTCAGTACGGTAAATTTATGTTGCATTCAATTACTCGTTTTGGGGACCAGCAGAACACTCTGAAGACAGTGATTAACCGAGGCCTCAACATGAATTCCATCGTCATTAAAAATATTAAGCAAAAACATAAAACCCCAAAAGGGTTACACAAAAGTTATATTGAAAGCAACATTGTTGTGCGGTTTCACTTTTTACATTTTATTGCCCAACTTACTTGAACATTTTTTTGAATGATCTAGAAATGTCATTCTTCTCCTGCCTTGGAGTCATCTTGAGGTTGATTTCATGGTATTGGCATGTCATCTTAATCCAAATCTGGCTCAGTCAAGATTACAGGTATTCCTCTTTCTTTAGCTATGCTGTGCAATATAGCTCATGTTGCTACTATAGTCAATAGTCAATAGTCAATAGATTTGTATAGCGCGCTACATACCCATAGGGTCTCAAGGCGCTTGAGGAAGGGTGGAGAATTACTTGTCGAATATCCAAGTTTTGAGTTGCTTTCTGAATGCTAGGTGGTTCTGAGTAAGGCGAAGGTGAGTGGGAAGTGAGTTCCAGGTTTTGGCTGCCAGGTAGGAGAAGGATCTACCTCCCATGGTGGTTTTGTTGATGCGAGGAACAGTGGCCAGGGCTTGGTTGGAGGATCGTAGCTGACGGGTGGGGGTATAGAAGGACAGTCGTGTGTTGAGGCATTCGGGTCCAAGTTCGTAGAGTGCTTTGTGTGCGTGGGTGAGGAGGCGGAACGTTATCCTCTTATGTACGGGGAGCCAGTGGAGGTTTTTCAGGTGACCAGAGATGTGTTCTTTACGCGGGATGTCTAGTATGAGCCTGGCTGAGGCGTTCTGGATGCGTTGGAGTTTTTTCTGGAGTTTAGCGGTGGTACCGGCGTATAGGGTGTTTCCATAGTCCAGGCGGCTCGTGACCAGTGCGTGGGTGACCGTTTTTCTAGTTTCCGTGGGGATCCAGCGAAATGTTTTTTTGAGCATGCGAAGAATGTTGAAGCAAGAAGATGAAACGGCGTTGACTTGTTTGGTCATCGAGAGTGAGGAGTCCAGGATGACGCCCAGGTTCCGTGCGTGGTCCGTCGGGATGGGTGCTTTTCCGAGGGCCTCTGGCCACCAAGAGTCGTCCCAGGCGGATGGGGAGGTGCCTAAGATGAGGACTTCTGTTACTATCTTGCAGCGGAAACAAGATTTCAACAAGCAGAAATACGTCATGATTATGGGCAGCATTGCAGGAACACTCACTTGATGTTGCAGGTTTCAGATAGGTTGTGAATGTCCAATAAGGCAAAGCATAAGCACTGCCTACTAGAAAGTTAAAGCTTAAAAGTATAAGAAACATCATTTATGAACATATCTACAACATGCCTTTGTAAATATATTTTACCTTACCAGGTAAATATCCATCGACACATTCTCTGCGTTGACTGAATGCATAAATCCCACTGTGCTAAACATTAGGGAGTCATGGTTACTTCCATGGAAATATCTGTAATGAAGTTAAATGCAATGCAAACTACTTAAATATGTGTTTTTCCTCTCTCTTTCTTTCTCTCTCTCTCTCTCTCTCTCTCTCTGTCTTGCTCTCTCTCTCTCTCTCTCTCTCTCTCTATATATATATATATATATATATATGATGGATTCAGCTGGGCACTGAGGAAGGCCGTCAGGCCGAAATGCATTTGCCGTGAATTAATAAACAGGTTCCCTGGAATTCCCCTGTGTGGCCTCTGCTCTGACCTTGTTTTGGTGATGTTTTAAGCGTTTGCCAGTTACGCTTTACAGAGGCACCACGTTGTAAGCTGACCCATCTGTTATGGCTGCTGTCTCTGCAGTGTTGTGGCGTTTCTTCAAGGTATTGAAAAAGATGGGGCCCACCTCTACGCTTTGGATGGATAGAAGGTGGTTGTGAAGTATACACACTTCACACAGGGCGGGATGTATTGCACTCCTGCCCCGCTGGAAGGACTCTGAAGTACGGAGGTTGACGTGGTTTGGGTACCCGGGGAACCATGCATTACACATTGCAGCAGAATATTGGTCCCTATGCCAATTTTCATCATTTAGCAAGCAGAAAGATCACCTTTGCGCTTCTTTCAAATCATCTGCTCTACTCACCTGCAAACGAACAGCATTGTGGGACCAGTAGTTCACAGCAACACTGTGGGTTACGTAGGTTGAGCAGTCACATCTGAGTAGGAGGCGGAGTGTCTTTGTTTGGCAACAACGAAGAAGGACTATAAATAATTGGGACTGGGAGACCTGATGGATACTGCTGGGCACTGAGGAAGGCTGTCAGGCCGAAATGCATTTGACGTGAATTAATAAAAAGGTTCCCTGGAATCCCCTGTGTGGCTTCTGCTCTATCCAAATGGAAGGAGGTTTTGATGATGTTTTAAGCGTTGGCCAGTTACGCTATACAGAGGCCCCCACGTTGTAAGCTGGCCCCATCTGTTCTGGCTGCTGCCTTGGCAGTGTTGTGGTGTTTCTTCAAGGTATTGAAAAAGATGGGGCCCACCTCTATGGTTTGCATGGATAGAAGGTGGTTGTGAAGTATACACACTTCACACTGGGCGGGATGTATTGCACTCCTGCCCCGCTGGAAGGACTCTGAAGTACGGAGGTTGACGTGGTTTGGGGACCCGGGGAACCATGCATTACACATTGCAGCAGAATATTGGTTCCTACGCCAATTTTCATCATTTAGCAAGCAGCAAGATCACCTTTGCGCTTCTTTCAAATCATCCGCACTACTCACCTGCAAACGAACAGCATTGTGGGACCAGTAGTTCACAGCAACACTGTGGGTTACGTAGGTTGAGCAGTCACATCTGAGTAGGAGGCAGAGTGTCTTTGTTCGGCAACAACAAAGAAGGACTATAAATAATTGGGACTGGGAGACCTGATGGATACTGCTGGGCACTGAGGAAGGCCGTCAGGCCGAAATGTATTTGCCGTGAATTAATAAAAAGGTTCCCTGGAATTCCCCTGTGTGGCTTCTGCTCTATCCGAATGGAAGGAGGTTTTGATGATGTTTTAAGCATTGGCCAGTTACGCTTTACAGAGGCCCCCACGTTGTAAGCTGGCCCCATCTGTTCTGGCTGCTGCCTCGGCAGTGTTGTGGCATTTCTTCAAGGTATTGAAAAAGATGGGGCCCACCTCTATGGTTTGCATGGATAGAAGGTGGTTGTGAAGTATACACACTTCACACAGGGCGGGATGTATTGCACTCCTGCCCCGCTGGAATGACTCTGAAGTACGGAGGTTGACGTGGTTTGGCGACCCGGGGAACCATGCATTACACATTGCAGCAGAATATTGGTCCCTATGCCAATTTTCATCATTTAGCAAGCAGCAAGATCACCTTTGCGCTTCTTTCAAATCATCCGCATTACTCACCTGCAAACGAACAGCATTGTGGGACCAGTAGTTCACAGCAACACTGTGGGTTACGTAGGTTGAGCAGTCACATCTGAGTAGGAGGCGGAGTGTCTTTGTTCGGCAACAACGAAGAAGGACTATAAATAATTGGGACTGGGAGACCTGATGGATACTGCTGGGCACTGAGGAAGGCCGTCAGGCCGAAATGCATTTGCCGTGAATTAATAAACAGGTTCTCTGGAATTCCCCTGTGTGGCCTCTGCTCTGTCCGGATGGAAGGAGGCTTTGGTGATATATATATATATATATATATATATATATATATATATATATATATATATATATATTCACTGAAAAAACCATAGGTTATAGACCATATATAGTTAGGAATTAGCATTTAAAAAACCTTATTTTACTCACACAAAACCATTGAAATTCCATATATAGTTAGTTGCACTAACTATATATCGCGCACCCGCAATCCACTGCTGATCATGTCACATATTACATCATTCATGACATGGTCAGTGACATCACTGATGACATCACTGATGACATCTCAAATGACATCACTGATGACATCACTGATGACATCACTGATGACATCACTGATGACATCTCAAATGACATCACTGATGACTACATCCAGTGACTGTATAATTCTGTAAAGTTACAATATGTCTTACATATTGAAGAATGAGTGGATGTATAAGTGTCTTGATGAAGGATTTAGTAGGGGCATGGCTGACTGTATGAGTGACTGATTAAATGTGTCTCACTGAGTGCATGGGTTAGTGACTAAACTGTCTTAATTTGTGCATCATTATGTCTGCTGTTCTGTAAACTGCTGCATGTGTTGATCATTAGCTATATGATTAACTGTATGGGTTATTGATTGGTTGCCCAAGCATTTGTATGGGAGACTGAGTGTGTGTCTGGGTGGCTGGGAGGTGTATGACTCTCTGCATAGATGTGTGAGCAGTTGATTGACTAGATGTATGGGTTCAAAAGTGCATGTGGAAACAGCTGTATGGGCGGTTGACTGTGTGCATGAGTGTATTGGTGAGTGAATGGATATCTCAGTGCTACATGTCAAAGTAAGTACATATGTAAAACACAGTACATGTGAGAGTTGACATATATAAATAACTGTGCATAAGAGCCAGTGAATGTGTGAGTGGCTGTATGGATCATTGTGAACTTGTATCCAGGATTGTATAAGTGAGTAAATATGTTTTAGTATATGTTTGAATAAGTAAGGTGTGTATAACTGTATAGTTGAGGAAATGGAGGTGTGATTGATTCTTTGCATGACTGACTAAGTGTCTGAGTAACTCCATGGATGAGTGACAGTCTATGAGTGTCTGTTTACACTGAGTATATCTAAGGTTATATTAGAGTCTGAAGAGGTTCATCGTATTATCACATGAATGATGTCATCAGTGATGTGATCAGTAATGTCAAATGAGATGTCATCAGTGATGTCATTTGAGATGTCATCAGTGATGTCATCAGTGATGTCATTTGAGATGTCATCAGTGATGTCATCAGTGATGTCACTGACCATGTCATGAATGATGTAATATGTGACATGATCAGCAGTGGATTGCGGGTGCGCGATATATAGTTAGTGCAACTAACTATATATGGAATTTCAATGGTTTTGTGTGAGTAAAATAAGGTTTTTTAAATGCTAATTCCTAACTATATATGGTCTATAACCTATGGTTTTTTCAGTGAATTTTCAAGGTTTTGTAAATGCTAATTCCTAACTATATATGGTCTATAACCTATGGTTTTTTCAGTGAATTTCAATGGTTTTTTAATAGCAAATATCATAAGCTGTCGAATGTCAAGTACGTGGTAAGTGAAAACATTTTCGTGTTTATGCACACTGATCTGCTTTGAATGGTGCCCCCCCCCCTCATTTCTATTAGGAGTACTCTCTCTTTGCAGATAGTGAAAGGTAGTTAACGCAGGCCTTTGCCCCCGTTGTAATCCGTCGTGCCTGCTTCTCTCTCCATTTGATTGATTGTTATCCAAGTATTTACTGTTTTAGAATTAGTTCTCTTTGGTTCATTCTCTATTTACAAACAAACACAGAGTCGCAATACTCTGTTTAGTCTTTGCAGATAACGAAAAATCGTGTAAAAAAAAAGAAAAGGAATCGAGCAAAATCAGTAGGCCACTAATGGGATCTCTTTTTGACCTCGCTAAAATAGAAACATTAGGAACAACCCCTCATGACAAATACAAAACTAGTGAGATGAACTGAACTCCACACAATGATGGCTGCAAAACAGCTCGGCTCCGCCACCCACCCCGCCCAAAATAACGATAAAGAGCGGCTGCCATGATTGGTTGCGGAATGGCCACGACGGAGCTACGAAATGGTGGTGCTCTCATGCTAACCCCAGCTTCAGTCTGAAACATCCAGAAACACTGTAGACTACCAATTCGATCAGTTCCGGTAGCGCCCCAATGTAACCCGGTAGAGAAGAACTAGCCCTCCCCTCTTTGACTGATGGTTCTTGTTGCCTGTCCCTTCTGTTGTCATTTAACAGAACTATTTAGCCTGCTGAAAGGGGTTGTGTTCCGACCGCTGGTTGGTGGAGACATTTTGACTATATTCTGGACCTGCGTTGTCGCGTAATGCGTCATATGACGCGCCGCGTTAGCGCATCCGGAAGTCATCCGGGGCGCGCAGCGCGTAACGTAAGCATAACAAGTCATGTGACTTGTTAATAAAACTTTTCATTGGTTCATTTTACTTTTCTTATTGTAATGATGAAAGGCTTGGTCATATGACCTAAAAATTACGGTTTTCAATACTTCCGAACATTATTTTTTCTTAAATATATGTTATAATGTTCCAGGCTAATGTACTTTCCCGGAAATTTTACAACTGTCCTGCAAGTAAAATATATTCTTTTTTCGAGAAAAAGAGCGTTTCTTCGTCCCATGACGGAGCCGTTGAGCAAAAGAGGGTCGACCTGCTGTCTTAGTCGCCGATACGCCTGAATATGAGATTCTTATCGATCACTTTATGTTGCAGGAATAGAAAACACAACAGCCCTTGACCATTTATCTTTACTGCGTTCCTTCATATTATACCTTTTACCCTTCATGTAATTGGTCTGCTTTATTTCACTTGCCTTTTAATGATTCTAAAACAGTGACTATTATTAAAAACTTTACCAATGTATATACTACTACCATGTTTTCTTTTAAAAACCTTTATTGTGAAAATTTCATTATACAAATACGAGCCTATAACCACGTGGGCCTGCCACGGAGCAAACTGTAATCGTATATGATGAATAGACATTTACACTGTAGAGGAACGTAACGGGCGGGCCATTAGGTTGCAAGAACTAAGGTGTCTAACAGTTACGGAATCGGTGGACGTACATTTTATAATTAAAATACGACAGGGCCAGTTACAATAAAATTATCTAGATATACATTTGCGGGCAAGTACCATGGGTGACGTTAATTCGAACTTTCAACAGTACAGTAATCAATAACACATCAGAACTTAATATCAATAGGGATGTCGAAATATTCAATCAATTCTCGTCCCCGCCCGCCATGTGCTTCAAAACTGCATACGTATCTCGTGATTTCAAGGTTCTGCAACCAGTACACAACAAGGAGTTACGAGTCCCATTTATTCCGGCGCCATTTTGGGCGAGGACGGGCAGGTCCAGGATATAGTCAAAATGTCTCTACCAACCATCGACTATGATGATGTTCATATGCTGTATTTATTAGAGTAACACTCATCTGTCCACATGAAATTAATTTGCCACAATCTAAACATGTCATTTTAATCTTTCCAAAGTTCTTCTAAATATTTGGGACCGTTTCCCTTGCCTCTGAAGCTCTCAGTGCCACTTCTTTGATGAATGTACTAGCAGGTCAGGGGTTCTCCTCCAAATCTCTCTTTTATGCAGCACTATAATTAATTGGTGCCACCTCTCCATATGACGATTCATGGTATAGTTACCACAACTATATTTTTTTTCGGTTCCTCTGGAGAGTTCATCGTGGCAGATGAAGCGTGTAACGTACCGGGCATTTACCTTTTTTTGCATGTACAGGAAAGGAAAAAAAAATCGAGCGTCCGAGTTCTAAGGTGTCCCAGGGCCATTTTAGTGGACCAGGCCCAAATCCAAAGAACAGGCCGCCATTTTGAGAGTCCTCTTGCAGCCGCCTGTCGCTGTAGCATCAAGAGCAGCCGAAACTCAGCTGAATGGCAACTGAAACGGTAAAGGGGTGCCCCACTACAGCAGATGAGCCTCCACCTAGGAAGGCCCATTCACGCCGGCTCCCCCCCCCCCCCCTTCGGGCACCCCACGCCGTTATTCGGAGCAGTATTGTAGGATGGCCACACCAGTGCGGCAACTTGCTAGACATCACCTCGGTGGTAACCGAATCTCAACGCCTTGTGGTGTCTTCTATTCAGAAAACATTGTTATGCTGCCTTCGACCTATTCGCCGCAAGTGCGCACACAACTCAACTGCATAGCTTGCTAGACACCACCTCGGTGCCATCCGGATCTTGGAATGTCAGCGCCTTTTGGTGTCTTCTCTTCAGAAAATATTGTTGCGCTGCCTTTGGCCCCATTCGCACATCAGTCCGCTACTGACGCCATCTCACAGGCTAATGGGGCGCCCCACGCCGACTTTCAGCATTGTAGGATGACCACACCAGTACAGCAACTTGCTAGACATCACCTCGGTGCCATCCGGATCTCGGCGCCCCACTGCAGATGAAGTGCCTCTCAACTATGAAACCACCACGGTGACATCCGGATCTTGGCGCGTTGTGCTGCCTTCGGCCTATTCGCACATCGGTCCGCTACTGACGCCATCTCACAGGCTAATGGGGCGACCCACGCCGAGTTTCAGCATTGTAGGATGACCACACCAGTACAGCAACTTGCTAGACATCACCTCGGTGCCATCCGAATCTTGGCATCTCAACACCTAGTGGTATCTTCCATACAGAAAATATTGTTACGCTGCCTTTGGCCCCATTCGCACATCAGTCCGCAACTTAGACATCACCTCGGTGCCATCCGGATCTTGGCATCTCAGCGCCTTGTGGTGTCAGTCAGAAAATATTGTTGCGCTGCCTTTGGCCCCATTCGCACATCAGTCCGCTACTGACACCATCTCACAGGCCAACAGGGCGCCCCACGCCGACTTTTACCATTGTACGATGGCCACACCAGTGCCACAACTTGCTAGACACCACCTCGGTGCCATCCGGATCTTGGCATCTCAGCGCCTTGTGGTGTCTTCAAATCAGAAAATATTGTTGCGCTGCCTTTGGCCCCATTCGCACATCGGTCCGCTACTGACGCCATCTCACAGGCCAACGGGGCGCCCCACGCCGACTTTCAACATTGTAGGATGGCCACTGAAGTGCGACAACTTACTAGACACCACCTCGGTGCCATCCGGATCTTGGCGCGTTGTGCTGCCTTCGGCCTATTCGCACATCGGTCCGCTACTGACGCAAACTCATAGGCCAACGGGGCGCCCCACGCCGACTTTCAGCATTGTAGGATGGCCACACCAGTGCACCTTACTAGACACCACCTCTGTGCCATCCGGATCTTGACGCGTAGTGAAGCTGCAGCAGCTGCAAATAAGCTTCAGACAGTGTTACAACCGCTGCTCAGGACTCTCAACTATGACACCACCTCGGTGCCATCCGGATCTTGGCATCTCAGCGCCTTGTGGTGTCAGTCAGAAACTATTGTTGCGCTGCCTTTGGCCCCATTCACACATCGGTCCGCTACTGACGCAAACTCACAGGCCAACGGGGCGCCCCACGCCGACTTTCAGCATTGTAGGATGGCCACACCAGTGCGGCAACTTGCTACACACCACCTCGGTGCCATCCGGATCTTGGCATCTCAGCGCCTAGTGGTGTCTTCTATTCCGAAAATATTGTTGCGCTGCCTTCGGCCCCATTCACACATCGGTCCGCTACTGACGCCATCTCACAGGCCAACGGGGCGCCCCACGCCGACTTTCAGCATTGTAGGATGGCCACACCAGTGCGGCAACTTACTAGACACCACCTCGGTGCCATCCGGATCTTGGCGCGTTGCGCTGCCTTCGGCCTATTCGCACATCGGTCCGCTACTGACGCAAACTCACAGGCCAACGGGGCGCCCCACGCCGACTTTCAGCATTGTTGGATGGCCACACCAGTGCGGCAACTTACTAGACACCACCTCGGTGGCATCCGGGTCTTGGCGCGTTGTGCTGCCTTCGGCCTATTCGCACATCGGTCCGCTACTGACGCAAACTCACAGGCCAACGGGGCACCCCACGCCGACTTTCAGCATTGTAGGATGGCCACACCAGTGCTGCAACTTGCTGGACACCACCTCGGTGCCATCCGGATCTTGGCGCGTTGTATTGCCTTCGGCCTATTCGCACATCGGTCGGCTACTGACGCCGCCTCACGTGCCAACGTATTTTCTCCGCATTTTATACCCTATGCCGCATAACAGGTCATGTGACTTGTTTATAAAACTTTTCATTGGTTCATTTTACTTTTGGTTTCCTAATGATGGAAGGCTTGATCATATGACCTAAAAACAACACTTTTCATTGGATGAAAACTTTTTTTTTCCCAAACGATGAAAGCCCCACCTTGTTTCTGGATGTTTCAGACTGAAGCTGGCGTCAGCATGAGAGCACCACCATCTCGTAGCTCCGTCGTGGTCATTCCGCGAGCAATCATGGCAGCCGCTCCCCACCAGAAGCCTGCAGGAGTCGGGGCTCCCAAAACTTTTGATGAATTCTCAAGGCGGAGGGGACGCTTTCGAGAATGGGGTCCAAGACCTAGCAGACAAGCGTCCGATTTCCAAGGTGTCCCAGGGCCATTTCAGTGGACCAGGCCCAAAAAGGAAACAGCCTGCCACCATTTTGAGAGTCCTGTGACAGCCGCCTATCGCTGCACCGCAAGAGTGGGCGCAACTCAGCTGAATTGCGGCTTTTGACACAGTGGACCAAAAACAGGCGGAATGGCAACTGAAACGGTAAAGGGGCGCCCCACTACAACAGATGACACTCCACCTGGAGAGGCCCGTTCACGCCGCCTCCCCCGGGGCGCCCCACGCCGTTATTCGGAGCAGCATTGTAGGATACCAAAACCAGTGCGGCAACTTACTGGACATCACCTTGGTGCCATTGTTCTGCTGCCTTGGAACTATTCGCACAACAGTTTGCTACTGATGACCCACCCCCCGCGACGCCCCACGCCGTTATTTGCTGGGTGGCAACTTACTAGACATCACTTTCGTGTCATCTAGATTTCAACGCGTTCTGCTGCCTTGGAACTATTCGCACAACAGTTTGCTACTGATGACCCACCCCCCGCGACGCCCCACGCCGGAAATCTGGACGTTGTGCTGCGTTGGGACTATTCGCACAGCCGACCGCTACTTCGTTGTTTTTCCCTAAAAATGTTTATATGTTATTACTATTTTTGTTTTCTTGTATATATTTATAAATTATTAAAGTTTTATAATCTTACTACTTTGTTGGAGTGCTATATATTTTTAATGTGACACATAATTGTAAAAACTTTGATGTACAAAGAGTCATCCCTGGAATCTTCCGCTTCAGGCTCGGTCCCCTCCCCAATCACAATACAGGATGGTTTTCAGATAATAGCAACGCTTCTGCTGTGACGGATCTCATCGAGTGTGGGCCTTGATCTACTATAACTCCTTTGAAGAGGGGTGATTCTTTACAGCTGTGGCCATAAACTACATCTGCAGGGCTAGCTGATACCCTAGGACCAGCCTGGACAATCAGACACAGAGGAAAAGGAGTGTCAGAGGGTGCGGTAGTGAATAGGGCGAAAGGGAGGTGTCGGGCGGGCACAGGGTGTGATTCTCAGGGAAGAGCAGCGCAGATGGGGGGAGGTTTATTACCCATGCATAAGACAGAGAGCGGGGGTGACCACTGCCTGGGGGAGATGCTTGCGAGGGTGGGGAGCCATGCTAAGGATCGACAGCGTGCACAGAGTGGGTCTGGTCAAGGCATCTAAAATGGCTGCCGTGCACGACAAAAGTGTGGCATTTGAAAAAAGATAGATGGCGCAGACAATGTTTTTCAACACTTCCTGACTTCCTTCGAATCGAACGTTAACAGACGTTGGGGCATATTACCAAAGTTAAGCGATATTTATCCCTAACGATGCTTAGCAACGATTTTTTTACCGTCAGAAATTATCGCAGATAAACCTTGCTATTATCAAGGTTTATCGCAAATACGATAAAAAACGACCGCAATGCATTAATATCGCTGAAAACTCAGCGATATTCATGCATTACCGAGCTAATGCTCTTAGCCATGTTATCCACCTCCCATTGGATAACATGGCTAAGAACTGCTCAGGGCAGGTGCTAGCTTTTGGAGATATTCGCGCTTATCTCGAATATTTCCAAAAGTTGATAATAGGAGATAGCGATGTTAGCGACTGTTTCCAGTCGCTAACATCTTGGCATGCCCACTTTGCATGTCATTAGTGATAAATATCACTCACATGCAAAGTGGGGCCCAAGATGGTCGCTATCTCCTACTAGCCGTCGCTAACTGGTGTTAGCAACAGCTAGGTAATACAGATATAATTTTATCTCCGCGAAGCGGAGCGCTGTTACAGATATATATCTTGTTTTTTAACGTTAATTTCTCAAAATGCACTGAAGCACATATATTGAGACCTAGCAAAGGCACATCGGGCTACCAGTCCCTAATATTTTACCAAGTTTCGTGCAAATCCATTCAGCCGTTCGATTATTATTATTATTATTTTTTTTTGCCCCGCGGGGCCCTTTTAAAACCTCCACATCAAACCTAGGGGGTCAGCGAGGATCTACTATGCCCCCTTATGGTCATTTGCCCCTTCGCTTTGGCCTCCTCTTGTCTCTCGATCCTACCGAGAGACAAGATGGCGGCCGCTACGGACTGTTTGGAATGTTTACAGACACCGGAGAGCCAATCAGCTTCGCTTCGCAAAGCTCCGTAACGCGAAAAGTACGCGAAGCGGTGCGCTGTTACAGATATATATCTTTTTTTGAACGTTAATTTCTCAAAATCCACTGGAGCACATATATTGAGATCTAGCAAAGGCACATCGGGCTACCAGTCCCTACAATTTTGCCAAGTTTCGTGCAAATCCATTCAGCTGTTCGATTATTATTATTTTTTATTTTTTTTGCCCCGCGGGGCCCTTTTAAAACCTCCACATCAAACCTAAACGGTCAGGGAGGATCTACTATGCCCCCTTATGGTCATTTGCCCCTTCGGTTTGGCCTCCGCTTGTCTCTCGATCCTACCGAGAGACAAGATGGCGGCCGCTACGGACTGTTTGGAATGTTTACAGACGCCGGAGAACCAATCAGCTTCGCTTCACAAAGCTCCGTTGCGCGAAAAGTACGCGTACTGGAGCGCTGCCCGGTCCGCTGTTACAGATATATATCTTTTTTTAAACGTTAATTTCTCAAAATCCACTGGAGCACATATATTGAGACCTACAAAAGGCACATCGGTCTACCAGTCCCTACAGTTTTGCCAAGTTTCGTGCAAATCCATTCAGCCGTTCGGGCTAAAAGTGAGGCCAACCGCCCTATGGAAAACTCAATGTTAAAAACACGTTTTGGGACCCCCCTTTTTTCTCGGCCCCCCCTTGACGAACCCCCCCCAAATTTTCAAGGGCTGCACAGAAACAAAATGTGCCATTTTCCTGAAAATTTCAGCCAATTCCGTCCACAAACGCCAAAGTTATTAGACATAGAATTTTCAAAAATCCCATAGAGAAAAAATCCTAACTATATATACCTACTGGCGACCGCCAGTAGGTAATATATATATATATATATATATATATATATATATATATATATATATATATATATATATCAATGCTCGAAGGTGTCCACCTTTGAGTAGCACGCGAACAGCAGCTTGGTTTATGTATAGGTGAGGACGGGGATCCACTCGTAGACGCCGCTCCGTACGGGATCTGCCCGACGCGTTTCGAAGCTCCATATGCTTCTCTTCAGGGGCTTTAACGGAAGCGGTGTGCGCAACCGCCGACCCACTTCCCCATTTTATATATAACACACCCACCGATGGGAGGCTCAAATGAGACTGTGCATTCTGGGAAAATAAAATGGGGAAGTGGGTCGGCGGTTGCGCACACCGCTTCCGTTAAAGCCCCTGAAGAGAAGCATATGGAGCTTCGAAACGCGTCGGGCAGATCCCGTACGGAGCGGCGTCTATGAGTGGATCCCCGTCCTCACCTATACATAAACCAAGCTGCTGTTCGCGTGCTACTCAAAGGTGGACACCTTCGAGCATTGATTTATACGCGGCCGTCCAGCCGCGGAGTATGCACCACCCCGGTACCCTGGGGGTCACGAAAGTGAAGCAGCAGTCGTACTTGGAATCGAGGACGGGCCCACTTGTGGAGTCCATACAGGACTTGATTGTGTGCTTCCCGGACCACACTTCCCAGAATGCACAGTCTCATTTGAGCCTCCCATCGGTGGGTGTGTTATATATAAAATGGGGAAGTGGGTCGGCGGTTGCGCACACCGCTTCCGTTAAAGCCCCTGAAGAGAAGCATATGGAGCTTCGAAACGCGTCGGGCAGATCCCGTACGGAGCGGCGTCTACGAGTGGATCCCCGTCCTCACCTATACATAAACCAAGCTGCTGTTCGCGTGCTACTCAAAGGTGGACACCTTCGAGCATTGATTTATACGCGGACGTCCAGCCGCGGAGTATGCACCACCCCGGTACCCTGGGGGTCACGAAAGTGAAGCAGCAGTCGTACTTGGAATCGAGGACGGGCCCACTTGTGGAGTCCATACAGGACTTGATTGTGTGCTTCCCGGACCACACTTCCCAGAATGCACAGTCTCATTTGAGCCTCCCATCGGTGGGTGTGTTATATATAAAATGGGGAAGTGGGTCGGCGGTTGCGCACACCGCTTCCGTTAAAGCCCTGAAGAGAAGCATATGGAGCTTCGAAACGCGTCAGGCAGATCCCGTACGGAGCGGCGTCTACGAGTGGATCCCCGTCCTCACCTATACATAAACCAAGCTGCTGTTCGCGTGCTACTCAAAGGTGGACACCTTCGAGCATTGATATATATATATATATATATATATTTATTTATATTTATATTTTTATATATTTTCACTGGAAAAAGCATAGGTTTCAGCCACGTTATATTTAGGAATTAGCATTTAAAAAACCTTAGAAATTCACTGAAAAAAACATAAGTTTCACAAACGTTATAGTTAGGAATTAGCATTTAAAAAAACCTTAGAAATTCACTGAAAAAACCATAGGTGTCAGCCACATTATAATTAGGAATTAGCTTTTAAAAAACCCTAGAAATTCACTGAAAAAAACATAAGTTTCACACACGTTATAGTTAGGAATTAGCATTTAAAAAACCTTAGAAATTCACTGAAAAACCCATAGGTTTCACACATGTTAGTTAGCTGGACAGTTCACTCATACAAAACCATTGAAATTCCCCCGTTATAGTTAGTTCAGCTAACTATAACTCGCGCACCTGCAATGCACTGCTGATGACATCACATATTACATCACTCATGACATGGTCAGTGACATCACTCATGACATCACTGATGACATCTCAAATGACATCACTGATGACATCACTGATGACATCATCCAGTGAATGTGTGTCTTTCTGAAAAATAAATATGTTTTATATATGTATATCTAAAGGTCGATGGAAGAAAAAATGTGTAAATAAGTGTCTAAATGGATTTTTTGTTGTAAAAATGATTGTATAACTGACTTATTAAGTGAAACTTAGTGAATACATGTATTAGCGAGTAATGTTTAAATATGAAAATATCTGTATCAGTGTCTCACTTTGTGTATAAGTGGCTACATGGGTTGGTGACTAGCTACATGAGTGTCGATATGGGTTATTAATAACCCTGGGCGTAGTTCGCGGAGCCGCACTCCGCGGAGCTACGCGAAGACGCACTTGCACTCCGCGACCTATGCGTAGCTCCGCGGACATGCGTAGTTGCTTGCTAGACCCGTTCGCGCGCCGTTTTTCATCTTCGGGAGCGCGGTGCGCGTGTTTGGGGCGCTGCCTGCATGCTCGGGATGGCTAGCGCGCTAAGTTACCCAAGAGGTTTGTCCCGCCCGCTTGCGTTCCCTTATTTCCTGTTCCGGGTCACAAGTCACGTGTTCGGGTTGTGCAAGACATGTTCGGGAACTCATCTTCTCGTTCGCACTACAAAAGTGCGTGATCGCGCTAAATATCGCGCGAACCTACCCACGCGGTCGCGACGGGCGCAGCCATCTTGGATTTCACACTCTGGCTATGGTTTTAGGCCTACATTAGCATCTAGCTCATATCTCTTCAATCCTGGTCTTTTTACCCACTTTTTCAAACTTTCTTTAGTTATTACCTATCTCTCTCTGTGCCTAGGTTTATATTTTTTATTTTATTTCTACTTTTACAACTTTTTTTCAACTTTTCTATTGTTTTATTTTACTTCCTTCTTTTACCTTGCTTCTTCTTTCCCCTACCTTTTTGTCTTGAACATTTCTTCTCCCCTCCACCCAGAACCATGGTGAAGGGCGCCAGCAGCATCGGCGGCTCAAAGGGCAAGGCGCCTGTGCCCAAAAAAACCCGGCTGCCTTGCGGCAGAATGCGCCCCTCAGGGGTGACGGCCCGCCAACTTTTTGGGGAGGAGGAGGTGGCTGCCCTGGTCTTTTTTCTCCAGCGCCACCTCCCCTTGACCTTGGCAGCAGGCGGCAGGCCCGGCTCCGGCTACCATATTGAAGAGCGTCTCCGGCGGTGGGCGAAGGTGCGCCGGGCAGTCTTCCGTTGCTCCGGTATCCGGCGTACCCACCATTAGCTGTCCCACCGCTGGGCAGACATTTTGGACCGGGAGCAGGACCTGTTGGACCTGCTTGGTGTCGAGGTCGTGGGTCTTGGTGAGTGGCTACCCTAAAAAAAAAAGTGTATATATATATATATATATATATTTATATATATATATATATCTATAGTAGTATAAGTATTGTTATTGTATCTTTCTAAATCTTGGCTGAATAAGTAACGCGATGACTGTGCTCCTAGTTACATTTCCGATGTATTCCGTTATATCTACTGTAATTGTATGACACTGGTCTGTGCTGCTCTTCTTCACTGACTCTTGCGTGTTGTTTCAACTTGGCGCTAGCTTTTGCTGTTTATTGATGTGAGATTTTCTTTATTGTAGAGAACTGAAGTTAGTTAATGCTATTAATAGAGTCTTGTCCTTCCTTTGTCCGTCAGTGAAATAGCGGTGGATGGATAATTGTACGTAGTTTGCATATTGTATCATTTTTTTCACTGCCTTCTCTTCTGCATGAATCCTCCTCTGGCAATGAATGCTAAAGTTACTTTGTTCTTCTTACCTCAGCCAGGGCCGGCTTTCGCACGTGCAAGCTGTGCAACTGCACAGGGCCACCAAACGCCAGGGGCCACCACACCAATATATATCCTTAATTTAATAATCCTCTGAGGATGGATACATATTTGCGTGGCGGCCCCTGGCAGGGATTTGGTGCCTCCGGCTCTGTTCCACTTCCAAACACCCTGACTCCCCCCACTTCACTGGCCTCCGTGCTCCGCCCCGACCTCCTCTTCCGGGCCCCCTACCTACGCTCCCTGCCGAGGACCACCATGAGCCTAGAGCTGGCCCTGCCTCAGCCCTCCATAGAACTGATGTAGTTTGTTTAGTGAGTGGGTAGGCTTAGCAGCAGTAGCATTAAGTCAGTAGCAGAACAAAATATGATGCAACGAACGTACAATTTCGTGTATGCACAAAGTTAAGCATGTCTCCTCCTTGTGATCTATGCATTTTGCTGGCAAAAATAAAAAAGAAATGCCTACTTACAGATAATTGATTACCCCATTCTTGAATCGGTGGTGTTGTTCAGGTGTTACTGCCTCTGTGTTACTTAGTAATCTGCAATCAGAATGTTTATGGAACATTTGATTTGTTTTCTCCAAGTATACAGTCAGTGACTCCTGCAAGGCAGTAGTCATTTGGTAGATCAATGTTTGTTTCTTTTAATGTTCTAGCAGTGGTTTTTGAAATGATGTCTATGTTTCACAGTACTCAATGTTTTTCTCTTTCTTTATTATTTCTTACATGAACCACAGAACCCAGGGGCAAGTAGAAGGCTGGGACCGAGTCGGCGGGTGAACCACAGGCACAGAGCTCCTCTACTGAGGATCCTGCTGCTGTCCCCAGTAAGTCCAACAGTGCTTTCTTTTGGAACAATGATATTTCCCTAACTTTCTAACGGAGCTTTTTTTCCCAACCGATTAATGACATTTCCTTCCTAAATAAATTTTGACAAATGCTTTTTTGATTTTCATTATGTTTTCAAAATTTTGGGTATCTGTCCCTGCCTTTCTGTTCCTTCAAAGAGCCTCTGCTATGACTCTCTGTGCTACTACTAGTATTAGACTGTCTGTAGGTAAGCTTGCCCTGTTGCCCACTCTTTAGTTAAGGTATTAATCTTTTCAAAAAATCTGTGATAGAATAGCTGTAGGCACAGGGTCCACTCCTGTCTTATGCTTTTTCCTCTGTAATGTCTCTGCTTTGCCAATTGACACCAACCAAGTATGCATCCAGATGTTGGTCTAGTATTTTGTAAACGTTAGTATACCACTACTACTCTTGTGGGTATTCTTCTATGCAGTCACATACATAACTATCTATGCACCAGAAAATTGGATGTTGGTGATAGGCAGGTTGGACCTTACTTACACCTCAGTCACAGAACTCTGAGGAACCCACAATTCACTGAACGACAACCTATATGGGCTCAGTCATTGGTCAATTATTCAATTATTCCACTCCTGAACCCCAATACCAAGATGCCCAATGCTTTTATTACACAATCCATAACCTAAGTAACCCCCTTTTGCTCACTCACTCGTGTAAGTCTACAAGACAACAGACACTGAAAATATACTTCAGAGTCAATGTGGTACTTCAAAAGCTTTATTTTGTTAGAAGTAAGTAAGTAACATCAATGTTTTTAAGTTGTTCCATGAAATACGTCAAGGGGCCCACCAGAAAAAATCCAGAGTTAAAAAAGGCTGAATAAAGTAATCTACATTTGTACAGCTACTAGTGCACGATAGGGAAATGTGGGAAATGTCGGAGACCCCTCACCATTGAACGTATACTGGTTACATATGCCTCTTTTTGGTAAGCTCTGGAAATCTCTGCTTCGTAGAAGGAAATCTTCTCATCTGCCGAAAAATATTGACAAAAGTGGTGCACGTTAGACAGTATGAAATACATTTATGCAAGTTTTTTGCAGTCATGCTAAAAAAAAGGTGTAACCTGTAAGCAAACTCGATTCCACAATCCACATACAAAAAGTAAATACGGGCCTTTTTATTTTCCAACCTCTTCAGGTGTATGCATTGAACAATCATGTGGCCTCAAAGGCGTCTTCTCGTACTGCGCAACAAGCTGCGAGGTAGCATGCGCGAAACTGTATACATTGATGTACAAAGGTTACATGGTTCAGTTCAAATTTCCAAGGACTAGAGTAGCAGTAGAGATGAGATGAGCTTGGCTACCATACCATAACAAATGAATGCTAATATGTGTAGTGACTCTGCTGTACTATGCAATGTGGACTACTACTGATTACGTTGTACTTAACTGTTTTGCAGAACTCCATTCTTGGTGAACAAGTACAATGGGGGCTGTGCATCCATCTAAAAAGGTGTACTTATTTGTATAGGTGCAGAACCGGTACCATCCACCAGTGCCGACGGGGACAGCGGCGCAGCGTTAGCAGAGGCGATCCCGGAGGGGACAGGACCAGAGGCACCTACACCAGCACCAGCAGCAGTGGGGGAGGAGCCAACAGCGGTGGGCGATGGTAAGTTACATTCAATAGTGATCCGCATTACTTGGTGGGAGGGGAAAACTTCCTCACTCTACTCTGAGATTTATAATGAACTTGAAGTTCTACTGGACAATATATGACGCCACCTTTATTTGTCATTACCATGCTTAGCATTACCACCGGCGAGAATTGATAAAATAACAGGCCTCTTCTATCTGACTACAACTCAGCTGTGAAAGGTTGGTGGCAGACTAAAAGTCTTATCCACAACATGACCGCGATGGATTAACACTAAGGAGATCGATTTTAAGTATGATGAAAGGAGCAAGGAAAAAGCACCAATCATCTAATATAGAAGGATACTTTGGAATCAGCAATGCAGGTGGCTGATAGCAGTCGGATGCATGGGTTGTTGTGGAAGCATGGAAAGGGGAAAACACAGCTGCCTGCGTGGTTGGGAGACACACCCAATATCGGTGGGTAGGATAGTCTCAGCAGCGGTGTTTTGGTCAAACCCAAAGGCAAGGGAAGGAGGGGACGACTGGATGCATGGGTCGTTGCTGGTGAAACACAAACCACCTAAGGTTTGTTGCGCGATATAAAGAATTATAGTCTCTACTAGACATTTACTACTAGCTGGCCCCTGTTAATTAATGTTAGTTTGAGACTGTTCCCGGAAGCAGAGTATATGATATAAAACGAGATATGAAAAAGACAGGTGTTCGTATGTGTGTGACCGTTGAAGTACACCCGTGCTACTAGGGCAGGCATAATGCTGTGCCAAAAAGTCCAACAAATTAATTATATAGGCCGTAGAATGTTCAAGATAGATGCAACACAATTTTTTGTACTCAGCTTGCTTGCTAGTGCTACTGTGCCACTATGTGTTGAATACATTTTGTGTTCTTGATTTGCTGGAATTTTGGATTACAACAATTCTGTCTCTTTCTTTATAGTTACTCCTTCAAAACCAACAAGAAAGGAGTTGGCAGTCCGGGCCCGGCAGCGGAAACTGCAGGCCATCGTTGAGGCCTACCGCCGGCTGGTGGCTCAGGCCGAGGAGGAGGAGGAGGCGGCGGCAGCAGGTGCTGCCTCTTCCAATGCCCCGGCCCCCAAGCCTGCAGGAGTACGTCGCCGTGGTCAGGCAGCCGCCCGCCGCCGGATTTTTTCATCATCGGCCGCCCCCCCACAACATGCATGCCAATGTAGGTGCCGTGAATTTCAAAAAAAGATTCTCCTCCGGGTAGCGAGGCTCGAGGATGAAATAGAGGAGCGAGTGAAGCTCATTGTGGACAAACACTTGAAAGCCCGCCGGCTTTGAGATGGACCCTGTTTGTTTGCCCCTTTTTCAATCCTTTTGTTGGTGGGTGGGAATTGGGTGTTGGGGTTTACATTGAACTTGGAAATTTGGTTGGGGTTAGGGGAGGGTAGGGACAGCTGTGGGGTAAGATTTCATATATATTTTATTTTTGTATCATCTATCTTTATATAATGGTGAAATAAATGAGACACAAAGTTATTTTCAAAAGAAAACATTTGAAGTTCATTTGTGTTTGTTGGGGGGGTGGAGGGGGGACTGTTTCACCAAATAATGTACGTTGTGCAACATCGCAAGGTTTAATTGGCCATGCAGGTCAGCGGACAGTGCTTTCGAATAAAAAAATATATTGGCCACATCTTTAAAATGCAGACAGATAGATGTGGTAAACCCTCACCGAGTTATATTTGTAGTATTAGAAGAACTACCAGTCTGTCTTGCGTTATACCTCACAGCAAACTTATCTTACCTGTGATTGCTGATGATGATTGATGATGAAGTGTGGCACTGCAAGGGCTGCATTTGTTTCCCAAGACAATGGAGAAGAATCTGTGGTTCTGAACTTCTGTGATAGTAGTAGTAGACAGACCCTGCCAGTAGCATTTTGAGACAAAAAGAAAGAGGCAGTCATTTGCGTGATAGACAATGTGGGGAAAGTATAACGATTAAGTACAGTACATTACACGACTGACCCAAAACAATATTGCAACTGCTAAACTGAAACAAAACAATGGTTTTGGGGACTGGAAACTAAGTGCAAGAGAAGATAAGAAGTTCAACTGTACTTGTAGTACTCACGTCAAAGTCAAACTTTTCTAAATCATAATGCTGTAAACTTAAACCCAAACAATGACGCCAATTCATTAGATGTATTCGTTGTTTGATGGTAATGGTAAATTATTTGGCATTATACACAGAGCTTGAGTTGGGAAGCAGAAGAAGATCCTGGCCATGCCTTGTTGAAATTTCACTATTGTTGCTTTCACCACATCTGCCCCAGCAAGCGCGTGATCAAATTGTTGGTGTATATTTAATGTAACAAACATCACACCTCAATGAAACCACGCAGCCCGGGGGAAGAGGGTTAGGGTTTGTTGAATGGATGGGTACGGGGGTTTTGGGAAAGGTTTGAGAAAGAAAAACAGTACGCATGGAGACAACAAAAGCAAAACAATGAAGACGATGATTTATGATGTTGATCCACTAGCCAATGAATGTAAGGAATAAACGTAGGAAAAAGACACGCTGAATATCATTCTTGGTTTCCCGCCATCCAATTGCTTGATGATGAGGATTAGTGGTAAGGGTGAGTTGATGCTCATAGTATAATAGCAGTGGGTGAAAAACGTCCAGCCTGTGTGGATTGAAAAAGAAAATGCAAATACAAAAGAATGTGAATGACCTAAACAAATTGTATTTGTAATACAGTGAAGATCCAAAAAATAATACAAGAGGAGTAGTCGTAAGAGAGGACTTTCAGACTGAGGCGGCTTCGATACAATATGTATAAGTCTACTAGTTGCACATCATTATTAATCTAGAAGTACAAGAAAAGACAGGAGCCAGCACAGAACAGACCCACGACACAGGGTCGCCCGTAACACAAACTGCATTTCCCTAAAAATTTGACTGAGCCAGAGAAAGGGGCATAAAAAAGCAACCTAGCATTTTCAAAATTAATCAACAAAATCAATGCGTCATTCTCAGTCATCAATCATACCACTATTGTACTCTACCACTGCACAGTGCACACACATGTAGTAGCCTGGGTCTACTGTGCTGTGCCTCTTATTTGTATTTACCTTGTATTCCACTCCAAGAAACATCGTACATCAATCAGCTCAGATCCAACTGCCTGACAGCGTGCAAAGATATGGTGGTGTCACCATCATTATCAGGTGTGGCACGTCTAGTCCAACAGCAACAGCATCTCAGTCTGTAGTGAGTGACTACGATAAATTAAGTCCTGACTGCACCTGTAGTAGTAGGAACACAAGTGCGTAAATAATTTATATTATTTAATAACATGGAAAAATTGGCTATCACGTGAGTCTGAAGTTACTAGTATACTTCAATTCCATGCACATTTGCTCAGAGTCAGCAAAACATCCAATGCAATGCATAGCATCATTCATTTAATATACCTGTCTTGCTCTTCTCTTTCACTGTCAGATGATTGATCACAGATGCTGCCGAGCCTTTTAAAAGTAATGAAGAGTCACAACAAGTTGACTTCAGTTGTGGATGCCTGCTCAAGTTTTGACACTGATGAGTTGTCTATGAATGCCTGCAGACAGAGGTGGTAGCCTTAAGAGTAAGACAGTGATGAGTTGCAGATTTCAAATGAAATAGAGGATGGCTGTAGTCATGACTGTACGGTTCACTTGTTATGGAGGGACTGTTAGAGGCTACATTATTGTACTATACTCCATCTACAACATCCAATGTATGGCTGGCAAGATGGAATTGTATTGACTTGAGTGGGAGTCAAGAAGATGGAGCAAGACTCTGAGGAGTGCAGTCAACAAATGCACAGGCGTGCAACTCCAGTAGGTAAATAAAAAGATACAGTGAAAATAAATGCACAGGCGTGCAACTCCAGTAGGTACATAAAAAGAATCAGTGGTGGGGATGGATTTGGTTGTGGTTTTTATTTGCAGTTTTGCACCAGAAAGCCATTGTTAATAAGAAAATAACACAAATAAAGGAAGGGAGAAAGTAACAATTTAAAAGCCTAGTTGTCAGGGAAGAGGAGCTCGTCCTCAAACTCTGGGGGTTCGGAAAGAAGTAGGTCATGTAACCCAGTAGTGATGATGTCTTCGGACTCGCTTTCTTCATCCTGCTCTGATTCACGTACTTTATAGTCTGGTGGTATGACGTGTTGATTCATTTTTATCATTGTCAGCCTCTCTACGCTTTTGGGGGAGAGACTGGTCCTTTTCGCTGTCACAATGGCACCAGCAGCACTGAAAACCCGCTCAGAAGAGACACTGGCTACAGGACAAGCCAGATACTTTAGCGCCAGCCTGCTCAGCACTGGCCACTGTCTCCTTCTTTCATACCAATAGACCAATGGGCTTTGCTCCATGAACACTTCTGTTGTGTCATCCAGATAGGCCTGAACCATCCGCTCAGTGTTCATTGGTGCTCGGCTTTGCTGGTCCTCTTTCCCCTTTGCAACAGCAACGGACTTACCCATCCCTTTCTGTAGAAAAAAAGCAGTTATGCTTTTGGTTGTGTCTGCTGAATCAGATCGTGTAGGTGCTGCTTTTGGTACTGTTGGTGCCTGCTGGGAAGCAGACACACTGCTCTCATGCTCTGAAGAACTTGCCTCAGGAGGCTGGCCTGGAGTACTTTGACTGGCCTGGGCTGGCACTGGCAGGCCTTTAAGTAACAGCCGTTCAGTTTCTAAATCATTAGCTTCCACAGCTATGGAAGTTTTGTACTTGGCAACATCCCCATCTGAAAAAGGAATTACTGCGCTACTGCTGACAAATAATTTGTACCGTGGATCCAACATTGTTGCAGTTATGTAATGTTGACCTGACACAATCATTTGAAGCCTTGCATTTAGAGATAAGCGGTTGGCTAAGGCCTTGGCCAAGGTATATGCATCAACTTTTTCTTCGTCACCTTCGTATGTTTCACAGACCTCCTTCAGCTGTTGCTCAAGCATGTACAACAATGGGATGGCTTGGCCCATAGTACAGTCCTCCCTGCTAACTGCACGTGTGAAGACCTCAAAAGGTAGTAGCATCTCTGTGAAGCATTTAATGAAGTCCCACTGCCACATCTCAACGGTCAGGGCTTTAAGATTAACAGTAGGATCCCCTAATCTTCTTGACATGACATAAGCATTCAGTGGTATGTACTGCTCAAAGAGACGCTCAAGCATGAAATAAGTAGAGTTCCAACGTGTTGGGACCTCCTGGATCAGCGCTTTGACTGGCAATTTATGCTCACGCTGAATGACCCGTAGCAGCTTCCGTGCTTTAAAAGAATGGGTAAAATGCGTGCATATTCTTCTGCAGATGGTCAGTATGTTGCTGACTTTGGCTTCAGTTTTCAGAAAGTCTTGCACGACTAAGTTAATGCAGTGTGCCAAACAGGGTACCCTGAAATAATGTCCTTCTCTCATTGCCTTCACTACATTACTGCCATTGTCGGTGGCAACAAAACCAATCTTAAGGCCTCTTGGTTGCAGCCATTCAAAGACCTTGCTGTTAAACTCAGACAAAATGTTTTCAGCAGTATGACTTTTCTCCATAGCAAACATGGCTACAGTTGCATGTCTGCGAGTATCATTAAAAATCCCAGCAACGTCAAGGCCTGAAGTTAACTTGTCTTTAACATTTTTAAAAAATAAAAAAAAAAAAATAAAAAAAAAAAATAATTAATTAATCTTTAACATTTAACATTTAACATAATCTTTAACACTTAAAAGCAAAAGAGATCCAGTGTGCGGTGATGCACATGTAATCTGTAGCATCGCAACTGCTCCACATGTCTGTTGTCAGGTGGATACAATGGACAACACTCTGTTGTAAGGCTTTCCCAATCAATTCCAGCACGTCGTGGTGTAGTGCTGGAACAGCAACTCTGGCAAAATAGTAGCGACTGGGAACGTTCCATTTTGGGCAGAGGGTTGCCACTAATTCCCGAAATCCCACAGCCTCAACAAATGAAAATGGGAGAAGGTCCAGTGCCAAAATTTTTGCAAGTTTCGCATTCTACAAACGTGCTATTGGGTGGTTCCGCTCGTACTTTCCCTCCTGCCTAAACATGCTAGTAATGGTACGCTGCTTGGTATTTCTTTCAGTTATGCTAGACGGACCACCTTGCATCGCAGACTTTGCACTCCTTGGTGTCTCCGGCTGACTCTGGTGCCACTGAGAAGTTGCTGATGCGGAGGATGTGGACTTTACCACTCCAGTGCTGGCGACAGGGCTCATTTGTGTACCACTCCCAGATAGAAGGTCATCGTCTCCCTCTTCTTCTACCTCCTGGTCAACCATGAGTGGACCTTGTAGTACTGTATCCCCACCAACACCAGTGCTTACATTTTTTAAGCTTGCAAGGTGGTTCTCCCACCTGATTAAGTGTGTTTTTTTCAAATGGGTCGTTTGGCCTCCAGTACCATAGTTTGTACCAATCTTACCACGACTAACATTGACATGACAAATGGTGCATATAGCAATGTTCTCCTGACCTGGGTGAACCGTAAAGAAGTCCCACACTGGGGAGGTAAACTTTTGTCTCCTGCCATAGGAAGAGGAGGACCCACTTCCAATGCCGGATGGACTGGAGGATTTTTGTTGAATTCCCTATGTGACAGCTCAGTCCTAGTACTGCCACTACCTCCTTCTGTTGAAGTGGCGCTTGTGCTGGATGTCGGACGCTGCCGGGCCTTCGCTGATGAAAAAATGGGAGCTGGTGTTACTTTGGGTGTTGAGTGTGTAGGAGTTATGCGTGCTACCTGCTCATCACTAATCGCAGCCTTTCTGGATAGGGTGAAAATGTTGGTCTCTACATCCTCTGCACCAGGAATAACGCTCGTGATGATGACAGTGTCAGACCCGTCTTTATCACCAGCAGTATCCTGCTCACCTACATCGACCTCCATAAGTTCAAGCCTTGCTGGAAACTTCCTTTTTCCTAGCCTGGTCTTGGGATGTCTCTCCTTTGAATGCTCAGATAGTTGTGGCTGCCAATCCTTATCAAGGTCATCGGAAGGGATGCTTGGCGAAGAACTCGATGTACTAACCCTCCTTTCCCTTGGTGAATTGAAAGACAATAGATCACCTCCAGAAGTGGCTTCCTCTTCTTCTTGCTCGGAATGAGGCTCTACTTCCTGAACTGCCCCGACTTCGGGAGGAACAACTACTACTATTGCGTGCGGAGATGGTGGTTGTTGTTCTTGAGGAAGTACAATTGCGGGCTGTGGTTCTTCAACAACTACTATTGTGGGATTTGGTTGTTTTTGTATCGAACAACTCCAATTGCGGGCGGTGGTTGTGGTTGTTCAACAACTGTTGCGGGAAGTGGTTGTGGTTGAACAACTCCTATTGCGGGCGGTGGTTGTGGTTGTTGAACATCTACTGCTGGCGGTGGTTGTTGAGCACTTCCATATTGCGTGGATTGTGTACTACTTTGAGACAGCGATAAGTTTAGTTCAGGCTCAGTATCACTGCTTCCAAACATTAGGCTGGCTACCTCTTCGACCCTCATCATGTGCTTGGCCCTGGGTTGGTGGCTTGCCCCCACTAATGCAGATGTGCTGGCCCCAGCTTGCACCCCGGACACCGCTGCTGCAGGCGTACCTTTTGCGGGCCCAAAAAAGGTTTTGTGGTCCATACCAGACTTAAGTGACACTTCCTTCTTCTGTTCCTTCTTCTCAGCAACTTTCTTGGTGGTGGAGGACCTGGTACCTGCTTTCTTAGGGCCCATCTTCTTCTGATGTCAGCACACAGCAGCACAAATTGCAGAGATGTCTGGTCAGATGAGTCACACACCACACGTGGCGTACAACTGAAGGACGTCCGTCTGGCAGTAGAACGGGCGATGGATGGAAACAACCAGCACCTCCTCAGTCTTTTTTTGTGCACCTACAAGCAAAGAAGGCAGAACAACATCAGTCAAACAAGCAGTAAGCCAACATTAACAATTGAAAGACACACAGGCCAATGTATAAAAGACAAAACAGAAGACTAATACTACCAGCACCACAGCTCCCAGCCACATGAAGTCCAGAAAGAACCAATAAAGTCAAGCAGGCCTATATATATACCAATATGGACAGAAAAAGGAGGATGCCTGCTACACATGACAGGTTAATGCAAGGAATAAAAATACCCCATGGCTAAGAGGTTGTAAACCTACACAGCAAAAACACATCCAAAGGCATAAAATTATTAAACACACAAAAAGTTTACCTACACCCCTGCCCAGACAACACATTTGGGAATGCAATGCCATACACACATGCCCTAATGATGTTAATTGAATAGACCGAATGGAAACAGCTACATAAAGCACCCCCGCTAACTACTACCTCTGGGACTCTGGCCTACTGTCAGATCAGACCAAAAGCTGGGAGGCCAATGATAAATGCACAAAGGAAGTACCTACAAAATGGCCGCCACGGTGCACCACATGGCCTGGCCACCCACAGCAACATGAAAAGAGAAAAGAGAAGACAGACAATAAATGCCTATGGGAAAGGGACAATGCTTTGCTTTGCTTCACAAAGTAGCTGCACCGCTGCCCACGTGGTCAGCCCACCCAGAAACCAGAAGACAGACACAGGAATTGTTCCATGCTCCAAAAACTACAACCAAATGACAACTTCAGTTTTTTTGGGTGCACAAGAAACACATTCAACATTTTCGAGAAACTTTTATGCAACTCGGGACATGTTGTTCGCGAGATTGCAAAATCGGCGTGTTCGGCAGCGCGAATGGAATAAAACATCGTTATCGCGTTCCCGAGCAAGTACATTGAGCGCGCGAACAAGACAAAAAATGTAATGTCGCGTGTCCACACTGTGCGAAGTTACCAAAAGTACGCGAGCTGTATTCCTAAGGTTACCTACTGGCAGGGAGAGCCATATTAGTTACACACACCCAAAAGCTGAAAAGTACCCACATAAAAAATTTTTTTTGAAGCAATCCAAAGCCATACACGATGTACAAATTAAAGATACACCACAAAAAGAGTTGATTAACTTTAATGCACCTATGGCTATGAGTAGTAGTACCTCTGCCCTACTGCCAGAATAGTAAAAAACCTTGGATGCCTATGCCTATGGCAAAAGCACAAAGGAAGGACACACAAAATGGCCGCCACCATAGGGCCTGGCCACCAACAACAACATGGAAAAATCACAAAGGATGTATACACAAAATGGCCTCCACCACATGGCCTGGCCACCAACAACAACATGGCAAAATCACAAAGGAAGCATACACAAAATGGCCGCCACCACATGACCTGGCCACCAACAACAACATGGCAAAATCATCACAAAGGAAGTACACACAAAATGGCCGCCACCACATGGCCTTGCCACCCACAACAACATGGCAAAATCACAAAGGAAGCATACACAAAATGGCCGCCACCACATGGCCTGGCCACCAACAACAACATGGCAAAATCATCACAAAGGAAGTACACACAAAATGGCCCCCACCACATGGCCTGGCCACCCACAACAACATGAAAAGAAAGAGAAGACAGACAATAAATGCCTGTGGCAAAGGGACAATGCTTTGCTTCACAAAATGGACACACCACCACCCAAATTGGTCACCCCACCCATAAACAAGAAATCATTACATAGAGGACAGAAACTGGAAGTGGTCCATGCTCCAAAAAGAGAAAACTACAACCAAATGACAACATAAATGACTGTGCGAAGTTACCAAAACTACCCAAGCTGTATTCCTAGGGTTACCTAATGGCAGAAATTGACAGATTAGTTAAACACACCCAAAACCTGAAATACCCCACACATAAAAATAAGATTTTCCAAATCAATCCAAGCCATCCATGATTTTCAAATTAAGGGTACACCATAAAAACAGTTGATTAACTTTCATGACCCTATGAGTAGTACCTCTGGCCTACTAGCAGAGTAGGCCACAAGGTTGGAGGCCTATGGCAAGAGCAAAGTGGCTGGAAACATAAAATGGCCGCCAACACATGGCCAGGCCAACCACAGAAAGTTAATACAATGAACTCAAGCATGCCTACACACTAACTACATGGAGTACTAGGGTCAGCTATTGGCTTAAACAAAATAAAAACATTTAAATTACACAAACAGAAATTCCACAACAGACATTGCTATTGCATGATGACCATAATCCAATGCCATCCATGATGTTTGTTTACAAACTGGAATAAAAATTTAAACACAGACCACAGAAACATGATTGGACCCATGGGTACCTCTCTATGTAGCCTGGATGAAATTTAAAAAAAAATACAAGTTGGGACCTCATAAAAGTACAGGCCTCCATCAATAATTTAAATCCAGGATTGAATACAGTAGTTAAAAAAAATCTCAAATCAAACAAACACAAGTCTACATCATACTCACTCATACATTACTCAAACTTACTTGAAAAAGAGAATTCCAAATCCAAAAGTCCTCAATACATCCAAGAAAAAGCAGTAATGCAGCCAACACACACAGAAAGTGATCCTTCCAGCTCAAAATCCAAATGAAAGTGAGCACCACATGGACAAAGCACTGGGAGGAGCCTGGTGGACAGGAACAGGAAGTTGTAAACTCAAGGGCCCTTCCTCCTTACTCTTCAAAAAAAGAGTAGAAACAAAAAGAGGACTCCTTCCCCCCATAAAATACAGCCAAAGGTACAACTTTAAGGGGTTTTTCACTTTTTTTGCTAACCAAAATGGTAATTTATTATGGTTTTAACATGCTCGCGAGTTATTCTGTGCAAGATTGCAGTTTCTGTGTGTTCGGCAACTCGATCTTACCAACAAGCATCCTCGCGCATCCTTATGACGCTATCGCGTATCCAAATAATGTTATCGCGTTCGCACAGTCGCACGGGATTGTGCGGGAGGGTTTACAAACATGGTGGCACACGCGACCGGGAAAAAGCGAACGCAGAACCAAGGTAAGCCATTGCCGCGCACGCCATAATGTTATTCAGCGAGCGAGAACTACGCTACGCACCGGATCGCGGAGTAATCGACAGCTATGCGTTCTCCGCGGAACGCGGAGTTGCCGAAACTCCGCAAGCTCCGCGAACGGAGCGTAGTTCTTCGCCCAGGGTTAGTTATTAGTTGGTTTTTAGAGTATCAGTATGAGTGTCTGTATGGTTTGGTGGGGGGTATTACTTACCGCATAGATGCATGAATGGGTGACTCACTGTTTGTATGTGTTTTGAAGACAGCATGTGTGCAGGACCGTATGGGTGGATGAGTGTGTGTATGGGTGTGTTAGTGAGTGAATCACTGTCTCAATAGTATCTTTATGAGTAACTACATATGTGTTAAACTAGTATATGTGAGTATTGATATGTGAGAGCGAGAGATTGTAAGAGTTCCCGTATAAATAAGTATGTATTTCTATAAGTGATTGTTTAAGAGATTAAGTATGTGTACGATTCTGTAGAAATAAGTGTAGTGGTGGGTGTATAGCTGTATATGCAAGTTAATGGATGTTTGATAGTTTATTTGCATGTGTGAGTTTGTGTGTGAGTAACTCTATAGATGAGTGTCCGTGTGTAATAAGATGTATAGGTGTATAAGTACATATTATGAGTGAGTACATGTATGAGTGCCTATATAGAACTGTTAGTGAATGACTGGATGTGTATGTAGATTTTGGAATTACTGAATAGGTTGTTCTAACTGGAATTGGTATCTCCATTTTTTTGAAAATTTTAGTTTCTATTTTTGAATGTGTGTATCAAGGGTTATATTACGCTGAAAGGAGGTCTGCCACTCTTTCACAAGGATGATGTCATTAGTGATTTCATTTGAGATGTCATCAGTGATGTCATGAGTGATGTCACTTACCATGTCATGAGCAATGTAATATGTGACGTCATCAGCAGTGCATTGCGGGCGCGCAAATTATAGTTAGCTGAATTAACTATAACGGGGGAATTTCAATGGTTTTGTATAAGTGAAATGTCCAGCTAACTATAACATGTGTGAAACATAGGGTTTTTCAGTGAATTTCTAAGGTTTTTTAAATGGTAATTCCTAACTATAACGTGTGTGAAACCTATGGTTTTTTCAGTGAATTTCATAGGTTTTGTAAATGATATTTTTGAAATGTATTAATTGTTATATTTTTTTATACTGATTTACTACATTAGTTTAAACTATTTATTTTTAGATATTTAATTTTTTAAATTACATTACACATTTTTTATATAATTTTTTTATTTGTTTTTAAATATTGAAATTGTAATATTTTTTTTATTTAATATTTTTTTAATTCATATATATTTTATATAGCAGGCAATGATATCCTATGGTAGGAAATTCAAGTTACTGGTAAGTACAGTTACATTTACTTTTCAGGAATAGTAGTGAGCTAGATTGGGGAATTAATTCCTCTTCAATTCTGAGGTCCCCTGTGAGCCAACTAGCCCACCAGGTACCTCCAGTATGCGCCAGGCAGCTGTGTTGCAGAGAGTTATTCAAAGGGATGCCCCCTTTTTACAACACTCTGCAACACAGCTCTGTGGCGCTTACTAGAGATACCTGTTGGACTAGTTGCCCCCTAGGGGACCTCTGGATTGAACAGGAATTCATTCCCCAACTTAAAACGCGCCTCAGGGCATGTTTGCAGTCACATCACCTCAAGCCCTGCCCCTTACCTTCACCACTGTGCTAACACGCCATGTAGAGTGTTCTAAGTTGGGGGATTAAGTCCCCTTGCATACTGGGGTTCCCTGGGGGCCAACTAGCCTACTGGGAACCTCCAGTATGTGCCAGGAGGCTGCGTTGCAGAGACGTGTAATGAGGCCACGCCCCTTTTTACACCTCTCTGCAGCGCAGGCCCCGGGCACGTTTGCAGATGTGGAACTAATTCCCCTTGAATACAAGTGGTCCCTGGGGGCCAACTAGCCCACCAGGAATGTCCAGTATGCGCCAGGGGGCTGCATTGCAGAGAGGTGTAATGAGACCACGCCTCCTATTTACCCCTCTCTGCAATGCAGCCCCCAAGCGCGTTTGCAGAGGGGGAAATAATTCCCCTTGCATACTGGGGGTCCATGGGGGCCAACTAGCCCACCAGGAACCTCCAGTATGCGCTAGGGGGCTGCATTGCAGAGAGGTGTAATGAGGTCACCCTCCTTTTTACACCTCTCAGCAACGCAGCCCCCTGGCGCATTTGCAGAGGGGGAACCAATTCCCCTTGCATACTGTGGGTCCATGGGGGCCAACTAGCCCACCTGGAACCTACAGTATGCGCCAGGGGGCTGCGTTGCTTTGCCCCGGGGGTGTTGGTCACCGGGGCAGTGTGGAGGGGATTGGGTCCCTCTCACACTTCTTTTTCACTATGCTCCCGGGATTTGGTCCCCCTGGGGGGTAATTTGGAAAACAGCAGACCGGGTTTAAAAAAAAAACAAATTGGGGCCTTGGGGGTCCTTGTGGGACCATCTGAGCAGGCCTAGGAGGTCAAGCTTTTTCTACCCTGCCCCATTTTTGCATTCTACACGTTTGTTTTTCTGCTTTCTTGTGCCTCGGTCTACCGAGCACAAGATGGCTGCCAACCCTTCCTGGTTTGGAGTGTTCACAGCCAATGAGCATGTAGCTCGTACTCGGAAAGGTACGCGTACGGTACTCGAACCCGGCGATTTTTGTCAAAATAAAATTGGGGGAGGCCTTGTGGGTCCTTGTGGTACCCCCTGAGCAGGCCTAGGGGGTCAGGGTGTTTCTACCCTGCCCCCTTTTTGTGTTCTACATGTTTGTTTTTCTGCTTTCTTGTGCCTCAGTCTACCGAGGCACAAGATGGCTGCCAACACTTTCTGGTTTTGAGTGTTGACAGACAGTTGACAGCCAATTAGCATTCAGCTCGTGCTCGGGAAGGTACAAAGTACAGTAAGCTTACAGTAAGGTTACCGTACTCGTGCGGTACTCGAACCCCGCGATTTTTACCCCAAAAAAATTGGGGGGGAGCCTTGGGGGTCCTTGTGGGACCCCCTGAGCAGGCCTAGGGGTCAGGGTGTTTCTACCCTGCCCCTTTTTGTGTTCTACACTTTTTTTCTGCTTTCTTGTGCCTCAGTCTACCGAGGAACAAGATGGCTACCAACACGTTCTGGTTTTGAGTGTTGACAGACAGTTGACAGCCAATTAGCATTCAGCTCGTGCTCGGGAAGGTACAGAGTACAGTAAGCTTACGGTACTCGAACCCCGCGATTTTTGTAAAAAAAAATTGGAGGGGAGCCTTGGGGGTCCTTGTGGAACCCTCTTAGCAGGCCTAGGGGGTCAGGGTGTTTCTACCCTGCCCCCTTTTTGAGTTCTACAAGTTTGTTTTTCTGCTTTCTTGTGCCTCAGTCTACTGAGGCACAAAATGGCTGCCAACACTTTCTGGTTTGGTGTGTTGACAGACAGTTGACAGCCAATTAGCATTCAGCTCATGCTCGGGAAGGTACAGAGTACAGTAAGCTTATAGTAAGCTTACCGTAACACCTCCAATATATATCTATGATTTTACTTTTGATTTTCACAGGAACTACTGAACGGATTTACACCATTTAACAAAAAGGCTCATCTGTGAACAGAACTGTACATTTTTGCCAAGTTTGGTGTAATACCTTTCAGCCGTTCGGGCTGGAGCCCCGGCTAAAGGTCCTATGGGAAATTGCATGGG
This sequence comes from Lissotriton helveticus, assembly GCF_964261635.1. Lineage (NCBI taxonomy): Eukaryota > Metazoa > Chordata > Amphibia > Caudata > Salamandridae > Lissotriton > Lissotriton helveticus. The sequence goes on from NC_136065.1 coordinate 1,525,393,900, forward strand.
GAAACCACGTTTTGGGACCCCCCTTTTTTCTCGGCCCCCGCTTCACGAATCACCCCCAAGTTTTCAGGGAAGGAGCAGAGCGGAGCAGGCCATCATCTTGGAGAAATTCACGAAGATTTGTCAACGGGCGCCAACGTTATTCCAAAATAGAATGTTGCGGATTTCCTATGGAAACTAGGTTTTAACTATAACTACCTACTGGCGACCGCCAGTAGGTAATATATATATATATATATATAGAGAGAGAGGAGGCAAACGCAGATATGCCCTCAGACAGAAGGAATCCAAACATACCATTAGCTTCAGAACCCTAGACCCGCGAGACCTGAAACAAAGTGAAGAATTGCATGTTCATCTATAAAAAATATAGTAGCAGGACTTATCCGCTAAGAGAAACACTCACCAGAGAGTTGGAATGCAGCAAAGTAAGAGAATGAACAGAAGCAAATCTGACACCCAAAAAGCTATATATCGTGTTTTGGAAAACCATCTAAGAATAATGTGATAAGAAGTGTGGCAAGTAGAGAAAGACTCACTAAAGAGACTGAAAAGACACTCAGCAATGAACTCACAAAATAAGTGAAAACTATCCATTTAAATGCTCTAACAATCCCCTCACAAGTTAATGAGAATATATTAAGAGCACTTTCACTTTTTTGCCCTCTTTTTTAATTTTAGTGGTAATATCGAAAGATATGCGAAAAACTACATCACCCATAATGCATCTGCATATATATATATATATATATATATATATGTTTTTTCAATTGAGCACCAAACATAAAAGAAGGCTCATGTTAGAGCTCAACATACCGTTATCAAGCCTTCAGGGCAAGGCGAAACGCGTTGGGTTATTGACGAGAAGCAGGCAAAAATAAACTGTTGGTTTGAGCAAACAAACCTGAGTGAGCGCCTTCTTCATCCACCGACCTAGTGTCGCAATTGTAAAAATAGTTATCGACTGGTCCTGTCGACAAGAAGAAGGCACCGCACTAAATTGGGAGCGCCAGCGTCAAAGTGGACCAAAAACTGTGTGGATATATATATAGATATATATGTATATATATATATATGCTCCAACCTCCTCTTATGTCAAAAAAGGAAAAGCGCCACTCACGGGGCTTTGTTCCAGCAGATTTTTAATCTTTATGTAAACAGACGCGTTTTGGAAAAATGTCTTCTTCGGTGTTCTTTGCGCAACACGCTAAGAGGCGCCATTTTAAAGCATCTTGCAAAACACCATGGCAACTAAGCAGCCTGGCGAAAGACGCTACATAGCGAGCGCCATTTTTAAAAGGAGTAAACATCTGTAATTGCCCCAGTTTAACCCACGGTTAAAACACAATATAGATCAAGAGATATGAATTATAGCCTGATATTAACTCTCTCAATTCATACAGTGTTACTGTGATTAAATGACAAATTAATCTTGTCGTGCAACGGCATTTACAACCATTTGCAGCAGGTTGCAAGCATTACCCAATGTTCAATGTTTACATGTTTACTCATTTTAAAAATGGCGCGCGCTATGTAGCGTTTTCGCCGCGCCGCTTGTTGCCATGGTTTTTTGCATGATGCTTTAAAATGGCGCCTCTTAGCGTGTTGCGCAATCAACACCAAAGAAGGAATTTCTGAAACCCGTCTGTTTACATAAAGATTAAAACTCTGCTGGAACAAAGCCCGTAAGTGCAGCTTTTCCTTTTTTTACATAAGAGGAGGTTGGAGCCTTTATATTTACACGGAGCACTACCGTGATTCGAGACCCGTCCCCCGAGTGACTCGCGCTTAGTGCAACCTGAAGAGAGATATACATAAATATATATATATATATATATATATATTCACTGAAAAAACCATAGGTTATAGACCATATATAGTTAGGAATTAGCATTTACAAAACCTTGAAAATTCACTGAAAAAACCATAGGTTATAGACCATATATAGTTCGGAATTAGCATTTAAAAAACCTTTTTTTACTCACACAAAACCATTGAAATTCCATATATAGTTAGTTGCACTAACTATATATCGCGCACCCGCAATCCACTGCTGATGATGTCACATATTACATCATTCATGACATGGTCAGTGACATCACTGATGACATCACTGATGACATCTCAAATGACATCACTGATGACATCACTGATGACATCATCCAGTGACTGTGTGTTTCTGTAAAGTTTAAATATGTTTTACATATTGAAGAATGAGTAGATGTATAAGTGTCTGGACGAAGGATTTAGTAGGTGCATGACTGAATGTATGAGTGAGTGATTAAATGTGTCTCACTGAGTGCATGGGTTAGTGACTAAACTGTCTTAATTTGTGCATCATTATGTCTGTTGTTCTGTAAACTGCTGCATGTGTTGATCAGTAGCTATATGATTAACTATATGGGTTATTGATTGATTGTCCAAGTATTTGTATGGGAGACTGAGTGTGTGTGTGGCTGGCTGGGAGGTGTGTGACTCTCTGCAGATCAATGTGTACTTGTATCAATGATTGTATAAGAAAGTGAGTATGTGTTAGTATATGTTTGAAAATGTAAGGTGCTCTATGTTTAACTGTATAGACAAGAAAATGGAAGTGTGATTGATTCTTTACAGGACTGACTAGGTGTGTGAGTAACTCCATGGATGAGTGGCAGAGTGTGAGTGTCTGTATAGGTGTATGAGTGCATATGATAGTGTTGTAAAGATGAGTGATTGTATGTATGAATGATTGTATGGGTGAATGAGTGAATGTGTGTGTAGAGGTAGGAATCAGTGAGTGCGTATGTAGTAACTAGTATTGGTGTGTCAATGGTTTCAAAAATTATACTCTGTATTTAACACTGGGTGAAACAGAGGTTATATTAAAATGTGAGGAGATGCATTGTATTGTCACATGAATGATATCATCAGTGATGTGGTCATTGATGTCAAATGAGATGTCATCAGTGATGTCATCAGTGATGTCATTTGAGATGTCATCAGTGATGTCATCAGTGATGTCACTGACCATGTCATGAATGATGTAATATGTGACATCATCAGCAGTGGATTGCGGGTGCGCGATATATAGTTAGTGCAACTAACTATATATGGAATTTCAATGGTTTTGTGTGAGTAAAATAAGGTCTTTTAAATGCTAATTCCTAACTATATATGGTCTATAACCTATGGTTTTTTCAGTGAATTTTCAAGGTTTTGTAAATGCTAATTCCTAACTATATATGGTCTATAACCTATGGTTTTTTCAGTGAATTTCAATGGTTTTTTAATAGCAAATATCATAAGCTGTCGAATGTCAAGTACGTGGTAAGTGAAAACATTTTCGTGTTTATGCACACTGATCTGCTTTGAATGGTGCCCCCCCCCCTCATTTCTATTAGGAGTACTCTCTCTTTGCAGATAGTGAAAGGTAGTTAACGCAGGCCTTTGCCCCCGTTGTAATCCGTCGTGCCTGCTTCTCTCTCCATTTGATTGATTGTTATCCAAGTATTTACTGTTTTAGAATTAGTTCTCTTTGGTTCATTCTCTATTTACAAACAAACACAGAGTCGCAATACTCTGTTTAGTCTTTGCAGATAACGAAAAATCGTGTAAAAAAAAAGAAAAGGAATCGAGCAAAATCAGTAGGCCACTAATGGGATCTCTTTTTGACCTCGCTAAAATAGAAACATTAGGAACAACCCCTCATGACAAATACAAAACTAGTGAGATGAACTGAACTCCACACAATGATGGCTGCAAAACAGCTCGGCTCCGCCACCCACCCCGCCCAAAATAACGATAAAGAGCGGCTGCCATGATTGGTTGCGGAATGGCCACGACGGAGCTACGAAATGGTGGTGCTCTCATGCTAACCCCAGCTTCAGTCTGAAACATCCAGAAACACTGTAGACTACCAATTCGATCAGTTCCGGTAGCGCCCCAATGTAACCCGGTAGAGAAGAACTAGCCCTCCCCTCTTTGACTGATGGTTCTTGTTGCCTGTCCCTTCTGTTGTCATTTAACAGAACTATTTAGCCTGCTGAAAGGGGTTGTGTTCCGACCGCTGGTTGGTGGAGACATTTTGACTATATTCTGGACCTGCGTTGTCGCGTAATGCGTCATATGACGCGCCGCGTTAGCGCATCCGGAAGTCATCCGGGGCGCGACGCGCAGCGCGTAACGTAAGCATAACAAGTCATGTGACTTGTTAATAAAACTTTTCATTGGTTCATTTTACTTTTCCTATTCTAATGATGAAAGGCTTGGTCATATGACCTAAAAATTACGGTTTTCAATACTTCCGAACATTATTTTTTCTTAAATATATGTTATAATGTTCCAGGCTAATGTACTTTCCCGGAAAATTTACAACTGTCCTGCAAGTAAAATATATTCTTTTTTCGAGAAAAAGAGCGTTTCTTCGTCCCATGACGGAGCCGTTGAGCAAAAGAGGGTCGACCTGCTGTCTTAGTCGCCGATACGCCAGAATATCAGATTCTTATCGATCACTTTATGTTGCAGGAGTAGAAAACACAACAGCCCTTGACCATTTATCTTTACTGCGTTCCTGCGTATTATACCTTTTACCCTTCATGTAATTGGTCTGCTTTATTTCACTTGCGTTTTAATGATTCTAAAACAGTGACTATTATTAAAAACTTTACCAATGTATATACTATTACCATGTTTTCTTTTAAAAACCTTTATTGTGAAAATTTCATTATACAAATACGAGCCTATAACCACGTGGGCCGGCCACGGAGCAAACTGTAATCGTATATGATGAGTAGACATTTACACTGTAGAGGAACGTAACGGGCGGGCCATTAGGTTGCAAGAACTAAGGTGTCTAACAGTTGCGGAATCGGTGGACGTACATTTTATAATTAAAATACGACAGGGCCAGTTACAATAAAATTATCTAGATATACATTTGCGGGCAAGTACCATGGGTGACGTTAATTCGAACTTTCAATAGTACAGTAATCAATAACACATCAGAACTTAATATCAATAGGGATGTCGAAATATTCAATCAATTCTCGTCCCCGCCCGCCATGTGCTTCAAAACTGCATACGTATCTCGTGATTTCAAGGTTCTGCAACCAGTACACAACAAGGAGTTACGAGTCCCATTTATTCCGGCGCCATTTTGGGCGAGGACGGGCAGGTCCAGGATATAGTCAAAATGTCTCTACCAACCATCGACTATGATGATGTTCATATGCTGTATTTATTAGAGTAACACTCATCTGTCCACATGAAATTAATTTGCCACAATCTAAACATGTCATTTTAATCTTTCCAAAGTTCTTCTAAATATTTGGGACCGTTTCCCTTGCCTCTGAAGCTCTCAGTGCCACTTCTTTGATGAATGTACTAGCAGGTCAGGGGTTCTCCTCCAAATCTCTCTTTTATGCAGCACTATAATTAATTGGTGCCACCTCTCCATATGACGATTCATGGTATAGTTACCACAACTATATTTTTTTTCGGTTCCTCTGGAGAGTTCATCGTGGCAGATGAAGCGTGTAACGTACCGGGCATTTACCTTTTTTTGCATGTACAGGAAAGGAAAAAAAAATCGAGCGTCCGAGTTCTAAGGTGTCCCAGGGCCATTTTAGTGGACCAGGCCCAAATCCAAAGAACAGGCCGCCATTTTGAGAGTCCTCTTGCAGCCGCCTGTCGCTGTAGCATCAAGAGCAGCCGAAACTCAGCTGAATGGCAACTGAAACGGTAAAGGGGTGCCCCACTACAGCAGACGAGCCTCCACCTAGGAAGGCCCATTCACGCCGGCTCCCCCCCCCCCCCTTCGGGCACCCCACGCCGTTATTCGGAGCAGTATTGTAGGATGGCCACACCAGTGCGGCAACTTGCTAGACATCACCTCGGTGGTAACCGAATCTCAACGCCTTGTGGTGTCTTCTATTCAGAAAACATTGTTATGCTGCCTTCGACCTATTCGCCGCAAGTGCGCACACAACTCAACTGCATAGCTTGCTAGACACCACCTCGGTGCCATCCGGATCTTGGAATCTCAGCGCCTTTTGGTGTCTTCTCTTCAGAAAATATTGTTGCGCTGCCTTTGGCCCCATTCGCACATCAGTCCGCTACTGACGCCATCTCACAGGATAATGGGGCGCCCCACGCCGACTTTCAGCATTGTAGGATGACCACACCAGTACAGCAACTTGCTAGACATCACCTCGGTGCCATCCGGATCTTCGCATCTCAACGCCTAGTGGTATCTTCCATACAGAAAATATTGTTGCGCTGCCTTTGGCCCCATTCGCACATCGGTCCGCTACTGACACCATCTCACAGGCCAACAGGGCGCCCCACGCCGACTTTCAGCATTGTAGGATAGCCACACCAGTGCACCTTACTAGACACCACCTCGGTGCCATCCGGATCTTGGCATCTCAGCGCCTTGTGGTGTCTTCTATTCAGAAAATATTGTTGCGCTGCCTTTGGCCCCATTCGCACATCGGTCCGCTACTGACACCATCTCACAGGCCAACGGGGCGCCCCACGCCGACTTTCAACATTGTAGGATGGCCACACCAGTGCGGCAACTTGCTAGACACCACCTCGGTGCCATCCGGATCTTGGCATCTCAGCGCTTTGTGGTGTCTTCTAGTCAGAAAATATTGTTGCGCTGCCTTTGGCCCCATTCGCACATCGGTCCGCTACTGACGCCATCTCACAGGCCAACAGGGCGCCCCACGCCGACTTTTACCATTGTAGGATGGCCACACCAGTGCCACAACTTGCTAGACACCACCTCGGTGCCATCCGGATCTTGGCATCTCAGCGCCTTGTGGTGTCTTCTAGTCAGAAAATATTGTTGCGCTGCCTTTGGCCCCATTCGCACATCGGTCCGCTACTGATGCCATCTCACAGGCCAACGGGGCGCCCCACGCCGACTTTCAACATTGTAGGATGGCCACACCAGTGCCGCAACTTGCTAGACACCACCTCGGTGCCATCCGGATCTTGGCGCGTTGTGCTGCCTTCGGCCTATTCGCACATCGGTCCGCTACTGACGCGAACTCACAGGCCAACAGGGCGCCCCACGCCGACTTTCAGCATTGTAGGATGGCCACACCAGTGCTGCAACTTGCTGGACACCACCTCGGTGCCATCCGGATCTTGGCGCGTTGTGTTGCCTTCGGCCTATTCGCACATCGGTCCGCTACTGACGCCGCCTCACGTGCCAACGTATTTTCTCCGCATATTATACCCTATGCCGCATAACAGGTCATGTGACTTGTTTATAAAACTTTTCATTGGTTCATTTTACTTTTGGTTTCCTAATGATGGAAGGCTTGATTATATGACCTAAAAACAACACTTTTCATTGGATGAAAACTTTTTTTTTTCCCCAAACGATGAAAGCCCCACCTTGTTTCTGGATGTTTCAGACTGAAGCTGGCGTCAGCATGAAAGCACCACCATCTCGTGGCTCCGTCGTAGTCATTCCGCGAGCAATCATGGCAGCCGCTCCCCACCAGAAGCCTGCAGGAGTCGGGGCCCCCAAAACTTTTGATGAATGCTCAAGGCGGAGGGGACGCTTTCGAGAATGGGGTCCAAGACCTAGCAGACAAGCGTCCGATTTCCAAGGTGTCCCAGGGCCATTTCAGTGGACCAGGCCCAAAAAGGAAACAGCCTGCCGCCATTTTGAGAGTCCTGTGACAGCCGCCTATCGCTGCACCGCAAGAGTGGACGCAACTCAGCTGAATTGCGGCTTTTGACACAGTGGACCAAAAGCGGACAGAATGGCAACTGAAACGGTAAAGGGGCGCCCCACTACAACAGACGAGACTCCACCTGGAGAGGCCCGTTCACGCCGCCTCCCCCGGGGCGCCCCACGCCGTTATTCGGAGCAGCATTGTAGGATACCAAAACCAGTGCGGCAACTTACTGGACATCACCTTGGTGCCATCGTTCTGCTGCCTTGGAACTATTCGCACAACAGTTTGCTACTGATGACCCACCCCCCACGACGCCCCACGCCGGATTCCGAAATCAGTGAAATCTGGACGTTGTGCTGCGTTGGGACTATTCGCACAGCCGACCGCTACTTCGTTGTTTTTCCCTAAAAATGTTTATATGTTATTACTGTTTTTGTTTTCTTGTATATATTTATAAGTTATTAAAGTTTTATAATCTTACTACTTTGTTGGAGTGCTATATATTTTTAATGTGACACATAATTGTAAAAACTTTGATGTACAAAGAGTCATCCCTGGAATCTTCCGCTTCAGGCTCGGTCCCCTCCCCAATCACAATACAGGATGGTTTTCAGATAATAGGAACGCGTCTGCTGTGACGGATCTCATCGAGTGTGGGCCTTGATCTACTATAACTCCTTTGAAGAGGGGTGATTCTTTACAGCTGGGGCCATAAACTACATCTGCAGGGCTAGCTGATACCCTAGGACCGGCCTGGACAATCGGACACAGGGGAAAAGGAGTGTCAGAGGGTGCGGTAGTGAATAGGGCAAAAGGGAGGTGTCGGGCGGGCACAGGGTGTAATTCTCAGGGAAGAGCAGCGCAGATGGGGGGTGGTTTATTACCCATGCATAAGACAGAGAGCGGGGGTGACCACTGCCTGGGGGAGATGCTTGCGAGGGTGGGGAGCCATGCTAAGGATCGACAGCGTGCAGAGAGTGGGTCTGGTCAAGGCATCTAAAATGACTGCCGTGCACGACAAAAGTGTGGCATTTGAAAAAAGGCAAGATGGCGCAGACAATGTTTTTCAACACTTCCTGATTTCCTTCGAATCGAACGTTAACAGACGTTGGGGCATATTACCAAAGTTAAGCGATATTTATCCCTAACGATGCTTAGCAACGAATTTTTTACCGCTAAGCATCTTCAGAAATTATCGCAGATGAACCTTGCTATTATCAAGGTTTATCGCAAATACGATAAAAAATGACCGCAATGCATTAATATCGCTGAAAACTCAGCGATATTCATGCATTACCGAGCTAATGCTCTTAGCCATGTTATCCACCTCCCATTGGATGAAATGGCTAAGAACTGCTCATGGCAGGTGGTAGCTTTTGGAGATATTCGCGCTTATCGCGAATATTTCCAAAAGTTGGTAATAGGAGATAGCGATGTTAGCGACTGTTTCCAGTCGCTAACATCTTGGCATGCCCACTTTGCATGTCATTAGTGATAAATATCACTCACATGCAAAGTGGGGCCCAAGATGGTCGCTATCTCCTACTAGCCGTCGCTAACTGGTGTTAGCAACAGCTAGGTAATACAGAGATCATTTTATCTCCGCGAAGCGGAGCGCTGTTACAGATATATATCTTGTTTTTGAACGTTAATTTCTCAAAATCCACTGAAGCACATACATTGAGACCTAGCAAAGGCACATCGAGCTACCAGTCCCTACAATTTTGCCAAGTTTCGTGCAAATCCATTCAGCCGTTCGATTATTATTATTATTATTTTTTTTGCCCCGCGGGGCCCTTTTAAAACCTCCACATCAAACCTAAGAGGTCAAGGAGGATCTACTATGCCCCCTTATGGTCATTTGCCCCTTCGCTTTGGCCTCCTCTTGTCTCTCGATCCTACCGAGAGACAAGATGGCGGCCGCTACGGACTGTTTGCAATGTTTACAGACGCCGGAGAACCAATCAGCTTCGCAAACCTCCGTTACGCGAAGCGGAGTGCTGTTACAGATATATATCTTTTTTTGAACGTTAATTTCTCAAAATCCACTGGAGCACATATATTGAGACCTAGCAAAGGCACATCGGGCTACCAGTCCCTAATATTTTACCAAGTTTCGTGCAAATCCATTCAGCCGTTCGATTATTATTATTATATTTTTTTTTTGCCCCGCGGGGCCCTTTTAAAACCTCCACATCAAACCTAGGGGGTCAGCGAGGATCTACTATGCCCCCTTATGGTCATTTGCCCCTTCGCTTTGGCCTCCTCTTGTCTCTCGATCCTACCGAGAGACAAGATGACGGCCGCTACGGACTGTTTGGAATGTTCACAGACGCCGGAGAACCAATCAGCTTCGCTTCACAAAGCTCCGTACCGCGAAAAGTCCGCGAACCGGAGCGCTGCCCGGTCCGCTGTTACAGATATATATCTTTTTTTGAACGTTAATTTCTCAAAATCCACTGAAGCACATATATTGAGACCTAGCAAAGGCACATCGGGCTACCAGTCCCTACAATTTTGCCAAGTTTCGTGCAAATCCATTCAGCCGTTCGGGCTAAAAGTGAGGCCAACCGCCCTATGGAAAACTCAATGTTAAAAACACGTTTTGGGACCCCCCTTTTTTCTCGGTCCCCCCTTGACAAACCCCCCCCCCAAATTTTCAAGGGCTACTCAGAAACAAAATGTGCCATTTTCCTGAAAATTTCAGCCAATTCCGTCCACAAACGCCAAAGTTATTAGACATAGAATTTTCAAAAATCCCATAGAGAAAAAATCCTAACTATATATACCTACTGGCGACCGCCAGTAGGTAATATATATATATATATATGTATGTATACATACATATGTATGACTGCAAGCTTGCCCACCATTCCATTCCACTTGAAAGAAGGCAAGAGTAGACCCAAAATTCTGAATTAGTGATTTATTCAGAAATCATGTCGCCATGATGTGTTTCAGCTGGTCAACGGCCTTGATCACATGTCAGCGCCTTGGGGCGAAAGTTCTCTTTTTAAAGTGCAAGTGCAGATTTGTTGCAGCAATAGCTATAGTAAACATATTGCATTGTGTACCTCGTTGATGCTTAAATGCATAAATTATATACATAATATCTAAAAGCATAAAATACCAGGATTAAACAAAGTGCTATAAAAGTCACTTGGCTATAATCCATATTTGTTGTGATAAAATACATGTATAAATACATAAAGATCCCAAATGATCAGACATGTTCACATCCTTGCTATGAAGCTATGCCATTTTGTACTGCTATCTGTAAAGTGCCATATGTGCCTAATGTGTACCTCTCGAATTCCCCTATGTGCGAGTCCCCAATATCAAAATGTGCAAAATGTTGAATGCTAAAGAAAATTTGTGCAATACTAGTGCAAATTCATTGTGCAAATAGTAGTTAGCAGCCAAAACAGATAAGGGCATATGCCGCTTGCAAGTTTTAGATCCTATCCTTGTCGTGGTCAGAAAAAATGTGTAGAATGTACGAACACTGCATTCTCTTAGGCCTATGTTACAGGTGACTTACTAGGCTATACGGTTGATTCCCACAAATGAGGATATATAGTATGAAATATTATATAAAATCTTTTCAAGCTTATAAAACCCAATAAATAGGCTAAAATGGTGCTACACTTGAATATTTCTAACAATTCTAAGATCTTAAATACAATTCAAAGTAAACTACAGTTCATCGTAGGTTGCCACTCAATATTGTAAGGAGCAAACTGTTCTATTGTTTTGCTAAAGCATGGAAATGTGTGTCTCACACTAGTTTATGATCGTATTTCAGGGGAATATATAAGGGAAAAGTACTATTGCATTGGTAACAGTATTTGAATATAGTGGTTTCTAGTATGTTGTTAACTTGTAATTCGGATATACAGTAAATTTCATAGTTTATGTATTTCAATGGATGTTCAGAGATAAGTGTACATATCTCCGCTAGTATTCTATACCTCCTGGGTGCCACGTATCCAAATCGAGGATATACCTTGTTTCTAGGCGCCTAAGTTTGGCTTCTCTGTTGCCACCTCTTTTATCCGCTGGCACTGAGTCTAAAACAAAATACTTGAGATGTTTGAGCCTACTTTCATGTTTGTCCTTAAAGTGCCTGGCAACTGGATAGCTGGGGTCATTGTTTACAATGGCGCATGTATGTTGCAGTATTCTCTTGTGCACTTCCAGTTTAGTGCTGCCTATGAGGTACAGATTGCAGCTGCAGACTAGTGCATATACTGCAATTTCTGTTTTGCAGGGACAGATGTTGCTTAATTAGGCGGGTGTTATCGCTGAAGGCTGTTTTATAGGACTTGGTATCTATATCGAATTGGCAGGCCATACAGTTGGGGCATTTAAAGACTCCCAACCTGGATGTAAGCCACTTACTGGATTCTGCCACTTCTGGATTGCTTTTAACCAGGGCATTGCCCATTGATGCTATTTTTCTGAAGGTATCACAGGTTTTTTAGGGAGTGACCCTCCTGTTACTGGGTCCCCACGTAATATTGGCCAATTACGTCTTATAATTGCTCGAATCTGTCATTCCTGTCTTGAATACGCTAATATGAGCCATGTTGGTTCATTGGTTGTTGACTCTGTTGCCACCTTAGGTTTAGATCTGTATTATAGTAGATCCTGTCTGGCTCTGCATCTAGATTTGGATATTGCTGTATATGGTTCTTGATTCGTATTCGCATGGGCACTCAGTTCTGAGCCATTCCAAACGATAAAAAGGTCATCTATAAATCTTAAACAAACTATTGCTTTGTCTGTATAAATGCGGGCATATTGTTACATGAGGACCAGCTCCTCCCTCCATCCCATGAAGAGACAAGCATAGCTTTGGGAGAAGCTGGCCCCCATTACCACGCCTTGAATTTGTTGGTACATTTGATTTTTGTACATAAACAAATTATTCTCCAAACAGAATATAAGCAAATCGATTAACATTTGGTTGTGTTTCACAAATCTCATTGGTCTGTCGGACAAAAATTTTTCCACTGCTTTGATTCCATCATTGTTCCGTATGCAGGTATATAGTGTAGCTACTTCAAGTGCTATAAGGTGATAGACGTCCTGCCATTTGATGTTATCTATTTTTCTGATGAAGTCACTAGTGTTCTGTACATATGAGTTGAGTTTCTTTACGTGTTCTTGTAAAAATTAGTCAATGTAAATAGACATATTTTCTAGTGGTCCATCACAGGCCGAAAGGATGGGCCTCCCTGGAGGCTTGTTCATTGATTTGTGCACTTTGGGGACAAAGTATATTAGGGGGATTCTAGCGTTCTCCTTCTTTACATTTTTATATTCTTGTAAGTTGAGGAGGCCCAGACTTTTCCATGCCAGTAGTTTATTAAAAAAGCTATCCTGAGCTTGCTTGAACTTTTGCATGGAACTTTTGTAGTAGCAGTCTGTATCATTTAGATGTTTCGCTGCTTCCTCTGTGTAGTCTGTTACGGGCCATAACGCTACGTTACCCCCTTTGTCCGCATTCCGTACAACAACCTGCTTGTTTTTATTGAGTTTCTCTATCAGTTGTCCGTACTTTCGCTCTTGATTCATGATTTTACGTTTAGTCTTGTTGGTTTCCGTATGCAGATGTTTGATTTCTGCCACCGCATGTTCATTGAATAGGTCTAGAGAGTCCCGGGGCATGATGGGTATGAATTTTGATTTTTCCTTGAATATTGTCATTGGTTTGGCACACTTTTCGTACCTTAGAGACAGAAGGTCTTGGGTGCTAAGTACCAAATGTTCCCCCTGGGCCATGTTGGGATCTTCACCAATTATGCCTTCATCTCCCAAGTTATAGAGGTCTTTTAATGTACCTAGATCTGAAACTGTTACGTTCTGTTTTTCGACACCGATCATCATTGTGCTTTGAGTCTCCATTTAATCTGTTAGCCCCTGAGGTCTAGTCCTGAGTTTGTGGAATTATTTAAGTTTAAATTTTCTTACACATTTATACATGTCCACACAAGTGTTAGTGTAATCAAAGTTTGTCTCAGGGCAATATGATAGTCCCAGTGATAGCAGTTGCTGTTCTGCTGCATCTAGGTTAATATCCGTTAAGTTGATGATGGTATTGTCTGTATTGTCTGTATTTCTGTTTATGGGTGAGGTGAACATGGTTCTACTTTCATCTCCATTACACCCGTCCTCTCACTGGTTTTTGATTGCCACTGCTGGCTCCTTTTTCTGGCTGCCTGCCTTCGCTGTCACCTGCCCTCTGTACTTCATTTTCTTGCCGGTTTGGCAGTATGCGCCCTAAGAGTTTCTCTTTGGCTTCTTCTTAAATAATCTAGTTCTTCCCCCAACAATGGTTTTATAGTTCCCAAAGATGGCCTCCCCCCTCTGATTTCCACTTCTGATTCACTCTCAATGGCCAAGCTAAGGTCAGACGCTGAGATTGAGATTGCGCCACCCTGCTCCTCATTACATTCTTGTGAATACCTGTTACCCCTTGACGTTGTATTCCTAAAAGCATCACATTTCTATGTGAACATGAAAATTTGTCCTTTGGCTTGATCGTCTTTATCCCTTTGAAATTTGTATATTTTCCTTTGTTTGATCTTATCCTCTTCTTTATTGAGACTTGTCATTATCTCTTCATGGAGTTTTTTCCTCTGTTGTGGCTCTCCCTGCAGTTCTATCTCTTCAGTAAGGGCATCGATTTTACCTTGAAGCTCGACCCGACCTCCTCCGCATATTTCACCAGAATATGGATGAGTCTGCAGGAGGAGTCGAGGTTGCACTCTGCACACTCTGCCATCATGCGGGGGTTGGGAGTCTCGTAACTAGGGGCTAACCTGATCTGCAGCCCACTCGGTATCCTGCCGACATCCAAATATTTTTGGAGCTATTATGCCTTCCACCATTTGGCTGTCTCCTGTCGCATATATTTTTCTAAGATGTGGTAATTTCCTTTAAGGCCTAAAACTCCTGCTGTTGTTTCTGTGGCTCTGTGCTCTTTGGGCTGCTGTCCTTGTGGAGGATTGTCCGAGAACATTTCCTCCGCTGCTGACTCGCGGTCTCTGAGTGCTGCGGTTGACATGGTGATTGCTGGTTTCCAATAAATTGAGTGCTTATGCTGTCAACCCTCAAAGGATATCCTGGGGGCAGAAGACATAAGCATATACCTCCCCACATGTGTCACGATAATTACACCATTCATGTTACCATTGTGTCGTCTGGTGACTCCAACGGTGGTCTCTAACGCTGCAAGGCTCATCCAAGCTTCGCTGTCGTGTCCGAGAACTGCTTCTTCTGTAGTAACACCTGCAGCTGGTTCCGCGTTGTCTTCCCGTACACTCAGGGGGCTGCCGTGGATTCCCGACACAGAATTATTTGCAAGTACTTCTGGGTTCAACTGCAACACTGATGCTCCCTGCCGGAACTGGCAATGCTGGAGGAACTGCCACCAACCACGGAGCCAACTTTAGGAGAGGGAGTCCACAAATCCGGAGGAGGTCAATCCGGTAAATATGATTGCAAGCTTGCCCACCATTCCATTCCACTTGAAGGAAGGCAAGAGTAGACACAAAATTCTAAATTAGAGAATTTATTCAGCAATCATCATGTTTCCATGACGCGTTTCGGCCAGTCAACGACCTTCATCACTCTAGATCTGCTCACCTCAAATGTCTGTTTTTCTATCAAAGTTTTTAAGCATAGGATTAGCACAGTGCCATCCACGCCGAGATAGAAAACGACAAGCCAACCTTCTTTTTTGCATAATTTATGCGTCACTCTATGCCTGAAAGGGTATTGTTTTTACTTATACTGGGTGCTCTCTTGTGTCTGGACAAAGCTATACCTCTCTGAAGAGCTCTAATTAGAGCCAAACACTGTGTCAGGGGTTGCTTTTACTCATTTCAGGTTGGCTTGAGTTGGTATTTTACCAATTTAAAGCGGTAATACTGTGCCTGGAGTGATAAATGGCTTTTGTCATTTTACAGCTCGGCAAGGACAGCATTGTGCTAATCCTATGCTTAAAGACTTTGATAGAAAAACAGACATTTGAGGTGAGCAGATCTAGAGCGTCACTGGTGTTGAGAGTGCTCTAACAGGAGCTGTTTTCCACCTAAACTGGAGAACTACTCAGAGTTCTCTGCTTCTTTTTTGCATGTATATATTTATTCACTGAAAAAACCATAGGTTTCACACCAGTTATAGTTAGGAATTAGCATTTAAAAAAACTATTAAAGTCACTGAAAAAAACATAGGTTTCACACCAGTTATAATTAGCTGGAAATCTTACTCGCATAAAACCATTGAAATTCCCACGTTATAGTTAGTTGTACTCACTATAACTTGCGCGTGCAATGCACTGCTGATGACGTCACATATTACATCACTCATGACATGGTCAGTGACATCACTCATGACATCACTTATAACACCATCCAGTGAATCTGTGTATTTTTTAAAAATAATTATGTGTTATATATGTATATGTAAAAGTTGATGGAAGAATAAATGTTTAAATAAGTGTCTAAAGGGATGTTTTTTTAAAAATAAAATTGATTGGTTAACTGGCTTATTAAGTGTATCTTAGTGAATACATATATTAGTGAGTAGTGTTTAAATATTTAAATATATGTATTAGTGTTTCACTTTATGTATAAGTGGCTGCATGGTTTGGTGAGTAGCTACATGTGTATGTATATGGGTTAGAAGTTTTTTTGTTTTAGTATCTGTTTGAGTGTCTGTATGGTTTGGTGGGGGTATTACTTAGAACATAGATGCATGAATGACTGACTCTCTGTTTGTATGTGTTTTGAAAACAGCATATGTGCAGGACTGTATGGGTGGACGAGTGTGTATATGTGTGTGTTAGTGAGTGAATGACTGTGTCACTAGTGTGATTATTTATTTATTTATTTATTTATTTGTGTATTTTATAAAGTGCGCAGCGGCCCCAACGGGGCATCCCGGCGCTAAAAAAGGCTCTGACGACAGGGGGGCACAGGAGGGAAAACCAAACTAGGAGGAAAAGAGGAGGGTTTTCAGGGATTTACGAAATACAGGTTCCGCTTGGCAGGAGCGAAGGGCTAGCGGAAGCTGGTTCCAGTGCTGAGTGGCACAGACCGCAAAGGTTTTTCCACCTGCGTGGGAACGTTTAAATCGGGGGGTTTCCAAGAGTAGTAAGGAGTTGGAGCGTAGTGACCTGGATTTGACGTATGGACGTAAGGTGGTTTTCAAATGGGCCGACCCAGTGCCTTTAGATGCACGGAAGGCCAGCGTCATTGCCTTAAAGACGCATCTTTTCGCAATGGGTAGCCAATGAAGTTTACGGAGATGTGGAGAGATATGGTGTCTGGCGGGGATTCTCTCCACCAGCCAAGCCGCAGCATTTTGGACCGTCTGTAGTTTGTGACACAGGCCGACTGTGATGCCAAGGAAAAGGGCATTGGCATAATCAAGATGGGAAATGATTAATGCCTGGATCACAGTCTTACGGCAGTCCACCGGCAGATAGTTAATGAGCCGTTTGATAGTTCTAATTTTGGCGAAGCAAGAGGCTGCTACTGTTTGTACCTGGGTGTTGAAACTGAGATGGTTGTCCCAGCGTACTCCTAGGTTTCTCACCGAGTCTTTGGGCGTGGGGGCTTGGCACAGGTCTATGGGCCACCACAGACTGGAGTCAAGGGGAGATGGAGATTTAAAAAACAGGATCTCCGTTTTGCCTGCGTTGAGACGGAGGGAGTTGGCATCCATCCAGTTAGAAATGTCTCTAAGGCAGGATTTCAATGGCTCAAAGGCAGAGGCAGAAGGGGTGTCGAACGTAAAAAGTAGCTGAATGTCGTCAGCATAGGATATGGACTTAATCCCAGTCTGAGCAATCAGCTTAGCCAAGGGGGTAAAATAAACATTAAACAAAAGCGGACTAAGGGAAGAACCCTGTGGGACTCCCCATCTGAGCGGTCTGGCGGTGGAAGTGAAGGGAGGGGTGAAAACTTGCTGTGTGCGGTCGGACAGGTAGGAAGACAGCCACTTCAGGACAGAGCCACCCAGCCCTAAATCCTCCAACCTTCTCAGCAGGATCTTGTGGGAGACGGTGTCAAATGCTGCTGAAAGATCCAGCAGCAATAACACCGCCCTCGACCCTCGGTCAAGCGTCCACCTCACAGAGTCGGCCATTTCGATAAGGGCCGACTCCGTGCTGTGGCCCGACCTAAAGCCGTGCTGGGAGTCATGGAGAAGCCCATTGGACTCGATGAAAGTCGCCAGTTGAGAGTGGACCAGTTTTTCCAAGATCTTAGCTGGGGCAGGCAGAAGGAAAATGGGCCTGTAGTTGCTGGGAAGGTCAGGGTCAAGGCTGGGCTTCTTCAAAATGGGGACTAAGGAGGCATTTTTCCATTTGGAAGGGAAACTTCCTGTTCTGAGGGAGTCATTCCAGATGAGATTAAGATAGGGGTTAAGTAAGGGTGCCAATTTTTTGTATTCCTTGGCAGGCCAGGGATCGTTAGGGGAACCTGATTTGCATTTAAACAGCTCTGTCATAGAATCGGCTTCCGATATTACTGCGAATTCGCACAGGGAGGATGGTGGCGGTATGGGAGGGATGGATCGCTCGTCACCTCCCTCTCTGTTAGGGGGGGGGAAGGATGAGTGAATGATCTCAATTTTGTCCTAAAGAAATTGGGAGAGTTTGTTACATAGCGCCTGTGAGGCAGGTTGGGATCGGATCAACGAAGTAGGATCTGTGAAGGATCTCACAATGTTGAAGATCTCCCTGGCGCCATTACTAGCAAGTTTAATTCTGGAGGCCAGAAAGTCCCGTTTGTGCTTCTCTATCATTCTCCGATATTCTTTAAGGGCAGCTTTATAGGAGGTTTTGCTGTCCGGAGAATAATTCTGTCTCCAGTGGCGCTCAAGAGATTTACAGGAAGCCATTTTCTGCCGAAGTTCATCGGAATACCAGGGGGCTGATGGGTTTTATGGGGGCCAGGACATCTAAGGCCTGACCAATCCAGGTGTCCAGATAGTTGATAGCTAGGTCAGGGTCAGATGACGGACATGGTTGGGTATTATTGAGGTGTTTCTGGAGCGCATCCAGGGTGATGCGGCTCCAGTTTCTGCCTGAGTTTTTAGGGTTGATAGTGGGTCTGATGGAGCAGGGGATATCAATCTCAAATGGGATAAAGAAGTGGTCCGACCAGGTTACCGGCACAGGAGGTGCCGCACGGATGGAGGGGAGATTGGAACAAATTAGGTCAAGAATGTGACCCGCTTTGTTTGTAGGTAGGGTTATTAGTTGGGCTAGATTGCAGGCCGCAAGCGTGGAAATAAAATGACTGCTATGCGGGCAGGATTCGTTGTCAACGTGGAGATTGAAATCTCCTAAAGCAGTAAAGTTGGCGTACCGAGTGCTAAACTGGATAATATAGTCCATCAAAGCCGGTAAGTATGATAGATTGGAATGAGGGGGACGATAGATGAGTATTCCTGAGCAGGAGGAGGTGGGAGAAGTTTGGATGCTAAAAGACAAACCTTCTATACAGTCGATTTGGTCGAATGGGGGGAAGGTAGCTGTCCAAGTAGATTTATAGATTAGAGCAACGCCACCTCCTGATTTACCGGTGGGTCTATTAGCGCAGCTGATACTGTAGCCCTCTGGTAAGGCAAGGGAAATGGCGGGGTTTGTAGTGTCGTTCAGCCACGTTTCCGTTAGGAAAAGCAGATCCCAGTTGTTGTCTCGGAGGGACTGCCAGATGTCAAAGGCATGTTTGGTCAGCGACCTGCAATTAATAAGCGCCGATCTGAGGGTTAAGGAGGGGTAAGCCTCAGGAGTAGAAGTCGGGATAGGAACGAAGTTTGGGCGGGTTGTAGGAGCTGCGGGTAAGAAGGAGAAGTGGCATACTGTGCAGATATAATGACAGGCCTGGGTGTCCAGGAGAGAGCAAAGGTGGGCCGCGCAAGGGGGAGGTCTTAAAGACAGCAGGTCGCTCCGAGTGTGTGCTGCGATGTTGTGGCTAGTAGGTTGGACAGGGGGACCGGCCCCGGTCGCGTCCTGATCGCGGACGAGCGCAGACAAGCTTGCCCACTGCGCTCGTCCGCTGCGCTTCCGGTCCAGGCACATTTTTATTGTGGGAGGGCGAAGGGGGGGCGTGGCCTCAGGGTGGGCGTGTCCCGGTGAAGGCGTGGGGAATGGCGCTGGAAAGCTCGGCGATTTGCCCTTCCAAGCGCTCGTTTTTGCACTAAAACGGGGTGCCAGCAGCAGCAGTGGTGAAATAAAGTGAGTGCAAGATCAATTTAAAATTGCAAGTATAACAGTTTTAAAAACACAAGAAATACGATTTAGCTTGTGGCTCCCGGCTGTGCCTCAGGAGATGGTCAGAATCTATTCAGCGCGCTAGTAATTCAGCGCGCCTTTATTGACACGGGCGGGGGGCGTGGCCTCTGGGTGGGCGTGTCCCGGTCAAGGCGTGGGGAATGGCGCTGGAAAGCTTGGCGATTTCGCCCTTCCAAGCGCTCGTTTTTGCACTAAAACGGGGTGCCAGCAGCAGCAGTGGTGAAATAAAGTGAGTGCAAGATCAATTTAAAATTGCAAGTATAACAGTTTTAAAAACACAAGAAATACGATTTAGCTTGTGGCTTCCGGCTGTGCCTCAGGAGATGGTCAGAATCTATTCAGCGCGCTAGTAATTCAGCGCGCCTTTATTGACACGGGCGGGGGGCTTGGCCTCTGGGTGGGCGTGTCCCGGTCAAGGCGTGGGGAATGGCGCTGGAAAGCTCGGCGATTTCGCCCTTCCAAGCGCTCGTTTTTGCACTAAAACGGGGTGCCAGCAGCAGCAGTGGTGAAATAAAGTGAGTGCAAGATCAATTTAAAATTGCAAGTATAACAGTTTTAAAAACACAAGAAATACGATTTAGCTTGTGGCTCCCGGCTGTGCCTCAGGAGATGGTCAGAATCTATTCAGCGCGCTAGTAATTCAGCGCGCCTTTATTGACATGGGCGGGGGGCGTGGCCTCTGGGTGGGCGTGTCCCGGTCAAGGCGTGGGGAATGGCGCTGGAAAGCTCGGCGATTTCGCCCTTCCAAGCGCTCGTTTTTGCACTAAAACGGGGTGCCAGCAGCAGCAGTGGTGAAATAAAGTGAGTGCAAGATCAATTTAAAATTGCAAGTATAACAGTTTTAAAAACACAAGAAATACGATTTAGCTTGTGGCTCCCGGCTGTGCCTCAGGGGATGGTCAGAATCTATTCAGCGCGCTAGTAATTCAGCGCGCCGTTATTGACACGGGCGGGGGGCGTGGCCTCTGGGTGGGCGTGTCCCGGTCAAGGCGCGGGGAATGGCGCTGGAAAGCTCGGCGATTTCGCCCTTCCAAGCGCTCGTTTTTGCACCAAAACGGGGTGCCAGCAGCAGCAGTGGTGAAATAAAGTGAGTGCAAGATCAATTTAAAATTGCAAGTATAACAGTTTTAAAAACACAAGAAATACGATTTAGCTTGTGGCTCCCGGCTGTGCCTCAGGAGATGGTCAAAATCTATTATCAGTAACTACATATGTTTTAATCTAGTATATGTGAATATTAATGTACATAAGTGAGTATATGTGAGAGTAAGAGATTGTAAGAGTTCCTGTTTAAATAAGTATGTTTTTCTATAAGTGATTGTTTAAGAGAGTGGTAGTGTAAGTGGTAGTGTATGTATAGCTATATATGCAAATAAATGGATGTTCAATAGTTTACTTTCATGTGTGAGTATGTGTGAGAGTAACTTTTGGATGACTGCGGTGTGTAACAGGATGTATAAGTGTATCACTACATATGATGAGTGAGTATATGTATAAGTGACTATATAGAACTGTTGGTGAATGAGTGGATGTGTATATAGATGGTGGAATTACTGAATTGGTTGTTGTAACTGGTATGGGTATCTCCATTTTTTTGAACATTTTTGTTTCTTTTTTTGAATACGTATTTCAAGGGTTACATTACAGTGAAAGGAGGTCTGTCACTCTGTCACAAGGATGGTGTCATCAGTGATGTCATGAGTGATGTCACTGACCATGTCATGAGTGATGTAATATGTGACGTCATCAGCAGTGCATTGCACGCGCAAGTTATAGTGAGTCCAACTAACTATAATGTGGGAATTTCAATGATTTTATGCGAGTAAAATTTCCAGCTAACTATAACTGGTGTGAAACCTATGTTTTTTTCAGTGAATTTAATAGGTTTTTTAAATGCTAATTCCTAACTATAACTGGTGTGAAACCTATGGTTTTTTCAGTGAATTTCATCGTTTTTTTAAAAGCAAATCTCTATAGGTATGAAATGTAATATTTTTATAATGAATTTTATATTGTATTAGTATGTAATACTATATTTTTGATGTTTATTTATATTTTGTTGATTTTTTTTTGCCTTGGAGCGCTCCCGGGGCGCGTACCGATGCGCTCACCGGTAAGCGCAGTGTTACGGCGCGCCCCGGTGCGCGTACCGGGGAGCGTCCTGTTAGCGCCCTTGCCGCGAACGAAAACATCATCGTGACGTATCGCGTATCCGCGATGCCTTGCGTCATAAGACACGTATCGTGTAGCCGCGAGATGTGTCTTATGACGCACCGCGTAAGCGCACCCGGAAGCGCCCGAGCGTATACAATTGCGCAACGTAAGCGCCCCGACGCGCTTACGCTACGAGCCCCGGGACGCGCCCCAGGACGCGTAGCGTAAGCGCGTCAAGCCATGTGACTTTAAAATAACACTTTTCATTGATTCAGAACATTTTTTTTTCCAAATATTGAGAAACCCACCCATTTCTCTCACTATTGCTTTGTACTTGGAGAGAGCAAGAGGTGTTCTGTGCATTATCTGCTTCTCAAAGTTTCCTGATCTACAGCAATGGCTGCAAGGGAGTCATCCAGCAGTGATTCTGATGTTTTTTTTGCCTGAGGACCCTCCTCACCACAAAACAAAGGACCACTTCATTTGGACATTTTTTGACATCCCTGAAGGAAAAAAAAAAGGTTAATGCTGCTAAGGTAACCTGCAAGATATGTGGCAGTATTTTATCCAGAGGCAATCCTAATAAGAAATATAGCTTTGGAAATGCCAATTTAATTAGGCATGTCCAGAGAATACACCCAAATAACTAAGCCAGGGAGAGTGTGAGGGACCTGGCACGGAATTTACCAAGAGACGGCAGCAGCACCTCCACTGGTGGAGCAACACCTTCAGGAACACCACGTGGAAGAATGGTCCCTAACGTGCAGCCGGTGTTTGCAGGCATAACATTTCTATGCGTGGACTGTGATGAACTGCTCTGTTATGGGGAGCAGAGCGTTGAACTCATTGCTATAAAGAGACAGGAACACCGCTGCCCTCCCCGTCCCTAATTTTTCACAATTTTTTGCTCCTGTTGAGCAGTTTTGGAATCCCTGTTTTTGTTTTTCCCCTGAAAAAAATCCCCAAAAAATATAAAATCGTTTTAAAAAAGTATAAAAAAAATATAAAACAACAAAAAGAAAAAAAAAAGTTATTTTCAGAACTACCTCCAATTTATAAAAAAATGCTACATTTTTTAAAAACTCTGTCATTCTTTTTTCTCCATGGTACGCTCCCCGGTACGCTCCCCGGTGCGCGTACCGGACGCTCCCCCGCGAAAATCGAAAAAAAAAAAATCTTTTTTTTTTGCCCGGCGGTGCCCTTTTATGGCCCCCACATCAAACCTATGGGGTCAGGGTGGTCTACCCTACCTCCTTTTAGTCATTTCCCCCTTTTTTTTGCCACTTCTTGTGTCTCGATCCTACCGAGACACAAGATGGCGGCCGCTCCGGACTGTTTGGAATGTTGACAAGACACCCGCGAGCCAATCAGCTTTCCACTCGCGAACTCGCGTAGCGCGCTGGAGCGCGCCCCGGTGCGCGTACCGGGGCGCGCCTATAGATATATATATTTTTTTAACCTAAATTACTCTAAATCCACTGGAGCACATATCTTGAGACATAGCAAAGGCACATCGGGCTACCAGTCTCTACAATTTTGCCAAGTTTGGTGGAAATCCATTCATCCGTTCAGGCTAAAAGTAAGTCCAACCGCCCTATGTAAATTAACATGGGGAAAACACATTTTGGGACCTCCCTTTTATCTCGGCCTCCGCTTGACGAATCCCCCCGAAACATTCGGGGAAGGAGCAGAGCGGAGCGGGCCATCTTCTTTGAGAAATTCGCGAAGATTCGTCTACCGGCGCCAAAGTTATTCCCAATAGAATGTTGCGGATTTCCTATGGAAACTAGGTCCTTACTATAACTACCTACTGGCGCCTGCCAGTAGGTAATATATATATATATAAAACTGTGTGACTAATTTGACTAGATATGGATGTGTAAATTTTAGGTGAATCAAGTCTAACATGTTGAAATGTGCGATTGGCCACTGGGCCAATATGTTTAGTTCAGTTTACATTTAGTTTAACTAATTTAATTTGATTTGTTTATTTTCTCTCATTTAATTAATCTGATAATACTGGTTAATTAAAACTACAACAAAATGTAAAATGCAATCCAGTAGCACACAATTAATAGAGACTATGCAAATATGGTTACATGAAATATATTTAATTTTCCCCTTGTTATAAAAACGACATCATGTAATGGTGACACAAATGAGTCTTTCTTCCATATAATTTGTAGTCCACACAGGCCCTGTAGTTCGAACTTTGGGATGTGGTCCTATGTCTATGTTCACTGATCCCCTGGTGCACTTTAAAATGGAGATTGAATTGTTTGCTTGGTTGGCTATCGAAAAAGACCGCTAGGTCGAAACGCGTCGCCAATAAACGACTTACACACGGACCCTGGAGTGCGAGTCTTTTGTGTTTCCTAAAAACTAGGATTGGGAACCT
Source organism: Lissotriton helveticus (assembly GCF_964261635.1). NCBI lineage: Eukaryota > Metazoa > Chordata > Amphibia > Caudata > Salamandridae > Lissotriton > Lissotriton helveticus. Next base: position 1,525,418,441 of record NC_136065.1, read on the forward strand.
CTTCCGACATATATATATATATATATATATATATATATATATATATATATATGGATGTATGACGTTACAACGCATACTTTTACCACACCTACCATTACCACGCAATTTTTACAACGCAGGATCCATTACAACGAAGTACCATTACCACGCATGTATTTACAACGCATATACCTTTACAACGCATACAATTACAACGTAAGTATTGGTAAGTATATAATATTTTTTTAAATTTAATTTAATTAAAATTAATATAATGTAATTTAATTTAATTTTATTTTATTTAATTTAATTTAATCAATTTAATTTAATTTACTTTAAATTTAATTATATTTCATTTTTAATGTAATTTAATTTAATTTAATTAATTTAATTTAATCAATTTAATTTAATTTAATTTAAATGTAATTATATTTAATTTTTACCCTAATCCCTTTTACCCAAAAACCCAAAACTGACCCTGAACCCTAAAAATACCCCTTTACCCAAAAACCCAAAACTGACCCTGAACCCTAAAAATACCCCTTTACCCAAAAACCCAAAACTGACCCTTAACCCCAAAAATACCCTTTTACCCAAAAAACCAAATACCCCTTTACCCAAAAACCCAAAACTGACCCTTAACCCCAAAAATACCCTTTTACCCAAAAAACCCAAAACTGACCCTGAACCCTAAAAATACCCCTTTACCAAAAAACCCAAAACTGACCCTGAACCCTAAAAATACCCCTTTACCCAAAAACCCAAAACTGACCCTGAACCCTAAAAATATCCCTTAACCCAAACACTGAAAACTGACCCTGAACCCTAAAAATACCCCTTTACCCAAAAACCCAAAACTGACCCTGAACCCTAAAAATACCCCTTTACCCAAAAACTGAAAACTGACCCTGAACCCTAAAAATACCCCTTTACCCAAAAACTGAAAACTGACCCTGAACCCTAAAAATACCCCTTTACCCAAAAACTGAAAACTGACCCTGAACCCTAAAAATACCCCTTTACCCAAAAACTGAAATATTGACCCTGAACCCTAAAAATACCCCTTTACCCAAAAACTGAAAACTGACCCTGAACCCTAAAAATACCCCTTTACCCAAAAACTGAAAACTGACCCTAAACCCTAAAAATACCCCTTTACCCAAAAACTGAAAACTGACCCTAAACCCTAAAAATACCCCTTTACCCAAAAACTGAAAACTGACCCTGAACCCTAAAAATACCCCTTTACCAAAAAACCCAAAACTGACCCTGAACCCTAAAAATACCCCTTTACCCAAAAACCCAAATAATATTTTTAATAAAATAATATATTTACCAATACTTACGTTGTAATGGTATGCGTTGTAAAAGTACCTGCGTTGTAAATACATGCGTGGTAATGGTATGCGTTGTAATGGATCCTGCGTTGTAAACAATGCGTGGTAATGGTAGGTCGTTGTAAAAGTTGCGTTGTAAAGGTTGTATACCATATATATATATATATATATCAAAAAGAAGGCTCCTCACTACTCCAAAGAACCGAAGGGACACAACAGGGGACCAGGCAAAGAAACTTTATTTCTGCACAGACGGCATGACGCGTTTCGACGTTATGTCTTTATCAAATGCCTGTAAACTGCGCACTGTCACCGCTGCTTTTCAAGTTAACCATCTCGCTCCCATTGGTGGGAGCCCAGCGAAGGTAATTGGTGAGCGCCATATCGCAGTCCCCATCGGCGAACCACTACTCCCAGAAGGCACCATCTCGGCCCTCAGGTAAGCGTCTCTTTTGGCCTTCTTTAAAACTCTTGGTGAGTGCTGGCGTTGTCTGAACAAGCATGTATGGTGCAGTTCAAATAGTTTTCACAGTGTCTTTGCAGTTAGAGTTCTTCCCCCTGGCCCCCATCGATGTCTCACCGCATGACTCCAGGATGTTGTAGCATCGGGGGCTAACTTCAGTGAGCTCGTCCCTCTTTGAAGTCACAGACTGCTGCTCGCAGCGAAATATCCACGGTTCCTGGTTGCGGGGGCTAAAGCTGTCCAATACCTTGGTTGCCACTTGGAGACTGCACAGATGCACAGCCTGTTCCCTTGAAGCTTTTCGCCACAAACGATACGGGTCCCTCCAACACGCCCAGGGATGGCGTGTAAAGTATCAAAAAGAAGGCTCCTCACTACTCCAAAGAACCCAAGGGACACAACAGGGGACCAGGCAAAGAAACTTTATTTCTGCACAGACGGCATGACGCGTTTCGACGTTATGTCTTTATCAAATGCCTGTAAACTGCGCACTGTCACCGCTGCTTTTCAAGTTAACCATCTCACTCCCATTGGCGGGAGCCCAGCGAAGGTAACTGGTGAGCGCCATATCGCAGTCCCCATCAGCGAACCACTACTCCCAGAAGGCACCATCTCGGCCCTCAGGTAAGCGTCTCTTTTGGCCTTCTTTAAAACTCTTGGTGAGTGCTGGCGTTGTCTGAACAAGCATGTATGGTGCAGTTCAAATAGTTTTCACAGTGTCTTTGCAGTTAGAGTTCTTCCCCCTGGCCCCCATCGACGTCTCACCGCATGACTCCAGGATGTTGTAGCATCGGGGGCTAACTTCAGTGAGCTCGTCCCTCTGTGAAGTCACAGACAGCTGCTCGCAGCGAAATATCCACGGTTCCTGGCTGCGGGGGCTAAAGCTGTCCAATACCTTGGTTGCCACTTGCAGACTGCACAGATGCACAGCCTGTTCCCTTGAAGCTTTTCGCCACAAACGAGACGGGTCCCTCCAACACGCCCAGGGATGGCGTGTAAAGTATCAAAAAGAAGGCTCCTCACTACTCCAAAGAACCGAAGGGACACAACAGGGGACCAGGCAAAGAAACTTTATTTCTGCACAGACGTCATGACGCGTTTCGACGTTATGTCTTTATCAAATGCCTGTAAACTGCGCACTGTCACCGCTGCTTTTCAAGTTAACCATCTCGCTCTCATTGGCGGGAGCCCAGCGAAGGTAATTGGTGAGCGCCATATTGCAGTCCCCATCGGCGAACCACTACTCCCAGAAGGCACCATCTCGGCCCTCAGGTAAGCGTCTCTTTTGGCCTTCTTTAAAACTCTTGGTGAGTGCTGGTGTTGTCTGAACAAGCGTGTATGGTGCAGTTCAAATAGTTTTCACAGTGTCTTTGCAGTTAGAGTTCTTCCCCCTGGCCCCCATCGACGTCTCACCGCATGACTCCAGGATGTTGTATGATCGGGGGCTAACTTCAGTGAGCTCGTCCCTCTGTGAAGTCACAGACTGCTGCTCGCAGCAAAATATCCACGGTTCCTGGCTGCGGGGGCTAAAGCTGTCCAATACCTTGTTTGCCACTAGGAGACTTTTTGTTTATGTTATCCAATGTTGTGATCACATGTTTTGTTTATTTAACCAATAGTAAACTCACACAACTTAACTCGTGACCAAGGGAAGGCTTTCCCGAAACGCGTCGAGTTGCTACTTTGTTGCCGATGGTTTTTGTCAAATAAACCACTTTTGATCCAATGGAAGTGTTTGTGCATTCATACTATCCTTGAGGATCAAGGAATCTGTGGTGTGATTTGTTTCTTGAAAATAAGGATTCGCCATCCAGCACGAACCGCTGTCATTTGGTGGAGGGGTCATGGCACCTTTCGGCATTTGCTGAATCTGGTTGATATATATTAATATATATGTGACCAAGAGCCCGTGTGCTCGAAACGCGTCTGTTTTTTGTGCCCAATAAAGAAATTCTAAATCGTACCTGGCTGGTGTGGCTTGTCGTCCCTTCGTTCAGCGGGAGGATCGAGTGGATTTACCTGAGCGGTGGAGCCCGCTCAAGAGACAAGCCCCGGCCCGTTTGGAAGGGTGGAGAGTTGCGCTGTGTTTTGGAAGTGACGTTGAGTCAGGAAATCTCCGCCCGCCGGCTGCCCGAAGACTTCGCCTGTAAAGATCTTCCCCAGCGCGATCCAAGCCTGAGGTCGAGTTTCCCTACACCTACACTGAGAGCCAACAAGCTGACAAGCGGGGTGAGTGGAGGCCAACAGCGAAATCAGCAGCCAGGGCTCGCACGGCAACTGTTGCCAGTAGCGCAACTAGGTACGAATACGGCCAGGCGGCCGTGTTGCATTCTGGGCAATGGAGTTTCTAAAGGGGCGGGAGGCCTCGGCGGAAAATGTTTTCAAAAAAAAGAAAGCACCTGATGGAACCGAAAGGGGCGGATCTGGTGACACAGCCCCGGCGAGTGCAACATCATAGAAACAGAAAGGGAATCAACTAGAGAGACTACGAAAAAAGGAACTCAGCCTGTGGTGGGAGGTGACATCTCTGACAAACTACATTGAGATGGACCACGTACCCAGAGGCTTGAGGATCTTTATCGTGCCCACGCTGAATAAACCCAAACCAGAGGTCCTGAAAGCATGGCACGAGAACACCAACGCCTGCTCAAAAACAATGATGCAGATCCTAGTCAAGAATGCATGGGAAGAACATGATGAGTTATTAAAGGAGATACAACTACTTCTTGACGACCTAGCAAATGATACTGACCAAACTGAGGTGACAAAGACTCTGTCTATGGTGGATGACAAAATAAAAAGATTTGAGAAGGACATTATGGCCAGGAAACAGCGAAAGTTCGAACGTGACGAGCCCGACTACATATCTGGAAGGATCTTAACTTTTGCTAAGAAATTTGATAAACCACGTTCCTCACTGTTAAGAGACAAGGCATTGGGAATGGCTGACAGAGACAGGCGACAATCAGGAACAAGTTTAAGTTCTGATGCAAGTTCACTGGATGGCAATGTACAACTAAGCTCAGATATAACGTTTTTTTCCGACGAAATGCGCCTCATGTTAGAGGCCAACGAGCAATCAATCAGAGGGAGAACACGAAACCAAGGCCGAGGAGGAAGGGGAAAAGCAAAAGGCGAAGAGAGCTGCGATGGAAAACCAAGCAATTCTGGAGTGGGAAACAAAAACCAGATGCCGAAAGCCAAATAATGGATGTACAAGACAAAGAGCTAACGGTAATGAATCTATCCAATAGACAGTTATCTGTACATGAAGAAAAGGTCCTACAACTTGGGTTAACTTTTTGTCCAGACTCACAGTTTGACTATACACAGACACGTATAGACATGTACATGTTCGCCAGAAAACTCAAGCTACACAAAATACATTCAAATAAAAAACCCGTTCATCAGATCCATGACACAGCTGATGTGTCACCCGAACTTGAAAATGAGTTACAGGCTGTCCTAGAGCATCTACATGAGGAGGGAGGAGTAGATCCAACACAAACACAGACACAAACACCTGACACTACAACTCCTATGACTGACACCCAACCTCACACCACTGTGACTCCTTTCAAACCCAGATCCAGATATAGACCACAACTACCCAGAGATAACATTGATCTTTTCCACGATTTGGTCGTTAGCGACATGCTCAAACTTTTACACAAACCTCCTACTGAGCAGAACATAACACCAGAAATGAGGGAAGCTCTAACAAACTTGAGGAATGATGACTCAATCATTATTAAGCCCTCTGATAAAGGGGGAAACGTAGTCCTATGGGACAGAAAATTGTATGTCAAAGAAGCAATGAGACAACTGTCAGATGTTGCATGTTATGTTAGAGTTGATCACACCTATCTAGCTAAACTACAGAATAGAGTACACCAATACATCCATGAGTGGAACAATAACAAACTGTTGAACTGGGATGAGACCAAGTTCCTAATTAATGAAAATCCTACAACGCCCACTTTTTATCTACTTCCTAAAGTACACAAAAACCCAACAGCACCCCCAGGAAGGCCCATTGTGTCCTCTATCAATAGCCTTATGGAGAATGTGTCTCACTATGTAGATTATTTTTTTTTAAACTATGTGAAAGAACTAACATCTCATATAGAGGACACCAAAGACTTTCTTCAGAAAGTGGAAAACATTAATTGGGAGCCCCACTTCTGGTTGGTATCCCTAGATGTTGAAAGCCTTTAAACATCAATAAGACACAGGGATGGTTTGAAGGCATGCAAGTACTTTTTGCAGACAAGAAGTAGACACTTGGAAGCCCATTCTAGAATGCTTTTACAAATGATAGAGCTCTGTCTTGAGGAAAATGTATTTCTATTTGATGGCACTCTGTATAAACAGATACAGGGCACGTCGATGGGCACCTGCTTTGCCCTCAGCTATGCCAATCTACTGGTAGGCTGGTGGGAGGAGCAGGTGCTCAGGGACGATACCCTTGAACAATGGACTAGTAAGGTGAACATCTGGCTTCGTTTTATTGATGATATTTTCTTTGTTTTGGAGGGAAGCGAGAAGGAACTAGTCAAGTTTGTTAATGTACTTAATTTGAACTGTTTGAACTTAAAGTTCACAATGAGGCACAGTCAGAACACCCTAGACTTCCTAGACATAAGACTAGAAATTGTTGAAAATCAGATTGAGACTGAAATCTTCAGGAAAGAAACAGCCGGGAACTCAATACTCCATTCAACAAGCTGTCACCCCCCCAGCTTTAGATGGGCAATACCCTTTGGCGAGTTTCTACGCGCCAAGAGGAATTGCAGTTCCCAGAAATCCTTTGAAAAGCATAAAAAAGCAATGCGTGAGAGGTTTGCTGTGAGGGGCTATCATCGCAACATGCTCCAGAAAGGAGAGGCGAGAGTTTCCCAAATTGACCGGAAAGATGCCCTATTTCGAATACCCAAGAGTAAACAGAATCCATCTAGTGCCCCCATAAGACTCATCACTACGTACAATACCCAATCCCCCGAGTTCAGCAGGATTGTAAGGAAGAGATGGAATATCCTTTTACAGGATAAAACATTAAAGGAGAGACTAGGCCAACACCCATCGATAACTTACAGGAAAGGCAAATCCATTAAAGATCTAATTGTACAGAGCCACATGGAAAAGAAAAAGTCATGGCTGGAAGCAAAGGGAGGTTTCCAGAAATGTGGAAAATGTAAGGCCTGCAGGTACAGTACTAATGTGAAGGAGGTTGTACTCAGTAGGGTAAACAAGAAATGGAAGATCAACAAAAAAATCCTCTGTACCACAGACTTTGTAGTCTATGTAGTAACATGCCCCTGTGGAAAATGGTACATTGGGTCTACAACCTTTCCTGTAAAAAAGAGAATCCTGGAACACTGGCGTGCTATCACCAACAAGGATTTTTCCTACAGCACAGCCAAGCACTTCCATACCCACCATGGAGGGGACTGGACAAAGGCAAGATTTTTTGCCCTTGACTCAATTCCCAAACATGTGAGAGGGGGAGACAGAGTAACAGCACTACATAGAGCAGAGTCCAAGTTCATCCTACAGGCAGGCAGTATTGTTCCTATGGGGATGAACATTGATGAGGAAATGTACGTACATTTGTGATTATATTTTCTGACCAAAAGCCTCCTTACCCGTCTTTAGAAACTCTGAATCCATGATTATGTGATTTTAACTTTATATTTTTCACTGTATATATAAATTGGTGTTTTTGTGTGTAAATGCAAGCAAATTGATGACCTGGAGGACCTAGACTATTATTTATGATTGGTAAATTGAGACTAGACTGTATTTTCTATAAATGTTCAGCCACTATGGCTATTTATGAATAGTAATAATAACCGCTCTTTTTTTTTTCCTTATCTTTATCTTTTTTAGAAACTTGGCTGTGAATGGAGCACAAATGTATTTCACGGATAGAAGATATTGTTACGAGCACAAAGCAATCCACTAAACTATATACATTAGAGATATGAGCACGGATCTATATCGAATCTTAATATAGATACCACATTTCAATATTGATTTCCCTTCGGTAAAACGAGTAGAAGGGGTGATACTCTGTAGGTAAAGAGTACATTATTTTCGAAGGCCTTAGAGTTTACAACCACTAGTCTCTTTAGTCTCTGCTTTCAAATGTGACACTCTCAGAGTACTGACCGTAGAAAAGAATTAGGATATATAAGGATATGGGAGTAGTGGCTAGCTAATAGCATGCAAGACGGGTTCGTCATGGGTACTATACCTGACCGGATCAGAGCTCTCTCTCCCTCCTTTCTTATTTCTTACTATTTTTTCTCATCTAATAATTCTTTTTGTTCTACTACTCAGCATCTACTGTCTGTCACTTATGAATCCTTTCCCTCACCAGTCGGACATTGTCTCCTCCATGTTTTTTAAGTTCCTTTGAACGCAGTATGGAATTGGGGTACTATACCCTTCATTGTCTTCAAATGTAAAAATTAACGTAATTTGCTGCTTTATACCACACACCTTGGAAATGTGCCTTACACTGTTTTAACACAATGTTCCTTTTACATTAATTTATTTTTGTAATGGCACATTTGGGAACTCTGTGTGGCGTTAAACACAGAGTCTCTCTTCCCTTGTTATTATTTTGCTCACTATATTGCTTGCAAAATGTCCGTGGTGGTCATGTGACCAAGAGCCCGTGTGCTCGAAACGCGTCTGTTTTTGTGCCCAATAAAGAAATTCTAAATCGTACCTGGCTGGTGTGGCTTGTCGTCCCTTCGTTCAGCGGGAGGATCGAGTGGATATATATATATATTTATATTTATATAATACATCATTAACACATAACTCCAAATCTGGTGGGAGGAGCAGGTGGCCTGAGCAGATGTGAAAGCGGATTGGACCAATAAGGTCGTGAGTTGGGCTAGATATATAGACGATCTTTTTATTGTCTATAGAGGCACGGAAGAATCAGCCAGGGCATACATAAATATCCTCAATGAACACAATTTGAACCTCAAACTTACAGGGGAAATCAGCCAGATATCGGTGAATTTCCTGGACCTGAAGGTTTTCCATGCGGATGGCAGACTGTGCACTTCTTTGCACAGAAAACCAACCGCAGGGAACTCTATTTTACACTCGAAAAGCTGCCACCCAGAAAAGACCGTTGGGAGTATACCATATGGCGAGCTTTTGAGGATGAAGAGAAATTGTACAAGGGCGTGTGATTTTCAGGTTGCAGCTAAGGAGTGCATAAAAAGGTTTGAGGCGAGAGGGTACAGCTAGGCCACTTTAGAGGAAGCAAAATTAAAAGTGCATAGGATTCAGCGGAAAGATCTGATAGTGTCAGGAAAACAGAGTATTATTAAGAACAAAGAGAAAAAATGTAAAGGTGACACCTTGATGATGATAACCAATTACTCAAGTGACGCCATGAATATCAGGCGGATTTTTGGGCGAAATTGGTATATTTTAAAATCAGATCCAGTGATAGGTAAGGATTTACCTAGGGCGCCACTCATCACTTACAGAAAAGCAATATCCGTACTTACTAGTCTGGTACAGAGCCACTGCGAGAAGGAGAGTAGGGTGTCTCCGTTTGGGAAGCTTGCAGGCTTTTATCCATGCCTTAAATGTAAGGCCTGCAAACATAGCCATAAAGTGTTAAAGTATCAGATACCAGGCGTTGAAGAACCTATGAAGATCAAAAGCCTGATGAACTGCAACACAAGCCACAGGTATACTGTTTGGTGTGTCCGTGTGGCTTGTGATACATAGGAAGCACAATTCACACCACGAAAATCAGAATTTTGGAACATCTCAGGGCCATACAGAATAAAGACCCCTCATATCCAGTGGCAAGGCACTTTGAGATTTTCCATAATAGCAACAGAGATCTTTTGTGTTTTTTCTGTATGGACCAGGTAGTACAGGATGTCAGAGGAGGGAACAGACTGCAACAGTTGTGCAGATTAGAATCACGGCACATCATCGAGAATCAGACCAAAAGGCCTGGTGGCCTGAAGAGTGGTGAGGAAATGGCCGTACATCTGTAATGTTCTCCATATCTGGTCTCTATCTGCTATCCAGTAGTATGTTAATATAGCCAATGCACATGATGTATAATAATACATGAGCAGAGAGATTTTTCTTTAGTAGGATTATTCTTTAGCAAATTTTGTAGCCCATGTGTTATAAAAAGCTCATCCAGGGCGTTATGTTTTGTGAGTAATATATACTCATTGGTCAAATGTTCAACAGTAGAATTTGCTGTGTTTGAATGCTTACGTTATAGCATGTTACTTTGCATGTTTAACAATGGCTGACACCTTGGCGAAGGTAGCTGGGTGTCCTTTGTTTGTTTTATTGTTTATGTTGCATGTCACATACTTTATAAACCTGCCTCAATTCGGCGCCAAACACTATTGAAAAAGGCAGCAAGCCGAAACGCGTCTTGAGATGCATATGTAACCCAAATAAAATCTAGGGTTTACACGTTCCTGCGAGTGCTTTGCCTCTAATTTTGGATGCGAGTGAGCCTGGGACTTTGAATCTGCGCGGTGTCTGCCACTGCGCTCGTAGCACCCAGCCGTGAGTGAAGGGGGTAATGGCGGACAGCGGAGCACAATATATATATATATATATATATATATTTTTTTTTTTTTATATATATATATATATATATATTTATATATATTTATATATATATATATATTTGAAAAATCATAAACACATAAATAAAAATCTTTGAAAACACAGGTACTGACCACAGCGTGCTATAGGTTCAATTAGTGCAATTTTATTCCGTGAGGATCGGCATGACGCGTTTCGGCCATGTTGCCACGACCTTGACCCCCATATATATATTATTTCTTGGCGGTCGCCAGTAGATAGTTATAGTTAGGACCTAGTTTCCATAGGAAAAGCCTTTCTTCTTTTCCCAATAACTTTGGGGCCGGTTGACGAATCATCCCGACATTTTCAAAACGAGTGGGGTGCTCCGGTCAGCTCCTAACTTGAAAGTTTCAGGGTGATTTGGCAAGCGAGGGTCCTAAAACATGTTTTCACCAAGTTTATTTTTTCTTTTCTTTTTTAGTGAGTCTATGTGTGTCTTTTTTTAAACTTTATTAAGTCTTTAAACCAAAACATTATGGCAATACATGGTCAAAAAATTAAACATATGATTGATATAGAAATAATATGCAATGCAACAAAAAATAAATACAAAATCACACCAAAGCAAAGAAGGTACATCAGGAGCTGTGTAAAAAAAAAAAAGAAAGAAAAGGTGAACCACGGCTCGACATTACTCTTAACCAATCCAGGCGGAGATCGGAGACCAAATTCTCCGGCCAATTTCCTGTCTTTTACGCCCTTTGACTCTATATACAGCAGACTCCATATTGTACATTGCTAGCAAGCGGGCCCTCCAGTTACAGAATGTAGGAGAGTCCGGACTAATCCAATTTAAAGTAATACTTGCTCTAAAAATAGACATTGCAATGAACAGGAAGCCTTGCTCAAATTTACTACGAAGAGGGTCTTTTTGAGATTGATTATAACCTAAGATCACCAAAGCTGGTGTGAGAATTAAGGCTTTACCAGTGATTTTAGCCAGAAATCGCTCAACATCTTCTATATACTTCTCTAATTTAGAGCAAGGAAAAAACATATGCATTGTGTCCGCAGCCTGGACACCGCACCTACTGCATGAGTTCCCTCAGTGGGTAGACCTTTTAGCAACTTTAGATGGCGTATAATACAAGTCAAAAGCAGACATAAAAAATTGAGATCGCAAACCACCGGTAATTAACATCTGATCAGCCAACCCCAAGGGAACACCCAAGTCCATCCCTTCTTGGGTGAATTTTCTATCCCATTTATCATTCTGATCCGTTAAATCATCCGGCAGCTCGGAAATGAGAGTCTGATATAAGGCCCCAATCCTAGATCTCCTCTCCACGAGCCCCACTAGTGGAATGCTTTTGAACATATCTGCTCTACTTGTCACATGCTGCGTCAAATAACTCCTAAGTTGTAAATATTTTAAAAAATGGCTTGTGGGAAGACCAAACTTGATTTGAAGGTCGGAAAATGAGACAAGTTGACCCCCCATGAAAAGATCCCCCAAAACCTTAATCCCCAAAGTGCCCCAAACAAAATTGATTGCGTCGTGAAAAATAGTGGGCAAAAGGCCGCTTGAAGTAAAAGGGGTATACACATTAACATGTGAGATTCCAAATCGTCTGCGGATTTTTTTCCAAACAGAAAAGGCCGAGTATATAACCTTAAATCTAACTTTCTTGAAGTAGCTTGGTTTGATGTTACTAACCAAGCGATTACACGCAGTCTCTTCAAGAAGTAACTCGAAGATTGAGGGTCTTAAGTGTTCTGGCACCAAAGTCTTCTCAGCAGATATCAATGGACCCATATGCTGTAATAGTGCAGCCCAGTGATACAGGAGCAAGGAGGGCATGCCCCAACCACCCCTTAGTCTAGGGAGTATCATCCACTTCATCGCCCTTCGTGCTTTGTGGTACCCCCACAGGAAGCTAGAACAGACCTTTTCGGCACTAAAAATGCAGTGTGTTGGAAATTCAATGCGGATAGAACGGAATAAGTATAAAAGTTTCGGTAATATAGTCATTGTGATTACGTTCAAATGCCCGTGGAGTGAGAGATGAAGGTGATCCAGTCTCTCCAGTGAGTGATTAACCTCTTTGACAATTGGTGACACATTGATTTTGGGTATCTCCTCCACCTTTGCCGTGATCTTAACTCCGAGATAGGTGGCAACCGAAGTTATTGGCACTCCCAGAGGTTTTAAAAAATATGAGTGAATTTTTTGGCTTTTATCAGCATTAGGTCGATAACCAGAGACAGCACCGAATCGTTCAGCTAGATCGGAAATTGCTGGAAGAGCCGAGCATGCCTCTGTCGTGAAGATGGCAACGTCATCCCCGTACGCCAGTACTTTATAGGCTACGCCATTGACTGATGCTGCCTTAATCATTAAGCTGTTGTCTAGTTTGCTCAACAAAGGATCGATATAAATCAAAAATAAAAGCAAGGAGCAGGGGCATCCCTGATGGGAGCCTCTGCTGACGGATAGAAGAGATGAATCTTGACCTGAGATACGGACTGAAGCTACTGGAGAGACATATCAAGTTTGTATGGACCGGTTGCCATAAGAAACCCCAGGAGATCCTGTCGAACGCCTTTTCGGCGTCCAACAGGATCATGGCCAGGGGTTGTTTGGAAGCCTTTATATGATCGGTGGTGTCGCGGCCGGATATAAAGCCATGTTCAACTCTGTCTCATCTTCCTGCTTCCACACCCTCCGCCTCCTTCGTAAGACCTTCAAATGGATCCCCCTCGAACACCGAAAGACAGTCACTCACGCCCTGGTCACCAGCAGACTCGACTACGGCAACGCACTCTACGCCGGAATAAACAAAAACCTCATCCGCAAGCTACAGAACATCCAGAACGCCGCCGCAAGACTGGTCCTCAACCTGCCAAAACACTGCCACATCTCCCAGCACCTGCGCACACTCCACTGGCTCCCCGTCGAGGCGAGAATCACCTTTAAGATGCTCACCCACGCACACAAGGCCCTCCACGGCACCGGACCAGCATACCTGAACAGTCGACTCAAATTCCACGCACCCCAAAGGACCCTACGATCAGCCCAGCTTTCCTACGCTGTGGTCCCCCGCACCAGAAAGACCAGATCGGGAGGCCGCTCCTTCTCCTTCCTCGCGGCCAAAGCATGAAACGCCCTTCCGCTCCACCTCAGACAGACAACATCGCTCCCCATCTTCGCAAGAAACCTCAAAACCTGGCTCTTCGACAGACCCCCTCCTTGATGGAATGGAACCTGCACACCCCCAACCCCCCCCACCCCTAGCGCCTTGAGACCCTTACGGGTGAGTAGTCGCGCTTTAACAAACTCCTGATTGATTGATTGATGTTGGCGATTCGAAACTAGGGAAGCTGTCACCTTGCCTAATCTAAGTGCAATGATTTTAGCATAGATTTTGCAATCCGCACAAATTAATTAAATCGGGCGGTAGGATGAAGGACTAAGCTCTGGTTTATCCTTCTTCTTAAAAATAACAATTGTGGTCTTGCGCCAGGAGTCTGTCCCTTCTGGGCTAGTGTGAATAAGGTTTCTAGCTCCTCTAGTAGAATATGCCTGAATGTGCGATAAAATTCTAAAGGTAACAGGTCGGGGCCTGTGTTTTCACCAAGTTAATTCCTATAGGAAACTTAAGACATGGCTACAGCCCGAACTGCTGAACTGAATTACTCTAAATTTGGCAAAAAGGTAACCCTTGGTTCAGAAAGAGACCTTTTTGTTAAATGATGTAAATCCGTTCAGTAGTTCCTGCGAAATTAAAAAAAATGAGGTCAAAAAATGAATTTCACATAGGAAACTTTAGACACGGCTACAGCTGGAACTGCTGAACGGAATTACACCAAATTTGGCAAAAAGGTAGTGCTTGCTTCGGACAGCATCCTTTTTTTAAACGGTGTTAATCCATTCAGTAGTTGCTGTGAAAATCAAAAAATAAAAATTTTGATATTTAGAGGCACGGTGGACCCAATCACCCTCCCGATCACGAGCTTTATTTTAATTGGCTGTCAACACTCCAAACCAGGAAGTGTTGGCAGCCATCTTGTGCCTCTGTAACCGAGGCACAAAAACACAGAGAATCAAACGCAAAAAACAAGAAAAGGAGGCAGGGTAGAAACACCTTGACCCCATAGGCCTGCTCAGGGGTCCCACAAGGACCCCCAGGGTAAAATAAGCATTAAAAAGAAAAATAATCGACGAGATTCACGCACCCAGCAAGAATTATGGCCAAAAATAAAAAAACAAGCCCGCGCTTCGTTATTATTTACCCCCCGGGTGGGCCAAGTCCCGGGGGCATTGGAGAAATGTAATTGCAGGTGCCCAGGGCGACCCCCACAGCCCCGGGGACCGCCACCCCATGGGGCTTTCCATAAATATTTGTTGACATTAAGCTGGACTTTGACCATGTGCCCAGCTGGGCTTCTGAATAGAAATACAGATAGGTTTTCTGGGAGAGTGATGTAACACAGATGCTGCTTCTCCTCTGCTCAGAAGTCCCTGAAGTGTCATGCTCAGGCTTGCAGGGTCTGAAAGCTGGTGCCCCTCTCCTATCGGTTCTTCGAGACCCCTTTGAAGTGTGCACAATATATTCTGCTTTAACAATGGCCAGAAATAAAACTGTTACTTGTGCAATGCGCGTTCACGGATCTTCATCAGATGACTGTTTCGGTCCAAATACGTAAGCCCTCCGGTCTGGAATGTGATGCCAAACCGCCTGCATAGGAAAAATACCAGGCCTTTCTGAAAGAAATCAGATCCTGCGCGTAGAAGACATTTATAGTAATTCATTCTGAAAAGATAAACTTCTGGGGCATTTTCTAAAGCATTTATTTAGAAGAGTTAGTAACATTCCTTTGTGTAACTTGTCTTTCTGCACAGGTGCAGCTGAAAATGTACACCCCTTACCAACCATCCTCCTACCAGGCCTACCCCACTCCACAACCCATTAGTGGGGGGAGGGTACATCCCAAAGTAGAGGAAGGAGCTATGTATATGCAAATTTTACAAGGAAACAACCACTTTTCGTTAGATGCATTTATTAACCCTTAGTACCACTGACGAGGTGTTGAGGCGCTTTTGCTTAGTGTTCAGATATAGGAGAGCAAAAGACGCCGTTAATCTGCTGCATTTTGCAATGAAGTGTGTCTTTAATAACTCACTGGACATTGCGCATGCTTTTATAAGCGAGGGACACATTTATGTACAGCGCACACTGCAATTTGGGTGGCATCTAAGCGCGTAGCTGCGTGTCTGGATTGGGTGCTCATAAAGGGCGCCAGTTACCAAAGCTCTGAATCCAAAAGTCACCACTATAATGTGGTCTTCTCACACTGACCCTCGCAGGTGCATCAAACCTTCTCAGGTGAGAGGAAAATTGAGGCTTTGTGCCCATTCATTAATGGGCCTACCCGCTGAGACGGTCAACTGGTGGTGCAGAATTTAATTTGTGTCGAATTTATTTGATTTGGCTTTTGTGGATAAAGGTAAGGGAAGGGGCTTTACAAGTGCTAATAAGATAAGCACAAAACAAATTAGCATTATTGTTGCAGGTCACATATTCACTCATTAGTCATGTTGCCTTAAACCCACATACTTAAAATATAGCTAATATCTTACAACACCACTTGTTAAGGAGAGGAGACAGCCTCTATTTAGGTTCAAATCATTTGAATTAATTATCCTATTTTCGCTATCAGAGGCCAGTCTTCAGAAT
Source organism: Lissotriton helveticus (assembly GCF_964261635.1). Lineage (NCBI taxonomy): Eukaryota > Metazoa > Chordata > Amphibia > Caudata > Salamandridae > Lissotriton > Lissotriton helveticus. The sequence goes on from NC_136065.1 coordinate 1,525,434,559, forward strand.
TTAAAGTGCAACTCTTTCAGTTGCATGCTATGTATTGCATTATTTATGAATGGGATGCAAGCATTTTTCATTGCTTTCTTTTACAAGCCTCAATTAACAGTTCTAAAGAAGACATCAACCTTCCTTGCATGTTTGCATCTCCTGACTGGTTTTGTTTCGAGGAATGAGGTCACAGCACTAAACGCTGCCGCCGCATCCTCTCCCCCACTCGGAAAACACTCTTTTGAAATGCAAATCCACTCACGCCTGCTGGCTTCAGGCCAGGGTTTGTGTCAGATCCACGACATGTTCTAGTAATGATTAGGCCTGGGTGGTAAATTTCATTCCTCTCGCGGAATTTGTGGAATTTGGGTAATTTCGCCTTCTGCGGAAAACGCGAAATTGCCAAAAAAAATCAACTTTCCGCGGCTTCACGGAATTTTTTGCTTGTTCGCGTTCTCAAAATGCGTGTTCGCAAGATATTTCTGCCCGAGCACGCAAACAGCGATCGCCAACAGGAAAAAAGCATCACGAACAAGCAATTCCGTGTGTTCGTGGCATTTCTGCATGTTCGCGGAGATTTCTTACAGTTTTGCAGAACTGTGCGTAGCGTGACTACGAAAATTCCACCCACCCCTAGTAATGATCTAGGCTGGTTAAATAGAGGGGCAGCCCCGGACCAGAAAGCACAACTCCTTCCCAGGGCTGCAGAGATGGGCGGCTTCACGTACAGGCACTCGAGCTCCGCGCTGGGTGCGTTGCTCCCGCCAGGTCCACGCGCAGAGGGAGATCTGACGCTCCACATATGAGAGGACCACCGTAGCCATCTGAATGAGGACTAGGCAGTGTTTTTGTATACATCTCCTTTTTTTTTATCCAAGGCACTTTTTGATCGAGGTCGAAAGTGATAAGAACTGCTCTTTTCACCCTTGAGCGCTGATCGGAGGTAGGAATTAATTTATACTCGGGTGCATGCATGCTGACTTGGTGAACTCCCAAATACAAAGTCTTGACTCACACAAAGGTGTGTGTGGGAAGAGGTGTGTTTGGAGAGGGGGGTGTTGCAAAGCACATTGACTTGCACTGAAGTTAAACAAGAATATATACACAATGCGGGGGATTGGAGGGAAGCACTTTAATTTGGACTAAAGTAATACAAACATGAAAACATAGAGGGGTAAAACTCCGATCAATGAATATCCTGTGAGACTCGGGTCACCTCCGCGTGCACACATTCGTGCAAGGAAGCACATGCAACCGAGGACTCGCACACAAAAAGCACTTTAATGCAGAGGCTAAGCCTACATAGGCAAGGATACACACTCAGAAGGAGAGGGACAAGAGGAAAACAGCACTTCAACATGGGTGCTGCAAGTGTGCCTGGAAAGCAGCACTTTCACATGGATAATGCAAAGCTTCTAAACTGACTAGGAAAAAAAAACATGAAACAAAATACCCGGACAATACGCCATGCTTAACCGCACGTCCACCCCACGCAGTCGCAGCCAGAGGGTTGCTGAGGGAATGCCTGGGTCTGAACACTGCTAACCATGTGCTGCATCAAAAATCCAACACAGAAGGTGCCCGACTACGAACACGCATACCCCTTCCCGTTCATATATATATATATATATATTTTTTAAATGGGGGAGATTAGTGGTCAATCTCTTATCTTGGAGCCGGTATCTGGGTCTTTTTTTTATCACATTCCAATACTTCATCAAGGTATTTCAAATTTTGAATCTTTCCTTCGAATAATTTAAAATTAATCGTGGCATATCCTCATCCCGGACTCTCTCCTTATTCTTGTTTTTATCAGTGCTTGAGCTCTTGTTTTCAGTCTTGCTTTGGCTTCTCCTCGTATAACGTCACTATGTCTACATTCCCTTTTTAAGAAACACGCCTTTGTTTCCGAGAACTTTTTCTCCATTTCTTTTGGCTCTGAGCAATTCCGCTTCATCCATATGAACTCTCCGTACGGGATACTCTGTTTCAAGGACTGTGGATGGAAGCTGGTTCCGTGGAGAAGACTGTTAGGGGCTGTTTTTTTGCAAAAGATTGTTGTATGTAATTTATAGGATTTTATATACACTTTAGTGTCCAAAAATTCAAACTCCCTTGATTGTATGTTGAAAGTAAACCTGAGGCCAACATCATTTTGATGAAGCACTGCTATGTATTCCACAAGTTTCTCATTTGGCCCCTTCCACAAAAGGAAGCGGTCATCAATGAAACACAGCCAGAGTGCCACGTCTGCAGTGTATGGGTCATTTTCCTCTCTCCAAGATATGTGTTTCTCCCACAAACCCATGGTGAGATTAGCATAGCTTGGAGAGATGGAAACTCCCATCGCAGTGCCACATTTTCGGGAGTAGATCTGCTTATTAAACAAAAACAGATTGTTACTTAAGCACAGTTCAATCATTTCCAACAACATATTTGGATGCTGTAACTCTCCAATCGGCCACTTTTTTTTAAAAATATGCGATAGGTGACAGTCCAATGTTATGGTCAATCGAAGTACACAACGCATATATTTTGACACAGAGGCTGATTGGAGAGTTACAGCATATGAACATGTTGTTGGAAATGATTGAACTGTGCTTAAGTAACAATGTGTTTTTGTTTAATAAACAGATCTATTCCGAAAAATGTGGCACTGTGATGCCCCTTAGATTAAGAATATACATAACACCTTCGTATGAATCACCCAACCCACTGATGTTGGCGGAGTGGTCTGAGAATTCGGCCAAAAGTTCAAAAGTGTTGCTCAGCATTCTAGTAAAATATGCCTGGAAAGATCGTGAGACCATCATGGAAGAGATTGCAACAATGGAGGCAGAATTTGCAACAAGCCCACAACAAGGTATTATAACTACCTTTATGGATGGTCTGAAACCCAGACTTAAACAACACAAGGAAGATATTAAAATCCGCAAACAACACAAACCTCACCAGGACTGCGTTGATTACAATTGTGGCCGCATATTAACCTACAGTCACAAGTATGTTCATCTATATGCCAACAACACCACTATCCAGGCAACCGATCCAGCAAGAAGCGAGACAACTATACTCTCAGCAGTGGAAGCAAGTGACTCAGACAGTGATTTATCCATAACAATTACCAGCTCCATATCTGAAAGAGTAATCCCTTCCAAACAGATCACTATTTTAGACGTATACCGGCACCTTCACATGGGCCGGCAAATTCCAAGAACAATAGCACAACTAACCAATCATGGGAGAGGACGGGGACAACAAGCCAGAGGAAGATGAAGAGGAAGAGGGAGGGGAGGAGTATACAAGAAGGAAACGAAGAAAACATAAAGCACAGAAACGCCAAAACAAAGGAGCACATGGAAAATGCGGCAAGCACATGACCAGTCAATAATGGATATAAACATGGTAAACAGACCATTATAAATCTATCAGAACGCTCCCTCTCCTTTCTTGACAAAAAAACGTTATGCTTAGGCTCAACATTCTGCCCAACCAAAGTATTTAACTACTCCGACACCCGAGTAGACCTCTTTAAATTTTTGAAGAAACTCAAACTCAACAAATGGCACAGTCTCAAGTATCCTAAAGTTGGTATGGAGTTTACCCTAAGTAACACCTTGACTAAACCCACAAATCTCACTATAGGGGATGTTGAAGCACTGTTAGCCATGCACGATCTTCGTGAAGTATCTGAATCCACCAACATATCCGCCATGGAAAGTATTAACATGGATTTTCCCACAGATTTAGCAGCTTCCACCTCATTCAAACCCCACTCTGACCTTTATCCCATGTTACCCCAGTGATGACATTGATACATTTAATGACATGGTGGTACAAAACCTTCTGAAGCTCTAAAGACAAAGTTGGAGAAAGGTGTCCTTTAACAACACTTTGACCCAAAAAGAAAAAGCTAATAATAAATCCTTATCAGAAGACACAAATGTCATTATACGTCCTGCTGACAAAGGAGGCAATATTGTCCTCTTAAGTCTAGACATGTACAAGACATGAAGCCCAACGCAAGACACAAGGTTCTATCTCAATATCAATAGTGATATATACAATGACAGAATACTAGAAATCTGGAACAAACTTAAAGACTTGCAGCACAGTGGCATCATCACGTGGGACGAATACTGCTTTATGAAAAGAGACTATCCCAAACTTCCTATTCTGTACCTTTTACCCAAAAGTACATAAGGGCCCCACTAGGCCGCCAGGGAGAAGTATAGTCTCATGTATTGGCAGCACATTGGAAAATGTGTCAAAGTATGTAGCAGCTCTGCCATCCTATGTTAGGGATACCAAAGAGTTCCTTAACAAAAAAGAAGGTATATGGTGGATTATCTCATGGTGACCTTGATGTCAACTCACTTTACATCATAATAGATCATACACAGGGTGTAAAGGCATGCTAACACTATCTCAAACATCATTGGCCTTTTGGACCACACCAACATGCTCATCGAAATGATGAACCAATGTCTGAAAAATAAAATCTTTATGTTCGATGGGGTGCTTTAGAAGCAGGTCCTTGGGACTGCCATGGGCACTTGCTTTGCCGCTAGCCTTGCCAACCTGTTTCTGGGACTGTGGGAAGAGGAGATCAGAAAGGAAGCATTATTGGTACTGGTATTTTCTAAAGTATATCTATGTGTACGATATATCGATGACCTATTTATTATCTGGAAATGCACACAAGATGAGATCGACAACTTTGTGAAAAAAACAATAGGTATAACATCAAACTGTCATTCATGTAAACAAACACTCAATAGAATTCCTAGATGTATTGGTGACTGCCAAACTCAATACCCCTGAAACTAGTCTATGTAGGAAGGCAACTGTATGGAACACCATTCTCCACGCCCTCAGCAGTCATCGTGACACTCTAAAATCGAGTATTCCCTTCGGAGAACTGTTGAGGGCGAAAAGAAATTGTAGCACAGAAGAAGTATTTACTATTGAAAAAGAACATATAGTAACCATATTTATTAAGAGAGGTTACCCTAGTTGGGTCCTCATTGAAGCCGTCAAAAAAGTCAACAAGACCAGAAGAACAGAAACCTTATAAGATCCGAAAAAAAGACATTGTGAATAGCTCCAGAGCACAGAAATAAGTCAAACGAGAATAATCACTACCTACAATCGCTACTCCCAAGATATGTATAGGATCTTTGCAAAATATTGGCCCATACTTAAAAATGATTATATCATTGGCAGAACTATTCAGACACGTCCTAATGTCACTTACAGAAATGGTCGTAGTCTTAGGGACATCTTAGTCATCAATGACATCACACAAGTATGTACACAAAGAGACCATTACCTAAAAGGTTTTTACCTGTGTGGTCACTGTAAATCTTGCCACAACAGCCGTTTTGTAAAAGAATACAGTATACCGGGTAGAATCAATAAGAAACAGATCACCCAATTCCTAACTTGCAGCACCACTTTTGAAGTATATGCACTGGATTGTCTATGTCGACTCCGTTATATTGGAAACACCACCCTTATGGCAAAAAAGAGAGTCCCAGAGCACATGCGTGCTACCAACAACAAAGATCCACACTACCCAGCTGCACGCCACTTTCAGACACATCATCTGTCCAACTGTTCGCAACTGAGCTATTTCATAATTGAACAAGTACACACAGCTAGTGGAGGCAACAGAGTACAACTGCTGCGCAAGCGAGAATCTAAATGGATCCTAGAGGTGGAAACCCAGACAGCCGGGGGGGGCAACACTTAAACAAAGAACTGGGAATACACTTACATGCAGATTAAGTAGATCAATTTCTTGCAAGTTTGTCTATCTAGCATTCCAATTCCTCTCTCTGACTTGAATATGTACATTGTTGTTTACTACTGTGAGTAAAATATAACAAAATAATTTTAAATTCTTCTATCATGTTTTTATTTATTTATTTATTTATTTATTTATTGGGCTTCTAAAGCGCGACAGCTACCCAAAAAGGGTTTCCCGGCGCTGAAAGACACTAGGCGAATGAGCAGATCATAAAACTCAGTGGAGAGGCAGGAGCAAATTACTGATTAAAAAGTCAAGTTTTTATGGCTCTGCGAAATTGGATGTAACGGGTTTCCAAGCGTAAATTCAGAGGGAGGGAATTCCAAAGCTTGGGGCCCAACAGGTAGAACGATCCTCCCCCGATCCTAGCTCTACGCACTTTGGGCACACAGAAAAGGCCTTGAGATGCAGATCTTAGGCAGCGAGCCGGCGTCTAGGTGTGCACGAGGGCTTGTAAGTATCTAGGGGCATTGCCCCATTTGATTCTGTGCATAAGACTCAGTGTCTTAAATTTGACTCTGTTTTCGATTCTTAGCCAATGGAGTGCCATAAGATGACCAGACATACGTTCCATTCTGTGACACTTACAAAGTAACCTTGCGGCGGCATTTTGCACAAGTTGAAGGCGTCTCCTGACTGCCTGTGATGACCCCAAGTAGAGGACATTTCCGTAGTCTAAACGGGAGGTGATTAGAGAGTTGACCACAGACTTCTGTGTGTCCCCTGGCAACATCCAAATGATTTTCCTGAGCCACCTCAGAATGGTGAAACAGGTTGCACTTGTGTGTTTATATCTTCACAGGAGGAAAGGAATGGACCCATCGCCAGTTGGCAGACACAGTTTTCACGGGCTCCCTACCCTTTTCTTCCACCCATTTGGGGGTATCACCATATCCAGATAAGATTTCTTTAATGTCATCACGTCTTTCGTCTATTCGTTTTTCCTGCTTCCTTTTGTTGCCAAGGACTGCCTTTATGTATCGTATATGTGTCTAGCCACACAATCATGTTGAGATTGAGCTTTCTGATCAGTACTTATACCTATCTCGTATACGTTCCGTGACTGCTATACCTAAATATTAGGTTGTATATATTGTAACAATTGTGGTGGTATAGGCTTAACCCCTTGATTACCCCGCACATTTGTCAGTTGTAAGCACAGTACAGATATACTTCACTATGTGACTTATTGAACACTTTCATTGTACTTACTCAGCATGTACTTAGGGCAATCGCCTGACAGTGAATTATTTGTTTCAATAGTAGCCACATATTATTAGTTTATTCTTTATATGCTTTCCACCTTAATTAATTTTGTGACCACATATATTCCTTAACATGTTTAGTAAAGTGGGTCCAACAGGCACCATGCCTCCTAACATTGCCAGTAAGCACTACAGAATTGCTCGTTACCCCCTCGGCACCGTCTCACTAATGATTTAATTATGGATATATATGTAACATCATGCCAAACTTGTCAAATTGCACAATACATGTTATTGTGCACTTAACTGTTCTATTGTTTGTATGCTCTCCTACTCATATACTTACAGTATGGCCATCACAATTGTGTCATTATTTTGCTATTGTCAGCACACATGCGCAATGCGTGCTGTCATTTGAGATGTCATGGGTGATGTCATGAGTGATGTCACTGACCATGTCATGAGTGATGGAATATGTGACGTCATCAGCAGTGCATTGCGGGTGCGCGAGTTATAGTTAGCTGAACTAACTATAAAGGGGGAATTTCAAAGGTTTGGTATGAGTGAAATGTCCAGCTAACTATAACGTGTGAAACCTATGGTTTTTTCAATGAATTTGCAAGGTTTTTTAAATGCTAATTCCTAACTATAACGTGTGTGAAACCAATGGTTTTGTTCAGTGAATTTGCAAGGTTTTTTAAATGCTAATTCCTAACTATATTGTGTGTGAAACCTATGGTGTTTTCAGTGAATTTCAAATGTTTTCTAAATGATAATTATTAAATGTATTAATTGTTATATTTTCTATACCGATTTACTACATTATTTTAAACTATTTATTGTTAGATATTTTATTTTTTAAATTACATTACATATTTTTTGTATAAATTGAAAAAAAATGTTTTAAAAAATATTTAATTTATAATATATATTTTTTTAATTTATATATATTTTATATAGCAGGCAATGATATTCTATGGAAGGAAATGAAAGTTACTGATAAGTACAGTTAAATTTACTTTTCAGGAATAGTAGTCAGCTAGATTGGGGAATTAATTCCTCTTCAATTCTGAGGTCCCCTGTGAGCCAATAAGCCCACCACGTACCACCAGTATGCGCCAGGCAGCTGTGTTGCAGAGAAGTGTTCAAAGGGCACGCCCCCTTTTTACAACACTCTGCAACACAGCTCCGTGGCACTTACTGGAGATACCTGTTGGACTAGTTGCCCCCTAGGGGATCTCTGGATTGAACAGGAATTAATTCCCCAACATAAAACGCGCCTCAGGGCATGTTTGCACTCACATCACCTCAAGCCCCGCCCCTACCTTCACCACTGTGCTAACGCGCCCTGTAGAGTGTTCTAAGTTGGGGGATTAGGTCCCCTTACATACTGGGGGGTCCCTGGGGGACAACTAGCCCACCGGGAATCTCCAGTATACGCCAGGAGGCTACGTTGCAGAGAGGTGTAATGAGGCCACGCCCCTTTTTACACCTCTGCGCAACGCAGCCCCCGGGCGCATTTGCAGAGGGGACACTAATTCCCCTTACATACTGGGGGTCCCTGGGGGCCAACTAGCCCACCAGGAATCTCCAGTATGTGCCAGGGGACTGCATTGCAGAGAGGTGTAATGAGGCCATGCCCCTTTTTACACCTCTCTGCAACGCAGCCCCCGGGCACATTTGCAGAGGGGGAACTAATTCCCTTTGCATACTGGGGGTCCATGGGGGCCAACTAGCCCACCAGGAACCTCCACTATGCGCCAGGGGACTGCATTGCAGAGAGGTGTAATGAGGCCATGCCCCTTTTTACACCTCTCTGCAATGCAGCCCCCTGGTGCATTTGCAGAGGGGGAACCAATTCCCCTTGGAACCTCCAGTATGCGCCAGGGGGCTGCATTGCTTTGCCCCGGAGGGGGTGGCAGTCCCCGGGGCAGTATGGGGGGGGTTGGGCCACCCCACACTTCTTTTTCACTATGCCCCTGGGATTTGGTCCCCCCCCCGGGGGGTAATTTGAAAGAAAGCAGAACGGGTTTTTTGAAAAAAAATTGGGGCCTTGGGGGGTCAGTGTGGGACCACCTGAGCAGGCCTAAGGGGTCAGGGTGTTTCTCCCCTGCCCCCTTTTTGCTTTCTACACGTTTGTTTTTCTGCTTTCTTGTGCCTTGGTCTACCAAGCACAAGCACAAGATGGCTGCCAACACTTCCTGATTTGGAGTGTTGAAAGCCAATGAGCATGCAGCTCGTGCTCGGAAAGGTACGCGCACGGAACGCAATTTTTTTGTCAAAAAAAAGAAGGGGGGGCCTTGGGGGTCCTTGTGGGACCCCCTGAGCAGGCCTAGGGGGTCAGGGTGCTTCTACCCTGCCCCCTTTTTGAACATTTGTTTTTCTGCTTTCTTGTGCCTCAGTCTACCGATGCACAAGATGCCTGCCAACAATTTCTGGTTAGGAGTGTTGACAGACAGTTGACAGCCAATAGCATGCAGCTCGTGCTCGGGAAGGTACGCGCACGGTACGCGTGCCGTACGTGTACCATACGCGTACCATACGCGTACGGTACGCGCGCCTAGATATATATATTTGTTTCCTTTTGATTTTCTCAGGAACTACTGGAGGGATTTACACCATTTAAGCAACAGCGTGATCTGCGAATCAGACTCTATCATTTTGCCAAATGTCTTGTAATTCCGTTCAGTAGTTCGGGCTGTAGCCGTGTCTAATCGTCCTATGGAAAATAACATGGGGAAAACACGTTTTGGGACCCCCCCTTTTCTCTCAGTCCCCACTTGACGAATCACCCCAAAACTTTCAGGGAAGGAACGGAGCGGAGCGGGCCATCTTCTTTGATAAATTCGCGAAGATTCTTCAACCGGCTCCAAAGTTATTCCCAATAGAATGATGCGGATTTCCTATGGAAACTAGGTCCTAACTATAACTACCTACTGGCGACCGGCTGAAGGTAATACATATACATATATATATATTCACTGAAAAAACCATAGGTTATAGACCATATATAGTTAGGAATTAGCATTTACAAAACCTTGAAAATTCACTGAAAAAACCATAGGTTATACACCATATATAGTTAGGAATTAGCATTTAAAAAACCTTATTTTACTCACACAAAACCAATGAAATTCCATATATAGTTAGTTGCACTAACTATATATCGCGCACCCGTAATCCACTGCTGATCATGTCACATATTACATCATTCATGACATGGTCAGTGACATCACTGATGACATCACTGATGACATCTCAAATGACATCACTGATGACATCACTGATGACATCTCAAATGACATCACTGATGACATCACTGATGACATCTCATTTGACATTACTGATCACATCACTGATGACATCATTCATGTGATAATACGATGAACCTCTTCAGACTCTAATATAACCTTAGATACACTCAGTGTAAACAGACACTCACAGACTGTCACTCATCCATGGAGTTACTTACACACCTAGTCAGTCATGCAAAGAATCAATCACACCTCCATTTTCACAACTATACAGTTATACACACCTTACTTATTCAAACATATACTAAAACATATTTACTCACTTATACAATCCTGGATACAAGTGCACAATGATCCATACAGCCACTCACACATTCACTGGCTCTTATGCACAGTTATTTATATATGTCAACTCTCACATGTACTGTATTTTACATATGTACTTACTTTGACATGTAGCACTGAGATATCTATTCACTCACCAATACAGTCATGCACACAGTCAACCGCCCATACAGCTGTTTCCACATGCACTTTTGAACCCATACATCTATGCACAGAGTCATACACCTCCCAGCCACCCACACGCACACTCAGTCTCCCATACAAATGCTTGGGCAACCAATCAATAACCCATATAGTTACTCATATAGCTACTGATCAACACATGCAGCAGTTTGCAGAACAACAGACATAATGATGCACAAATTAAGACAGTTTAGTCACTAAACCATGCACTCAGTGAGACACATTTAACCACTCACTCATACAGTCAGTCATGCACCTACTAAATCCTTCATCCAGACACTTATACATCTACTCATTCTTAAATATGTAAGACATATTTTAACTTTACAGAAAAATACAGTCACTGGATGTTGTCATCAGTGATGTCATCAGTGATGTCATTTGAGATGTCATCAGTGATGTCATCAGTGATGTCATTTGAGATGTCATCAGTGATGTCATCAGTGATGTCACTGACCATGTCATGAATGATGTAATATGTGACATGATCAGCAGTGGATTGCGGGTGCGCGATATATAGTTAGTACAACTAACTATATATGGAATTTCATTGGTTTTGTGTGAGTAAAATAAGGTTTTTTAAATGCTAATTCCTAACTATATATGGTGTATAACCTATGGTTTTTTCAGTGAATTTTCAAGGTTTTGTAAATGCTAATTCCTAACTATATATGGTCTATAACCTATGGTTTTTTCAGTGAATTTCATTGGTTTTTTAAAAGCTAATATCTATAGCTGTAAAATGTATTCTTCTTTAAATCCAAAAATATATTTTATATGTTTATTAATAATTTTTTTTAAATATTTTTTTTGTTTCGCTCCCGGTCCGCGAACCGGAAAGCTTTCCGTTAGCTCAAATTGATGCCGCGACCCGGTCCGCGAACCGGTAAGAAATCAACATAGTGACGGTATCGCGTTGCCGCGTAATGCGTCTTATGACGTACTGCGTTAGCGCACCCGGAAGTGCCCCGGGGCGCGGACCGAGGCGCGAAACGCAGCTCCCCGAAAGCGATCCGCGGCGCGGCGCGAAAGCGCGATGTATCGCGTTGCCGCGTAATGCGTCTTGTGACGTACCGCGTTAGCGCACCCGGAAGTGCCCCGGGGCGCGGACCGAGGCGCGAAGCGCAGCGACCCGGAAGCTATCCGGGGCGCGGACCGGAGCGCGTAACGTAAGCATAACAGGTCATGTGACTTGTTAATACCACTTTTCATTGGTTCATTTCACTTTTGGTTTCATAATCATGTAAGGCTAGGTCAGGTGACCTAAAAATAACACTTTTCATTGGTTGAGAAGTATTGTTTTTCCCAAATTATGAAAACCCCTCCTTCTTTCCTCACTCTGACTTTCATCATTGTGAGAGGAAGACCTTTATTACTATATCAGAAATGGCTTCAGTAGTTGCTTCAGCTGGTGCACCACCACCACCACCTCCACCTCCTCATGGGAAGAGAGGACCACCTCCCCAGGTCATGACCAACACTGAGGAGGAAGAGGAAGAAATGGAGGAAGAGGAGGGAGAAGAACCACAGTTCTTAGAAGAGGTGCCCCGGGTTTCCCATAAGAAAGCCAGTTTCATCTGGCAGTTTTATTCGATCCCTCCTGGCCAAAAAAAAGTGAATGCGAGGTATGTCACCTGCCTCATCTGCAAAGAACAATTATCCAGAGGGACGGATAAGAAATATAGTTATGGGAACCATACTATGCACAGGCACATGACCAGGAAGCATCCACTCAATTATAGCCGGGCGGAAATACGGGATTTGCAGGAAAATCCAATATCAACTCCTGTGGCCAGATCAAGAATATCAATTTCATTGACACCAGCAGAGGCACGGGAAACTGTGCCAAACATACAAGAAAATTTTGGCCACATGATACACACTTGTATGCACTGTCGTGCGTTGTTAGCATGTGGCAATATGAGCATAAATGCTATCAACCTGGCTTATGAACATCATAATTGCCCTAACCGCCCCCAGTAATTTTTTTTTTGCTCCTGTTGAGCCCTTTTCAATGCCTGTTTTTTGTTGTTTCCCCCCCCAAAAAAACCCCAAAAAAATATAAAATCGTTCAAAAAATACAAAAAAAACAAAAAATGTTCAAAAAATACAAAAAAAATATAAAACAACAAAAATATATAAAAAAAGTTCTTTTCAGAACTACCTTCCCTTTCAAAAAAAATTGCTAGAATGTTTAGCACTCTGGCAAGCTCTATTTCTTTTGGTTCGCTTCCCGGTTAGCTTCCCGGTACGCGGACCGGGAGCTAACCAAAAAAAAAAAAAAAAAAAAAAAAGAGTAAGTATAAGGAAAGTAAACAGAGAGTGATGTTAAAAGAAAGACAGCTATAGGGAGTAAAGAAGAGATACTGTTTAATAGATCTATTTACCGAAGAAAAGACGGAAGAGGGTATAATTGTGAAAAACAAAATAGATAACGAAGTGAAAGAAAAAAAAAGAGAGTATAACATTAACAAAGAAGAGTTTCTTGGAGAATGTGAGTGAATGTTCAAAATAAGATTAAAACATGAGGAATAACAGAGAGAAAAAATAGAAAACAGAAAACAAAAAATAACAGAAAAAGATTAATTGAAACAGCAAAGAAATGTAAGTAACATAGAGCCATATCATCAACATAGGCAATAAAAGTTGTGCAGCTTTTATTGGCAGAAATGTGTCGCTAAAGCTGCTTTTGCGGCAGAAAACTGCCGCTAAAACCACTTTTGCACCAGTTTTCTGCCAATAAAAAGAGCAATAATTTTATTGGCTGTGTTCATAATATGCCCCTTAGTGTGCTTCAACTACACAGAGAAAGCATTATGAACAAATAGTGATACAGTGATCAGTCAAAGACACTAAGAGTAATAGAGACGGAGTGAGTGAACAAGAGTGAGGAACTATGAGAAGAGAGGGACTGACAAAAAGAGTGGAAGGAGTTGAGTAAGTAGGTTGTAGAGAAAAGAATGAGGGAAGTAGCAAAGGCAGGAAACTGAGGGTTAAAGAAATGAAGCTGTGGAACTAATAGTAGGTGAATGTGATAGAAATGTAACGAAAAGAGTACAAAACATTTACCTTATAATTGTCGTTAAATTACTCACTTTTTGTTTTTATACTTTCAATCTGTGAAAGAGAGAACAAACATTTGAAAAATATTAAAACATGTATTTAAAAATTACAAAAGACAAGGGAAAAGATTGAAGGACAAACAGTTTTTCAACAACTTTGACACTTACAGAAGCTTCTGCTTCTCCAGGCCCCCTACACAGTCCTAAAGATATACATTTTAAACTAACAGTATCTTGATGCAGATGAAGTGAGGCCTATCTTAAAACATGGTGCATCTTTTGCATTGCTGTTGTCTCAGAAAAGTGTCGCAAGACACTAAAATTTTAAATAATTGCTTCAGGATGCCAATAAGATGTCTCCTATCCAGAGGTTTGTTTGAGGTGAGGCCTACTCAAGGTTGCAGATGAAATTTCGAGTTGTTGAAGAGAATAGAGGACATAATATATGTGAAGGTCTACCAATGAAGTGAGTCATGTCCACTGCACTCTTGAACAAAGTCCAAACCTCCTATGTTTCCCTGGACAGACCTAAACTTGATCTGCACAATGTGATTCGTAATGATAGGAAACACAGGTGATGTAAATGAAATACGTGCAATTTATTTTGCTCATTTCACAATCACATCACTTGTGTTTCCTTTGCTTAGGTATCTCATTGTGCAGATGTAGTCTAGCATATGAAAGAATACGCAGAAGCGCAGCACTGCATGCAACAACTTTGACACTTACAGAAGCCTCACCTTCTCCATGCCTCCTACACAGTTCTACATATACATCATAAATGCAAACAGTACAGAATTAATTATACATGTTAAATGGTTTATTTTTGCTGTTCTCAGAATGTATCAAAATTCACTAAAAACAGTGACTTGAAGGTATTCATCATATAACAGCGGGGAAAAAAAAACACAATCAAAATGATTGTGTTTAAAAAACCCATACAACATAACAAATCAGAATTCAGCACTCCTTAAAGTTAACTTACTTTCCATGACGTCAAAGGATGTCCTATGAACAGCTTACACTCTGTTGTGCTGTTATTACTTTCAGCCCGCCACTTTCTGAAAGAAAATCTCCATCGTTTTTAAAAACATGTTACATGCAATAAATGACTTCTTGCTCTCTACCACAAGTTTCCACAAGGCCAAATCTTGTCAGAGCCATTTATAACTCTTGGATTTCTTGTAAGCCAATCCCGTCATTTGGCATTTCTGCAACTTTCAGAATTAAAATGTTGAAGATCATTTTCACAATCCAGGAATAGTAATATCTTCCCCTTCTTGCTCAGTCATGTTCTACATTTCCTATGACACTGATACTGCTTACTATGAAGCAGACTTACACTAACTCTATGACTACTACAATTATTTAATTCTCTACATCACTTTCAATCACAAAGCAATGTAAAACAGTAGACAGCATTGCAGACTTACATTCCCTCTACTCTATGTTTTGATTGGCTGCTTCAATTAGCTTATAAAAAGAAATAGTTTTTCTGAACTCATTCAAAGTGCACTTATTTCTCCATGACGTCCAGTCTTATGGTTAGAAGTTATGTCTCTGAACTACACTTATCCTCAAGGCCAAATTGTGTAGGAGCCATTAGAACTTCTTGAAATTCCACAGAGCACATCCCGAGATTATTTCCCTAAAATTTTGGTTTTAAAAACACCAGGTAAGAGTTTTTAAGGTCATACGGCAATTTTTTTGTGAAAATTAAAACAGAATCGTTGCAGAATGACCAGCCATTTCTAGACTTTAAATAAGCTGTGTAATGTCCTGATGTTATTGAAGGGCCGTCATGATATATAATTGCTGCAGTTACAAAAGTCCTTCCTGATATTGACAACTGCGAAGCTACAAAATTTTTAATTAAAGTTGTCAATTTTGTTCCATCAGGCCTACATCGTTGGAACATTAAAATGACATACTGGCCATATGTTCGTATAAATAATGTGGACATCATTTCAGATTTACATTGGCTACACTCCATGTTGTGATCAGCTGCTTTTACTAGCTTATTAAAGGAGACTGATTTACTGTCTGGCAAAGTTAAATATATAAATCTTTCTGAGTCTACACTAGTAGTACTTGATACCATACAGTTCTCGCAGTCATGCTGCCATTGATAAGAAAGCCCAAACAGCTGATCTACATCTACACCCTCAGCATGCAATACATCAAGCATATACATTAAAAACTCCTGACAATCTTGCTGAATATTTTGAGAGAATTGTGTTTGGCCTGAACATCTGTCTAACAGATTCCGAATTTCAGACACACTTTCTATGTTTGTTCTATCAGTGCTACATTTCTCTAACACAGAATTTAACAAACTGCAAAATCTTTGATCAGAATTGACCACAATCTCTTCTTTTACATTTTCTAGAGAAAACAAAACATTAACCACTACATTAGCATAGCAGTTGACACCAGAACTGTTTTCAAATTGAAAACCAACAACATCTTCAACAGAATCCTTTTTGTTTCTGCTTGTAATTTTAGGTTCATCGACTTTTCGTCTTTTTGCTACAACCTCCCCAGTATTGGTCACATTTCTTCGTTTCCGGCCTACCACACGTTTCTCAAACAAAGGATACTGAGGCAAATGTGGCGCATACTCTCTTCTTAACTTATTGTATTCCTTAACACAATCTAGATCCGCACAAATGTTTGTGACATCACACTCAATCAAGTACAATCCCGATAAAGTTCTAACTCGTGACAATGCCACATATGCCATACCCTCCTTGAACACAGAACTGCCAATATTCACCAATGCACAGTCTACACTTAAACCTTGCGATTTATGGATTGTCACCGCATATGCCAAGCAAACAGGAAACTGCTTACGGCGAACATATAAGTCTTTTACAAGCAAAAATCTAGCAGAGCAACGACCAATTAGCTGTACTTCCTCAATGCCATCAAATTTAATTTTTAAAAATTCAATTCCATCTCTATTTCTGTATTTTACAAAATCAACAACATTACCCATTGATCCATTTACCAGACCTCTTTCAACATGTAAATTCCTTCTTAAAATTATACGGCAGTTCAAGCACACATTCAGAGTCTTTTCAAAACCTGCAGTTTTAGATATACTCTTCTCTAATGAATCCAATTTTGTTTTCAGATTCTCAGACAAAATAATTGTTGATCCCATATGCTCTACTCTGTCAATAGCTTCCAGTTTCACAATCTCTTGCTTTTCTAAATGCAACATTTTGTTGTTGAATTTGGCACATTCTGCAAGAGTTGGCATCAAACATATTCCAGATTTCTTATCAGTAATTTTCTGAAAAATATTCTCAGGCACAACATCTTGTTCTGGATATAAATTTGACAGTAATCGTGCATGTAAAGCTTCTTTCCCATGCTCGGTCACTTTTCCAATTCTAACATCTTGTAGAATAGTCTTGTAAACTTCATCCTTCGCCTGACGCATATTTTCATGCAGTTCAGCATAATTGAAGTTTAACCATATATTGACGTTGCCAATGCTGCCTAGGCACTTCCTGGTATCTTCATGCGTGAGCATTTTGAACACAGATTGCCCTTTCACTGGTGTCAGCTGCAAAAGATCTCCGAAAACAATGATGTGTTTGCCACCAAATAACACATCATACTCTGTTTTGAGAACTTCTTGCATTCCCAAATGCATAAAGGCAAGCATGACATTGGAAACCATGCTTACTTCGTCAATGATAAGAAGTTTCATTTTCCTCAAGATTCTTGAAACTTCAAAACAAGCATCTCCAGATAGCTTGTGATATTGTAATTTGTTGTCATGCTCCACTGGCAGCATCAGTAAACGATGTAAAGTAATCCCTTTAATGTTATGTGCTGCCAGTCCAGTTGGAGCGGTGACAACACAAGACAGCGATGACTCTGTCCTTTCCTGCAAATAGCATGAAATTGCTTTAATGAGGAAACTTTTTCCAGTTCCCGCTTCTCCACTCACGTACAGTCGGACAGGCTTCAACGACGTACATGAGCACTCTTTCTTGTCATGACTTAATCCATGATCAATTTGCATAGTAACTTCGTCATATATTTTCCTCTGCTCAACGTTGAGTTGTCTTTCCAACTCTTCTAAGTTAACCGCATCCTCCTGAGAATGTGCCATGGCTCTTTCCACTTCATTCATGGCAGTGGCAGCTTCATTTTCGATAACAGGTCCTCCTAGTGGATCCTGACTCAATGAAGCAGAACTCTGACTGTCCTGAGAACTGTCTCTGGCAATCTCGGCTGCAATCGTTGCTTCCTGCTCAATTTCCGCATTCAACATTTCTACATATTTGGGAAAAGCAGGACATTCTATGGTCTCCTTGGCGGCATTGAAAGAGTCTTCGTAACAGAGGAAATCTCCAAGCAGTTCCTCTTCTGCACGCCAAGGCTTGAAAAGTTGCAAAAGTGCTAAATAGAAAAACTCCTTTTTTTCAGGAGATTCGCCACTCAATTTTCGATGGTTTACCAAGTGGCATTTTCTTTGCTTGACCAGACATCCCTCACTTCCTATTACAGCATACACTCCTTTCTCAGTATCTTCTTTGATGTTCCTCTTGAATATGTAATTTTGAACAACCTCATACAGACAAACATTGTCGAGGTGACTGCTTCTATTTGGATAATATGTATCCAACATGTTGGTCTTCAAAATGTAGGTACTGTTTGGCTCCTTTTCCGCCAAATACTCAATTTCCCGCACAGGTTTCAGAACTCGATTACGCGTTGCAGCAAGACCAAGACTCGCCCAAACGATACTCCTGGACTTGGCATAGAGACTTGCTGAAGACAACCGGTTAGAGCATTCGTAAGCTCCAATTTCTCGATGCGACAACATCTTCAGACTGAAACTGTACAACTTCTTGCTGAGGCTCTTTTCATGGGAAATGTCCTCCCACATATCCTTCAATTCTGTCTTCTCTTTTTTGGTGATGTAAGACGTCACATACCGAGCCACAGCCATACAGTTATCAGCCACAAACTGTATATCCATGTTAGCATTCCACATGGACAAAATCACCGGGTTGTAGTCGTTGATGTACTTGGACTCTTCGTTCCTCTTCAAATTGTATGTGTTTTTAGGTGATTTCTTCATGACATTATGTCGCAGCGAAGACATCAAACTGTTTACTCTTCCTTTAGAAATCACCGGTCGTGGAAAGCCGAAACGACATTTGGTGTAGAACTTGTCCTTGTTTCGGAATTTACGACGGCAGTACTTTCCACATCGATGGCTTTGGAAACGCAGAACTTTTTCTCTTAGGCTTTTCTTCTCCTTTGCGTTTGGAACAGCACACGTAGAATACTGTTGGATGAAACTCATCACTGAGTCTTCTGGATCCGTTCCAAATTTAGGTGCATCCTTGATCCACAGCAACATATGTATATGAGGAGCACCTCTTGCTTGGTACTCCTTTCTCCAGAAGAAATCCAACACCTCTCCAAGAGGTGGATTCTTCTTATTCATGATGAAAGACATCATAGCTTCAAATCTATGATTGAAGTACCTACATACATTGACTGGATCCAAAGAGCACAGTTCTCCGGGTGTCTTGAATTCGATGTTATCTACGTTAGCATTTGCCTCTCGTAGAAATTCAAGTAAGTCTTCCCAGCCATTCTCCGCACAGCTCAGAGTGAGGAACCATGTGGGAGTACCTAAGTTCCTCAGCATACATTTTAAATCACCATGACGATGGTACCAGTACTCATTAGTACCACGCTGACACGCCATGAGATTAATCAGGTGAGAATCCAAAATACTGTCTTGGACATTGACTTTATCCATAAAGTTACTTGCCGGGATGTTTTGCATGTGTATACCACTTTTCAAGATGTGGTTCACTGCATATGACAGTCCAGACAGATCGCTTTCAAACAGGAGATGAAACAAATAAGGAATGCATTGTCGAAACCTAGCATCTCCTGCATACAATCGCAAAGTCCGGTATTCAGAAGCAGGAATTTGATGAGGTCGCTCATCATATCTTCCTCCCTGACCTGTTGGAAAAAGCTGTGGGAAACACCGAGCTTCCAAACTTTCCTCCCAAACACTAATGGGACTCCCTTTGGCTTGTTTCATTTGAAACAACTCAATAGCATTCCCCATGACTTCCTTGGAATGCAAAGGATGAACACTATAATGTTCATATATTTCTTCACTAGTAGAGGGTTCTACTTTCTCAATTTGACCAGCACACAAATCGCTATCCTCTTCCTCACTTACTTCCTCTTCTGCAACATATACATTCTTATAGTATTTATTATTTTTTTTCAAATACAATGTTGCCTTTTTAACTTTCCTAACATCTACTAAATCTTGCCATATTTTCTTATTCTTTGTCGGAACCCCATTAACTAAGATAACCAGAGGTTCCTCTTCCACTTTTTCTACTCCAATTGTGTTAATGTTTTTCTTCAAATCTAGAGGCAAATAAACAACTCTTCCCTTTAATCCTCTCTGTAAATCTGATGGAGGCAATTTCCCTGTCTTTGGCTCCATTCTTACAATAGCCTGAAAGGGATGGATACTTTGAATCAAAATAGATTCATAAGTATTTAAATCCTTCAATTCAGAAGGAATCTCAACCAATTCCAGATTATTATGAACTGCTCTAGCAGGCATCTGGTTTTGATTTAATTTGCAACAACAATAAGTACACACACGTTGATCCAATCCCAAATCAAAACAATTTTCTACCATCAAGTATGTTGCAAAATCCTTCCATTCACTATTATTTTCCCTTTCACTTTTTGCATATAAATCCACTAACTTAGTCTGATTCTTATAATAAGTGCGTCGACAACACACACAAGTGAAATTTGGCCTCTCACTTGATTTGACCTGAAATGTGACAATTTCCCTCTGGAAATTATCTGTACTGGAAACCTGTACACTATCTTCCACATTACCCGCTTCTTCTTGGTCAATTTCAACATTCTCCTCTTTACTTCCAAAGTAACAAAACTCAATTTCTTCACATATATTCTTCACATCTATTTCAGAACCATGCAAAAGAGCAGCGCATAATTGTTTAAGCATAATTGCTGGACTCTTAGCATAATACAACATTCTAACTAATTTCCTCACTTTATTATGATGCACTGCTAGCATCCTGAAATGATGAAAAACACTCTGGCATACTCTCCTGGAAAGACAAGCCAGTGAATGACCATGCAAACCTGTCACTTCTCTCACTCTGCAAGGATCTAATTCTTGCAACAACCTTATTTTCTGCTTCAAACTTTTCTTATTAAATGACCGTACAAAATCACAAAGCAAATTGATGGAATCCTGTCGCACACTACAAATACTACTACACTTCCAGGTGTACACAGGACCCTTAGCACGTCTTCCTAAAACCTCATTACCTAACACCTCTTCTGCCTCTGTTGTCACAAGTTTTTCTTTTTCAACTGGACAACCATCTTTCACTTCATAAGCACGCCCACTGGTGTCAACTGCATGCACCAAATCATTATCCTGGAAATAACTCTCCTCATTAAAAAATGCCTCACAGCTTGAACTATGCATCCATTCTCCAGAAAAAACTTCACAAAAATTACTACGATTAACTATTCTCTTCCATCTACTATTTCTTTTGAAATCATAAATTGCCTTGTTTAGCTTCCTAATTCTATTGATTATCAAAATAAATAACTTACGTTTAATTTCAAATGCCTGATCAATAACTTTCTCAACTTTTTTTTTTGTCTTATAAAAAACCAGTTTCTGTTGACCTTTCTTAATATTTTTTAACAAATTGCCAATTATCCTGTTGCGGAACATTCGTTTACGAATGTCCCTAAACTGTTGTTTCCTTCTACTATCATGCACAGAGTTATCTCTTGCTCTAGCAGTAACATTTTTGATTGGCCTTTCCTTTCCATTTGAATTGCTTCTCTTTTTATGGACTGAAACATTTTCTGTAGTAATATTTTTTTTACTACACATATTTCTTATGAATGTTTTTGTACTCTTACCCGGTGCTTTCTTCGTGACTTGACAAATCTTTTTGTTAGAGGACTGCTGCTTCTTTTGATTCACCTGCTGTCTTTGACGTTTTGCAGCCTTTCTCTCTCTTTCTTTCGTTGGCATGGTGAAATGTTGAAATGATCTGCAGTTGAATCTGTGGTAAAATATATTAAAAAATGTTATTAACCACTATTACCAAACAGTAAATCAATAACAGTGATCAAAAACTTAACACACTACTTGACATTTTAAATAGAAGATTTTTTAGTCCTTGGCAAATTTACAATACAGAAATAGCAGAAAAGAAATGGAATTTATATTCATGTTACCTGTGCTATTTTATATGTGAATCTGATCTAATTTTATGAGCATATTTTAATATTTTATTGAAGACACTACACATAACCTGTTTTTGAAGGTGTCTTTATTTTTAAATTAAACGGTTTACACTTTTACTTTTTATTTATTATAAATTTTAAAAATAAATGTTTATAGTTCCATAGGCTCAGGCAGGTCAGCTTCCCACCCTATGTCATATAATTCGGACAAATCTGCATCCTCATCACGCTCTTCTTCATCCTCAGGATTTAAACCATCCAAGGGATCAACATCCACTGATGTTTCAATTACAAGTTCAATGATGAGGTCAAAATCAACTGATTGCAGATTGTCGCTCATGTTGATGTTGTCTTTATCTTTAAAGAAAGATAACAACAATGAGATGTTGCAGAGTAAGAGACAAATCTCAGAGATTATAATAGTAAAATTGTTTAACAAGAGTAACATTTTGCAGCTATTATTTAGCCATGTCCAGCGATGCTGAGCAGGTGAAGCCTATGTCTAATTTTTCAGTGAACAGGACTCATCTCTTCTTAACCTTGGATAAGCCTCACCAACTCTGTGTCCCCTGCACATACTTAAATGTAAAGGGGCAGATTTATGTTAAATGGCACATCCCCAGGCATGCACCAGTTAACGTGCACCGCTGCTCTGCCACCCATGGTGTGCCGTATTTACAATCAGATAGGAGAAAGCTGCGTCAAAACCCTGCGCCTGCTTTAAGCAGGCATAGGTCTTGACGCAACATTGTGGAGATGGGGCACCCCTGAGCCTTGCTTGAGCTGCATCGCACTTGCGATACAACTCCAGCAATCACTACCTTTACAGCACAGATACGTCACGCATCTGTGCCATTTTTGCCCCATGATGCACCGCATTGTAAATGCAGCACACCATGGGTGGCGGAACAGCGGCGCAGGATGACTGGCACATCCCTGGTGATGCGCCAGTCATCATAAATCTATCCCTAAGCTTCTTATCTTGTTACAGATGAACCGCCATATGTACCATCAAACTATTTTGCATTTCCTAAATAGCGAATTTTAAGGAATAAATAGCAATTCTTTACCAATCCTAATTTGCAATGAGCAAATTGCTAATTGCAAATTACCCATTCATTTCCATGGGCTAGGAGGCTCATAGGAATGAAGGTACAATTTGCGATTAGCAATTAGCTCATCGCAAATTAGGAATTTTTCCAAGGGTGCAGGGGTGTCTCAAGAACACCCTGCTGCACCCCTGAAAAAGAAATTTGGGGGCATATGGCGCACATACATGCCCTAAGGGCATGTATTGGCGTCATATGGCACCTTTTGTTTTTTTTAAAAAAATGCTTTTTGAAAATAATTCGCAAATTACCACCAACTAGAAGTTGGTGGTAGTTTTCAAATCCTTAATGTCATTTTTTACATATTTTTAGTTTGATACATTGCATTTAAGGAATCGCAAAATTTGCAAATCCTTCAGTGCAATCGCAAAATAAGGAATAGCAAATTTTGCTATTCCTTATTTTGCATCAAACTTGTTTGATACATACCATTTGTCTAATTAGCATTCGCAAAGGCTGAAATTTGCAGAATTTTGATCTTTGCGAATGGTAGTTAGCTTGATACATATGACCCCAAGTTGGCCTGTCTTGCAACATGGTGCATCTTTTGCATCACTGCTGCATCGGTTTCATGTGGCACATTTTTTTTACAACATGACACATCTGCCTAAATGCATCAATTTGTAATTTTCTCGCCTCATAGCAAATCTTTTGCACTGCCACTGCATCATAAAAGTGACGCACAGTGGCGCAAAAGAGACATACACCTATCATAAATCTGTCTCTACCATTTTAAATGATTAATCCAGGATGACGATAAGGTGTGGCCTATCCAGAGGTTTGTTTATGGTGAGGCCTACTCAGGATTGCAGATTAAAGTTACGCTTGATAAAGAATACAGAGGAGATAATACATGTAAAGGCCTACCAATGAAGTAAGTAATGTCCACTTTATTGCGCCAGTCATCATAAATGTATCCCTAAGCTTATTATCTTGTTACAGATGAACCGCCATATGTACCATCAAACTATTTTACATTTCCTAAATAGCGAATTTTAAGGAATAAATAGCAATTCTTTACCATTCCTAATTTGCAATGAGCAAATTGCTAATTGCAAATTACCCATTCATTTCCATGGGCCAGGATACCCACATGAATGAAGGTGCAATTTGCGATTAGCAATTAGCTCATCACAAATTAGGAATTTTTCCAAGGGTGCAGGGGTGTCTCAAGAACACCCTGATGCACCCCTGAAAAAGAAATTTGGGGGCATATGGCGCACATAAATTTTAACAACATTCCTTTACCTCAAAAACGATTTTCAATTCATAATTTGAAAACACTGCCCACAGGGAAATTACTTAAAATGTCCTTAAGACACATGAAAGTGTTTTTTGATTGCCTTTCCAGCATGGTTGGGTCACTTTTAACATGGCTATGTAACACAAACATTTAAAATCTAAATTTGCCATGCACTGGTGGGAGCATATTTACAAGCAATTTGCGCCACAGAGAAAGGTCTTACATTAAAATGGGAAAAATAACATTTCAATTCAGTCAATTGCCTTATAAAGAAGCATACACCATTATGTCCTTGTCATAAATTTAAAAACAATTCCTTTTCCCCAAAAACGATTTTCAAATCATAATTTCAAAACACTGCACATGGGAAAATTACTTAAAATGTCCTTAAGACACATAAAAGCGTTTTTTGATTGCCTTTGCAGCATGTTTGTATCACTTTTAACATGGCTATGTAACACAAACATTCAAAATCTAAATTTTCCATGCACAGGTGGGAGCATATTTACAAGCAATTTGCGCCACATAATTCATAATTTTCTCCTTAAAGCACACTATTCTCTATCTAAATTAAAGAAATATTTTCTCACCTTAGCAAATACTTTGAGTTTGAAAACAGTCTCAGAAACACACCAATTTGTCTTCAGCAGAGCAAAAGGTATGCACTCCAGAGTCTGCAGCTATCAAAAGCACAGAAATGCTGTAATTCTTCACACATATCTCTCATGTCACCCAATCAAAACTCTTCCCTCACTTTTTTTCAAATGAAAACCCTTCCCCCCTCTGCCATTTCATGCCTTTTCTGCATGGCAACCACCTCTTGGAAGACGTCTGGTGTTTGCAAGTTCACACAACAATGTTGCAATTGAACTCTGAACTCTCAGTGCACCTGCATATCCAGTGCATTCTTTCATTTAATGATTTTTTATTGACCATTCAAAATACATCTTTCAAATAACTCATCCATGCACCCTAACTTTCTGTTTTCAGCAATCAAAATCCACCAATCACTGTTACTGCTTCATGAACACAGAAACTCCACAGTTTTTTTCATTTTAAACTCTCATTTTTTCAACTGCCATTTCATTGCCACACTTCATCTGACTGCAGGGGAACCTTCTCTCACCATGTTTTCTGTCTGGATTGTTGGACATAGTTATATCCACTGGGCTCACAGGTATGCTGAGAACAGAAAATTACCTAACCTCAATTTACAAGATGTGGAAATTAAGTGGTTTGGCCACAGAGGATTAAAATGTCACCAATTGATACCATTGGTGAAAACCTTTATGCATTTGCCCAAACCTGACCTGTTAATTGTGCACTGTGGAGGTAATGATTTGGGCACTTTGACTGGGGTAGGTCTGGAAATGCTTTTAAAGGACACCTTTGAGCAATTAATGGCACTTTTTCCTCAGACTGCCTTGGTATATTCAAATATATGCCAAAGACAGAAATGGAGGTGGTCAAACCAATTTTGTCCACAAATTGAGAAGTCGAGGAAGCATGTAAACAAATCTGTTTCAGCTTACATGAGAGACCATGGAATGGGCTCCATGTACAACAATAACTTGCGTTACTACATGCAAGATATCTACAGAGGAGATGGAGTTCACTTCTCAGATGAGGGCAACAGAATTTTCACTCTGAATTTAAGACTGTGCATTGGTACCTACTTATAAGTACCTAAATGTACCATAAACCCAAAAGCTCTTCTCAGAGCTACCCTACATCTGATCACTCACAATTATTATTTTACTCTAACTTTTTTCACTAATTTTCAACAAAGTACGCTCCCCGGGGCGCTACCCGGTACGCGAACCGGGAGCTAACCTCGCGAATTTTTTTTAAAAAATGTTTTTTTTTCGCACATATAAGCCTCCTCAGCCACCCTCACAAAACCTAGGGGGTCAAGATAAGTCTACCGTGCCCCCTTCTACCCATTCTGAACATTATTTGCCCTCCATTTTGTATCTTAATTCGACCGAAACACAAAATGGTGGACTCCCGTAACGCTTAAGGTTCGCGAACCGGGGCGCTCAACGGTTCGCGTACCGGGTCGCTCCCTGGGAAGCGCACCATCAAAAAAGGTGGGAAAGTAGTTTACAGAAAAGCCACTGGAGACAATTTCACCAAATATAGATTAGCTCATACTACATACCAATCCCTACCATTTTCACAAATTTGATTGGAATTCCATTTAGCCATTTAGCCTGTAGACCTCTCTAAATACCCTGAGGTAAATTACTTCTCAAAACACATCTGAAGTGTTGGAATTGACAACCAATTAAAAAAGGTTACCTTCATTTTCTACTTTTTTTACCTGACATTTGATTGGTTATGTACCTGAATATATATAAAAGAAGAGAATGAAACACAGCCATTTTGACTACTACTTCCTGGTGTACATTTCAATTGGATTTTCACTAATCACTTCAACTTCTTTCTAAAGGTAA
Organism: Lissotriton helveticus; assembly: GCF_964261635.1. NCBI lineage: Eukaryota > Metazoa > Chordata > Amphibia > Caudata > Salamandridae > Lissotriton > Lissotriton helveticus. The sequence continues at coordinate 1,525,461,532 of NC_136065.1, forward strand.
GTTGTTATTTTAAAAACTGAACTATATTGTGCACTATCAGTTAATATGGTAAACTTTTTCTGATAGTTATATACTATCCCTCTGTAGTAGTTATAGATTTAGATAGACTTCTCTGTTATAGTTATGGATGGAGTTAGGCTTCTCTTTTATAATTATGAATTTACTTACGTTAAATCACATACACTTTTTTATATTCCTACTTCCACTCTGATACTATACACTGCCCAAAGATAAATTCTCTGTTAAAAAATGCCTATCTAAAATTAATCCCAACAGTGCCCTATCTCTACTAATATATATTTTTTTTATCCAAATTTCAGGCAACAGGGAAGGCGAACAGAAAGTTTCATTTCAAATTGTCCTGCAACAGAGCAGCCAAGAATTAATTGATCCAAATTATATAGAATTTATGGATGAAACTTGGGACCAAGAACTACTGCAATGTGTGCAAGCAGTGGATGACCTCCTTCAAAATGAGGACATTTTACACCCTCATAGATTACAAGCTATGTTAAATGAAAATGACGACATTTCAGACAGTGAAATGTTAGAAATGTTATTAAATTTTGAAACACAATCACAATAATAAATAATTGCTTGAAAAATAAAAAAAAAATAAAAATAATCAACAAAACCAACAATCAATTAACATACAGTATTTGAAAAGTCTATCATTCATTTTTCATTGCAGTACGCTGCCCAGAACGCTTCCCGGTTCGCGGACCGGAAGCTACCCACGCAAAAAAACAAAACATTTTTTTTTTTTTTTTGCCCCGCGGGGCCCTTTTAAAACCTCCACATTAAACCTAGGGGGTCAGGGAGGATCTAGTATGCCCCCTTATGGTTATTTACCCCTTTGTTTTGGCCTCCTCTTGTCTCTCAATCCTACCGAGAGACAAGATGGCGGCCGCTCCGGACTGTTTAGAATGTTGACAGACACCGGAGAACCAATCAGCTTCGCTACGCGAAGTTCCGGTACGCGTAAGGTCCGCGAACCGGGGCGCTGCCCGGTCCGCTGTTACAGATATATATCTTTTTTTAAACGTTAATTTCTCAAAATCCACTGTAGCACATATATTGAGACCTACAAAAGGCACATCGGGCTACCAGTCCCTACAATTTTGCCAAGTTTCGTGCAAATCCATTCAGCCGTTCGGGCTAAAAGTGAGGCCAACCGCCCTATGGAAAACTCAATGTTAAAAACACGTTTTGGGACCCCCCTTTTTTCTCGGCCCCCCCTTGACGAACCCCCCCCAAATTTTCAAGGGCTGCTCAGAAACAAAATGTTCCATTTTCCAGAAAATTTCAGCCAATTCCGTCCACAAACGCCAAAGTTATTAGACATAGAATTTTCAAAAATCCCATAGAGAAAAAATCCTAACTATATATTCACAGAAAAAACCATAGGTTATAGACCATATATAGTTAGGAATTAGCATTTACAAAACCTTGAAATTCACTGAAAAAAACATAGGTTATAGACCATATATAGTTAGGAATTAGCATTTAGAAAACCTTATTTTACTCACACAAAACCATTGAAATTCCATATATAGTTAGTTGCACTAACTATATATCGCGCACCCGCAATCCACTGCTGATGATGTCACATATTACATCATTCATGACATGGTCAGTGACATCACTGATAACAACATCCAGTGATTTTTTGTTTCTATAAAGTTTAAATATGTCTTACATATTGAAGAATGAGTGGATGTGTAAGTGTCTGGACGAAGGATTTAGTAGGTGCATGACTGACTGTATGAGTGAGTGATTAAATGTGTCTCACTGACTGCATGGGTTAGTGACTAAACTGTCTTAATTTGTGCATCATTATGTCTGTTGTTCTGTAAACTGCTGCATGTGTTGATCAGTAGCTATATGAGTAACTATATGGGTTATTGATTGATTGCCCAAGTATTTGTATGGGAGACTGAGTGTGTGTGTGGCTAGCTGGGAGGTGTGTGACTCTGTGCAGATCAATCTGTACTTGTATCAATGATTGTATAAGAAGGTAAATATGTGTTAGTATATGTTTGAAAATGTAAGGTGCTCTATGTTTAACTGTATAGACAAGAAAATGGAAGTGTCATTGATTCTTTACAGGACTGACTAGGTGTGTGAGTAACTCCATGGATGAGTGGCAGACTGTGAGTGTCTGTATAGGTGTATGAGTGCATATGATAGTGTTGTAAAGATGAGTGATTGTATGTATGAATGATTGTATGGGTGAATGAGTGAAGGTGTGTGTAGACGTAGCAATCAGTGAGTGCGTATGTAGTAACTAGTATTGGTGTGTCAATGGTTTCAAAAATTATACTCTCTTTTTAACACTGGGTGAAACAGAGGTTATATTAAAATGTGAGGAGATGCATTGTATTGTCACATGAATGATATCATCAGTGATGTGGTCATTGATGTCAAATGAGATTTCATCAGTGATGTCATCAGTGATGTCATTTGAGATGTCATCAGTGATGTCATCAGTGATGTCACTGACCATGTCATGAATGATGTAATATGTGACATCATCAGCAGTGGATTGCGGGTGCGCGATATATAGTTAGTGCAACTAACTATATATGGAATTTCAATGGTTTTGTGTGAGTAAAATAAGGTTTTCTAAATGCTAATTCCTAACTATATATTGTCTATAACCTATGGTTTTTTCAGTGAATTTTCAAGGTTTTGTAAATGCTAATTCCTAACTATATATGGTCTATAACCTATGGTTTTTTCTGTGAATTTCATTGGTTTTTTAACAGCTAATATCTGTAGCTGTAAAATGTATTCTTCTTTAAATCCCAAAATATATTTTATATGTTTATGAATAATTTTTTTTTTACATATTTTTTTTTCTTCGTTCCCGCTTCGCGAATCGGGAAGCTTCCCGTTAGCTGACCTTGATGCCGCGAAATAGACCGCGAGCCGGTAAACGTTTCTTTACCGCAAGTGCCGCGTTAGAAAACAACATCGTGACGCCTTCCGTCCGCATGACGTTTCACGTTGTCGCGTGATACGTCATATGACGTGCTACGTTAGCGAACTGGTACGCGAAGCGAGTCGCAAAGCGCAGGTTTCTGGAAGCAAACCGGGAGGCCCTGCAAAGCGCTTAACGTAAACACAGCAAGTCATGTGACTTGGTAATAACACTTTTCATTGGTTCATTTCACTTTTGGTTTCCTAATGATGTAAGACTAGGTCATATAATCTAAAATGAACACTTTTGATTGGTTGAGAACTCTTGTTTTTCCCAAATGATGAAAATCCCTCCTTCTTTCCTCACTCTGACTTTCATCATTGTGAGAGAAAGACCCTTTGTGATCACTGAGCAATGGCTTCTTTAGTAGCTTCAGCTGGTGCTTCCCCACCACCTCCACCACATCCAAGGAAGAGTGGACCACCTGCTCAAGTTATAATTCAACAAGAAGAAGAAGAAGAGGAACAGGACGACGAGCACGAAGAGAGGCAGTTTTTGCCTGAGCAGCCCAGGACGTCCCACCGGAAAGAAAACTTCATTTGGCAATTTTTTAAAATTCCCAAAGGTCAGAAAAAAGTAAATGCAAGATACGTAACTTGCCTTATATGTCAAGATAGACTGTCCAGAGGAACCGAGAAAAAATACAGTTTCTGAAACTACACAATGCATCGCCATATGACTAGGTGGCATCCTAACAACTACAGTGCTGCACAGTTTCGGAACGACCTAGATAATCTCCCTATTATGGCCAGAAGATCTGTTGTACCGGAAGTAACGGGACCAGAGGGCAGGGAGATGGTGCCAAATATACAAATGAAATTTGGTGAAGTAAAACACACCTGCGTATTTTGCGATGGATTCATTTCCTACGGAGAAAAAAGCATCACTCTGATCAACAGAGCTATTGACTATCATATGCAAGTTTGTACGAAACGCCCAAAATAATAAATACTTCTTTTTTTGTTTTGTTGCTCCTGTTGAGCCCTTTACAATGAATCGTTTTCATTGCCCCCTCCAAGAAAAACCCAAAAAAATATAAAACTTCAGAAAAATTCAAAAAAAGTAAAAAAATGTTCCGAAAAATAATAAAAAAAATATAAAACAACAAAAACAATAAAAAAAAAAAGTTCTTTTCAGAACTACCTCCCCGTTATTAAAAAATTGGTACAATATTTGGAACTGTGCCAACCTCTATTTCTCTTAGTTCGCTTCCCAGTTCGCTCGCCGGTACGCGAACTAGAAGCGAACCAAAAACAGTAAGTATAAGGGAAGGAAACAGACACTTATGTTAAAAGAAAGACAGCTATAGGGGAGTAAACTAGAGATACTATTACCCGTAATCCACTGCTGATGATGTCACATATTACATCATTCATGACATGCTCAGTGACATCATCAGCAGAGGATTGCGGGTTTTTTGGCAACGTGCCTTATCCACGGTTTAATAACGCTGCCTTTTGCTTTATATAAGTTTTCAAATTGTATGAAATATATACCAATAGGTCGTTATGAACCTTTAGGTAGTGCTTTTCTTCATGAGGTCTGGTCGCTTCCATACACATACAGATGTTTCAAAGATGATCAAGAAGTTTATCTGAATGGAGAGGAATGCACTGAGACGCCAGATCATTCACTAATGTGTAGGCACATACAGTTACACGGTTCATGCAACAAACACCGACCAAATATGGCTTGCGTGTTGCAAGGCACGCCAGTTCCTGCTATCATCCCCACGTTCAAGTTGTTGGAAAATGGTAGTTATTTGATGCTCAATAATGAAGATTGTTCTGAGTTAATTGAAAAGGGTCTGCACCTCTGTACGGGTGTTCGCTATGTGAAGCACGAAAGTTTCACGGGCCGAACTCAAGGCCACCTCTCTCTGAGACAAAAGAGCTCTTATTCTTGCCATGCCGTTGAAATCTGTCCCAAGGTTGGTATTTGTGGCCAGATTGAAAACTCCCTATGTTCATGTGTGGGAGGAAATAGAACATTTCTGCAGCAAATAACCCGTTCACTTACTGTTACGATAAAAGGAATACTTTTAATTCAGATTTGCCTTTCAATTTCAGCAAGATGGTTCCGACTATCTTTAACGCATCCTCCACAAAGACCCTGGCGCACTTTTTTAAAGTTGTTACCAGTGGTCTTGTGACTTCATTTGAGAAAATCTTTGGAGTCATCCCTGCTTCCTTTCATTCTATTTTCTCCACTCTGGTTCGTGGATTGGCATTTTTACTTGCATTACCAGCGGACGCTCTTGTGCTTTTTTACATTTTTAAATATGGATGTCCCTCCTATGTAACCTCCCACCCTGCAGCTGCTGACACTGTTCCGCAATCGCATGCTAGAATATTATGGCACAATGCCGTTGGCGATATTAAGCACGGCATATGGATTATCTTTTCGATTCTCCTACTTCACCTGTGTCCAGCCTGTATTTCACTGCCTGACCTGTGATTTCGATTGGGCCATTGATTTGTGTCTCTGCGGACCGGTTTCTCCTGACGTCGACTTTAATCAGCTGATGACTCCTATCATTACTCACGAGTTGGTTTGTCCTGGCGAAAGGATTATGGCTGTGGCATTGATGCATGGACTACTTGGTCCCTGGAATTTACTGGCGGCAGCACAGTCTTTCTTGGAACAGAGCTTTCTTGAAAACCCACCGAGCTGTCCTCTGATGGTGATAGAGGATCCGGTGCTGGGAGAGCACGTATGTTCTTTTCCGCTTTTAAATTGGATGGCTGAACTGTTTTCGGATGAAGACGGTGACTTCCTATTGGAGGCTGTTGCAGCTTATTTTGCATACACAGTTATGTCATAGACCTTTTTCATGTTTGATATGCTGAGTACTAGCATTTCATTGACAATTCATTGACTTATTTGTCAAGTTTTTATTATTTACCTTGCCTATTGGCTTAAGACTCGATAAAGTACTTGGCTGTTTTATTTTTCTTTAGCATTAAATTTTCCTAGTTTTTAATGCTTTACCTTGCGGACCGTCCACATATAAACTTGCAATCTGCTCTCATGAGATGGCACTTCTATTATCTTATTCAGTTCGTTTCCGGATCATGGGGAGGTGTCATCTAGGTCCTGGATATCTTTACACCGTGTTAAGTTAGCATGGGCTCATTACCGGTTTAAACGCCATTTTTCCTTTTTTGCAACTTCTGCACACGACACTTAGTTGTTGCTTTAGCTTTCCACCTAGTAGTTCATCGTGGTTTACATGAGAATAATATGTTATTGCTCTACTATCTGCTTTGCTTGTTAAACTATATCTGTACAGCGAGTGCTAAAGTTTCAAGAACAACACGATACAGAATTGTTATGAGGTCTGATCTCCACGACTTCATACTCATAACATAAGTGCAACTTCTGCCAATTCTGGGCATGAGGCGGGTTTTATATTGCTTTGCCGAACACACATACACAACCGTTGATGCGGTTCACATGAAGAGAGAGCTGGTGTATGCTGATGTGATTCCTTCAAATCTAAGACACTAAAGTATGGGCACGCCCTAAACCAACACAAAGAGACCTTCTTAGCAAATAATATAATATGTGTATTAGGGAGGGTGAGATATAAGCAGCCGCGGGCCGTGGAGGGAGTTACGGTGAGGCAGGGAGGCGGGGAGGGGGAGAAGCAGGGTGGAGCCCTCTCTACCTTGCCCCTCCCCCTCCCCGCCTCCCTGCCCCACCGTAACTCCCTCCACGGCCCGCGGCTGCTTATAAGTGTTGCTAACTCTTATTCATTTACAGCATGTTAACATACTGTCACCATTCGCTTTTTATGTACTAGTAACTATGCTGGTAATTTTGCTACTGATAATATGTGTACTTGTATTCTCCACCCTGCTTCTCCCCCTCCCCGCCTCCCTGCCTCACCGTAACTCCCTCCACGGCCCGCGGATGCTTATAAGTGTTGCTAACTCTTATTCATTTACAGCATGTTAACATACTATCACCATTCGCTTTTTATGTACTAGTAACTATGCTGGTAATTTTGCTACTGATAATATGTGTACTTCTATTATCTAAGATACTACGCCTGAAAAGACGGCATTAGTAAATAAACATTTCAAATACACATGTGTTCTTCTTAACTCCATGTTCTGGTTTCTAAGAAATATATAACGACCGACTGTTCATGAGTTCCACGTATCCTGAGGTACTATAAGTTCATATTCTGGATTGTCTAAACATTGAGAGTTTGTTATATCCAATGTGACACTGTACCTAGCTTGCTAAGGAGTTTTTGATTACTAACGTGAGTTTTGGGACACCCTAATTCGCCGAGGTTCCAATCCTCTGTCCACAGTTCTGTGTGAGAACAGAAACCCTGCGACAGGGGCACCCCCGACCCTTGCTGGAGCTTCATCACACTTGCGATACAACTCCAGCAATGCGCCACCTTTACGGCACAGATACATCACGCATCTGTGCTGTTTTTGCCCCATGATGCGCCGCATTGTAAATGCAGCACACCATAGGTGACGGAACAGCGGCACAGAATGACTAACACATCCCTGGTGATGCGCCAGTCATCATAAATGTATCCCTATGCTTCTTATCTTGTTAGAGATGAACCGCCATATGTATCATCAAAGTTTTTTGCATTTCCTAAATAGCGAACTTTAAGGAATAAATAGCGATTCTTTACCATTCCTAGTTTGCGATGAGCTATTTGCTAATTACAAATTACCCATTCATTTCCTTCATTTCCATAGGGCGGTTGGACTCACTTTTAGCTCGAACGGCTGAATAGATTTCCACGAAACTTGGCAAAATTGTAGGGACTGGTAGCCCGATGTGCCTTTGCTATGTCTCAAGATATATGCTCCAGTGGTTTTTACGAAAATTAACTTTGAAAAATATATATTGGGCTACATTGGCCTATATATATGTTGGAGCCCAAATGTAGCCCAATGTAGCCCAATGAAGCCCAATGTAGCCCAATGTAGCCCAAAGATGGCCGCCAGACACACAAAAAAACAAATGTAGCCCAAATATCAGCCAGATGTAGCCCAACTATAGCCCAGTGACAGAATGACCAATCAGCTTCGCAAACCTCCGTTACGCGAAGCGGAGCGCTGTTACAGATATATATCTTTTTTTGAACGTTAATTTCTCAAAATCCACTGGAGCACATATATTGAGACCTAGCAAAGGCACATCGGGCTACCAGTCCCTAATATTTTGCCAAGTTTCGTGCAAATCCATTCAGCCGTTCGATTATTATTATTATTATTTTTTTTTGCCCCGCGGGGCCCTTCTAAAACCTCCACATCAAACCTAGGGGGTCAGCGAGGATCTACTATGCCCCCTTATAGTTATTTCCCCCTTTGTTTTGACCTCCTCTTGTCTCTCGATCCTACCGAGAGACAAGATGGCGGCCGCTACGGACTTTTTGGAATGTTGACAGACGCCGGAGAACCAATCAGCTTCGCTTCACAGAGCTCCGGTGCGCATAAAGTACGCGTCCTGGGACGCTGCCAGGTCCGCTGTTACAGATATATATCTTTTTTTAAACGTTAATTTCTCAAAATCCACTGGAGCACATATATTGAGACCTACAAAAGGCACATCGGGCTACCAGTCCCTACAATTTTGCCAAGTTTCGTGCAAATCCATTCAGCCGTTCGGGCTAAAAGTGAGGCCAACCGCCCTATGGAAAACTCAATGTTAAAAACACGTTTTGGGACCCCCCTTTTTTCTCGGCCTCCCCTTGACGAACCCCCCCCAAATTGTCAAGGGCTGCTCAGAAACAAAATGTGCCATTTTCCTGAAAATTTCAGCCAATTCCGTCCACAAACGCCAAAGTTATTAGACATAGAATTTTCAAAAATCCCATAGAGAAAAAATCCTAACTATATATACCTACTGGCGACCGCCAGTAGGTAATACCTACTGGCGACCGCCAGTAGGTATATATAGTTAGGATTTTTTCTCTATGGGATTTTTGAAAATTCTATGTCTAATAACTTTGGCGTTTGTGGACGGAATTGGCTGAAATTTTCTGGAAAATGGAACATTTTGTTTCTGAGCAGCCCTTGAAAATTTGAGGGGGGTTCGTCAAGGGGGGGCCGAGAAAAAAGGGGGGTCCCAAAACGTGTTTTTAACATTGAGTTTTCCATAGGGCGGTTGGCCTCACTTTTAGCCCGAACGGCTGAATGGATTTGCACGAAACTTGGCAAAATTGTAGGGACTGGTAGCCTGATGTGCCTTTTGTAGGTCTCAATATATGTGCTACAGTGGATTTTGAGAAATTAACGTTTAAAAAAAGATATATATCTGTAACAGCGGACCGGGCAGCGCTCCAGGACGCGTACTTTTCGCGCAACGGAGCTTTGTGAAGCGAAGCTGATTGGTTCTCCGGCGTCTGTCAACATTCCAAACAGTCCGTAGCGGCCGCCATCTTGTCTCTCGGTAGGATCGAGAGACAAGAGGAGGCGAAAGCGAAGGGGCAAATGACCATAAGGGGGAATAGTAGATCCTCGCTGACCCCCTAGGTTTGATGTGGAGGTTTTAAAAGGGCCCCGCGGGGCAAAAAAAAATAATAATAATAATAATCGAACGGCTGAATGGATTTGCACGAAACTTGGTAAAATATTAGGGACTGGTAGCCCGATGTGCCTTTGCTAGGTCTCAATATATGTGCTCCAGTGGATTTTGAGAAATTAACGTTCAAAAAAAGATATATATCTGTAACAGCGCTCCGCTTCGCGTAACGGAGGTTTGCGAAGCTGATTGGTCATTCTGTCACTGGGCTATAGTTGGGCTACATCTGGCTGATATTTGGGCTACATTTGTTTTTTTTCGTCTCTGGCGGCCATCTTTGGGCTACATTGGGCTACATTGGGCTTCATTGGGCTACATTGGGCTACATTTGGGCTCCAACATATATATAGGCCAATGTAGCCCAATATATATTTTTCAAAGTTAATTTTCGTAAAAACCACTGGAGCATATATCTTGAGACATAGCAAAGGCACATCGGGCTACCAGTCCCTACAATTTTGCCAAGTTTCGTGGAAATCCATTCAGCCGTTCGAGCTAAAAGTGAGTCCAACCGCCCTATGGAAATGAAGGAAATGAATGGGTAATTTGTAATTAGCAAATAGCTCATCGCAAGCTAGGAATGGTAAAGAATCGCTATTTATTCCTTAAAGTTCGCTATTTAGGAAATGCAAAAAACTTTGATGATACATATGGCGGTTCATCTCTAACAAGTTAAGAAGCATAGGGATAGATTTATGATGACTGGCGCATCACCAGGGATGTGTTAGTCATTCTGTGCCGCTGTTCCGTCACCTATGGTGTGCTGCATTTACAATGCGGCGCATCATGGGGCAAAAACAGCACAGATGCATGATGTATCTGTGCCGTAAAGGTGGCGCATTGCTGGAGTTGTATCGCAAGTGTGATGAAGCTCCAGGAAGGGTCGGGGGTGCCCCTGTCGCAGGGTTTCTGTTCTCACACAGAACTGTGGACAGAGGATTGGAACCTCGGCGAATTAGGGTGTCCCAAAACTCACCTTAGTAATCAAAAACCCGTTAGCAAGCTAGGTACAGTGTCACATTGGATATAACAAACTCTCAATGTTTAGACAATCCAGAATATGAACTTATAGTACCTCAGGATACGTGGAACTCATGAACAGTCGGTCGTTATATATTTCTTAGAAACCAGAACATGGAGTTAAGAAGAACACATGTGTATTTGAAATGTTTATTTACTAATGCCGTCTTCTCAGGCGTAGTATCTTAGATAATACAAGTACACATATTATCAGTAGCAAAATTACCAGCATAGTTACTAGTACATAAAAAGCGAATGGTGACAGTATGTTAACATGCTGTAAATGAATAAGAGTTAGCAACACTTATAAGCAGCCGCGGGCCGTGGAGGGAGTTACGGTGAGGCAGGGAGGCGGGGAGGGGGAGGGGCAGGGTGGAGAGGGCTCCACCCTGCTTCTCCCCCTCCCCGCCTCCCTGCCTCACCGTAACTCCCTCCACGGCCCGCGGCTGCTTATATCTCACCCTCCCTAATACACATATTATATTATTTGCTAAGAAGGTCTCTTTGTGTTGGTTTAGGGCGTGCCCATACTTTAGTGTCTTAGATTTGAAGGAATCACATCAGCATACACCAGCTCTCTCTTCATGTGAACCGCATCAAGTGTTGTGTATGTGTGTTCGGCAAAGCAATATATAACCCGCCTCATGCCCAGAATTGGCAGAAGTTGCACTTATGTTATGAGTATGAAGTCGTGGAGATCAGACCTCATAACAATTCTGTATCGTGTTGTTCTTGAAACTTTAGCACTCGCTGTACAGATATAGTTTAACAAGCAAAGCAGATAGTAGAGCAATAACATATTATTCTCATGTAAACCACAATGAACTACTAGGTTGAAAGCTAAAGCAACAACTAAGTGTCGTGTGCAGAAGTTGCAAAAAAGGAAAAATGGCGTTTAAACCGGTAATGAGCCCATGCTAACTTAACACGGTGTAAAGATATCCAGGACCTAGATGACACCTCCCCATGATCCGGAAACGAACTGAATAAGATAATAGAAGTGCCATCTCATGAGAGCAGATTGCAAGTTTATATGTGGACGGTCCGCAAGGTAAAGCATTAAAAACTAGGAAAATTTAATGCTAAAGAAAAATAAAACAGCCAAGTACTTTATCGAGTCTTAAGCCAATAGGCAAGGTAAATAATAAAAACTTGACAAATAAGTCAATGAATTGTCAATGAAATGCTAGTACTCAGCATATCAAACATGAAAAAGGTCTATGACATAACTGTGTATGCAAAATAAGCTGCAACAGCCTCCAATAGGAAGTCACCGTCTTCATCCGAAAACAGTTCAGCCATCCAATTTAAAAGCGGAAAAGAACATACGTGCTCTCCCAGCACCGGATCCTCTATCACCATCAGAGGACAGCTCGGTGGGTTTTCAAGAAAGCTCTGTTCCAAGAAAGACTGTGTTGCCGCCAGTAAATTCCAGGGACCAATTAGTCCATGCATCAATGCCACAGCCATAATCCTTTCGCCAGGACAAACCAACTCGTGAGTAATGATAGGAGTCATCAGCTGATTAAAGTCGACGTCAGAAGAAACCGGTCCGCAGAGACACAAATCAATGGCCCAATCGAAATCACAGGTCAGGCAGTGAAATACAGGCTGGACACAGGTGAAGTAGGAGAATCGAAAAGATAATCCATATGCCGTGCTTAATATCGCCAACGGCATTGTGCCATAATATTCTAGCATGCGATTGCGGAACAGTGTCAGCAGCTGCAGGGCGGGAGGTTGCATAGGAGGGACATCCATATTTAAAAATGTAAAAAAGCACAAGAGCGTCCGCTGGTAATGCAAGTAAAAATGGCAATCCACGAAGCAGAGTGGAAAAAATAGAATGAAAGAAAGCAGGGATGACTAAAAAGATTTTCTCAAATGAAGTCACGAGACCACTGGTAACAACTTTAAAAAAGTGCGCCAGGGCCTTTGTGGAGGATGCGTTAAAGATAGTCCGAACCATCTTGCTGAAATGGAAAGGCAAATCTGAATTGAAAAGAGTCTGCACCTCTGTACGGGTGTTCGGTATGTGAAGCACGAAAGTTTCACGGGCCGAACTCAAGGCCACCTCTCTCTGAGACAAAAGAGCTCTTATTCTTGCCATGCCGTTGAAATCTGCTCCCAAGGTTGGTATTTGTGGCGAGATTGAAAACTCCCTATGTTCATGTGTGGGAGGAAATAGAACATTTCTGCAGCAAATAACCCGTTCACTTACTGTTACGATAAAAGGAATACTTTTAATTAACCCAGAACAATCTTCATTATTGAGCATCAAATAACTACCATTTTCCAACAACTTGAACGTGGGGATGATAGCAGGAACTGGCGTGCCTTGCAACACGCAAGCCATATTTGGTCGGTGTTTGTTGCATGAACCGTGTAACTGTATGTGCCTACAGAATGATCTGGCGTCTCAGTGCATTCCTCTCCATTCAGATAAACTTCTTGATCATCTTTGAAACATCTGTATGTGTATGGAAGCGACCAGACCTCATGAAGAAAAGCACTACCTAAAGGTTCATAACGACCTATTGGTATATATTTCATACAATTTGAAAACTTATATAAAGCAAAAGGCAGCGTTATTAAACCGTGGATAAGGCACGTTGCCAAAAAACCCGCAATCCTCTGCTGATGATGTCACTAAGCATGTCATGAATGATGTAATATGTGACATCATCAGCAGTGGATTACGGGTAATAGTATCTCTAGTTTACTCCCCTATAGCTGTCTTTCTTTTAACATAAGTGTCTGTTTCCTTCCCTTATACTTACTGTTTTTGGTTCGCTTCCGGTTCGCGTACCGGCGAGCGAACTGGGAAGCGAACTAAGAGAAATAGAGGTTGGCACAGTTCCAAATATTGTACCAATTTTTTAATAACGGGGAGGTAGTTCTGAAAAGAACTTTTTTTTAAATTGTTTTTGTTGTTTTATATTTTTTTTATTATTTTTCAGAACATTTTTTTACTTTTTTTGAATTTTTCTGAACAGTTTTATATTTTTTTGGGTTTTTCTTGGAGGGGGCAATGAAAACGATTCATTGTAAAGGGCTCAACAGGAGCAACAAAACAAAAAAAAAGTATTTATTATTTTGGGCGTTTCGTACAAACTTGCATATGATAGTCAATAGCTCTGTTGATCAGAGTGATGCTTCTTTCTCCGTAGCAAATGAATCCATCGCAAAATACGCAGAGGTGTTTTACTTCACCAAATCTCATTTGTATATTTGGCACCATCTCCCTGCCCTCTGGTCCCGTTACTTCCGGTACAACAGATCTTCTGGCCATAATAGGGAGATTATCTAGGTCGTTCCGAAACTGTGCAGCACTGTAGTTGTTAGGATGCCACCTAGTCATATGGCGATGCATTGTGTAGTTTCCGAAACTGTATTTTTTCTCGGTTCCTCTGGACAGTCTATCTTGACATATAAGGCAAGTTACGTATCTTGCATTTACTTTTTTCTGACCTTTGGGAATTTTAAAAAATTGCCAAATGAAGTTTTCTTTCCGGTGAGACGTCCTGGGCTCCTCAGGCAAAAACTGCCTCTCTTCGTGCTCGTCGTTCTGTTCCTCTTCTTCCTCTTCTTGTTGAATTATAACTTGAGCAGGTGGTCCACTCTTCCTTGGATGTGGTGGAGGTGGTGGGGAAGCACCAGCTGAAGCTACTAAAGAAGCCATTGCTCAGTGATCACAAAGGGTCTTTCTCTCACAATGATGAAAGTCAGAGTGAGGAAAGAAGGAGGGATTTTCATCATTTGGGAAAAACAAGAGTTCTCAACCAATGAAAAGTGTTCATTTTAGATTATATGACCTAGTCTTACATCATTAGGAAACCAAAAGTGAAATGATCCAATGAAAAGTGTTATTACCAAGTCACATGACCTGCTGTGTTTACGTTAAGCGCTTTGCAGGGCCTCCCGGTTTGCTTCCAGAAACCTGCGCTTTGCGACTCGCTTCGCGTACCAGTTCGCTAACGTAGCACGTCATATGACGTATCACGCGACAACGTGAAACGTCATGCGGACGGGAGGCGTCACGATGTTGTTTTCTAACGCGGCAGTTGCGGTAAAGAAACGTTTACCGGCTCGCGGTCTATTTCGCGGCATCAAGGTCAGCTAACGGGAAGCTTCCCGATTCGCGAAGCGGGAACGAAGAAAAAAAATATTTAAAAAAAAAATTATTCATAAACATATAAAATATATTTTTGGATTTAAAGAAGAATACATTTTACAGCTACAGATATTAGCTGTTAAAAAACCAATGAAATTCACTGAAAAACCCATAGGTTATAGACCATATATAGTTAGGAATTAGCATTTACAAAACCTTGAAAATTCACTGAAAAAACCATAGGTTATAGACCATACATAGTTAGGAATTAGCATTTACAAAACCTTATTTTACTCACACAAAACCATTGAAATTCCATATATAGTTAGTTGCACTAACTATATATCGCGCACCCGCAATCCACTGCTGATGATGTCACATATTACATCATTCATGACATGGTCAGTGACATCACTGATGACATCACTGATGACATCTCAAATGACATCACTGATGACATCACTGGTGACATCTCAAATGACATCACTGATGACATCATGACACACCAATACCAGTTACTACATACGCACTCACTGATTCCTACGTCTACACACACATTCACTCATTCACCCATACAATCACTCATACATACAGTCACTCATTATTACAACACTATCATATGCACTCATACACCTATGCAGACACTCACACACTGCCACTCATCCATGGAGTTACTCACACACCTAGTCAGTCCTGTAAAGAATCAATCACACTTCCATTTCCTCATCTATACAGTTAAACACAGAACACCATACTTCAGTGACATCACTGATGACATCACTGATGACACCTCAAATGACATCACTGATGACATCTCAAATGACATCACTGATGACATCATGACACACCAATACCAGTTACTACATACGCACTCACTGATTCCTACGTCTACACACACATTCACTCATTCACCCATACAATCACTCATACATACAGTCACTCATTATTACAACACTATCATATGCACTCATACACCTAGTCAGTCCTGTGAAGAATCAATCACACTTCGATTTCCTCATCTATACAGTTAAACACAGAACACCATACTTTTTCACACATATACTAACACATACTTACTCTCTTATACAATCACTGATACAAGTACACATTGATATGCACAGAGTCACACACCTCCCAGCCAGCCACACACACACTCAGTCTTCCATACATCCACTCATTCTTCAATATGTAAAACATATTTAAACTTTACAAAAACACACAGACACTAGATGATGTCATTTGAGATGTCATCAGTGATGTCATCAGTGATGTCATTTGAGATGTCATCAGTGATGTCATCAGTGATGTCACTGACCATGTCATGAATGATGTAATATGTGACATCATCAGCAGTGGATTGCGGGTGCGCGATATATAGTTAGTGCAACTAACTATATATGGAATTTCAATGGTTTTGTGTGAGTAAAATAAGGTTTTGTAAATGCTAATTCCTAACTATATATGGTCTATAACCTATGGTTTTTTCAGTGAATATATATATATATATATATATATATGACACGAACTCCCTCCTGACAGAAAAGAGCAGAGGCCACACGGGGGGTTCAGAACAGGACACAAATTTATTTGCAGAAGTCCCAGCGGCGGCGAATGCATTTCGGCGTAGATTAGCCTTCCTCAGCGCCCAACGCTGCAAAGAGTACTTCCCTCTGACACTTGACCCGTGTAAAGTACCCGCCTGCACCACAGTCTCCTCCCCCTGCAGCTGTCGACTGACCAATAGGAGTCCAAAGCAGGAATATTGGACTTCAAATCCCAGCAGGCACTGTGTCGGCGTTGCTTGGGTCGGTCTAGTGAAGGAGTGACAAAAATCGCAGGATCGGTGCTGGCTCCGGGTAAGCTGGTAAGCTCAAGGTTTCTGTAAAAAAACACAGCATCCGTCTTGGTCCCCGTGTAGGCTGCAGCTACCATTTGCCATGTTTAGAGACAGGGAGTGGGGGCAGTCAAATGCGAGACTGGAAGCCCATTAGAGCATCAATATCTCTGTCCTCTCCAAATCCTTCCCATGGTTACCGGTGGTCTTCAGGAAATACTGATACCTCAGTTAGTAAGTGCTGCGAGCAGCAGGTTGCCTTCAAAATTCCCGAGTCACTTCTTGCTGCAGGGCCTTCTGTTCTGTGCATCAGGCTTGCACAGTATATATGACGCGAACTCCCTCCTGACAGAAAAGAGCAGAGGCCACACCGGGGGTTCAGAACAGGACACAAATTTATTTGCAGAAGTCCCAGCAGCGGCGAATGTGCCCATGTACTCAGAGGAGGAACTTTTCCGAAATTTGTCAGCGCGGCGAACCAAATGAAACAACTTGCATCAATCCTACTCAAGGAATCATAAACAGCTGTAAATATTGACTTTGGCGCCTGGGACCCACTTAGGGAAATAATCTTATGCTCGAGGGACTATACATCCCATAATGCAACTTGGTACTACGCAAGGCCCACGAGGGGGCCAGATAACCAATAAA
Source organism: Lissotriton helveticus (assembly GCF_964261635.1). NCBI lineage: Eukaryota > Metazoa > Chordata > Amphibia > Caudata > Salamandridae > Lissotriton > Lissotriton helveticus. The sequence goes on from NC_136065.1 coordinate 1,525,478,698, forward strand.
AGCATACTAATAAAAGAGAGCACTCATTGCGTCACTTCATAACAGCAAGCAGGCTTTGAATATGAGGTTTACAGCAAGCAGCCTTTGAAAAAGAGGTTCTTTACCTCGAAACGCGTCAGGCCAAAAATGAAACATTGCTGCAAGTTGACATAGAGTCCCGGATGGGAGGCGAGCCGCTGTGTGCTCCTCTGAGTACATGGGCACTTCGGTTGGACGCATTACTGCACACGGCAGCCCTGCCCTGGGAGGAAGCACCATCTCGCAAACAAAGAGAGGCTGGAATGAGGAACTTTTCCGAAATTTGTCAGCGCGGCGAACCAAATGAAACAACTTGCATCAATCCTACTCAAGGAATCATAAACAGCTGTAAATATTGACTTTGGCGCCTGGGACCCACTTAGGGAAATAATCTTATGCTCGAGGGACTATACATCCCATAATGCAACTTGGTACTACGCAAGGCCCACGAGGGGGGCAGATAACCAATAAAAGCATACTAATGAAAGAGAGCACTCATTGCGTCACTTCATAACAGCAAGCAGCCTTTGAATATGAGGTTTACAGCAAGCAGCCTTTGAAAAAGAGGTTCTTTACCTCGAAACGCGTCAGGCCAAAAATGAAACATTGCTGCAAGTTGACATAGAGTCCCGGATGGGAGGCGAGCCGCTGTGTGCTCCTCTGAGTACATGGGCACTTCGGTTGGACATATATATATATATATATACATAGATATATATATATATATATACATAGATATATATACATATATATATATATTCGCTGGAAAAAAGGTTACAGGGACATTATAGTTAGGAAACAGAATAAAAAAAAGCTTATAACTTAAATGAAGAGAACAAAGGCTACAGCGACGTTATAGTTAGGCTCAGATTTCAATCATACAAAACCAGAGAAATGCAGCATTTATAGTTGGCTGAGCTAACTATAACTTAATCCACGGCAATGCTCTGCTTATGACCTCACATATTGCATCACTCGTGATATGGTCAGTCACATCACTGATGACATCTTAAATGACATCACCGATGACATCGTCTAGGTTAAGTATTTTTTTAAGTTATAAGGTATTATAACATAGTGCTATCTGTTGCTGCAGTATTTTCGTAAAACCTCTTGGTATTTTGAGAGAGCACCATGGTCAATGACAAGGACAATTCATTAGGTGATTAAATTAAAGGCAGCCATGTTGTTTTTAGGTACAGTTTGTCTGTGTTCTGAGTTACACCTTCAGATCTAGGTAAGTGTTATGTTTTGTATTTTCCCTATTTATTACCTCTTTACTTTTAGGTGAGAGGTAGGGAAAAATATTCGTGCTTTTCTATATATTTTGTAAGAAAACTGTAGGAAGCAATGTGAAAAATAAATACAAGAAATATTTTTAAAGATTAAAAATACTCTATAAGACAATACATTCTAAATGTGCACAACAAAATTAATTCTACTGAGCAGCACAGTAATACCTGCAATTTGCCATGCTACTTAAAAAAGTGTAGTTCTCTCTAGACTGCTACAAATATATATAAAAAATTATAAATTAATTTCTCTATCTATTTCAACTTTAATACATGTATAATAGGTAGTAAACAACAATGAAACCTAATACTTACCTATATTTAAGACCTTAACTTAGAATGCAGTGAAATATATACTGCAGAAAGCACCAAAGCTGTGATAAAAAATACATGGCTGACGTTTACCTTTGGTGAACACAGCAATCAGTCAATCACATACTGACCTCTCATCCAAATGTGTTACGGTGTACCAGAAGCTTACAGCGGTATGTGGTAGTAAATAGGTAACTACGTTTTATGAAACCTACAAATGTAAGACTACTCATACTACTGAAACTTATGACCAAAAATAACCATTCACCCTTCATAATGTATATTCTTGCCACATTACATGTACATCTGTTCACACACGTTCATGCTAAATCTGTTTCAATTAACACACACCACTCTACACCACTCAACTCTATGCCAGTCCATTGTACGTCACTCCACTATATGCTACTAGTCTCTACACTAACCCACTGTACACCACTCAACTCTACTCCAGTCCACTCCACACCTCTACACTCTAGACTGATATACACCACTCCATTCTATGACACTCTAGTCCATGCCACTACACTGTATGCCCCTATACTCTATAACACTACACTCTGTGCTATTGTACTCTATGCCACTCATCTGTACGCCACTTCTCTACACACCATTACACTGTACACTATTCCACTATACGCCTCTCCACTCTACGCCACTCCACCGTACATCACTGCACTTTTGCCACACACCTCTATGGCAATCCATTGTGCACCATTACACTATGCGCTGCTTTATTTGTTTGGAGTTCCACTGTATGACTCTGCACTCTATGCCACTCTACTCTACGCTACTCCAATATATGCCAGTTCACTCTACCTTATTACATTGAATGCCACCATCTCAACTTAATTCCACTCAACACAACTCCACCATATGCTACTACACTATAGGCCACTCCACTCTATGCCACCACACTCTATGCCACCACACTCTATGCTATTACACATTATGCTACTATACTCTACAACACTCCACTCTATGCCACTCTACCGTACTCTTTTACACTATACGCCACAACAGTCTACCCCTCTACACTCTAGCCCAGAACACTGTAAAGCACTCCACTGTACGCCACTCTACTGTACGCTACTCCAGTGTGCCACTGCACTATATGCTAATCCACTCTGTGCCACTCTACTATATCCCACTTCAGTGTATGCTATCCCGCTGTATGACATCAATCCACTATATGTTATTTAACTTTATGCCACTAAACATTACCTCAATCATCTCTACACCATTCCACTCAGTGGAGCTGATTTCTGTTGCATGGAGGTTTGATATCCAGGTCTTTATTTCTCTTCTGAATTGCTTGAGTGACGGTGTGTTTCTAGGGTGCAGGTGGAGGTTGTTCCAAGCCTTGGCTGCCAGGTGCAAGAAGGAGCATCCTCTACTGTTGGATCTATGGATCATGGGGTTGTTTGTGAGGGAGAAGGTAGATGATCAAAGGCGTAAGGTTGGTTGGTGGAGGGTCAGGCATTTATTAATGTACACTAGTCCTTTATTTTCATCGGCCTTGTAGGCATGGGTCAACATCTTGAACTGGTATCTCTTCTGAATCAAGAGCCAGTATAGTTTCCTGAGATGTGGTGTGATATGGAACCTTTTGTGATAGTTGAGTATGAGTTTTGGTGCTGATTTCTGTATTGTCTGGAGTCTCTTCAGGAGGCATGAAATGATTCCTACGTAGAGCGTGTTTCCGTAGTCCAGTATGCTGGTAATTAAGGTCTATGTGACGTCCTTCTGGTGTTTGCGGGGAGCCACCTGAAGATCTTGTGTAGCATGTAAAGGTTGTGGAAGCAGGTGGGTGATGCTGACTTGCTTCTCCATTGATGGCTTGCTATCCAGGATGATGCCGAAGTTGTGGGCATGGTCAGTTGGAGAAGGGGTTGTGCTGAGTTCCACAGGCCACCATGTGTCGGTCCATGTGAGGTTTTGTTACCAAAGATGAGGACTTTCATTTTTTAAGTGTTGAGTTGGAGCAGTTGCCCTGCATCCAGTCTGCGGCATTCATCATGCATTTGTGGAAGTTAGCTTTAGTGGTGGGGGAATCATCAGACAGTGAGAGGATAAGCTGTGTGGCATCGACATAGGAGATGATGTTGAATATGTCTGATCTGACTGTGACTGCCAGGGGGCTCTTGTATTAACAGCACAATGCACAACATGGCATGCCAGTATATCCAATCCGAGTGCACTGCATCATACCACATGTGATCTCACAACAGCACACCACATGACATAATAGCAGAACATGTAATAACATGTAATCAAATGTGACAGCATGCTTCTTCACAGGCCAGCAAATTATGGCTCTTGAAAGCAGGGTAAATCTAGTGAGAAAACATTCCATCACAGCACACCTGGACACAAAACATCAGAGCACATCACCTAACACCAACACACATACATGAACCATACCACAGTATAGCAAGCCATCCTGAAGGCCTGACTCATTGCAAAATGTTGCCAACTCCACCAGTTGGAGCATGGAGCTTGGTAAAAACTAAATTGTGGGTCCCATGATCATCTGCTTATGTTGAGTATTCTTACAGTTAGCAAAACAGTGAGCTAAATTTGAGGGATAACCATGCTCACCCTTGTATGATTGAGTAGAATCTAACAGTAAAGTTGAATGTGCTAATGACATGATTAAACAAGCTTTGACTGCTAGGGTACTAAGTTCAGGTCTTAGTTGGCACTATAATCTATATGGAGTTCAGAGAGAATTGAATAAGTTGCCTAGATGAGCATTGGGAGGACACACCCCATACAAGGTTCTCTTCCAAGTTTTTATATATTGTCCTGGCTTAGATAATCCGGGGAAGGTGGGATGAAAAATAGTTAGACTTGGAGAAACATTTAAATGTTTTGAAGAGTACCAGAGAAGTCTGAGGCAAGGGATGTATGATGTTACAACACATACTTTTACAACGCATGCCTTTACAACGCATTTTTTACAACACAACATCCTTTACAACGCATTCCATTACAACGCATGCCATTACAACGAATTTCCTAAAACTACCATTACAACGCATTCCATTGCAACGCATACTACCTTTACAACGCATACCATTACAACGCATACCATTACATTGCATGTATGGTAAGTATTGGATAGTATAGGGGTAAAAATTACTATTTTAACTCCAGGGGTGCAAAAGTAGGGTAAGTGTTGGATAGTGTAGGGGTAAAAATGAGTATTCTAACTCCAGGGGGTGCAACAGTAGGGTAAGTGTTGGATAGTGTAGGGGTAAAAATTACTTTTCTAACTCCAGGGGGTGCAACAGTAGGGTAAGTGTTGGATAGTGTAAGGGTACTATGCGTTGTGATGGTATGCATTGTAATGGTATGCGTTGTAATGACTGTGTTGTAATGACATGCGTTGTGATGGTATGCGTTGTAATGGTATGCGTTGTAATGACTGCGTTGTAATGGCATGCATTGTAATGGCACCAAGTCAAAGGGAAATCCCTGGGGTATACTCGTTTGCTAAGAACTTTTCAACCACGGTGATTACACTCGAGTATAAGTCCAGCAGAATGCTGTACTCAATAATACTATAGTGTCAGAATAATAATAATTTCCACAGAGAAATAAAATTTGTTCACACTCTATTAAAATGATAAGCAATATTTATTTACCATACAATAATACACCACAAAAATTATTTAAAATTTCAAAGCAATATTCTTTGAAAGACTAAAAGACATTACAATCAATATTTCACATGTTCATTAATAAAAAATACATAACAAGCTGGTACATATATCCCACACAATTTGATCATTAACAGTACACGGAATAAATCACAAAAAATACATTATACAATCAATTCAACAAACCCCTATTGTAACTATGGCTCATGGATATTTTTGCCACTCTAGATTATTGGATCCAAAGCCTCAAATTACTTCCACTTTTGTACACCACTGTGGCCGGACAAATCATATATATACATCCAGTGTGTACTAGGCTTCCCTTGGATTCCCTGATTTACAGAATGCGTCGACGCGTTTCGGTGCAATACATCTGATATTGTGGCACCTTCCTCAGGACTTCTTGTTAGGGGTTTCCTGTGTCAAGAAGATTTCGAGTTTTTTAGTTGCTCGATCTGGGGGATAAAGCAATATGTCAGTATTCATTTTCTATGAGAGTATACGCTATTCTCTTATTTGCGTTTAACCTCTACAGGGAATAATCATATACTTCCGAGTCAGACAGAGCGGGGTTTCTTCCCATTGGCTCTAAACTTGTCATGGCAAAAACAATGTCCCATGTTCTAGTACAATTGCAATGATATATTGTTTCTCACAGATTGTATCACATTCTATTTTCTGCTATGGTGCTTAACCATTTGCACCACTTTCTAAGATAGGCAATATCACCTCCAAATTCATTTCACTGTGGGAACCATTACTATGTATAGTCCCGGGACATGAGGAGTAATAGAGATGACCCCTGCACCGCTATAGTGCTCAAATCTTTGATAGCCGGGCGCTCCCCCCACCCTCCGATATGGTGGTGGTGTGTCTCTTCCCAGCCCCTATGACGTGCTGTGTCAAGTCCCCAGTCTCTACCCATTATTGCCTGGTCAGGGACTGATTAATATGACTAATGGCCTAGAAGCTTCTATGTTATGGACTAGCCCGCCCCAGCTTCTGATATTCTCACCTTTGACTAGGAGAGGTTCTCCCCTTCGCTAGATGTGGTCAAGGATACAATCTAGGGCTGCCTTCTAGTCTCTGCAGTCTCTTGTTACTGTAGTCTGGTAGGAGACATATATGTTTTAGTCTTTAACGCTGATGGAGTGGAAAGGTGACATGAACTCTTGGCAGGAACGTTTAGTTTAATATTAGTTACCTTATTCTCGTTTACAAGACTCCTTATGTGGGGGTTTCTTTTTTTGTAGTTTTGCTCCGTCTTTTTATCGTTTGGATAGATGTATCTATTTAAACAAGGGAGTTTATTTTAAGATCATTCTTACATTTCTGTCTTAGGTCTCAAAGTTATCAAAATTCTTTTTGTCCCCCCTGAAGTCAGCTTACCTTAGAGTATTCTAAAACTCTCTTCGAACGGGCATATGGTATCTAAGGGCCTCACTGGAACTGGATATGTCCTAATAGAATCAAAGCACATATCGGGCGGTTAATTGCCATATTGCACACGTTAGTTTTTATCAGTTCTCTTGTTATAAGAGAGTAAAAGCACTAAGCTTGGGCACCAACTTAATTTCGGCCGTCCAAACACCCGCTATTTTTAATTCTATTTTAAAAACAGAAAGAACGGACCTAGCCCCCTTCTTTTCCTAGCTATGAGCTATTTCAAGGTTCTCTAGCCCTTACCTTCGTGGATCCGGTATCGCGTCTCTGCCTCGTTCGGGTCACTTGCTAACGTCTCTGTTGACCGCGCCTCTATTTATATACGCGTTGCATCAATTAAGTGCTGCCAGGTGATTAGTCAGGTACCTCGCGAGGCGCCGCCTCATATGTGTATCACGCCGCCATCTTGGAGTGGTGTTCCTGTCCACTGTTTTGTATAGCTTTTTTTATATCTCGCTCTCTAGACACTTTCTTTTTTAATCGTATTTTAGGAGATCGTATTCTATATACACATATTATCTGGCGGATATCCTTTGATATAGAAGATACCCTCTCTTATTATCTGGGGCTCTGACAGTTATGTGCTCGCCGAGTTGGTGCTTGGGCAGGTCTTTCGGCGCCATTTTGGAACGGTATTGCACTATCATAGTTGTATGCTAGTCGTATCGATATTTATTCTACGTTATATTTACTTAAATCGGGGTAATCTAGATTTTAGTACATTCTAATTGGGCCCTTTTTAATTTTTATCATCAGAGGAGAAATATTGTAATTTAAAAGAAATGAAGATCTTGGCCCTATGTGCAGGTGTATTAGATAGTGGGCGGTCCACTTATATCTCTCTCTAGATCTCTTTTTATATACAAGCATTATATTAATTAACTCACTATAACCTGGGGATCTCCCCATGTCTGGATTTTCCTGTGCCTGTATCGTTATGGCGGAGGTTGGGGTGGCCTTTGCCATTAAATGAGAGTCTCCCATTCCTCTCTGGAGTTGAGACCTTTCTTGATTGTGTTAAATTTTATCATGTACCACTGTTCTTGTTGTTTGCGTCTGGTGGTACTGTTGCCCAATCTGGTCTGCTCTTTTATCCTTTCCAGTATAATCCATCTAATGTCTCTCTCGCTGTGGCCTTGTTCTTTCCAGTGGGCTACCAGGGGTGCATTTTCCTTATTATTTTTAATGGCAGACCTATGTTCGGTGATCCTTAGCCGCACTTCACGGCCAGTTTCTCCTATGTACGCCTGCTCACATGGGCATAGGATCATGTATATTGCATTTTTTGTTCTGCAGTTATTCAGGGTGGTGATGTCGTGTGTCACTTCATTATGCACCACTCTTTTTGTTACTATGCATAGGTCACAAATGCAACAATTGCCGCATTTGTTGTTTCCAACTGCCCTCATTCCAGTTAAGGTGGTTTGACTTTCTATGACGTCATCCCTGTATGTGTGTACTAGGTTAGATCTCAAATTCTTATTTTTTCTATAGGCATATAATGGACGCTCCAGAATATTGGTGTCTGGTCCATTGTTGAGGATTTTCCAATTATGATTTATGCATTGTAATGGATCTTGCGTTGTAAAAGTTTTGTTGTAATGGTAGTGCGTTATAAAAGTTGCGTTGTAAAGGTTGTTTCCCGAGGCAAGACGTCTAATGTGAATCATTCTGAAGCCACCGCCTGTGAAAAGCTGCTGGTGAAGGATGGGTTCCCAAAGTCAGCGACCTAGTATGAACCATGCTATAGATCACCCATCACTGTGGGTAAAAGGTAATAGAACTGTTATCCTGTCACCTCTGCCTGGCTCAAGGAGAAATAGACAGATAGCCATTAATCACTTAAAGAAGCACTATCTGGCCAGTCCTCTACAGCATGCCTTCACTGGCACCCAAACCAATTTAGAGTAGTGCCTCTCAACCGCTCCCTATTCTGAATAACATACTCCATGAAACACATAGTAAAATGATGTGCTCGTTTTCCCAGCTGATGATATTTGAGTGCAATATAGTTCCACAAACACACCCTGTGTTTCCAGTCTGGCAATGGCAACTTTTGAGTGCAACTCCATGGTGTACTATGAAATTCCACATGACATTACGCCTTTTTGTGAGCCTAGAAGGACCAGAAACATTGAGAACAACTCCGGATCATTTATAGAAGACTTTTCAACCCTGTTTCTAGTCACTCACTTTCCGAGACTGCTTCATGCTTATCACTGGTTTTGTAGCAGGTATCTAATTCCTCTGTGGCCCTACGTCTGATCACTTGGGGAACTTTTTTTTCATTCAGGGGCTGTCAACTATACTCATAATTCTACTGCTACTAAACAGACATTTACTCTCTGCAAGAACATTTGCATCACATGTAGCACTAACTTGCACTCAACATATGGTGTGAAAACAAAAAGATCTGCGACAAAGTAACCCTTCGGGGGACCCTTAGGGCATTGCAGCACCAGCCCTACGAGGATCACCGCCCTACAATGAAGCATGACATCCTTCGGGATGTGTGAAGGCACCAAGTAAAAGTCAATTTGACTTCCCCCATCTCTCTAAAATGACTTCCTCTGTCTTTTCTTAGGAACAGTGGCCCTTTATTAGTATTGGTTCATGAACTACAGCCACAAACCCTGCAGAGGTCTCTATACTGCAGACATACAGCTTATCCTATACCTCAGACTATGGAACCTATTGAGACATTGAAATTGCCATATGTGATAAAAATTCCATTAATAATGTTGTAACATTTGGTTCTATTTCAGATGATTTGGACATCAAGACTGTTCGAAAAATTAATTCTGACATATAGGCATATGCTACTTTGAATAATAAAGATCCTTAATTGAATTCAGCTAATTATAAGGAAATGTATTGTTATCACCACTTTGCACATTATTACAAACACAGAATTAGCTATCCTAGAGAAATTCACAATTACCTATGATTTAACATGCACATACATGTAGTAGTGACCACATATAGTGTAGGTAAGATATGCCAACACTGATTTGAACATTCCAGTCTTCCAAAGTACCTTCTTGCTGTTTTCATGATATTATGTGTGGTTGTTTTAGATGTACTGAGAAACAGGTTATTCCTTTCATAATAAACACCTTTATGTAAAGTGTCTGTTCTTCTTAAGGCAGTGTGTGTAACATTGTGAATGTTGGAATAGATTTGTTCCTGTTACCACAGTGCCCCGATACCCCTTTATAGGGATTGTGAGTAAACTGGAAGCAATCACGATATTTCACCATTTATTGGATAGGGTTGTGCTACAGTAACCTGACTCTCACATTCTGCACTGCTACATTGAACTAAGTTCACTGTTGTCACCTGTGGGTGGGAAAGCAAACCGTGTAGAACTACACCAAAGTCATAGTTTATGCAACAATCCATACAGCACATCACACAAGACCACAAAACAATACACCAAAGTATTATATCATTTTAGTACATATCAAATCATAGCACAGTATAACAAATTGCAGCATATGAATTCACAATACAAACCTAGTGCAACAGAATAACATTGCATAGTAAAACCTCGAGACACCAGAAAACTAGGGGCAGATTTACAAGCCCTTTGCGCCACTTTTGGGTCATTTTTAACATGGGGAAAAATGACGCAATAGTGGTGCAAGGGGCTTGTAAATCTATCCCCTAGTATTTAAGCCACAAAGGCGGTATGAACCTCAGTGCTGTTTCAAGTGGATGATTCAGGCTGTGATACAGGCATGAAGAACAGGCTCAGGAAAAAGTATGGGAGGCAATGAAAGACAAGAAATGGTAGCCATTAGCCTTTGCTATGCTAAATCAGTAGTGCTTAACCTTTTGCCTTTTTTGGACCCCTCATTAATTATTACTGGAACTTGAGGACCCACTAAATCATTATAGAATCTGAAGACCCCCACTGAGTCATTACGGGAAGCATGGGACCCTGACATAAGCATTTTCGATGATTTGACTTGCAAAAACAATACACACAAAATGCCGAACATGCATTCATAAAACAAAAACATAAATGAGGTAATATTTTGTTTAATGTACAAACAAATATTAAAAAAAAATAAAAATACATGTATTTTAATGGGAAGGTTGGAGCTTTAGGCCTCTGTTAGTTCATACCATTTTTTGTTGTATGCACTTGCACTGCTCACAGGATTCAATCGGAGGCTATTAACTTAATTTATAGCCTCCAATATCAAAGACCTTCACATTTACAGTGTTTTACATTTTTCAAATTTACATTTTGCTTCTTCATTTCTGTACGCTTTGCTAATCTGTTAATATTATTTTCTTTATTTTTTTATTTTTCAAAAACGTTTATTGAACAAATTTGCACAGCAAGGTTAGAAAATTGCACTACATCAAGACATGATGAGCATACAACATCATGCAGCATAGGTTACCACATACATGTAGCACTTGAAGTCGAAACAGAGGGGAAATGACATAGCAGCTCCGGGGGAGTAATACGAACTATGGGCAGAAACACATCGAGTGGGGCAGGGAGACCAGTGGGGCAGAATGGAGAAGGGGGCGGGGGACCAGCTACTCATTGGACATCACCGGTGGCCGCCATGGGTGGAGCGAAAGCGGGGAGCGTGGGGGAGGTCACAGGGCACTGAGAGTCATGACTTAAGAGATAAGACACAAGTGGACCCCATATATCAATGGGGCTGGATTTGGCTGGCATTAGGTCCCAGAATTCAGACAAGAGCATCTGACATCACGAAGTATCCTCAAGCCAGGCATCAACCTTAGGTACAAGCCGGTGACCCCAGCACATGGAGACCCTATGCCGCACAAGGACAAGAAGCATTGCAGTCAGGCTACGCGTAGCGTCAGGACAAAATTTCATGAAGCCTAGAAGGCAAAGCAAAGGGTCAGGCTGGACCAAAGACGAGGTGATCTCAGAAACAGCAGCGCAGACCTCGCACCAGTATGCGGAGATCTGAGGTCACAGTCAAGCGAGTAGAGAGAAGTCTGCCACAGGAGCAGAACAGCGCAGACATCTATCATTGGGGATAAGTCCCATCTTGTGCAGCTGAGCAGGTGTCCGGTAAAGCCTATGTAAATATTTAAAGTGAATGAGGCGCAGGCGGTAATTTGGATATAGGCGTTTGATCTGAGCGCAACAATATAGCAGTCTTCTGGAGCGATTTCAAAACCCAGGTCCTCACACCACACTACACGCGCCCGGTCCGTAGAAATGGGAGATGCTGCCAGCGTAAGGGTGTAAATCTTAGTGGCCAGCTTCCGGGGGGAGAGAGACGTGTAAAGAAAGTCAAGAGTGGGCACCAAGGAGGGAGACTGGGGAAACGAAGAGTGGAGCTCCCTGCAGATACCCCTGAGTTGATAGTAGAGGAGGGTGTCCAAGGGGCCAGAGTCGAAAGCGAGAGAGAAGAATGAGTCCCTAGGGTAGAGGTCCGCAACTGTGATAAGCCCTAAGCGGGTGGCGGGTTTAACCATCCCGGACGACTGAAGGGGGGGAAAGGCCGGATGATGAGCAGTAGGCATGATGTTCGTGGAGAGCATGTTGGAGCCGGAGAGTTTACTGAACCCACCCCAGACCCAGCGCAGTCTCCACCGTGTACATCTTGGTTCATGGGAGCTTTGCCGGGCAAACAAAGCAGTCATGAGTGGTCAGGTCAGCTTCCAGTGTGAAATGCGGCTGAAAAGGTGTGGGTTGGAGAAAAAATTGAAGAAAACTGGCCTGGGCGCAGAGGGCATAAAGTATAAAATCGGGGGCTCGCGACATAGGAAGGGTAAGGATGTAATTTGCAATTCTTGGCTGTTGACCGGCTCAAACTAGAGTGATGAGCAACGAGCGGGCTTTGCGATAAAAGTAGGCAGACCTTCACACAGTTTTCACGCGTAATTTTGAGCATGTTTCCCACTAATACAAACCTTATCAAGTCTGATATGGTCCAGAATATCATACCGATGTCCTCATGTCTACCGGCGCACGTCACAGACGGAACAGGTATACTGCAAGAATTATTATGCCACCAGTCACCCAATAATCACTGATAACACCCAAATACCCATACCTAGAAGTAAACTCTGAACAATTTTGCACAGGCAATTGCCAAGGTGTCCCAGACCAATTTAATCCTTCCCCCGGCTGGTGTAGAGGAAGCAAAACGAATTAATAAAAGTATGAGGAGACCTGACCACATAAGCTCAATAACAAGAGACCAAGTTTAAATATAAATGTACTAAGGTTCCTATCATATATTAATTATAGAACCAGAATGCAACAAAGTGCCACTAGTGGTTGTCGGCTGACATGCACCACCCCCAGTAAAAAGACCAGAAGAATCACACACGTACAACCAAGGTGACATACAACGGATGTCCACTTCTTTCCAATTTTTAGCACTGACACACTACAGGCCCTGACCTCTCTCTATCTGCATTTATAAGATGTCCAACCATAACCCAGTCCTGATGAAGACCCGCTCTTGATGCACACAAACCAGCGCATCGCACACAGTGTCGAAACGTCGATGTTCTATGCTATATATCCGTCTGCACAAAGTCCCATTGAGCAAAAGAAACAATTTAATTTCCTTGAGACTATTGTGTTTCACAATCGATATTTTGAAAATGTTTTTCTTTTACGTATATATGTGTCATCATTTGTAAATATCCAGTCACCAGTCACAACCTTTATCCCTTATGTATTCCCAGTCCATGTGTTTTGTGTATTTTGGACAGTACATTTTGAATCATTGCATAATTCAAATCTTTGAAAAGGTGAAATACTAAATATTGACTTTTTCAACTTTAGTGTATGTGGCCAGTGCTTATTAGTACATGTATCTATCATTTATGTGATATATGCTCACATCCATTGTTTAAGTACGACATTCAATTGACATGCCTTTTCCGACAGAACCATTGTTTTTTGTTTAATTACCCGCCCAGGTTCAGAGGTTTACAGGGTCACCCCATTACACTTAATGGCAACCATATACCTAAGTATCTTGTCGGGCCCGATGCCTACACAAAGGGGTAGTCCGGAATGAAGGGTACAGTGGCCTCAGTTAGAGGGAAAAGCACAGACTTCTTCCAGTTAACCTGGATGCAGGAGAAGCCCCCAAACAGTATCACCTCACAAACCAGTGGACTAAGGTTCTCCTGAGGGTTGCGAACATACAGAGTAAAGTCGTCCGTATACATGGAGATGACTAGAGCACGAACAGTGAAACCGAGACCTCTCTGGATGTGGTGCTGCCGATTTTGTAGCAGCGAGGGGTTCCATTGCGATGGCGAAGAGCATGGGGAGCAGTGGACAACCCTGCCTGGTACCTCTCTTGATGGAGATAGGCTAAGAAATTTGACCGTTAATCCTGAGGTGGGCAGTGAGAAGGGTTTAAAGAAGTAATATTTTGCGTATGAAGACCGGGCTAAAACCTAAGCGAGGAAGGAGATAAAAGAGAAACGGCCACTCAAGGGTATCAAAGGCTTTGGTGGCATTGAGCAGGGTAGCCACTGGTGGAAGCTTAGGGTTAATATTATGAATGATGGAGAATATATTCCTGAGGTTATCGGAAGTCACGCGGCCAGGAATGAAACCAAACTGGTCCGGGTGAGCTATGAGGGGCATGAGAGGAAGAAGGCGGGAGGCGAGGAGCCTGGCAAAGATCTTGTTGTCCGTATTAATTAGTGAAATAGGACAATAAGAGTCACGTAGCTCTGGGGGCTTGTCTGGCTTTAGAAGAAGTGTAAGTAGTGCCTAGCGGAGCGAAGGAGGAAACTGACCAGCCTCAAAAGATTTGTTGTACATGGCAGTTAAATGTGGGACCAGAAGGTCTTCTAAAAGGATGCTGGTAGGCCGTCCGAACCAGGAGCCTTGTCACCGGGCATGCTGTTAATCGCAGCAAGGGTTTATTCTTCGGAAAAGGGTTCATTGAGGAATTGCGGATGAGGGTTGCCAAGCCAGAGAAGCTGAAGTGTATCAAAATATTAATCGAGAACCTCGCACAGGGGCATAGTTGCTGCCGTGTAAAGATGTGAGTACAATGTGGTGAAACGTGCCCTCATTTCCTCTGGAGAGGTGTTTTTATCAGGGCCTCCGTCCTGGAGGGCGGTTATGTAGGATGCAGCATGAGGTGAGTGGAGGAGGTTGGCAAGGGTCTTACCGGGGCGGTTGCCCTCACCAAAGCAGCGCGTCTGCGCCTCCCTGCCCAGAAACGCGAGCTCTCTTTTTGTCTCGTTGGCGAAGTCAGTAAGCTTCCCCCAGATCTGAGCAAGTGTGTCAGGATTAGTGTCCCGGGAGTGGGAAACGTCCAGAGCCCTGATATCCGACTCAAATTTATCATGAGTGCCACGATTGAGCGCAAGACAGCGGACTGCTTGGAAATGCATTCTCCCCCGATTACGGCCTTAAATCCCTCCCAAAGCGTGGAGGGGGAGTCAATGGAACCTTCATTAAGCTCAAAATTATTTGAAATGGCGGTTTGAATCTCATGGCAAAGGACCGAATCACGCAGTGCATTAGGGGGAAGCCGCCAAGAGAACATGTGGCGTGGGGAGTGAGGGAGACGCAGACAAAGTTGAACAGGAGCAAGATCTGAGACGGTGCGTGCCATGTCATCCACAGAGGTAAGCTAAGCAAAGGCGTCCGGAGTGGTGATCCAGAGGTCCAAGTGGGACCAACAGCCGCGGGAGCCAGATACGCAAGTGCCCTTGCGTGCCTCGGGCGAATGTGGTGCCATGCATCATATAGGGAGTTATCAGTGAGGATGGAGTTCAGTAGTGCAGCTACACACATGCTGCACGAGGGTGGGAAGTGTTCAGGCCGGAGCGATCTAGTGCGGTGGACAGAGCCATGTTAAAGTCCTTTCCCCCAGAGGAGTGCAGCAGGGCCCAGGGATGAGATGTGGTGCCAAACATGCGCGAAGAACTCAGGGTCGTCAGTGTTGGGAGCATATAGAGCAGCCAATGTCAGTGGTTGGTTCTGGAGGGTACCATGAAGGATAACAAAGCGCCCCTCAGGGTCAACAATTACCTGGGTAGTCTGCCATGGGAGCCCTCTGCGCAGTAGAATAGACACCACACAGGAGTAGTTGGAGTAATAGGAAGAATGAATTTTGCCCCAGTGCCTGGAGAGGAGTCTGGAGGAGGTTTCAGGTAGCAGGTGGGTCTCCTGAAGAAAACTAACATCTACCTTATGCCGTGTGAGGTGGGCATGGACAAGACATGCCTTACGGTGGTCGTTAAGACCGTGGACGTTCCAGGTCCAAAGCGTGGTATCAATCAAAGTGCCTTGTCTAAAAGTGTGGGCAAAACCATGTGCTGTCGGGTGGAGAGATGCCATGCAGTGAACAGCACGAAGCACAATGCGGTAACACTGGAAAAGCAATAGAACACTAAAATCAAGATAACACCAATGGCCTCATTTGGAGGAGACAGCCCCAATATTACAAACCCCCCCAAAAAGCTAATAGGAGTGGATGTGCAATATGGACACAGGGCAGAGGGTGAAAGAAGTGCAATAGAACAACCCGTACAGTTGAGATGGTGTGCCAAAAGGGGACCAAAACAAAAACCAAACATCACAACAAGCAATAGGACCTCAGAAGGAGGCCACAAACCCCAAGTACCCCCTTCCCACCACCCACTCCAACCACTCAAACAGGCTGAGATTCCACTCATACCCACCCAGGGACCCACAACTAGGAGGGGGAATGTCTATGCCCATTATGGAAATCATCCCATGGAGGCATGGTGTAGCTCAGCACACACCCCTGCCAGGAAGACAGGGTGGGCAAGTAATTAATCTTGGCAGATGACAGAAATAAGGGCACCAGGAAGACTAGGGCATCAAGTCCAGGAATGTAGATATGATGTGGAGAGCCCTACTGAGGAGAGAATAAAAAGTGGACCAAATCTAAACCGGGGACATGAGCAACAGTGAGTGCCGTCAGCAAAAGAGTCAATAGTTCACCAAAGGCAAGTGTCATGTGAGTCTACACATGCCTTGACAGTTTCAAGACGGGTCAACAACTGGTCGAGTTAAGTTGCAATGCCTGTGACTGTGGATTTGACATCCAACATAATGGCCTTGAGATCGTCGTCCCGTGTTAGAGCCATTTCCGTTTGGGCAGCAGATTCACCCCAATGGGCCACCGCACCATCCTGTCGGGTTTGCCAGCGCTGGTCAAAGGCGATCTTAGGTTGTTTGGGGTTTGTCTTGCCCATGGATTGGTAGTACAGGAGGGGAGGGCCGCCAAAGGTCAGGGACTAAACTGCAGCAAGGAGTCAAGGTCGCAGGAGCCCAGAGTAGTATGGAATGTGCCACGGCGAGAGTAGTTGAAGCAGGCAACCTGGGCAGGACGACAAGACCACTGGCACCGAGGAAGCAGGCGGCGGCCAGGCCGAGGAAGGAGGGTGGTGAGGGAGCCGCTGGTGCCACCTAAGTATGGGCGAAATTTGCAAATTCGCGGTTCGCGAATTCGTGCGAAATGGCAAAAAAATCCACAAGTTCGCGAATTTTCCCGCGAACTCGCGGATTTTTGTGCCACTTGCACAATTATGTGACCACCTGTGCCTGTAACTTTTCCAGCGCGCCAAAAGGCGCCGAGGTCCCTTGAGTGAGCTGGCCATTATAGTGGAGACGGGCGGGAAGATGTTTCATACCGCTAGTGTGTGGTGGACGGGGCCAAATGGGCGGGGCTTCTATGCGAGTTCACATGTATCTTGTTTATAAAGGGTCAGAGACCGAGCAGAGCAGCAGACGAGGAGAAAGCAGCCTCCTGGTCAAGGGAGCTACACAAGGATGGCGCTCGGGAAACTCATGGAGGCAAAAATACGTTTGGCACAGGACCCCAGAATCCTTCAGATGTCCAAGATAGCTCTGCTGCGCGTGTTGGTACAAAGCCATTCTGATCCTGCTCAGTGGGTTCAGGCGCATGCAGCTGCTGCTGCTGGACAATGTCCCATCTAATACTAAACTGCCCCGTACAGACATGTGCTGGCGCTGGGCAGTAGGGTGCAGTGGCATGCGGGTGCTCCACGCCTGGTACATGCGCATACCGGTGCCAGGGGGGACACGTGTTTATTGGTGCTGTGTAGCAAGTTATGATTTTACATTTTGACTGCACCAGACGGTGGTACCACCTACACGGATCAGGAGCATCCAGGCACCAGACTTCATGGTGCAAGAGCATAATGGTGCTGTGCGGTATGGGTATATATGTACTGGGGGCAGGTGGGCACTTAGCACAATGTGTACTCACACCCAGAGGGCTTCTAGGCAATTGAGCACGAATGATGTTCACACTGAGAGGGCTCCGGGGCAGTTCAGCAGCACGGGGGCTCATACCCACTGGGCCCCGCGGCAGTTCAGTAGCGCGTGGGCTCACAACCCCTGGGCAGCTCAGCAGCGCGGGGACTCACAACCACAGGGCTCCCGGGCAGTTTAGCAGCGCCACCCTCTGGTTCATCACTGCCACCCTCTGGTTCATCACTGCCACCCTCTGGTTCACCACTGCCACCCTCTCTTTCATCACTGTCACCCTCTGGTTCACCACTGCCACCCTCTGGTTCACCACTTTCACCCTCTGGTTCATCACTGCCACCCTCTGGTTCACCACTGCCACCCTCTGGTTCATCACTGTCACCCTCTGGTTCATCACTGCCACCCTCTGATTCATCACAGCACCCTCTGGTTCACCACTGCCACCATCTGGTTCACCACTGCCACCCTCTGGTTCATCACTGCCACCCATTGGTTCATCACTGCCACCCTCTGGTTCGCCACTGACACCTTCTGGATCATCACTGCCACCCTCTGGTTCATCACTGCCACCCTCTGGTTCTCCACTGCCACCTTCTGGATCCTCACTGTCACCCTCTGGTTCATCACTGCCACCCTCTGGTTCATCACAGCACCCTCTGGTTCATCAGTGGCACCCTCTGGTTCATTACTGCCACCCTCTGGTTCATCACAGCACCCTCTGGTTCACCACTGCCACCCCCTGGTTCATCACTGCCACCCTCTGGTTTGCCACTGACACACTCTGGTTCCCCCTGCCACCCTCTGGTTCATCACTGCCACCCTTTGGTTCATCACTGCCACCCTCTGGTTCACCACTACCACCCTCTGGTTCATCACTGCCACCCTCTGGTTCATCACAGCACCCTCTGGTTCACCAGTGCCACCCTGTGGTTCATCACTGCAACCCTCTGGTTCATCACAGCACCCTCTGGTTCACCACTGTCACCCCCTGGTTCATCACTGCCACCCACTGGTTCATCACTGCCACCCTCTGGTTCACCACTGCCACCCTCTGGTTCCCCCTGCCACCCTCTGGTTCATCACTGCCACCCTCTGGTTCATCACTGCCACCCTCTGGTTCACCACTACCACCCTCTGGTTCACCACTGTCACCCTCTGGTTCATCACTGCCACCCTCTGGTTCATCACAACACCCTCTGGTTCACCAGTGCCACCCTCTGGTTCATCACTGCCACCCTCTGGTTCATCACAGCACCCTCTGGTTCACCACCCTCACCCCCTGGTTCATCACTGCCACCCTCTGGTTCATCACAGCACCCTCTGGTTCACCACCCTCACCCCCTGGTTCATCACTGCCACCCTCTGGTTTGCCACTGCCACCCTCTGGTTCCCCCCTGCCACCCTCTGGTTCATCACTGCCACCCTCTGGTTCATCGCAGCAACCTCTGGTTCACCACTGCCACCCTCTGGTTCATCACAACACCCTCTGGTTCAGCCCTGCCACCATCTGGTTCATCACAGCACCCTCTGGTTAACCACTGTCACCCTCTGGTTCACCACTGTCACCCTCTGGTTCATCACTGCCACCCTCTGGTTCACCACTGACACCTTCTGGATCATCACTGCCACCCTCTGGTTCATCACTGCCACCCTCTGGTTCAAAACTGCCACCTTCTGGATCCTCACTGTCACCCTCTGGTTCATCACTGCCACCCTCTGGTTCATCACTGCCACCCTCTGGTTCATCAGTGCCACCCTCTGGTTCATTACTGCCACCCTCTGGTTCATCACAGCACCCTCTGGTTCACCACTGTCACCCCCTGGTTCATCACTGCCACCCTCTGGTTTGCCACTGACACACTCTAGTTCCCCCTGCCACCCTCTGGTTCATCACTGCCACCATCTGGTTCGTCACTTCCACCCTCTGGTTCATCACTGCCACCCTCTGGTACACCACTGCCTCCCTCTGGTTCATCACCACCACCCTCTGGTTCACCACTGCCACCCTCTGGTTCATCACTGCCACCCTCTGGTTCATCACTGCCACCCTCTGGTTCATCACTGCCACCCTCTGGATCATTCACTGTCACGATCTGGTTCATCACTGCCACCCTCTGGTTCATCACAGAACCCTCTGGTTCATCACTGCAACCCTCTGGTTCATCACAGCACCCGCTGGTTCACCACTGTCACCCCCTGGTTCATCACTGCCACCCACTGGTTCATCACTGCCACCCTCTGGTTCACCACTGCCACCCTCTGGTTCCCCCTGCCACCCTCTGGTTCATCACTGCCACCCTCTGGTTCATCACTGCCACCCTCTGGTTCACCACTACCACCCTCTGGTTCACCACTGTCACCCTCTGGTTCATCACTGCCACCCTCTGGTTCATCACAACACCCTCTGGTTCACCAGTGCCACCCTCTGGTTCATCACTGCCACCCTCCGGTTCATCACAGCACCCTCTGGTTCACCACCCTCACCCCCGGTTCATCACTGCCACCCTCTGGTTCATCACAGCACCCTCTGGTTCACCACCCTCACCCCCTGGTTCATCACTGCCACCCTCTGGTTTGCCACTGCCACCCTCTGGTTCCCCCCTGCCACCCTCTGGTTCATCACTGCCACCCTCTGGTTCATCGCAGCAACCTCTGGTTCACCACTGCCACCCTCTGGTTCATCACAACACCCTCTGGTTCAGCCCTGCCACCATCTGGTTCATCACAGCACCCTCTGGTTAACCACTGTCACCCTCTGGTTCACTACTGTCACCCTCTGGTTCATCACTGCCACCCTCTGGTTCGCCACTGACACCTTCTGGATCATCACTGCCACCCTCTGGTTCATCACTGCCACCCTCTGGTTCAACACTGCCACCTTCTGGATCCTCACTGTCACCCTCTGGTTCATCACTGCCACCCTCTGGTTCATCACTGCCACCCTCTGGTTCATCAGTGCCACCCTCTGGTTCATTACTGCCACCCTCTGGTTCATCACAGCACCCTCTGGTTCACCACTGTCACCCCCTGGTTCATCACTGCCACCCTCTGGTTTGCCACTGACACACTCTAGTTCCCCCTGCCACCCTCTGGTTCATCACTGCCACCATCTGGTTCGTCACTTCCACCCTCTGGTTCATCACTGCCACCCTCTGGTACACCACTGCCTCCCTCTGGTTCATCACCACCACCCTCTGGTTCACCACTGCCACCCTCTGGTTCATCACTGCCACCCTCTGGTTCATCACTGCCACCCTCTGGTTCATCACTGCCACCCTCTGGATCATTCACTGTCATGATCTGGTTCATCACTGCCACTCTCTGGTTCATCACAGAACCCTCTGGTTCACCAGTGCCACCCTCTGGTTCATCACTGCCACCCTCTGGTTCATCACTGCCACCCTCTGGTTCACCACTGCCACCCTCAGGTTCATCACTGCCACCCTCTGGTTCATCACAGCTCCCTCTGGTTCACCACTGCCACCCTCAGGTTCATCACTGCCACCCTCTGGTTCATCACAGCACCCTCTGGTACACCACTGCCACCCTCTGGTTCATCACTGCCACCCTCTGGTTCATCACTGCCACCCTCTGGTTCACCACGGCCACCCTCTGGTTCACCACGGCCACCCTCTGGTTCACCACTGCCACCCTCTGGTTCACCACTGCCACCCTCTAGTTCACCACTGCCACCCTCTGGTTCACCCCTGCCACCATCTGGCTCATGACAGCACCCTCTGGTTCACCACCGTCACCCCCTGGTTCATCACTGCCACCCTCTGGTTCACCACTGTCACCCTCTGGTTCATCACTGCCACCCTCTTGTTCATCACTGCCACCCTCTGGTTCGCCACTGCCACCCTCTGGTTCACCACTGCCACCCTCTGGTTCATTACTGCCACCTTCTGGTTCATCACAGCACCCTCTGGTTCACCACTGACACCCTCTGGTTCACCACTGACACCCTCTGGTTTACCAGTGTCACCCTCTGGTTCATCACTGTCACCCTCTGGTTCATCACTGCCACCCTCTGGTTCATCACAGCACCCTCTGGTTCACCACTGACACGCTCTGGTTCACCACTGCCACCCTCTGGTTCATCACAGCACCCTCTGGTTCACAACTGCACCTTTTGGTTCAGTTGTGGAAGAGGTGTGGCGCCGCGGCCAGGGCGACTGACTCCGGAATCTGGGGATCACGGTACGATCCCCGGCACTGGCGGCAGGTTAGCCCAGCACCATGTGACTCTGGGCAATAGCTTGCTTAATCTTCCCGACGGCCCCCAGCGCCTAGAGACCCTAACGGGTGATTGTGCGCTTTACAAATGTGGATATTATTATTATTATTATTATTATCACAGCACCCTCTGGTTCCCCACTGTAGATTATGGGGAGAAAGCACATCTGCCCAGTCTCAACCGGGGGCTGGTTAATGTGTTACTGAATTTGAGCTTCAAGTCCGGCACCCGCTTCCTTATCTGTAAGTGCTTCCTGTTGTGGTTTAATTTTTGTGACAGCCTGGAGCATTGTGCCATACTTGTAACTATTCTCTGAGGGTCAGAGCAGGGTCAGAGAATAGTTGCAAGAAGGCAACAACTCTGGAGGCGCCGCTCAGGAAGCACTTACAGGGTTACAGCAGGTGCCCAAGTTGAAGTTAATTTCTTTGTAACCATTTTGTAAATGGTTACAAAGAAATTAGCTTCAACTTGGACACCTGCTGTAATCCTGTAAGTGCATCATGTACTTCAGTTCTTGAAAATCCCTCCCGCACTCGATTTCGCGGATTTTTCTGCAATTTCGTGAGATTCCCGGACCGCGAAATTGCAGAAAATCCGCAAATTCCGCAAACGAAACCGATTTTACGCCCATGCTTAGTGCCACCCCCCTAACGGCAGGCTGTAGCAGGCGCCCGTTAGGCTCGCTAATCTCGCAGAGAAATGGCAGAGCCGGGGACCTGGTGATGCATTTAGGCCGGCAAAGTGTGTACAAGATCCTCGCCGCTCCAATGCAGGCTCCTGCAGTGGCAGCAAATAAGGGACTAGGGCCGTGGGGGCAGAGGCAGTGGGGAAACACGGGACGAGCTGCTCTCGTCGTCGGGCCAACAGAGAGAGACAAAGGGCGAAAAGCCTCTGAAGTGTGAGGGATAGGCCCAGGCCCTGCGGAATGATGAGCGCGCACCCAAACCCATCTGCAGGTGCCCACATGGGAGTACCGCTCACCAGGTGGAATCTGGGGCCGAGAAGTAGGCAGGGCCCAGCGAGTTCATGCAAAGTAGAGGCAAATGCGGCCCAGCGGTGGTGCCTCGCAGTCCAGGAGAAAGATGTCCAGGACCGGCAATGAGGGGTTGGTGCCGCAAAGATGGTAGGGGCCCAGGCACTGTCGTCAATGCGGGCCACCAACAGGATGGCAGAACATCAGAGAGGAAGGAGAAGAAATGGTGCAATGAGGCCGTAGAGGATGGCGAAGCCCTGGGAGTGGTGGCAGCGCGGAGGCATGGGGGGTGTAGCCCTCGATGCGGGGCTGGTGTAGCAAGGCCTGTGGAGGAAGGACGTGCAGGAAAGCCTCTACGGCAATGGAGATAGGCCAGGCCCTGTGGTGCGGCACACACGCCCCAAACCTTGCCGCGGAGGCCCCCCAAAGCAGCGGCACTCACCAGGACCAGCGGGAGGTAGGTAGCAGACAGGCCCCAGCGAGGCACCACAAGTCCAGAATCGGGAGAGACTGGCGGCGGCTGCAGTAAGCCGTGTACTGGCAGCAAATGTCCGAGGCACCCACAGGGTCGGATCCCGGATGGCGCAGGACCCAGCAGGAACGTCGTTCCTAGGGGAGGAAGTAGGCGACAGGTAAGTTTGCCGGCACTAACAGTCGGAGTAGGTGTGGCAGCAAGTGAAGGGCCAAAGGCCGAGCATCTGGCAGGATAAATGCAGAGGAAAACTGACATCCAGGCAGCAACAGCAGAAGGGAGGTTGATGGGCGGGGCATGAAGGGCAGGCCAGGAGTCCCCAGTCGCAGCAGCAAGGTGATGTAGGCAGCTGGGAGGCCACACCAGAGGAGGGCAGTGATCAGCGAAGAGTCACAGGGAGCGCACTGCCCGCTTCGGAGTAGGCTGTCACAGTGGGCGCCAGGAGCTGGAAGATGGCGCCTGCGCTGTGTGAAGGCCAGGGCCCGGAGGTGCTGTACAAGCGCTCTGCAGGGACGGCTCTAGGGTCATGGCGGCCCTGGGCAGGGAGCATAGGTAGGGGGCCCCGGAAGAGGGCATCCGGGCAGGGCGGAGCGCGGAGGCCAGTGAAGAGGGGAGGGGGTCAGGGTGTTTGGAAGTGGAACAGCGCCGGACGCCAAATCCATGCCAGGGGCCACCACACAAATATGTATCCATCCTAAGAGGATTAATATATTATCCTCAGGGGCCACCATATTGGCATGGTGGCCCCTGGGGTTTGGTGGCCCTGTGCAGGTGCACAGCTTGCACATGCCTAAGGCCGCCCCTGCGCTCTGGACCCCACCGCGAGATGCCCCCTCAGTGTCAGCACTCACCGGCTCCAATGATAAAGAGCTAGAGTTAGGTCCTGCCTCTATGGTCCGGTCACAGGGGGCGCCGGAGAGAGGCGCCAGGAAGGACCAGCCACGCAAACAGGAGGGCCCGGATCCGAGGCCCAGGCCCAGCAGCAGATCGTGGCTCAACATGTAGGTCGAAATGGCATGGTGCTGAGTAGCAGCGATAGGTATGTCTGCAGGATTGCTTCCGGATTATCTGCTTGGCCGGCAGAGCCCACTTAAAGTGGGGCCATCTTGCAGCCGGCTAAGCCACGTCCCTCAAAGAGTTAGTAATATTTAATTTTCTAAGCAGCCCTCGATCTCCTTTGTGAACCCAGGTGTCCCTGGACCATAAGTTACGAGCCACAGTAGTAAAGCATCAAAAAGGCATGCAGAAGTGTGAGTTAGTGCATGCTACTATTTTTATATTGCAGCACATTAAAGGAAGCGGTGGTAGACTTGTAAGGGGATTCCGATTGTTCACACAAATTTAAATACACGGCCATTTCCTAAATATTCTCTGGGTACCTATTCAAATTTTTGCCAGAGATAGCTTAGGAAGGTGGGGGAGTTATATGTCAGTGTGGCCTAAGAAGCCAGCAGAAACATCACTCTTAAATTTACACGCTGAAACATAGGGAAGGGGGATGTTTTCGGTGGGGATTACGTCATTGAGCTCAAGAAAAAGGCGGCCACTCACACAGAAATGAAACACTGGCTGAAGTGGGCTGACCTACTGCCACAGTCTGCATGCCATCGGAGGCAAAAGCAAAATGTGAATGACAGGTGAAATGGTCTGAATGAATTCCGCTTCTTCTCTCTTTCTGCAATATTATGTTTGAGAACCATGTATATTTTCATTTTAATATTAACTTGCTTTTTATGGCGCGTTCCGTTCCATAATTATTCTGTTTCAAAACTCTGAACATATCTAATTCTCCCATTAGCAATTGGATTAGATTGGAATTTACCAACCAGAGAATGATGGAACTCCGAGTCTGCCACCATACCACTGTTCGAACTCAGGAAATTCAAAGCACCGCATTTGACAAACTATGTAAAAACAAATGCGGTCTGAAAGCAGAACAGTTCACAGCATTAATCTGCTCCAAAGAACGTACCTACCTCAGTCGCAGTTGAATTAATTCAGGACTCCTCGCCGTAATGGATACTTCTTTAGCACAGACACGAGATATTTATTGCAAAACTTGCACCCCGTGGTCTGTCAACTGTGTGTTTGAACACATATTAAACCCTCCACAATATTCAACCTGATATTTCCTTATTGTCGAAGTGACTTTCTACTGAACTGAACCGAAACCAGATTATTGTGACGCCCATTAATTATAGCCCAAATAAACGTTGCATATTGTTAAATAATTTCAGGTAAAGTTGTGAATGTTGTTATTTTATTATAAATACAGTACAATAAAAATGTAATGCATACACATATATTATTTGTTTTTTGCTCAGGACAAAACATTCAAAATTGGCAACTGAGCGGGTACTAGTGGGGGGTGATCATCTCCAGCCCCCCCACCAGGGTTTTGCAGGCGAGTGGGGTTAGCTACTGTACATAACATAGTGAAAGGTTAATGAGTTGGGGCCCAGGTTCTAGGTCGGTGTGTGTTTGAAGGGCAGCCTCTTTCAGGGACCCTTAATTCATGTGGGGAGGCTGAGGAGGGTTTTTCCTTTCTGCCCTACTCCATATGAGGAGATTTTGTTTGAGTGACATTTCTTTGGTAATCTTGCAGAGGTTTTACAGGGTATATTATGGGCTTATTATCATGTCCCAGAGAGTCACTTTTATTGACACTCCAGTTCCTCAGAGTACTGACCCATATCGAACCAAATTGACAAGGCCACACAGAGCCACCCTGCATGGCTTTTCATGGCCCTGTAGACATGGTCTAAGGCAACGCAGCAACTTTTGTTATGGAGGCATGCCATGGGCGTTGGGATGGGTGTTCCCACGCATCGCCCATGGAATTTGACACATTTCTAAATTTACAACATATTGTAAATCTGGGAATACATCAAACTGTGCGCCTACCCTGTGGTGGTGTAACGAGGAGAAATATCTTTAGTTCTTCTTGTTTTTTCCTCAAACTCCTCTGTAGGTTTTTATTTGCAGGACGGTGTCCCTTCGTACACAACAAAGTCATTCCTACAACGTGAATACCATTGTTCAAGGATGCCTACATTGGCACAAGACAGGCATTTGTGTATCAGCACAGTGAAAGAGAACAGGAATGCACTGTATCTCACAGATGCTCCAGCATTCCTGCGCTTTCCTGCGCTTTTCTTTAATGAATGGCAGCGCAGCAAGAAGCCTTGCGGTGCTGCCCTGTGCCGAAAAGCTGTAAACGAGTCCCTTAGGGGTATATTACCAACAACTAGCGATAATTTTTGTCTCTAACTTGTTTAGAGACAAAAATTATCGCCGCACATCGGCGATTTTTATCGCAGATAAACCTTGCTATTAGCAAGGTTTATCGCAAATGCGATAAAAAACGGCCGCAATGCATGAATATCGCTGAAAAGTCAGCGATATTCATGCATTATCGAGCAAATGCTCTTAGCCATGTTATCCACCTCCCATTGGATAACATGGTGAAGAACTGCTCAGGGCAGGTGTTAGCTTTTGGAGATATTCGCGCTTAGCGCAAATATCTTCAAAAGTTGGTAATAGGAGATAGCGATGTTAGCGACTGTTTCCAGTCGCTAACATCTTGGCACGCCCACTTTGCATGTCATTAGTGATAAATATCACTGACATGCAAAGCGGGGCCCAAGATGGTCGCTATCTCCTATTAGCTGTCACTAACTGGTGTTAGCGACAGCTTGGTAATAGGGAGATCATTTTATCTCCGCTTTCTTGGCTTTTAAAGCCAAAAAAGCGGAGATAAACCCCTTGATAATATACCCCTTAGTTTCTTCTGGATCCTTGAGGAACCTGAGATATATATTTTGTTTCCACGACCGAGGGTCAGGTGTTGAGCACTAGCTTGTGAGTACAAGACATGTGGTTTAGTATGTGCATGGGTTCAGGCATATATATTTTTTTAATGTTTTTTTTTTTACGGAGTTTTATATAGCACACACTTGACCTGGTATCGGAGCGCTTTACATACCCCAGTTATGTTACATGAGGACTCATTCAATTTTATCAGGCATGGGGAGATTAACTGATTTGCCCAGAATAACAGGATGTTCAGCATCATTGCTGAGACTCAAACCAGCTCCCCAGATTCGAAGTCGAGTGCCCTAGCCGTTAGGCCAACTCCTCTCCTCATATAATTGAGAATTTGTAAGGGTTTAACTGAGCAGGCAAATCCTGTTTGTTGTGATGATGGAGAGGGTGAGGGGCAGGCAATGGTACACCTTTGAGGAAAATAAAGAAGACGGCACAAAGAGACAGAGAAAGTGGAGCAGGAGGAAGACTTAGAAGTTGATGGGGAGTTTGCAGACAAATTACGCTGGGTGGCTGGGGAGAGTGTCTGTGGTTTTGAATGACTGGTGTATATCTAGGAGGTGTATGGGTGGGCAGTGTAAGGCCAATTTGAGGTATGAGAAAGACAGGGTTTAAATCTGCATTGCTTTGTATTTTGAAAAATAGATGTGTTGTATTAATTGGGATTTTTTCACTTCACGTTCATTGAACTGTGGTAGTTTTGTGTTGCCTGGCCCGATAGCACTGTGATGATTTAATTATCATTTTTTTAGAAATGTATACTTCAATGAATTTCTGGTACCCTGATGGCACTCCTGCTAGGGTACAAACAAACAAATTGGGAAGGGAATGGTTGGTTCCTTCAACAGGTATTCTCAGTTTGAGTGGTGATCAGATCCAAAAGGGTGATGCGGAAGAGTTTTCAGTCACGCCCTTAATATTTCTTAAATTAAACATTTGACATTTCTCTTCATTAAGGAAGGTTTTTATTGAAAATCATCAAAAGTACCCTAAGAGCCCGATTACCATCTTGTTAGGAAACTCTTCTGACCAAATCAGTTTCTGAACCGATTACAATGCATCCACATGCTTCCGGATACGATTCGGTCTGACTCGCATTGACTTCAATTGAAGCCTGTGTTCTGACCGAATACACAGGCTCCCATTAAAGAAAGAGGTGGCTGAGGGAAATCATGCACCCTGTGGTGGGCACCCATTGCCGTTTTGGGCAGTCCAAATCGGAACGGCTGTCCAAATTGGTCATCGTTATCGCTTACTTGGAAACCTTGTCCATAGAGCTGTACGATTCGGCTCCGAAAGACCTGGCATGTCCGAATGCCTTTTGGAAAGGACTCAGACAGCCTAAACGGTTTCGGGCCTCGTAATCGGTTGTTGTGAATGTGTATGATTCTGTCAGAAACAAGGGTTCCGAATAAGATTCAGCAAACTCGAATCCCATTCGGAACCCTTCTGAACTTTATGGTAATTGACCCCTGAGTCTAGAATCCAGTAGTAGCTAAAAGGGGACATCTTTACTTTATCTGTCATTTGTTAATGCAGTGAAATTAACCTTTATACCAGCCTTTCCACCAGTCAAACGTGTCAAACAAACATAAAATGATTCCCTAGATATTACAAATCTCACATATTTCAATCCCTTACAAAAAGAGAACATCTTGGATGAATTAGTCAAGCTCAAATCATAGCTTCATGTGACATGTGGATAGTTAAGCAGTGTCTGCGAGTTTGCAGAATAAAGCCATTGAAATGCCCAGTATGTCTCATACAGACGTGGTCTACTAAAGGCAAGACCATGACAACATACAGAATATTGTTCAGATTTGAAATAATGCATGTGCATTGATCAATTGTAAAATGATGGTAACACAGCTATTTTCTACTATTATAAAATGTATTTGTTAATAACAAAACAGCTCTCTTCTGAGTTAGAGAAGGTGTTTCAAACTTTAATCTAACACTAACTAAAAAGTGGACATCAGTATGTTAGCTGAGACATTGTTGCTTGTTTTATCTTACCTTGTTTGACAGCAGTCAGTATGAGCAAATATGAATTATTTCTCATTTTACTTTTATGAAAATGAGCTACATCTTTATTGTTTGTCTTTTTGACGTGTCGTTTTTGGTCCCAGTCTCAGATAGCTTTTATCTCCCTGCAGTCAAAGACCTATTGTGCACAATGTCAAAGCTTAAAGTGGGTTTTAGTTTCAGCAAAGCAAATGGCTTACCAATGGGTGGATATTTTGTCAATATTATTTGTTTTCTTCTTATGGAATAGCTTTCCTTCATTTTCTTTGTATTTGTCCCTTACCTGGAACACGTTTTTTACAATCCTTTTGCTTTTATGGCGTGTACCCTTCTGTGCTTACACTCTGGGAACAAGTAGTTTCTGCTCCATGACGTTGCATGCATTTTCTTACTCTCTCCCTTGTGTCCTTCCTCCCCACTCAAATATCCACCACTGGTGATCCTTGTGTTGCCCTACCTCTCACTCCAACTCACCCAATGCTTCCTCTACCCCGCCATCATTTCAAATCATTTTATTCCCACTCCCACAAAAACACTTCTCTGTTGTTCCCCATCCCACAAAAACACTTCTCTGTTGTTCCTCATTCTTAACTTGGTGTCTGAAGCTTGCGACCAGACTACCTACTTCTCTTAGTACTATATTGCATTATTTTATATTTTACAGCACCTAGATGGCATCATCAATTTGGAACAATAAATCTAAACTTAAAAAAGGAAGAAAAAAAGTTGCTGTGTCACAATTCATATGTACATATGTATGGTGACCTCAGTATATGTACACGTCATCACTCAGCTGCTTTCGTATTTGTTTTTGTTAAAGCTGTTCTGCATTTATAAACAAGCAACTATTTATTTTCTTTTTGCCAATGCGAATAGGAGCAGAAACAAACAATGAGAAAGCCAGAAGGTTGGTTAACTCCATTGAAAGCCCAGACCTTTTTGGCAATGCTTATTTATAAAGTATTCAGTGGTCTAAGACGCTTGTTTGGCATTACTTTTTCCAAATTTCATCTCTAAAAAAATCACAAGTTTAAAAGTACTCTATGATGCTAGTGAGTGACAAATGTATGTCTAATGCTAGGGATATTATATTATCTGTGTATATGTTTGCCAATTTTTTTCTTATTATTTTCTTATTTCTAATATTCTTATTACTTATTGCAATTCAGTAGTAATCTCACAGTGTCAGACTGCAAGTTGCCTCATCTTGCTGGGATTGCACTGAAAGGATAAAGTGCTACCATTCCTCACGCCACCTGTTGAGATGCAAGTGGTGCTAGTGAGGTCAGAACTCAGCAGCCAGTGCACCAGGAGTTGTGATACCATAATATCATCATCAGAATATCATCTGACATAAAAATTGTATCCTAAAATATCATCTACAAAATTATCGTTCATTGGAGAAAGCCAAAAAAAAAAATTACACCCAATGGTGTAATGCAATATTTTGAGTACAATACTTATGTCAGAGGGTACCTCTGTGTATGACATTTTAACACACAACTGCACTCAGAAGCTGGTCTAGATGGTTTCCCTCATCTCCCTCTCCCTGTTTGCCAAGATTAGCCCAAGTGCTAGTGGTAATTCCCTATTACTTATCGGTAATCTTCAGTATTCCTGTTCCCGTTGTCCTCTTCCCATTCATCAACAAGTAACATAATCCTATTTTACCAACAGAAAAAAGAACGAAGGAATGCTGGTCCTTGCCCTACCCACTACCACAAGGAGTACATAATGGTACTTACCCAGCATTCCCTCTGAAATACAAAGCCACAGATAAAGGCCGGCACATCCGGGAAGGAGGGTAGTAATGAATGGGACGAGGACAACAGTACCAAGAGTAATGAAGATTACTGGTAAGTAATAGGGCATTACTCGCAGGTCCCTCCTTTCCTCTTCCCATTCATCAACAAGTGAGAATTCCCAAGCAACAAACTGGCATTTATAAACAACAAACCACCAGGACACAAGGCATACAGCAACACACAGGAATTTATTAGTACAAAAAAAGCAAGAATTCAGGAGCACACAGCCTGCAGCACCCAAACCCAAAATTAGCATAATCCGCCAGCAGATAACGCAGCACAAAAGTATTAGAGGATGCCCATGTAGCAGCCCTACAGATCTCAGACAGAGAAACCCCCAAACCTCAAAGCAATGGAACTGAGAATGCACTTTCAAGACAAAAGAGGAATCCAGTCAGAGGACAACTTCATCCTCAGAAAAAGACAGAAAGGGCTCTTGAGCCATCGGAGCCCCCACATCACCAAAGAGCCTGGACAAAGTAATTAAGGGTGGGCGTAAAATCCGTTTCGCGGGCGAATTTGCGGATTTTCCGCAATTTCGCGCTCCGCGAATCTCGCGAAATCGTGGTAAAATCCGCGAATCAGCGGGGACGAATTTTCAGCCAAACAAGGGTTACAGCAACAGGTGCAAAAGTTGAACCTAATTTCTTTGTAATCTTTTACAAAAGGGTTACAAAGAAATTAACTTCAACTTGGGCACCAGCTGCTAAGTGCTTCCTGGCGCCTCTTTGCCTACTTGCAACTATTCTCTGACCCTGCTAAACAGGCGCCAATCAGTTAATTGCCTCACAGCAATAACCCCCAGCAAAAGTGGCATTTAAGTGGATCATGATATTTGTTTTGATGAAAAACACCAGTGTGCGGGCGGTGGAGGCAGCTGAGGGAACAGGGCCCCGCATTTCCAACACGTTCTGCTGCCTGGAACCCCCTCTCCTGGTTTTCCTTGAGGCACCCCAGCCTAAATATTTAATTTGACTCCAATTAATAATCAGCAATCTTCCACTCATTGTGCGAGCAAAAAACACGCCCCGCCCTCTTTCCCCGGTCCCTCTCCCGGCCCGTCTCCTGCGTGCAGCTAGCTATGTGTTATTGAATTAATTAAGCGCATTCTCGCTAATCTAATGCTCATGATTGGGAACCAATTATAGCCTGCAACAAGAGAGCATTCTCTCTGCTGCCGAGGCAGCCGTCTCAGAGATCTGACTCTTTAATAGTGTATGCAAATCCTGTTTGATTACTGCAATGCACGGGATTTGCTTCTGCCGCTGTATGGTAAATAGTAATGAGGTAACCCAGGGCCAGAGCTGCTTCCTAGAAAAAGTACAATTAAATGTGTCTTTTATCCTACCAATTAATATTCCTGTCTAAATACATTAATCACAAAAATGCCTGCCCCTAAATGCGCTTTAAAGACTGGGAGAAGTTATAGGCCAAACTAACTTGTTGTACAGATACAATGAACATTTAACCCGTATTTACCCTTGTCACGTGGATGGGGTATAGTATAGGTAGTCTAAAAAAAAAAATGAAGGAACAGTTTTTAAAAAAAGTTATATATAGCGCGAACTCGATCCGACTGAAGGTGTTGGACTCTGAGCGCTTTACACGAGGACCAATTCCAATTGTATTATGCAAGGACACCTTTTTTGAGGCACAAGAATTGTAAAAGATTTGCCCAGAATCACAAGATGTTGAGCTAAAGTGCCGAGACTCGAACAGGGTTCCTCATTTCTTAAAGTCGGGGGCTCTGGCCTTCTCCCCATCCTCTCCTTTACTTTCAGAGGTCAAGTCAGCTAGCAACGTACAAGCATTGGTATTTATTTCATTTTCCGTGGACTAAACGTGAGAAACAAAAAGAGAGGTTTCTCTCCCCGTCCTCATGGTTGGTCAGCTGATGTTGAACACATCTGCTATATCAAGAACTAACAAAGCAACCAAGAGGTTTGACTTTTGTGTACTGCTTGCATACAGAGGCAAAAACAGTACTGGGGCACATCCACACAAAAATGGAATGTTATCCACTGTAACACATGAGTATACATATATCCAGGGCTTTACGTGGGCCAGGTCACTGTTCTCAGCCCTTGACCCGACTAGTAGCTTCCTGACCTTTGCTCTGCATTCTAAACTCTGCTCAGCGCTCCATCTCGTACTTGTGTCGCCCATTTATAACGCGCTCCTTTTCGATTGTCCAAACCCACTGTCTGGTTCTCATTGGTAAAGCTCTGCCATGCACATGAACTGGCTTCTTTTCCGAGCTGCAGGCCAGCAGCAGCACCTGAAGGAAAGGATGAAAGGCGGAGTCGACCCACTTGGATTCGAACCGTCCGTCGCCATGAGGTCGAGCTCAGCCTCAGATTCCTAAAGTGTATAATCATTAATTAATACACTCTGCGCCATGGCGGCTGGTACATCCAACAAAGTTAATTTTGTTTGCAAAGCGCACACTGTTACTAGTTAAATGGCTTCTAGGAGATGCTTTCGAGAGCAGCACCAGTACGTGTGAGAGAGGTTTGCACTCAGCGCTTGTGATTGTATGCTGCATTCATTGGTTGGTGCTGTCTTCCCTGCTGTGGTTACAGTTGTGGTCACTGCGTTGGTCTCTACTCTGATGGCACCTTTGATCACTACTGGAGTCCTGTTATATCATTAGCTCTGTAGTACTTGCAGCTGTTGTTACTGCTGTTGCATCAGTTGTTGCTACAGTGGTGGTGGCAATTGTCACATCGGTTGTGACTCAATCGGAGGCAACTGTTGATGCTATTGTACTCCACTGGTGTGGTTACTACTGTGGTCGCTGCTGTTGTCCCTGCAGTGCAGAGAGCTGTTGTTGCTTGTATGGTCCTTGTCATGATGGAACCTGTGATTGCTTCATTGGTAACTGCTATGACAGCACATGTGTTACTGCTGTGGTGACAGCTGTTATTGCCGCTCTGGTCCCTTCTGTGGTGATAGATGTGGCTACTACTATAGTCCCTGCTGTGAATGCTCACTCAAGTCACTGGGAGTACCGGGGGCAGAATGTGTGTCAGGAAAACTGCATAGTTCAGTCGCATAAAGGGACTGTTTTTCATTGCCCATACGAATTAAAAACTCAATTCAAAATGTACAAGTGCTCAAAAAAGCCCAGAAATCCCCTGTTTATATTTTCCCAGGCATTCGCATGTTTGCTGTTAAATGAGATCTTGCCAACGGGAAATCTGTCTCTAGCAGACCTGATAAGATATAGCCAGGGGCCACGAAGGTAGAATGCAATTTCATTTTAAAGGGCCAGTAAAGCATGTTATCCCGCTCAGTACACTGTTTCTTTCTCTAGCTGTCAGTACCAAACAGAGTCGAGCTTCATCCCCATTCAGGGAAACATTCTGTTTACAAGGATGGAAACAGCTGGTAGCCGAAGTGGAATATTTCCGTGTGGCGTATGTAAACACAATTCCCTTTTTCAAGTGCTACTGAATAGGTTTTCATATTATGGCAGGCCGGCATTAGCTCAACTCTAGCTTTTCATGATGTGTGGGTAGTGAGACAGACCGACCCTCTGTTATAATCCATGTCAATGTTGTTTGTAAGGCGCACGCAACATAATTGAACTGCTTCTATGTGCTTTTCTGAACAGAAACAGTATTAAGTGTGAGGGTGGTTTGCATAGAGGGGGCTTGTGGGATTTTAAGGCAGGCAGGCAAGCATTGCTGGCCGAGTTAGGTGGATCGACTCTAGCTTTTCATGGTGTGTGACGAAGGGACTTCACTGCCCACAGGGCCACTGCTGTCGGGTTACTTGGCGATCTGCTTTGGGTCCAACACTTAGGGTTGAGCCTCTGGACATCAACAGCAAAAAGGGGTCTGGTTGTCAGAGGACAGTAGTCGCTGACTGCCCAGTCGCCCCTAAAAGGACAGGCGCTACCGAGGTCTATTTGGTGCTGCTGACACTGCTGAGTGCTGGGCTCATGGTAAGGGGGGCCGAACTATAGAGGTGAAGAACTGAATAGAATTGTCTAAGTTGGAGCCCATGACCCCTCGTTGCCATGGGACACCGTACAACACTCCCCGCATTGCTCTGCCATAATTTGTGGCCCCAGGTCATGTTTATCCTAGAGAGAGATCAGAGTTTTGTCTAATGGAGGTTTTGACTCATGGAAAGGTAGCAGAGAAGGTTAATATGCCTGCTGCAAGGAACATGTACCTGATCCAGATCACAAAATGCTGTAAATAGGTCAGTGAGTGACTGCATTTGTCTGTTATGAAGCTCTGTTGTTATACTGAATAAGCAGCTACCTAGTATGTTATATGACAGCTCTTTAATAATGTAATACCTGCACTTTCACAATTGCTTTATTAACCTTCCTGCTTTCTCAAATGTGCTTGAAAATGCACCATTTTCCCACTATTTTTTCAAAATTGTCTCGGGGGGAAATCACCCCGAACCCTCCTTGGGGGGTCCAGGCTCGCTCGCTACGCTCGCTCGCTACGGTGCAGTATGATTATCACTTTACGCCGCACCACTTTCAAATCTCACCAGCCGCCACTGTCTTTCTCTCTATCTATCTCTCTCTTCCTCTCCTTTCCTGCTCTATTAATCTCTTTCTCTCTCTCTTTCAAGTTCTTCCTCTTTCTCTGCTTATCTCTTTCTTTCTCCGTTGTTCTCTCTCTCTTTCTCTCTATCTCCCTCTCTTTCTTTCTCTCTCTCACATCCTCTCTTTCTCGCTCTCTCTTTCTCTCTCTCTCTTTCTTTCTCTCTCACTCTCCCTCT
The DNA here is from genome assembly GCF_964261635.1 of Lissotriton helveticus. Lineage (NCBI taxonomy): Eukaryota > Metazoa > Chordata > Amphibia > Caudata > Salamandridae > Lissotriton > Lissotriton helveticus. The sequence goes on from NC_136065.1 coordinate 1,525,514,771, forward strand.
TTCTCTCTCTCTTTCTCTTTCTCTCTCTCATCCTCTCTCTCTCTCTCCCTCTCTGTGTGTCTTTCTCTCTTTCTCTCTCTCTTTCCATGTCTCTCTCTTTCTTTCTCTCGCTCTTTTACTTTCTTGCTCTTTCTCTTTCTTTCTTTCTCTCTCGTTCTCTCTTTCTCTCTCCCTCTCTCCTCTTCTCTCTCCCTCTCTTTCTCTCCCTTTCTCTCTCTCACATCCTCTCTTTCTCGCTCTCTCTTTCTCTCTCTTTCTTTCTCTCTCACTCTCCCTCCTTCTCTCTCTCTTTCTCTTTCTCTCTCTCATCCTCTCTCTCTCTCTCTCCCTCTCTGTGTGTCTTTCGCTCTTTCTCTCTCTCTTTCCATGTCTCTCTCTCTCTTTCTCTCTCTCTTTCACTTTCTTGCTCTTTCGCTGTCTCTCTCTTTCTTTCTCTCTCATTCTCTCTCTCCCTGTTTCTTTCTTTCTTTCTTTCTTTCTTTCTTTCTTTCTTTCTTTCTCTCTCTCTCTCTCTCGCTCCCTCTCTATCTCTATCTCTCTCTCCTTCTCTTTTTTGAAACATTGCAAAGATCTCGTAGATGACAAAGTACAAACAAGCATTTGCAATGCAATAGGTCTCGCATGTTTTGTATTTACGTGACTTAGCTGTATTGATATTACAAATTACAATGGCTTTTAATTTTTAAATAATTAATACTTAAATAAAAGTGATTTTAATTTATAATGGCAATAGCTTAAACTTTTGTAAATAACTTTTGTGAAGATTGTGTTCAGTGTATTTTATTGTGACGAAAATCCAAGAACAGAAGTGAAATATTAACATCTTTTTGTGACATTTGTAGTAAAGTTTGAAACATTGAGAGAACATATTTGAACCAGTTGTTGTTGAATGGTTGCGCAGATTGATGCAGGGGTGGTGCTGAGTGGTGCTGAGGTGGTGCTGAGTGGTGCTGTGGTGATGCTGAGTGGTGCTGTGGTGATGCCGAGTGGTGCTTTGGTGGTGCTGAGTGATGCTGTGGTGGTGCTGAGTGATGCTGTGGTGGCACTGAGTGGTGCTGTGGTGGTGCTGATTGGTGCTGTGGTGGTGCTGAGTGATGCTGTGGTAGTGCTGAGTGATGTTGTGGTGGTGCTGAGTGGTGTTGTGGTGGTGCTGAGTGATAATGTGGTGGCGCTGAGTGGTGCTGTGGTGGTGCTGAGTGGTGCTGTGGTGGTGCTGAGTGATGCTGTGGTGGTGCTGAGTGGTGCTGTGGCGGTGCTGAGTGATGCTGTGGTGGTGCTGAGTGATGCTGTGGTGGTGCTGAGTGATGCTGTGGTGGTGCTGAGTGATGATGTGGTGGTGCTGAGTGATGGTGTGGTGGTGCTGAGTGGTGCTGTGGTGGTGCTGAGTGATGCTGTGGTAGTGCTGAGTGATGCTGTGGTGGTGCTGAGTGGTGCTGTGGTGGTGCTGAGTATTAATGTGGTGGTGCTGAGTGATAATGTGGTGAAGCTGAGTGATGCTGGGGTAGCGCTGAGTGATGATGTGGTGATGCAGAGGGCAGAAAGGCACAAAAAGCAGTCTAACAAAGGGCAGAAGGGCAGAAAAACAAGGGAAAACGAGTCTAACAGAGGGCAGAAGGGCACAAAAAAACAGTCTAACAGAGGACAGAAGGGCAGAAAAACAACGAGTCTAACAGAGGGCAGAAGGGCACAAAAAACTAGTCTAACGGGGCAGAAAGGCACAAAAACGAGTCTAACAGAGGGCAGAAGGGCACAAAAGAAGAGTCTAACAGAGGGCAGAAGGGTACAAAAACAAGGGAATAACAGAGGGCAGAAGGGCACAAAAAAAGAGTCTAACGGGGGCAGAATGAATCCCGCCCTGCATGTTTGTCCACGAAGATGCCAACTTTTTGTGCAATACCTCTACTCAACTGGAGTACTTTCTACTGTCTAATCAGAAAGTGCTCCCTCGTTGGCTAAATGTATAGGGGCAGATTTTAAAAACTGGCGCATCCCCAGGGATGCGCCAGTTATTGTGCGCCGCAGCTCCGCCACCCATGGTGCGCCGCATTTACAATGCAGCGCACCATGTGGCAAAAACGGCACAGATGCGTCACGCATCTGTGCCGTAAAAGCAGCGCATTGCTGGAGCTGTGTCACGCTTGCGACGCAGCTCCAGCAATGCTCTGGGGGTGCCCTATCTCCCCAATGCTGCATCAAGGCTTGCGCCTGCTTCAAGCAGGCGAAGGGTTTTGACGCAGCATTGGCCTAAAAGTGACTGAGTGAAATCTTGTAGATTTCACTCAGCCACTTTTAGGAGGCTGAGTCGGAACGCCTCCTGATGGCGTAGGGCTTTACAACAGGACGCATCTCAAAGAGAGATGCGTCACGTTGTTAATACCCAGCACCATGGCGCATCTTTTGTGCTGCCGCTGCGTCACAAAAGGTCTCGGTAGAGGGTGGCAGTGGTGAACCAGAGGGTGGCAGTGATGAACCAGAGGGTGATAGTGATGAACCACAGGGTGGCATGGGTAAACCAGAGGGTGACAATGCTGAACCAGAGGGTGGCAGTGCTGAACCAGAGGGTGGCAGGGGTGAACCAGAGGGTGGCAGGGCTGAATCAGAGGGTGACAGTGCTGAACCAGAGGGTGGCAGTGCTGAACCAGAGGGTGGCAGGGGTGAACCAGAGGGTGGCAGTGGGGAACCAGAGGGTGGCATGGGTTCACCAGAGGGTGGCAGTGGTGCACCAGAGAGTGACAGTGGTGAACCAGAGGGTGGCAGTGCTGAACCAGAGGGTGACAGTGGTTAACCAGAGTGTGGCAGTGGTGAACCAGAGGTGCTGTGATGAACCAGAGGGTGGCAGTTGTGAACCAGAGGGTGGCAGTGGTGAACCAGAGGGTGACAGTGCTGAACCAGAGGGTGGCAGGGGTTAACCACAGGGTGCTGTGATGAACCAGAGGGTGGCAGTGGTGAACCAGAGGGTGGCAGGGGTGAACCAGAGGGTGGCAGGGGTGAACCAGAGGGTGGCAGTGGGGAACCAGAGGGTGGCATGGGTGAACCAGAGGGTGGCAGTGGTGAACCAGAGAATGGCAGTGGTGAACCAGATGGTGGCAGGGCTGAACCAGAGGGTGACAGTGGTGAACCAGAGGGTGGCAGTGCTGAACCAGAGGGTGACAGTGGTTAACCAGAGGGTGACAGTGGTTAACCGTCTGCGCCCGTCCGCGACCGGATCGCGCTGGGCGCAGGGCATGCTGTCGGTCCAAAACCTGTTATCAGGTATGACAACATTCATTTACTGTCCCTACGCCCTCCACCCGCCCCCCATGGTTATGTCTGCCCCCATTTAGATCCCTCTTCCAGCCCTCTGTTATGTCCTTGTTGTAAATGGACACCTTTGATACCTACAAATGGCTTCGACGATATGCACGCCCCTCCAAAGACTCGCCCCACCCTCTTCAAGGGAGGTCTGGTTAATGCCAGGTCCTTAGCCTGCCATTGCCAAGACGTTCATGACCTAATACTAAACCAAGAGCTGGATGCCTTGTTTATTACGGAAAGTTGGCTTAACGATTCTTCCAACCCCGATCTGGCCATTGCCCTCCCCCCAGGGTACACTATTTTTAGAAGGGACAGACCCTCAGGTCGAGGTGGTGGGATAGCATTAATAATTAAGGATATATTTCCTTGCCACACATTCGACCTATACCATCTTAAAGACGTTGAAAGTCTGGGGTTCTCAATTAAAATTACTCCATCGTTCTCTTTCTCGGCCGGACTCCTTTACCGTCCCCCGGGCAATCCCTCCTCTTTCCTCAACTCTCTGGACGAGGCCTTAGGCGCACTTATGTTACAATATTCTAATTTCATGCTCCTTGGTGATATGAATCTGCACATGGAATCTTCCACTGATCCCCACGTCATTTCCTTTTTACAGTCCCTGAACATCTTCAGCCTCCCCCAACTTATTAATATGGCCACCCATAGTGCTGGTCATACCATTGATGGCATCTGTTCTAATATTCCTACCCTTTCCACCTCCCCTCCACTGCCCTTAATTTGGACCGATCATTTTTTTATCCCCTTTGACATTACGACACCTACTGCTCCCCTATCTCACCCCAGACACACCCAAGCCGCTTATACAGTCAACTGGAAGAAGGTGGCAGAACGTATACAGCTTGAGTCCAAACCGTTGCCCCTACCCCCCACACTAACAGGAGATGTCGAAGCCGACTCATGTAACTTCCACACCTGGATGCGCCAAATAGTTGCGGTTAACTCTGAACCCAAAAATAACCAAGGAAAGGGACCCAAGAAAAGAAAACCCAATGCCCCATGGTACACTAAGACCTTGGCAGATAGCCACCTCCAATGCCGGAGACTTGAAAGACAGTGGAGACAAACATATGACACGACCTCCAAAACTCGCTATGTTCACCAGAGAAAAGTATATCTCTCTGACATCAAAGCAGCTAAAAAGGACTATTTTACTAATCTTATAATGGAAGCGCACCAAAATCAAAAAACAATCTTCACTATAGTCAAGTCCTTCACCCACCCAAAAGCTCTTACTGTTGACATACCTCCGTCAGAGAGTCTCTGCAACCAAATTGCAGACTACTTCGTTGACAAAATTGTCAACATTCAGAAAGACTTTCCTCTACCCCCGACGACCACCACACAAGTCACAGTTAATCACCTCCCTCTCTCCAGTTTTAAACCAGTATCCTTGGAACAGACAAGTAAGGCAATCCGCGCCTGCAAATCAGGAGCACCTACGGACTCTTGTCCTCCTATCATCCTTCATCACCTGATTGATACAGTCAATCCCCACATCAATGGAATCATTAATGAATCCCTTGCATCTGGAATTGTACCTGTCAAATGGAAGAAGGCCACTGTCAAACCCCTGTTAAAAAAACAGAATAAACCACCTACAGACCTGACTAATATGCGGCCTATTTCCCTACTTCCTTTCCTAGGCAAAGTCACGGAGCATTTAGTGCACGAGGAACTTAAAACCTTCACAGAAGCCCATAACATCCTGCATCCACAGCAATCGGGCTTCCGCTCCGGTCACTCGACAGAAACAGCCTTGATCGAGCTTACCGACTCCATTAAATTCCTACAGGATGAGGGCAAGCAAGCTGTCCTCATCCTGTTGGATCTCACAGCGGCATTCGATACCATTTCACACGCTATTCTAATCAATCGAATGCGAGAGATCGGTGTGACAGACTTAGCCTTGGCCTGGATTTCATCTTTTTTATCAAACAGGTCCCAGACTGTAGCACTTGGACCCTATCTTTCCAGCGAAAAGTTAATTACATCTGGAGTGCCCCAGGGGTCCATATTGAGCCCCCTATTTTTTAATATCTACATGGCACCCCTCTTAGCTGTGATAGAGTCGCATGGTATCCTGGTTACGTCCTACGCTGACGACACACAATTGGTCGTCACCATCGACAAACAGCGTACGGACGCAGAGCTTCGCTTTAAAAACTGCCTATCCGATGTCTTTGCGTGGCTAAACACTAATCATCTCAGATGCAATAGCGCAAAGACAGAGATTATTCCAATAGGTAAGAATATCTCTTTCTCCCCTAAAGACTGGTGGCCCACAGGCTCCGAGGCTCCTCCTAGTGCAGTTACAGCAGCCAGAAATCTGGGTGTACAATTTGATTCCTCCCTCACTTTTGACGACCACGTCAAGATCACTGCTGGTCGATGTTTTGGACTAATAAAATCTCTGAGGAAATTCTTTGATTTCCTCCCAATCGCAGCCAGAAAGTCAGTCGCGGTAGCCCTTCTACTCTCCCGACTTGACTACTGCAACGGCCTTATGGCTGGGGTGAAAAAATCTACCCTCAGGAAGCTGCAGAGTTTACAACATGCTGCAGCGCGATTGGTTTTGCAACTCCCCAGAAGGTCATCTGCATCTGCAGCCCTGAATTCACTTCATTGGATGCCACTACACAAAAGAATTTTCTTCAAACTGCTTCTCACAGTCCATAAGACCATGCAAAATACAGGACCCCGCTATTTTGTAAACCGCTTCAAGCGCTACAATCCTTCGCGCTGCCTGAGATCTTCTGGGACTAACCTTGTCCAAATCCCCAGATTTAAATATAAGACCAGAGGAGGAAAGTCCTTTAATGTTCTGGCAGCTAAAGCCTGGAACACCTTGCCCATTGACCTCAGAGTCATCAATAATGAGAACAACTTTAGGAAACTTCTTAAGACATGGGTCTACAAACTCTCCGACTCCTCTGTCCTGGCTGCCATCTAGTTCCATCTTTTATTTCACCACGTATTCCAGTTATTCCTCCGTAACTCGCCCAGCGCCATGATGCTCCCCTGGGAGCGAACGCTCGCGCTTTACAAATACCCACAAATATCAAATATCAATATCAAATAACCAGAGGGTGGCAGTGGTGAACCAGAGGTGCTGTGATGAACCAGAGGGTGGCAGTCGTGAACCAGAGGGTGGCAGTGGTGAATCAGAGGTTGACAGTGCTGAACCAGAGGGTGGCAGGGGTGAACCAGAGGGTGCTGTGATGAACCAGAGGGTGGCTGTGGTGAATCAGAGGGTGGCAGTGCTGAACCAGAGGGTGACAGTGGTTAACCAGAGGGTGGCAGTGGTGAACCAGAGGTGCTGTGATGAACCAGAGGGTGGCAGTCATGAATCAGAGGGTAGCAGTGGTGAATCAGAGGGTGACAGTGCTGAACCCGAGGGTGGCAGGGGTGAGCCAGAGAGTGGCAGGGGTGAACCAGAGGGTGGCAGTGGTGAACCAGAGGGTGGCAGGGGTGAACCAGAGGGTGGCAGGGGAGAACCAGAGGGTGGCAGGGGTGAACCAGAGTGTGGCAGTTGTGAACCAGAGAATGGCGGTGGTAAACCAGAGGGTGGCAGTGCTGAACCAGAAGGCGACAGTGGTTAACCAGAGGGTGGCAGTGGTGAACCAGAGGTGCTGTGATGAACCAGAGGGTGGCAGTCGTGAACCAGAGGGTGGCAGTGGTGAACCAAAGGGTGACAGTGCTGAACCAGAGGGTGCTGTGATGAACCAGAGGGTGGCAGTGGTGAACCAGAGGGTGGCAGGGGTGAACCAGAGGGTGGCAGTGGTGAACCAGAGGGTGGCAGGGGTGAACCAGAGGGTGGCAGGGGTGAATCAGAGTGTGACAGTGCTGAACCAGAGGCTGGCAGTGCTGAACCAGAGGGTGGAAGTGCTGAACTAGAGGGTGACAGTGGTTAACCAGAGGGTGACAGTGCTGAACCAGAGGCTGGCAGGGGTGAACCAGAGGGTGCTGTGATGAACCAGAGGGTGGCAGTGTTGAACCAGAGGGTGGCAGGGGTGAACCAGAGGGTGGCAGGGGTGAACCAGAGGGTGGCAGTGGGGAACCAGAGGGTGGCATGGGTGAACCAGAGGGTGGCAGTGGTGAACCAGAGAATGGCAGTGGTGAACCAGAGGCTGGCAGTGGTGAACCAGAGGGTGACAGTGGTGAACCAGAGGGTGGCAGTGCTGAACCAGAGGGTGACAGTGGTTAACCAGAGGGTGGCAGTGGTGACCCAGAGGTGCTGTGATGAACCATAGGGTGGCAGTCGTGAACCAGAGGGTGGCAGTGGTGAACCAGAGGGTGACAGTGCTGAACCCGAGGGTGGCAGGGGTGAACCAGAGAGTGCTGTGATGAACCAGAGGGTGGCTGTGGTGAACCAGAGGATGGCAGGGGTGAATCAGAGGGTGGCAGTGCTGAACCAGAGGGTGACAGTGGGTAAACAGAGGGTGGCAGTGGTGAACCAGAGGTGCTGTGATGAACCAGAGGGTGGCAGTCATGAACCAGAGGGTGGCAGTGGTGAACCTGAGGGTGACAGAGCTGAACCAGAGGGTGGCAGTGGTGAACCAGAGGGTAGCGAGGGTGGCAGGGGTGAACCAGAGGGTGGCAGGGGTGAACCAGAGTGTGGCAGTGGTGAACCAAAGAATGGCAGTGGTAAACCAGAGGGTGGCAGTGCTGAACCAGAGGGCGACAGTGGTTAACCAGAGGGTGGCAGTGGTGAACCAGGGGGTGGCAGTGGTGAACCATAGGGTGACAGTCCTGAACCAGAGGGTGCTGTGATGAACCAGAGGGTGGCAGTGGTGAACCAGAGGGTGGCAGGGGTGAACCAGAGGGTGGCAGTGGTGAACCAGAGGGTGGCAGTGCTGAACCTTAGGGTGACAGTGGTTAAACAGAGGGTGGCAGTGGTGAACCAGAGGTGCTGTGATTAACCAGAGGGTGGCAGTTGTGAACCAGAGGGTGGCAGTGGTGAACCAGAGGGTGACAGTTTTGAACCAGAGGGTGGCAGGGTTGAACCAGAGAGTGGCAGTGGTGAACCAGAGGGTGGCAGTGGTGAACCAGAGAGTGGCAGTGGTGAACCAGAGGGTGGCAGGGGTGAACCAGAGGGTGCTGTGATGAACCAGAGTGTGGCAGTGGTGAACCAGAGATGCTGTGATGAATAAGAGGGTTGCAGTTGTGAACCAGAGGGTGGCAGTGGTGAACCAGAGGGTGACAGTGCTGAACCAGAGGGTGGCAGGGGTGAACCAGAGGGTGCTGTGATAAACCAGAGGGTGGCAGTGGTGAACCAGAGGGTGGTAGCGGTGAACCAGAGGGTGGCAGGGGTGAACCAGAGGGTGGCAGTGGGGAACCAGAGGGTGGCATGGGTGAACCATAGGGTGGCAGTGGTGAACCAGAGAATGGCAGTGGTGAACCAGAGGGTGGCAGTGCTGAACCAGAGGGTGACAGTGGTGAACCAGAGGGTGGCAGTGCTGAACCAGAGGGTGACAGTAGTTAACCAGAGGGTGACAGTGGTTAACCAGAGGGTGGCAGTGGTGAACCAGAGGTGCTGTGATGAGCCAGAGGGTGGCAGTCTTGAACCAGAGGTTGGCAGTGGTGAACCAGAGGGTGACAGTGCTGAACCAGAGGGTGGCAGGGGTGAACCAGAGGGTGCTGTGATGAAGCAGAGGGTGGCTGTGGTGAACCAGAGGATGCCAGGGGTGAATCAGAGGGTGGCAGTGGTGAACCAGAGGGAGGCAGTGTTGAACCAGAGGGTGACAGTGGTTAACCAGAGGGTGGCAGTGGTGAACCAGAGGTGCTGTGATGAACCAGAGGGTGGCAGTCATGAACCAGAGGGTGACAGTGCTGAACCAGAGGGTGGCAGGGGTGAACCAGAGAGTGGCAGGGGTGAACCAGAGGGTGGCAGTGGTGAACCAGAGGGTGGCAGGGTTGTACCAGAGGGTGGCAGGGGTGAACCAGAGGGTGGCAGGGGTGAACCAGAGGGTGGCAGGGGTGAATCAGAGGGTGGCAGTGGTGAACCAGAGGGTGGCAGTGCTGACCCAGAGGGTGGCAGTGGTGAACCAGAGGGTGGTAGGGGTGAACCAGAGGGTGGCAGGGGTGAACCAGAGGGTGGCAGTGGGGATCCAGAGGGTGGCATGGGTGAACCAGAGTGTTTGCAGTGGTAAACCAGAGGGTGACAGTGCTGAACCAGAGGGTGCTGTGATGAACCAGAGGGTGGCAGTGGTGAACCAGAGGCTGGCAGGGGTGTACCAGAGGGTGGCAGGGGTGAACCAGAGGGTGGCAGGGGTGAACCAGAGGGTGGCAGGGGTGAATTAGAGGGTGGCAGGGGTGAATCAGAGGGTGGCAGTTGTGAACCAGAGGGTGGCAGTGCTGAACCAGAGGGTGGCAGTGGTGAACCAGAGGGTGGTAGGGGTGAACCAGAGGGTGGCAGGGGTGAACCAGAGGGTGGCAGTGGTGATCCAGAGGGTGGCATGGGTGAACCAGAGTGTTTGCAGTGGTAAACCAGAGGGTGACAGTGCTGAACCAGAGGGTGCTGTGATGAACCAGAGGGTGGCAGTGGTGAACCAGAGGGTGGCAGTGGTGAACCAGAGGGTGGCAGGGGTGAACCAGAGGGTGCTGTGATGAGCCAGAGTGTGGCAGTGGTGAACCAGAGATGCTGTGATGAATAAGAGGGTGGCAGTTGTGAACCAGAGGGTGGCAGTGGTGAACCAGAGGGTGACAGTGCTGAACCAGAGGGTGGAAGGGGTGAACCAGAGGGTGCTGTGATAAACCAGAGTGTGGCAGTGGTGAACCAGAGATGCTGTGATGAATAAGAGGGTGGCAGTTGTGAACCAGAGGGTGGCAGTGGTGAACCAGAGGGTGACAGTGCTGAACCAGAGGGTGGCAGGGGTGAACCAGAGGGTGCTGTGATGAACCAGAGTGTGGCAGTGGTGAACCAGAGATGCTGTGATGAATAAGAGGGTTGCAGTTGTGAACCAGAGGGTGGCAGTGGTGAACCAGAGGGTGACAGTGCTGAACCAGAGGGTGGCAGGGGTGAACCAGAGGGTGCTGTGATAAACCAGAGGGTGGCAGTGGTGAACCAGAGGGTGGTAGCGGTGAACCAGAGGGTGGCAGGGGTGAACCAGAGGGTGGCAGTGGGGAACCAGAGGGTGGCATGGGTGAACCATAGGGTGGCAGTGGTGAACCAGAGAATGGCAGTGGTGAACCAGAGGGTGGCAGTGCTGAACCAGAGGGTGACAGTGGTGAACCAGAGGGTGGCAGTGCTGAACCAGAGGGTGACAGTGGTTAACCAGAGGGTGACAGTGGTTAACCAGAGGGTGGCAGTGGTGAACCAGAGGTGCTGTGATGAGCCAGAGGGTGGCAGTCTTGAACCAGAGGTTGGCAGTGGTGAACCAGAGGGTGACAGTGCTGAACCAGAGGGTGGCAGGGGTGAACCAGAGGGTGCTGTGATGAAGCAGAGGGTGGCTGTGGTGAACCAGAGGATGCCAGGGGTGAATCAGAGGGTGGCAGTGGTGAACCAGAGGGAGGCAGTGTTGAACCAGAGGGTGACAGTGGTTAACCAGAGGGTGGCAGTGGTGAACCAGAGGTGCTGTGATGAACCAGAGGGTGGCAGTCATGAACCAGAGGGTGACAGTGCTGAACCAGAGGGTGGCAGGGGTGAACCAGAGAGTGGCAGGGGTGAACCAGAGGGTGGCAGTGGTGAACCAGAGGGTGGCAGGGGTGTACCAGAGGGTGGCAGGGGTGAACCAGAGGGTGGCAGGGGTGGACCAGAGGGTGGCAGGGGTGAATCAGAGGGTGGCAGTGGTGAACCAGAGGGTGGCAGTGCTGACCCAGAGGGTGGCAGTGGTGAACCAGAGGGTGGTAGGGGTGAACCAGAGGGTGGCAGGGGTGAACCAGAGGGTGGCAGTGGGGATCCAGAGGGTGGCATGGGTGAACCAGAGTGTTTGCAGTGGTAAACCAGAGGGTGACAGTGCTGAACCAGAGGGTGCTGTGATGAACCAGAGGGTGGCAGTGGTGAACCAGAGGCTGGCAGGGGTGTACCAGAGGGTGGCAGGGGTGAACCAGAGGGTGGCAGGGGTGAACCAGAGGGTGGCAGGGGTGAATTAGAGGGTGGCAGGGGTGAACCAGAGGGTGGCAGTTGTGAACCAGAGGGTGGCAGTGCTGAACCAGAGGGTGGCAGTGGTGAACCAGAGGGTGGTAGGGGTGAACCAGAGGGTGGCAGGGGTGAACCAGAGGGTGGCAGTGGGGATCCAGAGGGTGGCATGGGTGAACCAGAGTGTTTGCAGTGGTAAACAAGAGGGTGACAGTGCTGAACCAGAGGGTGCTGTGATGAACCAGAGGGTGGCAGTGGTGAACCAGAGGGTGGCAGTGGTGAACCAGAGGGTGGCAGGGGTGAACCAGAGGGTGCTGTGATGAACCAGAGTGTGGCAGTGGTGAACCAGAGATGCTGTGATGAATAAGAGGGTGGCAGTTGTGAACCAGAGGGTGGCAGTGGTGAACCAGAGGGTGACAGTGCTGAACCAGAGGGTGGAAGGGGTGAACCAGAGGGTGCTGTGATAAACCAGAGGGTGGCAGTGGTGAACCAGAGGGTGGAAGCGGTGAACCAGAGGGTGGCAGGGGTGAACCAGAGGGTGGCAGTGGGGAACCAGAGGGTGGCATGGGTGAACCATAGGGTGGCAGTGGTGAACCAGAGAATGGCAGTGGTTTACCAGAGGGTGGCAGTGCTGAACCAGAGGGTGACAGTGGTGAACCAGAGGGTGGCAGTGCTGAACCAGAGGGTGACAGTGGTTAACCAGAGGGTGACAGTGGTTAACCAGAGGGTGGCAGTGGTGAACCAGAGGTGCTGTGATGAACCAGAGGGTGGCAGTCTTGAACCAGAGGTTGGCAGTGGTGAACCAGAGGGGGACATTGCTGAACCAGAGGGTGGCAGGGGTGAACCAGAGGGTGCTGTGATGAAGCAGAGGGTGGCTGTGGTGAACCAGAGGATGGCAGGGGTGAATCAGAGGGTGGCAGTGGTGAACCAGAGGGAGGCAGTATTGAACCAGAGGGTGACAGTGGTTAACCAGAGGGTGGCAGTGGTGAACCAGAGGTGCTGTGATGAACCAGAGGGTGGCAGTCATGAACCAGAGGGTGACAGTGCTGAACCAGAGGGTGGCAGGGGTGAACCAGAGAGTGGCAGGGGTGAACCAGAGGGTGGCAGTGGTGAACCAGAGGGTGGCAAGGGTGTACCAGAGGGTGGCAGGGGTGAACCAGAGGGTGGCAGGGGTGAATCAGAGGGTGGCAGGGGTGAACCAGAGGGTGGCAGTGGTGAACCAGAGGGTGGCAGTGGTGAACCAGAGGGTGGCAGTGCTGAACCAGAGGGTGGCAGGGGTGAACCAGTGGGTGGCAGGGGTGAACCAGAGGGTGGCAGGGGTGAGCCAGAGGGTGGCAGTGGGGATCCAGAGGGTGGCATGGGTGAACCAGAGTGTTTGCAGTGGTGAACCAGAGAATGGCAGTGGTAAACCAGAGGGTGACAGTGCTGAACCAGAGGGTGCTGTGATGAACCAGAGGGTGGCAGTGGTAAACCAGAGGTGCTGTGATGAACCAGTGGGTGGCAGTCGTGAACCAGAGGGTGGCAGTGGTGAACCAGAGAATGGCAGTGGGGAACCAGAGGGTGGCAGTGCTGAACCAGAGGGTGACAGTGGTGAACCAGAGGGTGGCAGTGCTGAACCAGAGGGTGACAGTGGTTAACCAGAGGGTGACAGTGGTTAACCAGAGGGTGGCAGTGGTGAACCAGAGGTGCTATGATGAACCAGAGGGTGGCAGTCTTGAACCAGAGGTTGGCAGTGGTGAACCAGAGGGTGACAGTGCTGAACCAGAGGGTGGCAGGGGTGAACCAGAGGGTGCTGTGATGAAGCAGAGGGTGGCTGTGGTGAACCAGAGGATGGCAGGGGTGAATCAGAGGGTGGCAGTGGTGAACCAGAGGGAGGCAGTGTTGAACCAGAGGGTGACAGTGGTTAACCAGAGGGTGGCAGTGGTGAACCAGAGGTGCTGTGATGAACCAGAGGGTGGCAGTCATGAACCAGAGGGTGACAGTGCTGAACCAGAGGGTGGCAGGGATGAACCAGAGAGTGGCAGGGGTGAACCAGAGGGTGGCAGGGGTGAACCAGAGGGTGGCAGTGGTGTACCAGAGGGTGGCAGGGGTGAACCAGAGGGTGGCAGGGGTGAACCAGAGGGTGGCAGTGGTGAACCAGAGGGTGGCAGTGCTGAACCAGAGGGTGGCAGTGGTGAACTAGAGGGTGGTAGGGGTGAACCAGAGGGTGGCAGGGGTGAACCAGAGGGTGGAGTGGGGATCCAGAGGGTGGCATGGGTGAACCAGAGTGTTTGCAGTGGTGAACCAGAGAATGGCAGTGGTAAACCAGAGGGTGACAGTGCTGAACCAGAGGGTGCTGTGATGAACCAGAGGGTGGCAGTGGTGAACCAGAGGGTGGCAGGGGTGAACCAGAGGGTGGCAGGGGTGAACCAGAGGGTGGCAGTGGTGAACCAGAGGGTGGCAGTGCTGAACCTTAGGGTGACAGTGGTTAAACAGAGGGTGGCAGTGGTAAACCAGAGGTGCTGTGATGAACCAGCGGGTGGCAGTCGTGAACCAGAGGGTGGCAGTGGTGAACCAGAGGGTGACAGTGTTGAACCAGAGGGTGGCAGGGTTGAACCAGAGAGTGGCAGTGCTGAACCAGGGGGTGGCAGTGGTGAACCAGAGGGTGGCAGTGGTGAACCAGAGGGGGGCAGGGGTGAACCAGAGGGTGGCAGGGGTGAACCAGAGGGTGGCAGTGGTGAACCAGAGGGTGGCAGTGATGAACCAGAGGGTGGCAGTGGTGAACCAGAGGGTGCTGTGCCCATACACGACTGCATGGGTAACTTCGCCATGCAAGCGGCCCGCGAACACGCAAAAAGCCCCGCGAACACGCAAAAAACCCAGCGAACGCGCAAAAAAACAAAAATCCACGAATTCGCGGATTTTGCGGATTGCGAATTCGTTTTCGAGCGAATTCGCGGACGCAAATTTGCAAATTTCGCCCATACCTAAAAGTAATGGCCACAAAAAAAACTCCTTCAACATCACAAACTTGATGTCCACCTCAGCCAAAAGCTCAAAGGGAGCCACTTCTACAGCCAGCAACACCAGGGGAAGTTCCAAAAAGGAAACAGCTGCATCACAGGACGGGCTTAAGAGAAACTCCTCAGCAACCAAGAGACCATATCATACACATTTGACGAATTCCCCTAAGGGGAACAAAATGCCCTAAATGCAGCCAACTGAGCCCACAAAGTGGAAACAGGCAAATTCTTCTCAAAAACTTCCCAGAGTAAATGCAATACCCCTGTATTGGAAAACTAGGCAGCATCTTTGAGGCCTGCACAAATAACATGACTACATTTGTCCTTCACTGGGAACCAAACACCTAATTGTAGCGCCTGACTCTCAGAGGGTAGCGTTGCAGAGCAGTCTGAGACTTATTAAAGGGAGATGGTGTGGGCTAGTGATCACCATTTGCAGGTGCGCAGAAATAACACTCAATAATTGATTGTCCAGTCTGTACTTTGCTTTATAAAAGTAAGAGTACATTTATTAAACCCGGATCACTGACTAAATATCGACGGACACAATATAGACTACCCAAAATATCGAGGCCAAAATAACGACGGACAAAATATCGAATTCCTATCTACAAACAGGTAAGTACCAAAATATCGAGTCCAAAATATCATGTATATGTATATACATTGTAAGAATATCGAATTTGTTAAAAATAATGTAAAATAAAAAAATTATTAAAAATAAATAGCTAAAATATACTTAAAAATACTTAAATTACCTTCAAATTATTAAATAATTAATGTAACTTAAAAACAAAAAAATATGTAATCACATCTGTTAAAACATATATATATATAAACATAATATTAATAAAAAATACACAATATTATTACCGTAGGATAGCGTAGGGGTAAAAATTACTATACCCACTCCTGGAAGTGCAACAGTAGGGAAAGCGTTGGATAGCATAGGGCCAAAAATTACTATTCCAACTCCAGAGAGTGCAACAGTAGGGAAAGCGTTGGATAGCATAGGGGTAAAAATTACTAATCCCACTCCAGTGAGTGCAACAGTAGGGAAAGCGTTGGATAGCGTAGGGGTAAAAATTACTATTCCTACTCCAGAGAGTGCAACAGTAGGGAAGGTGTTAGATAGTGTAGGGGTAAAAATTACTATTCCTACTCCAGTAAGTGCAACAGTAGGGAAAGCGTTGGATAGCGTAGGGGTAAAAATTACTATTCCCACTCCAGAGAGTGCAACAGTAGGGAAAGCGTTGGATAGTGTAGGGGTAAAAATTACTATTCCCACTCCAGAGAGTGCAACAGTAGGGAAAGCGTTGGATAGTGTAGGGGTAAAAATTACTATTCCCACTCCGGAGAGTGCAACAGTAGGGAAGGCGTTGGATAGCGTAGGGGTAAAAATTACTATTCCAACTCCAGTGAGTGCAACAGTAGGGAAAGCGTTGGATAGCGTAGGGGTAAAAATTACTATTCCCACTCCAGTGAGTGCAACAGTAGGGAAAGCGTTGGATAGCATAGGGGTACAAATTACTATTCCCACTCCAGAGAGTGCAACAGTAGGGAAGGCGTTGGATAGCGTAGGGGTAAAAATTACTATTCCTACTCCAGTAAGTGCAACAGTAGGGAAAGCGTTGGATAGCGTAGGGGTAAAAATTACTATTCCCACTCCAGAGAGTGCAACAGTAGGGAAAGCGTTGGATAGCGTAGGGGTAAAAATTACTATTCCCACTCCAGAGTGCAACAGTAGGGAAAGTGTTGAATAGCGTAGGGGTAAAAATTACTATTCCCACTCCAGAGAGTGCCACAGTAGGGAAAGCGTTGGATAGCGCGGGGGTAAAAATGACTATTCCCACTCCAGTGAGTGCAACAGTAGGGAAAGCGTTGGATAGCGTAGGGGTAAAAATTACTATTCCCACTCCAGTGAGTGCAACAGTAGGGAAAGCGTTGGATAGCGTAGGGGTAAAAACTTACTATTCCCACTCCAGAGAGTGCAACAGTAGGGAAGGCGTTGGATAGCGTAGGGGTAAAAATTACTATTCCTACTCCAGTAAGTGCAACAGTAGGGAAAGCGTTGGATAGCGTAGGGGTCAAAATTACTATTCCCACTCCAGAGAATGCAACAGTAGGGAAAGCGTTGGATAGCGTAGGGGTAAAAATTACTATTCCCACTCCAGAGAGTGCAACAGTAGGGAAAGCGTTGGATAGCGTAGGGGTAAAAATTACTATTCCCACTCCAGAGAATGCAACAGTAGGGAAAGCGTTGGATAGCGTAGGGGTAAAAATTACTATTCCCACTCCAGAGAGTGCAACAGTAGGGAAAGCGTTGGATAGCGTAGGGGTAAAAATTACTATTCCCACTCCAGTGCGTGCAACAGTAGGGAAAGCGTTGGATAGCGTAAGGGTAAAAATTACTATTCCCACTCCAGTGAGTGCAACAGTAGGGAAAGCGTTGGATAGCGTAGGGGTAAAAAATACTATTCCCACTCCAGAGAGTGCAACAGTAGGGAAGGCGTTGGATAGCGTAGGGGTAAAAATTACTATTCCCACTCCAGTGAGTGCAACAGTAGGGAAAGCGTTGGATAGCGTAGGGGTAAAAATTACTATTCCCACTCCAGAGAGTGCAACAGTAGGGAAAGCGTTGGATAGCATAAGGGTAAATTTTAATATCCCCACTCTAATGAAAATAAATTAATATAAATCACATAATTTTATATTAATCAATTAATACATTTTAATTACCAATTAAAAATTAATTAATTAAAAATTAAAAATTAATTAACAATTTATTCTAAATAAATACCAAGTAATTAATTAACATGTTTAATTAATTATAATAAATTACTTCCCACCCTATTCCACAATAAGCCCACAACCCGCTACTAAAAATAAAATAATATTATTCACGTAATTATCAATTAATCAATTAATAAAAATGTATTATCAATTAACAATTAATTAATTACCAATTAAAAATTAATTGACAATTTATTCAAAATAAATACCAATTAATTCATTAACATTTTTAATTAATTATATTTAAATTACTTCCCACCCTATTCCTCCTATAAACCCACAACCCGCTACTAAAAATAAAATGATATTATTCACATAATTATCAATTAATCAATTAATAAAAATTAATTATCAATTAACAATTAATTAATTACCAATTAAAAATTAATTGACAATATATTCAAAATAAATACCAATTAATTAATTAACATATTTAATTAATTATAATTAAATAACTTCCCACCCTATTCCCCTATAAACACACAACCCGCTACAGAATTAAATTACGCAAAAATTTAATTACATAAAATTAATTACTTACAATAAATTACAAATAAATATACACTTTTCACACATAAACATATAAAACATTTTAAAATACTCGATATTATTAAAAAGTCAATAATTTTAATCACCTATATTATGTACTTCGATATTTTGACTGACTCTATATTTAAATTTGTTATTACAGTACTTACCTTCAAAACGATATTTTGGATGTCTATATTCTGTCCAGTCGATATTTTGTCCATTCTATATTTTGGACTCGATATTTAGGTTACTCGATATTTTGGAATCGATATTTAGACCATTTACCATTAAACCCACACACTACTCAATATTAAGCACGAATTTAGAAATATACATAAGCTGTTTGAATTACTTTGTGACATTGCATAACATCTCCACCCCTCCCACAGGGGGGTGGGGTTTAGTACCACCACTCTCATGTATGCACATCATCTTACCCCCAATCCAGTTAGTTGAACATAACCTGGAGCGAGGACCCTGCACACTGGCACCATCCCAGTGGCGACCCCTCCCAGTATCTCAACTTAAAATAGGCAACACTGCCTTGGTGACACACAACAACCCTGAATGAGCACTTCCTACTGACCATGAAGTATGTGCCTCTACATCTTAAGGGCTAGCAGTCTGGGTTCTTCACCTAAGCGCAGCAGCAAGAATACCTGTTTAAGCATCACATTAGAATGACAGTACTCATCACATTTGGGTATCATTAGAATGCATTACAATTACAGCCCCTAAAGGCATCACAGATGACATCACAGGATTACGCATACACAGCCAGACACTCTAGCAGGAAGGTCTGACAACATAACCCCACTTTGCTAATGACATCACCTTACACAGGCTTCTCACATTACACATGTGACCTTCAGTCCCTCTTTTAAAAAAAAATAACAGTAGACTTGGCATCATTGGCATGAGTCTCCCTTCCTTTTTTTACTGATTGCCTCCTCTGTTTTTGATATGTTTTGCTGGTTATATGCTTTGGGCACTGTGCCACTGCTATTCAGTGCCACAGTGCAAGTGCTCCCTCTGTTAAATTGATGCACTAATTAGTGACGCTATGATTGGGTTATTTGATTTACTTGTAAGACCCTAGTACAGTGCACCATGGGTGCCCAGGGCTTGTAAATCAAATGCTGTTGGTGGGTATGCTAAGACGTGGGTCCTGTGCTCTCCATGCCACTGGAATCAAGCTATCCTGGCTGATGACGGCTGATAGCCAGAAACCGGTCCTAGGATGCTTGGTTCCGGTCTAGGAAAGACATGGCTTGGCAGTTCGGGCTGGACAATTCCCATGAGGCACAGGGTCAAGACTGATTTGCATATGGCCATGTCTGAACTGGGGTGGTCTGAAGAGCAAAATAACGATGGATTAAACCCAGATCTGTGGCTGGGGGTGAATGTTCTGCCATTGTGCAACATTCCGTCCATCAATTATTGTTTTTGCATTTGTCACCCTGAGTGGAACGGGTATGCTCAGACGTGAGTCCCGTGCTCTCCAGGCCACTGGAATCAAGCTATCCTGGCTGGTGACGGCTGATAGCCAGAAACCGGTCCAAGGATGCTTGGTTCCTGTCCAGGAAAGATATGGCTTGGCAGTTCGGGCTGGACTGTTCCCATGAGGCACAGGGTCAAGACTGATTTGCATTTGGCCATGTCTGAACTGGGTTGGTCTGGTTAGCAAAATAACAATGGATTACACCCAGATCTGTGACTGGAGGTGAATTTTCTGCCATTGTGCAACATTCCGTCCATCAATTGTTGTTTTTGCATTGGTGGGCCTGCAGCACTGTTTGTGCCACCCACAGAAGCAGCTTGTAAAGTGTGTCTCAGGCCTGCCATTGCAAGGCCTGTGTGCAGTCTGTGACTGCCATGTCGATTTGGCAAGTGCACCCACTTGCCAGTCTCTAAACCTTCCCTTTTCTTCATATCAGACACCCCTATGGTAGGCCCAAGGACAGGGTGCATTGTAAGCATAAGGTAGGACATGCCCTGGTGTGTGTAGCATATCCTAATAGTGAATTACAGCCATTTTTGTTTTTCACTATTGCAAGGCTCCTGTTCTCCATAGGCCAGAATGCGCAGTTAGATTATTACATTTTATAATCCTAACTGACTCAGGGAACATGGTAGAAATTCGAATTTAATATGCCTGAACTCAGAATGATAAAATACATCTTTTGGTAAAGATGGTTTTAAAATTCTGTGTTTGAAAATACCACTTTTTTAAAGTAGGAATTTTCTTGTCTAACTGTCCAGGCCTGCCTCTGCTAGGTTGTGTATTCCTTGTCTGGAGTTTGGGGGACAGGGCTGGGGGATTCCAGGAGATAGGCTGAGGCAGCCCAGTGGTGAATAGAGAGATCTGCATCTAGATAGGAGGGAGGAGTTGCACCTGGGACCTGAATAGTGCTGGTCCTTCCCTCCACAATGCTGGTTCCACCTCCTGTGGTGTGCTGATGTCTCTGCCCTGCACTGTCAAAGGAGAGAAGGAATCATGTCAACAAAGTGCTCCAGGGCTGTGCCTTCCCTACACAGTGCTGGCTCCCCCATCTGAGGGGCTTCTGATGTTTCTGCCCTGCACTGTGAAAGGAAAGAAGGAGTCATGTAAACAAAGTGTCCAAGAACTGGTTTGGACTAGGCAGAGAGGCTAGGGAGAGGCCTCTCTGCCTTCAGAGAACAAAGGATTTTGGGGTATAAATATTGGGACCCAAACCCAAGAACTTTAGATCACTTCTGGGAACAAGACAAACCTTTCGCCAAGGAGAAGAACCAAGGGAAGCTGCAGGAGTTTGACTGCCCCTCTGCCAGTGTGCTGTTTGGTGGGTTGGCCTGCAGTGGTTTCTTCATTGCCAAGGAAAGGGGAAGGAACTTTTTAAGGACTTTCATCTTCTGACAGAATATTTTCCAAGGGCTTGAACTTGTGCTTGCCTCCTGCTGAAGTCTCAGGGACAAAAGACTTCACTACCAGATCCCCCTGTGGATTTCCTTGCTGGGAATTCTATCTACAGACATTTGCGTGTCGTGGGAGCGCGACGCATTCAAAGGAACCATGTGGCCGCCGCAGCTGAAATCGTCGCATCGCCGGAGAAGCGTGCCGCCGCATCTCCGGAAAAGCGTGTGTTCGTCAAAGCTGCCTGCTGTTGCATCACCGGAGAAGCATGACGCCATCGAGAGAGTTGCCATTGCATCACCGGAGCAGGGTGTCGCAGGGCCTGTCGCGGCTCCAAGAGTCATCGCAAGGCTGTCGGGGCGTGAATGCATCATCATTGCATTGTCTCATCAAGGGCGCCATCTTCTCGCACTACACCCGGATCATTGCATAGTATCGAGGTGCCATCTTGCGCATTGCCACCGGCCCGCAGGCCAAGAATCTACGCATCATCTCCGCACCGGTAAGGATCACGACGCATCCCCTACTCTGCGCAAGCATTGAGGCCCGACACATCATTTCCCCCGGATCACGGAACTGACGCATCTCCCACTCTGCGAGCCTTTTGTTTGTTTTGCGTTACGCATCTAGGTACTTTGTTGAGAACTTTGTTACATTTTTCATCAACTTGAACTAAGCAACTTTTATCATCTTTAAGTCAAGTTTAAATATAGTATTGTGGATTTTTGTCATTTGTGGTCTTGTGTTAAGTTTATATAAAGAATGCTTATTTTTCCAAAACTTGTGTGGTGTCCATCTGTAGTGTTTTCACTGTATTACTGTGTATATTCACAAATGCTTATCACACTGCCTCTGAGATAAGTCTGTCTGCTCGTGTTAAGCTACCAAGGTGTTGAGCAGGGGTTATCTAGGAGTGTAATCCCCTTGTCCTGACTTAGAAGCAAGGGTCCCTATTTGGTCAAAGGTGTACACCATTGCAAACTAGAGACCCCCAGTTCTGACAGGGTGCAATTGCACGTCTTCTTCTCCATAGGATACCCTTCTCCAGGCATCCCCAACTCAGCCTTTTACTCCTTGATGCACTTCTCAACCCTCCTCCAGCTGTTGAACAAAAGTTCCAGCTAAAGAGAAGTTTAAATCCAGGCTTGAGCCCTTGAGGGCTTATTCTTTTCAAGTCCCCATGTGACTTAGGGAGAGATTTCTTCTTTTCCTGCTGGCGGAAGCTGCATTCTCCTGCAGCTCCCCCTGCACCCTGGCACACGTGTGGTGCTGACCCCATCCTCCCGGGGCCAACACAAGCAGAGAGAATCAGTTTCCCCTTGCAGGCCGGTCCAGGCCTGCAAGGCATTATGGGCATTCTCCCAAAATTCCCTGGATATTAGAGAAGCGCTGAGCAACTTGCCTCTCTTCGCGGGGGCCCGGTCCCACCCGGTTCCTTCTGCATCACCATGCTTGTTAGGGGGCCCGACCCCACTCGGACCCCCAGGGGATACACCGCAACTCGGGGAGCCCATCCCCGGCTGCTCCTCTCGGTGAGTTGTTCCTGTGGCTCGGGGAGCCCAACCCCGGACGCTCTTCTTCTCGCGGGGGCCTGGACTTACTTGGGCACCCCGCATTGAAGCATAGTTGGAGGGCTGCCATGGGAGCCGGCACATCTCTTCTGGTCTGCCCACTCCTGCGGGCAGACACAGAGGTTCCCGCTGGTCCAGGCGGACCTCGGGGGAGTGCCGTCACACTCCCCCAGTGCCATTCCAGCTTTAGGGGGAGTGCACGGCACTTCCCCCTCCTCCTTCTTGTCTCTTTGGGGCCCGGGGATGGGGTCCCGAGCCCCTGGGCCATTATTCACAGGGAGCGCAACGTACTCCCCAACTTAGCGTCTCCGCCAGGGCCCTGGATTTGGGATCCTGGGCCCCTCGTCTGACTTCACGGGGAGTGCAATGGCGCTCCTCGACCTAGGTTCTTCTGCGGGGGCCAGGGTGGGTTCCTGGCACCCTGCCACCACCTCTTCAAGCACGGGGCCCAGAGTTGGGATCCCAGGCCCCTCCCCCATCTTTACAGGGAGCACTAAGGCGCTCCCCCTCCTTCTGTGGCTTTTGGGGCTAGGATGGGCTCCTGGCACTGCCCTTTGGGATAACTTCACGGGGAGCGCGATGGCGCTCCCCAGCTTTGCTTCGGGGCCTAGAGTTGGGATCTCAGGGCCCCCAAAAGGTCATTTTCACAGGGACTGCGACAGTGCTCCCCGCCTTTACTTCATGTGGGGGCAGCCCCCAGGCCCTGACCCACCCCGGGGGCACATCATGGACCGCCAGTTGAGCCAAACGTGCTACGTCGTCAGTCCCTCCAGACGTCAAGGTCGCCAACCTTCTGGGGGGCGTATCTCGGCAACCAGGAGTCCGATGTTGATGATCTTGGCCTCTTCATGCTATTGTGGGGACGTAACGACTAAGGGCATCTGCTGCCCCATTGTACGCCCCCCCACCCTGATGTGAGTAGTCCCAGAGACAACAGGTGCCCCTCTACCCAACAAAACAAGGGAATCACCACAGCATTCAGAGACTACAACTGGATCCCCCCTTGATGATTCATGTTGTCCGAACGCACCAGCACATTGCAGTCCAACAAACGACTGCAGAACCACATGACAGCCCTTGAGTCAGCTGTCAACTCACACCAATTTGGAGAAATGGCTCCCCTCTGGAAGAGACCAATGATGCTGAAGCGAGCAGGACTGCAATGTCAACCTCCCAACCAAAAGCACTGGCATCCATTGTCAGGACTACTGGAGGAGAGGGCTGCAACAGCAGAAGCCTGGACATATTTGCTAACACCATCCACCAGGGCCGGGCAGGGCAGAGGGAAGGCGACACTGGAACCAGAAGGCTCAGATTCCGTGACAAAGGATTCCAACAGGTCAACAGATGCACCCACAGAGACCTGAAAAGAAACTTTGCCCAAGGCACTGTGAACACTGCAGTCGCCATGAGACCCAGAAGCCACAACCAGAGCTGGACCGGGATGGAGAAGCCCCTCAAGAACCACAGAGTAAGGAAACTCAAAGTCACTGTCTGGGAGACATGTAGGACCACCGAGATCATATTGGTGCGAAAGTTAGCCCTGATAAAAGTCAAGTCCTTAGAGGGATCTAGTTGACACTTGGGAAGGTTCAGCAGAAACCCATGAGCCAACAACACAGAACACACCAACTCCCGATGAATCAACTACTGAGCCTCAGATGGAGTATGGATCATCCATTTATCGAGGTATGGGTAGTAAGGACACCCTGAAGATGGATCACCCCATCAAAGGTGCAACCACCTTAGTGAACATTCTCGGGGCAGACTGCAGGCCAAAGGGTAGGACCCGAAACTGAAAATGAAGGCCAGAAGGAAAAATCTCGGGAACCTGCAAGAGCTGGGGTGAAACGGAACATGATAGTAAGCGTCCTGCAGATCTAGGGTGCACAAGAATGGCACTGGAGATCCAATGGAATCACTCTCTGAAAAGTCTCCATCTTGAAGGGCAGACAAACCACAAAGGTATTCAGTGCCTTCAAGCTCAGTACCAGACAGAACCCCACAATCACCTTTGGTACAAGAAATATCAGAGAATAAAACCCCCTTCCAATCTGCAGAGGAGGTACCTCCTGAATCACCCCCTTTGCCAAGAGGGATTTTATTTCCAGAGACAACTTGGCCCCCTTGATCTGACAGGATGGCCAAGGAGTTGGAAGAACCCTGGAATTGGAGGAGCCACTGAGAACTCAAAGAAGTACCCCAGGCGCACAATTTCCAGGACCCACACATTTGAACACGAAGGCAACTAGACCGGAAGAAAGAGCTGAAGCCGTCCTCCAACCAACAATCCTTGATCGTTTGCCATGTAGTCAGGAACAAGGTTTAGGCTGGGGGGACTTGGCTTTCCTGCACTGACCACTGCCAGAAAAAAACTCCCATGACCTCTAGAAAACTGCCTCTGAGAAGGCTGAGGAAAGTGGGATTTAAGTTTAGAAGAACCAGCAGCAGTGGGGACTGCTTAAAAGAAGAGGTTTTCTTTTTCTCCTTTAAAAGTTTGTGCGACTTGCCCTCCAACTCCTCCCCAAACATAATAATCCCCTGAAAAGCAAGTGCAGGGCAAACCCTTCTGAGCATAATCAGTCTTCCAATACTTTAAAAGCAGATTGCGATGAGCTGCCACACCAGCCCCTCCGGAGAGAGCTGAGGACCATACCACATCAAAGGACACCTCTGAAAGAAGCTCCACTTGCTGCTTTATATGTTTCAAAAGCCGAAAACAGTCAGACGCATAATCACGTTACTGATACAGAGGTTTAATTTCAGAAATATGGGGTTTGCACAAGGCAAGTGCCATAAATCCTGGCCAAATGGGTACCTGAGTAAACCTTCCTAAGAGGAGCATCCACTTTCTTATCCACAGGATCACTAATAACCGCTTCCTCAGCCAACAAAGTCTGACCCACCAGACTAGCAACAAAAGAATCAATTGGGATGGAATCTGGCAAGTCCTTAGACAAGCCTTGAAGAGGATATAGCTTGGCCATGAAACGGGGCAGGACAATCCGATCAGGGTCTTTCCCCTCCTGCTTAAACACCTCATGTATATAGGGATTGACAGACACATTTACCGCTACTGAACCCTGAAACTGATGCAGAAATGAAAAACTTGACGTGGTGAGAGCCTCCTTGCCAGGAAAACCCATGTTAGATTAGACATGTTTGAGCAAATTCGGTAACATATATTTATCAATGTACTTCCCCTTGCACTCCTATTCTCCCTCCAATGCCCAACAGAGTCAGAAGAATGAGATGGCTGAACCGGGTGAAGTGCTCTTGGGTCGGGCCCGACTCCATCTCCTGCAAGGTCACGTTCTTTATTCAGCCATTGAATCCTAGCATTATCCTCCTCCCAAAAGACATACAGGAGGCGCACTCCACTTGTTTGCACTACCTGGAATGTTTGCCCATCTCTTCAAACACAAAACTCCAACAGCAGGACAGTCCAGAAAAAAGAACCAGGATCAGGGGCACACTAAATACCAAGCCATTGTCCCATAGAAACACAGGTACCCTCGAAATCAAGGCTTCACCCCATGTGCCTGTAGATAAAGGAACACTAATACCTCCTGGTGCAGCTGACCAGCACCATAATGCCTGACTTTCGGGACTGCTAAGATGCCTAACACCAGGCAACTCAACACAGAAGGGTCCCGCATTCCAGGTCCACACCAGCCGATTCAGGAAGCGCTGCGCCTCGCCACGTGCCCAGCAACCCAGGAGGCATGGCCTGGAAAAAAAAACTTCTATCAGTGAATCACTGACCAAGAGGAACGTTGCACGTCTCCCTCCAAGCCTGGAAGACACAACCACCAGCAATGTCCCCACCACCCGGAAGCGGAGAAGTGAGTCCTGCAGAAGCCCACGAGCTCCTGACTAGTCCCATTCTGTTGAAAGGCAGAAACAAGCATTTGCAATGCATAAGGTCTCGCATTAGGAAAGTTTGAGCTATTGGTATTGTAAATGACACATTTTTTATATATATGTTGGTTTTGAAAATAGCAAAAATAATAGCTTTGTCATTTACAATGCCAATAGTTATAACTTGTGACACCTATAGCATTTGTAATGCAATATGTGTTGTATTCATGTGACTTAGATGTATTGATATTACAAATAACAATGGCTTTGAATTTTTTTAAATAATTAATACTTAAATAAAAGTTATTGTAATTTATAATGGCAATAGCTTAAACTTTTGTAAATAACTTTTGTGAAGAATATTTTCAGTGTATTTTATTGTGACGAAAATCCAAGAACAGAAGTGAAATACTAACCTCTTTTTGTGACATTTGTAATAAAGCTTGAAACATTGAGAGCTCATATTTGACCCAGTTGTTGGTAAATGGTTGCACAGATTGATGCTGTGGTGGGGCTGAGAGATGTTGTGGTGGCGACTAGTGATGCTGTGGCATTCAATGATCATGTGGTAGCGCATAGTGATGTTGTTGTGCCCCTTAGTGATGCTGTGGTGATGCGATAGATAGAGTGAGTGGGATAGATAGATAGAGTGAGGGCGATAGATAGATAGAGGGAGGACGATAGATAGAGGGCGATAGAGAGATTGAGTGAGCGAGATAGATAGATAGATAGATAGATAGGAGTGAGGGCGATAGATAGCTAGACAGATAGATAGAGTGATGGCAATCAGTATCTAAATAAATAGATAGAATGAGGGCGATAGATCGATAGAAAGATAGATAGAGTGAGGGCGATAGATAGATAGAGTGAGGGCGATAGATAGATCGATACAGAGTGAGGGCGATAGATAGAGTGAGGGCGATAGATAGAGTGAGGGCGATAGATAGAGTGAGGGCGATAGATAGAGTGAGGGCGATAGATAGAGTGAGGGCGATAGATAGAGTGAGGGCGATAGATAGAGTGAGGGCGATAGATAGAGTGAGGGCGATAGATAGAGTGAGGGCGATAGATAGATAGATAGAGTGAGGGCGATAGATAGATAGATAGAGTGAGGGCGATAGATAGATAGATAGAGTGAGGGCGATAGATAGATAGATAGAGTGAGGGCGATAGATAGATAGATAGAGTGAGGGCGATAGATAGATAGATAGAGTAAGGGCGATAGATAGATAGATAGAGTAAGGGCGATAGATAGATAGATAGAGTAAGGGCGATAGATAGAGTAAGGGCGATAGATAGAGTAAGGGCGATAGATAGAGTAAGGGCGATAGATCGATAGACAGATAGAGTGAGGGCGATAGATCGATACAGAGTGAGGGTGATAGATCGATACAGAGTGAGGGCGATAGATCGATACAGAGTGAGGGTGATAGATCGATACAGAGTGAGGGCGATAGATCGATAGACAGATAGTGAGGGCGATAGATCGATACAGAGTGAGGGCGATAGATCGATAGACAGATAGTGAGGGCGATAGATCGATAGACAGATAGTGAGGGCGATAGATCGATAGACAGATAGTGAGGGCGATAGATCGATAGATAGTGAGGGCGATAGATCGATAGATGTGTGTGTGGTTGTGGTTGTGTGTGTGGTTGTGGTTGTGTGTGTGTGGTTGTGTGTTATGCTTTGTTTTTCTATGTTTTGTTATGCTATGTTTTGTTGTGTTTGGTATGCTATGTTTTGCTAGGCTATGATATGTTTCGTTTTGCTATTCTATGCTTTGTTTTGTTTTGCTATGCTATGTTTTTTTGCTATCCTATGCTTTGTTTTGTTATGCAATGCTTTGTTGTGTTTGTTATGCTATGCTTTGTTATGCTATGCTATGTTGTGTTGTGTTGTGTTGTTTTGCTATGCTATGCTTTGTTTTGCTATGCTATGTTTTGTTATGCTATGTTTTGTTATGCTATGCTATGTTTTGTTATGCTATGCTTTGTTATGCTTTGTTATGCTATGCTATGTTTTGCTATGCTTTGTTTTGCTATGCTATGTTTTGTTGTGTTTGATATGCTATGTTTTGCTATGCTATTATGTTTTGCTATGCTATGTTTTGCTATGCTATGTTTTGTTATGCCATGTTTTGTTATGCCATGTTTTGTTATGCCATGTTTTGTTATGCCATGTTTTGTTATGCCATGTTTTGTTATGCCATGTTTTGTTATGCCATGTTTTGTTATGCCATGTTTTGTTATGCCATGTTTTGTTAGGCTATCCTATGCTTTGTTTTGTTATGCTATGCTCTGTTTAGTTTTGCTATCCTATGCTATGTTGTGTTTTGTTATGCTATGCTATGTTGTGTTTTGTTATGCTATGCTATGTTGTGTTTTGTTATGCTATGCTATGTTTTGTTATGCTATGTTTTGTTATGCTATGCTATGTTTTGTTATGCTATGTTTTGTTATGCTATGCTATGTTTTGTTATGCTTTGTTATGCTATGCTATGTTTTGCTATGCTATGTTTTGTTGTGTTTGATATGCTATGTTTTGCTATGCTATTATGTTTTGCTATGCTATGTTTTGTTATGCCATGTTTTGTTATGCCATGTTTTGTTATGCCATGTTTTGTTATGCCATGTTTTGTTATGCCATGTTTTGTTATGCCATGTTTTGTTATGCCATGTTTTGTTAGGCTATGTTTTGTTAGGCTATGTTTTGTTAGGCTATGTTTTGTTAGGCTATGTTTTGTTTTGCTATCCTATGCTTTGTTTTGTTATGCTATGCTATGTTGTGTTTTGTTATGCTATGCTATGTTGTGTTTTGTTATGCTATGTTTTGTTATGCTATGCTGTGTTTTGTTATGCTATTTTTTGTTATGCTATTTTTTGTTATGCTATTTTTTGTTATGCTATTTTTTGTTGTGCTATTTTTTGTTGTGCTTGGTTGTGCTGTGCTTGGTTGTGCTGTGCTTGGTTGTGCTGTGCTTGGTTGTGCTGTGCTTGGTTGTGCTGTGCTTGGTTGTGCTGTGCTTGGTTGTGCTGTGTTTTGCTGTGCTGTGCTTTGCTGTGCTGTGCTTTGCTGTGCTGTGCTTTGCTGTGCTGTGCTGTGCTTTGCTGTGCTGTGTTTTGCTGTGCTGTGTTTTGCTGTGCTGTGTTTTGCTGTGCTGTGTTTTGCTGTGCTGTGTTTTGCTGTGCTGTGTTTTGCTGTGCTGTGTTTTGCTGTGCTGTGTTTTGCTGTGCTGTGTTTTGCTGTGCTGTGCTGTGTTGTGCTTTGTTTTGCTGTGCTGTGTTGTGCTTTGTTTTGCTGTGTTATGCTTTGTTTTGCTGTGCTGTGTTGTGCTGTGCTGTGTTGTGCTTTGTTTTGCTGTGCTGTGTTGTGCTGTGCTGTGTTTTGTTTTGCTGTGCTGTGATGTGTTTTGCTGTGTTTTGTTTTGCTGTGTTTTGCTGTGCTGTGTTTTGCTGTGCTGTGCTGTGCTGTGTTGTGCTGTGCTGTGCTGTGATGTGCTTTGCTGTGCTGTGCTGTGCTGTGCTGTGTTGTGTTTTGCTGTGCTGTGTTGTGTTTTGCTGTGTTGTGTTTTGCTGTGTTGTGTTTTGCTGTGTTGTGTTGTGTTTTGCTGTGCTGTGTTGTGTTGTGTTTTGCTGTGCTGTGTTGTGTTTTGCTGTGCTGTGTTGTGTTTTGCTGTGCTGTGCTGTGTTGTGTTGTGTTTTGCTGTGCTGTGCTGTTTTGCTGTGCTGTGCTGTGTTTTGCTGTGCTGTGTTTTGCTGTGCTGTGCTTTGCTGTGCTGTTTTGCTGTGTTTTGCTGTGCTGTCCTGTGCTGTGTTTTGCTGTGTTGTGCTGTGCTGTCCTGTGCTGTTTTGTTGTGCTGTGCTGTGCTGTGCTGTGTTTTGCTGTGCTGTGCTGTGTTTTGCAGTGCTGTGCTGTACTGTGTTTTGCTGTGCTGTGTTTTGCTGTGCTGTGTTTTGCTGTGCTGTGTTGTGTTGTGTTTTGCTGTGCTGTGTTGTGTTGTGTTTTGCTGTGCTGTGTTTTGCAGTGCTGTGTTGTGTTTTGCTGTGTTGTGTTGTGCTGTGCTGTGTTTTGCTGTGCTGTGTTGTGTTTTGCTGTGTTGTGCTGTGTTGTGCTGTGTTGTGCTGTGCTGTGCTGTGTTGTGCTGTGTTGTGCTGTGTTGTGTTTTGCTGTGCTGTGCTGTGTTGTGTTGTGTTTTGCTGTGCTGTGCTGTGTTTTGCTGTGCTGTGCTGTGCTGTGTTGTGTTTTGCTGTGCTGTGTTGTGTTGTGTTTTGCTGTGCTGGTAAGGGTATGTGAGGGTGTGTGTGAGGGGGTGTGAAGGTGAGGAGGTGTGTGAGGGTGAGGAGGTGTGTGAGGGTGAGGAAGTGTGTGAGGGGTGAGGGGGGAGGGCGTGAGGGTTGTGTTGTGTTGTGTTTTGCTGTGTTGTGTTGTGCTGTGTCTTGCTGTGCTGTGCTGTGTTGTGTTTTGCTGTGCTGTGCTGTGTTGTGTTGTGCTGTGTTTTGCTGTGCTGTGCTGTGTTGTGTTGTGCTGTGCTGTGTTGTGTTGTGCTGTGCTGTGTTGTGCTGTGCTGTGTTGTGTTGTGCTGTGCTGTGTTGTGCTGTGCTGTGTTGTGCTGTGCTGTGTTTTGCTGTGCTGGTAAGGGTATGTGAGGGTGTGTGTGAGGGTGAGGAGGTGTGTGAGGGTGAGGAGGTGTGTGAGGGGTGAGGGGGTGAGGGCGTGAGGGTGAGTGTCTCCAATGAATGTCACTGCTTCGCCTTCTTTGAAAATGTTCAGTGCTGCAAATAGAGCATGCCGCCCTAATTATCACAGCATGAGGCCCCAAAGTGATAATTATCACAGCATGCAGAGAGCCGCCCCACGCTGCTGGAGCACTCAACTGCACATTAATTCTAGTTGAGTGTGATAAGTGGGTCTCATGCTGTGATAATTGTTGCGTGCCTGAGGAAGTGGAGACTCCTGCTGGGATAATTGGTCTTGTGGCACTCAGGAAGTAGAGTTTCATGCTGGGATAATTGGTCTGGCGGGCTTGCAGCGCCTGACGTCCAACAAACGTGCACAAGCTGCTCAACCTTGAAGCGCGTTCACAGACCTGGGTCGGCTCGTGCCCAGGTCTGTATCGGGCTCGTTCACAGCTGTTACTCCCTTGACAGGGAGGAAGGTGACTATAGTCTCGCTGGCGGGAGCGCTTCACACTCCAACGCCAGCTCGACCTAAAAAAGAACTGAGGGAATGTTGGGTAAATATGATTATGTACTCCCACTGGGAGGGGGTGGGATAGGGGCCAGGATTCCTTTGCTCTTTTTTTCTGTTGGTGAGATAGGATTTTTGAACTTGTTGGTGAATGGGATAAGAACAGAAGGGACCTGAGGGTAATAGAGCCCAAACACTGCCTTCAATTCTGGGGTAAATCGCTGTAGCACGATGCTCTCAACTCCTGCAGAAATGGAAAAGCAGGGGAGGAGACAGGCAAAGCAACCCTAGTCAGACCTATGAAATCAGTGAACATCCCAGTAGATGCGAAACACTAACACTACTCAGCTACCTCTCCAGGCGTCCATAGCACCAAACACATTCCATGAGTAGTTCTATGAGCAGCAACATTTTGTTCTAAAGGTAAACTGTTTTCTCGTTTTTTTTTATCAGAACTGCATGATCTGTTTAGATCACAAATGATGTAATGTAATAGATTTATGTCATATGTGATGCACTTAAACCGTCCAGGTTTTTACTGTAACATCTTTTACATTTTGGGATTTGTAATTTGGGATTTTCAAAGTACACCCTTTAAATGGTCAAAAGTGGCAAATGTTTTTGCACAAAAATGAAAAATGGGAATCAGGAAACATGTATAATGCCAAAAACACTGCCGATCTAAGTCCAACAAAAACCATGGGAAACACAGTGAAAAGATAATATTTCATAAACATGTATCAACACAACATGTAAATATAGAAATATGTATAACAGGGCAGGGAGGTTTAGAAACTCCAGTGGGCCTAATCCACTTAAGTATCCACTGCCATAGTGTTTGGTGCCATCTGAAAGCCAGCACTGCCTTGCAGGCTGGTTTTAATATAAAACTATGACCACATTTGCCCTTGGAATTAAAAGCACTTCCATAGTCTAAAACTACCTTTTTTATATATCTGTCATACCTAATCTCTGCCTTAAGTGCCCCAAGGGTTGGGAGGGTGCTTTGTGAAAAAGGAGGAACATTATAAAATATGTTTTATTTGCCCAGTTGAGGAAAAAGCAGTCAAATTCACTTTTCCCAGTGCAGTGCAGGCCGACATGGGAAGGCCTTATTAAGCATGAATAAAGTCTGAACTTCAAAGGTAGAAGAATAGATGTAACAGGACCCAAGCTAGGTGGTAGACACTCTAATTAGATTAGGAGAAGGCTGGAGGGGAGTGTAGAAAAAAGTTAGACACACCAGTAGGTTTTTAGACCTATTTTCCAAGGAGAGATTTTGTCCATTTTGATTTTGAAAGAAATTTGCATTATGGTTAAAAAAATATGCCACACTTCACAAGAAGTGATTATAGCAGAGCCAGGGAACTTGAAGCCCATTAATTGAGTTGGCCCCTCTCTTGTCAGCCCAGAATGTTGAATAAATATGGAGGAGCTGCAAAAGCACCACTGATCCCTGCCTAAAACGTCTGAAGAAAAATTGCCCTGCTGGCCCCCTGGACTGCACAACAGAGTAGTCCACTCATAAGGCCAAAACCTGCTGCACTTTGAAGGTTCCACAAACGAAGGACTTTGTCTGTCTTCAAGGATAAAGAGTGGACTCCATGATCAGCAACAGGTAGAAAAGTGCTAGAATAAGCCACCTGCAACATCAACTATGAGGATAACTTCAGCCACACAGATTCACCTCGATTTTCCTGGACTCATGAAGTGCCTTGTGGGAGTTGGATAATTAGACCCCTAGAGGCAAACCAGAGATTTTGAACCCAAGGCAGGTGCTGTGGGAGCCTTTTCTCCATCAAGGAACCATCAGAGAAGGACTCTGAAAGTTTCGGAACATTTTGTAAAGTTTTTATAAAAAAGCTCCGGAAGAAGACCAGCATCGATGACGAGAGTCAAGCTGGTGAGGTCAAACTTCGACTTGGCGTGACTACTATAGTTTGCCTTGCTGAAAGCTCCGGAGCTCCTCACCGTCGACCATGAAGACAAAGACCTCCAGGACTCACCGAGGTATCACATTGCAGCAAGCCAGAGTCATTGATCTGAAATTTGAGTACCCGATCACACTACTTCAAGAGAAAAAAACACTAAAAAGTAATTAAGTTAGATGGCTCCATTGCGGTAGGCCTAAAACTTTGACTTTGACTTTGTCCAAGTCCAGCACTACTATATAGCGGAGGTTGTTGCTTAACACTTTTAGGTGCTAGAAAGCAACTTTGTTTACATTTAAAATTTAATAATTCCTATCTCTGGTCCCCTACATTGGATTTTTGCTGTTGTGGCATTATTTTAAAGATAACAATAGTCTCTATTTTTATAAATTGGTCTTGGATTTTTTTTGTGTTGTGTCTTTTACCTATTTACTTGTCTGGTGATATGAAATGCTTTACACACCATTCCCCTAAGTTAAGCCTGATTGCTCATCATCTCAACTGCTAAGGGCTGGGCAAGAATTAAGTTAATGAGACTGGGCCTTATTTGTGATTGTGGTGTTACTACTATCTGTATGCACCTACCGGCAACTAATAATAAACAAACTTCCTACAATAATTGTAAATGAATTCACGTAGCACTTACAACTCCTGATGAGTCATTGAAGTGAATTTTTGGTGAGTAAAACACTACTCCAGATCCAAAGATTACTAATTTCTGATTAGCATATTATTTTTTTATTTGTCTTCAAATTCTGTATTAGTTATGTTAAGTTTGGCTCTTGATTTCATGTGTGATTAGTAGATTTTGGAGAAGGGATAGAATGATAGAAATGGATATGAAAATTGGGAGTTTGGAGTAGGAATAAAATAATAGGAATTCATTTGAAAAGGTGGAGTAGTAAGTTGGTTTTGTGAGTAATGATCATGTGTGCTTGTTAGTAGAGTGGGTTTATAGCAAAATATAAATAATGTATGTATACCTGTATCCACACATGGTGGTTTTAAAAGGGTTGCTGTCATAATTAAGCCACTCTATAGATACCCATATGTAAATTGTGCTGCAATATTTCCATTTATCTTGTGGTAAATGTTTTATGTTTTCAAATAACTGTAAATAACATATATATATATATATATATATATATATATATATATAAATATACAGATACCACGTATTGGTATTAGTACAAGGCATTACCCTGTATGTATGCCATTATATGTGCATAGAAGCATCAATTTTGACATGCTCTAATATACACATGTATCTTGTGGTGTAAAATATAATTTTCCCATGTAAATCTATCTGCTTATAACAGGAGGCATAGCTCAAAGTGCAATGGTGTATACTAATAAATGACAGCCCATTTCCATATTGTGAGAAGTATAGCTTGTCATTTCTGAGTATACTGTATAGAACAACCTGCTGAACTTCTCTCAATCCAGTTTCCTAACCGAAGAAAGCACTGAGACTGCCCTGATCGTGGCCACCAATGACATCAATAAACCTCCTCAATGGAGGGAAACAGCAGCTCTGATCCTTCTTTACCTGTCGCCAACATTCAACAGTGTCCAACCCCACCCTCACCAAGAGATCTCACCACACGAGGTTCCAGGTAGATGCCCTAAGATGGATCACATCCTTCCTCACAGGACTTACCCAGAGAATCCGCCTACCACTCTTCACCTTGGAACCCAAGAGCATCATCTGTGTTGTTCCCCAAAGTTCATCCCTTAGCCCCACCCTGTGCAAAACTTACATGACGCCCCTGGCCAACATCATCATAACCCAAGGCCTCAACATCATCCTACGCATTTGACACCCAGCTCATCCCTTCATTCTCAGAGGACACGATCACCACTAGTTGAAATGTCCAAAACTGCATGAGCACTGCCGCTGACTGAATGAAAACAAAGTGCTTGTAATATATAGTGGATGAGATGGAAGTGCTGATTTTCGGGACAAACATCTCCCAATGGATTGACACCTAGTGGCCCTTCGAACTCAAACACACTCCCACACCGATGGACTACAA
Organism: Lissotriton helveticus; assembly: GCF_964261635.1. NCBI lineage: Eukaryota > Metazoa > Chordata > Amphibia > Caudata > Salamandridae > Lissotriton > Lissotriton helveticus. The sequence continues at coordinate 1,525,549,971 of NC_136065.1, forward strand.
ACGCAACCTTAGCATCTTCCTGGACACCAAACTCACCATGAAATGCTAGCTCAATGCAGACTCCTGTGCCAGCTTTCACACCCTCTGCATGCTCCAAGAGATCTTTAAATGTGTCCCCATCAATACCAGGAAAACCGTCACTCAAGCCCTAGTCATCAGCCGGCTGGACTACGGCAACTCATTCTACTCAGGAATCACCGCCCAACTCCTGAAGAGACTCCACATGGTACAGAATGCTGTGGCTAGACTCATCCCAAACCTCCCCAAACTGACCAACATCCCACCCATCCTCGGGATCCTCCACTGACTCCCCATCCAAACAAGATGTCAATTCAAAATGCTGATACATGCATACAAGGCTCTCCATGACCAAAGACCAGCACCAGAACTTCCACCGTCACTCCAGACACCTGTGCTCTGCCTCCCATGCCCTCGCAAGCACTTCCCACATCTACTGAACCAGATGGGAGAACGCTCCTTCTCCTATCTTGCCGCCATATCCTGGACTGACTTTCACCTCCACCTCCGAATATCATCCTTTCTCCTGGAATTCAGAAAAGAACTCAAGACCTGTTTTTTCGAATGAGCCCAGTAAGATCCTAGCACCGGGATACCCTGGCAGATGATTAGGCATACTTTCCAAAAACAGATTGATTGATTCCCTGTTTTGGTACATTCTGGAGTTGTGAACAAAGTTGTCATGTTGGGAAGAGCCAGCTTTTGACTAATCTTCTGAAGTGGATGGCGTTGTCTGTGGATCATATGTTTGTGGGTAGGGAATACCATAGCTTAGCTGCTTCAACTGAGAAAGATGTCCTTCCCATGCTTTTGTTCATGTAAGTAGGATTTATGAGGTTGGGAGCCATTCTTAAGCATAGGTTCCTTTGTTGAATGTATTTAGTGATTTTCTTACTGATGAAGAGTAGTCCTTTGCCATGTATTGCTTTGTGTGTGCTAGAAAGCAGCTTGAATGAGTATCTTCTGGTAACCAGTGTAGGCCCCTCAATGCAGGAGAGATGTCTGCTTGTGGTTTTATATGTAGGATGAGTCTAGAAGCAGTGTTCTGAATTCTTTGTAGTCTTCCCATAGTTGACAAACTTTAGCAATGATACTGACCATTAGCTTGTCTAGTTTTGAAAGGACAAGAGAACCTTTTGTGTGAATTCTAGGTGTGGTAAGATGATTTACAGTGCTTTTATTGTGAGAAATCTTGATTTGGCTACCTTATCCACTTGTAGATTCATTGACAGTTTAGCATACATCGTAATACCACAGTTTTTGACCTTCTTAAATATTTTTGGTGGTGGTCCTAGATCATCAGGCCAGACACAGGCTTTGTCATGACATGTATTTAAAATGTTAGAACCCAGAACAATTTACCACGTATCACAAATGTCACTGGTTGAGTTTTGAAGCCCAGATTAGAAAACAGGCCATGTTTAAAAGTCATCAGCATACTAACTAGACCACTTCTTGCCCCCCCACTGTCTAGCCATAAATGCTTTTAGGAACCTAAACATCAGCAGCTATCTTCAAATATCTTTTGAAGGGACCCAATTGAAATGTTGCTCATGCAAGTGTATTCTTTGTAATTTCCAGCATTACATGTTACAGAAAATACCTGCGATTGGGCCACTACGAGACATATCTAAATTGGAATTCATTGGGGTAAAAATCCCGTCTTCCGAACACAAGAACAACTGGAATAATGAACAACGTTAATGTCACATGCGATTTTTAGTGTGAAATGCGTTGGACATGCTAAAAAAAAAAGCACAAAGTGCCAGACAAGCCTTTAGCACGATAAGACATAAGTGTATAATTTATTGGGGCATGTATTATAATTTCTGCAAAGAAAATGTCTTCAATTTCACCCAGGCTTAGAACTGATAGAAACATGTGCAGTCTTGAAGAAGACAGTAGGTTAAAGATAACATATAAGGCTAAGGGAAGACATGATGACATGAGGGAGAAACATGAATTTTATGTGGAAACTATCACAGAAAGCTTGTGTAAATCCACGTTTTCCTTTGATATGGTAAGTCTCCTCCATTCAAGCCTCATATAAGTAGAAAAGTATCTGAATACCAGTTACCAAATATTATCAATTCACCAATGTAAAATTATACACCACAGTGCACTACTTATAACGTGTACAGCTGTGATGAAAGGTAGAGCTGGATATGTCGATGATAACTCTCCTATGTACCAACAGATGACGTTGGAAAAGGAAGCATGGCAGCCTTGCACAGAAGGATGATTACATTTTATGAGTTTGCACTATATTACTACAAATCTCTTCATAAAATAAGATACTAGCAACTTATATAGCATTTGCCTATTCGAACTTCACATTATATGTCACTTTGAATTTAACAGTCCTATGGCAAAGGTTAGTCTAATGAACAAGGTTGAACACTATTAGCCAGTAATTTATTACATTTGTTTTGGAATGCCCCTTAATGGCACTGTGATTGGAGGCTGAGAGTGATCGTGACACTATATAGCAGCCAAATGTCTCAGTTAAGCACTTAAAATTAGCGTATGTGACCTGTAGTATAACCAACTCAGGCAACTAATATTACGATATCTCACTCTAGGAAGTTTTATATACTAATATCCATACCTTGCTTTTGTATACTGCACTTCTGATTTATCGAAGCCCTGCATATGAAATGACATGAAATTGAAATAGGTTTTATAATTTGCTTGATTGCTCCTGGTTTTCTTGGCACCAGTCCAACAACAGAGAGATAGAAGAAGCAGTGGCGTAACGAAACTTGAGGGGACACCCCAGCAAAGTACATGGAAGGGCCCCTCTCCAAACTCACACTGGACCGATCAGGCCAGTATACTGTGCTGAGAGGGCCACCTGTAACTTGAGGCCACCGCACTGTGGGGGCTGCGAGTGCCTTTGTTATGACCCTGAGAACACGTGGAAAGCAGACCTAAATGTGGAGCTATAAATTAAAAGGCCAGGTTTTAAGATTCTTTCCGAAGGAAGACAAAGAGGGACACATTTTTAAGTGGAGATGTAAAGCATTCCAATGTTTAGTTGTTCCGTGAATAAAACTTCTTCCAACCCATATATTACTAACACCTAACTTATGGTAATCAACTTACCTACCTCAGAATGATGGAAAGCTGAGTCTACCATCTTGAAATCTGAACTCATGCCTGCAAGAACATCAAATCAATCAGCAACAAACGTTCATTTAATTGTGCCATCCTATACCTTTTGAGGGAATATGAACATTTAGTTCAAGACACCCTTTTGCAATGTCCCCCTCTCACTATTTCTCTTCCAGCGTATAGATATTCTAATGGTTCATCTTTCCAGATAGGACGTGTATTTTTAAACATTCTCTGTTTTGGACCCCATCACCAGACAGTCTCCATTCTGCTTTTATCCTCTAATAGATATTTCCTCTAGAACTGAACACAACACTCCACTTAAAGCCTCGTCATTGCATGACAGTAACAGAGCCTGCCCTTTCCTTCTGATCCATCTCTTCCAGCGCACTCCTCTTCCTAGTAGCCTTGGCACTGTCTCATCCGATCCTTCATTTATATTCATTTTTTCTGCTACTCATAAACTTTCTTTCTTGTTTGGAGATCTTTAAAGACACTCATTTCACGCCTTAAAGGCAACACTTATTTTCCTATCCATACATACGTTCTCTCGTTCTGTAGAAGTAATCTGCACATCTTCAAACGTCTTACATATGTGCAGGGGCGTCCGCAGACATCATTGAGCACAAGTATGTAATAAATAAGTAACAAATCTAATAAGACAAAGAGCTTAAATATACAAAGAAGCCCATGGGGGGGGGGGAGAATAATCGTGTGAGGCTCCAAAGCAGATGACCTGGCAACTACAATGAAACAGAGGGGAAAAAACAAACAAGCATAGGCACAGACAATAATATCTCTCCTTTGGGACCTTATAAGTGTTTAGCCGTACAACACTTGGGGGTCGATTCCGATTCGGGAAAAACCGCTCCGAATAGCCGTTCGGAGCATTTTTCCCGTATGAATCGTACCCTGCAACGTCCCCCGTACGTACGAGTCGTACAGAGACCGTACGACTCTAATCTCCGTACGATTCTCCCTCGGAACCCGCTGTAAGCGACATCGCGGCTGGTTTTTACGACCCAGCAAGTACGATACGTGTCGGGGACGCACCGTACGACCTTTTTTTTAACGGGAGCTGAAAACAGCCGTAAAAGCAGAGTTCGCGCCGAAACAGGAACAGAACGGCCCCCCCGGGTACGGTGTGTACCCCCCATGATCGCAGGGGTACGGCCCATACACCCAGCGTACATGGGGTATGGTGCGTACCCCCCATGATCGCAGGGGTACGCACCGTACCCCATGTACGCTGGGTGTACGGGCCATACCCCTGCGATCATGGGGTGTACTCACCGTACCCCATGTACGCTGGGTGTACGGGCCGTACCCCTGCGATCATGGGGGGTACGCACCGTACGGTGTATGTGATTGTGCGCTTTTTTGTACAAATCGCCCTTACCTGACGTAGACCGTAGGGATCGCGCCCTGATGCCCCGGTCTGGATCGTACTCTCGTCGGGTCGTACGGCGTGTGTACGAGTCGTACGGAGACGGCTCCGGATACGATTCGTACAGACGGTTTTCTTACCGGATCGGAATCGACGTGTTGATGTTGTTGCACAAGGTTATTGTACTGGACAACTAAACACTTATAAGGTCCCAAAGGGGAGACATATTGGCTATGTCAATGCTGTGTTTTTATTAAAGGACAAGCAGTGCTATAGGGCTCCGGCTGCCACTTAGTCCACCACATCCCACGTAGATGCTGCAGCCATCTTTGAATGGTTTTAAAGCCAATTCAAACGCTGTCACCAGCTTATGTGAATCTATATCTCAAAAGTGAGACTGTTCTCCTGCTTCCCAGTTCTATTAAATACAAATTATGTAAAAAGTACATCCCTTTCTGAGCTGCACGGCTCAACCTACCCACGTTTGATGCGCAGATTTGAAAAACTGATGGTTTGGGCTTCCCGGAATTCAACTGGTTGAGAGGTGTAGAGAGGTAGAGAGAGGTAGAGAGAGAGAGGTGTAGAGAGGTAGAGAGAGAGAGAGAGCGGTAGAGAGAGAGAGGTAAAGAGAGAGAGGTAGAGGTAGGTAGAGAGAGGTAGAGGTAGTTAGAGAGAGGTAGAGGTAGAGGTAGGGAGAGGTAGGGAAAGAGGTAGAGAGAGAGGTAGGTAGAGATAGGTAGAGGGGTAGAGAGGTAGAGAGGGGTAGAGAGGTAGAGATAGGTAGAGAGATAGAGAGAGGTAGAGAGAGGTAGAGAGGTAGAGAGAGGTAGAGAGAGAGAGGTAGGTAGAGAGGTAGGTAGAGAGGTAGAGAGGTAGTTGGAGAGAGAGGTAGAGAGTGGTAGAGAGAGAGGTAGAGAGAGAGAGGTAGAGAGAGAGCTAGAGAGAGAGAGAGGTAGAGAGAGAGGTATAGAGAGAGAGAGGTAGAGAGATAGAGAGAGAGGTAGAGAGAGAGAGGTAGAGAGAGAGGTAGAGAGAGAGAGGTAGAGAGAGGGAGAAGTAGAGCGAGAGAGAGGTAGAGAGAGAGGCAGAGAGAGGTAGAGAGTGAGATAGAGAGAGAGAGGTAGAGAGAGAGGTAGAGAGAGAGGTAGAGTAAGAGAGGTAGAGAAAGAGAGAGGTAGAGAGAGAGGTAAAGAGAGACAGAGGTAGAGAGAGAGAGGTAGAGAGAGAAATAGAGAGAGAGAGGTAGAGAGAGGTAGAGAGAGAGGTAGAGAGCGAGAGGTAGAGAGAGAGAGGTAGAGACAGAGAGGGAGAGGTAGAGAGAGGTAGAGAGGTAGAGAGGTAGAGAGAGGTAGAGAGGTAGAGAGAGGTAGAGAGGTAGAGGTAGAGAGAGAGAGGTAGAGAGAGAGGGAGGTAGAGAAGTAGAGAGAGGTAGAGAGAGGTAGAGAGAGAGGTAGAGAGAGAGAGGTTGAGCGTGAGAGGTAGAGAGAGGTAGAGAGAGAGAGATAGAGAGAGAGGTAGAGAGAGAGAGGTAGAGAGGGAGGTAGAGAGAGAGGTAGAGAGAGGTACAGGAGAGAGGTAGAGAGAGAGAGGTAGAGTTAGAGAGGTCGAGGTAGAGGTAGAGGTAGAGGTAGAGAGAGGTAGAGTGAGGTAGAGAGAGGTAGATTGGAGATCCTAGCATTTCCAGAGCATTAAAGGCAGGCACTACTCATTTGTAGCGTCATTCCATTCAGTGCACTTCCTGCTTTATCTAACTAACTAGGGCCCGCATATACAAAAGGATTTTGTGGTCATAAAGCTTACAATTTGCAGCATCACAGTGGTTGCTACTGCAAACCCCCTTTTTAGAGTTGTGTATAACCTTCATGATTGACAAAAGGGGTTCTGCATCTTACTCCATATTGGAATTTGGAGGGGCAGTGAAAAGGGTGCTATCTTCAAATTGCAATTTACAATGACATGTATCAATGGTTTTCAAACGCAATGGCAATCACAAACCATTGATATGATACCAACACTGAGCTGCAGTTGGTACATGATTCAGAAAAGAAAAGTTGTCTCTGTGGGACAGCTTTCCCTTCGGTAATCATGTCAGGAGACAGTGAGTACAGACAGTGGTCCTGGGGCTACACTCGATGCTGCAATGAACATGAGAGACTGCCCCTTTGGAGCTCAAGGCGTAAACTCTTTACTCCATCTCATTGCAGCAGACCCTTCTGTAATACTAGTGCTTATGGTGCAAAAAACAGGCAGACACACTCATTGCATCTCTGGGCGAATTGTGTAATTCGGTGCCGGGTCTTCTGCCTTCGTTAGTATGGAATGGGGGATGGATGCTCATAGGGAACAGCATTGCTAATGGCATGAACAGTATTCTAAAACCTTTTGCTGCACTATTTCTAATTCTAAAGTTCAAACCATGCTCCTAATTCAATAAAGAGTAGACAGTGCAACGAGAGTGGAGCTGCGGGAGAAGATTGTGGAGATGTGAGAGAGGATTGTGGAGAAGTGGGAGAAACTCCTAACAGTACAAACACTCTATAACAGAGTTTCCATTGTGTGTGGCAGCCCGTGATGAGACAGTTCCCAGGCACACACACAGCTGCACCCGAGTACTTCACAGGTCTTTTAAAGACCTTTTGCTAATGAAGCTTTGATGGTTTTCATCCCTTCCTAGGGCCCCTGCAGCTCCACTCTGCCTTTAACTCGGCCCTGCAGACAAACACCACTGTGGGGCTGTCAATAGTGACGGACCAGTAATCTAGAGGGGGGCAAGTGCCCCCCCTTGCCCTCCCCTGTGGACGCCTGCAAACTCAACCCAAGAATATTCTTTAAAGCTTCAGATATTACTCTTGCCACAGCACGAGGTATTAGCGTAAATTCACTACTTTTAACTTAATCAATAACTATACTGCTGAAGCTGCTTTTCATATCTTGCTCTGTCCCAGTACCATTCCAGTTCTACTGGGTTAAGATGTGCTTCCAGTGAAAGACTCTTGCTCACCACTATGTAGTCCAATGGCACGCTTAACCTTCTGATTATAAAATAGAATCGCAAAGGGAAACACTGAGGAGTAACACACAGAAACAAAGTAACGGATGTCTGAGGTGGAGGTCAGAATCGTGCTTGATGAGGTAATCTGATAAAACCATATGCAGGAGTCTATTCCGAAGAAAAAGACGTAGAGAGCCACCAACGTGCTGACTGTCTTTGAAGCTCTTGCCTCAGCAGAAAGGGACTGTGATCTGTCAGGTCTCCTTATGCCCTTCACCTTCTTACCATGCTTATACAATGTATATAAAATGGAGGAGCTGGCAATGCTCATCCCAGCCACAAACACAAGATCTCTGGCAAAGAGTGTCAAAGTTTGACTGAGTGATGATGTGTTACCTGGTAAAATAACCATGCAGTAACTGGCACGGTATGCATACTCCGAAATGGTTACGTTGTTGCCCGAAACCGCGTAAAGTAGGGGCTGGATACATATCGTCATATTCATCACCAAGAGAAGAACAATGATGAGACCAATGTAGGTTTGCAGCCGTACTCTCATGTTCATGTAAGTGGGAGTAGTAGACAGGAGGGTCACGCTTTGGAGGCAGCTAAGGAGGCAGGTCAGGCAGATGGACATGGCCCGGGAGATACGGGACACGTAAACTAGAAGTTTGCATTGGATGTCACTGAAAACATTAGGTAGCCCGAAAATGTAAAGCGAGTTCGGAAGTCCTCTGGTCAGGGCCATCACAAAGTTAGACGCCGTCAGGTTCAGAAGAATCACCTCTGATGTCATTAGCACATGTTCCTGATAAGCAATATATGAGAAAATGGCCAGGAGAAAGGAGTTTCCCAAAATCCCAATACTACTCATCAATAAAAATGCAGCTCCTCTGATGACTTGGTAGGAGTCCATGACTTGACACTGATTATAAGTTATTTATCTAAGAAACAAATTTGAAAAGTGTATGATAAAGACAAGTTCTTAGCTTAAATGACTATACAGAAGTATACATAAGGCAACTGTAATGAACACAATTCTACATTGCTTCTTGCTGCTGAATACCTAAAAAAAGGTTATAACGAGAAACAGAGACTAACCAAATTAAGCCAAGACAAACCAAATGACAACCACACCTCACGTATAACTTCACCCTCTTCTACAATGATTGCATCTCTCCCCTCTGATTATTATATTATTGCGGCCAACCATCCACCTGGGAAAATGGGCGGAGGAGTAGCCGTTATCATTCTTAAATCTCATCAATTTCGAGAACTTTCACCTCTATCTCTTACGGATACAGAGAATATTGTCATTAAGATTAACCCTGGGCGAAGAACTACGCTACGCTCGTGTAGTTTGCGAAGTTTGCGCAACTTCGCACTACGCGAGCTGCACGTAGCACAGTGCGAACACGCGTAGCGCAGCGATCATTTTTTGCTTGTTCGCGGTCCTCAACGTCATGTTCGCGACCGCGAGCAAGCAAAATGACATCCCGGCGAGACTCTCAACGCGGGGAGGTCAGGTTTCTCATTGCGAATGGTCGTGCATGCTCGCGACCGCTCGCCATGAGAAACTACCAGTTCGTGTTGAGAAAGCTGCCGCTCGAGTAAAAATCTTATCGAGCGGCAGAAAACTACAGCTTGCACTGTGCAAGATGCCGTTTTCAATGATTGCACAGTGCTGGATGCTTGTTCGCACTGTGCAATCATTGAAAATGCATCTTGCACAGTGCGAACATGCTACTACGCAGCTCGCGTAGTGCTACGTGAAGTTCGCGTAGTGCGAAGTGCACTTCGCGTAGCTTCGCGTAGCGCTACTTCGCGAACTACGCCTACCCCTAATTAAGATTGACACTGAAATCGGAGCTCTGCTACAAGTTTTACTGTACCGTCCCCCTCAATCTATGCCTACCTTCCCTTCAATATTAGCAGAACAACTGGCCTCTTATGTGACTAATTATTCCAAAACTATTTAAATTGGGGACCTTAACTATTGGTTTGACAATATGGCCGTGGACCCACAGGCAGCAGAACTTAAGAACCTATTACTGGACATGAATTTAATTCAGCACTTACACTCCCCTACCCATCAGAAAGTCATAGTTTGGACCAAATCTGGTCCTATAATATTTCCCTGCTCCCCCCCTCCATACGACCTTGTATTTGGTCAGATCCTTTTTTCATACATTTTTCATTTACGGTTACCGGGACTATTAAATCTATGTCGCGGGCAGGTGGGAAAATTAGAAAATGGAAGTCCGTTGATCTACCGGCTTTTTTAGACACTCTTGCCATTACCCTGCCCCCAGAATGCAAGGATATAGAGTCCAGGGAGGAGACGCTGTCACAATGGTTGCGACAGGCCGCGGATATCCACGCTCCCCTTGTGAGTTTCCCTAGATCACGTATGAATGATGCCCATAAATGGTTCACTCCGGAACTGAAAAAGTTAAAGCTTGAGATAAGACAAAAAGAAAGGAAATGGAGAAATAGTTACTTATCACAAGATAAAGTGATCTATTGTTCTGCTCTGAAAAATTCTCAAATAATTATCCTTAAACATAAAACTGATTATTTTTCGACAAAAATTTTAAACTCTGTAAATAAATCTAAGGAGGTGTTTAACATAGTGAATGACCTTTGTAATAGCGACAGAACAGCTCCTCTTGTTATCCCCACACAAAAATTATGTGACTCACTAAATGAGTTTTTTAGGGAAAAAAATGTCACGATAAAACAAAGTATGACCAGCTCCCCTATTCCAATTCTGCTGGCTGATACTTTTCACAATCCCTCCACATTAGATACTCTTCCTCCCATTGATCTTAAAACTTTCTCTGAACTTCTTTTGTGAGTTAAGTCTGGATCACCTGACGACATTTGCCCTCCTCACATTTTTAAAGAAATAGGTTTAGCCATTCCACAAAGCATTATTTCTCTTTTAAATGAGTCACTTGCACAGGGCAAGGTACCTAGCAGCTTTAAGAGTTCATTGTTAATCCCTTTAACAAAGAAACCTGGTATTGACCCACATGATCTAACTAACTATAGGCCGATTTCCCTTTTACCCTATTTGTCTAAAATTCTGGAAGCCCATGTCTCCAATTGCCTCTCTAGTTTCATTGAAATGTCGGAATACCTGGAACCGAATCAGGCAGGCTTCCGCCCATGTCATTCCACTGAGACTGTGATACTTGCTGTTCAGAATACCCTCAAATCTAATGCGGACAAAGACATCCACCAGGCTTTGGTGCTCCTTGATTTGTCGGCCGCCTTTGACATGGTTGACTATTCCATTCTTGTCAGCCGTGTCGAGCAGGCCGGCCTCAGGGGATCCGCCCTGAGTTGGTTGACTTCTTTTATTTCTGAACACACGCAATCCGTTAGATTGGGGAATTTCACGGCCCAAAGACTTTGTCTACTTGCGGGGTCCCTCAGGGTTCTTCTTTGTCCCCGTTATTGTTTAATTTGTACCTTCGCCCATTATTACATTCTTTGAAAAATCACAAGGTTACAATTTTTAATTATGCAGATGATTTGCAACTTGTTTTTTCTTAGAACTCTACAGATTCTGTGATGGAATTTGAGGACACGATGACCCCCATCCAGAGGATGATGAATCTGAATCACCTCAAACTAAACCCGTGCAAGACAGAACTTGTCTTGCCCGGGAAAAGTGAAATTAGTTGGGGCCCTCATTTTTGGCCCCCTGATATGGGGGTCCCACCCACTAAATCTCCCACAGTCAAGAGTTTAGGGGTGATTCTTAGTGAAGATCTGTCACTCAAAGGTCAGATAGGGGCGGTAGTCTCATCTAGTTTCTTTCAGCTGAGAAAGATAAAGAAAATAGCCCATTTTTTAACTTACTCTGCTTTGATTCAGTTAGCTATTGCTTTAGTGTTGTCCCGACTTGACTTTTCTAACAGTCTGTATTTAGGACTCCCAGCAGGTCAGCTAAAGAGACTGCAATTTGTCCAAAATCAGGCAGCCAGGTTAATCTGTAAGCAATTTAAATGGCAGTCCATCAGACCAGGTCTAGAAAAACTTCACTGGTTACCGGTGGCTCAAAGGGTTGCATTTAAGGCCCGTTCCATTACCTTTAAAGCCTTGCAGAGCAAGGGTCCCAAATTCATAAGGAATTTGGTACTTAAATATGCTTCCTCACGTAACCTTCGCTCTGCTTACAAAGATCTGTTGGTTGTCCCTTCATTTAAGAAGAAACGTCAGGGTGGCAGCTGTTTTCACTCTCTTGCTGCCTCCCTATGGAATTATTTTCCACTCCATTTAAGACAGTGTGATGATCTTCTCACTTTCAGACATGCCCTTAAGAAGTGGCTTTTCAGACAGGCCTATCCTTAGATTAGATTTGTGCGGAGTGTGCTCTTAAAGTGCTATGTTGTGTTCCCAAAATTCCTATAGCGCCATGAAGCCCATGGGCGTACGTGCGCTGAATAAGTAAATATTAACATAACATAACATTTGAAGATTAGGGGACTGAAGTACTAATAATCAAACCACAAAAAGTGGTCAAAGGTTATGTACAAATATCTTACGAATTAAAAAGATGTTTTTAACTGACCAAATACGAATTTTGTAGGGTGTTCACCGAACAGCCTGCCTATTAGAATAAATTAGGCAGGTCACAATATGCAACATCCTGCAATTGGCCACATTCACAGGGATGGTAGCTAACACAGATCTGCAAACCACCATATCTGTGATTATGTTTAAATAAAGAAATTTTTTGTTTAAATGCTGCCCATTTTCTTTGAAGGAAACTAGACAACATTCAAAACAAATGTTTTAAAAAATGTTTCACTAAGAATTGGCAGTGGTCCTGTGGAAATTCACAAAGGCAAAAGGACCCTTTCTCTTTTGCAAATAAGTTACCACCCCAAGTTGCGTTTCAGTAACTGCTGAATGGCTTGTGATCAGAATTATGATCACAAACAATTAACACATCAGGGTATAAATCACAATTGGGTAAGAACACCACAACATGCCCCATACAAATAGTGAAAAATTATCATTTTCTAAACCCTTTTATCAACACTATTACAAATTGGCAATTTTGTTTAGTAAATACAAAAATGCTTTTCAACAGTTAATTACCCTCTGATTTAGTGAATAGGAGGGGTTGTGACCATTAGAACTTTTTCTACATCTGATTCTACGTTCTGATGCAATAAGGGGGGTCTGTGCTTATAATTAATGTAATTCTTCAAAACAGAGGTTTTGTAACATAAAAAAAAAACCTTAGTCACAATGTTCAAGAGTAACATGTTGTTTTGGCTTTCAATGTGCACCTTGAGACTTCTTAGTATTCAGAAGGAGAAGGGTAATTAAGGTGGCACCCCCTCAATGCAATTTGCAACACAGTGTATCAATGTTTTGTGAGTGCAATTGTGGTGGCAAACCAAAAGAGGTATTTTTACATTCACAAATTTGAAGATGTCCTCATCCTTCATAACATGCCAGGCTATTTTGGATTGCGGTAACTGTCCAGGAACTACAACAACAAAACCACTGCATTTTGCAGAAGAAAATGGCAAATTGGGTTCTACAGTACTTCCAAGGCTACTATCCTTATTTTCAGAGGCATTCAGAGAGATTCACAAACTGAATCCATGCCTCATTATCATTAATAGCTCAAGTACTCTACAAATCGCGCAAAGTTCTAATTTTGCACTGTGTCATATTTCATTATCCATTGCACTGCAAAACAATCTCTTGTCACACTGCACTAGTTGCGGTACAGTAGGGTTAATAACTAAATTAAACAGTTTTCCTCTATTTTGTTTACATTCTTGTGGTATTCTGCTCGCCCCCCAATGATGACGCAATGCAGTCGGTCTCTTTCAGGTACTTTTATTGTCTGTCTTTATACAGCCAGTCGTGCGTCCTGCTCCTCGCCCTCTGCCCTCCTGAATGCCCATGTCCTGCCCCTTGACCGGATGTGGTGTCTGGTGTACCCTCCCCACATCTGTGACCCCAGGGTCCTAGTGCCCATTGCCAGGTCATGACATCTCCCCCTTTGTTGCAAACAAACATTTAAACATTTGTCGTGACGCGGCCTGTGACCACTAGTCAGTGCGTGCTGAGAGAGAGAGAGAGAGAGAGAGAGAAGAGAGAGAGATAGAGAGAGATCTTCACAGGCCCTCGCCCCATTACATCTCTTCAATCAGTCTCTGTGGCTTCTTGCATGTCCTTCTCGGCCTTGTTTCTCTGTCGCCCGCCTGTACACTTTCTTCCTCTTTTGTTGCCTTTGGTGCTGGTGCCGGCTGTTCTTCTTCTTTCATTCTCAACTCTTTGAAATGTGAGCTGTTCCTTGTGATGCTGTACTGCCCGGCAGATGCTGTGATCATCGGTCCTTTCACTTCCGTCACGGTCAGCGGGTCCTTCAAGAACGCACTGTCCGATTTCCTCTGCTGTCTTTGCCGTACCACCACTGTGTCCCCTTCTTTTAGTCTTGCTTCGGTGGCATGCCTTCTTTGATCTGCGTACGTCTTCATTTTTGCTTTTGCCTCTTCGTCTTTTGCAACTATGTTGCTTCGCTCCACACTTGACATCGTTTCCACTTGCGGCAACCTGGTCCTGCTCGAGCGTCCGAGCACGAGCTTGACCGGGCACCAGCCTGTGGAGCTGTGAGGCGTGTTCCTGTAGTCCCTCAGTACCTGGCATAGTGCTTGTCTTATCGATATTTGTGTTATCTTTGCTCTCTGCACCACCTTCTTTATTGTCCCTATGAACCTTTCCGCCATCCCATTTGCTTGTGGCCACAGAGGCGTTATCTTCTGATGGCGGATGCCTAGGTAATCCATGAACTTCCGAAACTCTTCTCCTGAGTATGGCGGCCCATTGTCAGTTTTTAATGTCGCAGGTGAGCCCCATGCTGCGAATACGTCATCCATGGCAGGTAGTGTCGTGCTTGCTGACGTTGGCGCCAGTTCATGTATTCCTCCGCCGTTGTCGTGGCCTCAGTTGCGTGTGGCAACGGATGTCTGGACATGTAGTCAACCGGGTTGTGTTCTTTGCCAGGCTTGTGTATTATTTTGAAATTGTAATCCATTAGTCTAATCCCCCACCTCTCTCTCCGGGGTGGTATCTTTGCGTTGGGGTTTCCATAGATTGTTATGAGTGCCTGGTGGTCTGTTATTATCGTGAATGGTTTCCCATAGATGAACATGTGATAATGTTCGCAGGCCCACACAACTGCTAAACTCTCTTTTTCCGGTTGAGAGTATGCTCGCTCAAAGTCAGAGAGACTCTTACTTCCATATGCCACCACACATCTTGATGAGTCCTTTCCTGGTCTGTGTTGTGCCAGTATTGCTCCCAACCCCACTGGTCTTGCATCCACTGTCAATGCAGTGCACAGTCGCGGATCATAGTATGCTCGATGATCTACTGCCGTCATGGCTTTTCTGATCTCTTCAAAGGCTTTGCTGCAATCCTCTGTCCATGCAAAGCTCTGTCCTTGTTTTGTCAGTTCTCGCAATGGTGCGCTTACTGTGGCAAAGTCTTTGATGTACCTTGCACAGTAGCTGGCAAGACCAAGAAATGACCTTACTTCTGCCACATCGCTTGGCTGCCTGGCTTTTTCCAATGTGTCCACCTTGCTGTGATCTGGCCGCATTCCTTTTTTTGAAAAAATATGTCAGAAGAATACTAGTTCATCTCGCCCCAGTTCACATTTGTCTTCATTTAACGTGAGCCCTGCCTGCTCTAGTTGAGAAAACCACAACAATTAGTTAACTCAGACATTCAATTTATGTCATTTACTTTTGAAATTTATGTGTTAAAGCTTATTTAGGACGAGAAAAACATACATCATCAACTTCACATTGAACCCAAACAAAAAAAATTTTTGCAAGGAAAAAGCAAGAACAATATGTACTATTAATGTGTGAAATCAAGTGATATGCATATAAATTATACTCAGTGATGGACAATTATCTAAAAAACAGTACAGAGCAAAACATTTTCATCAAGTCAAATCAAGAATGACAATTGGGGGGGTAAGTCTTATTCGCTCCCAGCCCGACTTCCTGTCACAGTTTTTACTATGCCAACTAAATTTATGTGGGTACAGGAATGAAAAACCCAAAAATCAATTTGGACAAACAAAATGACTTAATGCCGACGCGTTTCGAATCCCAATGTAATAATCATCGGGTTCTCATCAGGGCGTGGAAATTATCCGCAAATACTGTTTGGAGAAAAAAAGAAGAAAGGGGATAGAATTTAGAGAGATATAGATCTCACATGAAGGAAAGCAAAGGCTTTTTCCTATTGATGCATCAGACGATGCAGCATACCTTATGTGACCAATAGATTCTGGTCACTTAGTCTTTTATGAGAAGGTCATCATATACCGTGGATGTCAACCTGCAATGGAGCGACATTGTTGTGATCAGTAATTGCACTTTAAGTGTGGGCTGTAACCACCCCAAGGGTTTAGTTGTAACCCGAGAAATTTACCTCTGAATCTGATGCATCCGCCCAGAAATCAAAGAAGGAATGGGTGCGGTTTCAATCCCTGTGTTCTGTCCCTTTAAAACAATCTACAAACAGAGAACGTTGTATAGTTTTAGCGAAAAGGGTTAGTAGAGTTGGAACCCAAAACGGTAAATAAATTAGATCGCTTACTTTTTTCCATTAGTTTAGCGAGGAATTGTTTCCTTGGGGTGTTCTGTAAAAGGAAAACGGGCGGAAAACTAATGATTGGCATGTCTGTGTTGTTGCCCAATACGAAAGAAAAGAAAAGGCCGGCTGGCCGCCGTGGGGCGTCTTACCGTGAATTCAGACCCTCGGTGCGGTGTATTGACATCTGATGTAAGGGAAGAGCGGCACGTCTTATGCCCGAATGAATCCTGAAAAGGGGGGGAACAGGTTAATAAATAACCGGTTGGACCCGAATATAAGCGCGTATGTGTGCACTGTCCAAGAGGCAGGTCTCACTGTTAGTAATCCGATATACGCGGTGTCTTTCAAAAATGAAATGAAGACAACAGCTCGCCGCCGCGAGTGAGATTCAGTAAGTTGTGTCCACTGGTCACATGGGACCAGGGGCCAATCAGGGTTTTGGACCATATCGCTAAGAATTATGGGATTTGTAGTTTGTGGGAACAATTTGGTTGGAACAAGGGAAAAAGAAGCCAATTATATTCTGGTGACTTCACTTAGCACATTTAACCCGTTATTCACACTGTTGAATTTCATAATGAGATACGCCTCCTTGCGCAGTAGTGCAGCCTCAATGTCTTGTGAATACTGTTTAGGATCAACCCATGTGAGGACTGTCCATTTGAAGTCATTTGCACCATGGTTATGACTCATGAAATGATCTACCATGGGTGCGGAAACTACCTTTTTCTTTATTCTGGATCGGTGTTGTGTGATCCGTGAATTTACTGGTTGACTGGTTTTGCCTATGTATACTCTGTTGCAGGGACATACCACGGCGTAGATGACATGGCACAATATGAACAGAGATTCATATATGAAAACAATCCATTTGCGGGCCATATAAGCCAATGGCTTAGATACATTGATGACGTCTGGCTCCTGTGGCAGGGGAGCCAGACAGAACTGGACCAGTTCTACAATTGGCTAAACTCAAGGCACAGAGACATCAGTTTCTCTATAGAATCTAGCAAAAGTAAAATGACTTTCTTGGACATCACAGTAGGCGTCCGTGACGATATCCTAACAACAACCTTACACAAAAAAGTCACAGATAGGAATACTATCCTTCACTTCAAAAGCTCGCATCCACAGTGCTTGAAGGAAAATCTTCCTTTCGGGCAAATGTTAAGAATAAGAAGAAATTGCACGGAAATTGTTGACTTTGAACAACATGCAACAAATTTTTGCGTTGAAATGGCCAAAAGGGGTTACCCAAAAAAACTTCTCAAACATTCGAAAAAACGTGCCAGATTCACCCCTAGGGAGAATCTCCTTCAGAAAAAAGAAAAAAATGAGTCAAATGAACTGGTGTGCGTCACAACGTATGGATCACACACAAATCAGTTTAAACGCATCATTCTGAAAAATTGGCATCTATTGGAAGATTTGGCACATCCACTAAAGAAACCCATTTTTGCCATGCGCAAAAATAAGAGCATTGGACAACATGTGATTCGAGCAGATAGCTACATTCCAAAACCAAAAAGCGATCTGATCTCGCAGTGGAACCTTAAACCTATAAGCGGGCACCACAAGTGTGGCAACTGCGTTTCGTGTTCGACTACCTTGGAAGGTAGCACATTTGACCATGACGGGGTCACATGGAAGCATGAAATGTTCACAAATTGTAGGACTAAGAATGTCATCTACGCCGTGGTATGTCCCTGCAACAGAGTATACATAGGCAAAACCAGTCAACCAGTAAATTCACGGATCACACAACACCGATCCAGAATAAAGAAAAAGGTAGTTTCCGCACCCATGGTAGATCATTTCATGAGTCATAACCATGGTGCAAATGACTTCAAATGGACAGTCCTCACATGGGTTGATCCTAAACAGTATTCACAAGACAGTGAGGCTGCACTACTGCGCAAGGAGGCGTATCTCATTATGAAATTCAACAGTGTGAATAACGGGTTAAATGTGCTAAGTGAAGTCACCAGAATATAATTGGCTTCTTTTTCCCTTGTTCCAACCAAATTGTTCCCACAAACTACAAATCCCATAATTCTTAGCGATATGGTCCAAAACCCTGATTGGCCCCTGGTCCCATGTGACCAGTGGACACAACTTACTGAATCTCACTCGCGGCGGCGAGCTGTTGTCCTCATTTCATTTTTGAAAGACACCGCGTATATTGGATTACTAACGGTGAGACCTGCCTCTTGGACAGCGCACACATACGGGCTTATATTCGGGTCCAACCGGTTATTTATTAACCTGTTCCCCCCCTTTTCAGGATTCATTCGGGCATAAGACGTGCCGCTCTTCCCTTACATCAGATGTCAATACACCGCACCGAGGGTCTGAATTCACGGTAAGACGCCCCACGGCGGCCAGCCGGCCTTTTCTTTTCTTTCGTATTGGGCAACAACACAGACATGCCAATCATTAGTTTTCCGCCCGTTTTCCTTTTACAGAACACCCCAAGGAAACAATTCCTCGCTAAACTAATGGAAAAAAGTAAGCGATCTAATTTATTTACCGTTTTGGGTTCCAACTCTACTAACCCTTTTCGCTAAAACTATACAACGTTCTCTGTTTGTAGATTGTTTTAAAGGGACAGAACACAGGGATTGAAACCGCACCCATTCCTTCTTTGATTTCTGGGCGGATGCATCAGATTCAGAGGTAAATTTCTCGGGTTACAACTAAACCCTTGGGGTGGTTACAGCCCACACTTAAAGTGCAATTACTGATCACAACAATGTCGCTCCATTGCAGGTTGACATCCACGGTATATGATGACCTTCTCATAAAAGACTAAGTGACCAGAATCTATTGGTCACATAAGGTATGCTGCATCGTCTGATGCATCAATAGGAAAAAGCCTTTGCTTTCCTTCATGTGAGATCTATATCTCTCTAAATTCTATCCCCTTTCTTCTTTTTTTCTCCAAACAGTATTTGCAGATAATTTCCACGCCCTGATGAGAATCCGATGATTATTACATTGGGATTCGAAACGCGTCGGCATTAAGTCATTTTGTTTGTCCAAATTGATTTTTGGGTTTTTCATTCCTGTACCCACATAAATTTAGTTGGCATAGTAAATACTGTGACAGGAAGTCAGGCTGGGAGCGAATAAGACTTACCCCCCCAATTGTCATTCTTGATTTGACTTGATGAAAATGTTTTGCTCTGTACTGTTTTTTAGATAATTGTCCATCACTGAGTATAATTTATATGCATATCACTTGATTTCACACATTAATAGTACATATTGTTCTTGCTTTTTCCTTGCAAAAAATTTTTTTGTTTGGGTTCAATGTGAAGTTGATGATGTATGTTTTTCTCGTCCTAAATAAGCTGTAACACATACATTTCAAAAGTAAATGACATAAATTGAATGTCTGAGTTAACTAATTGTTGTGGTTTTCTCTCTGATGAACATTAAATGTTGTTTCAATCATGCACATAGAGGCATAGGTAAATCCCCTTCTTTTTGGCATTAATAGGCCTTACCTACCCTCTTTTCCACTGGGCCAAACCCCTCCTTTGCTCTTCTTGCTCTAGTTGAGAGCATACTTCTCGCAGCGCCTTGTCATGTTCTTCATCCGACTTGCCGAACACTAGGATGTTGTCACTGTAGTTCAGGCTATTCTTTACTGGCCTTATCACTTGTCTTATTGTCTCTTGAAATATCTCGGCGGCTGAGGATATTCCAAAACTCAGACTCTTGTAGCGGAACAGACCAAGGTGCGTGGAGAATGTTGTTATGTATCGTGACTGAGGACCAAGCTCTAGCTGGTGATATCTTTTGCACAAGTCTAGTTTGGAGGCAGCTGATCATGTCGTCGAGATGAGGTCCAGGGTTTCTTTCCCGTTCAATTGCTGTGTTTGGTACCCTCATGTCAACACATATGCAAATTTAGGACGTGTTTTTATTTGGTACAGCGACTATTGGCGACACCCAGGGCATCGGCCCTTCAGCTGGTTCTATAATGTCCTGTTTGAGCAGTGCCTCAATCTCTTCTTCTACCTGCGGTTGCAGGTGTATCGGCACTCGCCGGTGGTGTTGAGCTACTGGCCTTATCGCTTCGTTGATGTGCAGCGTTATTTGGCACCCCTTTAGCTTCTCCAGCCCTTTCAGTAGTTTGGGATATTCTTTTAAGATGCACTTTTTTTCTGACATGTTATACGTCATCTCAAGCAGGCCCATCACTTGGGCTGTGACTTTGCTCAACAGGCACGGTGCTGGAATGTCACCTCTCAGTACATGAATCTCTTCCTTTGTCGTTTTACTTTTATATGTTAGGTTCTCTGTGAACTTTCCCAGGTTGGTCACGGGCCTTTTTGACCCCCATGTGAACATCTCAACTTTCAACGGTTTCAGCGCTGGTTTCACTTCCATCCTTTCATATTCCGATGCACACATGATGTTGCATGTGGCGCCGCTGTCAAGCACGAACCGTGATCTGTGTGGGCCTACATCGATAGTCACAGACTTTGTCTTCTTTATGGTGCTTTTGTCTACGAGGCGGTGCTTTCTTCAGTTTTGTCTTCATCTGTGGACATGACAGCAGTGTCTGACATGAGGTACAGTCTCTCTACCTTTTCTTCTTCTTCTTCATCTGCCGACTCTATTGAAGAGCTTCTGTTTGCCGTCTCGACATGCCTGACGTGTCTGCTCGTCGTCGTCCGCTGTCTTCCCGGTCTTCCTCTTTCACTTCTAAATTGCAACCCTTGGCAAACACTGGCAAAGTGATTGCTCCTGTTGCATTTCCTGCAGGTTTGGCCAAACGCTGGGCACGCGCCTCTATGTGGAAATTCCAGTCCGCATCTGTAGCATGATGATTCTGGTTGTTTTCTTATTGTTTGGTCAGTTTTTCCTTTCTTCCAGTTGTTGGTGCGACTGTGTTCTGTCATGCGGTGTGCCTGTTCGACTCGTCGTTCTTTTCCTCGCTCCATTTCCTTCATTTGTATTGCCGCTCTTGCTTCCGCCCTTGCTTGTGATAGGATGTTCTCTAGTGATGTCGGTTCCTTCAGAATCCTTGTGCGGAACTCTGTGTCACGACACCCTTCAATGATGCGTAGGCGAATTGCTTTCTCGTTGTCATATTTATCGAACTCGCAGTGAGTTACTAGCTTCCTTAGTCTCGTCGCAAAATCATCTAGTGACTCATCGGTGTGTTGGAACGCTATGGTGGAAGTATATCGCTCGAAATCAATGTTTCTTTGCGGGTCAAATTTGTTTGTTAGGCACTTTATTAGGCCTTTGTACGTTGATATCTCATTTTCTGGTAGGGTCACCAGTAGGTCATCTACTTCGTCACCCACTAAGTTGAGGAACAGGCCTAGTTGCTTGGCCTCTATTACATCAGTTGCTTCATTTATTTATTTATTTATTTACTTATTTTACGATATTTTTATTGCGCATATAAATACCCGAAGGTGTCTCGGCGCATGTGGAGGCAAGAGGGACCAAACATCATGCTCACTGATTGAACAACCATGTCTTTAGGAGCCTACGGAAGCTCATCAAATTAGGGGCTGTTTTGATAGTGAGTGGCAAAAGGTTGCAAAGCTTAGGCGTAGCAACCAGGAAGCGTCTATCTCCCCAAGTTGCATTTCTTGTGCGAGGTACCGGCAGGAGGCAGGTGTTAGCAGATCTCAGCTGCCTTTTAGGGGTGTACATCTGAAATGCTTCAGTCAGAAACTTAGGTCCGACGCCGTGTACTGCCTTATAGGCAATACAGAGGGCCTTAAATTTAATGCAGCCCTCTACTCTTAGCCAATGGAGATGACGAATGGCGGGAGTGATAGGCTGACGGCGAGGAATGTCCAAAAGAATTCTAGCAGCCGCATTCTGTATGGACTGCAGTTTAGACAGAACAATTTTCTGAGAGTTAAGAAAAAGGGCATTCCCGTAATCAATTTTTGAAAACACCAGGGTAGAGACCAGAGTCTTCCCGGCTGATGTAGGGAGGTAGGGCAGCAATTTCCTGATTTTCTTTAAAATAAAGAAGGCAGATGACACAACCTTGTTAACGTGAAGATTAAATGACAGCTTGCTGTCAAAAATAACTCCCAAGTTTCTAGCCTTTTCAACTGGGACAGGTGGAGAGCCCAGCTGATTGGGCCACCAGATGGGGGACCATTCCGGGGAGAGCTTGCCAAAAGTCATGACCTCAGTTTTGTCTGAGTTAACCCTCAGACAGTTAGAGGACATCTAGGTACTGACAGCAAGCATGGCTCTTTGGAAATTGGCAGCCACCACTGGGCCGTCCTTATGGATCGCTAGAACCAGTTGGGTGTCGTCTGCGTAAGATGTAAGTCGCACCCCATGGGCCTTTATTACCCTCGCCAAGTCCGCTACATAGATATTAAATAGCGTGGGACTTAGCGAGGAGCCCTGTGGGACTCCACATGGGAGTGCAGAGACAGGAGAGTAAAAGTTGCCCAACTTCACTGTCTGGGTACGGTTGGCGAGAAAAGATGAAATAAGCTCTCTAGCCATACCATTTATCCCCAGAGCTGTGACACGGTCGACCAGAATAGCATGGTCGACCGTGTCAAACGCTGCGGATAGGTCCAAAAGAATCAGAACGGCCACACCTCCCTGGTCCATGATGGATCTGATCTCATCTGAGGCCTTTATTAAAGCGGACTCAGTTCCATGCCACTTTCTAAAGCCAAACTGCGTTTCGTCGAGAAGTTGGTGAGTATCGACGAACTCTGAGAGCTGTTTATTCATCAGTGCTTCGCATATTTTGGCGGGAAAGGGGAGGCACGCAATAGGTCTATAGCTGGTCAGAGCAGTGGGATCCAGGGAAGGTTTTTTCAAAAGAGGTTTAATCACTGCCTTCTTCCACGGGGCAGGATAGTGACCAGTTTGAAAAGCGGTGTTACAAATTTCCATAAGTGGGGGAGAAATCACCTCACTTAGATCGGCCATCACTGAAGGGGGACAGGGGTCCAAGGGAGAGCCAGACTTAATGGTAGAGACATGTCTGCTGATTTGGTCTTGCGTAGTGGGGGCAAAGAAGGAGAAGGGATCATGGTCAGTGACAAGTTTTTCCTTACTGCTGACTCTGGATCTTATCCCTACATCTCCAGCAAAAGATGAGTAGATATCTGCCACCTTAGTGATGAAAAAGCTCGAAAAATGATTTTTTTCTCGGCCCAGTAGAGAGAGGCAGGGTGATACAGTGTTGGCAGAGATTTCCAGGGTTCAGCTGTCTTAATTGAAGGGAAGAGTAGCGCACTGACGAACCAGGGGTCGTGGCCCTGGACCGTGTCCGGTCGCGGACGGGCGCAGACAGGCTTGGCTTAGGCGCGGCTTCGACGCGCATCCGGCGCGCCCGCTGCGCCAGCCCGCGGGCATGTACCTTTCAAATTTTTTGACCCACCTCTCCTATCTTATTCCCACTTGTGGTTCTGAGAGGTTGAATGGGAGAGGTCTGCGATATTGGGCGCTTTGCCTTTCACTCCGTGGCTCTGTCATTTTCTTTGCTTTGTGCTCTTGGTGGCCCTTCGCTGTTTATGCTTGGCTTCCTGTTATTTTCTATTGATTCTCTTTGTGTGGCATCTCTTTGCGCCTTCTTTAATTTCCTTATCTTTTTTTTCTCTTGTTATACTTTCTTTGTTACCCACTTTCTTTATTTGTTGAGGCTCTTTTTGTCTTTATTTGGGCGTTTTCTGCCCTGCTGGTGCCCTTTTGGGCACTTTTTCCTTTGTTTTCGATTTTGCCTGACCTCAAAATGGCCGCCGGCTTTTCTTGCTGTCTGATTGGTCCTTTCGCCTGACCCCAAAATTGCCGCTGATAGTCTTGCGAGACTTCGGGACCAATCACAACGTTGCCTGATTTAAAGATGGCCGCTAGCTCGTCCCGCGCGCTTATTGGCTCTATTGGCCTGACGTCAAAATGGCCGCCGAGACTCTCGCGAGAGCTCGCGCCACAATCTCCTAAAGTCTTGCGCTCACGCTCGGCGCTTACCGGGCAGTTGAGACGTTCCTCGGGCAGCGGTCGGGGTGGGCTCCCGCGTCGTTGCTCTTCTTCGTGGCGTGAACCAGGGTGGGCTCCTGGCTTCGCTATAATGCCGCGATCTTTCTTCTGCACACGACGCAATCCAGGGTGGGCTCGTGGTTTAAATCATGAGGCAGGCAAGCAGCACACACGTGGATATCATCCGTCCTTCGTCGCCAGTTGTGGTATTCTGCTCGCCCCCCAATGATGACGCGATGCTGTCGGTCTCTTTCAGGTACTTTTATTGTCTGTCTTTATACAGCCAGTCGTGCATCCTGCTCCTCCCCCTCTGCCCTCCTGAATGCCCATGTCCTGCCCCATGACCGGATGTGGTGTCCGGTGTCCCCTCCCCACATCTGTGACCCCAGGGTCCTAGTGCCCATTGCCAGGTCATGACAGTTCTGTAGGTATAGACTCCATTTGTGTTGTGTCCCACATTGGATTAATAATATATGTAAAAAAAAATTCCAGTAATCGAGAATTGTAAAGTGTGCAATCCATCAGACTTTTTGTGTTTTAGCATATTGTGAGACATAAATACAAAAACAGCAAAAGCAAGCACACATTTTATTAGTTATTTTTATATGAACGGTACCATACAAGCAAAAAATCAAAAGAAGAGCATGGGATAACATATGCTACATAGCGTAACATGGAACACAACAACAGATACTGCATGCCACAGACACTGGCAAACAAAATATGATATTCCCTATTCAGTTGGTTTTCTAACAAGAATATTAGGATAGAAGGTGTTCTGTATGGCTCTACATAGCCATGCTGCCCTCCCTTTTGCCTTTTTTCAGTGTGACCCATTTACTTTTCGTCTAGTGAGCCTGGGAGTGATGCAAGCCCACAGAGGCGTGTAGGTTTTGCTGACAATTGGAACCCAGAGCCAGACTCTAAAGTTGAGTGAGCTTTTAAATTGCACCCCTCTTTTGAAGCGTGATGATTGTTTCTCTGACCAGGCATAGAGATTGATAGTGGTGCCCCTGTATATGGGGCGTTGTTATATCAGAACATTGTAGTGGATAACTATTGTCATATTAGAACATTTAACCAATTTACTGAATTCCTCCTTGTTATCAGAAGAAATACTAGCAAATTTGAAAAAGCCATTATTTTGCCGCTCTCTAAAAAATATAGAGACAACCCAGATAAATTTAAGAAGTATAGTCCGATATCATTGCTGCCGGACTGGGTGAAGGTTTTGGAAGCTTAAATCGCTCGGGAGGCCAATATGTATTTGCTTAATGCCAATGTTTTGGACACTCATCAGGCAGGCTTTCGTCCAAAACACAATAAAGAAGAGGTGCTACTGTCAGTCATTGATGATTTAAAGAAGTTCTAGTTGTCAGCCATACTCCAGCCTTGGAGATGCCTTCTGTCTGCGGCCTTCGATACGGTGGATCATTCAATTCTACTTAACTGGCTGCAGGCCATAATATTCAGATGGACAGCCTTTTATTCACTTGCCTCGTTTCTGGAGAACGGGTCGCAGGTACTTAAGCTTTCTGTTTTTAGGGCCTCTAAACTAAAAATTGAATATCATATCCCACAGGGATCCACCCTAACTCTACATCTCCTTAACATTTATAGCCTACCCCTATTAAAGGAACTGGTGAAGAGAGGATGTTGGATTTTTTTATTTTGCAGACGACGTTCTGTTTCTTGAATATGATGTGGCACATCAGCAATTGCATGACCCATAACTATATAAAACTGATTGCACAGAATACAGAGATTGAGGTGTTGAACCAAAACCAGTCGCTCTGCTCCAGTCATTTTTGGCTTCCTGAGTTTTGGCTTTATCGGTGCCTAAGCAAACTTTTATGCTCTATGGAGTTTTAAATGACTAGCATCTTTGGATACGACCTCATATTAATTCGGTGGTCTCACAATACATTTTTATTCTTCGAACTAATAACGAAATGTAATAATTTCTCGTGTCTGATGTAGCAAAAACATTATGACAACAGTCATAAGGGTGAAATTAGACTACACCAATGGAATTTTCTTGGGACTTCTAGACTCTGATTTGAGTAGGCTCAAATAATACTCAATGCGCTGGCTTGATTAATCTTTGGAGTCCCTGGCAGAACTCACTCTGCTCCGCTCTGGGAGAAATTACACTGGTTAGTGGTCAAAGAACGTATTACATTTAAAATCTATTGTTTAAGTTTCAAGACACTGATTGGTCTTTTCTCTGATTTCCTGGCTCATCGAATAGAGAGAGACACTTCTAGGAGAGCTCTTCACTCGGCGACCGCAAATTTGCTGGTGCCCCCGGATTCAGAAAGTCCAGGTCTGGAGGTCGACGTTTTTCTGCTCTGACCCCTAAAGAATGGAATCCTTTTTCAACTGAAATAACCTCTAGCTCGAGTCTAATGTTGTTCAGGAAAGTTTTAAAGACCTGGCATTTCAAACACACTTAAGATTTTACCTAATAGGTATCTTCTTTGGAACCTCCAGCGCCAAGAAACCTACAGGTGAACATGCGCTTTACAACTTAACATAGGGCCCTTCCAAATCATTGAATCTTTAAACCAATTATGTATTGGATATGCATTGAGGTCGTCTTTCGTGAATGTGTGCTACTATGGCTAAGTGTACCCCCGTCAACTGATCTGTGTTTAATCCATCATCATTCTTTAGCTCACTCCACCACCCCAGTTCTGACATGGCCATATGCAATTCAGTCTGACCCTGTTACGTTCTGGTGTGAACCTGGGCTTCTATGGGAATTTACAAGGGCATATTATCAACCCCTTTATCGCTGCTTTAGCGGCAGTTTCCTGCCACTAAAGCGGCAATAATCTTATCGCCGTTCTTAATAATATGGCCCTAAGACACCCTGCTACCATGTCTCTCTTCTAAAGGCAGTAAAATAAAGTGAAACCGGTAAGTATCTTCAGATTTGTCATTCAAGCTCTCGTATTCTCACATCTCAGTGGTAGCAATGCACTGACCTGAGTCTCCATAACTTTACATTGCCCCCCCACCAAAAGCATCCAAAATACAGCAGCAAGCCTCATCAAAGGCTTCAAACATTTTGACCGCATAGCCTCTGTTCTGATAGAACACCATATCCTGCCCTTGCCAGGTTGCACCATCTTCAAAGCAAGCCAGGTTTGTGCTTTATAAATGCCACATGCATACAAACATATGTACACACTTTGGAGGACACCCCAAAGATTCAATGACTGCAGATGATCTGTTGCTATGCCTGCTCAAGAATGCTAGGTCACCCCATGCAAGAAGCTTAGTAGTAACCCTTTGTACGCTCTGCTCTCACACATGACCGTGTAGACCAAGCAGAAGTGTCATCACCTGTCACTGTCATGATGTTGAGTATGCTTTTTCCTTTTGACTCCCCCATGCGGAGGTGAACTTGTGTACACAATCTAGTTTCCTTCGGAGTTCTTCAAGGTTATTTCAACGTCATTCTTATCCTAGTAGGTCAACCTCAGCTTTGAACTGTTGAATGCACATGTCTAATCAATGCGGCCCAAAGATATTCACACTTGAATGCCCAGTCTCTTCTGTAGAACGTACATTGTCTGCTTTGTGTTTGATGTACCTGTAGCCATTGTAGGTCCTTTTCGATTTGTAGGCTAGTCCTGCAACTCAAATTTTTGTGAATGAGAAAGGCGGCTGTTAACATGCAGACAACCATCAGTGTGTATTCTGGTGTTCTGGCATCAGCAACAGGCATTACCCACAAATGGAGAAGGCCGGGGGCTTGTATGACACTCATAGACTAACAATGGGTACCAATCCCAGACACTGGACATTGTCCTTGTAGCCCAAGAAGAGATCTTTTTCCTTGTCAGTTTGAGAGGACACTTCAGTCTTTGAGTGGAGGTCTATGGGTAGTTCTGTGGATTGGAGTTTTTTTTTTGCATGTGCATCAAAACTTCATTAACACTGCAGTGCCTATGACTGAAAAAAAATGACAGCAGTAAAAATACATGGATGCATTGTCCTAAAAAGTGTCTTTACATGATCCTTGATGCTTTGAAGAATTATACTTAGGGTCTGGCCTTTACTGTGAATAACAACTAACATAGCACACAACAGCAAAGAGCTCTTCAAGATCGTGAAGGAACTCTCCAACCCCAGCTCTATCACCAATGACATCCCACCTTCGCAAGACCTGTGAGATTTGCTGGCCACCTTCTTCCACTGCAAGATCGCTGACATCCACAACAGCTTCAATGCCATAATCGCCACAACAACCACCGCCCCCATAACCACCACCAGCACCAACTACCTGCTCTCCTGGACCAGCATCAACGACGAGGACACCAGCGAGATCATGAACACCATCCACTCCGAATCACTGTTGGACCCATGCCCTCACCACATCTTCAACAAAGCCAGCACAGCCATCGCACCCCATCTCTGGAAAGTAATCAACATCTCCTTCGAAACAGCAACCTTCCCGGAAACCTGGAAGCACGCCGTGATCAACGCCTTACTCAGGAAACCCAAGGCGGACCCCAAGGATCTCAACAGCTTCAGACCCATCTCCCTGCTCCCGTTACTGGCGAAGGTCACAGAGAAAATCGTCAACAAACAGCTGACCAGCTTCGTCGAGGAGAACAGCACCCTTGACCCATCCCAGTCTGGGTTCCGCCGCAACCACAACACCGAAACCACCCACCGATGACATCAGGACCCAGCTTGACAATGGAGAAACAGCAGCCCTCATCCTCCTGGACCTGTCAGTTGCCTTCGACACGGTCTGCCACCACACACTACGAACACGCCTACATGATGCCGGGATCCAATAGAAGGCCCTGAACTGGACCACACCCTTCCTCTCCGGCAGAACGCAGAGCGTCCGCCTCCTCCCCTTTCGCTCCACTGCCACCGAAATCATCTGCGGCGTACCCCAGGGCTCTTCCCTCAGCCCGACGCTGTACAACATCTACATGGCACCCCTCACCCACGTCACCCGACAGCACGACCTCAACATCATCTCCTACACCGACGACACCCAGCTGATCATCTCCCTCACCAAGACCCTCACACCACCAAAACTAACCTCCACGAAGGAATGAAGGCCGTCGCCGAATGGATGAGGAACAGCCGACTGAAGCTGAACTCGGACAAGACGGAGGTCCTCATCCTCTGCTCCACCCCTTCAGCCTGGGACAATTCCTGGTGGCCGACAACACTAGGAACAGCCCAACACCCACCGACCACGCACGCAACCTAGGGGTCATCCTCAACTCCACCCTCTCCATGGCTAAACAGGTGAACGCTGTCTCCTCATCCTGCTTCAACACCCTCCTAATGCTCTGCAGCTTCTTCAAGGGGATCCCCACCGAGAAGAGAAGAACAGTGATCCAGGCCCTCGTCACCAGCAGGCTGGACTACGGAAATGCCCTCTATTCAGGAACGTCGGCCAAGCTCTTGAGACGATTGTAACGCATCCAGAACGCACCAGCACATCTGATCCTCGCCATCCCCCGCCACAGCCATGTCACACCCCACCTGAGAGACCTGCACTGGCTCCCCATCAACAAGAGGATAACCTTCAATCTCCTCATCCACGCAAACAAAGGTCTCCACAAGATCCGCCCAGCATACCTCAACAGATGACTCAACTTTTACACCCCCACCCGTCAGATCCGCTCCGCCAGCCTCGCCCTCGCCACAGTCCCCCGCATCCAAAGAACAACCGCCGGCAGCATATCCTTCTCCCAACTCACCGCCAAGACCTGGAACACCCTCACCACCAACCTACAGCAGACCCAAGACCTACTGACCTTCAGAAGACTCCTCAAGACCTGGCTCTTCGATCACTAGCAGCACCCCCCCCCCCCCCAGCGCCTTGAGCCCCTCACGGTGTGTAGTGCGCTTTATAAGTGTCATGACTGATTTACTGTGTCTCTAATTCTAAGAATAAACAATGTGCAAAGGAAAGATGTGCAAAGACAGCCTGAATTTTCTAGCTACTTGATGGCGAGAGATATGATCTCCAACACTATTAAAGCATCTACATGTTAAGAATTATAAACGATTTAACATACAGGCCTATGGACAATATTATTCAAGAAGGTGTTCATGATTATTTTAAAAACATAAATATAGATTGACATTTTAATTATATTTAAGAAAATGTAACACACCAGAAAATAATTTATTTAACATTTCCCACACACAATACATATAAATAACCTACCCTTTCCGTAGATAAACAAAGGATATCCCAACTCCTGTAAATCCATCCACAAATATCATAATAACAATTGTCCAAAACAATGCCCCCCCCCAAAAATTCATCTGTTTAAAAAGCAATCGAAGTTTGTTAAATCCAATTGGATTAAACCATAAAATCCCCCCAAAAATATTCAAACAAATAAACGTGTTAAATAAATATTAGTTAACTAAACTAATGCACATTTTTTAATTAAAAAAACGCAATCTTCTCCAAACGGCGAATTCCAATAATGAAATCCTGTAAAAAATAGAAAAAACAATCCCACCCACACAAACATACACATATGCCATAATTCAATACCTTTACAAAATTTTCTAACACAATATTTACACATATTTCCATCTATTCTAACCTCTCTATACTAGGCCGCAAACACTAACTGTTGACATCTTGCTAAAATGTAACTTACACAGAAAACTAGACAAATTTACAAAAACCTAACACTAGACACACTACCTACAACCTAACTACCTTCAAATTAAATTAAAAACTTGGGGCATCATTAGGCCGCCATCCTGACGTGAAAAGTGACCGCCCGCCATAAGTGCGGGGGTCCCATGGGGGTGATTAGGATACTCCCGCCACACTGGCGGGCACATCCTGCATTTTTACCATTGTGGCTGGCAGTGCTTTCAGCAGCATCCGCTGCAATGCCAAAAATGCATGTTGCGCATATACATGCAAAACGTGGCAGGCACCGTGCTGTGCCTGCCATGTTGTGCATGCACATGCAGGGGGGCACCATAGGTACCCTACATGGGTCCCCCCACCCACCCAACATCCTGGGGGCCCGCAACGTGTCCCCAACTTCATAATCCGCACGCCTTTCTGTGGCAGCAACGCTGCCACGGGAAGGCTGCCTCCCACCTGCATCATGATATGGATTGTGGTATCTAGCAGACACCGCCAC
This sequence comes from Lissotriton helveticus, assembly GCF_964261635.1. Classification (NCBI taxonomy): domain Eukaryota; kingdom Metazoa; phylum Chordata; class Amphibia; order Caudata; family Salamandridae; genus Lissotriton; species Lissotriton helveticus. The sequence continues at coordinate 1,525,581,286 of NC_136065.1, forward strand.
CATATTAGACTCTTTTCCGCCCAGTCGACTTGTCGACCGGGCAGAAAAGAGGCGGATGGTCTTCTCGTCCACCGCAGTACCCCCGCTATACTAATATGGCGGGGGAAATGGATGGCAGGCGGGTGAGGATGTAGGGCGGATCGCCCGCCCTGCATCCTAATGGGCCCCTTAGTTTAATATAAGAAAATTACACTTACCTTCCTCAACAAGACGCGATGCAGATCAAATTATTAAAAAAAATAATACTTTAATTCAAAAACATGTTAAACACTAATGAATACATTTGTAAACAGTTTTTTAAAAATACGACAATATTTAACAACTATGTTAAAAATTAAATTACATTGTTTGTACATCGTAACAGTATAATAAATATTATAGAACAAATAATGATTAATATTATAATTTGATATTCATTTATATTATGTACAATGCTTATTAAAAACATAAAAAGAAATGTAAAAAATATACTTACCTATTACAAAACATGTTTATAAAAAATTAAACAATGTAATAATTCCTATTACATGTTTAAAAAGTGTTATATATTGAAAATGTTTCCTTGTATAAGAAATGTGTACATTTTTATATTATTTATTTGTACAATATATGTAACCAAATATTAAATGTTGCAAATACAAAACAAAACTGTACAACTGGTTTAAAAATGTTACATTTATAAAATGAATATTATAAATAAATGTAAAATATAATTTTTTATTGTTACAAAATATACATACCTGAATATGCATTTTTTCAAATGTTATAATTATTTTTCTGCATAATTATTATATGTGATATTAAAAACATTACAAAAATCAGTTATATATAAATAAAGATAATGTGTTTTTCTTTGTGTATTAATGTATTTTTTATGCAGCAAATAAAATATATTATTTTACTATTACTATCTCAAAAACCAAAAATAAACATCATTTCAAAAACTGACATGTCTGACGATTTCTCTATCAATGAATGTATATTGTATGTCTAATAAAAATATATGTTTTAATGCAGTGTACTTTTTTAATTAATATATCTTTACTAAACTTATTTATATAATTATTTTAATTATCATTTAAAAAAAATCCTAATTCACACTCATTCCCACTAACCCTGGGCGGAGTTCACGTAGTCGCACTACGCAAACTTCAGCGAAGTTTTAACAAAACTCTGCGAGCTACGCGGAATTCTGAAAGTGTGTGGAGTTGTTTTTTCCGCCCGTTCGCGATACGTCTTTCCTGTTTGCAATGCTTTTTTCCTGTTCAGGGACGGATATTGTGTGTTCGGGGGGAAATACCTCGCGAACTTGCCAATGCGGTCGCCAATGGGCGCTGCCATTTTTTTTTTCGCTTGTCCCGCCCGTTCGCGATGCGTATTTCCTGTTAAGGAACACGTTTTGTGTGTTCGCAGTGTTGTTTGCATGATCGGGGGAAAATATTGCACAAACTTGCCCATGCGGTCGCAACAGCTGTGGCCATCTTGTTTTTCACTTTTTTGCTATGGTTTCAATCCTTTGTTTCTGAAAACGTTTTTTGCAATTTATTATCCATCTCTCTATTTTGAGTTTTTTCTTCTTTTTCACTTTTTCTATCAATTGCTTTTTTAATTTCTTATACTTATTTTTTTAATTCCTACCTTTTTTTCCTCCCACCTGAGTGTCCTGAACCATGGCAAAGGGGAAGGCGCGTCCCCGCAGCCAGAGCCGTGACCGCCTTCCGTGCCCAATAGGGGTGCAGGCACAGCCCTTATTTGGAGAGGTAGAGATGACAGCACTTGTTTTTTATGTGCAGCGCCACCTCCCCTTAACCCTGGCAGCAGGCGGCAGGCTTGGGTCCGTGTACAGGCTCTGAGAGCATCACCAGTGGTGGGGAAGGGTGAGCCGGGCGGTGTTTCACTGCTCTGGGGTCTGGTGCACCCCTACCCAGCTTACGGACAGGTGGTCCGACATCCTGGACTGGGAGCAGGACCTGATGTCCCTGCTGGGAGTTGAGGTCCCAGCGCTTGGTTGGTAGCTAATTATTATTACTACTTTGTGTTCTTCGACTCTGTGTTATATATTGCGAATATCATTTTTTTGCTGCTGCTTACATTGCATGTAAATTACGTTTAAAAATCTTCTGTGATTGTTATGCCACAGGTGCTCAGCGCTACTAATCTTACTTGTATGCAACTTTGCGCTTGCTTGGGCTATTTATGTAAAGAGTTTAATTTAGAGAACTTAAGTAAAGTAAGGCTAGAGAGACTCTAGTCCTACCTTTGTCCTCCTGTCACTAAGAGATAGTGGTGGATTGATAGGTTTTGTTACCTATGAGTATTAGTTGGTAATTTATTAGCAGTCTACGTTATGCATCCTCTGTTACATCATGTGCTGATGAGTGCTGCTTGCCCTAGTCCTAGGTAGAACCTTTTTTGGTTTGTTTAGTGTGTGGGAAAAGGCCTAGCACTAGCAGAACATTAGCAGCAACCAACTAACAATTTGGTGTATGCAAAAATGTATGCATGTGTCCAGCTATGCATTTTTGAGGACTAAAATAAATGGAAATGTGAATTAATGGCCTATCGGGAATAGGTGGGCTAGATCAGGTGGTACTTAGGCTATGTTAGTATGTTAGTATTCTGAAATGAGAATGGAACACTGGATTAGTGTTCATAAATAATAACTATAGGGTCCACGACCGCTGAGCCTGTAACCAGGCGAGGTCGCCCCCACACACCCCTGCTACTGCCTCCATCAGCCCTCTGGTGCCCTTGGTGCCCTCTGCTGCCTCGCTCTTTGCCGCCTTAGTTTTATTTTTCACTCGTTTTTTACTTGTTTTTTACTCGTTTTTCTCTAGTGTCTTGCCCCCTTCTTCTCTTTACATCTGCCATCTGGTGCCCTTAGTGCCCTCTGCTGCCTTCAACTCTTGTGCCTTAATCTTTATTTTACTCGTTTTTCTTCCTCTTGCGTTTGTCCCACAGGGCGACCCAGCCGCCGCTGAGCCGCCCTCTGCCCTCCTTTCCCGCCGCTGCCTCCCTGCGGCCCCGCCCCCCCCTGCTCATTCGCCGCCCCGCTCCCGCCACCCAGCTGCTCCTCCCTCCCGGCTCCTTCTTATGTCGCTCCCATGAACGCGCAGCGTTGACGCGCACCGGGCGCGCCGATTGTGCGCCGAAGGCGCGCCAAAGGCAAGCCCGTCTGCGCCCGTCCGCGCCCGTCCGCGCCCGTCCGCGCCTGGCCCACGCCCAGTGCCAGGACCACTGGCCCCCTCCGATGCAAGACGACCCGACAGACCTATGATGCCACCAGCCTCAACGCACCCAACGCCGGACGGAATCCCGCCTGCTACCGAGCCACCCCGAGACGCATCCACGGACCCTTCACCTGCAAAGCCTGCAAGTTCACCTGCCTCCAAACCTGCACCGCACCCGCCAAGCCAGGCACCAGCAGCAACCACCTCAAGTGCATCCTGCTCAACACCCGCTCCGTCCACAGACACGCCGTGGAACTCTGGAACCTCCTCGACGCAACATCACCAGACATCGCCTTCCTCACGGAAACCTGGATGAACGTCTCCTCAGCCCCCGACATCGCCATCGCCATCCCGGATGGGTACAAGATCATCAGGAGGGACCGCGTCAACCAGACCGGAGGAGGCATCGCCATCGTCCACAAGAACACCATCCGCATCACGACCGACTCCAACGACACCTTCGCCGCTGCCGAACACCTCCACTTCCAGATTCACACCGACCCAAAGACGACCCTCAGAGGCACCCTCGTCTACAGACCATGCACACAATTCAGCGAAGACTTCACAGACTTCATCAGCCCGCACGCCCTCCCCTCCGCTGACTACATCCTCCTTGGAGACCTCAACTTCCACCTGGAGAACAACAAGGACCGCAACACCGCCGCCCTGCTGGACAACCTCGCCAACCTTGGACTCAAGCAACTGGTCAACACCCCCACCCACTACGCCGGCCACACGCTCGACCCCGTCTTCTCATCCAGAAAGCACATCACCTTCAGCCACTCCACCGGACTACACTGGACCGACCACAGCTGCGTCCACTTCAGCTTCAGAAGAACCACGACCCACCACCACCCGCTTCAGGCTCCCCACAGAAGCTGGAGCAAGATCACCACCGACCAGCTCACCACCTCCCTCAGCCATAACCCACCCGCCAGCGCAACGGACCCCAACGAAGCAGCACGCAACTTCACGCAGTGGCTGACCGCCTGCGCCGACGACCTCGCACCACTGAAAAACCCTCCCAGCAGACCCAGAAGCAAGAAGGCATCCTGGTTCACCGACGAACTCAAGGACTCCAAGAAGACCTGCCGCACCCTCGAGAAAGCCTGGCTCCTCGACCAGACGACCGACAACATGACCGCCCTCAAACACGCCACCCGCAAGCACCACCAGCTCATCCGCACCACCAAGAAGAAATCCCTGAAGGAACGACTAGACAACAATGCCCACGACATCAAGGAGCTCTTCAGCATCGTCAAGGAGTTCTCCAACCCCAGCACCGGCAACAACGACATCACTCCGTCACAAGACCTCTGCGACTCCCTCGCCTCGTTCTTCCACCGCAAGATCGCCGACATCCACAACAGCTTCAGCGCACCATCCACACACCCCACCGTCGAACCAACGACCCCCACCACCACCCTCCGCACCTGGACCACGGTGACCACCGAGGACACAGCCCGCACAATGAACACCATCCACTCCGGATCACCGACCGACCCCTGTCCACACCACGTCTTCAACAAGGCCAACTCCACCATCGCACCCCAACTCCGGAACATCATCAACACCTCCTTCAACACCGCCACCTTCCCGGAGAGCTGGAAGCACGCCGAGCTCAGCGCCCTCCTGAAGAAACCAACAGCGGACCCCACCGACCTCAAAAACTTCAGCCCCATCTCGCTCCTCCCTTTTCCTGCTAAAGTCATCAAGAAGATCGTCAACAGACAGCTTGCCGCCTTCCTCGAGACGAACGGATCCCTCGACCCCTCGCAGTCCGGTTTCAGAGCCAACCCCAGCACCGAGACCGCCCTCATCGCAGCCACTGACGACATCCGAGCCCTGCTCGACAACGGGGAAACAGCGGCACTCATCCTCCTGGACCTCTCCGCTGCATTCGACACTGTCTGCCACCGCACCCTAGTTCAACGCCTCAGCAACATCGGCATCCAAGAGAAGGCACTGGAGTGGATAACCTCGTTCCTCGCCGGAAGAACACAAGAGTCCGCCTCCCCCGTTTCGATCCGAGGCCACCGAAGTCATCTGCGGCGTTCCGCAAGGATCTTCACTCAGCCCCACCCTCTTTAACATCTACATGAGACCTCTTGCAGCCATCGCACGCCAACACAACCTCAACATCATCTCCTACACCGACGACACCCAGCTGATCCTCTCCCTCACCAGAGACCCCGACACCGCCAGAACCTGCCTACACGAAGGGATGAAAGACGTCGCCGAGTGGATGAAGAACAGCCGCCTGAAACTGAACTCAGACAAGACGGAAGTCCTCATCCTGGGACCATCGCCCTCCGCCTGGGACGACTCCTGGTGGCCCCCCGCCCTGGGCACCGCACCCAAGCCAACCGACCACGCACGCAACCTGGGCTTCATCCTGGACTCTTCCCTCTCGATGACCAGGCAAGTCAACGCCGTCTCCTCCTGGTGCTTCAACACAATGCGTATGCTCCGAAAGATCTTCCGTTGGATCCCGACCGAAACCAGGAAGACGGTCACCCAAGCACTCGTCACCAGCCGACTGGACTACGGAAACACCCTCTACGCTGGAACCACAGCCAAGCTACAGAAGAAACTCCAACGCATCCAGAAAGCCCCTGCCCGACTCATCCTGGACATCCCCCGACGCAGCCACATCTCCGGCCACCTGAAAGTCCTGCACTGGCTCCCTGTCAACAAGAGGATCACGTTCCGGCTCCTCACCCACGCACACAAGTCTCTCCACGACCTGGGCCCCAAGTACCTCAACGACCGCCTGACCTTCTACACTCCCACCCACCAGCTATGGTCCACCAGCCTCGCCCTCGCCGCCGTACCACGCATCCGAAGAGCCACCGCCGGAGGAAGATCCTTCTCCTACCTGGCGGCCAAGACATGGAACTCCCTCCCCACCCACCTTCGGCTGACCCAGGACCACCTCGCCTTCAGGAGACAACTCAAGACCTGGCTGTTCGAGCAGTAGCAAACCCCGTCCCCCAAGCACCTTGAGACCCTTCCGGGTGAGTAGTGCGCTATACAAGTGTTATGATTGATTGATTGATTTATTGATTGAATCCCGCTGCGATGCTACTAGTCGACCAGATTAGAGAGGTCAATTTTATTGCAATTGTTGATTCCATAAATCTTTTTGGGAGCGTTTTTTTAAATATTTTATTTGTTTCACACCAATCACCAATGTTTGTCACATTCTATCTTATATCTTTCATGGTCAGCATACAGGGGCAAGAAGATGGGGTCGTTGGAGTCGGCGGGAGTCACTGCACAAGATGAAGGCCAGGACCGCTCCTCTACCGAGGGCTCTGCGGCTGGCCCCAGTAAGTCTTCCTGTTATTAATATTAATATTTATATTTCCCTAACTTTTACTGCACCTTATTTTTTCTGAACTATAATTTCCTTTTCTTAACTTTTCCACCAAAATTATCTCCGATCTAGACTATTTGTGATAAATTCTTGTTTTCTCTATTAGTCTGTTTGTAGCTAAGCTTGCCCAGTTGGCCATTCTTTATTTAAAAGGTTTTAAAACACAGATTCATCAATAGCTCTAGCCACGGAGTCCAGTCCTTTGGGTTGTCCTCTTCTAGTCTTCTTAATCTTGAGGGTTTTCAACAATTCCCACCAACAAAATGCCCAACCAGATATTTTACTATTTTTGATAAGATAGGACATACTACTACTAGTCTACTCTACTCTAGTACTCGATTTGTACTAGTGATGTATGTTGTATATGTATGTATTAACTTTGCTTTCAATCTTGCTAGTGAAAAAGAGTAAATAGGGGTAGGTGTATATGGCATCCCAAAAATATGTAATGTTTTTTCTAGGTGTACCGACCACCAGTGCCGAGGCCAGCAGCAAAGGCGTTGCGGCCATTTGTAGGAGGGAGCAGAAGATGCAGCAGCTGCAGGGGGTGAGCCAGCAGCAGTGGCTGGAGGTGGTAAGTTATATTCCTTACTTATTGACAATACCCTCGGTGCAAGGGTTACCCTGTACTGTTGAGAGAGACTTAGGGGCCCATTAGGATAGCGGGCGGAAAATCACCCCGACCGCCATGGAGGCGGAAAACAACACCGGCGGCCACATTAGGATCAACTGCCACAAAAGACCGACCGCGGCGGTAGCGGGCCAAGCAAAACCGTCCGACGCGGCCGGTGACGGCAAAAAAACGACAGCTGCAGTCGGAAAAGCAGAGGAAAAGTAACAACCCGCCGCAAGGTAAGCAGAGACACCGCACGGGAAATTAGGATATCCCCGAGGGTGTCGCGGTCGGAACTGCTGTTACCGATCGCCGCAGTCGCACACAGGGGTGAATGGGAGAGATAGTGGAAGAGCTGCAGCATAGCCACCGCAGCGAACGGGACAAGAAAAACATGGCGGACGATGACAAAACACCACAGTGATGCCAAACATTGCACAAATAAAAGTTGCCATGCCCCCCAAATACATAACACACATATAAATAAAACAAAATAATGCAAATAAAAATAAAAAAGCACATGACAACTCCCACAACACACCTGACACCCAAATGCCACTTGGACACACCCACACAGCTGAGTATAAAACCACCCCCTTCACTGACCACAATCCTTTGCAACACTCCAGAAGAGAAGGCCATACACCACATCTGACAGGAGAGGCAAAAGAGCACAGCACACACACACAACTCCACCACCACCATCACTACCACCATTACACCAGCACCAACAATCCCCCAGCACACAACACACCTCACACACCAACGCCACAACCGTCACCCATACACCTGCACCCACAAACACTTCACACACCATGACATCACATAAAATGCCCAAATTTACCGAGAGTGAGTTGACAGTCATGGTCAATGAGATGGTGAGAGTAGAGCCACAACTGTTTGGTAGCCTGGTCCAACAGACACCATTAGCCACAAGGACACAAATGTGGGAAAGGATAGTCCAAAGAGTCAATGCAGTAGGGACCACCCCAAGATCCAAGAAGGAGATCATGAAGCGGTGGCATGATATCAAGAGGGTTGTCAAGGAGACGAGGAGCAAGAACTGGACGCTGGCTAACCAGACTGGCAGTGGCCCTCCCATCCCACCGAAAACATTCACACCATGGGAGGAGAAGGTGCTTGCCATACTGCTTCCTGAGAGTCTCACAGGAGTAGCCGGGGGAGCGGAGGCTGGTAAGTACAAACAAATGCCAACCAACACACTGAGAAGTACTTCTTTGTACAACCCAAACACCATTACACTGTCGACCCTCACCCAACATGTAGCTAGATATCTTACTTAGGAGGCCTGTATGGGGGAGGGAGGTCTGTACAACAACTCACACCATACCCCCTGTCCCACAACTGAGCAGGATAGAGGCCTCCCTCACCCAGGAGCATGTGTCAGCCAAACAGACTTACAGGTAGGTAGCTATCTTGTATTGGAGCACTGTTTGGGGGTGGGAGGCCTGTATCACTACTCCCAGCATGCCCCCTGTCCCACAGCTGAGCAAGATAAAGGCTTCCCCCTCCCAGGAGCATGTGTCAGTCATTGCACTGTTCACCAAACAGACTTACAGGTTGGTAGCTATCTTGCTTGTGATGTCTGTCTGTTGGAGGGAGGCCTGCACTACCACTTCCACCATCCCCCCTGTCCCACAGCTCAGCAGGATAGAGGCCTCCCTCACCCAGGAGCATGTGTCAGCCATTGCACTGTTCACCAAACAGACTTACAGATAGGTAGCCATCTTGTATTGGAGCACTGTTTGAGGGTGGGAGGCCTGTATCACTACTCCCAGCATGCCCCCTGTCCCACAGCTGAGCAAGATAGAGGCTTCCCCCTCCCAGGAGCATGTGTCAGCCATTGCACTGTTCACCAAACAGACTTACAGGTAGGTAGCCATCTTGTATTGTAGCACTGTTTGGGGGTGGGAGGCCTGTATCACTACTCCCAGCATGCCCCCTGTCCCACAGCTGAGCAGGATAGAGGCCTCCCTCACCCAGGAGCATGTGTCAGCCATTGCACTGTTCACCAAACAGACTTATAGGTAGATAGCTATCATGCTTGTGATGTCTGTCTGTTGGAGGGAGGCCTGCACTACCACTTCCACCATCCCCCTGTCCCACAGCTGAGCAGGATAGAGGCCTCCCTCACCCAGGAGCATGTGTCAGCCATTGCACTGTTCACCAAACAGACTTACAGGTAGGTAGCAATCTTGTATTGGAGCACTGCTTGGCGGTGGGAGGCCTGTATCACTACTCCCAGCATGCCCCCTGTCCCACAGCTGAGCAAGATAGAGGCTTCCCCCTCCCAGGAGCACGTGTCAGCCATTGCACTGTTCATCAAACAGACTTACAGGTAGGTAGCCATCTTGTATTGTAGCACTGTTTGGGGGTGAGAGGCCTGTATCACTACTCCCAGCATGCCCCCTGTCCCAGAGCTGAGCAGGATAGAGGCTTCCCCCACCCAGGAGCATGTGTCAGCCATTGTACTGTTCACCAAACAGACTTACAGGTAGGTAGCCATCTTGTATTGGAGCACTGTTTGGGGGTGGGAGGCCTGTATCACTACTCCCAGCATGCCCCCTGTCCCACAGCTGAGCAGGATAGAGGCCTCCCTCACACAGAAGCATGTGTCAGCCATTGCACTGTTCACCAAACAGACTTACAGGTAGGTAGCTATCTTGCTTGTGATGTCTGTCTGTTGGAGGGAGGCCTGCACTACCACTCCCACCATGCCCCCTGTCCCACAGCTGAGCAGGATAGAGGCCTCCCTCACCCAGGAGCATGTGTCAGCCATTGCACCGTTCACCAAACAGACTTACAGGTAGGTAGCCATCTTAACTCTTCCTGATGTGTGTGTGTGTGTGACCTGCATCCCTACACACAGCAACAATAGCATGCAATGCATTGACAGCCGACATGTATGATTAAATGATGTTCCTCTGCACTATGAAATTACACACTGTGTGGCAATGAATTATACTAGTGGAGACTTCATAATTGTGTAGTGTACAGACAGTTGATGATACGCAGATGATACAATACTTGCACCGTGCCCAACACTGACCATTCCCCATCTACTCCACAGGTGATGAAGAACTCACTGTTGAGGACCACACCAATGACCAGCAGAGCCAGTCTCCACCCCCGGCACATGGACTCTCAAATGTTGACTCCCAGAACAGTTTGGATGATGAGCTCCAGGCCGGCCCATCTGGTGTGCCACATACCCAGAGGTCCCTGGCCCCCATCCTCCCCACCCCCACATCTGCTGCAACAACAGCACAGCAGGCCCCTGCTGTCACGACCTCTGCCTCCACCGCAGCCACCACTGCCGCCACCACCACCACCAGTACCCCTAGTACCACCAGTACCACCAGTACCACCTGCAGCACCCTCCCTGTCCCAGGGGCTGACCAGCCCACAGCAACAACTGTGGAGGGCAGGGAGAGTGTGCGTGGACCCACAGTGGCGGGGCAACAGGTCTGTGGCAGCAGGGCAGGTGGGATGGCCAGGGCCACCACCAGACCTCGGGAGGAGTGGACACCATCCCTGGATCACTACACCAGAGTTGTGGAGGCATACCAAGAGGTCCAGGGACAAAGTGGCCGGTCTGATGAACTATTAAGGGAGCTCATCCTGCTGATGAGGTCCATCAACAACTGCCTTGGACAGATGGTGGACCTCATGGGCCAGCAAGTGGCGTTGCAGAGGGACAGGCCTGTGTCCCAACCACCACCTCCGTCCCCTCCTGTTGTGCCGCAGGATGACAGTGCACCATCCTCCCGTTTGCCAACAGAGAGGGGCGAGTCCTCTGATGCTGCTGGCCATTCAGCAGGCCCCCCACCGCCAAAAAGATCTAGGGGGCGTCCAAAGAAGAGCATGGGAGTCTCCGGAGGCAAAGCACCTGCCACACGCCAGTCACGGTGCCAGCCGTGATGGCAACCCTCTTCCCCACTGCATGGATTGTTTGGACTGTCTTTCCCCACATTTCCTTGGCAATGGCACTTGTCTGTTGGACTGGGTCACCACATCCATGTGGTGTCTACTCTTGCATCTCATCGACCATGACTGTCAACTCACTGCTCATTTCCCGCAAATCACACACAAATCACATGTCCACTTTCCAAATAAAATACCTGACGCACCAGATTTTGTGCAGTATCGTTTTTAGTGCAATATTTACAGTGTTGACAATGTCCATGATATATCCAAATGATGTACAGTATGTAGGGCAGGATTATTCTGAAGCACCTAGGGAGACACAACAGAACAACAGTCACTGGTCTCATTGTGGCATCACAGACAGAACACTACACAAAACATATACAAGACACTACTGGCATACAAAACAATGGGCTGCAGGTGTGACCAAATAGGGTCCAGCATACGTCCCCATATGGTATGTCAATGTCACATTTACCACACACAGGTGACTGAACGTGTGCCTGCCTGTTACATCCGCGCATATCACTTCACAACAACAGCAACCACACCAGACAATGTACACGTCGTAACTCATCACCCACCTTCAAGTGAGGTAGCGGTCGATGAGCTGCTGGCGCAGGTCTACTCCTTCCTCCTCTCCACTGTCCTCATCACTGGACTCAGGTCCTTGAGCAGGTGTTGGCCTTGGTTCCTCAGCATCAGCCAGGAGCAGGGGGGTCCCCTTGTGGATAGCCAGGTTGTGCAGCATACAGCATGCCAGTGCCCCTCCTGTCCTGCCAAGGCAGCGGAATCTTGACTTGAGTAGCCCAAAAGACTGCTCGATTACACGTCGGGTCCTGCCATGGGCCTCATTGTACCGGATGTCAGCCGGGGTCTTGGGATTGCTTAGCGGGCTCAACAGCCATGGCCTACTAGGATATGCAGAGTCACCTGTGAATGACAAACACCCATTGCAATGTTGCACAGCCAGAGTGCAGCAGGTAACACACAGCACGCCATTCAGTAGGCATACTCACCCACAATCCAAGCACACTCGGGATGCAGATTTTCCATCATCCGTGGCACCATGCTGTTCCTCATGAAGTACGAATCATGTGCAGAGCCAAGATATTTCGCACACACATGGGAAATGGTCATGTCCGCAAGGCACACCACCTGCACATTGATAGAATGATAATGTTTACGGTTCCTATAAATGTGCTCTGTTGCCTGTTGTGGCACCATGGGTGCAATCGATGGCAGCAACAACATGTGGGATGCGCCCAAGGGGATAGAAGTCACCCTTCACACCGGCCAATTCTGCTCCCCTAGGGAAATGAATGTAGCGATTCCTATATGACATCATGGCTGCAAGAACATCCCTCAGCACCTGGCTGAACATGGGCTGCGACATCCCTCCAGCGCTAGCCACGGTCTCCTGGAAGGAACCTATTGCAAAAAAGTGGAGTGCTGCCATCACCTTGTACGTGGGTGTGAATGCAGTTGGATAGTGACGGCGAGCCTGCAGGTGGGGCTCCAAAAGATCACACAGGATCTTCAGTGTTGGTCTGTCCAGGCGGAATTTCCGAATTATTTCAACATTCTCCATGTCCTCCAGCACTGTCAGGTGACGTAGGAGATTTGGCCTCCTCCTAGTTGAGATGTAAATTTGAAAATGTCAGTGACAACCATCATGAGCTGGCCAGAGCACATACCATCAATGATGTCATGATAAAACAAAGACTGCCTGAGAGATGCATGGCACACCAGGTTACATGGGTGGCCTTTTGATACACACAGAGGGCACACCTCTCCACTGACAATACACAAGTGCCACAAACCCATCGGGGAATGTGAATGCACACATACTGAACCACACAATTAATGTGCACGCAAGGTGCTGCAACATCCGCCAATGTGTTAGAAATTACCATGACTGTATCATACCCATCTGCAGTACCTGTCACACCTCAATGCATCGTGTAAATTCTGCACTCATCCATCAACACAATGATCACAGTAGCAGGAAAACTTTCAGTTGTGTGCATGAGTTGTTGTGAAAGCACCAGTCTGGTACGATACCATACAGTGACACAAGCCTTGTCAAGGTCAGCACTGACCCACAACACATTGATTTCTTCAACATCATTAACATCAGCTCAAGAGTGTCAAGCATCATCAACCATCAAATGCATAACTAACATGGCAGGGACCACAGACCAAAGTGTGTCACACAGAACGTGCGTCCACCTGTGGATGACATAGAAGAATGGCATTGTGTGTACAATGATGTTCCCTTCACCATGTTGCTTCTGGGTACTGATACAGTGTTCACGATTGACATAGCCATTAAAGGTTATGAAAATGGCGGTGCCTACCGCCTGGCCCCGGGGGTGTGTCACCACCATCACCCCCTTCACAAGTGCGGTAGCCATTGGCATATGGACATGTGTAGATGGCGGTGGGCATGCTCCGCCGCATGAATCGCGGTACCTACCGCCTGGCACCGGCGGTGTGACACCAGCACCACCCTCTTCACAAGTGCGGTAGCCATTGACATATGGACATGTGTAGATGGCGGTGGGCATGCTCCGTCGCATGAATCGCGGTACCTACTGCCTGGCACCGGCGGTGTGACACCAGCACCACCCCCTTCACAAGTGCGGTAGCAATAGCGAGATTTTCACCCTCTTGAGGCAGATGCCGGGAGGTCCTTCTTGTATCACTTTCCCTCCTGAGCATTTCTCTAACGTCGTCTCATCAGCCAATATTGCTATTATTGCTTGATTTAATAAGCTTTTACTAGGAGTGAACTGTTCTAAGTGTTTTTAAATTGGATGTTACTTGCCCCGTTAGCTTGATTTGAAAAATCACATTACTTGTAGGGACTTTCGCTATCCTCTTGCTGCCTGGGCCACTCTCAGCTGATCACAGACGCTGAGCAGCTCGGTCCCGGTAGGCGTAGAGGAACGGCGGACATATTGGGTGTGTCCAAGCCCTCTGACGCGCTCTAGCTTCACATAAAAGGGGACGGTTATGTCTCCGCGTAGCGGACGCGAGCAGCGGACGTGCCGGACTTGTGCCGGAGTCGTGCCAGAGCCCTGCCCGTCTGCGCCCGTCCGCGCCAGCACGCCGCCGTTCGCCGAGAAGCCTGACGAACTCATGAGGTCTAGTATAACCTATTCTAGACGGGATTTATTGACCTTCAATTGTACAGGTGAGACATGCAAAAAACTCTCCCTTGCGCGTGGGAAGGCCTGCCTGAAATGCCCATGCGGGTTTTCGCTTTTTAACCCCTCAACATCACTGTCCCTCGTAAATCCTAAGCCTCAACAATTTAGGGTGGGTCAGCTAAACATAAGATCCCTACATAAACACCATATGGAGGTTCAGGAACTACTTACCAGCCAGGCCTTAGATATACTATTCTTGACGGAAACATGGCTTCAAGATGATATGGAGTCGGTCATCAATCTAGCCACCCCTATAGGTTATTCTACCTATACTCTTAATAGACAAACTAGAGGTGGCGGGATAGCGATGATTGTTAAGTCCCAATACATCTGCCTATTTTCTAAACTAGACGTTGAAGGTAGTGAATGTGCCCGTTATAGTATCAAGGTCAACCCCCAATTCACTTTTGTGGGCATCTTAATATACAGACCCCCAGGACCAGATATGACTTTCACAAAATCACTTCTTGAAAATGTGTGTTCTCTGGTTACTGGAACTGCTAACTTTAATATAGTGGGCGACTTAAATATTCATTTTGATCTCACGACAGTCAGCAAAATTAAGACCCTGTTGGATGATCTAGCCGCTTTCCAGCTTAGTCAGCTCGTCAGCGGCCCTACACATAGAGGTGGTCACCTCTTGGATCCCACCTTTTCGAATATGTGTGAGGCGAAAGGAGAGGTACCTATCCCTATGTTTTGGACAGACCATTCATTGGTAATTATGACAGTGTCCATGAGGGACACTCCTAATGCCAGACCTGCTCAGCAGGTGTTTAAACGGCCTTGGAGAAAGCTCCGCTTAGAAGAGTTTTACACACTCCTTATAGCTGACCCTCCTAAAACCAATGAAAATCCCGAAGAAGGGTACGAAAGTTTCTGTGACTGGCTTAACCAGGCCCTCGATACGCTAAAACCAGCTAAGTGGATCAGGGCGCGTTCACAGGAATCTAGCCCATGGTACAATGAAGAGCTTACCTTACTTAAGAAGGAGTGCAAAATCGCGGAGCGCAAATGGAGAAGAGATTATGATCCTTTGCTTAAAATCCTTTATGTCCAGGCACATATTATGCGTCAGAGATTAGTAACAACCAGAATGCTTCGAAAACAATTTTCAGAATACTAAAAGAGCTTAGCACCAAAAGAGCGGTACATAATCTTAATACTTCTCCCATACTTTGTGAAAATCTGGCATCTTTTTTTATGGACAAAATCCAGAAAATATATCAGGCCTTTCCTAATTCATCACACCTCACACCTTCAGTTACTATGAACAGGCCCAAACTTATCAATATACCTGCGCTCAGTCAGGAAGAATTTTTGAAGCTCTGTAACAAAATTAAGTCAGGCTCACCAGCAGAGCTTCTTAAACCAGCTCAATTTAGAGAAGCCGATTGGATAGTACTTGGTCCTCTCCGAGACATTATAAAGATGTCCTTTTCCACCGCTAACATCCCTTCCAAATGGAAACAAGCATGGGTCTCTCCCATCATAAAAAAACCCTCATCAGATCCAAGCTTACCCGAAAACATTAGGCCCATCTCTTTGCTCCCATGGCCAGCCAAGGTGGCGGAGTCCCACGTCAACACCATCTTGACGGAATTCCTGGTGTCTAATTCCATTCTAGACAGGTCTCAACATGGATTCCGTGCCGGACACAGCACCGAAACAGCCCTTCTGAGTGTGACGGAACATCTCCGGACCATATTGGATTCCGGCGGAACAGCAGCACTGATCCTTTTGGATCTTAGTGCTGCTTTCGATACGGTCTCACACGAGTTGCTGTTGTACAGGCTTGAGGAGGCAGGAATCTCTGGACAGGCCCTAAACTGGCTGAAGGCATTTCTATATGGGAGATCCTTCAGGGTCTCTACCCCGCCGTTTCTCTCTAAAGAGTACCCCATTAAGCAAGGAGTGCCCCAGGGCTCTGCACTCAGCCCCACTCTATTTAATATCTACGTCCAACCACTAGCGGAGGTGGCCAGAAAACATGGGCTGTCATTAGTATCCTATGCTGATGACACTCAGCTAGTGGTTAAATTGAAGAACGAGAGTGGGCTGGGTGCGCAGAATTTCAAACAGACCCTAGCCGACATTACCAGCTGGATGACTTCAAACTATCTCCAGCTTAATGCCGGCAAGACGGAGGTCCTGTTGGTGGGGAAAGATACATCAGACTGGGGTGACAAGTGGTGGCCGGAGACACTTAGCCAACCACCCGAGCCAAAAAGCTGTGTGAAAAACCTTGGAGTATGGGTAGATGCTTCCCTGAACTTCACCCATCAGACAAAAAAAGTCGCTGCTACATGCTTTGGGATTTTGCGGAATCTTAAGCCCATCCTAAAGTTCTTCAACCATCAAACACGACAGTTGGTAGTACAATCAGCCATTATTTCGAGGCTGGACTACGCAAGCTCCCTGTTGTTAGGGGCAAACGTAGCGGAGAAAACAAGACTGCAGAGAGTCCAGAATGCTGCAGCCAGAGCACTGACTGGCCTGCCCCGTCATCACTCTGTGACCAATACCCTAATGAAACTTCACTGGCTTCCGGTTGAAAAGAGGATCCACTTTAAGACCTCGTGCCTCGCTTTTAAAATCTTGAAAATGGCCTCTCCACCTATGCTAAGTCCTCTCCTTACAGCATATGTCCCCCGGCGCACTTTGCGCTCAGAGGGTCAGAATTTGGCAGTTTTTCCCCGCATCAAGTTAGCCCGGATGGGGGCCGCTCCATTCGGTACCTTGCGGCCAAACTCTGGAATGCTTTGCCACCACAGATTCGCGGCTTGAGCGATTTGTTATCCTTTAGGAAAGCCATCAAAACTCATCTCTTTTGTTAAACTTTTCTGTCATTGCACGCTCCATCTGCAGTGGCCTTTCTCCTCCGCTGGTAGAAAGCGCCGGGACGCCCCTTTGCTGGGGCAGCCGTGCGCTATACAAACGCCTATAACATAACATAACATAATATTGGCATATGGACATGTGTAGATGGCGGTGGGCATGCTCCGCCGCATGAATCGCGGTACCTACCGCCTGGCACCGGTGGTGTGACACCAGCACCACCCCCTTCACAAGTGCGGTAGCCATTGACATATGCGCATGTGTAGATGGCGGTGGGCATGCTCTGCTGCATGAATCGCGGTACCTACCACCTGGCACCAGCGGTGGCACACCAGTACCACCCCTAAACAAGTGCGGTAGCCATTGGTATATGGACATGTGTAGATGGCGGTGGGCATGCTCCGCCACCGCGGAGGCGGTCATTGGATACTTTTGAATGGTTCACCATCACGTTAGCGCACCCCGGGCACCCGCGGTGCATCACCGCCATGGAGCATTGCCTACAGCCAATGGGAGCGATGATCGCGGTGGCATGATGCAGATTTGAAAATCATGGTAGGTGTGCTCCGCCATCGCGGAGGCGGTCATTGGATACTTTTGAATGATGCACCATCACGGTAGCGCACCCCGTCCACCCGCGGTGCATCACCGCCATGGAGCATTGCCTACAGCCAATGGGAGCGATGATCACAGTGGCATGATCCAGAATTGAAAATCGCGGTAGGTGTGCTCGGTCATTGGATACTTTTGAAAGAGGCAGACATGGACAACCAATTGTTGCTGCTTTGCAGCTTCCAAACGATCCCAAGGGGCTATAAATCTGTGGGAGTGAGCCTCACATTTCCACTGCTCACAGAGCCTGCTGCCTGGGACCCTCTCCTGCTGCTGCCTGGGACCCTCTCCTGCTGCTGCCCGAAGTGCCTGCTGCCTGGGACCCTCTCCTGCTGCTGCCTGGGACCCTCTCCTGCTGCTGCCTGGGACCCTGTCCTGCTGCTGCCCGAACTGCCTGCTGCCTGTGACCCCTCACCACTCACTTCCACCACAGGTGTTCCATGTCCACAGTAATGGCAAGGACAGAGAAGATCCGTGCCAGTCCATTCACAAGTGAGGAGCTGGAGGTCCTTGTGGACGAGGTGCTGGCACAGTACCCAAGGCTGTTTGGTGGTCCCAATGTAGTGGTAAGTCACCATGACGGTAGCTGTCGGACAGGGGGGTGTCAGACGTGTAGTTGTGCAGCTGCAGTATATGCCTGAGGGTGTGGGGTTGTGTGAAACACTGACAGACAAGCTGTCCCCAGGGCGAGGGAGTGTGTGTGTCCCAATGTTACTCTTTTCCATGTGTGTACTTGTATGTGTGAGTGGTGTATGTTTTATTGTCAGACATACAGAGCCAACGGTTGTTAGCCATGTAGGTGCCAGGACAGTATTTGCTTGTGTGAATATTTCTGTGTGCACCTGTAGTCTGAGTCAGTGTGACCCAGAGAGTAGGTTCAGTGCCTGCCCACCCAAACGATTAAACTTCACCAGACTTACATGCTCCTTGCTCCAGTACTTTCACACTGAATAGTAGATATGCCCCATCTGTGCCCTGGATGACTTCAGACTTACACACTTCTGTCGATGCATATTGTGTTGAGGCATCCTGCATTTGTGAGAATATCATGCAGCGTATACGACCCAATCTGTGCATGCAATCACAAATGTTTGGACCATGCAGAGTGCCCTTGTGAGGGGTCCCCCAGTTTTGGAGGGAGGGAGGTTACAATTGGTCCTGAGTTTGTGTCTTGCTACTGTACTGATAGATGTTGGTATCTGACATTGTGTAATTGGTCATTTACCCTTCTTTTCTCTCATACCTGCAGCTCAAGGTACACCAGCGTAAGGCCCTGTGGAGGGCCATTGCAGAAAAGGTGCGAGCCTTGGGAGTTTCCAACAGACAACGCACCCACTGTCACAAGAAGTGGGACGACATCAGCCGGCTGACAAAGCAAGTGGCAGAGATTACCTTGGGGATGCTACCATGCACAGGGCATTTGGCACGGCGCAGCATGACACCACTGATGGGCCGCATCTTGGCAGTGACTCATCCTGACCTGGATGCATGTCTGAGGGAGCATCGGCAGCAAGGCAGGGGTGGTGAGTATCTGGGGAGGGTGACTTTTGCTGGGAGTGGATGCATGTGTACATGGCCTGTGGCACCGATGACCCATATGATGTGCGTGTGTTGCTGTGATGTGATGTGTAATGTGAGTTGCTGCTGTAATGTGTGGTTGTATCAGGCATTGGCCCACCCTGGCCTTACTAAACTGAAACTCCCTGCTGTACTTTCGCATAGCCAGATGGGTTAGGCTCCATATGGTCATTCATCATTGGGATAGTGTGGGGAATCTATAATGGGGTGAACTGCAGTGTCAACTTTCTGAGTGTGACTTCATGTATGCCTACTTTGCATGCACCATGATCGTTGAGGCTCACACATCTGACAACAATGTGCCCCATGTTACCACATGGTGCTTGCTATGGCCTACTTGGCATTGTGGACTGTAATGACCTAATAGGTGTGTGTGTTGTCCCCTCCTGTTCCCTGAAGGTCTGTCATTGGTAATAAGTGTTGTACCCACATCATGTCCCTAGGGCAGGGCAAGTGGGGGGCACTTCATCTACGGGCAGGGTGTAGTGCTGTGTGGCATCAACATGGCTCATTCATGGCAGTTATTCTGCGTTACAGGCACTGTTGTGGACTATGTTGTGTGTTGCTGCACAGTGATTGCAGGGTGTGGTCGTTACCATGTAGATTTGGGCCTCTCCTGTACTGCATTGATTTTAATTCTTGTGACCAGATGATGACACTTACACAACCCTGTATCTCTCTGTCATGCAGATTAACAAGAGACCACGGAGGAACATGAGCCAGAAACCAGTGGTGGCGAGAGTAGCACTACAGCTGCAGCGGAGGCCAGTGACACAGAGCCCACTAGTGCATCTGAAGGGGACAGAAGTATGCAGGAGGAATCCGTGGCAGAGACACAGAGTAACACATCATCTGATGCCAGCAGGGATGCATCCATGTTGGCAGGCATAGGGGATGGGGAGTCTACATCATCATCTACCACCCAGCGGCCAGTGCCCAGCCTCTCATCCACTTCCTCTGGTGCTGCCCGTATCCGTGTCACTAGAGGGGAGGAGTCACGTTCACACCTGGCACCGCTGCCCCTGCACCTGTCCCCCCAGCTGCCCTCAGTGCAGAGTGTGTTGAGCTCCTGCGCCAGCTTTGTGTTGGCCAGACCGCCCTGCTCAATGCCTTCAGTGACCATGACAAGAAATTAGGTCTGGTGGTTGCATACATGGAGGGCATACACTCTGATGTGGGTGTGCTACACCGTACAGTCCAGGCGTTGTCATCCACAGTCACGTCAGTCCTTCAACAGGCACATGCTCCTATTGCAGCTCAGGTGCCTTTGTCCACCCCCCAGTCAGTGGCCACATCAGATGATAGTGTGCACGGTTCGCCTGCATCAACGAAAAGGTACAGCACAAGGAGCACACAGCAGACACAACCCCAACACTCCCGCCCATAGACACAATCCCCACTGAAGAGCATGGCCACCCCAGAATGCACAGACAAGAGCCAGTCAGGGTAGAGCAAGGCCAGAAGAGCAATGAGGCAGACATCAGGCTCACATGCTGCAGAGGCATCACCAGCAAAAGACTCTCCTGTCAGTAATACATCACACAAACCTACCCATGCAGTGTCTGTGCCCACTGAGGAGGTGTTGCATATCAGGGGTACACCTAGGAAGAGCACAGGGACACATCCACCCAACACATCTACCCCAATTCCATATCCATTGATGCTGGTGGAGGAGGGCACTGTAGAGACCACCCCTGGCAAGAAGGCAAAGGAGGGCACTGTAGGGGGTACACCTGGCAAGAAGGCAAAGGAGGGCACTGTCTGGGGTACACCTGGCAAGAAGGCAAAGGAGGGCACTGTAGAGACCACTCCTGGCAAGACGGTAAAGGAGGGCACTGTAGGGGGTACACCTGGCAAAGAGGGGAAGGTGGTCCAGAGACGTAGCCAGACCAAGCGTTCCACGGGGTCCAGCACATCTCCAGAGGTAGTGCCAGTATCTGCACCTGATGTGGGACAGTTGGGGTGTGTGCCTGTTGTATCATCACCAATTCCCATCAACCGCAAGACAGAGAAGCCATTTCATATTCCCAAAAAGTGGAAGGGCATCCCTCCAACCTCTCCCTTCCACCCTGTGTCAGAGGTCTGCATGACTCGACCTCAACATGCCACGATGCCACCTGGTCCACACAGCCCTCCAGCTTGCCAAGCCACTGTTAGCCCCACAGCACCTGGGGCTCTGTCACCACAGTCAAGTGGGCCTGCTGTCCCCGACACACGGCCAGGTACAAGTCCGCATTACACCCAGGAGTGAGTTGACATCACCCTCATACACCTGTGCATCATACAGGTGTGCCAGTTCTGAACATTGTTTGGAACATGGGTGTGTTGCTGGCCCTGTTGCTCTGCTGTGCTGTGCTCTCCCCTGTGCAGCCTCTCATGTACTTGGTGTCTCACCTGCCATGGACACTGGCTCTGTTGCTCTGCTGTGTTGGCCTCTCCCCTGTGCCATGGACACTGGCCCTGCTGCTCTGCTGTGCTGTACTCTCCCCTGTGCAGCCTCTCATGTACTTGCTGTCTCACCTGCCATGGACACTGGCCCTGCTGCTCTGCTGTGTTGGCCTCTCCCCTGTGCTATGGACACTGACCTTCCTGTTTGTGTTTCGCCTGTGCATAGTGTCTAGCATTTGTACATCATTTTGTGCCTTGCCGTTGTCTACTATTGTTGTACTGCTACATCTGTGCAATATGTGAATGTGTTGTGTGTTTTGTCAGTGTCCTTGCTGATTAAAGTTTTTTTTCTGTTTGCATTTGATTGCCTGTGCCCCATGCTCTATGTATCACTTCAACATTGCAAGACTCTTTGAAGGCATCAGATTTGTAGACAGGGGTGACAGGGTCTTCAATCCATTCTGACCCTGCAAATAGTGTAATCTGTGAGGGCTATTTTACCTGTCATGCAGTTATCTTCTTAGTGATTTGCTATTGTTACCTAAAACAAGAAAGGTAACAGTTATGTAGAAGTGCTCAGCGTGTATAAGCAAGTCTTAGTACAAGTCAAGTTGGTGCTCAAGGTGGGCAAGAGTCTGTTACCAAGACTCTCATAAATAGCCAGGGCTAAAATAAATCCTAAATACCACCAAGCACTCAATGTCAATCAAAGTCCACAAAGTAAATTAGTTCTCCTTGAATCTTCTTTTCTTTATTCTTTTGTCCAAATCCCAAAGCGGTTCACAAAAACACAGCCAACACGTGTTTCGTCTTGTCAGTCTATGACAATAAGACTTCTTCAGGGCTGTAAACATATACAATAACCTTTGTTTAGGTCTAAATACATCAATGATACTATCCAAAAAGGAAAGTCAACCATATTACAAAATAATACAAAATAAAAGCGTCACCGAATAATAAGTGAAGCAAGAAATAGTATAGCAGAAGAAGTACCCAATACCAAGAACAAACCTAAAACTCCCAAGTGTGTCAGAACAGAATGCCAAGTTGGCAGTACCATAGTATGAATCCCAATGTACACAAAAACATCAAAGTATAAACCAAAAATAAACGTACCACTAAATCTTCAGTTCCTTTCTAAGATCCTCAGTATAATAGATTTCAAATCTATAAAAATAAGTTATATCTGTAAACACCCTATCATCAACCCTTCTTTCAGGTCAATTAAAGTAACAATAAAACACAAAACGACTTAAGACTCACCACCTAGAGATAGAGTAGATCACGTAACATGAATCAGAGTTTCTTTCCTCCAAAGTAAAGCGTATAGCTCGTAAGAGTATTCCTACGCAATCGCCTACAACAAGGCAGCTCAAAGTTACGTTCAGCAATGTGCTGCAAATAAATATCGTATTATAGCCATTTGTACCAGTAAGCTATGATAGTCACTCGGTCACTATATAACACACACCCATAGTTACGACCACCATCTTACCTGTCAGTATAATCTCCCATTAATCAGTTTATGAGTAGTGTAGAAAAATAGCGGTCCATAACTGAAAAACGAAAAGATAGAAACCTCAGTAATTAGGCTCTACCTGAAATGTACCAAAACATGTACCAAAACATAACTCACTAAATGTAAATAAAGAGTATATACTCTACTACACTCTCTGTGGTTATAGATTAATGCTTACCGCACATCAGCATGGACTCGTCATCTAGACTTTCGGCGTGCAGCACAGGCGCCATCTTGTAATGGCTTTATATAGCACACCATAACCCGCGCCATCTTGGAGTGGTCACAACCTTATGTATTATCTTGCATTGTTTAAATAAATGTAATACCCTCTTTAGTAAATTATTTGCTCACATCTTTAAGTTCTCCAATCTAACTTGGGAGTGCGGAATGCGCCAACCGCACATCAACCTATATTCTGTTTATGGTCACGATCTCCAAGTCCTTTGTTTACTTCAATAAATAACGTAAATGTCTCCGGAATAGTAAACCGCTAACTGCCGTTTCCACTACTATATATAACAACCAAATAAATAATAAAGTACTTTGTATCACGATCACCAAGTCCTTAGTTTACTGCAATAGATCACGCAATTGCCGCCGAAAAAAATAAAAATTTGCTTACTGCCGTTTCTGCTGCTATGTACAGCAACCAATTCAATCTCGGAGTGCCTGAAATTACGGACTAATGTCGGGTGAAAAATCATTACCAATCAGATCATACGTAAAACAAGAAAAGTACAAACCAAGGAAAAGGAGGAGTACATAAGGAAGGGAACACAGTATGAAGAGGGAAATAGTAAAACAAACACAGATACATCCAAATTAAACAAAAGTATACCTCTTACAAACAATAATATTTGAGTGACACTTAATCCCAGCTGGTCACCTAAGAATGAGGTGGAAGAAATCCAAACAGTATATATTAGCAGTCATGTCCCAAAAAGTACTCAAATTCATGGTCTATGTTCAGACCTCGCTCCACAGCTTTAAGTTTCATCAACCACATTACCTCTCTGCGTCGTAGTTGTAGCTGTCTATTACCTCCTCTGGGATCACTTTTAACGTGGTCAATCCCATGGTAAGTAAATACATGTTTATCCTTTTCATGAAAATTCCTAACCATGTGAGAAGCGATGGGATAGCGAGTATCTCCTGTCTTTAGAGCTCTAAAATGCTCAGCCATCCGCTCCTTCAATTTCCTGATAGTGCTCCCAACATATATTTGGTTACACGAACACACAATAACATATACTACAAAGGTAGTGTCACAGTTGATAAACATTTCTATATGATAATCATCAGTACCATTGTAATTAAATGTCTTGATTTTTGTCTTCGCCCATCTGCACGAGCTACACCTGCCACATTTATAAAAACCTATTGATGTGTCAGATAGCCAATTCGGCACTATTCTTTTCACAGGATAGCTAGGGCTAATATAGTTAGACAGAGTTTTACCCTTTCTAAAAGTTAATCCAGGCCTGTCTCCAATAAATGGAAGTAAATCCTTATCCATCCACAATAAGTTCCAATGCTTTCTCAAAATATTATACAATTGAGCACTACCTCTACTGTAGTTAGTAATAAAACGAATTCTCTTATCATTGTCAGTATCCTCACATGTTTTTTTATCCAGGGTTTTAGATCTCTTAAGTTTCTTTGCTCTTAATATGGCATTTTCAACCACCTTCCTCTGGTAACCACGTTTGAGAAACCTCCGTGATATGTCTGTAAGATTAGAGTTAAACTCACCATCATCAGAACAGTTGCGTCTTGCCCTCACCATCTCGCCATAAGGTATGGCATTTACTTGACTCATAGGATGGCAACTCTGGGCATGCAAAACTGCATTGCAGCTGGTAGGCTTGCGATACATACGACTACACAATCTACCCTCTTGTACGTATAATTCAATGTCTAAGAATGTGATGCTGTGCTTATCGTAATTGGTTGTAAATTCTAAGTTCAGCCTGTTATCGTTCAAATAATCAAAAAAACCTTTAAGTTCATCAACTGAACCAGTCCATATCAACAGGCAATCGTCTATGTAGCGCCCCCAATAATGTATATGCTGCATCCATTTTTTACCCGACGGGCCCCAGATCCTCTCCGCCTCGAACCACCCCATAAAGAGGTTCGCAAAGGACGGGGCGAATCTGGAACCCATCGCGGTTCCGAGGCGCTGCCTAAACCATTTACCATCATAAAGAAATACATTATTTTGAAGAACCATTCTTGTCATCGAAAGAATCATCTGATTATGATCATAGTATTCAGCAGATCTGTTACTAAGAAAAAAGTCCAATGCTTGGATTCCTAACTCATGATCTATGTTAGAGTACAAAGATACGACGTCTAACGTCACTAATGTCATCTTCTCATCCCATGCTAGGTCACACATTAAGTTAAGCACATGTTTAGTATCCTCTACGAATGATGGTAAATTTTTAACATATGTCTCTAAAAAGGTGTCAACATACTGGGAGAGACGCTCTGTAGGCCCTCCAATACCTGAAATAATAGGTCTTCCAGGTGGACTTGCTCTAGATTTATGAATTTTAGGCAGTGTATACATGCATGGTATCTTAGGTGCCACAACCTGTAAATAAAGATACTCGTCATGGTCAAGTAATGTAAGGTCATACCAGATCTTAAGTTGGTCATTAATGGACTTAGTCAAATTCAGCATAGGATTAGACAGTAATCTTTCATAGTACTTAACATTATTCAGTTGCGAATAAACCTCTGCTTTGTAATCACAAGTATTGAGAATCACCACATTTCCACCTTTATCCGCTTTACGGATAGTCAGCTCGGGATTGCTAGTAAGTTCCCTGAGTGCCAATCTCTCACCAGATGTAAGGTTATCTTTGTATTTGTTCAGCCTATCGGAACCTTTAGTATCAATAACTTTATCAATGTCAAGATTCACCGCTTTGTAAAAAGCCTCTAAGGTACTACCAGATGAGATTTGAGGTGTCCACTTAGATTTTTCTTTCAAACCACTCCTCTCACTTAAAAATCTATTCACCTCCAGATCATCCAACAATTTAGTAATGGTAACTGGATCATCTTCTCTTTCGGTTAGTGAGAGTAATAACTGAGTCTCCTTCACTTCCTGTATGGTAAGATTACTTAGTGGTTTAATCATCTCATGCTTTGATTTTTCTGGTACATTTACAAAAAAATTCTTCAGTTTGAGCCTCCTGACAAATCTAAATAGATCGATTTTAGTAAAATACCAGTCAGACAAGGTTACAGGACAAAATCCCATCCCTCTACTAAGTAAACTCTTCATTTCATCAGACAATTCAATTGAAGACAGATTCACAATCTCCATATCTTCAGTTTCTACAGTGCCTACAGCATCAACGTCAATTAGGGTTTCCAGGATCTCAGTCTCATCCCTACCCTCCCTCCTTGCCCTCCTCCTACCTCTCCCCCCTCTCCTGTTTTTTTTTACATTTAACTCCAGAATCCTTTCTAAGTCCCTGTTCCCACGGCGCAGTCTGTGCACCTCCACTAAAAAATTGTTCTCTGGTGTAGGGAGGGCCAAAGGGTCAGAAGTATCCTCATTTTCACTACTTGAAACGTTACTAGAACCTGGATCACTATCAGTAACGGATGCGGTGTTACTCTTCTGTGTATTCGGAACAGTCTTAATAAAAATAATAAAACTTCCTAGCAAAGGTATATACGCGACCCGAACGATAATCGCGTTCGTCACGTTTTAGCTTCCTAGCTTTCCTTTGCTTTATATCTGTTTGCAGTTCATTTAGTTTCTGATCAAGAGTAGTATAATTAAGAACAGTTGACTCTGGAAGGTTCATCTCCTTAATCTCATCTTCCACCTTTTGGATCTCAACTAGTAATTTTGCTATTTTTCTTTCAGCATTATCAATTAAAATATTGATGAGATTTCTAGAACTTGTATTCAGCTCTTTTTCCCAAGTTAAGTACAGATCAGGCTCGAGATCTTCATACGTTGGTATGATCTGGGATCTCAGCCCACGGGGGATCCTGTTAAGTTTCAAATATTGCTTTAATGTAGCCGCATCCCACCATTTATTAAGTTCTGCACGTTTAAGAGATTCAAGCTTTAAAAACTTGGCTCTCATGCCTTCTTTCTTAGTATCTTTAGGGGGTCCCATGGCAGCACCTACTGATCCACCTGCCACTAAATTGTCAAACAGTTGCTCGGCTTCCTTATCTCTATTCATTTTAGCTTATGCGGCTGCTCCTAAAACTCTAAACATGCACAAAACAAGAAAGGTAACAGTTATGTAGAAGCGCTCAGCGTGTATAAGCAAGTCTTAGTACAAGTCAAGTTGGTGCTCAAGGTGGGCAAGAGTCTGTTACCAAGACTCTCATAAATAGCCAGGGCTAAAATAAATCCTAAATACCACCAAGCACTCAATGTCAATCAAAGTCCACAAAGTAAATTAGTTCTCCTTGAATCGTCTTTTCTTTATTCTTTTGTCCAAATCCCAAAGCGGTTCACAAAAACACAGCCAACACGTGTTTCGTCTTGTCAGTCTATGACAATAAGACTTCTTCAGGGCTGTAAACATATACAATAACCTTTGTTTAGGTCTAAATACATCAATGATACTATCCAAAAAGGAAAGTCAACCATATTACAAAATAATACAAAATAAAAGCGTCACCGAATAATAAGTGAAGCAAGAAATAGTATAGCAGAAGAAGTACCCAATACCAAGAACAAACCTAAAACTCCCAAGTGTGTCAGAACAGAATGCCAACTTGGCAGGACCATAGTATGAATCCCAATGTACACAAAAACATCAAAGTATAAACCAAAAATAAACGTACCACTAAATCTTCAGTTCCTTTCTAAGATCCTCAGTATAATAGATTTCAAATCTATAAAAATAAGTTATATTTGTAAACACCCTATCATCAACCCTTCTTTCAGGTCAATTAAAGTAACAATAAAACACAAAACGACTTAAGACTCACCACCTAGAGATAGAGTAGATCACGTAACATGAATCAGAGTTTCTTTCCTCCAAAGTAAAGCATATAGCTCGTAAGAGTATTCCTACGCAATCGCGTACAACAAGGCAGCTCAAAGTTACGTTCAGCAATGTGCTGCAAATAAATATCGTATTATAGCCATTAGTACCAGTAAGCTATGATAGTCACTCGGTCACTATATAACACACACCCATAATTACGACCACCATCTTACCTGTCAGTATAATCTCCCATTAATCAGTTTATGAGTAGTGTAGAAAAATAGCGGTCCATAACTGAAAAACGAAAAGATAGAAACCTCAGTAATTAGGCTCTACCTGAAATGTACCAAAACATGTACCAAAACATAACTCACTAAACGTAAATAAAGAGTATATACTCTACTACACTCTCCGTGGTTATAGATTAATGCTTACCGCACATCAGCATGGACTCGTCATCTAGACTTTCGGCGTGCAGCACAGGCGCCATCTTGTAATGGCTTTATATAGCACACCATAACCCATGCCATCTTGGAGTGGTCACAACCTTATGTATTATCTTGCATTGTTTAAATAAATGTAATACCCTCTTTAGTAAATTATTTGCTCACATCTTTAAGTTCTCCAATCTAACTTGGGAGTGCGGAATGCGCCAACCGCACATCAACCTATATTCTGTTTATGGTCACGATCTCCAAGTCCTTTGTTTACTTCAATAAATAACGTAAATGTCTCCGGAATAGTAAACCGCTAACTGCCGTTTCCACTACTATATATAACAACCAAATAAATATTAAAGTTCTTTGTATCACGATCACCAAGTCCTTAGTTTACTGCAATAGATCACGCAATTGCCGCCGAAAAAAATAAAAATTTTGCTTACTGCCGTTTCTGCTGCTATGTACAGCAACCAATTCAATCTCGGAGTGCCTGAAATTACGGACTAATGTCGGGTGAAAAATCATTACCAATCAGATCATACGTAAAACAAGAAAAGTACAAACCAAGGAAAAGGAGGAGTACATAAGGAAGGGAACACAGTATGAAGAGGGAAATAGTAAAACAAACACAGATACATCCAAATTAAACAAAAGTATACATCTTACAAACAATATTATTTGAGTGACACTTAATCCCAGCTGGTCACCTAAGAATGAGGTGGAAGAAATCCAAACAGTATATATTAGCAGTCATGTCCCAAAAAGTACTCAAATTCATGGTCTATGTTCAGACCTCGCTCCACAGCTTTAAGTTTCATCAACCACATTACCTCTCTGCGTCGTAGTTGTAGCTGTCTATTACCTCCTCTGGGATCACTTTTAACGTGGTCAATCCCATGGTAAGTAAATACATGTTTATCCTTTTCATGAAAATTCCTAACCATGTGAGAAGCGATGGGATAGCGAGTATCTCCTGTCTTTAGAGCTCTAAAATGCTCAGCCATCCGCTCCTTCAATTTCCTGATAGTGCTCCCAACATATATTTGGTTACACGAACACACAATAACATATACTACAAAGGTAGTGTCACTGTTGATAAACATTTCTATATGATAATCACCAGTACCATTGTAATTAAATGTCTTGATTTTTGTCTTCGCCCATCTGCACGAGCTACACCTGCCACATTTATAAAAACCTATTGATGTGTCAGATAGCCAATTCGGCACTATTCTTTTCACAGGATAGCTAGGGCTAATATAGTTAGACAGAGTTTTACCCTTTCTAAAAGTTAATCCAGGCCTGTCTCCAATAAATGGAAGTAAATCCTTATCCATCCTCAATAAGTTCCAATGCTTTCTCAAAATATTATACAATTGAGCACTACCTGTACTGTAGTTAGTAATAAAACAAATTCTCTTATCATTGTCAGTATCCTCACATGTTTTTTTATCCAGGGTTTTAGATCTCTTAAGTTTCTTTGCTCTTAATATGGCATTTTCAACCACCTTCCTCTGGTAACCACGTTTGAGAAACCTCCGTGATATGTCTGTAAGATTAGAGTTAAACTCACCATCATCAGAACAGTTGCGTCTTGCCCTCACCATCTCGCCATAAGGTATGGCATTTACTTGACTCATAGGATGGCAACTCTGGGCATGCAAAACTGCATTGCAGCTGGTAGGCTTGCGATACATACGACTACACAATCTACCCTCTTGTACGTATAATTCAATGTCTAAGAACGTGATGCTGTGCTTATCGTAATTGGTTGTAAATTCTAAGTTCAGCCTGTTATCGTTCAAATAATCAAAAAAAACTTTAAGTTCATCAACTGAACCAGTCCATATCAACAGGCAATCGTCTATGTAGCGCCCCCAATAATGTATATGCTGCATCCATTTTTTACCCGACGGGCCCCAGATCCTCTCCGCCTCGAACCACCCCATAAAGAGGTTCGCAAAGGACGGGGCGAATCTGGAACCCATCGCGGTTCCGAGGCGCTGCCTAAACCATTTACCATGCATGTATACACTGCCTAAAATTCATAAATCTAGAGCAAGTCCACCTGGAAGACCTATTATTTCAGGTATTGGAGGGCCTACAGAGCGTCTCTCCCAGTATGTTGACACCTTTTTACAGACATATGTTAAAAATTTACCATCATTCGTAGAGGATACTAAACATGTGCTTAACTTAATGTGTGACCTAGCATGGGATGAGAAGATGACATTAGTGACGTTAGACGTCGTATCTTTGTACTCTAACATAGATCATGAGTTAGGAATCCAAGCATTGGACTTTTTTCTTAGTAACAGGTCCGCTGAATACTATGATCATAATCAGATGATTCTTTCGATGACAAGAATGGTTCTTCAAAATAATGTATTTCTTTATGATGGTAAATGGTTTAGGCAGCGCCTCGGAACCGCGATGGGTTCCAGATTCGCCCCGTCCTTTGCGAACCTCTTTATGGGGTGGTTCGAGGCGGAGAGGATCTGGGGCCCGTCGGGTAAAAAATGGATGCAGCATATACATTATTGGGGCGCTACATAGACGATTGCCTGTTGATATGGACTGGTTCAGTTGATGAACTTAAAGGTTTTTTTGATTATTTGAACGATAACAGGCTGAACTTAGAATTTACAACCAATTACGATAAGCACAGCATCACGTTCTTAGACATTGAATTATACGTACAAGAGGGTAGATTGTGTAGTCGTATGTATCGCAAGCCTACCAGCTGCAATGCAGTTTTGCATGCCCAGAGTTGCCATCCTATGAGTCAAGTAAATGCCATACCTTATGGCGAGATGGTGAGGGCAAGACGCAACTGTTCTGATGATGGTGAGTTTAACTCTAATCTTACAGACATATCACGGAGGTTTCTCAAACGTGGTTACCAGAGGAAGGTGGTTGAAAATGCCATATTAAGAGCAAAGAAACTTAAGAGATCTAAAACCCTGGATAAAAAAACATGTGAGGATACTGACAATGATAAGAGAATTCGTTTTATTACTAACTACAGTACAGGTAGTGCTCAATTGTATAATATTTTGAGAAAGCATTGGAACTTATTGAGGATGGATAAGGATTTACTTCCATTTATTGGAGACAGGCCTGGATTAACTTTTAGAAAGGGTAAAACTCTGTCTAACTATATTAGCCCTAGCTATCCTGTGAAAAGAATAGTGCCGAATTGGCTATCTGACACATCAATAGGTTTTTATAAATGTGGCAGGTGTAGCTCGTGCAGATGGGCGAAGACAAAAATCAAGACATTTTATTACAATGGTACTGGTGATTATCATATAGAAATGTTTATCAACTGTGACACTACCTTTGTAGTATATGTTATTGTGTGTTCGTGTAACCAAATATATGTTGGGAGCACTATCAGGAAATTGAAGGAGCGGATGGCTGAGCATTTTAGAGCTCTAAAGACAGGAGATACTCGCTATCCCATCGCTTCTCACATGGTTAGGAATTTTCATGAAAAGGATAAACATGTATTTACTTACCATGGGATTGACCACGTTAAAAGTGATCCCAGAGGAGGTAATAGACAGCTACAACTACGACGCAGAGAGGTAATGTGGTTGATGAAACTTAAAGCTGTGGAGCGAGGTCTGAACATAGACCATGAATTTGAGTACTTTTTGGGACATGACTGCTAATATATACTGTTTGGATTTCTTCCATCTCATTCTTAGGTGACCAGCTGGGATTAAGTGTCACTCAAATATTATTGTTTGTAAGATGTATACTTTTGTTTAATTTGGATGTATCTGTGTTTGTTTTACTATTTCCCTCTTCATACTGTGTTCCCTTCCTTATGTACTCCTCCTTTTCCTTGGTTTGTACTTTTCTTGTTTTACGTATGATCTGATTGGTAATGATTTTTCACCCGACATTAGTCCGTAATTTCAGGCACTCCGAGATTGAATTGGTTGCTGTACATAGCAGCAGAAACGGCAGTAAGCAAATTTTTATTTTTTTCGGCAGCAATTGCGTGATCTATTGCAGTAAACTAAGGACTTGGTGATCGTGATACAAAGTACTTTATTATTTATTTGGTTGTTATATATAGTAGTGGAAACGGCAGTTAGCGGTTTACTATTCCGGAGACATTTACGTTATTTATTGAAGTAAACAAAGGACTTGGAGATCGTGACCATAAACAGAATATAGGTTGATGTGCGGTTGGCGCATTCCGCACTCCCAAGTTAGATTGGAGAACTTAAAGATGTGAGCAAATAATTTACTAAAGAGGGTATTACATTTATTTAAACAATGCAAGATAATACATAAGGTTGTGACCACTCCAAGATGGCGCGGGTTATGGTGTGCTATATAAAGCCATTACAAGATGGCGCCTGTGCTGCACGCCGAAAGTCTAGATGACGAGTCCCTGCTGATGTGCGGTAAGCATTAATCTATAACCACGGAGAGTGTAGTAGAGAATATACTCTTTATTTACGTTTAGTGAGTTATGTTTTGGTACATGTTTTGGTACATTTCAGGTAGAGCCTAATTACTGAGGTTTCTATCTTTTCGTTTTTCAGTTATGTACCGCTATTTTTCTACACTACTCATAAACTGATTAATGGGAGATTATACAGACAGGTAAGATGGTGGTCGTAACTATGGGTGTGTGTTATATAGTGACCGAGTGACTATCATAGCTTACTGGTACTAATGGCTATAATACGATATTTATTTGCAGCACATTGCTGAACGTAACTTTGAGCTGCCTTGTTGTACGCGATTGCGCAGGAATACTCTTACGAGCTATACGCTTTACTTTGGTGGAAAGAAACTCTGATTCATGTTACGTGATCTACTCTATCTCTAGGTGGTGAGTCTTAAGTCGTTTTGTGTTTTATTGTTACTTTAATTGACCTGAAAGAAGGGTTGATGATAGGGTGTTTACAAATATAACTTATTTTTATAGATTTGAAATCTATTATACTGAGGATCTTAGAAAGGAACTGAAGATTTAGTGGTACGTTTATTTTTGGTTTATACTTTGATGTTTTTGTGTACATTGGGATTCATACTATGGTACTGCCAACTTGGCATTCTGTTCTGACACACTTGGGAGTTTTAGGTTTGTTCTTGGTATTGGGTACTTCTTCTGCTATACTATTTCTTGCTTCACTTATTATTCGGTGACGCTTTTATTTTGTATTATTTTGTAATATGGTTGACTTTCCTTTTTGGATAGTATCATTGATGTATTTAGACCTAAACAAAGGTTATTGTATATGTTTACAGCCCTGAAGAAGTCTTATTGTCATAGACTGACAAGACGAAACACGTGTTGGCTGTGTTTTTGTGAACCGCTTTGGGATTTGGACAAAAGAATAAAGAAAAGAAGATTCAAGGAGAACTAATTTACTTTGTGGACTTTGATTGACATTGAGTGCTTGGTGGTATTTAGGATTTATTTTAGCCCTGCTATTGTTGCCTACACTGTTCACTCTCAGGTTGGGGGACACTGCCAGCACAGGGTGTAATGCGGTGCAAAGGTTTAGAAGTAGGCTGGGATATGTCATGATGTATGTGTGTGGATTCCTTTCTGTGTGCCCAGCCGTGTATGTGTATGGTCATCTTGTGTTGGCCCATAGTCCTGGTACCATGGCCTACATTAGATGCGTGTTCTTGGGTGTAGCAGAGGTGTGCAGTGTGAATGGTGTAAGTTTGTAGTGGATGTACGTGTGCCCCTGTATTGTGAGGGACACACATGCGTCACCCAGGAGTTGTATGCCTGTTGTTAGTTTTGTCTTGCCCTGTGTAGAAGATTGTATGCACTTTCATGAGCTGTTTGTAGTGCACTGTGCTGTGTGTTGGTGTGTCCATGGTGTTGTGTGTGACTCCTCCTTGTTGTGTTTGTAAGTTTGAAGTGTCCAAAGTGTGTGAGTTGCACATCAGTGTTGTGTTTTATTGATCCTCAATGTGTCTTGTGTGTTTTTGTGTAAACTGTGGGGCCCTGCTGCTCCACACTGGCATTGTATTTGTGTTTGGGTTTGTCATGCATTGCAAGCACATGGTGGTTTTTCTCCTCCTGTATGGCATGGTGTGTGTGGTGTTAAGCCATCCACTATGTCTGCCACTTGTGCCTGGCCTTTGTGGGTGTTCCCTCCCTCTATTTATGTGCGGTACACCCCTTACATGTCTACTACTGACATGCAGGCTATTTCACTTTGATGTCAGCTGTTCCCTTGGTTTCCATGTGTGTGTGCCTCCCCATCACTTCGTATGTGGGCTTGTGCTTTGTGGTGCAGTTCGTGGGCCATAAGTATTATTCCACTGTAGACATTTCCCCAATGGTTTATGTGTGCTGTCCAAGTGCTATTAGTCATTCTGTAGTGGTCATGTGCTCTTCAGCTGTGTGTGCTGCCCAGTGCTCTGGTGTAGATGGCTTGCCTCTTGTATCCCAGAGTGGTGCATGTGAAGTTGTTGTGTGGGTGTTGGCTGTGGTATTGCTTCAGTTCCTGGGTGTGCTATTGTATTTGTGCAGTGCTGATTTGTGGTGTGTGTGATGTGGTTGTGTCAATCATGTGTGTGTGTGGCTGTTGTGCTTGTTATGCACACACTGCTTGTTGTGCATGCAGTGCTGTGTGTATGTGGCCTTGGCATTGCTTGATGTGCATCCCCTGATGTCTTGTGGTGTTTGTTGATTGGGGTTTCATGTGCATCTGTGGTGGGTTTGATGTGGCTGTGTGTGTTTGTCCAGATGCACGTCTTGTGTCATTTGTGTTATGGTGTGTGTGTTTTGTTCCTGAGTGATGTTGTTGTGTACTCCTGTTGTGTATGTGCTCCCATTGGTTTTCCCCAGTTTGGCTGACAGGGTATGTCTGTTTCTGTTGGAGTTCAGTATGTGTTCCTGTAGTGTTTGGGTGTTGTTCTTGTGCAGGCATCTGTTGAGGCATCCCTGTGTGTGTGTTGTGTTTGTGGCTACACCCAGGGTGTGTGTTTCTTTGTGTGTGTATGTGCTGGGAAGGATTGCGACTCTTCAGTGTGTGTGGCACTGGTGTTGTGTGTTCCTTGTCAGCCACTCCTGCAGTGGCTGTCTCCCTGGTTGTGTGTTGTGTGGTGCAGAGAGTGTGTATAGTGTTTGTTGTTGCAGTTCTTGTTGGTGTGCTTGGGGGTGCACGGGATGGGCACCTAGCCTGTGACTTGATGGGGTGTGTTGATGTGTGGTTGGGGGTGGTGTGTCCCTATGGTGTTTGTGCCCTGCCCATGCCTTGGAGTGGCCCTGCCTTTTGCATAGTGCGCATGTGTTGACCGTGGCGGTGACGTGACCAGGACTGGGACGTTGCTGCTGGTTGGCGGACGATGTGTGTCCCGGATGCTGAGGGGTGCCTTGCTGTCAGGTGGGTCATGTGGGGGTGCCCTTGTGGATGTGTTGTGTCCCCCAGCAGGGTGTCTGTGTGGTGATTCGACCCTGTGTCGGCATGTGTGTTGTGTGTTGCATTTGTGTAGTTGCGTACCTGCGGCGTCGTTCGCGGCGTACCTGCGGCGTCGTCCGCGGCGGCCCTTCTGATGATAGTGTTGTAGGAGGTACATCACCGGATGCATGTGGAGGGCTGGGTCCATGGCATTCATGACCGGGTCTCGGCGATCGCGTTCCGCTGTCCAGTTTCCACCTGCTCAAGCGGGGCGGTGTCTCAGCTGAGGTGCGTCTGCTTGTTTGGGCCATCCTAATTTGTCGAGCGGGGCGGACGTCATTCGGCACGGCGGTGAGACTCGATTGGCTCCCGCCGCAGCGGTGGCGGGCGCACTTTGATGGCGGTGCGCGGTGCTCCGCGGCGGACGGGAATTGATCTATGTTTTGTTATCCTAATGTAGCGGACGTGAGTACCGCTGCTCGCGGGCGGAAAAAGCAGTTTTTCTGCCCCGTCAACGCCGCGGTGGTGCCACTGCCCGACATCCTAATGGACCCCTTAGTTGTTGTTAACAACTGTTGAAGAAGACACCCTTTACTTAGCATTAGCAATAGCATTAGCGGCAGAAGTTGAGTAACTAATGGCCTCTTCTATCTGACTTCAACTCAGATGTGAAAGTTTTTGTGGAGAAGACTAAGAGTCAGATCAGATGACCTTGAGGGATGGTTTGAACAAAAAGGGAAAGAACGGTGGAAGGAGGAAGGATGGGCGAGATGTAATATGTTATGACTGGCAGAAAAGGATATGCAGGATGCATGCATTGGTGGCTGATAGGAAAGAATCAAATGCATAGATGGCTGAAGGATGAGTATAAGGTGAAAAAAATGATGTCTGACTGGGATGGTGAAACTGTATAGGTGGATAGCAAGAATCCTCCAGGGTGTTTCATGGGTCAAACTCAAAGCCAGGGCAAGCAAGGAAGGAAGGATGCATGGGTGGTAGTTGCAAAACAAAGAATAAACAATGGTAGTTGGTGAAACAAACCAAGGTTTGTTGAGAGATTAAGAAGAATGATCGACACGTTTACTTTGAATGGATGGATGCCTGGATGGAATTCATCATATATAGCATAGGTGGAGACTGTCACTGAATGAAGCGTCTTTGGGCCCCATTAGCATGTCGGGCGGACTTCAGTCCACCCACCACTCTAGCAGTGCTGGGACCGGCCACCAGGGGTACGGTGGTCCCGTACCGCCAATTAGGATGTGACCATCATCCTGGGGGTTGCATCCCATATCTTTGACATGGCACCCACCGCAATACCAAAGAGGCATGTTGTGTATTGCCATGCACAACATGACAGGTACCATAGGTGCCCCCCAAGTGCAGCCCCCCACCTCCCACCCTCCCGGAGGCCCACAATGGGCCCCCATAGTCATTTCCTGCATACCCACTGCAACCGCCCTAATATGGATGGTGGTGCCTACAGACGGACTAATAGTAGTAGTACAGAGAGTCATAACAGAGGCAGTTAGAGGCAGGGATAACAAGAATCTGTTTTTGGGACCAAGATGGGAGCAGCACCTCTGCTTCAGCGGGCCCACCCCAGCAACCTAGGACCAAGCCCATGAGTGTCGCAGAGATAGCCAGTCTACATTCGCAAACGTCAACGAGCAGAGATGTTGAAATGTCATTATCGCAAAGTAGTACCCACTCAACGCAGGCAGAAACTCTGCAGATAAGTGGGCAACAACAGCCGGAACAACAACCGGAACAATAGCCGCAACAACAGCCGCAACAATAGCCCACAATAGTTGATCCTCCCGAAGTAGGTGCAGTTCAGGACATCGAGCTACCTGCCGACGAAGAAGAGCATGCCACTCTTTCAGAAGTTCCATTGTCTTCCAGATCCCCAGCAAGGAAAAGGAGGGTTAGTCCATCAATTTCTTCAAGCCCCCCTTCTGATGGTCTAGATGCCACTTAGAAGCCACAAGCTCAGTCTGAGAGTGAGGCGTGCCACAAGACAAGGCTTAGGGAAAAGGAAGGTTCCAGAAAGCCTTAGAGTTATGGAGGTAGATGTAGAAGAGGGGGATTATGATGAGCCAGTCATCAGGAACATCACTCCCGGCCCAGTGAAGGTGGAAACCAACATTATTACCCTATTGCAAATTGCTGTGAGGGAAGGAGCACGGATACCACCAAGACAGGTAACACTAACACCACCTCCAGCATCCATATTTGCATTTGCAAAGGCCCAGCAGGGACCTACATCCAGCACAACTACCACCTCAGTAGGTAGTAGTGGTACTGCCCAGAGTCAAGTTCCAGGCACACCCTCCCATTCATCCTGCATTGCAAGTGGTACCTCCAGCAGCGCAAGAAAGTTCACCTCCCCAGTTGGAACTCCTTTTCCGCTGCAAGCAAGGAGGAGAACATTGGTATATGCTCAAGTTGACAACATAGTGTTAGTCGGTGTAAGCTTGGTACAAACTATGGTACCGGAGGCCAAACAACCCATGTGAAAAAAAAAACACCACTTGATCTAGTGGGAGGAACACCTTACATGCCTAAAATGTAAAACTGCACCCATTGCTGTTGGTGTGGATGAAGTAGTAGAAGAAGATATGATCGCGGAGGTAGGTGATCTAGAGGGAGACATTTTCTCTGATACACAAAGTAGCCCTCTCCCCTGCAGTGTAGTGGTGTGGTCCACATCCTCAGCAACATCTCAATGGCACCGTAGTAAGATCCAGGCTGAGAAACCAAGGGAACAGAGTACTGCAAAGAAAAGAAAGTGCGTCATTGAGCCTAACAGGGTTAAAGAAGTCACGTGAATAAGCTGCACTAGAAAGGAAAATAATCCAGCCTACCATTGTCAGCATGCTTAGGATGGAGGGGCAGTATGAATGCAACCACCCAATGGCTGCCAGCCACATGGCCAGGCCCACAACCACAAGAAAGGGAAGACAGACAATGCAGGCCTATAGGAAAAACACACTGCCTGGCTTTAAAATGGCCACCAGCCAAATGGCCAGGCCCACAACAACAAGAAAGGGAAGGCAGACAATGCAGGCCTATGGCAAAGGCACACACCCTGGCTTCAAAATGGCCGCCAGCCACATGGCCAGGTCCACAACAACAAGAAAGGGAAGTCAGGCAATGCAGGCCTATGGCAAAAGCACACTGCTTGGCTTCTAAATCGCCACCAGCCACATAGCCAGGCCAACAACAACGAAAAGCCTAGACCAAAACAAACAAAGGAAACACATGCAGGCCTATATGGCAAAAGCAGCACACTTCTAAAATACCACCAGAAAATCGCCACCAGCCACATGGTTACTCACAGTCACAACAAACAGGAGGCCTGGAAAGCAATGAACTGAAACAGGCCTATAATGGCCAGGCAAAGGAAGCATGCTAAACAACACAGCTTTAATGCAATAAAATGCAAAAATGAAAATCCACAGGGCTAAACAGGTATGCAAGTTACACAACAGCCACACCACACACATACACACAACAAAGGCATTCATTTAACACACTACAAAAAAGTGAAATACCCCAAAAAATACACATTTTGTAATTCAATCCAATGCCATCCATGCCCTAAATGATGTTTAAAGTCAACAGACACCAGAGAAACAGTTGGTTCACGCACCCTTGACTAGCTCTGGGGCTATTGGCTACCCACACTACTTTTTTTTTTAAATGATGAAAAGTACAAACATTGTAGTTGCAGCAATTGCCATGCCCCAATCCAACAAAGGACACAAACTTACTTGTAAAATCTCAAATCCAAAAGTCCTCAAATCCAATGATATATGATGCAGC
Organism: Lissotriton helveticus; assembly: GCF_964261635.1. Classification (NCBI taxonomy): domain Eukaryota; kingdom Metazoa; phylum Chordata; class Amphibia; order Caudata; family Salamandridae; genus Lissotriton; species Lissotriton helveticus. The sequence goes on from NC_136065.1 coordinate 1,525,621,250, forward strand.
AGACACACAGAGCCTGATTCTGATGCGGTTAGGAAAGCATTTCCACCTTGGGCCTGATTCTGATGCAGTCAGGAAAGCCTCCTAATGGCATTTGCTCCTTCCAGATCGGATTGGGAACGTGTCTTCCCAACCCAGGGCCCAATTATGATGCGGTTAGGAACATATGCTCCCATTGAAGTCAATAGGAGTCCAACCCAAATCATATCTGGAAGCATCCGGATGCATCGTACTCAGACTCTCCGGATCCAAGTGGGTCAGAAAACATTTCCAAACCGATTCAGTTGGGAAGCTTTCTAATCCGCATCAGAATCAGGTCCAAAGGTTGATCCTTCCAGCTCCAAATGCAAATGGAAAGGACATGGACAAAGCACTGGGAGAAGCCTGCTGGACAGGAACAGGAAGTTGGAGACTCTGGGGCACTTCCTTCCTCTCCAAAACAAAAGTAAAAAAAAAGAAAAAGGACTCCTTGCACAAAAAAAGTCAAGCCATAAGTCAATCTGAGAATTTTTTTTCATCCAAATCATCATTTTGGAGAAGGTTTTATGCTGCTCGAGAGATATTCTTCTCCAGATTGCAATATTAATTCAGGGGAGGTGCTGGACACTACACATATATAATGTACCATTCCCACTCCAATTAGTTTTAAGTCAGTGCAGGTGCAGGACACTACACATATATAATTTACTATTCCCACTACAATTAGTATTAAGTCAGGGAAGGTGCTGGATACTACACATATATATAACACTATTCACACCCCATTTAATATTAATTCAGGGAAGGTGCTGGACACTACATATATATATAATACTATTCACACTCCATTAAATATTAATTCAGGGGAGGTGCTGGACACTACACATATATAATGTACCATTCCCACTCCAATTAGTATTAAGTCAGTGCAGGTGCAAGACACTACACATATATCATTTACTATTCCCACTACAATTAGTATTAAGTCAGGGAAGGTTCTGGACACTACACATATATATAATGCTATTCACACTCCATTTAATATTAATTCAGGGAAGGTGCTGGACACTACACATATATATAATACTATTCACATTCCATTAAATATTAATTCAGGCAAGGTGCTGAGCACTACACATATATAATTTACTATTCCCACTCCAGTTAGTTAAAAATCAGAGAAGGTGCTGGACACTAAACCTATATAATGATATATTCCCTCTCTAATAGTATTAAGTCAGGGTAGATGCTAGACACTACACATATATAATTTACTATTTTCACTCCAGTTAGTAATAATTCAGGGAAGGTGCTGGGCACTACACAAATGTAATTTACTATTCACACTATAATTAGTTAAAAATCAGAGAAGGTGCTGGACACTAAATCTATTTGATTATCTATTCCCACTCCAGTGAGTATTAAATCATGGAAGGTGCTGGACACTACACATATATAATTTACTATTCCCACTCCAATTAGTATTAAGTCAGGGAAGGTGATGGACACTACAAATATATATTATACTGTTCCCACTCCAAATAATTATAAATCAAGGAAGGTGATGGACACTAAACCTATATAATGTACTATTCCCAATCCAGTTAGTATTAAGTCAGGGAAGGTGCTGAACACTACACATATATCAGTTACTTTTCCCACTCCAGTTAATATTAAATAAGGGAAGGTGCTGGATACTACACATATATAATTTACTATTCCCACTCCAGTTAGTTATAAATCAGGGTAGGTGTTGGATACTACACATATAAAATGTACTATTCCCACACCACTTACTATGAAATCAGGGAAGGTGCTGGACACTACACATGTATAATTTACTAGTCCACCTGAAATTTAAATTACATGCCTAAATAAACTATACATGAAACTAATGTCCTTCATTAATAACATGTACAAATATTTCCAATATTTAAATAACTCTAAAAATTTAAATATTATAATACTGGATTACAAATACTGGATTTAATAATCATATATTTAGATTACACAAAAGAGCTAATATAAAAATATATATTACAAATGACTATATTTCACTCTTACATTTTTAATTACTTTACATTATACAACGCATTTATTTTCCTTAAAATTATTGTAATAAATTAGTATTAATATATGCTGTATTACTAATTTCTATAAAGGATATTGTAAATATGAATATTGCATATATGTGTTTCGAAAAAATAAAACATTAATGACTAAATGTTAATTATTAAGATATGCATTTCATGAACCATTTTTTTATATGAGCTGTTAACATAAGTGAAATATGAAATATAAATTCGTTATAATTATTCATAATTGATATTTTATAATATTAATATATTTACAATTATCCAATATCAAAACAATGTATTAGATTTTTCGTTAAATTAAATGTTCCCTAAAAATACATTTTTGATCATTTTATAAACAATATTATATAAATAACATCCAATTACACACCTTCATTCTAAATTTAAAAAAGGAATATTATACATTTGTAAACAATTTGTTAAAAATATTAAATATTTTTTTATAAATATTTAAATTTTTTAATACATTACCCACCCTTATGCCCTAGAAACGCAACATCCCACTCCTAATATTACATTTATAAATAAAATGTATTATTTGTTACAATTTTTTTTATTTACATTTAAACACTCCCCAACTCTCTCCCCTATAAACACAACATCCCACTCATGAAAATGTATTTTAAATTGTATTCTTTAAAAAAAATATTTCACATTAAATTTATAATTTTTGAAAAACACTCCCCACCCTTCTGCATTATAAACCATCCCACTACTAAAACAACATTTTAAATAAAAATTTGCAAATGTATTTTTTTTTAAATTTAAATATCAATATTTTTAAAACAATTCCCACCCTTATCCCCTATAAACCCAACATCCGGCTCCTAAAAAGACATTGTAATTTAAAATGTATAAAGTTTAAAAAAAAATTAAATTACATTTTAACAGTTTTAAAATACCCCCACCATTGTACCCATTGCAAATCCCATCAAGGTGGGAAAAAAGTAATTGAATAAGGCCATCATGTCATTCTTTTCTTGATGTTCTGGAATACCTGAAATTATCACATTCCACAGTACAAGGCTGCATTCTGGTAGGATATCTTTGTGTGTTTCCAGGTTTATTACCCTTTTTTTGGTTAAGCCCAAGCGATCATTAAAAGCTGCAATGACCCATCTCAAAGACTGCATTCAGATGCTGTATTAGTCACTGCTGTGTTGGCAAAGACAATGGACATGTTTATGTTGGCTTAATGGTTTTAGTAGAATATCAAGTGTGGTTTGCATAACCTTAATAGAGTCTCCCAAAACATTTTCTTGAGATGGTAGCTTAGATGCTGTAATTTCGGAAATGTACATTTGCCAAACTGCCTTCTGAGTCAACATAGTGTTCACTGTCAAGGAAGTCATAATTAGGGTGACATAAACTGACTGGTTGTCAAAGGAATGGCCTTATCTGCCAGCCCTTTTGTCTTCTTGTTAGATATGTGACATCACAAATCCATTGAAAGAATGACCATTTGTAGGGGTTCCTGATAAGGTGTGTTCACGTCCCAAGTGTAAGTGTCTCTTTCTCACTATTGCTGTTTTTTTTAATATGTGCTTTGAGTATCAGGTCTAGCCATGATCCAAAACAATCAGAGATTATCCTACATATTTTGTAAATCACTTGTGCGTGCTACAGGCAGTGCTAAAACTAGATCGGTCTATCTGTCAGCAAGGTAGAGTTTCTGCTGCCAGTCCAGTGGTGGATGGTGCTCTGCAATCGGGGCTTTGTTGCACATTCAATTAAGGTGTCTTCCTCCCCCTTGAGCACTCACTTTAATAACAGGGTCAGGGTTCAGCATGGTGGAATCAAGATTATTCAGATGCTCTTGTTTAAGATGACTGTAACCAATATGTGGTGTCAGCCTTCTTTTGGTTGCTCTTACCAAATGTTGGTCTTCTGTTTTTCAGCCCAGTTCTGTTCGAGAGGTTCAGCAGCACGCATCTTCACCTTGCCATTCTCCTGTGCTACATATTTTCTCACTTGGTCTCTTCACCATAACTTTTACTGTCTCTGCCACAAGGCTCCGAGGGTTTGGGGGCAGCTCTTCCGAACATTGTTGCACAAAGGGATGTCACAAGTCACTAGTGCAGTCTCAGCCCTGACATTATTAGTCATGAACCAAACACCTGCACACCAATAAGGACCCATAGTTACACAAAAATACCAGTGGGTTATCTTCTTAAATGTTAATTGCCTTATGCATTATACCAATTGCAATAAAATATTAATCTTTCTTTGCTCAGAATCACCAGGCATAGCAGTGACACAGGAAACATATATGTCACCCAGTTAAGCAAATACATTAAAAAAAGACTGCTTGGCCAGTTTATTAGTTGGGAAGAGTCAGCCCCTCCACAAAGAGAGAAGGCAGGGTAGGCATACTTTTGAAGGAATACCTACTGATAATGTTCCAGAGGGCATGGTAGGCAGCTGAATGACTTGTTTGCCAAGATCCACATACGTGTAATGATATTATAATAGGTTCAGTCTATGCCACTAATCGATAAAAAACAAATTTTTTCTTAGATTTATCCAGTACTGTGTCAGAGTTCAGCAGACATTAACTTACAGTGGGTGGATACTGGAACAAGGCAACAGATCTAATATTAGAAAAATCAGGAAATCCAGACACACATCTGGAGAGGAGAAAGAGGTTGATTTCTAGCATCATATGATCTCCAAAGATATGCAGGAAATGTTCTGTCATAATGACAGAACGCTCACTTATAATATCTGGGGATTAATGCACCCAAGAGATAGAAAACATACCTTGGTGTTGAGTGTTTAAGTCTGGGGGTACACAACACAAATTGACTCTTACTTAACTACTATTAAAGGGAGGGTTGAAGATCACCACCCAATTCTTTTTAAACTAGACTTGGGTGTATTGGTACCTTTATCCTGTCGCTACTGTATGAATATGTATCACAAGAAGGGAGATGGAGCACTTGTAGGTCCAGCATACATGCTCCAAGGTAAATCCTAACAATAAAGGGTATGCAGTTCCTGGGGAGGAAGGAGGGAAACTATCAGGTCAGAGAAGGTGGACCCGGAGGTGGGGAGAAAGTTCCATTAGGAACTAGAGCCCTCACTCACCCATGTGGGTGTCATTCTTCAAAATTGGGCTCTGCTCCTTCTAGGGCCGAACAAAGGGCAATTCATCAGAACTCGTGGATTTGAATCTACACAGCTTTTGGAACCTGGGGTGGAATATATGATACTCAAAATACCATGTACCCCATAGGTGTACCTTTCAATAGTTGCCGGAAGGGCTGACCCGAGTTGAGTAGCTTCTGTGCCTCCTTGAGACATCACTGTGACCACGCTGTTTTATTGTACAGAACGGCCTACCCCATCTTGGGTGTCCCATCCCTGTTGAATTGGCCTTTGATAAGTATTGACTTCTTCTAGGCAAGAAACATGTTGTACTTTAAATTTTTTGGCCTCCAGAGATCATTGTCTCTACTGGGAGATGCCACTTTTTTTTACTAGACAAGCATACTGACTGTTTAAAAGTCAATCCAAGGAATTGTTTAGACCATTTTTGTGCATACACACACTACTATTTACCAATCTACAATTTAGGCCTTATACTTCTACTTCTCATACAGCATTAGGACAAAAGACCCCTTTAAGGGAGCCCCCCAAAACACCTAACACACCCCAATGACACACCCCCATGGCAACTTAAAAAATACTGATCCCAGGAGAACCCACACAACACACCTGACAGCAATACTCCATTTTGACCACCCACATAGCTGAGTAGAAAACTAGCCACCTCCCTGACGAGAATCCCTTACACTACTCCAGCCCTGAAGGAACTTTACCCTGCAGCACATTGGATAGGCAAAACACCACACATCTCACCAGCACAACAACACAGACACACACCACCTACACCACCCCACCACCCTCACAACTACACCTCAAACCATTTACACATCACACAACATAGCACAAAAGAAAATGCCCAAACTCACTGAGAATGAGTTATCAGTCATGGTAGATGAGATAATCAGAGTAGAACCACAATTGTTTGGTACCCTGGTCGAACAGACACCAGTAACCATCTGAGCACAAATGTGGACAAGGATAGTCAACAAGATCAATCCAGTAGGGACCACCCTGCACACCAAGAAGGAGATTGTGAAGCGTGGCATGACCTCAAGAGCAAGGTGAAAGATAAGAACAACAAGAACAGTCAGCTGGCTCAGATGACTGGCGGTGGCCCACCCATTCCACAAAGAACATTCACCTCATGGGCAGAGAAGGTGATTGGCATACTGCATCCAGAGAGTCTCACATGAATAGCCGTGGAGTGCAGGCTGATCATTACAAACAAATGTAAACATTACGCTGCTATTTACTGTCTTGCACAACTACAAAGCTACACCTCTCAGGCCCAATTCCATTCATATGCACCACAATACCCAACACAGGTCTCACAGATGTAACATTCACTCCATCTGAATCCCCCCAAAGCTAGCCAGCAACATTCCCAGGGTTGCATGTGTACATGCAGCCAGCACTACAACTCCCACCAGGCCCCCTTGTGCCACAGCTCAGCAAGATGGAGTGCTCCCCCTCCCAGAAGCATGTGGCAGCCATTGCAATGTTCACTGCCACCTAACAGGTAGGTAGCCATTTTCACAGGGAGGGCTGTTTAGGGGTGGGAGGCCTGCACTGCAACTCACACCAGCCCACTTGTCCCACCCCTGAGCAGGATGTAGCACTACCCCCAGCCAGAAGCATGTGGCAGCCATTGCATTGTTCACCTTCACCGGTAGGTTGACATCTTCACAGGTTGGGGTGTTTGGGGGTGGGATGCCTGCATTATAACTCCCACCAGGCACCTGTCCCACCCATGAGCAGGATGTAGTACTCCACCACTCCCAGAAGCATGTGGCAGCCATTGTATTGTTCACCTTCACCTAACAGGTAGGTAGCCATTTTGATAGCAAAGGGTGTTTGGGGGTAGGAGGCCTGTACTATAACTCACAACAGCCCCCCTGTCCTACCCCTGAGCAGTATGTAGCACCCCCCAGCCAGACGCATGTGGGGGCCATTGCATTGTTTACCTTTACCTAACAGGTAGGTAGCCATCTTCCCGGGGAGGGGTGTTTGGGGATGGGAGGCCTGCGCTACAACTCCCACCAGGTACCCCTGTCCAACCCATGAGCAGGCTGAAGCACTCCCACCAGCCAGAAGCAGGTAGCAGTCATTGTAGTACAACAACCAAACTTACGGTTAGGTAAACATCTTCCCAGGGAGGGTTGTTTGGGGGTGGGAGGTCTGCACTACATCTCCCACCAGCTCCCCTGTCCCACCCATGAGCAGGATGTAGCACTCCACCACACACCCAGAAAGATGTGTCAGAATTTCTACCCAAATATGACAACCAAACAGGTAAGTAGGCAGTGCATGCACCCCACCATTCCTCTCAAAAAGCATGGAGCCATATGACAACACCAGCCCTCACATCCCAGTTAGTTCAAAACACTTCTCTTTTGCAAGACTTGTAAAAGAGAAGTGTTTTGAACTAACCGCACAAAAAGAAATTTAGTTGGAATGTTTATCTTTATGGCTACTAAGGAATGTTGTGTATATATAAAAATCTGAACTATTGTAAATATTTCTGTGTTGTGTTGGATGAATGTGTAGAGTGGGTATGAATGAAAGGTTGTAAAGCACATAGTTGAATGTGAAAAATGTTATTGAGGTTTCTGGATTTGCTTTTTTGTATATTTTAATTGTATTATTGTTGCTATCAGAAAATGTAAAAAGTGAAAAATAATTTCTCTAAAGATGCATGAAGTTGAATAAATAGATATCTGATTTAATCGGACCAAATAATAGTCCACCCCATTTTTGTTTCAGTGGCAGGTAATTGGGTTCTGAAAAAGTAGGTTGCAGTATTGGCAATTTTTGTTGTTATTTAGTATTCAAAGGCTTGGCCTTACTGTTGAGAGCCAAAACCCAGTAGTGTTGTTATTTAGTGAATGTTCTCAGCCACCCAAAGCACGGTTATTGGCACCAATGTATATCAGCCATATCACGGTAGCGACCGACTGGCCCCTGCGGTGTGTCACCGCCAATGCCCACCGCAATCACGATAGTGCTATACATATTCTAAAATGGCGGTTGGTGTGCTCTGCCAACACAATCACGGACATTGGCACCAATGGATAGCAGCCTTATCGCGGTAGCGACCACCTGGCCCCAGCGGTGTGTAACCGCCAATGCTAAAGCCCTTACAGCCAATGGGAACTGCAATCACGGTAGCCTAATGCGTTTTTGAAAATAGAGGGAGGCGGGCTCCGCAACCGCGGGGCCGGTCATTGGATGCAATTGAAAGATGCAAGATTGCGGAAGCAACCGCATGGCCCCTGCGGTGTGTCACCGCCAAAGCCTTTACAGCCAATGGGAACCGCAATCGCTGTAGCCTAATGCGTTTTTGAATATAGCGGTAGGCATGCTCCGCCACCGCGGTGCCGGTCATTGGATGCAATTGAAAGATGCATGATCGTGGTAGCGACCGCCTCGCCCCTGCGGTTTGTCACTGCCAATAGTAAAACCCTTACAGCCAATGGGAACCACAATAGCTGTAGCCTAATCCATTTTTTTAAATTGCAGTAGGCGTGCTATGCCACCACTGGGCCGGTCATTGGAGGAATTTGAAAAAAGCAGACCTGGAACACCAATTGCAGCAGCTCAGAACCACTGAAGCTACCCCAGGGAGCTATATATGTGTGGGAGAGAGCCTCAGATTTCCACTCCTTCCAGACACTGCTACCTGACACTCCTCACCACCAATTCCTGCTGGTCCTGTCTCCTGGACCTAGACACTGCTGCCTGACACTCCTCACCACCAACTGCTGTTGCTCCTGTCTCCTGGACCCAGTGATGGCAAGGACTGAAAACATCAGGGCCCGTCCCTTCCCCACAGAGTAGCTGGAGGTCCTGGTGGTCGAGGTGCTCACCCAGTATAGGAGGCTACACGGTGCTCCAGATGTCATTGTAAGTATTTCAGAGTGGAAATGAGAGAGTATGGAGTGCACATATAAAGTTGATCTACTGCAGTATGTTCCTGAGAGTGTGGCTTTGTGTGATACACTGCCTAGAATACTGATTGCAGGGGTAACGTTGTTTTTAGCCTATTTTACACATGTCCCTGGCTGCACATCAGGATGAGAGGGATATGCATTGTTGTTGCACCCGTACAGTGACACAGCTAGTTTGTTAGGGTGGAGTCAGGACAGAAATTGCCTGACTAATGGATGTGTGGGTCCATGAGGTTCTTCATAGGCTCATCTGAGACATTACCAAAGGATTCCATCCAGAGGGTACTGATGGAAGTGTGTCTGACTTAATATCACCACCCAGTATATGTCAGCATTATGCACAAGAGTAAAATGCCAGAGGGTGACACTATTGGTGGAAATTCACCTATGACACGGCAGATTGTTGTACTGTTGAAACATCCCCCTTCCATTTTCCTCATTATGTGTTCGGATTCCATGTGTAGGCACTGTTTGGCCTCTCATATTGTCCCTGCATGTGACATTTCTGATGCCCTACGTTAAACCTCAGTGTGAGCCACCCTGGCCTGCACAGTCAAGGCCCAATTTGACAAGGACCCATCACTGAATGGACCGAGTGAGACATATGGGTTGTTTGCTACCATATCCATCAAAGGGCTATCTCAGGCCTTGTATTACACAAGACAGACCTTGGTTGAAGGGTGTGAGATTGTGAGATCATGCCTCTAAATGTGACCTTCATGACACAGTGAGCCATGTCAGGGCAAGGACACTGAGGGTTGTGCAGTGTTAGACACAGTGAGTCTGCCCGCCACATAATTTACAATGTAATGTATGTCTTGCTCACTCACAAACTGGATAGCAGATGTGGGCCTCCTTCACATTGCTTTCTGTGCTGCCATTCTGCATGTATATGAGGGTTAAACGATGGCGGCGGGTTTCTTTAAAAGAGTGGAGCGTTGCGGTGTCGGCTTACTTTGCCAACAGATCAGGTAATTACCTTGGAAATTATTATTTGGAATTGGATTACTTGCCTCTGTCTCGCTATACGTACATGGAAATATATTTTGGTTCCTCGAGGATACGAAACTAGGATCCAAGTTTACTTTTGTCAAAATGGATAAACCCACAGGAAGATTTTGAAAATATAATTACCACAACACGGGTATACATTATTATTGGCATCTCACTCTTAACATGGAGCACGTCTTACATTTCTTAGGATAAGGTCCTTTTGGATCTGACCGTTTTCAACATAACACTGCCCTGAAGAAGTTCTGTTGTACAGAACGAAACGCGTTGGCTAGCTGTCTTCAAATTCTTTCTAAGGAACATTAAATAAGCATTGAAATATATACCAAGACTCAGCATGTCAATAAGGACTTTAATTTGGTTACTTTTGATTGTTTGGACTTATTCTTCAAGCGGTGCTATTCCAAACTCAAGGAGAATTAATATTTACCCTATTGAGAGGGTGGTGCTCTTGGACAGAGGGCATTTTGGAATTAGCACTCAGAACATCAACAAATAGTTGGTTTGTACAAGTATAGGGTTGGTGCTTCTCTGTTGTTTCATGGGTCCACTGTCCAAAGTGAAAGTGTAAAATATGTATATGAGATGGCCAGGAACTGTGTCCATCCTCATACCTGCATGCATTTTGGTATGATTATTCCATGCTTATATACTACGTGTCATGCTGTATTGTCTCTGCTAAACTTGTCTGTGAAGTTGTGCTGAGTTTGTGCATGCTCCTGTACTGAGAGACAGTGGTACATAACCCAGTGTCACTGAAATGTCCTCCTCTTGTCTCCCATGCCTGCAGCTCAAATTCCACCAGTGTAAGGCCGTATGGAGGGCCATTGCATGCAAGGTGTGGGCTCTGGGTGTCGCCAACTGATGACACACACACTGTCACAAGAGGTGGGATGACAACTGCCGGATGAGTAAAAACCTGGCAGAGATGATGCTGGGGCCGCTCCCTCGGACTGGTAGGTTTGCACGCCAGAGCATGACACCACTAATGACACACATCTTGGCAGTGACTGAGCCTGGATGCACGTTTGAAGGACCATCAGCAGCAAGCTGAGGTTGAGTATTCTGGGAAGGGTGAATTTCGTTGTGAGTAACTGCATGTATTTCAACCCTCAACCAGTCCTGAGCTCTGTGATGTTGCTAGTGTGATGCAATGGCTTGTAAGTGGCCTCTCTGTTAGGTGCAGCTGTCATGTATTATCACTACCTGTACTTTCTCATGTCATTGATGTAATGGCCCTTGACGTTGCATAATGAGTTGTGGCCTTATAGCATCAGCTGCATTGGGGGCGTCAGGGACATCCCATGGCAGTGAACAGTTGTGTGCCTCATCTGAGTGTGCTTTCCTCAATGTGTGCTGTGTCTGACCAAAAAATTGTGAGAACAACAGATCCGACACCAATGTGCAACTGTGGTTGTGCCTTACATACAACATGGTGGATGGCATGCGCTTATAACCAATGCAAACTGATTTTTTGGAGTCTGTACCTGTGTTGTCCCCTTATGGTGACTCCATATGTGACAACATGTTGGGAGGTACATCTTTTCTACCCAAAGGACCCTAGGTATGCTCAGAGGGATCTGTATGTCTGGTTACACGGAGGCACTGGCAAGCTATTTGGCTGTATGGGCATCACATGGGTCAATAATGCCAAGTTTGCATTATACCATGCAATTTTTGACTTTGGAATTAAGCAGCCGCGGCCCGTGGAGGGAGTTTGGTGGGGCAGGGAGGCGGTGCTGGGGAGGGGCAAGGTAGACAGTGGTAAACACCGGAAGAAACACCGAATTTAGTAGCACACCATGCATCGCATTTTGCGATGCAGCGCGCGCTACGAAATTTGTTTTATTTTAAAAATTGTTTACTTACCTGCAATTGTCCATCTTCCAGTGTTTACCACTGTCCACCTTGCCCCTCCCCCGCCCCGCCTCCCTGCCCCACTGAACTCCCTCCACGGACCGCGGCTGGAATTAAGGTTGCACAATATGCATGGCCAGGGCGGTGTGCAACATAGGGGTATGATCATCTTGCTTTATGCTTTGCTTGCATATGATGTTTGTGTGAATGGCACTAAGCTAAACCTACTTCTCTGTCTCTTGCAGCGTCTAATGTGGGCACAGAAGGACAGGGGATGGACACTAGTAGTGAGGCGTCGGGCACTACTGCTACACACAAGCACACTGACACAGATGTGACCAGCGCCTCGGAGGAGGGCAGGAGTGTGCTTGAGGAATCCCAGCCAGAGACATCAACCTCAAAGTCATTTGATGCCAGCGGTGACTCCTCTATGGTGACGGGCACAGGGAGTGGGAATGTTGCCTCCTCTTCCACCATGCAGCATCCAGTGCCTACCCTCCCACCTACTTCCACTTGTGCTGCAAGTGCTTGCAATACTAAGAAGGGAAGAGTGTCCTTCCCCCAGGCACCTCTGCCCCTGTCCCTCTCTCCCCTGCTGCCCTAGGCCTTGAGGCTGTGGACCTTTTGTGCCAGCTGTGCGTGGGTAAGACAGCTCTCCTCAATTCCTTCCCAGACAATGACAAGAAGTTGTCACAGGTGGTTGCCTTCATGGAGGGCATTTATTCAGACATGGGTGGGCTATACAGGACTGTCCAGTCTTTGTCCTCCACAGTGACGGCAGCCATTCAGCTATCACAGGCTCAGAGTCCAGCTCCAGTCCCTTTGGCCACCCCCCTGCCAGAGGCTACTTCTGACGAGAGTGACCACACACTACAGACTGCAGGCTCAAGATACACCACACACAGCACACAACAGCAGCACCCCAAGAGGGCCAGAGTGCAGACACCATCCCCCAAACAAACCAAAGTCACTCCAGAGCACAAAGGCAAAGGCCCTTCAGGTGACACTCGGGGCATCAAGCCAAGAAGCAGGCCTCAGGTTCACATGCCTCAAAGACATCCCCATCCAAGGACACTCCTTACCCAAAAGCATCGCCCAAAGAAAAGCAGACAGTTGCAGTGCCTGCTGTGAAGCTGGTGCCTGCTAAGAGTCCACAGAAAAAGCCCTCTAAGGCAGATTCACCCACAACCTCAACTCCCATCCACAACCCTGTGAAGCAGGGAATGGAGGGCACTGTAGGGTACTGTAGCCAAGTGTACTGCTGGATACAGCAGGTCCCCAGAGGGAGGGCCACCGGCTGCACCTGATGCAGCTTTGGTGGAGAGTTGGCCTGTTGTGGCATCTCCACCTCCTACCAAGACAAAAATTCCATATAGAGTCCCCAAGAAGTGGAAAGGCACCCCTCCACATTCTCCCACCCACACTGGGTCTCACGGCAGCATGTCTCCACCTCCACGGGCCACCACACCACACAGTCCAAGCAGCCCTCCGGCTCACAAAGCCACAGATGCCTCTACCTCATCTGGTCCTCTCTCTCCCAGGTTCAGCCCTCCAACTGGCCCCAACACTCAGCCACCTCCCAGTCTCACTGACGGACAAGTCTGAGGCAAAGTCCCCCTCACACATGTGTCTCTCCCACAGCGGTGCCTGGACTGCCCATTGTTATTACCCTAGCTGTGGTGCAGACCATGGCAGTGTACAGTCTCACCCATTCCCTGTGCAGGGTCTCATGCACACATGTGCCTACTTTGTAGTATAGACTAGCCACTGGTCTTGTTGTTTATTACTGTGTTTGCGCATTCTCTGTGCATGTCCTCATGCACATATGTGCCTACTTAGAGGTATGGATTGGCCACTGGCCTTGCTGTTTATTACTGTGTTTGCCCATTTCCTGATCAGGTTCTCATGTATTTGCACTTTGATATTGTCCGTGTGCTGTGATGATACGTGTTTAGGGGTTCATGTTGTGTCACTCATATATGTGTACTACTGGTTTGGTTAGTGTGTACACACTGCTTTTTGTGCATGCAGTGCTGTGAGTGTATGCTGCCTTGTACTTGCCTGGTGTGCATCCCCTAATGTACAGCTGTTTTTGCAATGTGATGGATTGGCATGAGCATATGTTATGTGTTTGAAGTGGATGTGTGCAGTTTTTGGCCTGTGTTGGCTCTTTCAGCTGAGAGATGCTCTGTGTGTGATGTTCTATTTGCATGCCATTGTGTGTGAGTTGTCTGTGCATTGTGATTCATTCAGATGTGTGCTGCTAGTGTAGTGTGCAATACTTGTGTGTCTGTCACATGCAGTTGAGAGGATTCTTGTTCCTGAGCTTGTTTCGAGTGCACCTTGGTGGTTTGACCTCCTATTTTTGAGTTGTGACTTGTCAGGATTGTGCATGGTCATGCATGTGGTACACTATGACACCATGTTGATTTGATGAGTGGTGTGGTATGTCTGTCTGTGTTAGCTTATTGTCCCATTGATCTCAGTTTGTGTCCATGATTGATTTGAGATGATGCACTTCTTGTTTGTGTTGGGGTATGGTGTCTGTGCATTGGTCCTGAGTGACAATGCTGTGCACTCCTTTTCTGTCTGTGGTCCCATTGCCTTTCCACTGTTTGGCTGGCCATATGTGGGCTTGTTGGACTTCTGTGGATGTTGTTTGAGATATTTGTGTTTGGCCAGCATTGGTTCATGCATCCCTGAGTGTGTGTGTAATGCTTGTGGATGCACCCCAGGGAGTGTGATTGTTTGTCAGTCTACTCACAGGACATTATTTGCACCATTCTATGTGTTTAAATCTGGTGTTGATTGGTGCAGGTGTGAGGTTGGTGGAGGAGGGGTATGTGTGAAGGATCCAACTTGTGTCTGACAGTCATAGAGTGTGACAATGAGCAATATGTGTTGTGCTGCTGACATACACATGTCAAGTAAGTTGTGACAGATGTGTGGCTGATCACTGCTTGACTTCAGACACTTCCTATCATCCCTGTGCGTATACATGGCGTACCTTGCTGTCTCCCTGAGTTGTTGCACAGAGGTCACTGTGGTTTAATTTCACTCCCTGTGCCAGCCATGTCTGCTTTGATGGCCTAAGGGTGTTGTGATATGTTCCTTCTCTTGCATGTAATGTACACATGCTTTGTGCCTTGCTCCATGGCTTTCCATCACTGTTCACCTCACGTTTGGCTAGCCCATTTCTTGTCCTCCATTACTGCTGACATTTGGTATTTGTATGAGGCTGTGGGTCAGTGTGGGGTGTGTCTGGGTGACTTGACAGTGTGTACAATTGAGTGATTGATCATATTCAGTGTGAGTGTTCATGTTGTGATTGGACTCAGTTTGCTTGACTTGAGAAGAGGGTAGGTGTGGGGAGGAGGGTTGCCTTGGCCCTGAGCGTCTGTGCAGGGTGTTCCTCTTCAGCCCCACCTTCTGAGACAGGCTCCCTGGTTGTTTGTTGTGTGTGGTGCAGTGTCTGGGTACACCTGGCTGGTTAATTGTGCAGGGGGGCACAAGAGGGACACACAGCATGGCCACTAATGGGTGTTGGGGGCCTAGTGTGTGAAGGGTTGACATGTGGCCTTATGATATTTATGGACTGCCCATGCCTGGCGTTGGCCCTGCCTACTACATTGTGTGCATGTTTTCACACGTCTGCACCGCTACAGTGACGTTACTAGGAGATTGCTATGATTTCGCGGTTGATGGGTGACCTGGATGCGGAGGGGTGATTTTGTGACAGGTCAGGCATGTGTGGGTACATTTGTGAATATGTTCCTGTCCCCACCATGGTGTCTGGTGTGGACAGGAACCGTATATCAGGCAAGAAGTTGTGTGTTGTGGTTGTATGTGAAGTTGTGTGATTGCCTACCTGCGGCGTTGTCTGCGATGGTCCATTATTTGCTAGTAGTGTATCAGGTACAGTACCGGAAAGGCTTGTAGAACTGGATCCATTGTGGTCAGGACCTGGTGGAGGGGACCAGGAGTCTGGTTAAACACTGCGCTGTCGTGCTTCTGCAGTCTCTGGTTGGGTGGTTTCTCCACTGCGGTGTGACGGGCTGTTTGGCACTTCCTGATTTGTACAGTGGACGGGACGTCATTCCGCACGGCGGTGGGTCTCTCTTGGCTCCCATCGCTGCGGTGGCTTGCTCATTTTTATGGTGGTTCACATCGCACCGCGATGGACGGAAAATGGGCCCATTGTAATATGGTAGACATGAGGACCGCTGCTGGGGTGCGGAAAATGACATTTGCCACCACCGCCAGCACCACAGAGGTGCCTTCGCCCGCCATCCTAATAAGCTCCATAGTTCCTAAAGGAACTGTCCCACCACCTTTGAGTCCTACTTCTCTGACCTGACATTTTCCCTCCTTCCTCACCCTAGGACCCGCATACCCTTTATTGTCAGGTTGTATGAATGCTTACACATACAACCAATTGGAGGGGAAAATGAAGCTAGAAAATACATTGAGCAGACAACTTCTCAAATAATGCAGACCCTCTCCCCTGAGAATAAACACTCTGCAGCCAGTAAAATGTACATCAGTGGATTGATGCCCAGAGACACAGCACTACAAAAGAAATAGAATAAGATATTAATTTGAGAAAAAACAGAGCCATAATATCACTCACATACTGATGCACTCCTATGGGAACTCATAAGGGTAAAATATAAACCTAAAGCACACTTCACTTCCGATGCAGAATGTGCAGAAATAAAAAGAAATAGCAAGGAGTCACCTCGCTTTACATGTAGGTCATCAAGAAGGAATGTCAACTATCCCATCAATATGGAATGATCAAGACACACTCCTTACACACCAGTACTGACAATATTTACTGAGTTTGACAGAAATTTGTATGACTCTAATAATGAAATAATTTTGCAGCATGGACAGAACGTCTTCTTAGCAAGCAAGCATTTTGATATAATTATTTTGTAATTACATTTCAGATAAATGCACGTTACAGAATCAAAAAACAACAATAATTGCCCATATATCTTATTACATTCATTGTAATCTTGGCACATAGTCAGTACAGTTTTCCCCTAAGCCACAGAGATAGAAGGAGAGAAAAAAGAGCCATTGTTTCTATCCACTATACATCAAAATAGTCTTTACAGTGATCGGGGGGCTTCCCTGCGATGCAAGCAGATACTCTCTCATTGTTGCCCAATAATCCTTTGGCCTAGACGCATAGGGTAGTTCCTCCGCATATATGCACAGTTGGTTTCTGCAGTCTGCAATATCTCCATATCACCCCTCCACCTTAGGGTAGGCATGCTGAGCACAGTGTTTCAGGACCCAACTCTTACCCAGCAGCAGACTGACCACTACGTGCTTACGGCAAGCTGGTTTCAATATTGTCACATATCCTAGTAAGCACACTTTAGGGATACAGTGCACGGGTTCTACCCCCTCAGTGAGGACAAGCGTTACTTGTTCCCAGAATTGAAAATATTTGGGGGGAGCTCCACTCCAGGTGCAGGAAGTCTGCCCCAGGGGACCCACACCTGGGACAATTGTCGTCTTCTCAAGTCAAAGTAGCGTGTAATACGTTTGATGGGCGTATTTAAAATGAATAATGCACAGGTTCCCATCTGAGGTAAGCTTCCCTGTTTGTGCGTAGCGGAACGCCGTTTCCATCTGTGTAAGGGGTGTTTCTAGGACCTTGTTCCATTTGCCTCTAAGGTGATTTCTGAGCTGGAATTTGTCAGAATGTGATGCGTTATAGAGCAAATTTCCATTTAGTTTGGGTGGTCAAAAGCATCTGCTCGCTGACAGTGCTGGGGTATTCCTCCGGAAATCGTGAATGTAAGCTACGGATAGAGGCACGTAGCTGCATGTACATGACCTGCAGCAGCAGGGAATCATGTCTTCTTTGAGTCACTGCTGCCCATTCAATAAACTTTCCGTCTCAGAACAGGTCTCTCATCGTCATTAGTTTTGCCTTAGCTAGTAATTTTAAAGCCTTGGGTTCCTACGTGACTGATATTGCTCGATACTTCAGGGTCCCTGTGGACACCTTACTAGGTCATTATGCCATGTCAAGGGGAATTCCAATTTGCAGGGTGTTGTGCATTGGGTTGAGAGACACTACAAAGGATTTTGCCCGGTTTATTCTGAGCCCTGACAGTCGCTCACATTGAATATATTCTTGAATGATTGGGTCCCAAAATATTTCCGATTCCCTGATCTAGACTACCATATCATTTGCATATATCTGGATCGCTATTGGGCAGGGTCTAAATCACAGCATAGCTGCAGCGTGATGCTGGCGTATTACACATGCCAGTGGGTCCAGTGCTTTCATGAAGAGGATCGGTGACAGGGGCATCCTTGTCTCGTGCCTCTGTGTATGGGTATTGCTTCAAATGTGTACCTGTTCACCATGAGATGTGTTACAGGGTCATTATATAGTAAGCGCACTCAGCGGATAAAGGCAGGAGGTATACCCATCTGGAGTAGCATGGTGAACATGTAGGACCATTAATTGAGTTGTAGGTTTTTGCGGCATCTAGTAAGATTGCTGCTGCCTTCAGGGAGGGGTTCAGTAGGTGGAATAATGCAAATACTGTAGACAGGTTCTGAGCTGTGGAGCAATTGGGGATGAAGCCAGACTGGTCCCGGAGGACCATATTGGTAGGTAGTGGTTGCAGTCTAGTCGCTAGTATTTGTGCTAATATTTTGGTATCCATGTTAAGGGGTCCAGTTGGTGGAATAATGCAAATATTGTGGGCAGGTTCTGAGCT
This sequence comes from Lissotriton helveticus, assembly GCF_964261635.1. Classification (NCBI taxonomy): domain Eukaryota; kingdom Metazoa; phylum Chordata; class Amphibia; order Caudata; family Salamandridae; genus Lissotriton; species Lissotriton helveticus. Next base: position 1,525,639,997 of record NC_136065.1, read on the forward strand.
GTGGAGCGATTGGGGATGAAGCCAGACTGTTCCCGGAGGACCATATTGGTAAGTAGTAGTTGCAGTCTAGTCGCTAGTATTTGTGCTAATATTTTGGTATCTATGTTAATTAGGAATAGCCGCCGATACGAGGAGCATTGGTTTGAGGGTTTGTCTGGCTTTAAAATAGTTATCAACAGGGCCTCCATGAGTGAAGGGGGAGCGTCTGCCTCTTCCTCTGCGCATACCTTAAGCAAGTTTGAGGCCAGGAGGTCCACAAACTCCTTGTAGAATTCACCTGTCAGGCCATCTAGGCCAGGGGCTTTATTATTGAGTCGCCTGTTTATTATTTCTCTAATCTCCTCCTTCATGTCGGGCTGCGTTAGATACTCTTTCTGGCCCTCTGCCAGCCACATCACACAATATCCTCTAGGTATTGCAAGATCCTAGCTTTTGCCGCTCCCTCGCAGGAGCATTATAGCTGGGCATAGTACCTAGAAAATCTTGCCCCAGTGGAGAGGGTGTCATAGCAGGACTTGCTACTGGGCCCATCAACCTTAATGATATGCAAATGTGCCCACGGAGCTTTTAGCGACATAGCCATGTGTCGTCCTGGCCTACCATCCTTCCCATATGCTTTAGCACATGTGTACGGGACATATGACATGCTTACTCCTCTGCAGTGCCTCGTATTCTGAGATCTGTATACCTTGGTGATGGTTTTCTGGTTCCTCTCATATTCTTACTCCAGTTTCCCATACACACCCCATGAATATTGGCTTTGAAAGCTTCCCAGAGGGTCCCATCGCTGTGTACAGAGTCTGCATTTATAGTAAAGTAGTCCACTATAGCTCTCCTCACTGTGTCTCGGAAAACTGAGTGTAGGAGTTTAGTTGCATTCGAGCACCATTAAAACTGTCTGGGTATTTGTGTTGGAATGATCAGAGTCAATAGCACTGGTGTATGATCTGAGAATGTTTTGGGCAAGTTGCATAAATTTGACACCCATATACTTACCTCCCTTGTTCCGAGGCAATAGTCTAAGCGGGGCCAGGAGCCATGGATCATCACAATGTAGGTATCCTCCCTCCTATCCGGGTATCTGAGTCTCCACATATGCATAAGCCCATAGTCATTCCATTTCAATGTTTATCAGCTTTGCTGGTTCCTTCGCCCTTGATTCCCCTTTTCTGGTCCATTCATGTTTGGATCGAAATATAGGCTTAGGTATCCTCCCCATAGATTCGCCGAGGGCTGTAATGCCCTAAGCTGGCACCAGGTGTGTGTTTAAAATCTGGATCATTTACATTTGGGCCACAGGTATTGATAAAAGTCAACATTGTGGCACTTAGCACTCCTTGTACTATCACGTATCTGCTGTGCTTATAGACCTCCGAGTGTACTACCTTGAATGTGATCCCCTTTTTAATCAACAGCATGACCCATCTGGGATAGTTAGAGTAGGAGGAGGCTATTTGTTATCATGCCCGTCTGGTCCGGCAGTTTCTGCAGTTTTCCCTTTGAGTGCGTGTTGTGTAATATCGCAATGTGCACTTTATGCCTGTCAAGGTGCGCCAGTACTTGCTAATTTTTTGGGGGTTGTTAAGTCCCTGCACATTTTATGTTATTAAGCACAGTGGTTCAGCTTGTGGTGGTTTAGCCATTCACTTTATTTGCCTCTCTGTGAGTATGCCTGTCCATTTTGCTTATCTCTCCATGTCTGGCAGGTGTAAGTGTCATGTGTTTGAGGGCATTCAACATAAAACCAACAACTCTCACTCCCCCCTCCCACTTCAGCATCACAATCATGCTAAAAACAGCTTTCCTAACTATCAGATTTACCAAAAACAATGCATTACTAGCCTATATCACAGTCTAAACATAAAACGTCTGTAAAGTGTAAATCATAGGGATCTCCTAAGGGGGGGCAGCTAGGGGCCCCGTTTAATCTCCAGGTGGGTGAAGGTAACTGGGAAGCTAATACAGCAATGTTTACTCTTGAGACCAGCAGTTCAGCACGTTGGGTGGGTGTGTAGTGTGATGAGTCTGCAGTATTTGTCTATAACAGCGCTATCACATTCATTTCTTGCACTATTTCATTGGCATCCCGCCTATTCATTGTAGTACTTACAGACCTCAACAATTTCCCCCAGGGTGGACTTTGTTCTCGCAGGATCTGTGTGGCTTCTCTAAGATGACCAGCTCATGGACAGTTCATCTTGTCTTGAAGTTGACCAACAGGAGTATCTTTCTATGGGCCACTTAGTCCTCTGGCTTCTGTGCATGTCGTTGGATTCCTGTAATCTGTTTCATGTATTACTACTTTAGGGATAGTGCATACTTTTGGTGTGCCCTTATAGTTGATTTTCAATTTGGCTGGGAATAACATAGCATACTTGATACCTTATTTTTGTAGTTTTTTTGTTTACTGGCACGTTTTCTCTGCAAGCAACTTGTACCGATGCTGTGAAGTCTGGATTAAAAAAAAGGTTATTCCCTTGATAGTGAATCTCTTGCCGTTCTCTATCTTGGCACATGATGATGGGGCATGGTTGAGCACCATGGGGCGGCCTCGTCATCAATTAATTGGGCACTCTTTCTACCACCAATACACCTGAGAACTGCCCAATATCAAAGACCTCCTTCAGCATGTCCTCTATAAAGAGTTCCTGTGTTGATGGAGTCTGGAACTCCCATGATCCGTAGGTTGTTCCTTCTTGATCTAGCTTCTAGCTCCTTGTTTTTAGCTTGGATCATCTCCAGGACCTTTTCCTTGTATAAGCATTTCTCTTGAGGGCTACGAAATGCGTTGTCTGTCACGGAGATGCGCTGCTCCATCTCCGTTATTTTTGCTGACTGTTTGTCCAGTTTGGTCACCATAAGGTCCATGCATAGGTTTAGCGTATCGATTTTCCCATCAATAGATTGTAGACACTGCTGCAAGGCCGCTAGTGTGGCGGCTAGTGCTGGTGAGCTTTGGGATTGGGAATCTTGCTCTGAGTCCAACATTGCGTCCCTGCCAGGTTTGACCGCCCTCTTGATCTCAAAGGAGACTCAGGATTGTTGCTTGTCTTCTTTGCCCATGGTGAGTCTTTCTGTACTTAGCTAATAAGCTTTCCAGCAGTGTACTTGTTGGACCTCAGGAGTTCCCTTGTGTCGTGTTTTACTCATTAGTCACTGAGATGGGCCGGGTACCTCTTCCTGCCTCCTGGGTCCTGAGTGCAATGGTGAGAGTGCAGTTGGGGGTGGGACCAGTGAATATGTTGTTAACCAGTGGTGACATTGTTCCCTCTCTCATTCTTTGCACCTGCGCATTGTTGGTGACCAGCCTCTTATGTGGTGTCCGCTACTCCCTGGGATGCCTGGGGCGCATATATGATCAGGAGGACAGGTGCAGGCTGGGGGTTGTATCCCAGTTCAGCACTTCTCCACAATAAGGCCCTCTGAGCAGGTACTTGTATGATGTTGATGTGTATTGTGCTTACTGTGCAGAGAGTTTCCTTGACAGTAGTTTGTCTGCCCAATAGCTTGACTTGGGTCTCAGATCATCACCATATGCCAGAGAGTTGCAGCGTGGCCTCCTGCTGCAACGAGAAGGGAGACTGGAGTGCTCAAGGCCTCACGCGCCACAGTTGCCCCTGGTTTCAGGCTCTCCGTTGTCCCAGGCTAGCCGACCGAGGTCCCAGAGCATCTCAGCAGGGATCGCTATCTCTTCCTTCCCGCTCCGCCTCTCGAGTCGCTCTGCAAGCACGTCCCGGCAGCTAAGCCTCTGACAGCAGTCACCGCCACCAATGAGGAAAGCAGTCCCGTCTTGCAAGCCACCCACACTTGACCTGCGTTTTGACCGTGTTGCGTTCCTTACCTCGTCGGGACCGAGCGCCGCGCCCCCGTCATTTGCTCGTCAGGCGCTGCGTTCTTCTTTCCATGTCTGCTAGCTTATGGGGCTTTCTTGCTACTCTTCTGTGCTGGCAGGCACAGCTGATTAGGCGCCATCCACAGGCATCCGGAGCAATTCGGTGGAGTGTAGATCTATATAGCTTTATCCTTGGTGGCTGCCATGTTGTGAGCATGGCCCAATGCTTGAGCATAGTGGTGACTCACGGCTCGTCTTCTGAGTGCTGGGGATGTTTAACCTCATCCTGCTCTCCCAAGTCTTGGACCACCACTGAATCAATAGTGACATTTCTTTTTAACACCGGATCCAATTGACCGGATTATTGGGCGGATGATGCTCCTCAGTCTGCCTAGCCACTCTAGGCTGCAGGCACATCTGGGCCTACCCATTGCATGTAGGGCTTCAAAAACAAGGTGATGGATGGAATGCTTAAATAATCTCTTTCACTGGCAATTCACATCTCAATCCTACATTTTAGACTGACCATGCCACCTCAGTTTGGGCCTAGCCATATGCAAACCAATCAATGGAAAAAGTCTAGCCCAACCTGCCAGGCCAGATCTTCCCTGAACTAAAAAAACAAGCAATCCATGACCAGTTTACCCTTATTAGGGCTCATCAGCCAGGTATAGCTTGTTTGCTGTGGCACAGTGAGCACAAGAGCGATGTCTGGGCATACCCATCACTATTAGGGTATCAAAACAAGGTGATGGATAAAATGTTTAAAATAATCTCAGCCTCTGGAAATCACTCTGGCTGCATCTCAGTCCTTCGTTTATCACCCACCATACCACCTCAGTTTGATCCCAGCCATATGCAAATCAATCTCGACCCTGCTCTGATGGGAACTGTCCAGTCAAACTGTCAGTGCCAGGGAGCCAGGTAAGGTACTCCCTGAACCAGAATACATGCAACAAAGGACTGGTTTCGCCCTTATTAGGGTTTATCAGTCAGGTAAATCTTGGCTTCAGTGGCATAGTGAGCAAAAGCCCCACATCTGGGCATACCCAGAATAATTTTCAACCACTGGCCGTTGCTCAGGCTGCATCCTAATTCATCATTTCTCATCCAACTTGACTCCTTAGTTTAGACCCAGCTATATTCAAATCAGTTTTTACCATGCTCCAATGGGAACAGTCAGCCCAAACTGCCAGGCCAGGTCCTCCCTGAACTGGAACGACATGGCGTGCAAAATAAAGATGCACTGGGATGCAGTCTGAGAAATTACCAGTGGCTGAGATTGATTTAAGAATTTATCCATCACTTTTTGTATATGTTAGACCTGACATTCTTGGTGTAGTATTTACCCCAAACATTTTGCCTTCAATCCTTTGGGAGTTTTTTATTTTGTTTTGTTGGCCTCAGGACTCTGTGCAATTTACCACTGCTAACCTGCATTAAAGTGCTTGTGCTTTCTTCGTCAAACATGGTAAAATTGGTCTACACCTAACTGGCACATTTATTTAACCTGTAAGTCCCTAGTAAATAGTACTATCTATCCCCAGGGCCTACAAATTAAATAGTACTAGTGGGCCTGCAGCGCTCATTGTGACACCCACTAAAGTAGCCTCAAAAAATATGTCTCAGGCCTGCGTCTGCAGCCTTTATTACAGTTTTAAACTTCCATCTCAACCTAGCAAAATAAACCCTTTGCAAGGCTTACACCTTCCTTTTTAATAAACATACTTCACCCCTAAATTATCAAAGAGCAGGGCGCATCACATTTAAAAAGTAGGGCATGTGTTCTTGAGTTTAGTATGTTCTAGAAGTTAAAAACTTGTTTACCGTTGTAAGGCCTATTTCGCACAATGAATAACACTGGGTTGCCTTATTACATTTTTTAAGCGAAACGTTTGAATTGGGAGCATATTGGAATCTACTCTCTACTCTCAAATGAATTATAACTTATTTATTATCCTCTTTAAAGGTGAAGGTGGATTTTAAATCACAATTCTTTCTGTCAGTTTCCTAAGTTGGATGACTACGAACGGCTACTGTTAGAAACTGGGTTGTTGGCTGACTTGGGTGTAAGCCCTGGTCAAGCAACAACCAGAATCCTAGAAAGGGTAAGGCCTAAGTAAACCCCAAATTAACCTGTGCTCATCCTCCGGTAGCTTGGCACAGAGCAGTCAGTCTTAACCAGTAGGCAATGTGTAAAATATTTGTGCAACACTTCAAACAATAAAATCTGTGAAAACACTACACAAAACGGTTCCCACTCCAGGTTTAGAAACACAGAACAGATTGTAATAAATAAAGCAAGACCAAAATGACAAAAATCCAATTAGGGAAACCAGAGATATTGAGTGTTATTGTTTTCAGTTAAATTTGTGCCAAAAAGCACAAAGTGCCAAGAAGGGATATCTAGTCATGCCAGAGAGGGACATAGTCACAAGTTCAGGTGGGCAGCGATGGAGTGCAGGTGGCTACAGAGAACAGATTAGGTCCACAGAACAAAGTACCTTAAATTCTGTTTGCAGAGCATTGTGTGGGTCCGAGGCAAGGAATCGTTGAGCAGTCAAAGTTATGTGGTTCTGAAATGAACGTGGGTACTGTGCGAACTCCTGTTGCGTTGTTGTTGAGGATCCCATTGACAGGGCTTTCGATGCAAACTCTGGGCATTAACGATGCTGCGCCCAGCTGGTGTTGCATCGGTCGTGAAGAACTGTGAGACGTGATGGGGAGGCCGTTGTCAAGCTGTTAGAAATGAGAGAATCGAGGACCTGGGTCTTAGATGCACGGTGCTGTGAGTGATGCGTCGGTTAAGAAGATTCAAAGGGTGATGCGGACGTTCTGTGCCAGGCCCAATCCACACAACAGCAGTGATGTGTTGGTTTTGCTCGAGGATGCGTTGCTCAGCTGAGGAGATAAGTCAGTTTGGGTAGAGGATTCGTTGACAGCAGTCAGCTGGTAAACACCTTAGCCCACTTTAAAGGGTCTTGCACTGGGGTGATACCACTTGACAAGGTAGACTCACGGATGGCAAAGTCCAGGTGCAGTTGCAAGGTTGTTGGAAGCCTGGTATGTCCCTGACACTTTAGATCAGGAGACCAACCAGCTAGCCCTTGGAGTCACTCTGGGTTCTGTGTTCAAGTTATGCAGTTCCAGTTCTTGTCACCCAGGTAAGAGGGCAGCTGATCAGCACAGCATAGCAGAAATCCAGGAGAGTAGCAGACAGGCAGACTGGCAGTCCTTCAGCAGCACAGCAATCTCTCTTTCTGGCAGAGGATCCACAGGTCCAGAAGTCTACTGAAAAGGTGGTTTTTGAGGTCCTTCTTTTATAGACAGTTTTGCCTGCGAAATGGGGTTAAACTTCTAGATACAAGGTTTTTTAGTGTGGAAATGTCTGCCCTGCCAGCCATGCTAGAGGTGTGGCGCAGTGGCCAGGGAGCCTGACTCCGGACTACGGGGTTCACGGTTCGATCCACGGTGCTGGTGGCAGGTTAGCTCAGCATCCTGTGACTCTGGGCAATAGCTTGCTTAATCTTCCCAAGGGGCCCCAGTGCCGGAACACCACTTAGGAGGTAGCTGTGCGCTTTACAAATACTGGTATTTCATTTTTATACCTCTGAACTAACTACAGTGGGTAGGCAGCCCTTTGTGTGGGGACAGGCCACAGTCTGAGCAGGGGTAGGTGAGGCTGGATCCAGCTCCTTACTCCCATCCCGTCAGGATATCTCACTCAGTCAAATCTAAGCTCCTATTGTGTGTAGCCGCTTATATGGAATACACAAAGCCTAACATCCAACTGGTTAGTAGTTGTGTTGGTACCATCATTGACAGCGCTAGTAGGGGCAATGGGTGGTGCAAGCTGCAGTGGACACCCGACGAGGTCCCTAGAACTTTATATTTTTACTAATTAGGCACTGTTACCTGTGTCCTCCTCAGCAACTGATTATATGCAGATGGCACCCAGCACTTTCTACCCTTTTTATATTTAGACTTATTTTGATAGCGATTTGAAACACATTACTATAACAAATAACCTGTTGTCTCATGGGACTCATTGTTACCCAGAATGCACGACCCTTATGTAATGCCTGGATAGTTCATGGGTTACAGTCCGCCAGAATCCCTGGCTCCAGTTGGTATGTTGGCTCAACCTGCACTTTGCCAGGTGGGTTAGAGCTAATACAGTTGCAATAATCCGATCACCTGCTACTACCCACCACCAGGAGTAGCTAACGCTCATTCTTGATCCCTACTGCAGTTCGGGAGACAGATCTCCCCTGCCCATCTGTTCTCTTTCACCTGCCTCCCCGTCCACCACAGAGGTACAAGAGTGATGAGCTCCTGCCAGGAATCCCAGCCAACAGTTAAGTGGTTTTCCAGGCACATGATGGGTGCTTGCAAGGTCATCAGATATATATTTCAGTATGTCTGTCTCGAGCAGTCAGTCTCCCTCACATTGCGAGAGAGGTGGCTTCCATCATCGGTCTGTGTTTTGTGGTAACCATCACGAGGTGGGAGGAGTCGATAATTCTGCCATTTTATACCGTTGAGCTTTCAGCTCAGGGAGAGGCAAACTTCCCCTTCGATAAGGAAGATGTCAGATGTTTATTATAATATTGGATAGTCATACATATTTTGAGCTTCCTTTACAACAAAGGAAATTTTGTTTCCAGTTATTATGACATAAGAATTCACTACCTAAGTGTAAAATAAACATTTTGGTAGAAAATTAGAGGCCTATGCCTCAACGTAAGGAATTGCGATTCCTGAATAGTGATTTTTAAGTAATCACTATTAAAGACTCACAATTTCCTTTTTTTTTTTTTATAAATTTTTATTTGAGCAGATTTTCAGGATACATAAACGAAAAATACCAAAAAATATAAAAGGAATTTACAATGATGAGTTCGAAATAGGAAATAAAAGTGAATGATTATAGATTTGGACAATAGAAATTAGAGCTTATGATACATTTACAGTTTTAAACAAATATATTAAGCTAAATAAGTACTGCAACATTACATAATTCATTTCAACGCCATTTCATAAAAGCTCTTAAGTATCCCAAGAATTTTAAGGAAAGAATATCTACAAAGAATACTTTTGTATAATGTTTTCCAGTTAGAAAAATTATTAATTCCTTTGACTTTCATACCAGGTGGTAATTGGAGCCCATATTTGTTCGCCAAGTGATCTCGATTTATTACCTCTGGTTCTATAAATTGCTGTTTCTTGTTTGTAAATGCCTAGCAGTCTATTCAGCCATCCCTGAAAGGTAGGGGCGTCGTGATCTTTCCACCGTGGTGCCAGGATAATTCTATAAACAGCCGTACCTACATATATAGCCAAGGTTTCTTTATTGCTATGACCTAAGGAGTCATCGTATCCTAGGATAAAAAGAGTTGATGATACTCTTACTTCATGTCCGAAGATTTCGGCCCAAAACTTAACAATGCATTTTTTAACCTCGTCAAGCTTTGGGCATTCCGCGAACATGTGAATGAGATTGGCTGGTCCTAATGCGCATCTAGGGCATTGATCATGTGCCCTTTTTCCCCAAGTGAATAATTTAGAAGGGGTAAAGTATAGATTATATATTGTTTTGTAGGTCTGGGCTTTTAAATTGGAGGCCAGCAAAACTTTAGATGATAAATGTAGAGACATATCTATATCAATATTTGCATTATTCAATTTGTTGACCCAGTTTGTTTCGATATATTCGAGATCATCAAGATGATTCCTTATAAATAAATCGTAGATATTGCCTATTCTGGTTGTACGTTTGCCTATGAGATCTAAAAGTGGTATGGATTTTACGTCTATATTTAATATCGACTGTCTAAGGGATGTGGAGATTTGTATGAATTTTAAATAATCTGTAGGGGGGATTTGATATTTAACACAAAGTTCTTCAAAGGTAGTTTTACATTCTCTGCCAAGAAAATCACCAACTGTTACTAGACCTAGTCTCTCCCACCGCCTAGAGGTATTATCATTAAGATAGAGTGGTATCATTGAGCTATGCCATAAGGGTGTATATTTAGTATATCTTGGTATTGTTAGTGTTTTGGTAGCTCTTTTCCAAGTTTTTAAAGTATCTGTAAGAATCTTGAATGTAATCTTTTTAAAATAAGATGGTTCAACTTGTCTTAACAGTAAGCCCCTGGCTTTGCTACCCAACATTAATTCATAAATTGATGGTATAATCAGGTCTCGGCTGATGTCCATATAGCTTCGGGTTGAGAACAAGATAGTCATTTGTTGTAAGAGGGTTGCCCATAGATAGTATGTTAGGTTTGGAATTGCCAATCCGCCTCTAGAATATGGTAGTGTCAACTTAGGGAGCGCTCTCCTAGTTTTTCCGTAATTCCAAATAAACCTAGATATTGCTGACTCTAACGTTTTGATTGTATCTCTGTTAACTAAAAGAGAAATTGCTCGAAACATATCTAAAATCTTTGGAAATACACTCATTTTAATGTAATTTCCTCTGCCGATTATAGAGAGGTGAAGATTATTAACTCTAAGTAGTTCTTTTTTAATTTTGTTAATAAGTGGGTCATAATTTAACCGGTTAATTTCGCTAATTTTTGGTGAGATATTCACCCCCAGATATTTTGCACTATGACTCTATATTGGCTGATAAAAGGCGTGTTCTCAGTACAAATGACCATCGTTTTATCCCTATTCAGGGAGTATCCTGAATATAAACCAAAGGATCGAGCGATTTCATCGATCTCAGCTATAGTCTCTGTGGGATTTGTTGTTACTACTGCCACGTCATCAGCATAAGCGAGTACTTTAGTGCTATGTTACCTACTTTGATTGGTTCAATTAAAGGCGAGGTTATGAATTTAAGAATTAGTGAGTTAATATATAGGGCAAAAAGTAGTGGAGAGCACGGGCATCCTTGCCGCGTGCCTCTCTGGATGTTGATATGTTCAGACTCGCAGCCGCCCACTATGACCTTTGCCTTAGGGTCCACAAAAAGGGCTTTAATAGATTTTATAAAGACCGGGCCGATGTTATTTATAGCTAGTATCTCCCAAAGGAACTGCCATGAAACCCGGTCAAAGGCCTTCTCTGCGTCTAATAGGATCATCGACAACTGGCCTCCCTCTACTCCCATGATGTCAAAAAGGGCGATGACTCTACGAGTATGGTCTGTCGTACTTTTGCCAGGTATAAAGCCGTGCTGCCAGGGGGAGACCAGCTGTTCGATGATCCGACTCAGACGATTGGCAAAGATCTTGGCATAGGTCTTTGAGTCTGAATTAATGAGTGATATTGGTCGGTATGAAGTTGTTTGTTCTGGTGGTTTATCTTTTTTTGGGAAAATGGCTATGTTAGTTTGTTTCCATGATTCAGGGGGTTTACCATGCCATTGTATCCCGAGAAAAAGATCATGAAGAAATGGAATGATTAAGTTACCCAGTATTTTATAAAGATCTAATGGAATTTTGTCTGGCCCTGCTGCTTTTCCTGTAGGTAGTTCTGATAAAGCTAATTCTACCTCCGTTCTAGTTATTTCTTTTTCAAGATCTTCTCTTGTAGCTTCATCTATGGTTTTACCCAGATTTGTCTCTGTAAGCCAGTTGTTTAAAAATTCTTTAGTATCAGATCGCGACTGTCTATCTTCATTCTGGTATAATTTCCGATAATAGTCTTGAAATGATGCGGCTATACCATCCTGGGTAGTATGTTTCTGTCCCCCATACTCGATACTTTGGATGGAATTACGCGATTGTGTCTGGCGAGTTCTAAGAGCCAGATATTTCCCTACATTTTCTCCAGTTTCATATGTTTTATTTCGATTTACTTGGAGAATTTCCGCTGCTTTTTGTGTAAGGTCACTATTGATCTCGGCTTTAAGAACTAAGATCTTACGGAGGGTGTCTTCAGCGTGATTCCCGTGATGTATCTGATTGGCGTGCAGGTGTTCTAAATTCATTAGGTCATTTATTAGTTGTGCAGATAGTCTATCACGCTCTTTTTTGCGAGTTGCTACAAAAGTAACAGTTTCTCCTCTTAAAGCTGCTTTGTAGCTATCCCATACATTCAGCCTAGATGCACTATATTGATTAATATCAAACAATTCTTTAGTCCATTGTCTTATATGCGTTATATTGTCCTGATTAGCAAGAAGTTTACGATCAAATGACCACTGGGAGTACACTTTCTTATACCTGGGAACTTCAAATGTTATACAAAGTGCATTGTGGTCTGATATCGTCTTGGGGGCTTTAGAGATAACGGCATTTAGGGCAATATCGGCAGTCGACAATATATAGTCTATACGTACATACTTGTTATGAGGATATGAGAAATACGTGTATCCAGGGTCACCTTTGTTCTTTAAAATCCAGATGTCTCTTAGATTGTGACTAGTCATCAACTGCTGTATTGTCCTAAATAATTTGGGTTTACGTCCTGTGTACGCATACTGAGACTGTCTATTCTGTGTATGGCCCAACGTTATATTAAGGTCCCCGCATACTATTAGCGTGCCTGCCCATAATGCCAGCTCTAGTTCTAGGTCAATAAACAAAGTGGGATCATCAAGGTTTGGGCCATAGATCGAGCAGATGGTAATACCTATGCCAAGTTGTACAATGGCCTACCTGCCATGTGGGTCAGCCTTTTTGCGTATTGGTTTACCCAGCTTCACTCTTGCAGGATGATAACTCCCCTGATCTTAGAGGTCTGTGTAGTTGAGACCAGAATGTTATACCCAGGGATTTTTAGTTGGTCTATTTCGCCTATTGGAATATGGGTTTCCTGTACACATATAATGTCCCATGAGTTTTGATATATTATTTGATACAGTTGAGCCCTCTTCCCCCTGTCGTTAAGCCCTGCCACGTTCCAACATTCTAGATTTAGCTTCCCCATAATATTATTTCAAAGTTTAGACGATATGTAGTATTATTTGAATTCGTGCATTGAACCAAAGTAATTGTGCTATTTACCAAAGTGATATTAGTATCCTTTAACCTGCTCATTTTACACTGCATTTTTCCCTCGCCCCCCCGCACCCACACCCAACACCCCCAACGAACCCCTCCCCCCTTACAACCCCCAAAGAGGCAGCTAGACTCCATAAGAGTCTATAATGATGGCTTAGCACTGCCTAACCAGTACCACAAAAAGCATGCAACATTAAGAAGAAAAGAAATAGATAGAATGAAGGGAAAAAATATGTAAATATTGTGAAACAAAAAAGGAAGAGAAAAGAAAAAAAAGAGAAAGAAGGAGAGAAATATAAAATATTATAAATGTTAATTTAAATCTAGACTGTTGCGTTCAGTGAAGGACTATTCGATCCTGTAATTAGGATGTCTTCATAGCTTCTCTATCCATATAGTGCTACAATCATTATCTTCCTGGTTTATTTAGAGTCCCAGTAGAGTCTACAGACTGTAGTCTAAAAAACTACAATACATTTTATTTTATACTTTCAAGGTATTCTTTTGCTTTGATCTCTGATGTAAAGAATTTTGTTTGTCCAACATATATGACTTTCAGTTTGGCTGGATGGTTCAAATATACCACCGCTCTTTTCTCTTGAAAAGGTTTGATTAGCTGTCTGAGTCGCCACCTCCTTTCTACTGTGAAGTGGCAGAAATCCGGGCGTACTGTGGTAAATAAATAAATAATACCCTATTTTTGACTAGACTTATAGCATAACAGATAGCTCAATAAAATAAGAGTCAAGATTCGAGGTAGTAGGAGTTTCTGCAGGTTTATTACAGCATAAGGACAGGATCAGGACAACCTGCATGGGAATAGGACAATAAGGCCCGGCAGCTGCCGGGGCTGGGTCTGGGATGAGCGCGCTAACATTCAATAACAAAACATTGACTTATATACATAGCGCAAACACATAGCATTACATTGCAGTAGGCGTAGCAGTGGGTGGAGCAGAAGGCGTGACGCGTAGCAGTCGCGAGAGATAACAGTAAAAAGAGGTGTAACTGGGCGTATACATAGACATGTGGTGCAAACGTAACAGAATATGTCATGAATGGGCGGAAACTTTGGAGGGGGCTACCTAAGGAGCCGGGACCTCTAACCTAATGGTGCGCGAAAACTGGCAATGACGTGTTACTAGGAGAAGCTGGGGGCTATGAACTCTGTGCTAGGAGCAGAGACTAGAGTCTGAAGGGTCGGAGCGACATGTACCTAAACCCTATCTGGTATCTGATGTTTAGGGAACATGTTGATATAAACTAGAAGTCATGAGGGGAAAAGCTAACTTGATTCTAAGACTGGACCATGCATTATTCTACATGTAGTGCGTGATGAAGAATATTAAATGACCATTAAATACAGTATTTCTCTAACATGGAGACGAGAAGGCTAGACAATGACGGAAACTATTGATGCAGTTCAGTAGCTTAGGAATGCAGAAGGAGGACTGAACTGATAACTGGAACTATAACATACTTTTGGCAGACTCAGAGGCAGAGCCAAGCTGCACCGGGCACTGCGAGGCAGGAAGTAAGTGAAGGGTCGAGGATACAGGTGGGGGCTGTATCGCTCCTCAGCGAGGCTTTCAGGAGACAGGAGCTGAATCTGTGGTCCGGGCCCTTTTGAGGCCTAGAAACGGGGATTTTATAATGGAATAACGTGCACACTAAGAAACGTGGCAACATTACTTTACATAGGCCTGATATTCGTAGTATTCACGAAGACTGGAAAATAGCATACTAGAGGTGGACACAACTGGAATTGCGTCATTAATCAGGCATGGGGAATAACATATGCATATTGGTCATGCACACATAACATATGATGGATGAAGCGTAGGGACACAGAACATGGCAAAATTTACTTTTCCACATTCCCTCCTTGTCACTACGTTTCCATCAGGAAACATCAATTTTCATGATACCATCTATCATTTCATACAGTACCATTTGCTCGTCTCGAATTGTCTTGGAACGGGATTTAGAACGGGGCTTGGGACTAGGAATACAAGAGGTAGCACACATGCTGCAAATCGCAGGGCCACATTGTATACAGAGGCAGCAGCTTAATATGATCGCTACTGCGATACCTAGAAGGGATAGGACTTTCCATCCCCATGCGGAAATTATATTCCAGAACCAACCGGACCATGTCCAGGTGCCTGGATCTTGGTGTAACAGATGGGCAATTTTATGGAGTCTGGTTATAGCTGAATAAACAGACGGCGCGTTATTTGGAATGAAAATGCAGCAACTAGATCCGATGACTCTACAGGCCCCGCCCCTATCGGCCAGTATGACGTCAAGGACGAGACGATTTTGCAAAACGACAAATCTCATAGCAGATTGTTCTTCGGTTAGGTTACCTAGAGCAGAGGCAGTCTCATCTACTACTGCTTCAAGGGTTCTTGTTAGCCTACGGATTAGCTTACTGTTTACAACTGTGCCTAAATAAGGGAACACACCTTTATCAATATCAATGAATTGCTCTGCAGCAGTTTCAGTATAATCGACAATCGGGAGATTTCTCTTGTGTCTGGTATGTACTAGGAAGGAATTCCTATGATAGTCAGGTGGGGCTAGGAAAACAGGTGGCAGTAGGAAGGCAATGTAACAGGTTCCCTCCCAATCGAGGGGCAGACGGACATATGCAGTTTGACCACAAATAAAATAAGAATGACGTGAAGCTTTGAAAATAGATTTCCCACTGTCACTATATTTGACAACAGTAGTACATTCACTATGACCTACATGTACGGAACCATAACTACGGACACATAATTCGCCTTTGACAGGTAGTACTGAAATAGCAGGTAAGTCTGGAGTAGTATCAGACTGAACATTCAGGACCATGAAATTCGACGAATAATTACCTAAATTATATACTTCATTTTCTAGATCTAAACCTGTTCTGTGGGGGAGACCTTGCTTGTCTGGAAAACATGTACTGTTAAGAAAAGACATATCTGTTGAGGATGACGTTAACGTGGACCATGCTCCACACGAACCATTGTGTGAGAATGGATAAGGAAAAAGTGGCAGAACTCCCTTCGGTGTCTGAAAAGGGGGAAGTCGACCACACACCCAACAATTAGTAGCATTGCTGGTCTGGTGTGAATAATGTAACATACGGATAAATGTGTTGTTGCGCATAGCGAGGCGGTAAGAATATTCGTGAGGAGGCAGATCACTAAACGTGTGCTCTACTGTAGCATTAGCAGACATATTTGCATGAGGAACTGGAAAACACAGGAAAAGTGCGTAGCTGGTGCAGGAAATCATTATGCTGAGAAATAATATGAAACTCAGAAAAACGATACATTGAAGTGAACTTCGACTGACTCTCTCACTATGGGGGTCTATTTTATACATGTCAGAAACAATCTAACCGTTTCACCTAGGGGAGGACTTATACAATCAAACTGACTGACTTATTTTACTAGACCTTAATTTGAGCTTATACTCCTGCTGCGGAGTTTTCTCTAACAAGGGAGGGGTTGTAATAATGTCTTGTGCGGGACAGTCCTTAAGAGCAATATTTTGGCAGTCTTTCGAATCCTGGAAAATGTTTTTAGACGCTGGTTTCAATCCTTTGAAAAGTTTTACATGAGAAAGGTGGACCCACCCCTTCCTGCCTTCCAACTTGACGGCAGTTCGGGTGGTCAAGAGGACCTGACGTGGCTCCTTCCAACGTGGTTCCAGCGGACTTGATCTGTCAAAATTTCTGATCATCACAAGGGAGCCTGGAACGATCTCGTGCGGTGCCACCTCGGTATTGTCTGGAAATGCGGCGGCAACCTGTGAACGACATGAGTTGAGGGCAGACATCAAGGAAGCTAGGTAATCTGTCAGCATATTACATGAAACATCGGTAATACTTCGGGGTCTAGGAGTACCCCACATGTTAGGGGGGCGGCCGAATACGACCTCATACGGGGACAGACCTGATCTGGAATGTGCGACCATACGCATATAAAATAAAGCGACTGGCAGAGCTACTAACCAGTCCACACCTTTGTCCTTACAGACTTTTGCAATGCGGATTTTCAGAGTCTGATTATGCCTTTCGACTAGTCCAGCTGCTTCTGGATGGCGTACACAATGAAACTTCCACTGGTACCCTAACAACAGGGAAACGTGTTTCATGAGTTCAGATGAGAATGGCTGGCCGTTATCAGAATATACGACTCTAGGGAGTCCGTATCTAGGGAAAAATTCACGAACCAACTGCTTGGCAGTGGTCGCGGCTGTGTAATCTGGGACTGGATATGCTTCTGTCCACCTGGACAAAGCGCATACAACTACAAGGACATACTTGAAACCTCGACATCGCTCCATCTGAATATAATCCATCTGGAGGACCTCAAAAGGGTGGTCAGGGGGCTGGAAACCACCTTGTTCCACCGGGACACTTTTACCTGGATTAAACTGACAACATATCATACAGGTACGGACTTTCTGCTTGGCTGCAGCTCGTAAATGCTTGTTGAACCAAATGTTCTGGATACTGTCTAACATAGCTTTTTCTCCTAAATGTGCTGGACTATGTGCGGTATTGATAATGACTTGAACCATAGAATCGGGGAGAAACCATGTGGCTCTACCCTTCGTTAACCATCCTTGATCTGTCTGGACCCCTCCTTGTTCGGACCATTTCTTGATTTCATCGGGAGTAGCATGTAACTGTATATCTATGACATCTTGTGTAGGGTCCTTAACTGTCATGCATGTAATCGGATCTGGAGTATGTGTCATATTAACTGGGATGTCTGGAGTCTGTGCTGTAAGCTTGGCTGTGCGGTCTGCTAGATCATTACCTTGGGAAATAATGTCAGTGACTTTCGTATGTGCTTTGCATTTCATAATAGCAATAGATGTCGGTAAATGTATGGCATCTAACAGGGCTTGAATAAGGAGACCATGCTGAATCTTGGTTCCATGAGAAGTCATGAAACCTCTCTCCTGCCAGAGCACTCCGAAGTCGTGTACAACTCCGAATGCGTAACGTGAATCTGTGTAAACATTAACTTTCAGGTTCTTGGCATGTATACAGGCTTGTGTCAGAGCGACTAGCTCTGCTGCTTGAGCGGACAGGGTGTCAATACGGTGTGTCTTGATAACTTCAGTGTCAGTAGTCACTGCATACGCGGCGACTAGTTCTCCTGTACTAGTTCTCATACATGAACCATCTACATAAAGTGTCAGGTCGGGATCTGATAACGGAATATCTGTCAGGTCTTGTCTTGGCTTTGTCGTAATGTTAACTACTTCCACACAGTCATGTGGGTCTGGATTTGAACTAACTGATGGTAACAGTGTAGCAGGATTCAGAACGTTGCAGCGTCTAATTTCTATGTGTGGCTGGAACAGTGTCAATTCATAACCTGTTAAACGTGCAATTGTCAAGTGCTGAGTTTGTGTTCGGTTTAAAAGAACTTCTACTGAATGTGGGACTTGTACTGTCAAGGAATGTCCTAAAACTATGGAATCACTTTGTCTGATAGCTAGTGCTGTGGCTGCAACTGACTTGAGGCACGCAGGCAACGCCTGGGCGACTGGATCTAATGTGCTCGAAAAATAAGCACAGGGCTTGTATTGACCTGCTTGATCTTGTGTGAGAACAGATAATGCTGTACCTTCCCGTTCAGTAACGAAAAGTGTAAAAGGCTTACTGTAGTTCGGTGTAGCTAGAACTGGAGCTTGACATAGGGCTTTCTTTAACTCGTTAAAACTAAGTGTATGGTCAGATGTCCAAGGGAGGACAGTCGATACGGCTGCCTCCTGTGTCGTTAACTGTATCAGTGGCTTGGCTAGAAATGCATACTGGGGAATCCATTGTCTACAATAAGAAGTAAGGCCGATAAAGGCACGTACCTCCTTCTGGGTTCTGGGCTGGGGAAGACTCGCTATTAACTGGATACGGTCTGGTGTCAACTGCCTACCCCTCTTGGACAGCAAGTGTCCTAAGTATACCACTTGCTGGACACAGAATTGAAGCTTCGAAGGTGACACCTTGTGCCCCATCTCGGCTAGAAAATACAGAACTGTAAGTGATGCTCGCTCGCAAGCACGTTCAGAACGGGCTGTGATCAGTAGATCATCAACATACTGGAGCAGGGCAGTGTCAGTTGGCATGTGAATATTGTCTAGTTGTCTCTTGAGTGCTTGACTGTAAATACTAGGGCTTTCTGTGAAACCTTGAGGAGCGCGTGTGAACATATAGCTCCTTCCATTTAAACAAAATCCAAAAAGAAACTGGCTGTCTGGATGAATTGGAACACTAAAAAATGCATTCTTGAGGTCTATGACAGTGAAAAACATGGCTTCGGAATCAATGGCTGTTAACAGGGAAGAGATGTCTGGAACAACTGGGTACTGAGGAATGATACATTTATTAAGCTCTCGTAAATCAATCACTAATCGATATACTGGGGGTGCATTCGGATCAGTACGTTTCATGACTGGAATGATCGGAGAATTGCATACATTGGAGTCAGTTTCTACAACTACTCCTTGAGCCATGAGCTCGTCAATAATTTTGGATAAGGCTGCGACAGCCTCAGGTGGCAATCTGTACTGTCTGATTCGGGGTAACACTACACCTGGTTTGAGAGTCACACGATGGGGTGTGATTTGCATGTAACCTACATCAGTTGGACCTTGCGCCCATAAATGCTGTGGAACATTAGACAATCTTGAATCAAAATCTCGTAACACATAGTGACCCTTAAAGTCACGTAGGAACAGACGTATTCCCTCTGGGGAACAGCAAATAACTGCACCTAACTCTTTCAGTGTCTTAATACCTAATAGATTTTCTGGACATGACTTAGTAAGTAACAGGTCAGTAGTGCGGGACAATGGACCTACTTCTAGAGTAACTGGCTTAGATATCTCATTAACGATGGGTTTTCCTGAAAATCCAAGGGAAACATTTCTTGAGCCTGAGAGCGGAGCCCCTGGAACTTCGGCATGACTAATTGTGGTCCTACTTGCCCCTGTATCGATCAAAAACTTTCTGTCTTTCCCTAATACTTGACTGTGAACATAGGGACCTTCTTGATCTACAGGTATCTCGATGAGAGGCAAGCCTACCTCCCTCTCTAGGCTGTTTCATGAATATGACTGGTACTCTGGATACTCGGACTGTGCATACTGGTACATCTGTGATGTGACATGCTGTGTTGCAGCAATGGGCTGCGGTACTGTAACTGTCTGTGGTGCATTCTGTGACTGAGGAGTCTGTGAAACTTGTTCTTGTCTCGGCGGACGTGGTCTTTCTTTAGTCTTACCAGTAGCTATGTTGTGTTTCAGAACTGCACACTCGTTTATAAAATGACCTGGCTGTTTACAATAATTGCAGTTCCCTTTAACGGGAGCTGCAGGATGACTGGCTTGATTCGGACCCCTCTTCTGACTGTCTTGAGGAATAGATTGTGCAATTAGCACTTTCATTTTCGTGTCTTTCATACGTTTTCTCTCGTGTTCTTGCTCTTCCCTGATTCTATTCTGGTGATACTGGAGCATCTGGAGCATCTGGGACGGAGTATTAGCTTGCCAGGTGCTTTCGACTTTCAAAACTCGGTTTTTAATTTGTGGACTTGAATTCTCGACTAATTTGGTGACGAAAAGATGAGGGTATGACTCACTACTTGTCTTGAGACCACTGTTGATACTGAAACATTTTTCAAATCTAGAATAAAAATCACTAATATCCTCGTCTTGCTTCTGTTTACAGGCTGAGATTGCATCCCAGTCTTCTTTCCTAGTTGTCAATAATCTGGGTAAAACTTGAATCAATAATTCTGGTAAATCTTTACATTTATCTCCAAGACCGGTACCTGGTACTCGTGCCTTGTCTTCAGCTTCTAGAGCTGCCCAATCGATCTTTTTCTCTCCCACCTCCCATTCTTTTTCCTTTAACTTTTCATACACCCCTGCGGGTAACAGGACCTTTAACATTTTAATGATATCTGGGTAAGTGTATTCTCCCATACGGAGCATGTCTTTTAATTCTCTATGGAACCCTGCTGGATCTTTGTCATGACAGGGAATTAATTTCTTCATTTCAAGAAGTTCCATCTTTGATATTGGAGTGTATACAAACACTCGTTGCATTACGCCACCCGCCCCTTGGACTGGGTGGACTTCTCGTAACGGATTCTGTCTGTCTATGTAGAATGATTTACTTTCTGGAGGTGAGACATGAACAAAATGCGGGTTCAGAAACGTTCTATACTTGTGACGCTGTTCTAGAATGACACTTATTAAATCGGTACCTAGACCTCTCCATCTATACTGGAGTAACTCGTTCAGGATATCGTGCAACGGGCCTGGATCAGAATGTTGACCCTCATACAGAGTAATGAGGTGCTGGATCATATACATACCCACCAGTCGTTGCTCGGCTGGGGGCAGTTTCAGAAACACTTGTGCCACTATTTCGTCTGGAAAAGTGGTAGAATCAGTAATCCATCGGACTGCTGATCGGGCTAGTTCTTGTTCATGCATAGTACTTAGTTCACTGTAACCGACTCGTGATTTCAGAATGTGATCGGTAGCTTGAAATACTTGTTCTAGAGAACCTTGTTCTGGTGCTAGATGTTGAAAAATAGACTTGGGTTCTAGACGTAAATGGCGATCTGGAAATCTGGATTTTCCTACATACGCTATTCTGGCGGGATTCTCGTTCTCTTCCTCTTCAGGATCAGAGATACTTTCTTTCTCGCTTACTTGTGCTGCTTTACGCTGGTCGTGTAACCTTATTATTTCTTTACGAATTTTCTTGTACATACTCTCCATGGCACTGACGGTCTTGTGCTTACCCTCGGCTATATTATCACTCCACCTTGTCAGGATTCTCATTTCGGCGGGATCTTTAGACGGGTAATCTTGTTCTCTTATTAAACAATTGATCAGGAACTTTAATATCATGAGCTGAATCTCGGCTTTCCTTTGAGACATAATTTCGCCAATACTTTCTGGATCATCCCCTGTACGGATGAAACGATATATTCTGTCTAGATCTTCTTTCATATTCGGCAAGGTGACTAGATACTCGGTCACTCTCCTTACACGTAAGGAATATAAAACCATAGTATATTCGCCTGGAACTGGATCATAGACACATTCGTTAAGGGCTTGCCTGATTTCTGTGACAGACTTATTACTTTTAGGAGTACGCTGTGATGCTTGAGCATGTAATTCGAGTGCCGATAAACGCTTGTGTGGCGGCGGGGTTTGAGGAGTAGCTCCTCCTGCGGCCCCTAGACTAGAGTCGTCTACTGAGGCTCTACGTCCTGGCAGAGTGGGAAATGGAACTGTAGGCTGGACCGGGGGTACCGTAACAGGTACTCCGGTGTCTGGAGAAGCGGGAAGTGCCTGATTTACAGGGACTGGCGGAGCACGAACAGGATTTGCATATTCGGGGACTGTGTCGTCCAAATAGGACGAAATAAAAATATCAGCTGCGGTCGGTTTGTGACGTAGCTTGGTCGGAATTAATGGCGGCGGGAAATTACTGGGTGCCTCTGGGGTCGCTTTTGGCAGGCCTTCGGCAAGGAGAGGATACATACCCTTAATAAGGGCATGCCTCTGTCTGTCTGACTGTTCAGCTTTGACTTGTTCACCTATCTCGATTAATTCTCTTTCTTGGGCTCGTTCTTGGGATTCTCTACTTAACTCTGACTTTCTGACTTCCTTTTCCGTTCTTTTATGAGCTTCCTTGCGCCATAACTCGATGGCATCTTTCTGTGACTGTCTGGCTTTCTTTTTCCATAATGCTTCTTCTACTCGCATGATACATTCGGCATCCCATGTACCCGATACGGGCCATCTATACTTTTCTTCTAACTGTTTGGTATACTCTACCCATAAATCTAGATACATTATGGCGCTTATGCCATGTTTCTGATACATAAAATGACCTGGACTGTCCCTAGGCGGGACAGGAACTGCTTCCTCTAACAGACCCTTTCTAGTTTTTAACTGACGTAACTTGGAAAAGAGCGGCATTCTAAACTTGAATCGGAACACAATACAATACACGAAAAACAATAACAATTGGGAAAACAATTCAGGCATACCACGACATTGGAAATACATTAAACCATATCATAACATAACAGTTCGAACAGAATACTACCTGAAAATACTGAAAACAGAAACAGAACAGAATTCTCGAGAACGGAACAGACTAGAGTTACTGGATGCACTGCTGTAACAGTACGGAACATACCGGTCCCATAAAGGAACGCATCAAGACCCGTATCCACCTAGGTGAACACTTCGTTTGTGGGCTTGGGTACCACCAACCCACGGACCAGGAGTCAATTTAGATTGGTCCTGTCTAGATACTACCCCAGCAATGGTACTCACCGGGCAGCACGGAACGGAAGGCCTCGAACGGGACTGGACTACGACGGACTTCGGACTTCGGACTTCAGTTACGGGTGGGCCTCCGGATACCTCGGACCTTGGACTCTCGGCTTGGGCTCTGGTCGGGACTCGCCGCGTTCCTCCACCGTCTCGTTTGGATGCTGGACCGCCTCCTCCGTCTCCTCCGTGGGCCTGAGGGATACTTGGAGCAGAAATATCTGCCAGTGCACGGTATGGTTCCGTCACGACTGCAGAGGGTCAGGGGGTCGGCGTGGCTTCACCGACGCGTGGGGAAAGGGCAAGTCCCTATTCGGGCGCCATTATGTGGTAAATAAATAAATAATACCCTATTTTTGACTAGACTTATAGCATAACAGATAGCTCAATAAAATAAGAGTCAAGATTCGAGGTAGTAGGAGTTTCTGCAGGTTTATTACAGCATAAGGACAGGATCAGGACAACCTGCATGGGAATAGGACAATAAGGCCCGGCAGCTGCCGGGGCTGGGTCTGGGATGAGCGCGCTAACATTCAATAACAAAACATTGACTTATATACATAGCGCAAACACATAGCATTACATTGCAGTAGGCGTAGCAGTGGGTGGAGCAGAAGGCGTGACGCGTAGCAGTCGCGAGAGATAACAGTAAAAAGAGGTGTAACTGGGCGTATACATAGACATGTGGTGCAAACGTAACAGAATATGTCATGAATGGGCGGAAACTTTGGAGGGGGCTACCTAAGGAGCCGGGACCTCTAACCTAATGGTGCGCGAAAACTGGCAATGACGTGTTACTAGGAGAAGCTGGGGGCTATGAACTCTGTGCTAGGAGCAGAGACTAGAGTCTGAAGGGTCGGAGCGACATGTACCTAAACCCTATCTGGTATCTGATGTTTAGGGAACATGTTGATATAAACTAGAAGTCATGAGGGGAAAAACTAACTTGATTCTAAGACTGGACCATGCATTATTCTACATGTAGTGCGTGATGAAGAATATTAAATGACCATTAAATACAGTATTTCTCTAACATGGAGACGAGAAGGCTAGACAATGACGGAAACTATTGATGCAGTTCAGTAGCTTAGGAATGCAGAAGGAGGACTGAACTGATAACTGGAACTATAACATACTTTTGGCAGACTCAGAGGCAGAGCCAAGCTGCACCGGGCACTGCGAGGCAGGAAGTAAGTGAAGGGTCGAGGATACAGGTGGGGGCTGTATCGCTCCTCAGCGAGGCTTTCAGGAGACAGGAGCTGAATCTGTGGTCCGGGCCCTTTTGAGGCCTAGAAACGGGGATTTTATAATGGAATAACGTGCACACTAAGAAACGTGGCAACATTACTTTACATAGGCCTGATATTCGTAGTATTCACGAAGACTGGAAAATAGCATACTAGAGGTGGACACAACTGGAATTGCGTCATTAATCAGGCATGGGGAATAACATATGCATATTGGTCATGCACACATAACATATGATGGATGAAGCGTAGGGACACAGAACATGGCAAAATTTACTTTTCCACAGTACAAAATACGAGATAGCATCTTTACTGCTGTGTTTGTCTGGTGTAACTTTATCAGAGATGGCCTGCCGAAGCATAAAGTTCCCAAAATAGACTAAAACAGCTCGTGGGTATTTCCCTGTCATAGCTGTGGGTTTTAAGGTTAGAGGAACCCTGTGAGCCCGCTGTATCTCATAGTTCCAATCCCAGCTAGCGAGTTCAGGAAGGGTGTCACGCAGTAGCTGTATAATAAATGCTCGACAATCCTCGCCTTCAGATTTTTCAGGTATGCCAAGGACGCGTAGGTTATTTCTACGCAGCCTATTTTCATAATCCTCAAGTTTCCATCTTATGTCCTGGAGCTCAGCTTCATGAGCTTCTACTCGCTCATTAGTCGTTGCTGCCTCTGTCTCGTTCAATACTATACGATCTTCCATGTCGTTAATTCGTTCGGTGAAGGCACCTACGGTTTTAGAAAGCTTACGCACAACACCTTGGACCTTTTGTAATGCAGCTCGTGCCTTTCGACCATCCTTAGATGTCTCTTCGCGATGGGATGCAATGGCTTGTAGTACTGTGTCCATGACTTGTGTTAGCGTAGCTCCTGACGAGTCAGTTTTCTCTGATGTTGAGGTTTGGATTAAGAGTGGCGGTTGAGGCGTTACAAGAGTAGGACTTTGGTTTGAACCCAGATTTGTTGGGGTATAATCCCTAGCCAGGTCATTTGCCCCATGGTGTCCTCCTTTTTTCTTTTTGAGTATAGTCCTCCTTCTGTCACGCGTCTCCTTTGGGGGATCTGAGTCAGTCTCTGAACTTATATTTGACTCGGGATCTTCTTCTGCTTCGTTGATCTCCTCCTCTGTATCACCCGACCAGCTGATATCCTCCTAGAATGAGTAGAAGTCTGTAGGATCTGTAAGATCTTTATCTGTTTCTATTATCTCAGCCAGATCGATCGCGATAGTTTCTGTCGCATTATCAGTTGCCATGACCCTTTCATTTACTCCTACATCTACATTTACCTTCAGTTTGGTGGTTGCTTGTTTGGGTATGGTGCCTTGTTGAACAGATGTATTTTGATCAGTACCAAGCCCCCTATTGGTGTTTTGTGAAAGCAGGGGGGATATAGGTGTAATTATAGGTGCTTCCATACTCTGTTGGGCATTATTGTCATTGTCATTAGTACCCTCACTGGTAAGAACAGTAGTAGTAGGAGGAGCCATAATATTTAGGGGGGTCTGTACAGGTATTTCTGAGATATCTATTATCGCCACTGCAGCACCCGTGTTAGATACTGCGCTGCCATCACCCATTAAAGACATACCGTTCACAGCTTGAGGCATCAGGAGTTCCGTTGGTATTTCTACATGATTCGAAGTCCCAGGAGTCTCAGGAGTGGCCGTCGCAGAGACCCCTTGCCTTTCCATTTTGCCCCACAGGGACAAAGCCTCGAGGCACCTCCATACACTCTGCCATAGATGCAGACTCCAGCCGTTCAACAGGTGTCCCAGCTGGCGAACAATCCTCCACCCGCACAGAAGCCTCGGGAGCAGAGGTCGCCTTCAAAGAATCCTGCTGTGCGTGTTTACCTGAGGCTTTCTGGCTTGCTGCTCGCTGCATCAGTGAAATCACAGTCGGGGCGGTCAGGGCAGGAGACGATGCGGCAGTGGACTTAGTCGTACCCTTCCGAGACGGTGTTCCCTCAGCTACAGGGCTGCCACCACAGCGAGCAGCTCCACGTCTATTCATTGCCTCCTGGTCACGGAGAGCTTGTTTCGCCGCTCTGGTCTTTGCTGCGGCGGCTGCAACCGTGTCAGAATTCTTTGGAGCCATGCTAGCGAGGAAAGCGGCGTCCTCCGTGTTTCCCACTTGCTGCTGCCGCCGTTGGGAAGGCTGGACACCTGGAGAGGGGCGGACACCGGTCAGCAGCCGTATCACTGTGAAACCGATCAGGGAGGCAAACAACGAGAGCTGCGTTCTCAGCACCGCAGCTTTGCAACCGGGAGGTGAGTTTACTAACTCGGTGCTCTGTTTATTCTGCAGCGCGGACATGCTTTCAACTTAACATTGCGTTAGATATTATTGCTGTTTCTTATTGATTTTTTTGTTGATACCGGGACATCGTGAGGTCATCTCGGAATATTATTTAAATTCCCAGCCGATAGTTAAATTTTGAGGCTTTTTCATTCATTTTCCCCCAGTATCGGCGTGTTTCTTCTGGAGCCAGTTAGGAGCTGCTAACGGCGTTCTAGCCTGACGCCGCCATCTTGCCTCAATCACAATTTCCTATGCAGGTAGGAATCACTAGAGACCCTTAGGAATGAAAGGAAACCACTTGCAATTTGCAATTACCAAAAAGGTAATCGCAAATTGCACATGCAATTTCAAGGGTGCTAGGGGGCCAAAAGACCACCCTGATGCACTACCAAAAGTGACATGAGTGCACATGTCACTTAGAAAAATGCAATTTTTAGCGTTTTTTTAAAGAAATTGCAAATTACCATCAACTTGAAGTTGATGGTAATTTACGATTCCTTAACGCAAAGTTGCATTCTCAGATCGCTTCTTGCATTGCATTTAGGGAATCTCAAATTGCGATTCCCTAACTGCATTTGCAAAATAGATAATCTCTTACTGTTACTTAAACTTGTGTATTTTAAGCAGCTAAGTGAAGTAATGCCCTAGCTGATTAAAGCATTGTACAAAGTGCGATGTTTATAACATAAAAATGTAATATGTAACAAGTTCATCCTACGCCACTCATAACGACCCAACAGGCACCATCTAATGGCATCGATCTTTCTAAAAGGTCTCTTGAGACACACTGATGTCATGCAGACCAATCACAAAATATAGCTTACCTTACTTGAGATCGAATTGCATGTTTTTCAGCGGTGAATGATCAGTTGTATACTGGCCATTGGGGATATCTCTACTAGTGTATCCTCTAATCAACCTGTGAAAAATTAACATTCGAATAACATTTTCACCAACCGAGTATGATAAGTTCAGACATGCACTGACTGTCAGTTCATGAGCCCCAACCTCTTTGAGAAAAGGCACGTTTTTCATCTTTATGTGGCAAAAACACAAAGCATATTTTGGTTCCCTGTCAAACTAACGTGGTGCACAGTCTGACGGAAGCTGTCTCTTGGGCAGATTCTACAAGAAATCTGCAAAAAGGAAGTGCTCTGTCCTTTTACATACTCAATGTAAAATCACGCCAATTAGAAAATGAAACCGCCAATTAGAAAATCTGCAGTAGCTGTTCCCTGGAATGCTTGTCTAGATAGTTTGCATATGTTATCAAAACTATCATATACTTCCATACTTATGGAAACATATGGAGTTGCACATTCCATTTCTTTATTCTTAATCTACTAATATTATTTTAGCAATTTTGTTAAAAAGAAATAAGCCTAGGGGTGGGGATTTGTTTTCCAATAAACTCAGGTGTCTTCAAACGCATTATGAGCTCCTTTGGCAGAATGTCTCCAGACAAGACAGTGCTGCATGACAAAGTGACATCCATACCTGCGATTCAGGGGGTAACTGCTGCCACAGGTGAGGCTAGTGCCTCTTTTCTGGTACGAGCACGTTATATTTATAAGGCAGACACATCCCTCTCTCTTCCTTAATATGAGAAACCTTGTTGTTGCGAATAATCCCCTTGGTACTCTGTCTCTGGTGTACGTCCTCGGTGCTAATATTTAGAATACACAAATTGATTCAAATGCGATAAAGAGTGGTATATATGTAATTTATCCTAATTCTAATGCATTATAGCATTTCTCCTTCTCGATATTGTTCATCAACACAGGCGTTTGTATGGCATGCAATGATGTGGGTAGAAATGGAATCAGCTCAAAGTTGATTTGATGCTTCAAACTCTACATACATTGCCTGGAGTGTCTACAATATTGACTGTATTTTGGCAGGTTTCGTAAATTTCGTTAAAAAAAAAGGCTTATACATGGAAAATATGCCAAAAAAGGATTTGTGAATGAATCTAAGAGGATAACTTCTCCAACAAAACTTCAATAAAATAATTGGTTTGGAAACTTAATTATGAGACGCTCGTGCTGCTGGATAGTCACTTTTTTGACGCTTTGGCATCGCAAGCCTCTCAATCATATCTATGAGGCCACGCAAAGGCTATTGTTAGACCAGGCATCTTTTTGTGTGGTTTCCTCTGTCTTTTTGCTTCTGGCCTCCTATGTTTGATTATGTGCTGGTCTCCATTTTTGCAGGTGTTTGGACTCTGGCCACTTTACCACAGTTGACCAGTGTAAAAGTGCCTGTGCTTTGTATCTACAATGTTATGGCATTTGTTTTCTTCATGATTGGCAAAGTTGAATTACTATTAAGTCCCTAGTACATTACACTAAATGTGTCCAGGTCCTGTAAACCAAATGCTACTAGCGGGCCTCCAGCACTGATTGTACCACCCACATGAGTAATCTCTCCAAATGTGTCTCACGCCTGTCAATGCAGAGCCTATGTGTGTAGTTTTTAACTGCTCTGTTATCCAGGCAAGTACACCTATTTACTGGACACAAACCTTTCCTTTTACTACATGTAAGTCACCCCATGTTAGACCTGGGTATCCCCAGGGGCTGGGTACTGTGCATATAAAAGGTGGGACATGTGCTTTTAAGTTTTACATGTCCTGGTAGTGAAAAGCTTTCTAAATTCACTTTTCACTACAGCAAGACCCATCTCTCCCATAGGTTAGCATTGGAGCAGCCCTGTAGCATTTTACACGGGTATCTTCCAGTGGGGAGTTGATAGAAAATTGGAGTTTGGTGTCTGTGGCATCACAATTCAAAAACACATCTTTTAGTGAAGACATATTTTAAATTGCAGGTGTGAAATTACCACTTTAGAAAGTTGGCATTATCTTACTTCTTCACTGCTAGGCCTTCCCATGTGCTAAGCCTTTTTTGGCTATTTGGGGTAGTTCGCGCTTAGGCCCCTGTAAGCTTATGACCACATAAGGTTTCCATGACAAATTTGTGTCCTTTTCTTCCAACATCATACGAATTTGAAAGGTACCCAGGGTTTGTTGATTCCCCGGGAGTGTACTCAGAAATTAGCCAAAATACAGCTAAATTGTGTAAAACAATGCTAGAGATGAAAGTATCTGTTTTTTCCCTGAAAATGGTAACAACAAAGGGGTTGTGGTGCTAAAATCACAATCTTTCTAGCTTTCAGGGACAAGCAGGCTTTTGTCAGAAAACCAAACTTTTTTACACAGTTTTGGCATTTAGATTTTGCTATTTTTGTGCTTTCAACCTCCTTTTAGTTATTGGTAAAAATGGGTATGAAAGCAACAATGGATCCTGAAGAGCTATACAATTCTGAAAAGTAGACATATTTTGAATCCAGCAAGGAGTCATTTGTGTATATTCGTCAGGGTTTTGTTATAGAAACTATTGGTTGAAAATAGGACAAATTGAACAATATTTACAAACCAACCATTTGTGATAGCATTTTCACCTTTACCTTCCACTAAGTATGACAGATGTTTGGAAATAATATACCATTACATCCGCTAGACCTTTCTGGTTGTGGGAATATATTGGACTGATAGATTCACCAAGAACCAGAGGAACCCAGAGCCAATAAATGGGCAACGTCTTGCAGTGTTTTTTTTATTGTGTACTGGGTATATAGCAATTAATTTGGGAAAATATGAACAGGAACAAAATATAGAGCTTAGAAACAATAGCTATTTGCACAACTCTGAAATTATGGGAACCTATACTAGAATGTGAATTATAGGACAGTGGCTTATTTTTTACACATTGTCTTACATTTGGAAGGCAGAAATGCATTAAAAGTCAATAGGTAATAACAGTTTCTCTACAATTCTGTGTTCCCCTAAGTCTCCCTATAAAATTGGTACCTCACATGTTTGGGTAGGTCTAGTGCCCAAAACACAATGTGACATTGATAGAGAAGAAAAAGTGCCAGGGCTCGATTTTTAAACCACCAAGCTTCTTTATTCAGCTGGTGTAAACCTTCATTACTTAGTTTCTAGAAGGTATGCAATCGTCATTGTTTCAACATTTCAAAAATATTTACACATTTCAGCAATATACAGAGAGAGAAAAACATCCCTTCTACTGGGGATACAATGTAAACAACATTTCATACGTTTCCAATATTACAGTGTATTCAAACAAAAATAAATAAAGAAAAATTCAGAAACAGTTAGATATTCATTGTTTCATGAAAACAGAATTAAATCATGTACACCAAAAAAGGTTGTGGTATGTTGGTTTTGTGATTGAGTTGCCCTATACTATTTTGCGTCTCTTTTCAACAGCCAAATAGCCGACGCGTTTCCAAACCCTTCTTATAGTCAATGGGGTTCTTCCTCAGGGCTGGGCTGTATACCTACGGTGTAAAAATTGGGGACATTTAATATCTCCTTTTCCTAAAATTCAAAATTAGCTTCATATACAGGCGAAGCTTGTAAGGTTTTTACCTTATTTCACGGTATCTCTTTTTTCAAGGATTGGGCATCGAGTGAGCTTGGATTTTACACCAACACCTAAACAGAGGTAAGGTTTGGCGGTTATAATGATAACTGAGTTAGAGAAACAATCAACAAAAACCACGTAAGTGCCAGCACATCTTTTACTGAGAACTACGTTTACAAATGGAAGTGCAAAACACATATATTCATTATAACCGCCAAACCTTACCTCTGTTTAGGTGTTGGTGTAAAATCCAAGCTCACTCGATGCCCAATCCTTGAAAAAAGAGATACTGTGAAATAAGGTAAAAACCTTACAAGCTTCGCCTGTATATGAAGCTAATTTTGAATTTTAGGAAAAGGAGATATTAAATGTCCCCAATTTTTACACCGTAGGTATACAGCCCAGCCCTGAGGAAGAACCCCATTGACTATAAGAAGGGTTTGGAAACGCGTCGGCTATTTGGCTGTTGAAAAGAGACGCAAAATAGTATAGGGCAACTCAATCACAAAACCAACATACCACAACCTTTTTTGGTGTACATGATTTAATTCTGTTTTCATGAAACAATGAATATCTAACTGTTTCTGAATTTTTCTTTATTTATTTTTGTTTGAATACACTGTAATATTGGAAACGTATGAAATGTTGTTTACATTGTATCCCCAGTAGAAGGGATGTTTTTCTCTCTCTGTATATTGCTGAAATGTGTAAATATTTTTGAAATGTTGAAACAATGATGATTGCATACCTTCTAGAAACTAAGTAATGAAGGTTTACACCAGCTGAATAAAGAAGCTTGGTGGTTTAAAAATCGAGCCCTGGCACTTTTTCTTCTCTATCAATGTCAATATTGTCCAGCCAGGACCCGTAGGACAAAACCCCTCCATCTATAGACAAAACACAATGTGGACACACCACATTTTTACAGTGAAAACTGACCACTTTATTTGCAAAGTGCCTAGCTGCAGATTTTGAACTCTACCTCTGCCGGCACCCAAATAATCCCAGCAATCCTATACATTTTTAAAAACTAGACATACAGGGGAATCCAGAAAGGGGTGACTTGTCTGGCTCTCTAGAGGATGTGTTACCCAAAATCTGTTGCAAACCTCAAAATTTGTTAAGAAAAATTTACATTTTCCTCACATTTCTCTAGTAGATAGTTCTGGGATCTGCATGAATCCACAAAATTCCACCCACCCAGAATTCCCCAAAATCTTCTGAGAAAAATAGTACCTCACTTGGGTAGGCCTAGTACCCGCAACAGGAAATGGCCCAAAACGCAACGTAGACACACCACATTTTCACAGGAAAAACCAACCCTTTTTTTGCAAAGTGCCTAGCTGTAGATTTTGAACCCTCACTCTGCCGACACCTAAGGAAACTTAGCAAACCTAGACATTTTTGGAAACTAGAGACACAGAGGAATACAGGATGGGGTGACTTGTCTAGCTCTCATCAGGTTCTCTTACCCAGAATCCCTTGCAAACCTCAAACTTTGTAAAAAAAAAAAAACACATTGTCCACAATTTTCTGTTGGGGAAAGATCTGCCGTCTGCGTGGATCCAGAAAATTCCACAAACCCCGCATTTCCCAATGTCTTCTGAGAAAAATGGTACCTCACTTGTGTGGTTAGGCCTAGTGCCCACAATAAGACACAGCCCAAAAGGCAACGAGGAAACACAATATTTTCACATTGAAAACTGACCATTTTTTTTAAAAGTGCCTAGCTGTAGATTTTGAACCCTAATTCTGCTGGCACCTAGGTAAACCTAGCAAAGCTATACATTTCTGAGAACTATATACCCAGGAGAATCTAGGATGGGGTAACTTGTCCGGCTCTTACCAGGTTCTCTTACCCAGAATCCCTGGCAAACCACAAACATTGTAAAAAATAAACACATTTTCCTCACATTTCAAGTTCCAGAATCTGCGTGGATCCACAACATTCCACCCACCCACATTCCCCTTATTCTTCAGAGAGCAATGGTACCTCACTTGTGTGGGAAGGCCTAGTGCCGGCAACAGGAAATAGCCCAAAACTCAACGTGGACTTACCACATTTTCACAGTTAAAACTGACCCTTTTTTTGCAAAGCGCCTAGCTGTAGATCTTGAACCCTAGCTCTGCTGACACCTAGGGAAACCTAGCAAACCTATACATTTTTAAAACCTAGACAACTTGAGTAATACAGGGTGGGGTGACGTGTCTACCTCTCACCAGATTCTGTTACCCAAAATCCCTTGTAAACCGCAAACTTTGTAAAAATCTCTGACATTTTCCTCATATTTCTGTGGTGGAAAGTTCCAGGATCTGCGTGGATGTACAAACTTCCACCCATCTCGCATTCCCCAATGTCTTCAAAGAAAAGCAGTACCTCACTTGTGTAGGTAGGCCTGGTGTATGTGAAAGGAAATAGCCCAAAATGCAATGTGGACAATCCACATTTTTTCACAGTAAATTCAGACCCTTTTTTTTGCAAAGTGCCTAGTTGTAGATTTTGAACCCTAGCTCTGCCGCCATCCAGGGAAACCTAGCAAGCCTATATATTTTTAAAAACTAGCACCCAGGGGAATACAGAATGGGGTGACTTGTTTGGCTCTCACCAGGTTCTGTTACCCAGAATCCCTTGCAAACCTCAAGCTTTGTCATCAAATTTTCCTCACATTTCTGTGGTATAAAGTTCTGACATCTGTGTTAATCCACAACATTTTACCCGTCCTGCATTCCTCAAAGTCTTCCAAGAAGAATGGTACCTCACTTGTATGGGTAGGCCTAGTGCCTGCAACAAGAAACGGCCCAAAACGCAATGTGGACACACCACATTTTCACAACGAAAACAGACCCTTTTTTTGTAAAGTGTCTAGCTGTAGATTTTGTACCCTAGCACTGCCGGCACCCAGGGAAACCTAGCAAACCTTTATATTTCTGAAAACTAGATACCCAGGGAAATTCAGGATGGGGTGAATTCTCTGGCTTCACCAGGTTCTGTTACCTTGAATCCCTTGCAAACCTCAAACTTTGTCCAATAAAAACACATTTTCCCTACATTTCTATGGTGGAAGGTTCTGGAATCTGCCTGGATCTGCAAAATCCTCCCCACCCCCCATCCTATAAAGTCTTCAGAGAAAAATGGTACCTCACTTGTGTGGGTAGGCCTAGTGCCCGCAACAGGAATCAGCCCAAAACGCAACATGGACACACCACATTTTCACATTGAAAACTGACCATTGTTTTGCAAAGTGCCTAGCAGTAGATTATGAACCCTAGTTCTGCCGGCATCCAGGGAAACCTAGAAAACCTATATATCTTTAAAAACTAGACACCCAGTGGAAAACAGGATGGGGTGCCTTGTCTGGCTCTCACCAGGTTCTGTCACCCTGAATCCCTTACAAACCTCAAACGTTGTCATAAAAACAGATTTTCTTCATTTCTGTGGTCGAAAGTTCTATAATCTGTGTTAATCCACAAAATTCCACACACCCAGCTTTCCCCAAAATATTTCATGAAAAATGGTACCTCACTTGTGTGGGTAGGTCTAGTGCCTGCAACAGGAAAAGGCCCAAAACGCAATGTGCACACACCACATTTTCACATTGAAAACGGACCCTTATTTGAAAAGTGTCAAGCTGTAGATTTTAAACCCTAGGTCTACCGGCACCCATGGAAACCTAGCAAACCTACACATTTTTTTAAACTAGACAGCCATGGGAATTCAAGATTGGGTGAATTGTCTGGCTTTCACCAGGTTCTGTTACCCAGAGTCCCTCGCAAACCTCAAACTTTTTCCAAAAAAACACATTTCCCCAACATTTCTATAGTGGAAAGTTCTGGAATCTGCCAGGATCCCCAAAATTCCACTCCCTCGCATTCCCTAAGTCTTCGGAGAAAAATTGTACCTCACTTGTGTGGGTAGGCCTAGTGCCCACATCAGGAAATGGCTCAATACACAATGTGGACACACCACATTTTCACATTGAAAACTGACCCTTTTTTTGCAAAGTGCCTAGCTGTAGATTGTGAACCCTAGCTCTGCCGCCACCTAGGGAAACCTAGCAAACCTATACATTTTTTAAAACTAAACACCACGGGAAATACAGGAGGGGGTGACCTATCTGGCTTTTACCAGGTTCTGCTACCCAGAATTCCTTGCAAACCTCAAACTTTGTCAAAAAAAGCAAATTTTCATCACATTTCTTTGAAGGAAAGTTCTGGAATTTGCGTGGATCCAAAAATGTCCTACAACCCAGCATTCTCCTAGGTGTCCTGATAGAAATGGTACCTCACCGGCGTGGGTGGGTCAAGTGCCTGCGGCAGGCAAGGGCCCAAAACGTATTGAGGAGACATCAAAATGACCTATCACAAAACAATCTGGGTTTTTGGCCCAGGGCTTCGCGGTTATCTAGGGAAACTACCAAACCCACACATTTCTGAAAGTCAGACACCCAGTATAGTCCAGTGAGGTATGGCTTGCATGGATCTCTTAACATTTTTCTTACCCAGA
This sequence comes from Lissotriton helveticus, assembly GCF_964261635.1. NCBI lineage: Eukaryota > Metazoa > Chordata > Amphibia > Caudata > Salamandridae > Lissotriton > Lissotriton helveticus. The sequence goes on from NC_136065.1 coordinate 1,525,675,669, forward strand.
ATCCCATGGAAACCTCAAATGTTGCTGAAAAAATCAAATTTGTTCATGTTTCTGTGTGGGAAAGTTCTAGAATCTGCATGGATCCACATATTTCCTACCACCCTGCGTTATCCCAGGTCTCCAGATAAAAATGGTACCTCACTTGGTGGGTGGGTCAAGAACCCGCAAGAGGCAAGGGCCCAGAACCTTTTGAGGAGACATCTAATTTACCTATAACAAAACAACCATGTTTTGCAAGGGGGGTCACCTGGGTTTTTGGCCCCGGCTCACGGCCATATAAGGATACCTACCAAACCCAACTAGACACACTTGGGAGTCTAATGAGGTATGGCGTGTGTGGATCCTTTAACGTTTCCCAACCCAGAATCCCCGGCAAACCTTCTGTCTTGGAAGTGAGAAGACTGGACTTTGCTCTCTGAATCCTGCTTTCTAAAGGTTCTCCAAGGGCTTGAGTTGAGCTTGCATCCTGTAGGAAGTCTCAGGGCCATCAAAGAGTTCACCTGCATCTTACTGCCAGCACCTTGGCTCATCTGCTGTGAGTCTTGACCTGCCAAGTGGTGCCAAACTCAGTCCTGGACCCTTGGAGGTGATTCTTGTACTGCAGCCAAGAACTCAACAAATTGACTCCAACTGTCATTTGGCTATTGGAAGTCTCCCACTTAAATGAAGAGGCTTTAAAGCAACTTACTTCCCAGAAAATCCGTACTGCATCTAAGTGTCCCACATTGAGACCAACTAAGCCCCAAGGGGAGTGCCCCACACCAAAACCAGGGCCCGCCCAGACTGCTCCTGTCAGGTCGGAGCCGCCCCGACAGCCACCTAGAGAGAAAATTCAAATAGGATCTTCAAACATCTCTAAAAATACAGCACCAATTAAGGCACCCTCATCACACACGGCCCAATACAACAGTGGACACTATATAGATTTACCCCCTGAAGCATCTAATTATGTCATCATTCTGACCGGAGTCCCAGTTTTTGCCGAAGGTAGGATAGAACCCCATGCCAACCTCAAAAGCAAAGTCATACATTGGCTGCGTACTAACAGACCCTCCCATCACATATAAACGGAGATATAGTGTCTGTTAGACAATCCAATTGGGTGGGTCCCCGACCAAAAGACATCGAGGGGGATGTTGTGATAATTAACTTTAGGGACCATAGAGTTGTTACTCATATCAGTGATTGGTTCCCGGGGAGAGGTGAAGGCGGCATTTCATCCCGCAATTTGAGCTACTTCTATCCTAAAGCTCTGCTGACCCCCCTAAACTTTCCATCAATTTCGAACAGATTCAACTCATCACAAACCCCCGTGCATTATATTAACCAATACTCAACATCGATACCCGGCTTTACTAATCTTCCCTCATTCTTCCCACTTCAACGCTCCAATAGGCCCTTTTTCCCTCATTCTAGAAGACACCAACATATAAATCCCAATGAGCGATGGAATATTCCCTTACACAATCCATTTGAACCACTGTCAAGCCTAGAGGACTTGGATTGACAGCCGACGGCCATACAGGGACCTCGGCAATTAGTCCTTTCCCCTGGGAACTTAAAAAACCAAAATGGGCGTTGGAGCAATCACTCATCGGATGGATTTAGTAATACTACTGCTTCCGGTGATTCCAATGAAATTACTGAAATAGGAAGTCCTCTTCCCATGCCTTACGCGGAACCAACTACACACTCACCGGATGCCAGGGTACACCCGGACCATTTATACACTAGATCCCCATCTTTTACCCTCAGAGAAGAGAAAATTAGAGACACTGCAATACATAAGGCACTAAATCCTATTTATGTGTCCTACTCAGTTCTGACCTGGAACGTGGCAGGCCTGGCAAATAAACGTGCTCAACAGTCCTGGCGGGACTTGGTTGATAAATATACCATCCTGTGTTTACAGGAAACTTGGGCCTTAGATCCCGCACATTTACTGGAGTATCGGACCTTCCACTCTCCAGCCTTACCATCCCCTCACGATAGAAATAGTGGGGGTTTATGCATATATTTCAGCAATGTGAGTGAGCTCTTTGTTTTAAAACACCTTTTGACTGAAAATTATCAGATTTTAATTCTTAAATGGGGCGTTTCCGTTAACATGATTCTAATCAATTTTCATAATAATGTGTCTACAGATTGCTTGGATAGAGTTACCAATAATCTATTTTGTGATGTTTCCTCCATAAAGGAAAGAATAGGCGGGAGTTTTTTCTGGCCTGGGTGGGTGATTTTAACTGCAACATTTGTCGGGACGGCCCGAAGGGCTTGTGCGGCCTCGGAAACCCTCCTGACGACAACCCGAGTCATCTCGCCCATTCAGGGCAGGGTGGCATTTTGAATAATCTGTTGTTCTATTTTAATCTTACCTTTATAAATGAGTTATGCTCACCAATAATAGAGTTCCAGCCAACCTACCTTGGCAGAGGGTGTAATTATATTATTGACTTTACCCTCTTTTCCAGAATGTATGCTCATTTAATAAATTCATGGGAGACGTTAGACATTATTTATGGAGATCATTACCCAATTTCTTTCTCCATAAAAAAGGCCGAATTAGAGCGGCCCCGGAGGAAAAATAGTGCCTCAAACCAACAACCGATCACTCTTGCTCGTAAAAATGGTTACACCCTCAAATGGGATAAGGTTGACCCTGCGGGTCTATTAATAAATCTAGTATCTAAAATGAGGAAGGAAATTTACATCTTTCTCTCTCCTAGTGATGACCCTCTCATCATTTTGGATTCTTTTTCCAAAATACAATTAACCTTAAAACAACTATTGGCCGCCCAGATTTGCACCATCAAACTGGCTGGTTTGATCATAATTGCACCAACACATTAAAAAATTTAAAAAAGGCCCTCCACACTACTCCTAGATTCCTGTCTGAGATCCGAGAAGCCAGACGCTCCTAACGTCTAGCAATGAAAAACAGGGAGAAATCATTGAAACAAGAAGCATGGCAGGCCTTAATCACTGCCTCCAAAAAAAGGGATTCAACCTTATTCTGGAAGGCGGTTAATGCCCCTATCTTCCGTGATAAAAACAAGATAGCGGTGATAGATATTGCTATAAATGGTGAAACATGGGTAACTCACTTTGAACACCTCTATGATAACGAAACTTCTTGCAACCCAGTATCTCCTGTCCTTATCATTACGTCTGGAAACATGGGACGTCCTTGCAGGGGAGTCTTCCCTCTGGGAATTTTCTTTACCTGTGATGAGGTTAAAATGGCCATAAGGGAGAGTCCTTCTGGTAAAGCGCCCGGGCCGGATGGCATACCAACTGATGTTTTTAAACATGAAATTGACCTCTGGGCCTCGCTTTTAACAAATGTTATGAATAGCGCAAACATGGTTGGATTAATACCAACGTGGACTGAGGCCATAGTGGTCTCTATTTTTAAAAAGGGCGATAGACAAGATCCAACCTGTTATCAGCCTATCTCCCTTCTAGACGCCCTAATGAAGGTGGCCGGTCGCATTATTCTAAAGCGAATCCAACTGTGGGCCGATGAAGGAAACATCATATCTAATTTCCAGTATGGTTTTCGCACCGGCATGGGAACAGTGGAGCAGAGCTTAAATTTGTATTTTTTAATCTCTAAGTACACCCAGGCCAGAAAAGGGAATCTTTTTATTACTTTTATCGACCTAAGCTCTGCTTTTGATTGCGTGGACCACAATCAACTTTGGTCCACACTATCCGACCTGGGAATTGACGTAACAATTTTAAATTTCATCAAGGAATTGTATAGGGGTGCTGGGGCCAGGGTGCGCTTTGGTAAGCAAGGTGAGTGTTCGTCCAAATTTTCTATCAAAAGGGGAGTGAGACAGGGGTGCATTTTAGCACCCCGGTTATTCACGTTATATATAAACTCCATTAGCGACCACCTGAAGGGTTTCCCCTATGACTACCCTTCATCCCCGGGTCACCCTGTCCCCATACTCCTGTACGCAAATGATGCGGCTATTATGTCGCAACCCAGGTTGGGTCTCCAGAGGGCCGTCACAAAATATCATACTTATATGGAAGATAAGGGGCTAAAAGTCAACACTACTAAAACATATACTATGGCTTGTGGGCATGGTACCAAGAAAGCATCCTGTCCCATATATCTGGAAGGCAGGAAGATAGAGACCATCGATCACTTTCCCTACCTTGGAATATCCTTTGACAGGAAATGCACTTGGCACACAGCAGTCAAAGCGAGAAAATTAGCCATCCTGAGGGCGGTCAGTGCACTCCATAACTTTGTGGCGAAACTCGGGGGGAGACCCATTAAGGAACTAATTACAATATATCAGGCTAAGGGTATATCTATGGCCACTTATGGCTCGGGTATCTGGGGTATTGAAAATACAACATCTATTCAATTAATTGAAAATCAATACCTCAGATATGTGCTGGGGGGCCCCAAATCTTCAGCAAACTACCTCACCCATATTGAATTAGGTTTACCTTTTATTTCTGACACTATAAAAATTGCACCTATCCTTTTATGGCATAAGGTGTGGGTTACCCGGGAGACAGCTTTTAATCGCAAATTAATTTCTGACTGTCTTACCTTGGATGGTGTCAGAAATATAAAATGGCTGTCCCACGTGCAAGCCCTGATGATCGAGCTGGGCCATCCTGAGTTTTTTTCTAGACCACTTAGCATGGAAATGATCACTAGAAAATCATTGAAACAACTTGCCATGAATCATTTAACCAACAAAAGATGGTCCATAGAAAAACTTAAAAACACAGTTTTGGCCTTTCAGGAAATTACTATTAATCCAGGGCCTCAATTGTATGTTTTAAGTGATCTAACCCGTTACTCAAGAATGTTATTAACACGGTTCAGGTTTGGAAGTTTCTTTCGTATTATCACTTTCCCATCTTGTAACACTTGGTCGAGGGATTTGCCCACCTGCCCCTGTGACGATTTATCCCCTCAATCAAACCTATACTGTATTTTATTTTGTAAATTTTATGTTGTTCCACGGAGGATTATTTTGAAACCAATTCTTAAAGCATGGGGCCTCCGCTCTTGCAGAATAGCCTATGTCAGATTGCAACAGCTGGAAAATGTTTCTGTGGCTCAGGCTATGTCTAGCTTCTTAAAATTATTGATTGGGTGCAGCAATTCTATGTAAAGCTTTCTATTTTTGTATACTCGTATAGCTCTTAAAGCACTTGTTTTTATCTAACCGGATCTGCCTGCTTTTTTAACCTACCATGTTTTTATCTCTTTGTATTTCTGTGACATGCTGTGATTGTTGTTTCTTTTTAACTTGTATGCTTTTATGAATTCATTATTGAATATCGAATAAAGCTTTTTGAATTTGAATTTGAATTTGACTCCAACTGTCACTTCAGAACTGGCGCATCCGGTGAAATCGACGCATCACAGCTCCCTGCACTGATGCCGTGGTCCCTGTTTCTTGAATGCACAACACAATGACTCAAATTTTCACTGCATGCCCCAATGATTCTAAAAGGCCTCTGAAGTACCGCAGCTGCATGGGTTCCAAGCACTGCTTCACTGAAGTCCATGACACATTGCTCCAACTCAGAATCAGTAAAGTTGGATTGGTGATTTCGAGATCAACACCATGGAATCAATGCACCACACTGAGACATTGATGCATCATCAACACCAAGTTGCTTTAAGGACCCGTAGTCTCACACCTGCAACCAACGCATCACCTACCCTTTGCCCTGCATTGTACCCGGGTGTTATTGGTTCAGTGGCCCGCACAGCCTCCAGGAACTAATACATTGCTATGCTACATTGATGCTGCACACACCTTTGCACAATGCATCATCCCCAAGCGCCAATGTGCTCACGATCTGCATAGCAGTATGGTACAGATGCATCACCTGCCTTCGTGATGCTGCATCTCCACAGCGCATCGCACCGTCTTTGACTTTGTGGCACATCCAAGGTACTGTATTGGGGTCTGTTAACTCTTGTAGCAGGCCTGTGCTGCATGGCAGTCGGACAGAACTCATGGATTTGTTTCCGTTCAAGCCTGACTAGATAGCACCAGTTGGAGCTATTGTATTCTAAGTACTATTATTGCATTTAATATTAAAAGATTTGTATCTTGACTTGCGTATGTTGGATCTTTACCGTTCTAGTCTAGTTTTACTCAGATAAATATTGGCTATTTTTCTAAACTTGTGTACCTTTGTAGTATTTTCACTGTGTTACTGTGTGTGTGTGACAAATACTTTACACATTACCTCTTCTGTTTAGCCTGACTGCGCTGTGTCACGCTACCTGAGGGAGGGCACAGGTAAACTTAATGTGTACTACACTTACTGTTAGACGGGGACTCTGAGGGTCGGCCGAATACTGAGGGAGAGGTCCCCGAGGAGGACCGTCTCCGGCGATCGTACAGACAAGTCACCTCCCTCCCCACAAATAGGCACCACACCAGGTCGAGTTCAATACTTTATATAAGGTTCGTAAGGCAAGGATATTGGCGATACAGGATATCTCGGACCTGAGGGTCCTCTCACTTCTAGTCTCTGTAGGGAAAAGGGGGTAGCGGGACAGTCTTGGTACCGGGTCGGTACAGGGGCTGGCAAAAGGCGAGCTCACAATCCTCGAGCTGGAGAGTCTGTGAGTCGGGCCGCGGCAGCGCCAGCAGACCAAGGCGATGGTTTCACGAGGCAGAGGGCCGCGGCAGCGCCAGCAGGCCAAGACGATGGTTTCACGAGGCAGAGGGCCGCGGCAGCGCCAGCAGGCCAAGACGATGGTTTCACGAGGCAGAGGGCCGCGGCAGCGCCAGCAGGCCAAGACGATGGTTTCACGAGGCAGAGGGCCGCGGCAGCGCCAGCAGGCCAGTCACGGATGAGTTCTTCTCGGGTCTCTCGACTCCAGGATACAACTCCCTTCCTGGTCTGGCCCTGCCTCAGTTATAGGTCTGGTCCCCTTTGATGTCCGGACCCTCGCGCCTGGGGGCCGGGAGGTCCGGGATGAGGGAGTCCAGACACCCAGCAGGGGGGTGGAGCCAGCGCCCAGGGCGGCCCGGGGTGATCGACACCTGGCGGAGGAGAGCCGTTGACGATTCCTTCTCCCATTGACTCGCCAAGTGGTCACTCTGCCTCCTGGGCGGAGGTTGGTGCCTCGATGTCGGGGCCGGCCGGGCCCAGGGTTAGGGTCGAGTTGAGGCCACGCGGCCTCGTGCTGTAGTACCCAAAATGGCGGCTGGGCCGAGGCCGGGGTGTGGATGGTGCCCCGGGCCAGCTGGGTCCGGAGCTGGTGTCTTGTGGTGGAGGGATTGCAGGGTACTTCGGGTGGTCGCCGGGGACTCTGGTTGGGGATTCAGGGAGAGCCAGGGTCCGGGTCCCGTTGCGGGGAGGGGGGGCAGCCCGACCATGCGGCCTGTCCAACATGCGTCCCCCCCAGCTGAAGGCGGGGAGAGTCAGCCATCTTCCTGGGCACTCTCCTCGCTGAGGCGGAAAAAGCGTGACAGGCCGTCGGCGTTGGCGTGGTCCTGGCCTGGACGATGTTCCACCGTGAAGTCCATCCCCTGCAGGGAGATGGACCAGCGCAACAGCTTCGGGTTCTCCCCCCGCATTTGCATCAGCCATTGCAGGGGTCGGTGGTCTGTTTGCACCCGGAAGGGGGTGCCGAAGAGGTAGGGCCGGAGCTTCTTGAGTGCCCAGACTACGGCGAAGGCCTCCCTCTCAATGGTGCTCCAGCGCTGTTCTCGGGGCAGTAGGCGTCTGCTGATGAAGGCCACGGGTTGGTCGACCCCTTCGGGGTTGAGTTGGGAGAGGACGGCCCCCACACCATGATCGGAGGCGTCCGTCTGCACAATGAATTCCCGGCTGTAGTCGGGAGCCTAGAGCACGGGGGCCGTGCACATGGCGGTCTTTAATTTCTCGAAGGCCGATTGGCAGTCCGGGGTCCAGTTGACTGTTTTGGGGCTCTTCTTGGAGGTGAGCTCTGTGAGGGGCCCCACGATGCTGCCATAGTCCTTCACGAACCGCCGGTAGTATCCGGTGAGCCCCAGGAAGGCCCGGACCTCCGTTTGGGTCGTAGGGGGTTGCCAGGCCTGGATGGAGGCAATCTTGAGCTGGAGAGGGGCCACCAGCCCGCTTCCCACTTGGTGTCCCAGGTAGGTCACGGACCCTTGGCCAACCTGGCACTTGCTGGCCTTGATGGTGAGGCCGGCTTGCTGGAGGGCGTGTAGAACCTCCCGCAGGTGGCGGAGGTGGTCGGTCCACTGGTGGCTGTACACAGCAATGTCGTCCAGGTAGGCGGCGCTGAAGTCTTCCAGGCCCGCCAGTACCTGGTTCACCAGCCGTTGGAACGTTGCCGGAGCATTTTTCATGCCGAAGGGCATTACTTGAAAGTGGTAGTGCCCGTCCAGGGTAGAGAAGGCGGAACGTTCTTGGGCCCTAGGGGTGAGGGCGATCTGCCAGTAGCCCGCTGTTAGGTCGAGGATGCTCAGGTAGCGGGCGGCCCCCATCCGGTCAATTAGCTCATCTGCCCGGGGGATGGGGTGAGCGTCGGTCCTGGTAACTGCATTCAGCCCCCGATAGTCCACGCAGAACCGGAGCTCAGGGGCAACGCCCGGGGCGGCCGCCTTGGGAACCAGGACGACTGGGCTGGCCCAGGGGCTGTTGGAGGGTTCGATCACTCCTAGGGTCAGCATTTTGGACACCTCGGTCTGGATGCAGGCGCGCACCCGGTCTGGTACGCGGTACGCCCAGTGTCGAATAGGAGGGCTGTCCTCGGTGTCCACATCGTGAAGGCACCAGGGGGTGACTCCGGGTGTGAGGGAGAACAGGGAGGCGAACCGCCTCAGGAGGGCTTGGCAGTCTTGGCGTTGCTCCGGGGACAGGGCCTCGGAGAGCTGGACCCCTTCCACTGAGCCATCCCGCTCGAGGGTCCTCAGTAAGTCCGGAAGGGGTTCGGAGTCTTCTTCCGTCCCGTTATCGGTAGCCATCAGGAGGCTGAGTTCGGATCGCACAAAATGCGGTTTGAGCCTGTTGGCATGGAGGACCCGTAGAGGGTTCCGGGCAGTCTCCATGTCGATTAAATAGGTGACGGGCCCCTTGCGCTCGATCACCTTGAAGGGTCCGGACCATTTGTCTTGGAGTGCACAGGGTTCAACCGGGGACATCACCCAGACCCGTTGTCCCGGTTCGAACTCAATGGAGGATGCGTGCTGATCGTACCATCTCTTCATGTCCTCCTGACTGGCCTCGAGATTGGCTTTGGCGGTTTCTCGGAACCGCCGGGTCTGGTTGCGGAGAGCCAGGAGATACCTGTAGATGTCCGGGGGAGTTTTCTGGGGAGGCTGCTCCCAACCTTCCTTGACTAGGCTGAGGGGGCCCCGGACGGGGTGCCCGTACAGGAGTTCAAATGGGCTGAAGCCGAGGGATTTCTGCGGGACCTCCCGATAGGCAAATAGGAGGCATGGAAGTAGCACGTCCCACTGGCGTCGAAGGGGTTCCTCTACGCCCATAATCATTCCCTTGAGGGTGCGGTTGAACCTCTCGACCAGTCCGTTTCCTTGCGGGTGATAGGGGGTCGTGAATTTGTAGGTGACCCCGCATTGTTGCCAGAGAGACTTCATATATCGGGAGATAAAGTTCGTGCCCCTGTCGCTGACGACCTCCCGGGGGAACCCCACCCGGGAGAAGATCCCCATCAGGGCTCGGCCCACCACGGGGGCCGTCACAGTCCGAAGAGGGATGGCCTCGGGATAGCGGGTGGCGTGGTCTACTAGGACCAGGATGAACCGGTGTCCTTGGGCTGTTCGGGGGTCGAGGGGCCCCACAATGTCTATTCCCACTCGTTCGAACGGGGTGGTGACGACAGGAAAGGGTTGTAAAGGTGCTTTGATTTTTCGGCCACTTTTTCCGCTGGCCTGGCAGGTGGGGCAGGCCCTGCAGTGGTTGGCGACATCCTTTCGCATTTGGGGCCAGAAAAAATGGGTCACCAGGCGGTCGTAGGTTTTATCCTGTCCCAGGTGTCCGGCAAGGGGGACATTGTGGGCTAAGTTCAGGAGAAAGTCTCGGAAGCGAAGGGGCACCACCAGTACCCGACTGGCTCCTAGTTCTGCAATTTTCTGCTCGCTGTAGAGCAGGTCTTGGTCCCAGTAGATCCAGTGGGCCCCCGAGGTATCCCCTGTGCTCTGGGCCAGGGCTTGCTGCCGGAGTCCTTCGAGAGAGGGACATGTTTTCTGTTCGGCCCGGAATTGTTCCTGAGTGGGGCCTCCCTCCTGACGCCATTGTGCCAGGTCAGGGACGTCCCGAAGCTGGTCGGATCCTTCTTCTGTTTGGGTCGAGGGACTGGCTTCTGGGGCGGCCTCCTCTGGGATGAGCGCGGGAGGAGGTTCCGGCCACTCGGGCTCTTCTAGACTGGGGACCGCACGGGCGGTCATGGACCGGGTCGTGACGCAGACCCATTCGGGGAGGCCGAGCATCCCCAGGTGTTCCCTCCGTTCGACAGCTGCCCAGGGAGAGCTTTCGAGGTCGTTTCCTAGGAGGCAATCCACGGGGGCATCATCGCGGACAGTTACCTTTAACATCCCTGTTACTCCTCCCCACTCGAAGGGGACGCAGGCCATGTGGCATAGACTTTCGGAATTGTCTGCTGATCGGACAGGGCAAAGAATGTTCGGCAGGATTTGGTCGGGAGTGACAAGGTGGCGTCGGACCGCCGTTACACTGGCCCCGGTGTCGCGGAGGGCTTCCGCCCGGCGGCCATTGATGTTGACCCACTGACTGTACTTCTGCGTGTTGGCGGGAAGGGGGGCCCGCGGAATCATCTCCCTCTCCCCCAAGCAGACCAGCGCCATGGCGGCTGGTGCCCACTCAGAGGGGTCGGTCTCGTACTCTTCTTGGACTTCCGGGATTAGTTCTTCCCCTAGGGCGGCCGCTGCGACCTGGCGGGGGGTAGTGTTCGGATTCTTTGGGCAGTTGGGATCACTGGCGTAGTGGCCGGGTCGTTGGCATCTGTGGCACATAACGTTGGCCCGGAAACCGGCCCGGATGGCTGGGCTCCCTCGGCCGACCGGGGTCGAGGGGCTGCTTGTGGGTGACAAGGGGCCGGGGTCTCTCCCCCGACCCTGGCCTCCTCCTCCTCCTCCCCGGGGGCGATGGGGCCCTGGGTACGGTCTGGATGATTCGCTGGGTCCGTTCCGGCCAACTCGGGTGCTTTCCCACCGGTCGGCTTCGGCGGCGAGTTGCCGAGGTTCGGTTAGTTTACTGTCCAAGAGGTGTTGCCGGAGTTCCACGAAGCAGTTGTTCGACAGGTGCTCCCATACGATAAGGTCAAAAAGTTGTTCGTAGGTGGTCACTTTGTTGCCCTTGATCCACCCTTCGAAGGCTCGACTAAAGAAGTTCACGTACTCCACCCAGGTCGTACCCGGAATCCGTTTGCAGTCGCGGAACCGCTGGCGGTACATCTCGGGTGTGAGCCCGTATCGAGTGAGGAGGGCGGCCTTCATGTGGTCGTAGGATGTCATCAGATGGTCCGGGAGTTGCAGCAGGGCGTCCCGCCCTTCGTTGACAAACCTCCCCCATAATCCGGCTCCCCAGTCGCTCCGTGGAATCCGGTGGGAGGTCATGGCCACCTCATAGGCTTTAAACCACTGCTGTATATCATCGTTCTTGTGGTATTCCCGGATGACATCTTTGGGGATGTGAACCTTGGGCCCGGTAGAGGCAGGCAGGGTCGGTCGTTCGGGGAACCCGAGTTCTTTATTCTGTTTCTGGATTTCCAGTTCCTTGAGATTGCGCTCATGTTCGTACGCTAGTTTCTTTTCCTCTAGCTCTCTCTGTTTTTGCTTCTCTTCTCGCTCCTCTCGGAGCCGTAAGTGTTCCAGAGTTATTTTTTGTTCCGCCAGCTTGAGTTCTCCATCCAAGCGAAGTCGGGCTATTTCTAATTCGTGGAGTCTGCTTTTTTCTCTTTCTCGGATCTCTTCCAGGGAGAGACCCGCTCTTCTTTCTTCAGTTGGTGCGGGGCTCGTCTCGGTTGTTCGTGTTCGGGGTACGGCCGTACCCGTTTCTGCCCAAGCTTCTAGGGCCCGTTTGAAGTCTTCCTTTGTGCTCAGACCGGTGGTTGGAAGGCCAAGTTCTATGCAATACTGCTTCAGTTCTCGGTGGTTGTAGTCTTCCAATTTTTCCATCTGGAATTTTTCCGTTGTTCCGCTCTCTGTTGTCATGGTGGTTGTGTGTCGTGGGGCGAGTGACTTTCTGTACGATTATGCGTAGGTTCGGATCCCTCCGCTGGCCACCAATGTTAGACGGGGACTCTGAGGGTCGGCCGAATACTGAGGGAGAGGTCCCCGAGGAGGACCGTCTCCGGCGATCGTACAGACAAGTCACCTCCCTCCCCACAAATAGGCACCACACCAGGTCGAGTTCAATACTTTATATAAGGTTCGTAAGGCAAGGATATTGGCGATACAGGATATCTCGGACCTGAGGGTCCTCTCACTTCTAGTCTCTGTAGGGAAAAGGGGGTAGCGGGACAGTCTTGGTACCGGGTCGGTACAGGGGGTGGCAAAAGGCGAGCTCACAATCCTCGAGCTGGAGAGTCTGTGAGTCGGGCCGCGGCAGCGCCAGCAGGCCAAGGCGATGGTTTCACGAGGCAGAGGGCCGCGGCAGCGCCAGCAGGCCAAGACGATGGTTTCACGAGGCAGAGGGCCGCGGCAGCGCCAGCAGGCCAAGACGATGGTTTCACGAGGCAGAGGGCCGCGGCAGCGCCAGCAGGCCAGTCACGGATGAGTTCTTCTCGGGTCTCTCGACTCCAGGATACAACTCCCTTCCTGGTCTGGCCCTGCCTCAGTTATAGGTCTGGTCCCCTTTGATGTCCGGACCCTCGCGCCTGGGGGCCGGGAGGTCCGGGATGAGGGAGTCCAGACACCCAGCAGGGGGGTGGAGCCAGCGCCCAGGGCGGCCCGGGGTGATCGACACCTGGCGGAGGAGAGCCGTTGACGATTCCTTCTCCCATTGACTCGCCAAGTGGTCACTCTGCCTCCTGGGCGGAGGTTGGTGCCTCGATGTCGGGGCCGGCCGGGCCCAGGGTTAGGGTCGAGTTGAGGCCACGCGGCCTCGTGCTGTAGTACCCAAAATGGCGGCTGGGCCGAGGCCGGGGTGTGGATGGTGCCCCGGGCCAGCTGGGTCCGGAGCTGGTGTCTTGTGGTGGAGGGATTGCAGGGTACTTCGGGTGGTCGCCGGGGACTCTGGTTGGGGATTCAGGGAGAGCCAGGGTCCGGGTCCCGTTGCGGGGAGGGGGGGCAGCCCGACCATGCGGCCTGTCCAACACTTACCCTGACTGGAGTGTGGGTTCCTTACTTGGACAGGGGACAAATAGACCCCCAATTTCCAACATATATGGAGTAAGACAAACCAACGCAAAAAGCTGTGTTGCCTTATTCTGCACCAGGGAGGTGTTCAATGGGTGTTGCAGTGGGTTTTCACATTCTACACCCATGGATTTTGATGCTGCCCCAAATTTACTTAATCACATAAACCGGGGCTACGCCAAAATCTTACGCCACCTCAGAGCAGACGTCATGAGGAGAAATATGTTTATACTGCAGCACACCTCACATAGAAGGAGGAAAACCCCTCTTGGGATTCTGCAAGCAACAGGCAGAAAATTGTGTGTGAGCACAGGAGGAAAGAAATTAAGTACACCGTATTTAATGTGTATGGTGCATTCCTTCCCTTTCACATTGGCATAGGGCAGTGCAGCAGAAGACTTACGGTGCTGCCCTACAGTTCTAGCTCATTACACTTCCCATGGGAAATCTGAAATTGTGTGCAAACAATTAACAAGGTAGGTGCAAACCTCACTTGGTTCTAGGGTTTTACCTACTCAAACTTCATTCTCCGCCATCTCAGTAGACCACTAATTTATGTCAAATTAAAGATCATTTCACCCTTGTTATAATGGTTACAATATTACATTTCCAGCATTGAAATGAGACTTATAAAGGCCTCTCAGCTAAATCACTTAGAAAACTAGTGACTCATTTATGGATCACATTGCGGAGACCACATTATTCCAACTCTAAAATCACATTACTGGCTGCCTATAAAGTAAGGATTTATGTGCCTGGTACACAAACTGTTGTGCAACCAGCCCTGGCTGTCTTTTCATATCATTCACATCATATTTCTAGACCAGATACCTAACATCGACCTCCATTAAGCATCTTGAACAAAGACTGAGTTATTTTGAGTAAGCTCTGTTTTCTTTGAAAGATCATCCCTCAGGAGCTCTTCTCCACTGAATCTTTGCAATGATTCCTTTGCAGCTTTAAACCTGACCGTTACGGTTGGTAGAATACTTTGCCTAATAAGTTTCAATAGGTAGGAAATTTAGGTTTACTTAAGTTACATACAGAGGTTTAGGTTACAATCAAGAAAGAAATATAGGGCATGATAAAAAACATCTTTGTGAAATGAAGGTCAAAAACGGTCTGGATGTAGCAGTTCCTACATGTATTTGCCCTTTCTCAAGGCAAGAATCACTTGTTGCCTTAGAGTTGCCACCAGGCTCACATTTTGCCTATAATGTCAGAGTCAAGGAAATCCATGGAGAAGTCCAGAAGAGTTGTGTCCTGACACAGTTCTGTCAGCCCATCTCAATGCATTTATTAATGGGTCATAGAGTTCTGCTTTCCTTGTTGATTAGGGGTATGAAAAGGGAAATTGGTGAGGATAGTGTATTGAAGGCAACTGATGATCTGAGATGAGAATGATGTATTTGTTAGAGACAGAGAGCTCATTCCAATAATAAGTTTACGTACGTCCAATACAGACATGATCATTTAATCTCAACATCACAGTTTTCTGAATGCAACTCAAGCCCAGTCCTTTCCATCAACTTCAATTCCGGTTGGTAATCTCACACAAGCCCTCTTCTTCTTCATGAAAGTCCCCTGCACTCTATAGGATCCCTTGGTCAACTGAGAATGGTAAAACATGTTTTATTGTTTTATATATATATATATATATATATATATATATATATATATATATATGTATATATATCTTCAGCATTTTCTGGAGGAATTTGTGCGTGGAAGGTGGAGCAGAAATGGGAAACACCTTAAGTTTACTGGCCAGTAAAATCAAAACCACATGTTATTTCCAATTCTGAACTGGAGCATTTTTACAGTAAAGGTCTTTCCAAAAGGCAGTTTTACCACTTGTTAAATGAGAGCATTGCTAAATGACTGATCAGGAGTTATGACCAGTGACAGAAGACTCAATGTTAAAGATGCACCCAGTGCCATAATATGCTAAAATATTCCCCTTCCAATTTGCGACTCCATTACCACCCTTTTGAAGAGGGTGGTAATTTGCAAGGGTTTTGGGACAGCAATTGCGGTTGCAAAACATTGGTACATGGCTTTGCGGTTGCTATTAGGAAGGGAACGCCTCGTGGTCCTAGATGATAAACTTACCTGGGGCCCATTAAAACAGAGAAAAGAGGGAGACTTGATGAGACTGAATGGTGCTACATTTAATTTCGCATCGAAATTGGGTAATAGACCAATTGTGGGACTAATGAAAATATATCAAGGCAGAAGTGTTGAAACTGCTGCTTATGGGAGCGAATTTTGGGGCTATAGTAGTCTGGATAGATTGAAGGTGAGGGAAAATAAATTTTTAAAGAGTGTGTTAGGAGTACCTAGAGGCACAGCCATCTTGATAGTGCATGAAGAACTAGGCATGCCCTTCCTTTGTGATACCCTGGCCATGCATCCTATTATTTTTTGGTTAAAGATTTGGACAAGCGAGCAACTGTTGATGACGCAACAAATTCTAAAAGACTGCATGAACCTTGACAATATGCTGAGAATCCTGTGGTTTCACTACATAAAACAAATACTGGGAAAACTCAATCGCCCAAATCTCTTCAGTAATCCCGATACTATTTGTAAAAAAGATATAGGATTAATTAAGGAAGCGTTCCTTACTCTGAAATCACAGGAAAGGGAGGCGATTGAATTGATGAAACCTAGTATGCGTAATTTTGTCATGTTGAAAACCACACATGAAGAGGGAGGTAATTTGCAAGGGTTTTGGGACAGCAATTGCGGTTGCAAAACATTGGTACATGGCTTTGCGGTTGCGATTAGGAAGGGAACGCCTCGTAGTCCTAGATGATAAACTAACCTGGGGCCCGTTAAAACAGAGAAAAGAGGGAGACTTGATGAGACTGAATGGTGCTACATTTTATTTCGCATCGAAATTGGGTAATAGACCAATTGCGGGACTAATGAAAATATATCAAGCCAGAAGTGTTGCAACTACTGCTTATGGGAGTGAAATTTGGGGCTATAGTAGTCTGGATAGATTGCAGGTGACGGAAAATAAATTTTTAAAGCGTGTGTTAGGAGTGCCGGGAGGCACAGCCAACTTGATAGTGCATAAAGAACTAGGCATGTCCTTCCTGTGTGATACCCTGGCCCTGTGTCCTATTATTTTTTGGTTAAAGATTTGGACAAGCGAGCAACTGTTGATGGCGCAAAAAATTCTAAAAGACTGTATGAACCTTGACAATATGCTGAGAATCCTGTGGTTTCACTACATAAAACAAATACTGGGAAAACTCAATAGCCCAAATCTCTTCAGTAATCCCGATACTATTTGTAAAAAAGATATAGGATTAATTAAGGAAGCGTTCCTTACTCTGAAATCACAGGAAAGGGAGGAGAATAAATTATTGAAACCTAGTGTGCGTAAATTTGTCATGTTGAAAACCACACATGGGGCTGAGCCATATTTATTGGGGGCCCTTACGAACTATGAACGCTACCTGTTGACCAGATTTCGTTTAGATCTATTTCATCTCCTGCTTGCTGTACCAAGGGGCAGCAGGAAAGGCCAACAGTTAGCACCCTGTGGCTGTGACGGGATGTTCCCACAGGATATATTACACATCATGTTTTTATGTAAGTTCTATGATGTCCCCCGGAAATATTTTTTAATTCCTGTTTTAAAAAAGATTAATTTTATACAGTCTCGGCCAGCTCTTTTGTTTCTCCAGCTATGAAGGGAAGACTGTTTTATTGTTGGTTTTCTAAAGTCTGCAATCAAGTCGAGGGTCAGCTATGATGAATTGTTTTTATATTTATGGCCTGATTTTAAAATCTGTAAATAACAAATGTGAGTATAATCATTATAAGTAGGGCTGCTAACGATTACATGTTCCCCGTTTTTAAATGATGCATTATTGATTACATTTGTACTGTAGGGTAGTGTTTTAGTATACTTTTATGTTTTTTAATTGTGAAAAAACGAATAAAGTTTATTTTGAGTGAGAACGCCTCTTCCTAATAGAGAGTCGCAAAACCTATTTAGCGAGTCACAAATAATTTGTGACTCACTAAACAGGCTTTATACATGGACAAGAGGTTTCTGCATGCACAAACGGGTCGTAATCCCATTTGCGCATGCAAAAATGGTTTGTACATCTGGCCCCTAATCTGTTCATTAAAATATTTTTAACCCATCCTTAAACATTAGGTTAATTAAGTCTTTTAAAGGAGGACAAATGACCATTAATTGAAACTTTATCTGCCCTGCCCAACCCATGCTCCTCCAGCCTCATTTGCCAGTGTGGTGAATCGCTGATTGGTTGGTGGTTGAGCCACTGCCTGCCCCACTGGTGGCTAATCAAAGGTGATACCCATCCACCATAGGCTGCTGCATTTCATGCATCAAGTGATCATCATATTTTCAAAGCCAGGGTGTGCCATGTGATGCTTGAAAGACCCTAGCAGTGAAAACAATGATCCTGTGTATCAGGGCCATTGTTTTTCTTTTTCTGAAACAAATCCCTGTTTTGTTAAACAAATGGCTAGTCAGCGAAAAGAACGCACTGACTCACTCTGTGTTCATCTTTGGTAAAACTGCTTCTGCTGCAATCCATTTCAGACAAGGGGATCTCTCAAAACAGCAGGTGGTCTTTTGCCAGAGTTAGGATGCATATCTATGTATTTATCTATCTATCTATCTATCTATCTATCTATCTATCTATCTATCTATCTATCTATCTATCTATCTATCTATCTATCTATCTATCTATCTATCTATCTATCTATCTATCTATCTATCTATCTATCTATCTATCTATCTGTCTGTCTGTCTGTCTGTCTGTCTGTCTGTCTGTCTGTCTGTCTGTCTGTCTGTCTGTGCTGCAGTGTTGGGCCGTTCTGATGTGTTCTTTTGTTCTAATAATATAAAAAATAAAACACAGGGCATGCGGCAGGGGATGGGGTCCCCGAGTCCAAAATTAGCCCAGAGTAGGGGGTCCATGCTGCCCCAATCCATGGCAGGGCCCCAGGGTTTGTGGTCCCCAGGGCCACAATGGGCCTATGGAAGTGGGGGGCATTTACTATTTTTGTTTCGCTTGTGGAAGGAGTTGCAACCCAATCACAGCTCTCAGGTCCTGGGGGGTTGTAGTACCCAGGGCTGCAATGGGCCTATGGAAGTGGGGAGCATTGAATATTTATTTTCTCTTGTGGCAGGAGTCACAACCCTATTGCGGCTTTCAGTGCAGGCCCCCAGTGCAACGTCACGGTGGATTCACTGATCCACCTTAAATAAGTACAATTCCAAGGGTAGAGTTATAGTTCTGAACCTCTTCACAGAGGTAGTGAGATTGTATTTCATAATCACGTTTAAATTGTCAGAGTTAGAGATAATATTAAAAAATATAAATTAAAAGTTAAAGTTGAAACGGATGTATTATCCGGAAAGGTCTCCCTTCCTGTACATAAACAAACCTTTTTGTAAAATGTTATTTTGTAACTTACATGTGTGCTGCATGAAGCAGCACACACGTAAGTTACTAACTGGCATTTTAGGTTTGTTTATGTGCAGAAAGGGACACCTCGCCTTCCTGCACATAAAGCCTCGCGTTTCCTAAGTGGCGAAGAGAGGCATTAAGCCAAGAAGGGTAACGCCTACCTATGCTACTTCCTTGCTAATATGCCCCTCTGTTCCCTTCATCTGTGAAGTGAACTCCATCACTTGTGTAGATGTCATGCATATCAAAACGTAGATTGTTGTTATAGATAGAGCCCATCCTCTGGTCTCTGAGGTAAGCAGAAACACCTTAATTAACATTCTTCCTAGCTTTGTCAATCTGTGTACAGAATTCATTTGACTACTTTAATTTCTGTCTTTGGCATATATTAGAGTAAACAAAGACAGATTAAGGGTCAAGCAACACCGTTGTGCAAAGGTATCCTTCATTAGGATTTCTAGCCCTACCCCAGTTAATGTGCCTAGGTAATTGCCACCACGGTGCACAATCATGAGGTCAGGGGGTTGGAGATGCAAAAAGGTTTTAACCAAAGGCATTAATTGGTGCCATTTTAATCCTCTCTGTGCAAACCATTAATATCCACATTTTGCAAGCCTAGGTCTTTGTCAATACCTCTGTGTTCAGCATACCCTTTGCCCCAGAAAACATAGCTGTGCCCTACAATCCATACTGTAAGCATTTTGACTGGATGTGTCGAAGGAATCAAAAGCCGTCTGTAGCTGAGTAGGTCAGTTGGTAGAATGAGAGGTATCTAAAATGGTGGAGAAGATGCTATTTTAGAAGAAGCAGATCAATGATTGGCTGTTCAAAAACATTGTGTTCTCAAAAGCTAGAACGCATGTTACTTTGCTGAACAAGCATATTCCTGATTGGTTATAGACAAATGTTTGAAAAGTACAGTAAACAGGAAAAGCTAATATTTCGCAAAAGTCAAGCACACCTGCTATTTACATTTGTAAGCTAGTGCACTGAGTTTGAAAATATGGTGAACTTGTGACCTACTGGTACAGTTGAATGTTGCAGAAACTGTTACTGTGGACACTAAGGTTAAGCAGAAGGGGGAAGGGTTGAAAGGTAATTGTGGTTCTAAAATGAGAAATATGTATGTGATGTGTTTCTAAAGTAACTTTTTCTAAATCAGTACTATGTTCAGAAGTGCTATATTCTTACAAAATAATGCTAGTATTTTTGGAAATCGAAATACACAATCAGTTTGGGCACTTTTAGAAGAGACTAATGAAGGGTTAATATGTCTTACCAATAGAAATGGGTTTCAGAATTTGAAATAATGAAGGAAGCATTTTGATTTGTTACTTATATTCTTTTGAGTGCAGAAAGAGAGGAAATGTTAGCCATAAATGAGTTTGCCTTGTTGAGAGTGGTGCATCACATTTATTGTGTGGGAAAAAAATCCTTTATGAGTTTCTCATATTTCATATTCTGCAATACTAGTTGAGAGGTGTGATACAAATGTGTAATGTGTGTCAAATTGTGCATAGGAGTGATTTCAGTGTTTGTAATTATATTTTTTAGTTTCTAATGCATTATTTATAAAAATTTCAAATCGTTAAAGAAAAGTGATTCTTTTTATTGGATATAAAACGCACATTTACATCAAACAGATTGCTCAAAACACGGTCATCACATGTTAGATATTGCGATTTCTGAGCAGTACAGCTGTAGATAAACATTACATTCATTTATATATATATCAATACATTCATTAGCACCAGTAATGTTAAAACAGTTCTGGTTCCGGAGGTAACGTTGGTATTTCACAGATTCCTCCTCTGTAAGTGTTCGACTCACCCCATAGTTTAATCCATTTTTTGGGGCAACCCCTTCGTATATATATGGTTCTTTCTGCCACGATGGTGTTGTCCATATCTCTGCACCAGCTCTTACATGTCTGTACTGTTGCCCTCCCACAGTGCTGAATGATACTCCTCTTAGCCCGCATCATTCCCAGCGTCGCCCATATTTGCTCCATGGTACTTAGATCTGTCGCTTCCCAGATATTTAGGTGACATCATTTGGGGTCAGGGGGAACCGGCTTTCCGCTGACCCTAGTGATAGTGCTCATGATGGATTTCCAGTATGACTGTATTGTGGGACATTCCCAAATTGTGTGGAAGAAGGTACCAATCACCCCACATTGTTGCAGACAGAGCTGGGTAGGAGCTTTTCCTATTTTAAGAAGCGTGGTTTTTGTATAATATACTCCGTGAAGTATCTTGAGCTGTATTAACCGCAGCCTAAAAGTGATAACAACCTCTTTGGGGACGCTAGAGCTTCCAGCCAATCGGTATCATCTAGTTCTCCCACCTCTCCCCCCCATTTGTCCCTAAGCCACTGCAGAGGATTGCGCATATTGTTGATGATCTTACGGTATGTCATGGAGATTGCCTTTGTGGTCATATGGTCTGTTAGCAGCCTATCCTCCAACGGTGAGGCTTCGGGTGGTGTGGTGCCAGGGGGGATCACTGCCTCTAGAGCCATCTCATACTGTTGTTGAAGCTGTTCAAAGGGAATCATTTCCCCCCACACCCAGAGGTCCCCCACCCTGGATATCCCCATGTCATCCCAATGTTTGAAGCCTTTGCTCCTGCCCAGCCTGCCTACTTTGTCTGTGGTCCACAAGGGTGTTGACTGTGTTATCCTACCATGCCACCCCAATTTTTACACACAATGGTCCAAACTTGGAGCATGTGATTCTTTGGGTAAACCAGGATATGGGTTATGTTATATAGCGCTTGGTGCAGGCCCTCCTCACCCAGTTCTAAGCTATCTAGGCTGTAGTCCAGGTCTGTATGTGGGACATGGAGCCAGTGATTAATAACAGTCAATTGGGACGCCGAGTAATATACTTAGATGCTTGGGAGTGCTATACCTCCATCATACCAGGTGTGAAACAACTGTGCCATAGCTATGCGCGGCGGTTTATTATTTCAGAGGAGTTTCGTGAGTCCTGCATCTACGGTACAGAAGTAGGATTGAGGGACCTGGAAAGGAGTGTTGTGGAGGGCATATAAAAATCTCGGTAGTGCCATCATCTTAAAGAGGGCCGCTTTCCCTAACAGTGTTAGTGGGAGAGTTTAAGAAAGATTTTATAAACTTTTAAGATACACATAAAGACGGATAAGAAGAGTGGAAGTACCTTAATATACCTACAAGAAAGAGGAGAGGTCTACTATCTTCCTGTTCTATATTTTCTAAGAGATATACAAACAGATGAATAAGTAGAGTGGAAGTACCCTTACATACCAATAAGGGCAAGAAGAGGTTTCCTTCCTTCCAGTTCGATATTGGCGAAGAGGAAGAACCTCACCATGTGCTAAAAGTCACGATCTGAGACTAAATAAAACACCCACAGCGATGCCCTGACCCACATCTATATGAAAGGGTGTTAAGCAATAGTCATTGAAGCCGGTGACCCCAAAGAAACGGCAGTCCTGAAGAAGGTGCTACAATATCCAGTGCCCTAAGCACTGAAACGCGTCGACGCATTCCTTTTTTGCTTAGAATCCAAGTAGGGTCCAGTGAGCAATAGATACACATACATTAATGGTACTATTGACGGCACATGTTATATTAATTAAGGACCATTGGATCCAGAAATTAGCAGTGGCAAAAAAACTAGGAAGCCACAGTGTATAGGGGGTTGTTTTTCTGTAATTCAATGATATATCTGTCTGTTATATTTGTTTTTAGATGAAATTTTTTGTTTAGATTTATGTCAAACTTGCTCATATATGTAATGAATTGTGATGAATATTAGTTTTCATTGTATCTGTTCAAAGATTTTCTTTGAAATTTTAATGCGCCATTTTGTGGAAATTTTCCTTTTTACATGTTTTTATTAAAAAGATTGTGAACGTTAAGTTTTAGTGTGGAAATTAACTCTTTGCCATTATAACGTCTTGATTTGCTTGTTCGGGCTGGTGTATGAATGCCTAGACAGATGGGTATGGAAGTATAGTAAGTCCATACGTTAGGGTGTACCCAGGGATCTCTCTCTGACTGGCCGAATGCAAACTACACCAGGAAAGCGAATAGGAAAGGTCATTCGACCATGTCAAAGGCCATTTAGGTATCTAGGGAGACAATCATTGCATCCTCTTGTATAGTATGTTTACAACCCAGCACAGGGTGGGGACGCCTAAGGTTGAAGGCTGTATTTCTACCTGGCATGAAGTCTGACTGATCTGGGTGTATCAGTGTGGTTAGATCTGGTGTGAGTCTATTGGCCAGGGATTTAGGCAAGATTTTGGCTTCAGCATTAATCAGAGATATAGGCCTGTAGGATGTACACTTGTGAGCCGGTTGCCGGGATTTTTAATGGCCACTATCGTCACTATCTATTGATCTAAGTAACCATTTGTCCCGTAGGGACCTGCAGTTCAGCAATCCATCTGTCTGCCTTGTCCCGTTTGTCGAGCCATGCCAGGAGTTTACCAGCTCTGTCTCCGACTTCGTGGACAGTGTGCTGAGTTGCAGACAGTCGTGACCTCACCTCTTCCCATAAATAGTTCCTATATTCTTCTTTCTTGAGAAGCAGCCTGTGGGCAGCCTCTTCCGAGGGATCTTGCACGTGGGCCTTTTCCCGGTCATCAATTTCCTTCTCCAGTGTCGCCACTGTCTGGGCTTTTTCCTTTTTGTGGTGTGCAATTAGGGAGATAGCTTGTCTGTGGATCACCGTCTTTCAGGCTTCCCATAGGACCAGCGGAGTTGTGACCGAAGATGTGTTTTCATGAAAGTATAATTTGGTAGAGTCTGTTAGCCCCTCATCAATTTTTGCACTTTTTAAGATATCCCGGATAGATAGGGAATATGCGTTGCTGTGCAGCAGTGTGCCAAGTGTAGAGAATGCTGAGGGGGGATGGTCAGAGATACCTCTCGGTAAGTGTATAACATCAAGGACGTTTTCGTGTTCCCCCGCTGGTATCAGTATGTGATCATCCTGGACAGACTGTTGTGTGTTCCCGAGTGGTATGTGTACTGACGTGCCTGTGGATAGCGTAGTCGCCAAGCATCTATAAGACCCAGTGTGTCCAAGAAGTCTGAGAGGCTAGTGCGTATCTGTTGCTGTGGTTGGGGGGGGGGTGATTTAGGGTATCATCTAGTGTTGCATTGAGGTCGCCGCCTATTATTAAATTAGCTTGTGGGTGCTGAAGCAAAAACGCGCTGAGCGCTGGGAGTGCAAGTGAGTGAAGTGCGAGGGGATTTACATCAAGACTATATTGACAACCCTACCTTCCCATTGGCATGAGATGGCCACCAAACAGCCCTGTTCATCGGTGTAGGTGCTGTTTATGATAATCAGGTGCTGTTTTCAGACTATGACTCCTACCCCCTGGGAACCGGACGTAAATTCTGAATGTATCGCT
This sequence comes from Lissotriton helveticus, assembly GCF_964261635.1. NCBI lineage: Eukaryota > Metazoa > Chordata > Amphibia > Caudata > Salamandridae > Lissotriton > Lissotriton helveticus. The sequence goes on from NC_136065.1 coordinate 1,525,699,879, forward strand.
AGTTTGAAGCCCCATCTGTCCAGAGCTTTAAAAGTAGTTCCTGTCAAGTGGGTTTCTTGAATTAAGGTCACTGCTGGTGCCTTCTGCTTTATCTATTGTAGAACCAGCCCCCACTTAAGCTTGTCTCGGAGACCATTGACATTCCAGGAGATTATAGGCAAGTGGTGGGCGAGTTGTGGTGTCACAGTAAAAGAATCGAGCGGTGTGGCATGGATAATTTGCAAGAAGAGTGTCGTGTAACATAGGGTTTTCTACAGTTTGTACAGAACTGTCTGTATATGGATAAAGTGTGCCAGTGAACAAACAACAATAAACATTACAAAGAAGACAATAAAAAGATTCCTGAAAAACTTTGAATTACCCCCCGCCTCCATGCCTCCCTGCAAGATGGATTTAGAACTACCCGTCACCCTAACTTTGCAGAGTGCCTAAGTCCCATTACCCGGTACCTTTGTAGGGGGGAGAGGAGAGCTCTTGTGATGGTTCCCCCGGGGAAATCCAAGAGATATCACCTACCTGGTGAGCCATTAAATCATGCCCTGGCAACAGCGTAAAGGTCGGTCACCCATGCGGGTCATCAGAGAAAGGATACTTCTATGCCACCCACCGTGGCAGCAGGGCACCATACCAGATTGTATCTGTGTGGGCGCCAGTAGCTTAGTCAGATGACCTACTGTTTCACACTGTCTCTTGGCAATCAAGCCAGTTTTAGTCACGTCGCGTTACACAAGAAAGTGCCTGCAAGGTTCATTTAGTCCTCATGTCGCTGTGAGTCAGTTGCTGATGCCAGTTCCATAGTCTCTGGTGAGTACGATCCTTCAGCTTTTTGGTTGGTGTTTTGTCCCGGTCTCCCATGAGTCGGTGCCTGTCGCCAGCCATCAAGCCAGTCCTGTGCCTCTTCTGGTGTGGGGAAAAACCATATCTTTCATTTCGGCACCACGCTGAGTTTTGCGGCGAACATCATAGAGTATTTAAGTTCACGTGTTTCTAGCACCTTGGTATAAGTATAAACATTGTATTTGGGAGGCCTGTGGAGTCCTATTAAGACATAGGAGGTGAGTGACAGAGACTATTGGGACAGGCCCACTGGTGGGGACTTTGGAATATACAAGTTGGTGGTGTTTACCATTTATTTACTTATTTGATTCAAAATACTTTTTTAAGCCATACCACATAACGTTGCGTTTTTTACTAGAGGTATTTATGTAGTACAATTTGTTTTTTTAGCTGGATTTCAGGTTGGGTGTACACTGTGTGTTATGAACTCCACTTTTACATTTAAAAAATCAATAGGCACAGTATGACTTATCATTCACAGGGTCATCAATGGCAGCCTCATGAATATGTTTGATCATTAGGCAATTTGGGTAATATAAGTATATAATGCATATATGTGGTTGTCTTTATATTTTAAGAATGCATCAATGACTAGGCAAAATTACATGTTGTTTTATAGGTTGGCCCCTGAGGAAGGGACTACACAGTCTAAAAACAGCTAAAGGCAAGATTGTTAAACTCCATAGCAGACCCAGGGGGTAGATGGGTCATCGCACTATTAAATATCTTGGGGGCCCAATTTACCTTGGTGGGGTATTATGGCCCGAATCAAGATGACCCCTCAGTATTAGAGACCATCTTTTCTCACCTCTTATCTTTCCCTGAGCCAGTAATATTCACAGGCGATTTTAACATAGTACTTGATCCAATTTTGGACAAGTCTCCAAACAACCGGTCCCGTATCCCTTCAAAGTCTAGGTCTTTTTTGCTTAATTCAATGAAGCAGTATGGGTACGTGGATGTTTGGAGGGAAAGGTCTGGGACTCAGCAAGGGGTCTCTTTTAGAAATTATAAATATCATCATCAATCCCGGATTGATTTTGTATTGGTCAGCCAGAGTTTAGTGGCTGCTGTTAAAGATATACAATATTTACCTATACATCTATCTGATCATTCGGCCGTGGTATTGGATCTATCAGTAACCCTTAATGCCTCATGTAAAAGATGGACATTTGATCATTCCCTGCTCTCCCACCCCGATTACATCTTATTTCTTAAAACGGAGGTCCGGCATTTTCTTAATGAGAATGTTGGGTCAGTTGACAATGGTATTGTCTGGGACTCCCTAAAGGCGTTTTTACGAGGCCTCATCACCGCTAAGGTGTCCTATAGAAGGAGGGAGTATAGGGAGGCTGTTGCTTCGCTTGAAGCAAACATAGCCAATGCCCAATATGATATTGATACCAACGGGGCTTTCTCGGCAACCCTTTTATCAAAGTTACAAAGTAATCTTCTCTCCTTAAAAGGGCAATTATCCTCAATCTTGAACCAGCATGTTCAAGAAAGATGGGATGCTAGTAAGATCGCCCATTTTGAGTACGGTGAGGGTGCAGGGAAATTATTAGCCTGGAAATCCAAAACCGATCAAATTCGTAACAACATAGATTTGATCACGGTTAATAACATCTCAAAAACATCAGATACGGATATAAGACAGGCTTTTAGAGATTTCTTTCAGGAAATCTATTATGAGGATAAAATAACTGAACCTGGCCAAATTAGGAAATGGTTAAATCAAATAGCTTTGCCGACTTTATCGAGTGAACAGAGTGATCATATGGATAGCATAATCACAGAGGGAGAAGTTGTAAAGGCTATTCAATGTGCAAAAAAAGGGAAGGCTGCAGGACCGGACGGTCTACCAGCAGAAATCTACAGAGCATTGGTGCAAGAACTAGCCCGCTTTTTGACAACCTTCTTTAACCAAATCCTACAAGACGGTATGCGCCCTCCATCATCTTGGGATAACGCCTCTATAACCTTAATATTAAAACCTGGAAAGGCGCCTTCCGCATGTGGGTCGTATAGACCCATATCAATTCTGAATGTGGATTATAAGATTTTTACCACAATACTTGCTAATAGATTGGCAATGGTGGCACCTGAAATCCTTCATTCAGATCAGAAAGGGTTTGTGAAGGGACAGCAATTATACGAACTAACTTATGATTTAATAGGGGCAATAGATATGGCCTCTTTGGAGTCCCCTCACGCTGGACGCAACCAAGGCCTTCGACAGAGTGAACTGGGCTTACCTGTCGGAGGCCTTGGCGAAATTCAGCGTGGGTGAAAAGATGCGGAGAGCAATTAGCCTTTTATACCAGAATCCGAGTGCCTGCATTTTGGTAAATGGTATACTATCTGAGCCTTTGAACATCTCAAGAGGTACTAGGCTGGGCTGCCCTCTCTCCCCACTCTTGTTCGATCTATACATTGAAACATTTGCACAGAGTCTAAGGGAGAGCTTCAACATCAGACCGTTCATGTATAAAGGGTGGGAGAGAAAGGTGGCCATACACGCCGATGATATTCTGGTATACACCTCAGAGGTACATACCGCGCTACCAGCAGTTTTAAAGCTGGCCTCGGAGTTTGGAGAAATATCTGGGTATCAGATTAACCCTGATAAAGCAGAGATGTTGATTTGGAACGTAGATCAGATTCCAGCAGATATCACGATACGCCCAGGGAATAAGTTGAGATACTTGGGTATTAACATCATCAAGGATATCAATCAGATAGCTAAGATAAACTTTGTTGCTGTCGCTAAAGAATGTCATAAATTGTTAACTTCATGGGCACAACTTCCCTTATCATTTTTAGGCAGGGTTAATTTGATTAAAATGTCTATCTTACCTAAGGTTTCTTTTCTTTTTAACACTATTCCATTATATTTTGATCCCTTATTAATAAATAAACTACAATCATATATCAACTCCTTCATCTGGAGTAACCGACTCTCGAGGATCTCCTGGAAAAAGCTTAGGAGGCGTAGAGAAAAAGGTGGAATCGCGGCCCCAGATTTTCAATTATATGCATGGGCATTTCAATTATCACATGCCAGAATACTTCTTAAAAATCCATCAGGGTACGGGGTCGAATCTTTGTATTCCACTCTTCTCACAGGTGAAGGGGTTAGTCATTCAGGGTTTTTGTTTAAGTTTGGGGATCCTAAGTTTTAAAAAAAAATTAAGTTGAAGATTCTGCAAGGATTTGCCAAGATATGGGCACAGATAACAAAAACTATTAAGGCGGGGTATTACAATAGTAGGACTCCACTGTGGGATCTCCCAGAGACCCCCACCTGGTTGAGAGATAGTCTAGTGACACCAATTAAACTTGGATGCTAAGCATCTTCTGGCACTTCAATGTAATTTCCATTGAAATGAATGGGCACTCCATGACGAGTTACCCTTGTCATTAGCATCCAAGTGGTTAAGGAAGCTGGATTGACTGTCTGGGGGATTTGTTTACAGAAGGAGAGCTACTTCCGTGGGAGTATCTTAGAAACACCATTGGCATAAATTTTGCTAGGTTTAAATACTTACAAATAGACAGCTGGTCCCAAGCATACAATTCCCGCACAACGCGTGGAAATAAATTCCCTATAGGAGGTCACAGTCAATTAATATCGTCCTTGGTTGACAAACCTCCCGCTAAAAAGGAAATTTCAACTTGGTATAACTTGATTATGGTGGAAAGGGACGGAGATTTCTCACTACCAGAGGACCTTTGGTCATCAACTATAATGGGACAGAATCTACAAACCCTTTGGAGCCTATCCTGTGGAATGTTGTGGGACGTAGTGAAACCAGCTTGGCTCCGTAGAAATCACATCTTTACTATTCACAGGGCCTACTACTCCCCATTAAGGCTTTCGAAATTTACACAGGGGAGCCAGGTACCATGTCCTAAATGTGGTGAGGTAGCTGCTTTGGACTGTCATATGTTTTTTGAGTGTCCCGTTCTGTCAACTTTTTGGGAGGGCATAAAAAGAACTTTGTCTCTATCTTTGAACTTGAGCATAGTCCTCGATCTCCCACTGATCATCTTTGGCATTATGGAAGATCTCCAAAGCTCAGAGAAGAAGCTAGTTTTCTATTCTATCTTGCTTGCTAGGAGGGCGATATGCAGAAGATGGAAAGACCCTTTGCCCCCTACAATAGAAGAGTGGTACTCCTCGATTCTATGTGTTTCCAGATTAGACCTGGGTAGGTCTAGTAACTCAAAGAAAAAAGCGTTTTGGTATCTACTAAACTGGGCACTTTGAACTTCCGGGTTTTTTTTTTTTTTTTTTTCCCGGGTCCAATGATTAAGCCACATGGATACATCTCAGGGCCTGGCACTATTGTGGAATCTTCCACTTTTATTTTTAATGATTGGTTTCCGTCTGGTGAAATAGAGTTGGTCGAGAATGAGGAGCTGAGGGTTGAGTTCGGATAGTTGATTTTGAACCCCACCAGCTAAGATATCTGCTGAGACAGCACCCCGCTCGTATACCACTAAACTTCATCATCGAAACAGATCATTGTGGCAAATGAGGACAAAAAAAAAAAAAAAAGAAAGTGCCTGCAAGGTTCATTTAGTCCTCATGTCGCTGTGAGTCAGTTGCTGATGCCAGTTCCATAGTCTCTGGTGAGTACGATCCTTCAGCTTTTTGGTTGGTGTTTTGTCCCAGTCTCCCATGAGTCTGTGCCTGTCGCCAGCCATCAAGCAAGTCCTGTGCCTCTTCTGGTGTGGGGAAAAACCATATCTTTCATTTCGGCACCACTCTGAGTTTTGCGGCGAACATCATAGAGTATTTAAGTTCACGTGTTTCTAGCACCTTGGTATAAGTATAAACATTTTATTTGGGAGGCCTGTGGAGTCCTATTAAGACATAGGAGGTGAGTGACAGAGACTATTGGGACAGGCCCACTGGTGGGGACTTTGGAATATACGAGTTGGTGTTGTTTACCATTTATTTACTTATTTGATTCAAAATACTTTTTTAAGCCATACCACATAACGTTGCGTTTTTTACTAGAGGTGTTTATGTAGTAAAATTTGTTTTTTTAGCTGGATTTCAGGTTGGGTGTACACTGTGTGTTATTAACTCCACTTTTACATTTAAAAATCAATAGGCACAGTATGACTTATCATTCACAGGGTCATCAATGGCAGCCTCATGAATATGTTTGATCATTAGACAATTTGGGTAATATAAGTATATAATGCATATATGTGGTTGTCTTTATATTTTAAGAATGCATCAATGACTAAGCAAAATTACATGTTGTTTTATAGGTTGGCCCCTGAGGAAGGGACTACACAGTCCCGAAATGTATCCAGCTTTCACAAGAATTACACGGATATTTATGTTTTGCCATGTACTGTTTATGATAAACAAATTGTAAACTATGTAAATATCCATGGTTTTATCTATAATTTGATTACAAAAATGAGATTGAAAATAGATTTCATGAATGAATGAATTCTGAGCACGTTTTGATTTATTTTTTTAGAACATTGAGTAACTAGTAGGGTTCTCTTGAAACCCAATGAACAGTGCATGGTGCCAGCAAGTTTTCTTGCTAGTATTTCATTGCATTTGACTAGGAACGTGGCATGACAGCAAGTGTAGCACCAGTAGTTAAGCAGCAAGAAGAAGACATTAGATTATACAGTTATGTAACAATTAAGGTCTGCACTTTCATTCCCTACTCGTATATTTACATATATAGGTATCGCAGAACCCTTCAAATAGACTGCTGAATACCTAGGGGCCCTGTATTATGAGAAGAATGGAATACATACACCTTCTTGTACAGAAACGTAGAGAGCATGCGGTCAGAAACACAGGTCTTCTGCTATTTCTAGGTTTCTTTTAATGTTCCATGTTACTAGGAAAAGGCACAGAAAGACAGATGTATGCCTTCAGAAACATGGAGAGAGTTACAATAGTGACATGGGAAGGGTTCCTGTTTTATATTTGTCTAGGCCCAATATTCTGAGCAGTCGATGAATAGTGAATCTGCAAGAGAAAATTGATGTTTAAGACATTTTTGGTAGATGGATTTGTGATTGTGATACTTTGTATGAGTCTCTGGAAATGTACAGTCGAGGCAGGCTGTATACATTTAGGGGCCCACTTGCAATGGGACGTGCAGTCTCTCAAGTTCAAATGTGTGCGTGCTCTCGTGCCTCAGGCATTTGAGCACTGTACATGTAGTCTGACACAGGCTGTGCATCTGAAGACGGTCGCTTAAAAACCTGGCAGCTTGACATGCAGGTGGACAAATCTTCTCAGTTCTGTTCCATCATTTAGTTCGAGAGGGAGACATGTTTTGCCTGTGCAGGTGTCACAGAACTACTCAAATATACTGTTGAATACTTACATGCCCTGTATTATGAGCAGAAAGGGACACATCCACCTTCTTGTACAGAAATGTAGAGAGCATGCAGTGTGAAACAGAGGTTTTCTGCTATTTCTAGGTTTTTTTCTATCTATAATTTCATTAGGAAAAGGAACAGAAACAATCATTGATGCCTTCAGAAACATGGTGAGACTTACAAAAGTGATATGGGAAGGGTTGCTGTTTTGTGAAGCTGCAAAAGAAAAGTGAGGTTTAGGACACGCTGGCAGAGGAGTTAGTGATTAGGCTACTTCGTATGGGTCTCTGGAAAGGTACTCTCGAAGTAGGCTGTATATATTTAGTTGTCAGTTTGCAAACAGAAGTGCACTCTGTCAAGTGTAAGGGTCTGCTTGCTAACGTGACTCTGGTATGTGTACTTGTACATATTTTCTGACATGTGCTGTGCGTCTGAAGATTCTAACTTTAGAACCTGATAGCTTCTCAACCAGGTGGACAAGTCTCAATTTTGCTTGATCATTTGATTGCAGAAGGAGACGTCTTACCTAAGTATGTTTCACAGAACACATACGGAGGAATGTATATAAATTGTTCTACACAAATATAGAGAGCATGTAGTGTAAATACAGGTCTTTTTCTATTTCTAGGTGTCTTTTTAGGTATCATGTCAGTAGGAAAAGGCACAGACACACACATTTATGCCTTCAGAAACATGGTGAGAGTTACAACAGTGAGACGGGAAGGGTTTCTGTTTTATATTTGGCTAGGCCCAACATTCTGAGCAGACGTTGAATAGTGAAGCTGCAAGAGAAAAGTGAGGTTTAAGACATGTTGGCAGATGAATTAGTGATTAGGCTTCGTATGAGTCTGTGGAAAGGTACACTCAAAGTAAGCATATACATTTTGGTATCTGCTTGCTATGGGAAGTGCACTGTGTCAAGTTTAAAGGTCTGCTCCTGTGAGGGAGGTATGTGTCTACTTGGACATGTATGTTGACATGAGTTGTGCAACTGATGACTCTATCTTAAAAGCTATGTAGCTTATCATATAGGTGCACAAATGTTGTCAGTCCTACTACAGCATTCACTCTCAGAAGTAGATTTCTGTTACCTATGTAGGTGTCACAAAAGTCCTACTACAATATTAAGGGCCACATTTATCAAGCTTTTTTGTCTCTGCAAACGGCCTGATTCGCAGAATTGGCACATTTGCGAATGCAAAAAATACTTTTCAGATGTTGAAAAACTAATCACAAAATGGGTTTGCGATTCTCTATTAGGAAGGGGCGTGCCTAGGATGTCCCTTCCTAATACCGAATCTTATCGGTATGTAGAAATGTTTTACAACCGAAAGTCAGTCACAAAACATTTGCATTTTACCACCCACTTCAATTAGGTGGTAATCCATTTGAAAATGCGACCCCTTCCCCTTTATGAATGTTTGTAAAAGCATTTTTTAAGAGTAGGCAGTGGACCCAGGGACAACTGAAATTAAAGGAAAACTTTTCATTTTTATTTTTGTAAAGCATCCTGTTTTCCTATAAGGAAACCGGGCTGCTTTCCCAAAAAAGATTGCTTTATTTAAGAATATAAATTAATGTTTATTTATTTATTTGCAAAGCGCCAGAATCGACCCCCGAAGTGGTATCTCTGCGCTTGGACGGGCAGCCTGTGAAAAGCTGTCTACTGAAAATCAAAAGCAAAAAAGAAAGATCTTGAGCTATTTCCTAAACTGAAGATAATCCGTGCACTGTCTTAGTTGCAGAGGAAGCTTGTTCCAATGGTAGGGGATAGGGACTTCCCACCTTGTCTGGCCCTTTTAATTCCAGGTACCTTGAGTAGGGATTTGGATCCTGAGCGGAGAGGCCTTCGAGGAGTATAAGGAATAAATTTGTCAACAAGGTAAGCAGGGCCGGATTTAGATGGGGCCTTGAATATTGTACAACAGACCTTAACCACATCGCTGCTAGGCATATTTTCCTTCTGTGCTGAGGACCAATACTACTGGGTGTGGTCATGAGCACAGGAGCACTGTACTGCATGACTGCATGACAGGGGCTACCCTTGCACTAAACCCTTCACTCGGGCACTATGCATACACTCATCCATTCTCTCAAGAACAACCCTTGTATTCATGCAATGATGCAGGTACTCCCTTTGTAGTCATCCATTCACTCAGCCACTGCTCTTGCACTAAAACATTCACTCAGCCACTACTCATGCACTCATCCATTCTTTCACACACTCTCATGTACTTATTCAGTCACTCAAGCACTATCCTTGTACTCAACTATTCACTCAAGCAGCACCCATGCACTTATCCAATCACTCAGGCTGTGCTCATGCAGTCATTCAATTTCCCAGGCATACCCATTCACTCATCCAATCGTTCAAACACTATCCTTGCACTCATTCATTCACTCAGACACTGTATATACACACCCATCCAATCACCCAGATACTAGCCATGCACTAGTGCAACCAAACAGGCACTATGCATGCACTCATATGATCACCCAGGCACTACCCATGCATGCATTCATCCACCCTTCCACTCATAAAATTGCCCAGACACTGCTCTTGCACTCACCCATTCACTCAGGCAGTACCCATGCACTCATCCTGTCACCCAGTCACTACACATGCACTCATCCATTCACCCAGGCACTACTCTTGCACTCATGCATTTAGTCAGGCACTACCCATGCACTCATCCAGTTTCCCAGGGGCCACCCATACACTCATCTAATGAGACAGGTACTTCCCCCTGCACTCATTCAATCACGTAGGCAGTACATCTGCACTCAGCCATTTACTTAGGCAGTATCCTTACACTCATGTATTCATTGAGGTACTACCTATGCACTCATTCAATCATCCAGGCACTGGATACATTCAGCCACACACACATTTATGTAAACAATCAGTTTCACTACCTACAATTTTTCTATTTTTAACCAGTATAAGCAGTTCCATAAGTATCTTTCTTTTGTTGCTTTTTTAAACAATTTAACATTTTTTGGGGGGTGTTTTTGACATTTTAAAGTGATAAAAAACTTATGAAGTCCAACTTCAGTGTTTCTAAAGAACAAAGAAACCCAAATAAAATAACACGTGTGTGTTTTGATAAGATTGATGATGGCATCAATAGAGAGTTCTTCAACGAAGAGAGTAGATAGACACTTCCTGCAGTATAATTCCAGGATATGCCAGTTCAGGGAAGGTCCGGAGTTGAGGAGTGGTGAGAACAGCTCCAGCAATGTTGATGGCTGATTTGTGTCACCTGCTGCAGCTTTCTCCCTCTTCTCCAGAGCCATCACTTTTTGTGCAAGACGAGTTGAAATGAAATTAAATGAAAATGGCACTTATAAAGCGCATGGCTACCCTAAGGCCTCCCAGCGCTAAGAACCGAGCCTACAGGTGCACGCCTCAAATAGCTGGGAACAGGAACATCTTCAACTATCTATGAAAAGACAGATGGTCTTCTTCCAACCGAATATAGTCAGGAAGAGCGTTCCAAAGGAGCGCCGGGACGCTCCTTTGGAGTTGCCGTGCGCTATAAAAGAAATAAAGTAACATAACATAACATAACATAACATAACATAACATAACATAACATAACATAACACCTTCTGGAGGCAATGTAGGAGAATCATCGGCCTCCACTTCTGGCCCTGTAAATTCTCGGAACAGTGTCCACGCATTTGTTTCCAGAACAAAGAGCCCTACTGGGATGATATGGAGAAATGATTGACTCTAAGATTGGTGGACCTTTATCGGCCATAATCTTGTGGGTAACACAGAGGGATTTAAACTGAATCCTTTCTGCAACTGGCAGCCAATGTAGAGAGGCTATAGCTGCTCGAGCTGAATCTCTGCGGGGAATATGTAGAAGCAGTCTGGCTGCACAGTTTTGAACCGTCTGGAGTCTCATTATTGTGGATCATGGGGATCCCAAATAAAGTGCATTTGCATATTCCAAGCGAAAAAGAATTAGGGCTTGAACTAATAGTTTCTTCGCATCAAAGGACAATAGGGGTAGAACTTTCCTTATCATCCTTAGTAATCCAAAGCAGCATCCTGCTATCTTCTGGGCTTGGACCTTCATGTTTAGTTTATTGTCCAGCCAGACTCCTAGGCTTTTTATTTGGTCTGTGGGCGTCGGTATGCTGCCCAAGCAATTAGGCCATAGGGGGCTAGAGCCAAATGGGAGAGGTTTACCCAGAAACATAAGTTTGGTCTTTGCTCCGTTTAGTTGTAGAAAGGAACGCTCCATCCAGGCTGAAACTTTTTCTAGACAATTAACTAGATTGTTTGTACTGTTTCCAGGTTGATTAAGGGATACTATCAATTGGGTATCGTCAGTGTAAGTAACGATTTGTATGCCAAAGGGTTCAACAATTTTGACCAAGGGGCTCATATGAATGTTAAAAAGGTTAGGGCTTAAAGATGAGCCCTGTGGCACCCCACACCTCAATGGCATACTCATGAGTTGGAGTTGACCTCGAAGACCTGAAATGAACGGCCATCTAGACAAGACTCCAACTACATTTGTGCAGTTCCCTATATCCCTGCCTCTCTAGTCATAGAGATCAGCAGTTGATGCTTCACAGTATCGAAAGCTGGACTCAGGTCTAGGAGGACGATTGCTGCTGAGCCTCCAGAATCCATGATTTTTCTTGCATCCTCAACAACAGCAATCAAAGCTGTCTCTGTGCCCTTATGAGGTCTAAATCCTGTTTGCGTTGAGTGAAAACAGTCATTATCTTCCAGATAGGTGGACAGAATGGAATTTACATGTTTCGCAATCCCTGGAAGCAGTGAAATAGGGTGATACTTGGAGAACACTTCCGGGTCGGCTCCTGCTTTTTTAAGCAGTGTTCTCACCATGGCATGTTTCGAAAAAGCTGGAACAATCCCTATTCTCAAAGATAGATTAATATATTTTACAATAGAAGAAGCAACTGTTTGGGAAACTTGATTCAGAACGGTATGCTGGGCAATGTCCCTCGGGGAACCTGATTTAAGTTCATTTAAGTAGATATTAAGAGATTCCAAATCCATGGGCGGGTACCCCCCATGTGCACCCCCACCCCCCTTCACCCAGGGGTCTGCAAAGGGCCCCCAAAGTGAAAGTCTGTATGCTTTTCCACGGCAGAAAAGCAGCAGCGGAAAAGCATGTCTTTACCACCATCTTAATATGGCTGGCGGTGTCTGATAGACACCGCCAGCCATGTTAGAGCTTTTCCGCTGCGGTCGGAAGGCGACTGCGGAGGAAAAGCAGCGGACGGAATTCCAGACCCACCAGCCATCCTAATATGGCGGTGGGTCTTTGGAGGCTCCGCAGCGGGTTGTTTGCATCCTCCGGGCCGGCAGTGGCTTCCGCTGGCCCGGAGGATGCGGAAAAACCGAAATCATAATCGGTCCCTATGTTGGAAGCATCGTCTCAAGATGTTTTTTCATGAACAATGTGCCACAAGAATGGCAGGTAACTTTGCAAGCCTTCACGTTTTTTTCACCCTCAAGCACTGTTAAAATGTCCCAAACAATGCTCTCCTTGTGCTTTTTGATGGGATCTTCAATATCTTCGATGTCTTCCAGCTTCTTTTGGATGTGAAGATGCCTTTTTAAGATATGTATTGGTCAAAATCCAGAAAATATAAAAAAAATTACTATAGCCTATAAAAAGCTGTCTACACATGCAGACACACCCAAAATAAGAGGAAAAGAACATATATTGGATCCTTCCTACAAGAGAATAAACACCTTTTTAACCAACAAAAAGCTTTCTTTCTAAGCCACATGGAGTCGCTTAGGAGTCACGCACCCATCGTGTATACGTCGAGCACCTGTAAAATGTGATGAATAAAAAAAAAAATTGCTATTTGTAAATTGTGTTTGAAACTATTTTAGTCGAAAAATCTTTAAGCTGAAGAGATATTTAAACTTGGCACAGTGATATTCCATACTTTTTAAAATGACGCCAGTGTCGCGATGCCTACGCGATCCAGGAAATGCGTGCTGACAGGGTTCGCGACTCCTACGTGACCGGTGGGCTATGGTGCGCATACATAAAAATGTGGTTTAAATGTATTAAAATTATTTTAGACCTACACTAATACTATTTTTTATATTCAGTAATAACTCTCTTTGTTAAAAAAATATAATATTTCAGTGTAAATAAGCATTTTACACTTACATTCATATAACGGATTCGCGCACCGCATGCATAGGTCCGTGATCAGTACGAGATGCTGTTGTATTCATAAAGATCTGTTTAAAACATTTGAAAACAAATCTGTAACTTCTGTAATGCTAATTTTTTACACTCAGTAATAAACCTCTTCCTGAAAAATATATTATTTTGTTCTAAGTATGTTTTTTATACTTTCATTCATATAACTGATTCATGCACCAAGCACGTAGGTTCACAATTAATGCACAACCCTTTTTTGAAGGAAAAAAAATATATATATATATAAAGAAGATGTTTATCATAATGTCACAAAAGTACATGTTTTAAATAATTAAAAGTAATCATATAAAACGTAATTTAGCAAAAACAGTAAACATCAATTACCCCTAAATATTAAATACAACTTTTCTTTTTCTATTCATAATTCTGTCATATAATATCATACTCTACAAAACAATGGAGCAATATTTCAATTTACAGAAAAAATATTCATTCAAATAAATAACTCTATACATCTTTAATCAGCTATTTTATATATTATTTTAAAGAAGTGATTATAATTTTCTTAAAGTAAAAAAAAAAAGGAAAATCTTACAAAAAAAAACGCGAATAATAAAACTGTTTGAAAAAACCTTTCAAATTCTCTGAAAAACTACAGGTTTCAGGGACGCTATGGTTAGGAATTATGATTTGAAAAACCTTAGATATTCACTGAATAAACCAAAGGTTACAGAGAAGTTATAGTTTGGCTGACATTTCAATTGTTTAAAACCAGAGAAATTCAGCAGTTATAGTTAGGTGAGCTAACTATAACTCGCACTTGCACTGCTGATTATGTCACATATTACATCCCTCATGAGGAGTTCAGTGACATCGCTGATGACATAACAGATGGCATCTCAAATGACATCACTGATGATGTCACGATACCCAGTATACCAACTAAGAGCGAATGTTCCTAAGGAACTCATCCCGCAATGAAACCCACCCCTGTCCCGTGCATCCAGCACACCAATGATTATGTAGCATGTGTAATGAAAACTTGTCTACTTATTTTGTACATCGATGTGTGCCATGACTGTTTTGCAAGATATACTGACTTGTTATTGTGATTGTGCAGGGACTTTATTGGGGATCGCTGGGTTTGATTTGTGCTTGGTTGGGAGGTTTATTGGTGGTCGCTAAGTTTGGTTCTGTCTCCGGGAGTTTGCTGAGTCATTGCCGGCAAGCAAAAGAAAGAACAGTCTAGAAACGCACACGAACACAGGAAAATGCGCGCAGTGCGTCAGAAGCCATTCGGGTGTGGCCCAAGTATGAATAGCCACACCCAACGTTACCAGACGCTTTGCTTTCCTGCTCACTCGAGGGGGCTCACCTGTCCTGCCATCCTGGAAATCCTTCGACAAGGCAACGCCCTGCAAGCAACGAAATACATGGAGATCTTCTAAGGCTGAAAATGAAAGAAGAAAAGCATCTTTAAGCTAAGTGAACATTTTTTCTACTTAAAGAAGGCGCCCACTGCAAGCAAGCAGCCAATCAAAGATATATACTTACCTGATACACAGACTTTGGATCTTGGTCAAGAACATTCTTGTTTGTGATCTCGGTAAATTACATTATGAATGCTCATCACAAAATACTAAGTCAATTCCCCTCATTGTTTTATGGTTTGGAAAAGCTTAAGAATATTAAAGTAAAATTGCATATCAATGAAGATGTCCTCCTGCTGCTCAGTGGCATAGACGGATTGCTTTCCACTTACAAGAAGCTGTTAAAAAAGTACTTAAAGCATTACTAAAGCATGACATTTTTTAGCCTTCTTCTGGTCCGACGTCATGGGTTTGTGCATGCAAACTTTTGGAGAAAGGCTGTTTAAGTCCATACCTCTCCAGTACGGAATTACATCCCTGACAATGGCCTAACCGCCCGAAATACATTGGGCATAAGTTAACATTAATTACAATCACCTAAAGAGGATCTTCGTTATGAATTAATAACGAAAGAAAATCTCCAAGAAATATTCACAATTTTAATAAAGCTCATTGAGAAAAGTCAATTAAAAAGTGATTAATTTCATTACCTACCTACGTTTGAGTGCAAATGGGAGACGCCTCTCATGAAGTGAGGTCAGCGCTTTTTGGAGTTTAATATTACCCTCATACTCAGGAGGATTAACCCCCTTGCACCAGCTATTTCTTCAAATGAACATTTTTTCACCATTTTCCACTTTGGGAGTGCGTCTATGTAACCAAGTGTTGGGTTATAGAAGAATAAATTTATACAATTGTGCTTCATCCTGGAAAGAATCAGAATCCTGCTGACTACTTTCCCAGAGTGCCTCTACAAGGACAAGTACTCCATCCAAGACAGCTGAGGCCTATATCAATTTCACTGTCAAAGCCAATACACCAGCTGCCACATTGTTTGCCCAAATTATCACTGTCACAAGTCATGATACTGATATGCTGATATTGAAAGATATAATTACACATCAGCCATGAAACCGTCACATTCTACCTCTCACCAATGAGGGTAAATATCAAAAATACAATAACATTAAAGATAAACTGTCCAGAACTCGGGAAGGAGTCATACAATGAGGGTCAAGAATCTTATTTCCAGAGAGTTTGTACATAAATCAGCAGCATGAATCATATATTGGCATGACGCAGTAGGGGCCCTACTTGACCTCTAATATTAGTAAGGTAGTTTGGGCAAGTGAGCACTTTCATGCATTTCTGTTGTTAAATGTTGCCCTTTTTCTTTTGGGTTTCTGACATTCCCCTGAGGAAGGGACACTGACATACCGAAATGCATCAGGCATGAAACTGAACATGTTTTCCAAGATTGTACATTATGTAATGTGGAGATGTTCCTTCAATGTTATATCATGTCACCTAATGACTCTTCTACTTGAGTCACTGGGTGTTAAATGCATATGAGGTGTTATTTGTCATGATATAATAGAAATACCAATGAATACTGACTGAAAAAAAACAAGTATTCAAACGTAGAAATTATCAAAAAGTGTTTAGGTATAAACAAACAAGTTTGTTTCATTTTATGTTTGTGAAAAGTGTGCATCATATCCAAGTCTGTATACTTGTTAAATCTGTCTGTTTTCTATGCGTGTATCGACAGCACATGCAGCGTTGCAGTACCATTAACAGAATTAGTAGGAACTAGTGGTCTAAACACGCAGGAGGAAAACCAGTGCACCTCCACAACCCATAAACAGCATATTGAACATTGTAAAAAAAAGACATAGCACCCATCCAAAAATGTCTTTCGAGTCAGTTGCATATATAACAGAGAATAGAGCAACAAATATGGTCTACACATCAGATCAAGCATCAGAGAGATATGCCTTAATCCAGGAAGTAAAACATACAGACATCCATTGATGCTTAATCTCCCAACAGCTCAAGCACCTGGAGTACCTAACTAGACGTCCACTAAACCAGTGATTACATGCTTCAACTTTGGTGCTATATCATAAATCTAAATGTATCCCTAGAGGACTGAGGCTTTCAATAAAAGTCATGTTGTTTCATTTCCATTTGAACACTGCATTTATGGAAAAATGGTATTCCTTCCTAAATAAATGTTTGTTGGAACTAATATTACTGCTCATTGAGGAATTATCTAAAATGATTTGAGAACTGGAGGAAGAGATACATACTTTGAAAAGTGAACTTGAACTAAGGATGGAAAGCAACACCTGGCAAATCAACTTGGAAGGAGTTAAACACAAATTGGGGAAATATAGCAAGGAATTACAAGATGGAAAATTAAGAAAATGCAAAAGGGACACCATCGATTATAAATTGAACGAGGTATACACGTGGGTAGAGATCTATGCACGCCAAAAATATGATCAGAAGTGAACAACAACTTCATCTGAAGAGAGCATAGCGATAGATAAAGATACAGCTTCCAACAGCGCACCAGTAAGCGCAGTGGCTACTGAATCAGACCAACTAGGACCATCAACTGAACCTGGAGAAACGATCCAACCTACAACTTCAGTGTCTTTTTTGTCACAGGCCCCAGATCAAGGGCAACCACCAGACGAGGTGCAACAGGAACAACTACAAAACAAGGTGTGGACAAGGAAAAAGGAGGCAAATTACTACGCAGCGGCAAAACTAAAACTTAATAATCAACATATCATCTACCCAATTAATGCATCAGCAGTGTAACGTGCTGAGCAGGGACATGTCATTTGTACCCACCAACTCAACAAATTAACTGGAAGTAGAGGCTACATTTTTCGGATTTATATGAACATTACGACTGCGCCATTTCTTCACCAACATAATAGGTGGTGCAAATGGATGTGATGAGGTCAGAGAAACCACTTTCAAACCTAAGAGCACTTACCAAGTGCCAGTTTCTCACAAAATGCTTGACACGTTTGAAATCATGATAAAAATAGACATTAGAAAATTGAACTTCTAAACCAACAGAGGACAGAACCTTACTCAGCACAACAAAAAAGCCATAAGATTTAGAGCTAACAACCCCAGAATTACACTGCAACCAGCAGACAAAGGAGGAGCATTAGTAGTAATGGACACCACTTATTATCACAAGAAGGTTAACCAACATGTACAGGATGACAACAGATACATGACACTGGACAGTGTTCCACCTGCACAACTTATGGGGATTTTAAATAAAATCTTGCAGAAAGCAGAAGACATGTGGTGGATAAACCAACAAACCACATCTTATCTAACCGCGACTAACCCACGTAGACCTAGGTTGTACATGATACCAAAAATGCATAAAGACATCAGAAGCCACTCGTTTGTCTCGGGTTGTGGATCATTTTTGACCTTCTAGGAAGATACCTTGATCACTTTTTTCAACAATTTGTGCAGAATTTGCACTCCTACATAAAGGAGACTACTGATTTTTTACAGAAGTTGCAGAGCATGCAAATGAATATACAGCAAGACTGGTTACTTTGCACTAACAATGTGACAGCTCTGTACACATCAATACCTAATGAAGCTGGAATGGAAGCAGTTGAATGGGCTTTATTACAATCACATGATATCAAGGCAGAAAAGGTATTTCATATTGGAACTGTTATACTTTTGTTTGAACCACAGTTATTTCTCATGGAAAGGCAAATTCTATGCACAACTCAGAGGAACATCTATTGGTTTTTCAGGGGCACCATTGAATGCCAACATATCTATAGCTCAATTTGCAGACCAATACACCATGAACAACTCACACTGATGGTCCAAAATAGCCTTGTACTGTAGATTTTATTGATGATATTTTTCTGATCTGGGTAGACACCAAAGACAAACTAGAGGAGATGACACAAACAATGAACACATGCAACCCCAGAATAGAATTCACCCACACCATTGAAGACAATCAAATTAACTTTTTGGATGTAATGGTCATAAAAAAACATGGACCAGGGATTTTACAAACAAATAAACAAGAAAAACAACAACCGGAACAATGCATTAGCTTTCTCAAGATTCCATCCCAGGAGTTTGATTAACACCTTACCTCACTCACAGTTTACTAGGATCAAAAGGATTTGTTCACAACAAACTATAATCCCTCAAAAAAATGCGGAATACAAACAAAGACATGTTGAGAGAGGATATCCTGAGGATATGTTGCAGGATTGCATTACAAAGTGGAAGTTTCTATTCATCAAACCAAATAAGTCCATGGAAAACACAATAGTGTTTGTGTCCAAATTCACCATAAGTTCAAGAACCACTAAAAGAATGAACAACACCAGATGGGAACTCTTCGAGAATGAACCAGATTTCAATGATCTATTCAAAAACAAACCTCTATATGCTTACATAAGAGGCAAGAATTTATGTGAACTACTGGGAAAACCGAATAAAAAGCATAATGATGTTTAGAACAACAAGGCACTAATACATTTTTCAACTGCATACATTATAAAAACGTGATTATGGGTAATTTCCTATCACATCCCACTTCAGGCAAAAGCATACAACTCAGACGTACAGTTGATTGCACCTCATGCAACGTAATCTATTGCATCAAATGCCCATGCGGCAAGGTATCTGTGGGTAAAATGGAAAGGAAAGTAAAAGTAAGACTTACTGAACACAAGAGCACAACCAGGACAAAGAACAAAACATCCAGTCTAGCTGTCCACTGGGATGAAGCAAATCACTCTATCTCACAACGGAGATTCCACATTATTGAGTAGGTAATGAGAGTGCCTGGTATGGACAACCGTAAGAAATTATTACAACGGGAGATCCACAGGATTAAATTACTGGACACATTATTGCCAAGAGGTCTTAACGACCGGATTGACATAAGTTACTTTTTTTAAAGTTATCACACCCATCTATTTACAGACACATAAATGAGATCTACCTACTGCTTAACCATTCATTCAGGGATGCATTAGTTATGATCATATACTGTACTATCAATCCTCACGTACAAGTGTCAATACAACATGAGTTCATGCACTTACTCAACACCAAGTACACCACAAGCATGACCGGCTATCTATATACATGTGGTGAAGGAAAAGACTGGTAACACCATTAGACTAATAAAGGTTTGTCTTCTAAATCACACTTTCTCACACATGGCACAGTCATTGGTCCTAGATGAGTCAGGACATCAGTTGGACTCTCCTGTTTCTTGCACATTTTTCATTGAGATACATTTATTAGGTTGACATGGACTTGATGTTCATCCACTCATCTTACCACTAGTCTGGCATTCTTATATTTCAGGTTTATCACGTACACATCATTCATTTATAAATCACCATTATAATTATTATTATTTTTATTACTCATTTACTTTTAGAACTCCGATTATTTTAAGTGTTTGCACAACAAGGTTGTGTCGGACTGCTATGGCATCCTGTTCCCCACTGGACTAGCACACTCATCATTTCTACAATTATATTCACTTCAGGTCACTTTAGGGATTAGACAGTTTGATACTTTATTCTTGCAACATACCATAGATAGTACTACATTCCATTATGGAGGTCGCCGACACAGGCACTTTTATGAGCATTTTTTACTGCCACCCTTCATTGCTGTTTTTACTTCCCAGCAGTGTTTCTTAGCTTGGTGCACACACACAAGTCTTCACTCAGAACACTGGAGAATCGAGGTTTAGATTTAGGTGCTCCTGAGAATCAATAAGGTTTAAGCAGCATTACTACGCTGTTGCCAGCCTAGTCATACTTTAGCACTTTAACCAATGCTTAATTATTCTCTGGCAATAAACAAAAGTGGTTCTGTCGGGTTTTCAGGTTACTTCTATCAGCACATTAAAGTTTCACAAAGGTATCTTCAAAATGTCTAGATGTGGAAAAGTAATTTACAAACAATAAGGCACATGACTCAAATTGCTGTCGGCTGTGTAAGTTTTATCCAAATAGTAATATTCACATTCTTTACACATATACCATGGGCTGTCAACACAATAAAAAATCACAAAAATAGGTGGTGATCAAGTGACATTGGTGCTCAGTGTTCAGTGATGTACAATATATACAAGGTGGTGAACATTTTTACAAGTGGATAAAGGGCCAGATAATACAGGGAAATGCAATAGGAGTGCCGGATGGTGATTCTTTTTCTGGGCAGCACCTTTAGGTGATCCGGGCCTAGTATGGTTGTCAATGTTTCAATCCAATGTAAGCTCCTTTAGGTAGTCAAAATAGAGTCTTCATCAGGAGGGGGTTGGGCGGGGGAGGGGTGAAGGACAGCCTACAATTAAAAAGGCAGAGTTAGGTTGATTTGATTCTGGCAGAGATACGTGTGTATGGCATTGGGCAGTGAAATTCACCCTAAAAGGACCAGAGTGAATCCTGGAATGAGACCTGGTGGTGCAATCAGTAGCCCCAGATTTGGTGGGCTATAAAGTAGAAAGTTATGTGAAGCATGTGCCTGCCGGTTATGGTAGCATTACATCAAACATAAGCTCATACTCTGGTGGTCTATAGCGTAAAAGTGTTATGCCTGCCGGTTATGCTAACATTTCATTAAACATAAACTCATACTGAGGTGGCGCTCCTGGTTTTGGGTGCACCAAGTTAGTTAACAGCAATCATGCACAGGAGATCCGGCTGTCATAACATGCTTAGGATGAGTACAGTTCATCTAGAGTATGAAAGGTCTTCTACGGGGTAGCATGGTTCATGATGCTCGAAATCAAATGAGTATAAACCTAAGTGGGAGTGCATCGGATGATAGTGAAGGTACTAAGGAGCCTAATCAAGCATGTACAATTAGCGTGTAGCCAGCGCTGAATGCAGTGAAGTTTCTCAGTTTACTTGACTATGGAAGCAGTGAACGTATTGAGTTGTGCGCGCTTTGTGCGAGTGTTAGGCATCCAAGATTTTTAGTGAGCCTAACACAGACCTGCTCTGAGCGTGAAATCTGTGAAGTTTTAAAAGTATATAGGGATGAAACGGTGCAACCCTGCTGCGCATTTACCATGCGATGAGTCTAATATCGCGCCGGACTGCTACTATTTAAAACGTAATCTGGCCGAACACTGCTAATGCGCATTTAGCACAAAAAAACAATGCCATTACACATGCGATAAAGGTGCCAGTGAGTCTAGTATCGCGCCGGACTGCTACAAGTTAAAAAGAGATCAGGTCGAACAATGCTAGCGTGCATGTAGCACAGGAGGCAGTTAATCTCTCACCATGGAAAACCACTGGATGTAGATTCCAAGCTCGAAGGGGGAAACAGGCATGAGTCCTGTATCACCGCAGCAATGTCAGGGACTGGTGTGGCTGGCTAAGTCATGTGCCTTATTGTTTGTAAATTACTTTTCTCCATCAGGGCATTTTGGAGATACCTTTGCGACACTTTCATGTGCTAATAGAAGTAATCTGAAAACCTGACAGAACCACTTTTGTTTATTACATTTTAACCAGGTTCTGAGGGACACAGGGTCGCCCCAATCACTTTGCCAGGGCACCAGTATTGTACACACCATTATGGAGGACCTCAAATAGCCACTGTCTCTAATACCGGCTTTCTTTTTTTTCATATTTTATTGAATTTTATTAGATACCTGGTACCGTTCATTAAATACAGTATACAATAAGCATAAAACCACAATACAAGTATCAAAGCTTTAAAAAAGAAGAAACATTACAAATGTAACAGCTGTGGCTAATATCATAATTCATTTCACAGTTTACAGCTAGAATAGCATAGCAGCAGGGCTATAGGCGAGAGTCTCTCCAGATTTTTAACGGGGCCCATAGTTTCAAACCTACTTCTTTAGTTTTCCTGCCTCTTCCCCTATAGAGGGCAGACTCTATGTTATGATCCCTAAAAGGCGAGAGAGCCACATCTGGAAAGACGGGGCCTCACTATCCTTCCAGCCTGCTGCCAGAATAATCCGAAGGATAGCCACAGAGATAAAAACAAACGCTTCTTCATCCTTATTCAGTTTTAATTTGCTGTCATACCCAAGAATCATCAGTGTAGGGGATAGGCTGATCTCAATACCTAGCAACCCCTCCCAAAATTTCTGGATATTCATACGAATCTCTGAGAGCAATACACAGTTAAAAAACATATGGGCTAAATCGGCTGCTTCCTCAGTACATCTAGGACATTTACTATCATCCCTCTTACCCCACCCAAATAACTTAGCTGGGATAAAATATAAGTTGAATATTGTCATATAATTCTGGGCTCTCAGATTTATAGGACAGAACCGTTTCCAGACCAAATCCAGCACCTTTACTAGATCAACCGCCGGATCCCCTAGTTTGACCATCCAAACTGATTCAATCCTATTGATATCATTCTGGAGAGTTAAGATTATGACTTTATAGATAGGATTGATTTTGACCTCCCACATACAATATATTCCACCACAATGTTTTTACCCCCTGGGGAGATTGTTGGCCTTTTTCTAGATAGTGTTTGTTGCAACGGCAAAGATTTAAATCCTTGAGCAGCTGGAATTTGATATTTACCCTGGATTTCATTAAAGCTTAGCATTCTCTCTCCAGTATACAAGTCTCCAACTCTTCTGATTCCTAGTCCCTCCCACAACCTCCAAAGATTATCGAACTTAAAAACGGAAACAGGCTAGAATTCCAAAATGCGGTATAATAATTAATTTTCAGAATTCCCAGAAGTTTCTGGATTCTCTTCCAAACCTGCTAGGCACTTTCCAATATCCTGTAACGATTTTTGTTATAATAGCGCTTATCCGTTTTACGTAAGAGTACTCTGGTAGTCTCCTTGCCCAATAACAGCTCAAAGATGGAGGGTGGGTATTTAACCCCTAATCGTAGGTCAGATGTATTTTGGGCACTATCTAATAAGATAGTCATCTGGCTAAAGAGACAGCTCAACATATAAAATCTTATATTAGGAGCCACTAATCCCCCTTATTAACGGTAATGAGAGAAATTTCATGGACCGTCTGATTTTGCCATATTGCCAGATGAAATTCGCAAAGACTGCTTCTAAGGATCTTAGGACATCCTCACCGACCACCAAGGGGATAGTGCGAAATAGGTACAGTAGCTTGGGGAACATGGTCATCTTAATGACGTTAACTCTACCTATTACAGATAGATGTACACAATTAATTCTTTTTACCTCTGCAGTAATGGTCTTAAGTTCTGGTAGGTAGTTATCCTTAACAATTGTATCTACCTTAGCATTGATCCTAACACCCAGATAGACTGCTGATTCCATATATCTGCCATCCCTCTTTTGTATATCGTTCAAGCAGATTATCTGGGTTTTGGATTCATTGAGGTGTTTGGCCAAAGTTCGAGGTGATTTCTATAAGGGCAGCCATAGCCTGCTCCGGATCTGGCGTTGTTATTGCCAGATCATCTGTATACGCCATAAGCTTGGTTTTAAAACCGTTGCACACCACAGCATTGATATGCACACAGCCTAGGATCTTCCTAACCAGGGGGTCTATGTATAAAGCAAATAGGATTGGCGAGCAGGGGCAGCCCTGTCGAGTCCCCCGAGATACGAAAATCTCCTCAAAACTGTCTCCCATCAATTGGACTCTTGCTACAGGATTGACATATATGGCTCTTATAGCTCTCAAGATATTAGGTCCAAAGCCCCTCTGCTCCAATATCCCCCACAGATAGCTCCATGTGACCCGATCGAAGGCCTTTTCCGCATCGAGGAGGATCGTGGCGATCCGACCCCCCATGGCAGCCTGGGCATCGAGTAACGCGATCGCCCGCCTGATGTGATCAGCGGTGTCGCGACCCGGTACAAACCCGTGCTGCCATGGCGAGACTAGACCGCCAATGATCCCCCCAGCCTCTTGGCCAAGACCTTCAAATAGATTTTAGTGTCTGCGTTTATGAGGGATATTGGGCGATAGGAGCCCGGATCTTCCTTGACCTTTCCCTTTTTATGAAAAACGACAATATTTGTACTTTTCCAGGAGCCCAGCACAACTCCAGAACAGAATACACCATTGAAGAGATCCAACATAAATGGTATTGAAACATCCTGAAGGCACTTGTATACCTCGATAGGGATATTATCTGACCCTGTAGCCTTCCCTGCTGCCAAATCTTGCAAAGTCATATCAGACTCTAGCATTAGTTTATCTTGTTCTTCTAGTTTATGGCCAAAATTATCATCCCCTAGTCCCCTCGTCTCATACCGGCTTTCACTGTTGTGGTCAACCGGAAAACCCTGTGACGGGAGGTGACTACGCGCTCCATGAGGACCCGGGTGATTGACACTATACTTGAATGGTAAATCCACAAGGAGGACTCATTTAAGGAGTTTTCCGGTTGACCTCAACAGTGAAATCCGGTACGAGAGACAGTGGCTATTATAGGTCCTCCATAACAGTGTGTCCAATACTGATGCTCTGGCGAAGTGATTGGCCCTGAAGAATTTGCCTAAACTACTGTGGCAAAGAAACATGTTGGCTGTGGAAATGGTATGCATGAATAGCAACCTGTCCATTTTAACTTGATAAAATACGCTCAGTAAATAATAAAGTGATTGCTATAGGAGTGTTTTTGTCAATTTTAATCACATTTGGTTACATCGTGTGATGTGACCTGTTTCACTTCACTGCACCAGACTCTTCTCTTTTCTTTGGACACTTTTTTCTTCCCGACAATATGGCCACCGATAATGACAAAAGTGGGCACAACTGGTGAGTACCAACCAGTTACCCCGTTGGTGGTGCACACGTGAGGGGTCATTTTGTCTTTCACAATTTTTTGTTTTCACACATTTTCCTGCCGACTCAGGAATTCACTTTGGTTCTGAATGTACACTGAGTTAAGTTGAAAGGACCTCAATATTTTACGTTTAGGAGACTGTCAGTTGTAAAAATTAGGTTTCTTAAAGAAAGGCGGAAAAAGTTGTGCGACTACCTCATAAATAAGAAAAAAGAGAGGAGTATATGGAATTTCGTAAATTACAGTATTTTGCATACGTTGTAAAAGCATTGCACCCTAAAAAAGGTGCCTTAGAAACCAGGTTTTAGTGTTTTGACCATCTGTGCATACACCAATCTCCAACAGAAGCACAGTCCAGGAAAAAGAACCAGGTTCAGGGTCACACAGAGAATCAAGCCACTGTCCCACAGAAACACAGATTCCCTGGGAATCAACGTGTCCAAAAAACACTATGCGGTACTCACCCCATGCTGCTGCAGATAAAGGAACACCCAAAACTCAATGTGCAGCCAACCGGAACCATAACGCCTGACTTCCTGGACTGCTAAAACAACTCCACCTGGAAGTGCCCTGCACTCCGGGTCTACACCAGCTGATTCAGGAAAGGCAGCACCTCCCGATGTGCCCAGCAACTCAAGAGATGATGCCCATAATAAGGAAACTCTGTCAGTGAACCACTGACCGAAAGGAACCTCGCACGTCTCCCTTTAATCCCAGCAGAGAGGTTTACATGACAGCCAGCGACATCCCTACCACCCGTAAGCGGAGACGTGAATCCTGCTGAAGCCCACCAGCTCCTGACTCATCCCATTCTGTAGGACGACAGAAAAACCCCAGAATGCTGGGTAAGTACGATTATTCACTCACAGTGGGAGGGGTGGGGTAGTGTCCACCATTCCTTTGCTCTTTTTTCTGTTGGTGAGATAGAATTATCTCACTGGTTGACGAATGGTAACAAGACAGGAGGGACCTGGTGGTAATTTAGCCCAAATATGCCTTCAGTTCTGGGGAAAGCCCTGCAGCACACTGATCTCGAATCCTGCAGAAATGGGAAAGCAGGGGAGGAGACATTCAAAGCAACTCTATGAAATCAGTGAACATCCTGCTAGATGCAGAACTTTAACACTACACAGTTTCCTCTCTAGGCAGGCCTCCATGGAACAAATACATTCCATGAGCCGTTCTAGGAGCAGCAAAAAAAAATTCTCAAGGTTTCTGCAAAGGAAATTGTTTCAATTTCACCCAGGCCTAGAAATGAGAGAAAAATGTGCTGTCTTGAAGGAGACAGTAGGCTAAAGATATCATATAAGGCTAAGGGAAGACATGATGACTTGAGAGGAAGAAATGGGAATTTTATGTGGAAAATATCACAGAAAGCTTCTGTAAATCGACTTTTCCCTTTGATGTGGTAAGTCTCCTCCGTTTAACCCTCATATTAGTAGAAAAGTATCTGAATACCAGTTTTCAAATATTATCAATTTAACAATGTAAAATATACATCACAGTGCACTACTTATAATATGTTCAATACCCTTGATGAAAGGTAGAGCTGGAGATGGTGACGATACATCTCTTAGGTCCCAAGAGATGACGTTGAAAAGGAAGCATGACAGCCTTGCACAGAAGGATGACTACATTATATGAGTTTGCATTGTATAATACTATCAATCTCTGCATCAAAAGGCACTACCAAATTATAAAGCATATGCCTATTTCCACTTCACATTATATGATACTTTGAATTCGACAGCGCTATGGCAAAGCTAGCCTACTGAACAAAGTTGAACACTATTTAACAGTTATTTAAATTACATTTGTTTTGTAATGCCCCTTTTATGGCACTGCGATTGGAGGCTGAGAGTGACCATGACACTATATAGCAGCACAATATCTCAGTTAAGCACTCAATATGAGCGTATGTGAACTGTAGTTTAACCAACTCAGCATTTCATTCTTCTGAGAGCCATCTAATATTACGATATCTCACTCTAGGATGTCTTATATACTAATATCCATGTCTTGCTTTTATACACTGCACTTCTGATTTATCAAAGCACTGCATATGAAATGAAATTAAATGAAAATAAGTTTTATAATGCGCTCGATTGCCCATGGGTGTCTTGACACTAGTCCAACAATAGAGAGATAGAAGTAAAGGAAAGCAGACCTACATGTGGAGCTATGAATTATTAAGCCAGGTTTTAAGTTCTTTCTGATGGAGGACAAAGAGGGACATATTTGTAAAGCATGCTTAGTTGTTCTGTGAATAAAACTTCTTCCACCCCATACATGACTACTGCCCATAATATGGTACTCAATTTACTTACCTCAGAATGATGGAAAGCTGAGTCTACTCTGTTGCAAATTGAACTCATGACTTCAGGAACATCAAATTTGTCAGCAACAAACATTCATCTCACTGTGCCATCCTATGACTTTTGAGGAATATGAACATTTATTCCAAGACACCCTTTTACAATTTGCCCCTCTCACTAGTTTTCCTCCAGCTTATAGATATTCGGATGGTTCATCTTTCCTCATAGGCGTCTATTTTTAAACATTCTCTGTTTTGGTCGGTCTTCACTTTAGTGGAGTGTCTCCAGTCTGCCTTTATCCTCTGATAGGTATTTCCTCAATAACTGAACACAACACTCCACATAAAGCCTCATCAGTGCACAATTGCAACAGAACCTGCCCTGTCCTTCTCTTCTATCTCTTCCAGCGCACTCCTCTTCCTCGTCGGCATTGTCACACCTGTTCCCCTCTTTATATTCATTCCTTCTGATATTCAGAATCTTTCTTTCTTGCTGATGTTTAAAAACTCTCTTTTCATGTCCTAAAGGCAACACTTATTTTCCTATCAATGCATACATGCTCTTGGTCTGTATGAGTAATATGCACATCTTCAAACTTCTTACATATGTGTACACACAACCTAAGAATATTCTTTAAAGCTTCAGACATCACTCTTGCCACAGCTCAAGGTGTTAGAGTAAACTCACTAATGTTTACTTCATCAATAACTACACTGCTAAAGCTGCTTTTCATATCTTGCACTGTTCCATTACCCTTCCAGTTTTACTGGGTTAAGATGTGCTTCCAGTGGAAGACTGCTGCTCACCGCTATGATGCCCAATGGCTCGCTTGACCTTCTGGTTGTAAAAAAGAATCACAAAGGGAAACACTGAGGAGTAACAGACAGAAACAAAGAAACGGATATCTGAGGTGGAGGTCAGAATGGTGCTTGATGAGGTACTCTGGTAAAACCATATGCAGGTGTCTATTCCGAAGAAGAAGATGTAGAGAGCCACCAATGTGCTGACTGTCTTTGAAGCCCTTGCCTCAGCAGAAAGGGACTGTGGTCTGTCAGGTCTCCTTATGCCCTTCACCTGCTTACCATGCTTATACAATGTATATAAAATGGAGGAGCTGGCAATGCTCATCCCAGCCACAAACACAAGATCTCTGGCAAAGAGTGTCAAAGTTTGACTGAGTGATGATGTGTTACCTGGTAAAATAACCATGCAGTAACTGACACGGTATGCATACTCCGAAATGGTTATGTTGTTGCCTGAAACTGCATAAAGTAGGGGCGTGATACACATCGTCATATTCACCACCAAGAGAAGAGCAATGATGGGACCAATGTAGGTTTGAAGCCGCACTCTCATGTTCATGTAGGTGGGAGTGGTAGACATGAGGGTCACGCATTGGAGGCAGCTAAGGAGGCAGGTCAGGCAGATGGACATGGCGCGGGAGACACGGGATACGTAAACTAGAAGTTGGCATTGAATGTCGCTGAAAACATTAGGTAGCCCGAAAATGAACAGGGAGTTAGGAAGTCCTCTGGTCAGGGCCATCACAAAGTTAGACGCAGTCAGGTTCAGAAGAATCACCTCTGATGTCATTAGCACATGTTCCTGATAAGCAATATAAGCGAGAATGGCAAGGAGAAAGGAATTTCCCAAAATCCCTATACTACTCGTCAATAAAAATGCAGTTCCTCTGATGACTTGGTAGGAGTCCATGGCTTGACGATGATTATAAGCTATTCATCTAAGAGACAAATGTGAAAAGTGTATGATAAAGGCAAGATCATAGCTTGAATGACTATACAACATTATACATCAGGCAACTGTAATAAACAAAATGACACATAGTACCTGGCTTCTTGCTGCTGAATACCTACAAAAAGTTTATAACGAGAAGCCGAGACAAACCTAATTACAATCACAGCTCACAAATCACTACACTTGATTCAAATACAAATGTATATGAAGATTAGGGGACAGAAGTACTACTCAAAAAGTAGTCGCATGTTATGCCCAAACATTTTGCAAATGGAAAAAGATTTTTTTTTAACTGACCAAGTACTAATTCGCAGTGCGTTCCCGAACAGCGTGCCTAATTAGTATAAATTAGGAAGGTCACAATATGCAACATCGTGCAATTGGCCACATTCACAGGGATGGGTGCTAGCACGGATCAGCGCACCACCATAACTGTGATTGTGTTTAAATAAAGAAACTTTTTTAAAGAATGTTGCCCATTTTCTTTAGAGAAAAATAGACTACATTCAAAAATAAAAAAGTAAAAAGTTTTACTGAGAGTTATCCGTGGTCCTGTGGACATTCATAGAGGCAAAAAACCCTTTCTCTTTTGCAAATCTGTTACCACCCCAACCTGAGAATCAGTAACGATCAATGGTTTGTGATCAGAATTATTGTCTTAAACAATTGACACCTCAGGGTACAAACCACAATTCGGGAAGGATGTCACAACATGCCCCGTACAAATAGCGACAAATTATCATATTCTAAACCCTTTTATCAACATTTTTCCAAATTGGTAATTGTGTTTAGTAAATAACAAAAATGCTTACTAGCCCTTTGTTGAATTGGAGGGGTTGTGACCATTAGAACTTTTTATACATCTGATCCTAGGTTCTGATGCAATAGGGGGATCTGTGCTCATAAGTAATGTGATTCTTCACATTACTTTGTAACAGAAAACCCTTAGTCACAATGTACAAGAGTAGCATGTCTTTTTGGCTTTCCATGTGCACCTTGCGACTCCTTGGGATTCAGAAGGAGAAGGGGTATCAAGGTGACACCCCCTTCGTGCAAACTGCATGAGAATGTATCAATGTTTTGTGACGGCAATTGTGCTTGCAACCCATTGATGATATACCAACTCTTCAAAAGAGATATTTTTACATTCACAAAGTTGAAGTTGTCCTCATCCTTCACACCATGCCAGGCTTTTTTTGGATTGCGGTAACTGTCCTTTTAAGGAACAGGAACTACAAAAACAAAACAACTGCATTTTGAGAATACAAATGGCGAATTGGTCCTTCCAAGGCCACTATCCCTATTTTCAGAGGCATTCAAAGAGATTCACAAACTGAATCCCTGCCTCATTATTATTAATAGCTTAATAACTCCACGAACCCCACCAAATGCTAATTTTGCACTGTGACATATTTGAACACCCATTGCACTGCAAAAAAATCTCTTGTCACACTGCACACGTTGTGCAAAATGTTGCACAGGCAATAATACCTGTTACCAGTACATCAGGGATTTAGAGTGAGTGCCTTGCTCACAGATTGTACCAAAACTCAGAGTTATGTTGCTTTACAAAATATGAGAATCCTTCAGTGCCGTTACCGTAGGGTGAATATCTAAATTAATCTGTTTTTCTCTATTTTGTTCACGTTCTGTAGGTATAGACTCCAAGGGGCATATTATCAAGAAGGGTTGTTAATAATTATCGCTGGTTTAGTGGCGGAAAACTGCAGCTAAAACGGCGATAATGGGCTTGATAATATGCCCTTGAGAATTCCAAAAGAACCCCATGTTCTGGTGTGAACATGGGCTTTTATTGGAATTCTCCAGGGCATATTATCAAGCCCAATCTTGCCGCTTTAGCAGCAGTTTTCTGCTGCTAAACCGGCGATAATTTTAACGCCGTTCTTGATAATATGCCCTCAAGTTTTTTGTGTCCCACATTGGTTTAATATTATGTTTAAAAACTTTCCAGTAATCAAAAATTGTAAAGTGTGTAATCCATCAGACAAAGCAAGCATACATTTGATTATTTATTTTTCTATGAACTGTACTATATCAAAAGAAGAGCATGCGATAAAACATGCTACATAGAGTTACACGGAACACAACAACAGATACTGTATACCACAGATACTGGCAAACAAAGGATGATATTTCCTATTCAGTTGGTTTAAAAATAAGAACATGGGGATGGAAGTTGTTCTGGATGGCTCTACACAGCCATGCTGCCCTCCCCTCTGCCTTTTTTTCAGTGTGACCCAGTTATTCCTCCTCGAGTGAGCCTGGGAATGAAGCCCGCAGAGGGCTGTAGCATTTGCTGACAATTGGACCCCAGAGCCAGACTCTAAAGTCGAGGAGTTTCTAAATTGCACCCCTATGTTTGATGAGTGATGACTGCTTTCTCTCACCAGGCACAGAATGATGGTGGTGGCAGTGTGTTTTTTGCAAGGAGGATTGCTGTCTGAACTTTGCTTCTATGGGGTCCCATGTGTATGGGGCAGTGTAGTGGATACTTCATGTCATATTAAATCCTTTAGCCAACTTACTAAATACCTCACTGTTATCAGGAGTAGTACCATACTAATTTTAAAAAGCCATTATTTTGCCGTTCTTTAAAAAATCTGAAGACAACCCAGAGATACTAAAGAAGTATAATCTGATTTTACAGTTGGCCGACTGGGTGAAGGTTTTGGAAACTCATATTGCTCAGGAGTTGATGAAGCAGGGGAGAGTCAAACATTTTTGTGTACCCCTTGTAAAGTCTGACTCTCGTAACAATAACGGAAATAACAGTGTGAAGCATGTGAACTAATGAACAAAATGCACCTAGACATTCTACATTACACGTGGGAAACAAATTGCTATTTGTGAAAATAATATGTTAACAATTGTAAAAGAGTTATAATAACATAGAGCTGTAATAATATGCGTTTAATCAAATAAGTGTATATTTGTGCTTTAATTAGTGTAAACATATGTCATGGCAGGAGAAAAAAAAATGCACTTGGTAAGTAAAATGACGCTATCTGTGACGCTTATGCTAGCTAATACCTAACTGGGAATATTAGAATGGTGGGAGGTAAACAGAAGGGCTATAATTCTAAATCAAATTTCTGTATGTTTGTTTTCGCATTAGTTCTCATTGAGGCCTTCGCGGCCTGACTGTGGAAAATGGCTGATATTAGAATCGTTGACATTAGTTTGAAAGAAAAGGCTTCCACGCATGCGCGTTGTGAAAAACAGAGTAAAGGTCAGCTTAGCCTTGGGCGCGGAAGTATGCCAAAGGATGCCTGCATCTAGAACCGTGGGAAAGGAACAGTGATGAAGACAAATAGCAAATTGTGTTACAAACAGAGGATGGCAAGCACAAATCAGAGATAAATGCCATGAGAATATTTTGAAGATGACTTTGCTAAAATGCAGACTGGTTTGAACGAGGATTGAATGAGGAGATCATCGCTACCCGTCTAATGGGCCAATCAGAATGAACTGTGGACCCTAAAAGTTTCAATTTTAAGTTAGATAGTTTGAGAAAAAGGGTATAAAAGAGCTTGTTCGAAAGGGTGAAAAAACCTTGCTCCAGAAATTTTATTTTGCACCACGACATGCTGTTGGTTTTCACAATTTCATGGTGCTAGAGACTTTGCAAATTTTGGGACTTTAACTTTTGTTGGAGCAAAGAAGATGATCGAATGCAGAGTTTTTATTTTGGAAGGGAGGCATTGAAGAGAATAGAGAGACAGTTTGGGAACCTGTGCGACTCTGTAATTTTCATATAACAGATGGGTAATATACTTTTCTAGATTTCATTTTCTTTAACATGTACTAATTAAATTGTTTTAAATGTGCTTGTCTAAATAAAACTTTAAAAGTTTCCTTATCTTGAATGAAGTAGATAAAATCTATTTAAATTTAAACTCGAGTCTGCTTTTATTTTATTTATGATATGTCATGACAGAATAAATGCTAAAGTTATAGGATTACTATGATTAAGCTGTTCTTAATCTTCATCAACTAACTTCTACTAGATTGATCCATTGACCAAAATAGTGGAGTACCTTGAAGTATGGTTTTCCAGCTAACAGGTTAGCATAAGTTGAAATTTATAAAATGTATATAATGTATAAAGTATAGACTGTAGGTACCCTGCTAACCAGCAGCTCTCCTTCTTTTTCACTGATTCGGGAGTGGTGTGGTGTGTGAAATGTTTGTAAGTCGCAGTGTTATGGGCACCACCGATGAGTAGAAGTAAGTTACGTGCTAATCAATTGGAGGGGGAGAAGGAAAATACTGATCCCTCAGTTTCCTTGGGTAATTACAAATAATCAAAAGGGAGGGATCACTTGTCCTGCGTGAACCAGGGTATGCAGGAGATCGAACAACGGTGTCTCCAAAAATTAAACCCTC
Organism: Lissotriton helveticus; assembly: GCF_964261635.1. Lineage (NCBI taxonomy): Eukaryota > Metazoa > Chordata > Amphibia > Caudata > Salamandridae > Lissotriton > Lissotriton helveticus. The sequence continues at coordinate 1,525,733,958 of NC_136065.1, forward strand.
ATGCACGTGTAGGGTAGCGTTGCGTGGTAAGCGGTATATCTTGATTCTCCGCTTTGCTGACACGTGTGTGCATAATCATCGGGTTTTGCGGTATGCAGCCTCCACCAGGAGGATCTTACCCTCGGTAAAAACAGTAGTGACCCAGTGATGTGGAGGGAGTGTAGGACAGTAAAAATCCCCCGGATACCCAGTAAATGGACTTTTATTAGATCTGGGTTCGGGTGGATCCCATTAGGGGAATGCTCCAATCATGTGCGCTCTGTTGAAAAAGATTAAGTTTTCAGGACGCACTAGCATTCAAAAATGATTTAAAATGGCCAACATGTTTCAGCCCTCTATGCCGTGAATCGGACTTTAGGGCTTTCTTCAGGACCCGTGGTGAAAGGTGATAGTGATGCTAAACTATTAAATTTATAGCAAGCAGGTGTGTAGAAAAAGGGAAACTTTCAACCTGTTTCTTTGTTCTCGAGGTCGCGATGTACCTGAGATATATATTAGTTATACCTCCTTCGGGTGTGGCAAGGGCTTCGAGGGGGCTAACGCTCCTGTCCTCGCGCTTCGCGTTGCGCTTCTGCTGCCTCTTGCGACCCAACTTCCGGGTCGCAAGAGGCAGCAGAAGCGCAACGCGAAGCGCGAGGACAGGAGCGTTAGCCCCCTCGAAGCCCTTGCCACACCCGAAGGAGGTATAACTAATATATATCTCACGGGTCCTGAAGAAAGCCCTAAAGTCCGATTCACGGCATAGAGGGCTGAAACATGTTGGCCATTTTAAATCATTTTTGAATGCTAGTGCGTCCTGAAAACTTAATCTTTTTCAACAGAGTGCACATGATTGGAGCATTCCCCTAATGGGATCCACCCGAACCCAGATCTAATAAAAGTCCATTTACTGGGTATCCGGGGGATTTTTACTGTCCTACACTCCCTCCACATCACTGGGTCACTACTGTTTTTACCGAGGGTAAGATCCTCCTGGTGGAGGCTGCATACCGCAAAACCCGATGATTATGCACACACGTGTCAGCAAAGCGGAGAATCAAGATATACCGCTTACCACGCAACGCTACCCTACACGTGCATGAGGGTTTAATTTTTGGAGACACCGTTGTTCGATCTCCTGCATACCCTGGTTCACGCAGGACAAGTGATCCCTCCCTTTTGATTATTTAGAAGTAAGTTACTCCAGGGTTATGTGAGATGAGTATTGAGGATTGTTGGAGAACTCCGCTGGGTCAGAGGTCAATATGAAGTTCCTTAATGCCAATGTTTTGGACCCCTATCAGACAAGATTTCATCCAAAACACAAATAAAAGCGGTGCAACTGTCAGTCATTGAGGAATTAAGGAAGGACTAGATGTCAGCCATACCACAGCCCTGGAGAAGCAATCTGTCTGTGCCTTCGATACAGTGGATCATTCAATTCTACGTAACTGGCTGCAGCCTGCATGATTCAGAAGGATGGCCTTTTAGTCACTTACCTCCTTTCTGGAGAACAGATATCAGGTAGTTAAGCTTTCTTCCTTTAGGGCCTCAGAACTAAAAATCACATATGGTATCCCACAGGGATCCGCCCTAACTCACATCTCTTTAACATTTAAAGTCAACCCCTTATAAAGGAATTGGTTAAGAGAAGATGTTGGATTTTTAATTATGTAGATGACTGCCAGATCCTGTTATGGCTGTACATTAGGACCTCAGCTCAGGTTTGTTTCTCGAATATATTGCGGTTCATTCTCAATTGAAGCAGCCATAACCATGTAAAACTGAATGCAGAGAAGACAGAGATGGTGGTGTTAAACCAAAACCAGTCGCTATGCTCCAGCCATTTTTAGCCTCCTGAGTTTTGCCATTATCGGTGCCTAAGCAAGCTTTTATGTGCTAAGGAGTTTTATTTGACTAGCATCATTGACTATGACCACATATTATTCAGTGATCTCAAAATGCGTTTTCATACTTCGAACTACTAAGAAAATTCTATAATTTCTCACGTCTAATGCAGTAAAAACCATTATGACAGCAGCCATAGGGGTGAAATTGGACAACTCCAATGGAATTTTCTTGGGCCTTCTAGGCTCTGATTTGAGTATGCTTCAAACAAACATTTGCAATGCAATAAGTCTTGTATGAACAAGAGTTTAACCCCTTCCCCGCGGGGCAAATTTCCCTGCGGTGCTGGGGGTAGGAGGGGCCATACGCGGCACCGCGGTGCTCATGACGAGCTCAGCTTGTCACGCAGCACGGTGGCGCTGTGCTCATGACGAGCTCAGCTCGTCATGATCTCGCCAGTTAATGGAACGCCCAGCACAGCAGGGGAATTATCCCCATGTGGGCGTTCCGCGGCAGTCATGACGAGCTGAGTTCGTCATGAGCACAGCGCCACTGTGCCTCATGACGAGTTGAGCTTGTCATGAGCGCCCAAGGGGTTACGCTATTGGCAATGCAATGACTTAAACTCCAGCAAATGCAAGACTTATTGCATTGAAAATATTTGTTTTTTTACTAGAGCCAATGCAGCGCTTTAACATTAATGATGGCTGAGCCCCTTTCTTTACACGAACCGTGTCTAAAGAAAGGGGCGTGTCTAACATTAAAGTGAAACCGCAGGGGTGTGGCCAGGCAAGATGGCTGCCTAGACGTGTTCCCCCGGAGCTCCTCCTGATCTGAATTAAATCCTACAAAATCCAGTGGCATGGAAGCAGATAAAGCCTGCTCAGAACAGAAAACATTGAACGCACAATACTCCGGAGGAACCAGTGTCGGCGGTGAAGTTTAGACTAAGACGAGGGTGAACGACCTGCTGAAACAGTGCCGAATGAGTTTGGGCCTGTAACGGCCTGCGGGTCAGGTGCGGTTAGTCGGAGCTCCAGTCGCATTGCCCTGGGAGTGTGAGGTGAGGCCAGCGCCCTTGAACAATCACGGGGCAGGCTGACCCTGGTTGGTGTGTGCTGCCCCCTGAAGCCACTGTTGGAGGAGTGCTGGGTGAACAAGTGTGTGGAGAGGACCAGAACAGGTCAGACTCTCTGGAGTTGCAGTGCGGGGAGAACTGCTGTGCTGATAGGGCAGGCTTGGGACCTCTGCTGGAGAGTACGGTGTCGGGAGTCTGCCATCCTGCAGATGCATTTTGGCCCGAGAGTGCAGCAGGATATCGGGTACTGGACGAGGCTCCCAAAACCGCCGCTGACATAGGCTGCAGAGAGAACTGAGCACCGGGTGGTGGTTGCAGACGAGGCCACTGGGAGAGTGGTCTGCCACCTGGAATCAAGAAGCCCGCAAACACTGTGGGTACATTGGGCCTGGTGGGGTGTGGTGGGGGATTGGTGCCCCTCCAGAGAAGCCCTGGAGTGATTGCCTTGGCTGGGGCGCACAGTGTGACGATACAGAGGACCAAGGCAGGAGGCCCTCACCCTTTTTGAGGTATTTTCGGATCCTCTAGATAGATGCCTAAAGTTAGTGGCCCACGGGCAACAGAAAGGTGAAAGAAGGGAGATAAAAGCAGCAAGTGCTAGGCCCTATACCGGGAACGGGACCCATTACAGGTGGATTGCTGATGTGGCATTCCTCGTGGGGGGTCACGCTGTTCACCACAGGATCCCAGAGGGCTACCATCTGGAGCACACAGAGTTTGAAAAAACAGCAGTTGATGGACAGAATGCAGAGCAATGTCATACATTCACCCCAGTACAGAGATCTGGGCCTGAATCCATCACAAAGTTTGGACCTGGTGTCAGAAGAGCGCAGTGCAGTCTGTGTAACTATGGCCAAAGATAAGGGAGGCAAAGTGGTACAAACCAACAAGATAGACAGCTACACGATGCTGCTGCAGAAAGATGGCACAGTGGGTGGTCAGGCACCGCCTGTTGTTGAAGGGGAACAAACACCGCCAATTATGGCAGACATACTGGCCGAGATCAAGGAATCGTGGGAACTCACACTTGCTAGGGTAGATCGGTGGAGCTCTAAGTGGGGCTCTTGCTCACCGATATCCAAAAGATTTCCGACAGAGTGACAGAGACAGAACAAGGGGTCAAGTCCCTGCAGTCAGAGGTGGCCACCCTGCGGAAAGAGGTGATGGAGTTGCGGGCACAATCAGCACTGATGGAGGTTCAAATCAAGGACGCAAAGGGACGCTCCAGACTGAACAACATCCGGGTGGTGGGCTTTCCGGAAAAAGCAGAGGGCCAATCAGTGGAGCTTTTCTTGGAGAACTGGATCATATCCACACTGCACCCAAAAAGACTCTAGAAATGTCTTACAATCGAGAGGGCGCCCCAACACCCATTACCACGCACCATCATTGCACATCTGTTCAACTCGCATCTGTTCAACTTTAGAGACCGGGATGTGATATTACAACAGGCCAGGGCTCATGAAACACATAAGTACAATAGTCAGTTCAGTTCATGAAGCTTTATTCGGTCATTAAGAATAGTAACCATAAAAGCAGAACCACATGCAACAGGATAAAAATACAAGCAATGATTAAAAAGATCATACTTTTCCTAAAAGTCATGGATTTACAAATAAAACTGGCAATATAAAAACATATGTCGGGGCGGTCCAAGTTGTACAACAAACACATTGCATCCTCCACATTAAAAACACCATACTTGAGAAATATTGGTTTTAAAAAGGATATCCTAACGTTCTTGAACAGGGTGCAAATGAGCATAAAGTGCACTGTGCTTTGTTTCGAATGCCCATCGCAGGGGCAGGGGCTAACCGGATGCTTTTTTGGATGTGGGAAGGCCACCAGTACATGAGCAGTTCCAACTCTTAGTCTAGTCAGTACAAATCTATGTGCAGGCCTAGTTACCATGCTCAGGTAATTCTGGAATCCCTCAGTAACAATATATTTATTATAAGTATTAACAGTAACGAGAGAATTACTCACAGCTGAGCGTTTATGGGTTCTGTAAGACTTAAAAGAGTTTTTCAGGTCTTGTTTGGTAAGACCTCTGGGGGGACAGTGATCTATCAACAAATTAATACCAAAGATACTTTTGTAACAATCTATAACATATTTAAGCCATGGTATCTGCAAACAATTGTCTAGTCCAAGGCAGTCCCTAATTACAAGTTGATTGAACTCAGTCTCTTCCTTGAGCCAAATGGCTCGATAAAGCAACAAAGGCCTAAGTGAAGCAAGTTCGCTCAGGTAAGAGACCCCAACCTCTTTGTGAATCAACTCTGTAGGGGCAGATTTAGGGAGGCGCAATAATTTCTTAAGGAAGTTATTTTCTTCTGTCTGCAAACGCTCAATATTGCAGTAACCCCAGAGCCCCGCCCCATAAAGGTCAATGGATACACTACGTGCCTTGTAGATTTCCATCATATCCTTGATTCGCCTATCTCCCAGTTTAGACGCGAATTTAAAAAGGCCATAAGAACTTTTACTCATTTTAGTTCGAACATTCGTTAGTTCTTGCCCCCAGCTGCCATCACTGGTGAAAGTTACCCCCAGGTAGCAGAAACTATTCACATGCTGTACTTTATCCGCATCTATAAAAAAGGAATGGCTTTTACCCGCATTTGTTCCACAGGTCATTGTATGTTTTTTTTTTCTTATTGATCAGCAGTCTCCTGCTCCCAATAAATTCGGTGAACTTGTCCATCAGACGCTGCAGACCAACAGGTGTCCGTGACAGGAGCACCGCGTCGTCTGCATACAGCAGAACTGGGACACTGTCCCCGGCAACCTGTGGAGCATCAGCCTTAACAGTATTCAGGGCGGCTTCAACCCCATTAACAAAAAGGGTGAACAACAGGGGCGCAAGGACGCACCCTTGCCTAATTCCCCGTTTCACATTAAAATTACTAGTGCACTCCCCGCTAACACCATACCGGACACATGTTTGTAACTTGCTATATAGTCTGGCAAGGAAAAAAATAATTTCTTTAGGGGCACCCATGTCTAGCAAAACTGACCACAGAAGTGAATGATTAACTAAATCAAAAGCACTGCTTAGGTCAGCAAAGCAAAGATAAATATTACTGGGCTTAGCTCTAGTGTACTTGCCAATCAATAATTCTAGATTCAGGCACTGATCTAGGGTTCCTCTTCCCTTCCTGAATCCATATTGAGAATTGGCAAGAATCCCGTTCTCATCTGCCCACACTTCTAATCTGGAAAGCAGTACTCTGCTCATGATTTTTACTGATGAATCGAGCAGGCTAATCGGCCGGTAGTTACAGGCTAGTGCTTTGTCCCCCTTTTTGTAAATAGGGACAATAATAGAGTCACCCCAGGTCGGTGGAATCATGGTGGTTACCGCAGCATTGAGTGCCAAGGTAAGTATTGGTCCCCAAAGCTGCGGTTGAGCCCTGTATACATCTATTGGGACTCCATCTGGCCCCTGAGCCTTCCCCCTTACTAGTTTTAATACTAATCTCCACCTCCCCCAGAGAGATATCAAGAGGCACTACGGGCCATAGCATATGCTCATTGGACGATCTTGTGTTATCTTGAAAGATCGCCGAGAAATGGTTCACCCAGTCCTCACTGCCCACATTAGATGAAAGATGGGAGATGTTGTCGTCTTGAAGGAAAGGGGAGTTAACAGTGGACCAAAACAGGCGACTATCGGCAGTTTCTGCTGCCTGGCTAAGGTGATCCCAGGCTTCCTGCCGTAACTCCTTCTTTCTTTTGGATAGCGCCTTTTTATAATCAATTCTCAGAAGTCTGACTCTATCATTAACCCTAGGGGTGTGGGCTAGAGCATGTTTAAGTTGCGAGAGAATAGTCAAGTTATAAAGATATCTCCTGATAACACCCGCAAAGTGCAAAATCTATAAAACAAGTACTGGGAGACGAAAAAGCACCTCGGAGACAAGAGCTTGCAGTAAAGTCTTATGTAGCCAGCGAGGCTCCGAATAAAGCATAAAGGGAAAGCATATTTTTTCACGACTCCTTCAGAAACTAGGACTGGCTAAACTCCCTGGGTGTGGCACAACATCATAGTTCTCAGAGTTGAACATGAAAGAATATGGGGCTGTCTGGGAAAAGTGCACAGAGGCGGAGGCACTCAATAGATTCCTTGCCAAATTCAAGTTCCAGTGGTGCATGTAAAATTCTTGTCTACTCTGATGGCACACTGGCAGAGTCTGACTGAATTCCAGACAGGCAGCAACATGTGCTGCCCTGAATGAAGACTAAGGGATGAGGTGAAGGGAACACAGACTGAGCTGAGTTCGACTGAGAACTAGGGACAAGGTCTCCCCTCTACTAGTCAATGTACTGAATTGATGGTTCATCCTGCCTTGCGGTTATCACAGATACTGTATGTATAAATATGAGTTAAATATCAATATCTGTTGGGGGGATGAGAATAGGGGTAGTCCCCGATGAGCGGATACACCTAGGAAGATATGTGAATTTGTGATTGATGCTTAGAAGAGTAGATCAGTAGGGGCTCGTGGTGGGCTGCATTCCTACTGAGCAGGCTGAATGCTTAAGCCTTGTCGCTGCTGGGATGTGGGCTCATTGCTACAGGCAAAAGTATGAAGTAAACCGTTTTCTCCCTGGGGGGATGGGACAGCGTGTTCTAGAAAGCAGCCTAAACATGGAGGGCAATCCAGTTTGGACTCGCTGCCTGTGGGAGGGGGAATTTACCCAACAGTTAGGGCATCTTTTGTTACAAAGGGAAAGGGTTGGCTCGGGTCAAAGGGAGGATGAGAGTTGCTACACTAATGTTGCTGTGGTCTGGGACAGCGAGGCGGGGAGTCGTAAGGGCCCCCCATTGGAGAGATTATTTCAGAACTGGTGTGCAGACTGGGGCAGGCATCGGACCCCTGCTGGAGAGTACTGACTGGAAATGGATGTCATGAAATGTAAGATAACTGGGTCATGTAACCAAAAGACAGAGAGTGCACTCCTAATTGCGCTGATATTGTGTTTCGGTGGTGTTCTTGCAGGAGACTCATACTTGGGGCCCCTGCTTCTCAGCTCCTAAACACAGATGACGGGCCAGGTCTTTGCAACTATGTACTCAAGCTATGTGAGGGGCGCAATGATTTGGGTGGTGCCTGGGATTCCCTTTGTAGCGAAAGAAACCAAGATAGACCGTGATGGATGGTATGTATATGTGGTGGTTACACTAGATTCTAGAGAGATATGTATGTTGAACGTGCATGCTCCCATTACAGATGGCCAAATATTCTATAGGGGCATCTTGAGAGTTTTGGTGGAACATATGCAGACAGCTGTAATCATTGCCGTGGGAATAAACTGTGTGCTAGATCGGACGATGGATCACCACCCCCCCCAAAGCAGACGCCAAACCTGTAATGACAGAGGCATTGCGTGAAATGATGAAGGATGCAGGGCTGTATAATGTTTGGAGACTAAGACATCCTTACAGTAGACTGCATTCCTGCTATGTCCCTGTTAAGGGTACTAATAGCCATATTGAATATTATCTAATGACAGACGCAGCTCAGCAGTGGGTGGTGGATATAGGGTACCTGGCAAGCTACATCTTGGACCATTCCCCCTTGCTTGTTTCACTTTGTATGCAGGTGAGGCCTCCCACGGTGCCCCTCTTCAGACTAAACACATAGGCACTGACAGATCAAGCATTTGCTACAGAGGTTGCCTGTGCACCAGATGGCTATTTCAGGAATAACTGGGGCAGTGCCTCGTCCCGGGCTATGGAGTGATAAGCCGTGAAGGTGGTACTAAGAATGGAGTGTCTAAAAATAACATACATAGTCCGTCAGCAACTAAACAGACAGCTGAATAGCCTTGAAAAACTAATGTCCGTATTGGAGCTGGAAATTATCGAAAAGCTCCGTAGGGTACAGCATGGCAAGACTGTAGGAAGGAAATCATAGTCACCTGGGATAGACTTGACAAATATGAGCACTCTAACTACAGAAAAAAATTACAAAGGGAAGGGGTCAAAGTGAGACATATGCTCGCCATGCTTATTAAGGCAGAAAAGTATGGCACACAAATCACGGGACTCCGTGATAGTCAGGGCAAAAAGGTAGACACTCAACAAGTATAGTGGAAGTGTTCACAAACCATTTGAAAGGCATATACAAAGCCCCAGACTTTACAACCGTAGCAGGCATACAGGCCTGTCTTGGTATGATAGACATGCCAAGCCTGGATCGGGAGGATAGAGGTACTCTGGATGCCTCTTTGTCAAGACACAAGATAGAGGTGGCGATCAAAACATTACAAACCGGGAAGCCTCCAAGAGGAGATGGATTCCTAGCTGAATTTTACCTCACCAAATAGTTGGTTTTGGTTGAATAATTGTTGTAAACATACAATGAGGGGTGTAAGGGGGGACTCTTACCTGTGTTGGTGAGAGAAGCACTGATAGTTATGGTACCAAAACCAGATAAGGACAGCTCTGTGACATCGTCCTACTGGCCCCTGTACATGCTGAATGTTGATCTGAAAAATCCTAAACAAAGTCCTAGCCACAAGATTATTAACCAACTTACCACAGTTGATCGTGGATGATCAATGCAAGTTTATCCCGAATAGAAACATGATATAAAATTAGCGCAGGTTATCACTGATAATGCACTCCACAACCTTGCAACTTAACCAATACGCGTTGGTATTATTGGATATCGAGCAAGCTTTTCATTAAGTATTATGGGGCTATCTCTAGGAGGTCCTACATAAAGTAGGTTTTAAAGACACCAGCGTTAAATTGGTGCAACTGCTGTACAAAGACCCATCGGCTAGGGTCTGGATAGGTAAAACAATATTGCAGAGCGTTGGTCTGAGCAGGGGTGCATGAAAGGAGTGGACCCTGTTGCCGCTACTCTTTGCAATGGCCAAGGAGCCCCTCGCCTGCCGCCTCAGGATGCAGCTTAAAAGCTGGGGCATATAGATGGGGAGATCACCCATGTGGTCTCCCTTTATGCAGATGATGCACTGATATAGTTCAAATGCCCCAGTTGCTCTGTACCAATTATGCTGAATATATTCTCTGACTTTGGAAGGCTTACAGGGCTACATGTTAACCATAATAAATTGAAGCTGTTTTCACTGGGGATATTTGTGGGACGGCCAGACACAGACTTGGCACTGTTAGGCCTCCAGTGGGAAGTCAAAGTGGAATGATAGCTGGGGTCAGAATCACCCATACTGGGCATGATTTTGAGGCAGCAAACCGGGTCAGGGTTATTTATGGTTTAAAAATTAGCATAAAATTCTGGAACACGCTTAAACTTTCACTGATGGGTGAAATTGCGTTAACCAAGATTGTCATTCTCCCCAGGTGTCTCTATCTCTTTCAGGGAACCCTTTTTGATTTACCTAGGAAGGTCTTTAACCACTTGGCTGCTAAGGGGTTTTCCCCTCCTGTGCTGCATATTTATGAATCCCATTATACATGACGAGTTGACCTTGTCATGAGCACAGCTCCAGTGTGCCTCATGACAAGTTCACCTTGGCATTAGCATGCAAGTGGTTAAGGTCCTTGATAAGTTGATAATAGAACTTTTGTGGGGCACTGGGAGATGAAGAGTCAGATTGGCAACACTAAAGAGTACGTGGCGCAGGGGCGGCTTGGAGGTCCCGTGACGGGAGTATTATTTCCTAGCCTCACAACTTCAGCATGCGGTATACTGGATGGATGGGAATGAAAACTGGGAGCGCAGGCTACTGGATGGATAATGTGGAGAATATTCCCTGCCTGATGTCCTTATGTTTGGGATCTAGGGATCCTAGCAGGCTGGCCCACATGGTCCTGTGGAGCATGGGAAAGGACGGTCAAAACGGTGTTGAAGAGGGCCCTATTTGTGGCAGAGCTCAATATCGGGTCCTTAACCCATTTAGAAAGGAGGATGTGAGGTACTGGGGGATCTTTATCTCTGTAATCAGTTTATAACCAGAGAGGAGGCCACCGAAGCATTTCAGCTTAGATGGGGCAGTACCTACAGTATGCCAAAGTGGCAGCTTCGACAAGAGAGATCTGGCTGCTATTTCCAGAGGCACCTAGGGCCTTGTGAACGCTGAAAGCAATGCAGTCAATGGCCGGAGAGGGGAGGCTGATCTCACACCTGTATAGAGACATAAGAGAGGATGATCCCATGACACCATGACTGCGCTTGCGGTGCAGCATAAATGGGAATCCCAACTGATGGTGCCCCGGGATGCACGCACCTGGGAACTACTTCACACAAGGGTTAAATTCACATCTATGAATGTGCGATTCATGTTACTACAATACAAAGTGATTCAACAAATCTATTTGATGCCTAAGAGGTTACGGATCATATACCCAGAGAAGTCAGCGGGATGACCTGGTTGTGAGGAACAAAATGCAGGCTTTCTGTATCTGATGTGGAGATGCCCAAGGTTCTATGGTTTCTGGCAAGCTATTATTCAGAGTCTACAGTTGGCTATGCATGGCGAGGTTCCCTGGGAAATTACTTAATGTGTCTTGGGGCATGTCCCATTCTAGAAGAAGAAAAAGTTGAGCGGGAAGTTTCTGATTCTGGGGCTAGTACTGGCTAAATGAAGGATAGTGATCTGATGGCTGTCCCCCAGAAGCCTGAAAGCAATTGAATGGTTGAAAGATATGGCAGAGTGGGTCACTACAGAGGGATACCACATGAAATTGTCACACAGGCGTGAGAGGCTGGGCGATGACAGGATGCAGAAAGAAGCAAAAGTAGTACAGAAAGAGGCAAGTGAGGTGCAGAAGGAGGCAAAAGATTTGCAGAAACAGGCAAAAGGGGTGGGTGCGGAAAGAGGGAACAGGTGTGCAGATAGAGGCAAGAGAGTTGCAGAAAGAGGGAAGAGTGGTACAGAAAGAGGCAATAGAGATGCAGAAAGTTGCAACAGAGGTGCAAAAAGAAGGAAGAGCAGTGCAGAAAGAACCAACAGATTTGCAGAAAGAGGCTAGAGAAGTGCAGAAAGAAGCAACAGAGGTGCCGAAAGAAGCAACAGAGGTACGGAAAGAGGCAAGAGAGGTGTAGAAACAGACATTAAATGTGCAGAAAGAGGGAACAGCAGTACAGAAAGAGCCAGGAGAGGTGCAGAAAGAGATAAGGGGGTTGCAGAAAGAGGCAAGAGGTGTGCAGAAAAAAGCAAGTGAGATGCAGAAAGAGACAACAGAGGTAAAGAAAGAGGCAAGAGGTGTGCAGAAACAAGCAAGAGAAGTGCAGATAGAGGCAAGATAATTACTGAAAGAAGCAACCAAGGTGAAGCAAGCGTAGGGTAGAAAGAGGCTAGTGAGGTAGAGAAAGAATAAAGAGATGTGCAGAAAATGGCAAGAGAACTGCAGAAAGAGGGAAAAGGGATGCAAAAAGGGGAAAAGGGTGTAGAAAGAAGCAAGAGATGTGCATAAATAAGGAAGACTAGTGAAGAAAGAGACAACAGGGGTGCAAAAAAAACCAAGAGAGGTGTAGAAAGTGGCAAAAGAAGTGAAGAAAGAAGCAACAGAGGTGCACAAGGAGGCAATACAGCTGCATAAAAAGACAAAAATGTTGCATAAACAGGCAAGAGAGGTGGAGAAAGAGGGAACGGAGTGCAGACTAGACAGAGGCAGGAGAGGTACAGAAATTGGGAAGAGGGGTGCAGAAAGAGGCAAGAGGAGTGGAAAAAGAAGCAAGTAAGGTGCATAAAGAAGCAAGAGCAGTGCAAAAGAACCAACAGTAGTGCAGAAAGAGGCAAGAGGGGTGCTGAAAGAGACAAGAGAAGTGCTGAAAGATAGAACAGAGATGCACAAAGAGGCAAGAAGGGCGCAGAAAGAGGGAAGAGAGATGTAGAAAGAGGCAAGAGAGTTGTACAAAGAGGGAAGAAGGGTGCAGAAAGAGGTAAGAGGAGAGCAGAAAGAAGCAAGAAAGGTGCAGAAAGAGGCAGGAGAGGTGCAGAAAGAGGGAACATCAGTACAGAAAGAGGCAAAAGAGGTGCAGAAAGAGGGAAGAAGGGTACATAATGAGGTAAGAGGGGTACAGAAAGTGGAAGAGATTTGCAGAAAGAGGCAAAAGAAGTGCAGAAAAGGAAAGAATCAAAAGCAAAGCAGAAAGAAGCAAGAGTGGTTTGCACACCATAAGGACCAATTTAATACCCACTTCAAGCAACAAGTAACAGGTGACCATTCTAGGTTTGTAAAGGGCCTTCCATCACCCTGTAACACTTGACGCTCCATTTTTGATAATGTTTGAACCATTTGAACTAGAAACAAGTTTTTTTTTCAAATTTGCAGATTATATATTGGTTCCTTCTTTTTTAGTCTCATTGAGTTGAGAAACAAGGAAGACTAAACCTGAGGTTACCACTCCACAGCACAGACTACCATACAACACAATTACTCTCCATAACACATAATTCCACTTTGCATAATTCCTATACACTGAATAGCACATACGTTCTATCCACATAATTTCACTGCACAGCATACCACATAATTCCTCTACACACAACCTACATCCACTCCACTCCAAAAAACATTAGCAGAACACTCTTACATTGAGAATGCCAATAGCTCTAATTCTCTCAAATGTAAAACCTATTACATTGCAAATGCTTCTTTAACTAGTAGTCGCATTTGCAGAGAGGTGGAGAAAGGGGGCTTTGCCTCCAACCAGTGCTCAGGAATTCCCCTGCATAGAACTTACAGGAGGTACCAGAAGGGCTTCTTGGCCCCCAAAGTCTCTAAAAGACGTAAACATCATCCCCCAACCCATAGTGTGCCAGGAGGTGCATTTACAGAATGGTGGAGAAAGATGGGCATAGCCTCAGTAGACCTCTTAGCAATCCCACATTGTGGGAATTACTGGAGGTGATAGGAGGGATAGTTGTCCCCCAAGGAAGTCCTTGGGGGCCAACTACCCCTTTAATTACCTTCAGTAAGTCCCACACATTAGCATTGGTAAATTCTCACAGCAGGCCCTGCCCCATTTGCCCACAATTCTGCAAACATGCTCCCTGGCACACTCTACAATTGGGATTAAAGTCCCCTTTGCTGCTGGTATCCTTAGGGGCCAACTAGCCTACCTGACACCTCCACTAAGCCCCAGATAGTGGGATTGCTGAGAGGTGGACACAGGCCACTCCCCATTTCTGCACCACTCTGCAAAAGCACCCCTGGGCATGCTTTTGGTTGAAGGATGAAGTTCCCTTGCCTCCTGAGGGTCCATGGGGGCCAACTAGCCCACCTCTTATGTCTAGTAAGCCTCACACAGCTGGATTACTGAGATTTGTCTCGGGGATGAAGTCCACTTTAGTCCTGAGGTCCTCAGGACACAAGAGAACCTCGTCACCCCACCTGCAGTGCATGAAGAAGTGCATTTGCAGAGTGGTGTAAAAAGGGACATGGCCTCAGACCACCTCTCAGCATTTCCACTGTGTGGGGGATTGCTGGAGGTACCTGGTGGGCTAGTTGGCCCCTAAGGACCCTTAAGGATCTATGGGACTTAATCCCCAAACAAGGAACACGCCAAGAGGCACGTTTTTACTGTGCTGCAGGGAGGGGGTGGGCCTCCGGCAAGATGCCGGCTTTTATTTTCCATTTTTTTGTTAGAAGGGGGTTGTGTGGCCCCCCTTCTCTCAATATTTTTTGGACCCTGGGGACCCCATCCCCCAGGGCCTATGACATTTGGAAAAAAAATTAAACAGGAAAGGGGCCGTGCGCCCCCCGAGGCTGATTACGGCTCTGGGGACCCCATCCCCTGGGGCATGGCCACTTATTTATTAATTTGAAGGAGGGGGTGCATGGCCTATTTTGGCCCCAGGGACCCCATCCCCTGGGGCATTGCCTCGTTTTTTATTATTGTTTTCACAGGAGGGGGGTTGCGTAGCCCCATTTCCCTGGCCCACTTTTTGCCCCGGGGATTCCATCCTCCGGTGCCTGGCCATACATTGGGGACCGCAGAGGGAGCATCAATGCCCCCAGGGTCCCAGCCGGCTCCCAATCTGCTGTGGGAGCCGGTATTGCTGCTGAGCAAAGGGAGCTGCAAACATGCAGCTCCCTTTGCCCAAAAGCAATTCTACTTTGCTTCATGGAAGCAAGAGCAGGTTGGTAGTCCCCAGGGCTGCGGGGGCCCCCTTGAGCCCCCGCATATAATAATAAGATTGCCCACAGGAGGTGGCCTTACCCAGGGGCTTCTGCAAAATGAAGTGCGGGAGCCTGTGCTTTGCGTTTTTTTTTTGGGAGGGATTCTCAAACCCAGCGTGAATTCTACCAATTTTTGTTATTGCTTTTAGTCACCCTAGGGGTCCGGGGCCCCTTGAGCAGGTCTAGGGGATCATCTGGTTTCTACCCTGCCCCCTTATCTTTTTTTTTAATCCTTTTTTGACCCCTTTGCTTGTGACTTGGTTCAACCGAGTCAGAAGATGGCTGCCAACGCTTCTTGGTTTGGATTGTTGGCAGCCAATCAGAATGAAGCTCGTGCTCAGGAAGGTTCGCAGTTCCACCGCAATCACCAGATATCAATATTTTTTATTTTTACATTTCTCAGCAACTACTGAACGGATTTACACCATTTAGAGCAAAGAGTGTACTCTGGTCCAAGAGCTACCTCTCTGCTAAATTTGGTGTAATTCCGTTCAGCAGTTCGGGCTGTAGCCGCAACAAATGTTCCCATGGACATTAACATGGGAAAAATGAGTTTTGGGCCCCCTTTTTTCTCAGCCCCTGCTTGACAAATCACTACACAACTTTCAAGACAGGAGCTCACCGAAGTGGTCCATTAGTTTTTAAAACTTTGCAAAGATTTGTCAAACAGTGCTAAAGATATTGGCAAATCAAAAAACTCTTTTCCTATGGAAACCAGGTCCTAACCATAGCTACCTACTGGCAATATATATATAAATATATATAAATATATATATATATATATATATATATATATATATATATATATATATATATATATATACACTGAAAAAACCATAGGTTATAGACCATATATAGTTAGGAATTAGCATTTAAAAAACCTTATTTTACTCACACAAAACCATTGAAATTCCATATATAGTTAGTTGCACTAACTATATATCGCGCACCCGCAATCCACTGCTGATCATGTCACATATTACATCATTCATGACATGGTCAGTGACATCACTGATGACATCACTGATGACATCTCAAATGACATCACTGATGACATCACTGATGACAACATCCAGTGACTGTATGTTTCTGTAAAGTTAAAATATGTCTTACATATTCAAGAATGAGTGGATGTATAAGTGTCTGGATGAAGGATTTAGTAGGTGCGTGACTGACTGTATGAGTGAGTGATTAAATGTGTCTCACTGAATGCATGGGTTAGTGACTAAACTGTCTTAATTTGTGCATCATTATGTCTGTTGTGATGTAAACTGCTGCATGTGTTGATCATTAGCTATACGAGAGGCTATATGTGTTATTAATTGGTTGCCCAAGTATTTCTATGGGAGATTGAGTTTGTGTGGGGGTGCCTGGAAGGTGTGTGACTCTGTGCATAGATGTGTGAGCAGTTTATTCACTAGGTGTATGAGTTCAAGAGTGCATGTGGAAACAGCTACATGGGCAGTTGACGTGTGCATGAGTGTATTGATGAGTGAATGGATATCTCAATGCTACATGTCATAGTAAGTACATATGTAAAACAGAGTACATGTGAGAGTTGGCATATATAAATAACTGTGCATGAGAGCCACTGAATGAGTGAGTGGTTGTATCGATCATTGTGAACTTGTATCAGGGATTGTATAAGAGAGTAAATATGTGTTAGTATATGTTTCAATAAGTAAGGTGTGTTTAACTGTATATTGAAGAAATGGAGGTGAGATTGTTTCTTTTCATGACTGACTGGGTGTGTGAGTAACTCCATGGATGAGTGGCAGTGTGTGAGTGTCTGTATACACTGAGTGTATCTAAGGTTATATTAGAGTCTGAAGAGGTTTATCGTATTAGCACAAGAATGATGTCAAATGAGATGTCATCAGTGATGTCATCAGTGATGTCATTTGAGATGTCATCAGTGATGTCATCAGTGATGTCACTGACCATGTCATGAATGATGTAATATGTGACATGATCAGCAGTGGATTGCGGGTGCGCGATATATAGTTAGTGCAACTAACTATATATGGAATTTCAATGGTTTTGTGTGAGTAAAATAAGGTTTTTTAAATGCTAATTCCTAACTATATATGGTCTATAACCTATGGTTTTTTTAGTGAATTTCAATGGTTTTTTAATAGCAAATATCATAAGCTGTCGAATGTCAAGTACGTGGTAAGTAAAAACATTTTCGTGTTTATGCACACTGATCTGCTTTGAATACTGCCCCCCCCCTCATTTCTATTAGGAGTACTCTCTCTTTGCAGATAGTGAAGGGTAGTTAACGCAGGCCTTTGCCCCCGTTGTAATCCGTCGTGCCTGCTTCTCTCTCCATTTGATTGATTGTTCTCTTTGGTTCATTCTCTATTTACAAACAAGCACAGAGTCGCAATACTCTGTTTAGTCTTTGCAGATAGCGAAAAATCGTGTAAAAAAACAAAAGGAATCGAGCAAAATCAGTAGGCCACTAATGGGATCTCTTTTTGACCTCCCTAAAATAGAAACATTAGGAACAACCTGTTGATAATACCAATGTGTATGTACATAAGCGGCGTTCATTTGTGTTCACAGTACCCCTTCTTGATTGTTTGAATCGAGCATTGAATTGTTCGAAGTTGGTTCTCTTAAGAATCTTCTCTGCCTGCAAACGAGGAAGAATAGGAATATTCTCTCTCCCTTTGCAGATAGTGAAGGGTAGGTAACGCAAACCTTTAACACGTCGTGCCTATTTCGTTCCTCATTGATTGATTGTTTCCCCAAACATTGACTGTTTGGGAATTGGTTCTTTTTGTAGGTATTCCCTGTTTGCAAATATACGTAGGAAAATCTTTGCAAATAGTGAAAGGGTACGTAATGCGGACCTTTCTCCCCCGTTGTAATCTGTCATGCCTATCTACTCCCCACTGATTGATGCACCTGTTTCACCCGGACCATTTACTAGAGATACATCATCTGGCCCGACCAGAGAGCACCCCTAGTGAAAAGGACATATGCAATAATAACGAAGTGATCACTGTATCCTGTTAACAGAAACTTTAGCATGAAACAACCTGGAAAGAAAAGAATAGGAAAACGAAAATCAGTAGGCCACTGATGAACATGAACTTTTATTAAACAACGAACAAAGAAACGATAACATAACGTAATGATAAAACCTATTAATGTCCTAGAAACAAGAAAACGTTAGAAATATGCCAGTGGTGAGAGACCAGAAAAACAGTAAGAGAAACCAAATCACCCCTCGCTGTCCCACCGCCTGCCACGCCAAAAAAATCGATAGACTAGGGAAAATGCAAGTCAGTAGAACATCCGCCCCCACTCTGGAAACTTGCAAGGTGGGGCAGGGTTGCGGCTACGCCCAGCCGGGAGCAGCCCATATAAGGCGGGTCCTGCTGCCACGCCTCGGCCAGGAGATCCTAACGTAGGGTGTAGCCGGAGGAGAGGCCGAGGCCAGCGGGACCCGGCCAGGGGATTGCCTTTACAACGCTGAAGAGTTGCAGGGGGGGGTAATGTCTCCTCGACCCTCCCCTCTCTCTCCCAGTCCGGCCGCGGTGGCCCTTGAGAGTTTCAGGTAGTCCCGCCACATGCTCTTCCGGTCCGGCCACCAACGGTCGGGGGGCCGAGGCCGACGGGATCCGGCTGCAGCCGATAAACCAAGGAACCCGTTCATGGGGCCAGAGCCAGGGGCGTCCGGCCGACATCCACCGGAAGCCCGGCCCGAAGACGGACGGGACACTTCTTCTTTCTTGAATAATTGCTCCTACAACACTGGGGGGGATGTCTTGCACATGCCTCCGACCCCCCCCCCTCGTCCTCATCGCCTGGTCCGGCCATAACAAATCTCAAGCGAGACGCCGTGGGGTGCACTGGGAGGGAGAGACGATGCGAACAGGCCTCTCCCGCCTCCCCAGTGGAGGCTTCCCACCTGCACCCTCAGCGCTCCAAGCGCCCAGAAAAGGGTTCTTCCACTGTGGCGATGCTGCAACGTCTCGCCCGGCAGGGTGGAGCCCGTCCGCTCATTTGACCCCGCGATCGCCAGTAGCTACCGAACTCTCAAAATGGCGGTCGACCTGGCAAGAGCGGGCCCAGCATGAAGAAATGGCCCGGTCACTGGTTGACTCCACCACCGTAGTCCTCCACGACCTTGAAGATTCTACAGGAGCCGATGGGGAATGACTGCCATGATCGCCCGTGGAGTGACGAAACTGTATCCGCGGGACGTCGGCGCTCCCATGCTGGCGCCAGCCTCACTTTGAATTACTAGAATCCTGCAGACCTCAGTTCCGGTGAAAGCACAGTGTGACCCGGTAGGAAAAATTGTTGCACCCCCTCCCCTTTTTGACTGATAGTTCAAACCACCGATCCTTTCCTTTGCCCTTTTAACGGAACTTTGGACTGCCTCCCCCTCTTTTACATTTTCTAGAGAAAACAAAACATTAACCACTACATTAGCATAGCAGTTGACACCAGAACTGTTTTCAAATTGAAAACCAACAACATCTTCAACAGAATCCTTTTTGTTTCTGAGGTGACCCTACTACAGCACAGGCATTGTCCCCAGCAGTAATTCTGCAATGCCGGTAAGAATAGCTGTGGTGCCTACTGGACTCACTCACCCCCGCGGCGCCCCACGCCGTTATTTGCTGGGCGGCAACTTACTAGACATCACTTTCGTGCCATCTAGATTTCAGCGCGTTCTGCTGCCTTGGAACTATTCGCACAACAGACTGCTACTGACGACCCACCCCCAGGCAACATCTTCTGAATTTTCATAATTTGAAAGAACTAGTAACATGTCCTCATCAGGAATTCAAAAGAAATTGCCACGGTCTCTTCGTTGTTTAAATGTTTTTACTGTTTTTGTTTTGTTGTATATATTTATATGTTATTAAAGTTTTATATTCCTACTACTTTGTTGGAGTGCTATATATTTTTAATGTGACACATAATTGTAAAAACTTTGATGTACAAAGAGTCATTCCTGGAATCTTCCGCTTCAGGCTCGGTCCCCTCCCCAATCACAATACAGGATGGTTTTCAGATAGTAGGAACACGTGTGGTGTGACGGATCTCATCGGGTGTGGGCCTTGATCTACTATAACTCCTTTGAAGAGGGGTGATTCTTTACAGCTGGAGCCATAAACTACATCTGCAGGGCTAGCTGATAGCCTGGACAATCGGACACAGAGGAAGAGGAGTGTCAGAGGGTGCGGTAGTGAATAGGGTGAAAGGGAGGTGTCGGGCGGGCACAGAGTGTGATTCTCAGGGAAGAGCAGCGCAGATGGGGGGAGGTTTATTGCCCATGCATAAGACAGAGAGCGGAGGTGACCAGTGCCTGGGGAAGATGCTTGCGAGGGTGGGGAGCCATGCTACAAATCGACAGCGTGCAGAGAGTGGGTCTGGTCAAGGCATCTAAAATGGCTGCCGTGCACGACAAAAGTGTGGCATTTCAAAAAAGGCAAGATGGCGCAAACAATGTTTTTCAACACTTCCTCATTTCCTTCGAATCGAACGTTAACAGACGTTGGTGCATATTACCAAAGTTACGCGATATTTATCGCTAACGATGCTTACCAACGAATTTTTTACCGCTAAGCATCGTCAGAAATTATCGAAGATAAACCTTGCTATTATCAAGGTTTATCGCAAATGCGATAAAAAACGGCCGCAATGCATGAATATCGCTAAAAAGTCAGCGATATTCATGCATTACCGAGCTAATGCTCTTAGCCATGTTATCCACCTCCCATTGGATAACATGGCTAAGAACTGCTCAGGGCAGGTGTTACTTTTTGGAGATATTCGCGCTTAGCGCGAATATCTCCAAAAGTTGGTAATAGGAGATAGATATCTTGCATGTTGTAATGCAAATTATTGTGGTATATGGAACTCATACCATAATCTCTCAGGAAAGCAGAAACTGATCCTTTTGGGACCGCCTGAAAAGGCCTAGGGGGTAAGGGGTACTCTACTTTGCCCCCTTTTCACGTTCCGAACTATTTTATTTTACTCTCTTCTGTAATTACACAAAATAGCAGCGATCAGATGCATCGGAGACACACAGTGAGAGAAAGGAGGCCGGAGATGAAGAAGAGATGTCAAATACACATTGGAGATAATATAGTGGCAGAAGGGAAGTAAATATGAGTAAACTTACCATGTAACATAAAAATGTTGCACTCTATACTATAAGTCTCATTTTATACTACAATCACTTCGCTACAACCTCATAAATTAAAAATAAAAATGAATAATGTCTCAAACAATTTTTGATTTCTAAATATAAATTTATTCTTCAGAATTTTCTAAATTTGAAAGAACTAGTAACATGTCCTCATCAGCAATTTCCTCATGAAAAGTCTGCAATGATGATTCTTGTAACTCTATGGTCTCCAAACATTCGATAAATTCGCCATCAACAGATTGATCAAAAAAATCATTCAAGTCATCTCCTCCTTGTGACAATATTTCATTATTGGTGCTGTCAATTTCAATCAATGTAGTGGAATCATTCAAGTCATCTCCTCCTTGTGACAATATTTCATTATTGGTGCTGTCAATTTCAATCAATGTAGTGGAATCATTCAAGTCATCTCCTCGTGACAATATTTCATTATTGGTGCTCTCAATTTCAATCAATGTAGTGGAATCATTCAAGTCATCTCCTCCTTGTGACAATATTTCATTATTAGTGCTGTCAATTTCAATCAATCTAATGAAATCATACACGTCATCTCCTCCTTGTGACAATATTTCATTATTGGTGCTCTCAATTTCAATCAATGTAGTGGACAATTCAAAAGAAATTGCCACGGTCTCTTCATTGTGATCCATTTTATTTTGAAATTGCTTGCTGTAAATTGCAGAAAAAAATAATCACTTTCATTTATCGTTTTTAGTAATACATAATATAAAACTAACTTTATCAAGTATTTAGTATAACAGAAGGACTGCAAATAAATAACAGAAAACATTTTTCAAATTATCTTCAAGTGTACAACATAGTTCCCCTTACAAATTAACAACTCACCTTTTTAAAAGAAGGAGAAGTGTTAGTACTGTGTAAATCAAACACCAGAAATTCACCACCAAAAATTCCTCACAAATGTACCTCAGACAGTAGTATCACAAAATGGCTGTGGTTTCCTCTCATTTGACATATATACATAACCAATTAACTTTCATCACACACAAATACAAAACCAAAGTAACATTTTAATTGGTTCTAAATTTCAACACTTTCAAATGTGTTTTCCCCATGCAATTTTCCATAGGACATTTACATACGTCTACAGCCTGAATGGCTGAACGGAATTACACCAAACTTGGCAAAATGGTACATCAAACCTAAGAGGTCAGGAAGGATCTACTATGCCCCCTTATGGTCATTTGCCCCTTCGCTTTGGCCTCCTCTTGTCTCTCGATCCTACCGAGAGACAAGATGGCGGCCGCTACGGACTGTTTGGAATGTTGAAAGACGCCGGAGAACCAATCAGCTTCGCAAAGCTCCGTAACGCGAAAAGTACGCGAAGCGGAGCACTGTTACAGATATATATCTTTTTTTGAACGTTAATTTCTCGAAATCCACTGGAGCACATATATTGAGACCTAGCAAAGGCACATCGGGCTACCAGTCCCTAATATTTTGCCAAGTTTTGTGCAAATCCATTCAGCCGTTCGATTATTGACATTTAGATACGTCTACAGCCTGAATGGCTGAACGGAATTACACCAAACTTGGCAAAATGGTACATCAAACCTAAGAGGTCAGGGAGGATCTACTATGCCCCCTTATGGTCATTTGCCCCTTCGCTTTCGCCTCCTCTTGTCTCTCGATCCTACCGAGAGACAAGATGGCGGCCGCTACGGACTGTTTGGAATGTTGACAGACGCCGGAGAACCAATCAGCTTCGCTTCACAAAGCTCCGTTGCGCGAAAAGTACGCGAACTGGAGCGCTGCCCGGTCCGCTGTTACAGATATATATCTTTTTTTAAACGTTAATTTCTCAAAATCCACTGGAGCACATATATTGAGACCTTCAAAAGGCACATCGGGCTACCAGTCCCTACAATTTTGCCAAGTTTCGTGCAAATCCATTCAGCCGTTCGGGCTAAAAGTGAGGCCAACCGCCCTATGGAAAACTCAATGTTAAAAACACGTTTTGGGACCCCCCTTTTTTCTCGACCCCCCCTGGACGAACCCCCCCCCAATTTTCAGGGGCTGCTCAGAAACAAAATGTGCCATTTTCCTGAAAATTTCAGCCAATTCCGTCCACAAACGCCAAAGTTATTAGACATAGAATTTTCAAAAATC
The DNA here is from genome assembly GCF_964261635.1 of Lissotriton helveticus. NCBI lineage: Eukaryota > Metazoa > Chordata > Amphibia > Caudata > Salamandridae > Lissotriton > Lissotriton helveticus. The sequence goes on from NC_136065.1 coordinate 1,525,757,298, forward strand.
CCATAGAGAAAAAATCCTAACTATATATACCTACTGGCGACCGCCAGTAGGTAATATATATCTATATCTATATATATATATATATATGTATATATATATATATATAGATATAGATAGATATATATATATATGTATATATATATATCAAACACACAAGTTTTTGCCACGAACGAAGGTGCCGAAACAACAGGTAAAAACATTCTTTTTTTTCAGGGCTGCCAGCACAGGTCGGTGGGATGAAAGCAGTTCATTAGAAAGCCGACGCGTTTCGGGACTCTTCCCTTTGTCACAGGCCAATGGAACTAAACCTGCCACGGTGTTTGATGCACTTAAATGTTCGTAAGTACCACGCCCCAGTGGGCGGGGCCACATCGCGGCACATGCCGCCTCACAGCCTCCTGGTACTTGCAGTGTATCCTTGTAATCCTCAAGTGAGCTGCCTGGCAGGTAGTTTTTAATCCATAAGTATTACCACAGTGGGTTTGCTGTACTCCTCCTTAACCAGCTCAGGCACATTGATGTCCTGAATATCGCTCCTGTTCTGTTACGATGTCGGCAAATGACTGCATCCAGGTCTGCTCACATGCAGCGGGGCTCCTTCACGGCCAGGCAATCGGCCGTTCCAAATCAAACACACAAGTTTTTGCCACGAACGAAGGAGCCCAAACAACAGGTAGGTAAAAGCATTCTTTTTATTCAGGGCTGCCAGCACAGGTCGGTGGGATGAAAGCAGACATCGTAACAGGACAGGAGCGATATTCAGGACATCAATGTGCCTGCGCTGGTTAAGGAGGAGTACAGCAAACCCACTGTGGTAATACTTATGGATTAAAAACTACCTGCCAGGCAGCTCACTTGAGGATTACAAGGATACACTGCAAGTACCAGGAGGCTGTGAGGCGGCATGTGCCGCGATGTGGCCCCGCCCACTGGGGCGTGGTACTTACGAACATTTAAGTGCATCAAATACCGTAGCAGGTTTAGTTCCATTGGCCTGTGACAAAGGCAAGAGTCCCAAAACACGTCGGCTTTCCAATGAACTGCTTTCATCCCACCGACCTGTGCTGGCAGCCCTGAATAAAAAGAATGTGCCAATTTTTACGCATCATTGACCTAAGGTCCTGTGCTCCAGCCGAGAAGGGAGTTATGAGTCTAAATTTTCCTTTCTCATCTTCCCTTTCCTTGATGGCAGATTTCGGGGTGATTAGGGAGTCTCTAGGGATAGCCCTTACTCTCTTTAAGGTGTTTCTCAGAATGGACTTCCCATACCCTCTCACTTCAAATCTTTCCACACAATCCTGTGCTGCCTTATCAAAGTCCTCCAATCTTGAGCAATTCCTACGGAGCCGGAGTAGCTCCCCGTAAGGAATGCTCTTGATTAATTGAGGGGGGTGGCTACTGCTGGCAAAAAGGATGGAATTGCCTGCAGTTGATTTTCTATGTAGAGCCGTGTGGATCTGATGGTCTTCTGCAAACACTTTCAGGTCCAGGTATAAACATAACAGGGATCGTAGCCAGCTCCAGTATTTTGGGCTTGATACCATCAAAACCAATGCTAGAGGGGGTGACCAATTGCGACGTCTCCGTAGGCTGGAGTCACGCTACATTATAGACCTCTCCACTAAGTGGCCGAAAGGGATGAATAGCGGGGAAGAAATGGTCTTCCATCTAGGCAAACCGTAATTATATTACCTTCAAGCCAATATGTACTCTGTTCTGATGGATCTGTTTTGTATTATGAGATCTAATTCTGTATGTATAGCACTGTATATATTGTCACTTGGTTATATGGGTGTGTATATAAAGCATATGTGGTCACATATCTATAAGAGGAGATAATTAAGATGGATTGAGAAAACTTCACTCCTGTTAGTAGACTCACTGTCCCCACCCGGTGGGTGGGATGGAATTAATTTTACATACATACCCCTCTTGTTATAACAAGTGGCGATTTAATGGATCAAGGGGCTCTTTGATTTAATTGAGATATGCTAGATTAACATTAACTGGATAGTTTTTAGTGGCATATCCACGCAGCCTTTTGGCACCTCGCGCCTTCTGCTAGCTGCTTAAACGTGGGTACATCTGAGCAATCATAGTGTAAATATTCAGTACATAGGTTGTGTATAGCAGGCTACCTCTCACTAGTTTAAGAGGACCATTGCCGATCCACGGCTTTATCAAACATCATACTGAAGATCTATTTCATAACATACAAACTTTCTCCCTTAACACGCACATTTACCTATCTATAGGTAGTAATATGTTGAGAACATGCAATATATGGTGTTGAGAATATGTATATAGATATGTATATATGTATATATTTACCATTACAAGATGGCATGCACTGGGAGGACTGTAGTCCTCTGTCGATGTCGACTGAGAGGTGCAACCTTTGTACGTAATTACCTATATTAAGTGTACCGGTTTTTTCATGTGTAAACACACTGACGAAGGCCTAGTGCTGAAACGCGTCTGTGGCGTACTTGTAGTAAATAAACTACCGTGTGAGCAAGATACCCCCGAGTGCTGTCATTTCTTTCCCGGGACCCTGGGATGGTGAAGAGCGCAGTGTTTTAGCGGCGTCCTTCAAGCCGCTGACAGCACCCGCCCATGAGTGCACAGGAATTCTGAAGGAAACGGAGCGACAAATATATATATATATATATATATATATATATATATATATATATATATATATATATATATATATATATATTCACTGAAAAAACCGTAGGTTATAGACCATATATAGTTAGGAATTAGCATTTACAAAACCTTGAAAATTCACTGAAAAAACCATAGGTTAGAGACCATATATAGTTAGATGGACATTTTATTGACATAAAACCAATGGAATTCCATATATAGTTAGTTGCGCTAACTATATATCGCGCACCCGCAATCCACTGCTGATGATGTCACATATTACATCATTCATGACATGGTCAGTGACATCACTGATGACATCACTGATGACATCTCAAATGACATCACTGATGACATCACTGATGACATCATCCAGTGACTGTGTGTTTCTGTAAAGTTTAAATATGTTTTACATATTGAAGAATGAGTGGATGTATAAGTGTCTGAATGAAGGTTTTAGTAGGTGTGTGATTGACTGTATGAGTGAGTGATTAAATGCGTCTTACTGAATGCATGGGTTAGTGACTAAACTGTCTGAAAGTGTGCATCAGTATGTCTGTTGTTGTGCAAGCTGCTGCATGTGTTGATCAGTAGCTATATGAGTGGCTATATGGGTTATTGATTGGTTGCCCAAGTATTTGTATGGGAGACTGAGTGTGTGTGTGGCTGGCTGGGAGGTGTGTGACTCTGTGCAGAGCAATGTGTACTTGTATCAGTGATTGTATAAGAGAGTAAGTATGTGTTAGTATATGTTTGAAAATGTAAGGTGTTCTATGTTTAACTGTATAGATGAGAAAATGGAAGTGTGATTGATTCTTTACAGGACTGACTAGGTGTGTGAGTAACTCCATGGATGAGTGGCAGAGTGTGAGTGTCTGTATAGGTGTATGAGTGCATATGATAGTGTTGTAAAGATGAGTGATTGTATGTATGTTATGTTATGTTATGTTATAGTTATTTATTGAGCGCACAGCTGCTCCAGCAAAGGAGCATCCTGGCGCCAGACAAGGTAAAACATAACACCACTAAAGCAAGAACAAGAAAAAGGAACGACTATGGGGCAGAATTAAAACAGGAAGGTTTTAATGGCCCTACGAAACTGCAGAAGATCCTCCAACAAACGGATCTCAACCGGGAGAGAGTTCCAGATAGCCGCGGCTCTGTATGAATGATTGTATGGGTGAATGAGTGAATGTGTGTGTAGACGTAGGAATCAGTGAGTGCGTATGTAGTAACTAGTATTGGTGTGTCAATGGTTTCAAAAATTATACTCTGTATTTAACACTGGGTATAACAGAGGTTATATTAGAGTGTGAGGAGATCCATTGTATTGTCACATGAATGATATCATCAGTGATGTCATCAGTGATGTCATTTGAGATGTCATCAGTGATGTCATCAGTGATGTCATTTGAGATGTCATCAGTGATGTCATCAGTGATGTCACTGACCATGTCATGAATGATGTAATATGTGACATCATCAGCAGTGGATTGCGGGTGCGCGATATATAGTTAGTGCAACTAACTATATATGGAATTTCATTGGTTTTATGTCAATAAAATGTCCATCTAACTATATATGGTCTCTAACCTATGGTTTTTTTAGTGAATTTTCAAGGTTTTGTAAATGCTAATTCCTAACTATATATGGTCTATAACCTATGGTTTTTTCAGTGAATTTCAATGGTTTTTTAATAGCAAATATTAAAAGCTGTTAAATGTATTCTTCTTTTAAAAGAAAAATATATTTTATATGTATGTAATATAATTTTTTTTTGTATTTTTTTTATTATTTTTTTTTGTTTCACTCCCGGTCCGCAAACCGGGTAGCTTCCCGTTAGCTCAATTTGGTACCGCGACTCGGTCCGCGAACCGGTAAACGTTCCGTTTGCGCAACTGCCGCGTTAGAAAACAACATCGTGATGCGTCGCGTAACCGCGACGTATCGCGTTGTCGCGTAATGCGTCATATGACGCACCACGTTAGCGCACCCGGAAGTGCTCCGGTGCGCGAAGCGAGGCGCGAAGCACAGCTTCCCGGAAGCGATCCGGGGCGCGGCGCGGAGCGCGTAACGTAAGCATAACAGGTCATGTGACTTGTTAATAAAACTTTTCATTGGTTCATTTCATTTTTAGTTTTCTAATAATGTAAGGCTAGGTCATGTGACCTAAAAATAACACTTTTCATTGGTTTAGAACTATTTTTTTTCCCAAATAATGAAAACCCCTCCTTGTTTCCTCACTCTGACTTTCAACTTTGTGAGAGGAAGACCTATTTTGATTACTTAGAAATGGCAAGTCTTGTAGCTGCACCTGGTGCACCCCCACCACCACCACCACCTCCTAGGAAGAGAGGACCACCTCCTCAGGTTATCGTTCAGCAAGAGTAGGAAGAAGAGGAAGAAGAGGAAGAGGAGCAAGAGAGGAGGCAGTTTTTGCCTGAGGAGCCTAGGAGGTCCCATGTCAAGGAAAATTTCATTTGGCAATTTTTCAAATATCCTCAGGGCCAAAAAAAAGTTAATGCTCGGTATGTTACTTGCCTTATCTGCCAAAAAGATCTGTCCAGAGGGACAGATAAGAAATATAGCTATGGTAATTACACCATGCATCGCCATATGGAGAGGTGGCACCCAAATAATTACAGTGCTGCGCAGGTACGTGACCTGCAAGATAACCCCCCTCCTGTGGCCAGAAGATCAAATGTAGAGGCAGTGACGGGACCAGAGGCGAGGGAGACGGTCCCAAATATACAGATGAACTTCGGGGACGTGAAGCAAGTGTGTGTTTATTGCGGCCAATTGATTTGCTACAGGGAAAGTAGCATAAATTTAATCAATGTAGCTATCGAGAATCATAATTGTCCAAAACGCCCCAGAAAATAAATTATCTTTTTTTTTGTTGCTCCTGTTGAGCCCTTTATAATGAATCATTTTCGTTTCTCCCCCCCCCAAAAAAAAAAAATATATAAAACCGTTCAAAAAATACAAAAAAAGTAAAAAAAAATTCAGAAAAATAATACAAAAATATAAAACAACAAAAATAATTAAAAAAAAGTTCTTTTCGGTACTACCTCCCCTTTATAAAAAAAATGCTAGAATGTTTAGCACTCTGGCAACCTCTATTTCTTTTGATTCGCTTCCCGGTTCGCGCGCCGGTACGCGAACCGGAAGCGAACCAGAAAAAAAATAAAAAAATAAAAAAGAAGAGTAAGTATAAGGGAAGGAAACAGAGAGTAATGTTAAAAGAAAGACAGCTAGAGGGAGTAACACAGAGATACTGTTTAATAGATCTATTTACCAAAGAAAAGATGGAAGAGGGTATAATTGTGAAAAACAAAATAGATAAGGAAGTGAAAGAAAAAAAGGAGAGTAGAAGAATAATAAACAAGAGTTTCTTAGAGAATGTGAGTGAATGTTCAAAATAAGAAGAAAAACAGTAAAGGATGTGGAATGAGAGGTAGGGATAGAACCGGACTAAAAGAAAAATCCTGAGGGAAAGTGTTAAGAAAACAGTGAGCAAAAGTAAATAGGAATAAAACAAGATGTATGATAGTGACTAAGGTTAAAACATGTGGAATAACAGAGAGAAAAAACAGAAAGCAGAAAAGAAGAAGTGACAGAAAAGGAATGATTGAAACAGCAAAGAAATGTAAATAACATAGGGGCATATTATCAACACAGGCGATAAAATTATCGCTGCTTTTATCGGCAGAAAACTGCAGCTAAAGCCGCTTTTGCGGCAGAAAACTGCCGCTAAAGCCGCTTTTGCGTCAGTTTTCTGCCAATAAAAGCAGCGATAATTTTATCGCCTGTGTTGATAATATGCCCCTTAGTGTGTTTGAACTACAGGGAGAAAGCATAATGAACAAGTAGTGAAAGAGTGATGAGTCAGAGATAGTGAGAGTAATAGAGACGGAGTGAGTGAACAGGAGTGAGGAACTATGAGAACAGAGGGACTGAGAAAAGGAGTGGAAGGAGTAGAGTAAGTAAGTAATAGAAAAAGGAATGAGGGAAGTAGCAAAGGCAGTAAACTGACGGTTAAAGAAATGAAGCAGTGGAACTAATAGAAGTTAAATGTGATAGAAATGTAACGAAAAGAGTACAAAACACTTACCTTATAATTGTCGTTAACTTAGTCACTTGTTATTTTTATACTTTCAATCTGTGAAAGAAACAACAAAAATTTGAAAAATATTAAAAATGTATTTAAAAATTAGAAAAGACAAGGGAAAAGATTGACAATCATCCAATTTTACAAAAAAATAAAGTTAGAGATAAACATGCAGAAAAAAAAGAGAAAGAAACGGTGATAGACAGTCAGAGACAAAAAGAAATTGAAATAGAGTAAAGTACTAAGAGAAAAAAAAGGAAGATACTTTCAGTGACAGAAAAGAAGGATAGAAGAGAAAACTAAATTGAAGTTGTGTAAGCTACTAAAAGAAAGTGAGTAAGGTAAACTATATAAGGAAAGGGTGAATAAGGAAAAGAGAGTGAGGGAGAGAGGAGACAGAGGAAGTGAAGGAAAGAGTGTCAGATACAGATTGAGTGAGGCATCTACACAATGTGATTCGTAATGTTAGGAAACACAGGTAATGTATTTGAAAAACGTGCAATTTTTTTTGCTCATTCCACAATCACATCACTTGTGTTTCCTTTGCTTAGGTATCTCATTGTGCAGAAGTAGTCTAGCATATGAAAGAGTACGCAGAAGGTGAGCACTGTATGCAACAACTTTGACACTTACAGAAGCCTCAGCTTCTCCATGCCCCTACACAGTCCTAAATATATACATTTTAAACTGACGGTATCTTGTTGCAGATGAAGTGAGGCCTATCTTGCAACATGGTGCATCTTTTGCACTGCTGCTGCGTCACAAAAGTGACGCAACGGCGGCGCAAAAGAGGCACACGGCCATCATAAAACTGCCCCTAACATTTTAAATGATTGTTTCGGGATGCCGATAAGGTGTGGCCTATCCAGAGATTTGTTTGAGGTGAGGCCTACTCAGAGTTACAGATTAAATTTAGGCTTGTTGAAAAGTACAGAGGAGATAATACATGTGCAGGCCTACCAACGAAGTGAGTCATGTCCACTGCACTCTTGAACAAAGGCCAGACCTCCTCTGTCTCCCGGGACAGGCCTAATCCTCATCTGCACAATGTGATTCGTAATGTTAGAAAACACAGGTGATGTAATTGAAAAACGTGCAATTTTTTTTGCTCATTCCACAATCACATCACTTGTGTTTCCTTTGCTTAGGTATCTCATTGTGCAGATGTAGTCTAGCAGTCTCAGACACACACCAATTTGTCTTTAGCAGAGCAAAGGGTATGCACTCCAGAGGCTGCAACCAACAATGGCACAGAAATGCTGTCATTCATCACACATATCTCTCATGTCACCCAATCAAAACTCTTCCCTCACTTTTTTCAAATCAACACCCTTCCCCCTTCTGCCCTTTCTGCCTTTTTTCCATAGCAACCACCTCCTGAAAGACCTCTGATGTTTGCAAGTTCACACAACAATGTTTCAATTGAACTCTGAACTCTCAGTACACCTGCGTATCCAGTGCAATCTTTCATAAAATGATTTTTTCTTGACCATTCAAATTACATCTTTCAAAGAACTCATCCATGCACCCTAACTTTCTGTTTTCAGCAATCAAAATCCACCAATCACTGCTACTGATTAATTACCACAGAAACTCCACAGGTTTTTTCATTACATACTCCTACTGTTTCAACTGCCATTTCATTCCCACACTTCATCTGACTGCAGCAGAACCTTCTCTCACCATGTTTTCTGTCTGGATTGTTGGACATAGTTACATCTACTGGGCTCAAAGGTATGCTGATAACAGAAATTTACACAACCTCAATTTACAAAATGTGGAAATCAAGTGGATTGGCCACAGAGGGTTAAGATGTCACCAATTGATACTATTGGTGAAAACCTTTTCGCATTTGCCAAAACCTGACCTGTTAATTGTGCACTGTGGAGGAAATGACTTGGGCACTTTGACTGGGGTAGGTCTGGAAATGCTTTTAAAGGACACCTTTGACCAATTGAGGATACTTTGTAGTAGCAGAGCGCGCAATAAAATGTTTTAGAACATAACTTTTTCCTCAAACTGCCTTGGTATATTCAAATATATGCCAAAGACAGAAATGGAGGTGGTCGAACCAATGTTGTCCACAAATTGAGAAATCAAGGAAGCATGTAAATAAGTCTGTTTCAGCTTACATGAGAGACCATGGAATGGGCTCCATGTACAACAATAACTTGCGTTACTACATGCAAGATATCTACAGAGGAGATGGAGTTCACTTCTCAGATGAGGGGAACAGAGTTTTCATCCTGAATTTAAGATTATGTATTGGTACCTACTTATAAGTACCTAAATCTACCACAGACCCAAAAGCTCTTCTCAGAGCTACCCTAACTATGATCACTATAAACAAATTTTAAATGTAACTTTTTTTTTTACTAATTTTCACAATTTACACTTTCCGGAGCGCTACCCGGTACGCGCACCAGACGCTAACCGCGCGAAAATTTGATTTTTTTTCCCTCACATATGGGCCTCCTCAGCCACCCTCAGAAAGCCTAGGGGGTCAGGATACGTCTACCGTGCCCCCTTCTACCCATTCTGAACATTATTTGCCCTCCATCCTGTATCTCAATTCTACCGAAACACAAAATGGAGGACTCCCGTAACGCTGCCGGTTCGCGTACCAGGGCGCGCACTGGGAAGCGCTCGCTTAAAAAAGGTGGGAAAGTAATTTACAGAAAAACCACTGGAGACACTTTCACCAAATATAGATTAGCTCATACTACATACCAATCCCTACCATTTTCACAAATTTGGTTGGAATTCCATTTAGCCATTTAGCCTGTAGACCTCTCTAAATACCCTGAGGTAAATTACTTCACAAAACACATCTGAAGTGTTGGAATTGACAACCAATGAAAATGTTACTTTCATTTTCTACTTTTTTTACCTGACATTTGATAGGTTATGTACCTGAATATATGTAAAGAAAGAGAGAGAAACACAGCCATTTTGACTACTACTTCCTGAAGTACATTGCAAGAGCATTTTCACTGACAACTTAAACTTCTTTTTAAAAGGTAAGATGTTATTTTGAAAACTGAAGTATATTGTGCACTTTAAGTTAATATGGAAAACTTTTTCTGATAGTTATATACTATCCCTCTGTAATAGTTATAGATTTAGATAGACTTCTCTGTTATAGTTATGGATGGATTTAGGCTTGTCTTGTATAATTATGAATTTACTTAGGTTTCATCACATACACTTTTTTATATTTCTACGTCCAGTCTGATACCATACACTGCCCAAAGATAAATTCACTGTTAAAAACTACCTATCTAAAATTAATCCCAACAGTGCCCTATCTCTACTGATATATATATTTGTTTATGCAAATTTCAGGCAAAATGGAAGGAGAACAAAAAGTGTCATTTGAAATTGTCCTTGCAGAGACCAATCAAGAAAACATTGAACCAAATTGACATTGAATTCATGGATGAATCACGGGACCAGGAACTACTACAATGTGTACAATCTGTAGATTTCCTCCTTCAAAATGAGGACATTTCAGACACTCAAATGTTGCAAGTTATGTTCACTCAAAATAATGACATTACGGACACTGATAATGACGACATTTCGGACAGTCAAATGTTAGACGTTCTATTAAATTTTGAAAAACAATCACAAAAATAAATTTATATTTAATAATCATTAATATTGCTACTTAAATAAAAAAAATAAAAAAACAACAAAACGAACAATCAATAAACATACAATATTTGAAAAGTCTATCATTCTTTTTTCCTCATAGTACGCTCCCCGGACCGCTTCCTGGTGCGCGTACTGGGCGCTCCCCACGCAAAAAAAATGATTTTTTTTTTGCCCCGCGGGGCCCTTTTAAAGCCTCCATATCAAACCTAGGGGGTCAGGGAGGATCTACTATGCCCCCTTATGGTCATTTCCCCCTTTGTTTTGGCCTCCTCTTGTCTCTCGATCCTACCGAGAGACAAGATGGCGGCCGCTCCGGACTGTTTAGAATGTTGACAGACACCGGAGAGCCAATCAGCTTCGTTTCGCGAAGTTCCGTTACGCGTCAGGTACGCGAACGGGGGCGCTACCCGGAGCGCTGTTACAGATATATATATTTTTTTGAACGTTAATTTATCAAAATCCACTGGAGCACATATATTGAGACCTAGCAAAGGCACATCGGGCAAACAATATCTACAATTTTGCCAAGTTTCGTGGAAATCCATTCAGCCGTTCGAGCTAAAAGTGAGTCCAACCGCCCTATGGAAAATTGCATGGGAAAAACGCGTTTTAGGACCCCCCTTTTTTCTCGGCCCCCCCTTGACGAAACCCCCCCAAATTTTCAGGGGCTGCTCAGAAACAAAATGTTCCATTTTCCTGAAAATTTCAGCCAATTCCGTCCTCAAACGCCAAAGTTATTCGACATAGAATTTTCAAAAATCCCATAGGAAAAAAATCCTAACTATATATACCTACTGGCGACCGCCAGTAGGTAATATACATATATATATATTCATTGAAAAACTATAGGTTTCACACATGTTATAGTTAGCTGGACATTTCACTCATACAAAACCTTTGAATTTCCCCCGTTATAGTTAGCTCAGCTAACTATAACTCGCGCGCCCGCAATGCACTGCTGATGACGTCACATATTACATTACTCATGACATGGTCAGTGACATCACTCATGACATCACTGATGACATTTCAAATGACATCACTGATGACATCAACCAGTGAATGTGTGTCTTTCTGAAAAATAAATATTTTTTATATATGTATATCTAAAGGTCGATGGAAGAATAAATGGGTAAATAAGTGCCTAAATGGATGTTTTTTTTTGTAAAATTGATTGGTTAACTGACGTATTAAGTGTATCTTAGTGAATACATATATTAGCGAGTAATGTTTAAATATTTAAATATATGTATCAGTGTCTCACTTTGTGTATAAGTGGCTGCATGGGTTGGTGAGTAGCTACATGAGTATGTATATGGGTTATAAGTTGTTTTTTTGAGTATCAGAATGAGTGTCTGTATGGTTTGGTGGGGGTATTACTTAGCGCATGGATGCATGAATGGCTGACTCACTGTTTGTATGTGTTTTGAAGACAGCATGTGTGCAGGACTGTATGGGTGGATGAGTGTGTGTATGAGTGTGTTACTGAGAGAATGACTGTCTCAATAGTATCTTTATGAGTAACTACATATGTTTTAATCTAGTATATGTGAGTATTGATGTATATAAGTGAGGATATGTGAGAGTTAGAGATTGGAAGAGTTCCTGTTTAAATAAGTATGTGTTTCTATAAGTGATTGTTTAAGAGAGTAAGTATGTATAAGTTTCCGTAGAAGTTAGTGTGATAGTGTGTGTATAGATGTATATGCAAATAAATGGATGTTTGATGGTTTATTTGCATGTGTGAGTATGTGTGTGAGTAACTCTATGGATGACTGTCGGTGTGTAACAGGATGTATAGGTGTATCAGTACATATGATGAGTGAGTACATGTATGAGTGACTATATAGAACTGTTAGTGAATGAGTGGATGTGTACATAGATGGTGGAATTACTGAATAGGTTGTTGTAACTGGTATTGGTATCTCCATTTTTTTGAAAACTTTAGTTTCTATTTTTGAATGTGTGTATCAAAGGTTATATTACGCTGAGAGGAGGTCTGCCACTCTTTCACAAGGATGATGTCATCAGTGATGTCATGAGTGATGTCATGAGTGATGTCACTGACCATGTCATGAGTGATGTAATATGTGAATTTCAAAGGTTTTGTAAATGATAATTATTAAATGTATTAAATGTTATATTTTTTTATACCGATTTACTATATTATTTTAAACTATTTATTTTTAGATATTTCCTTTTTTAAATTATATTACATATTTTTAATATAAATAGAAAAAAAATGTTTTTAAAAATATTTAAATTTTAATATTTTTTTTAATGTAATATTTTTTTTAATTTATATATATTTTATATAGCAGGCAATGATATTCTATGTAAGGAAATTCAAATTACTGGTAAGTACAGATACATTTACTTTTCAGGAATAGTAGTGAGCTAGATTGGGGAATTAATTCCTCTTTCCTGAGGTCTCCTGTGAGCCAACTAGCCCACCAGGTACCTCCAGTATGTGCCAGGCAGCTGTGTTGCAGAGAGGTGTTCAAAGGGCACGCCCCCTTTTTACAACACTCTGCAACACAGCTCCGTGGCGCTTACTGGAGATACCTGTTGGACTAGTTTCCCTGTAGGGGACCTCTGGATTGAACAGGAATTAATTCCCCAACTTAAACGCACCTCAGGGCATGTTTGCACTAACATCACCTCAAACCCCGCCCCCTACCTTCACCACTGTGCTAACGCACCCTGTAGAGTGTTCTAAGTTAAGGGATTAAGAATCCTTTCATACTGGGGGGTCCCTGGGGGCTAACTACCCAACGGGAACCTCCAGTATACACAAGGAAGCTACGTTGCAGAGAGGTGTAATGAGGCCAAGCCCCTTTTTACACCTCTCTGCAACGCAGCCCCCGGGCGCGTTTGCAGAGGGGGAACTAATTCTCCTTGCATACTGGGGGTCCATGGGGGCCAACAAGCCCACCAGGAACCTCCAGTATGCGCCAAGGGACTGCATTGCAGAGAGGTGTAATGAGGCCACACCCCTTTTTACACCTCTCTGCAACGCTGCCCCCGGGCGCATTTGCAAAGGGGGAACTAATTCCCCTTGCATACTGGGGGTCCATGGGGGCCAACAAGCCCACCAGGAACCTCCACTATGCACCAAGGGACTGCATTGCATAGAGGTGTAATGAGGCCATGCCCCTTTTTATACCTCTCTGCAATGCAGCCCCTGGCGCGTTTGCAGAGGGGGAACCAATTCCCCTTGGAACCTCCAGTATGCACCAGGGGGCTGCGTTGCTTTGCCCCGGGAGGTGGCAGTCCCCGGGACAGTGTGGGGGGGGGTTGGGCCCCCCATACTCCTTTTTCACTATGTCCCCGGGATTTGGTCCCCCCGGGGGGGTAATTTGAAAAAAAACAGACCAGGTATTTTGAAAAAAAATTGGGGCCTTGGGGGGTACATGTGGGACCAACTCAGCAGGCCTAGGGGGTCAGGGTGTTTCTACCCTCCCCCCTTTTTGTATTCTACACATTTGTTTTTCTGCTTTCTTGTGCCTTGGTCTACCGAGCACAAGATGGCTGCCAACACTTCCTGGTTTGGAGTGTTGAAAGCTAATGAGCATGGAGCTCGTGCTCCGAAAGGTATGCGTACGGTACTCGTACGGTACGCGTACCGTACGCGCACCCCGTGATTTTTTGTCCCCAAAAAAAAATTTGGAGGGGCCTTGGGGGTCCTTGTGGGACCCCCTGAGCAGGCCTAGGGGGTCAGGGTGCTTCTATCCTGCCCCCTTTTTGAGTTCTAAATGTTTGTTTTTCTGCTTTCTTGTGCCTCAGTCTACCGAGGCACAAGATGGCTGCCAACAATTTCTGGTTTGGAGTGTTGACAGACAGTTGACAGCCAATCAGATGCAGCTCATGCTCGGGAAGGTACGCGTACTGCAAGCGTATGGTACGCGCGTCTAGATATATTTATTTTTTTCTTTTGATTTTGTCAGGAACTACCAGAGGGATTTACACAATTTGAGCAAAGGTGTGATCTGCGAATCACACTCTACCATTTTGCCAAATTTCTTGTAATTCCATTCAGCAGTTCAGGCTGTAGCCGTGTCTAATCGTCCTATGGAAAATAACATGGGGAAAACACGTTTTGGGACCCCCCTTTTTCTCAGCCCCCACTTGACAAATCCCCCCAAAACTTTCAGGGAAGGAGCGGAGCAGAGCGGGCCATCTTCTTTGAGAAATTCACGAAGATTCATCAACCGGCGCCAAAGTTATTCCCAATAGAATGTTGCAGATTATATTATCTTACCTACTGGCCAGTAGGTAAGATAATATATATATAACATGAAAACGCGTAGGGCTGGAGGTTCAATTTACGTGTGCTGGTGTTTTTTCTCCACGTTGCTTCCTGCAATAAACAAATTTTGGCGATATTTACCTGGAGTGTGGTGTCTTCTACAACAGGCAAACTTTGGTTTTGGATGTTAGCGGCTTGCCTGAGCCGCAGAAGACTGCCCCGGTGTTGTTCTCAGCATCCTTGCAACGCTGTCAACCGGCAGAATTGCATATGGAACAGGTGCCATTATAGCAGGAATATAAGCAGCGCAATTGAAGGAATACCAAACCACAATCCACTTGGATAACACAGCGCAGTATCGAAGTCACGAGTAAGGCTGCTCACACGAGAAACACGGCGGCACTACATCGACCAGCAGGCCACGGTGTGGCCACGCCCACTGAGGCGGGGTGATTTGACTTTGGTTGCCGCCAACAATGCCTCACGACTGACTTTTAAGCATAGAGCCCCTGAGAAAGTGTTTTTCAACATGAAACGCGTAGGGCTGGAGGTTCAATTTACGTGTGCTGGTGTTTTTTCTCCACGTTGCTTCCTGCAATAAACGAATTTTGGCGATATTTACCTGGAGTGTGGTGTCTTCTACAACAGGCAAACTTTGGTTTTGGATATATATATATATATATATATATATATATATAGATATATATATATATGTCATTTGAGATGTCATCAGTGATGTCATCAGTGATGTCACTGACCATGTCATGATTAATGTAATATGTGACATCATCAGCAGTGGATTGCGGGTGCGCGATATATAGTTAGTGCAACTAACTATATATGGAATTTCAATGGTTTTGTGTGAGTAAAATAAGGTTTTGTAAATGCTAATTCCTAACTATATATGGTGTATAACCTATGGTTTTTTCAGTGAATTTTCAAGGTTTTGTAAATGCTAATTCCTAACTATATATGGTCATTAACCTATGGTTTTTTCAGTGAATTTCAATGGTTTTTTTAATAGCAAATATCAAAAGCTTTAAAATGTATTCTTCTTTAAATCGAAAAATAAATTTTATATGTTTTTAATACAATTTTTTTATATATATTTTTTTAATTATTTTTTTTTGTTTCGCTACCGGTCCGCGAACCGGGTAGCTTCCCGTTAGCATAATTTGCTGCCGCGACCCGGTCCGCGAACCGGTAAACGTTCCGTTTGCGCAACTGCCGTGTTAGAAAACAACATCGTGCCGCGTCGCGTAACCGCGACGTATCGCGTTGTCGCGTAATGCGTCATATGACGCGCCGCCTTAGCGCACCCGGAAGAGCTCCGGTGCGCGAAGCGAGGTGCGAAGCGCAGCTTCCCGGAAGCGATCCGGGGCGCGGCGCGGAGCGCGTAACGTAAGCATAACAGGTCATGTGACTTGTTAATAAAACTTTTCATTGGTTCATTTCACTTTTGGTTTCCTAATGATGTAAGGCTAGGTCATGTGACCTAAAATAACACTTTTCATTGGTTTAGAACTATTTTTTTTCCCAAATGATGAAAACCCCTCCTTGTTTCCTCACTCTGACTTTCAACTTTGTGAGAGGAAGACCTTTTTTGATTACTTAGAAATGGCAAGTCTTGTAGCTGCAGCTGGTGCACCCCCACCACCACCACCACCTCCTAGGAAGAGAGGACCACCTCCTCAGGTTATCGTTCAGCAAGAGGAGGAAGAAGAGGAAGAGGAGCAAGAGAGGCAGTTTTTGCCTGAAGAGCCTAGGAGGTCCCATGTCAAGGAAAATTTCATTTGGCAATTTTTCAAACATCCCCAGGGCCAAAAAAAAGTAAATGCCCGCTATGTTACTTGCCTTATCTGCAAAAAAGATCTGTCCAGAGGGACAAATAAGAAATATAGCTATGGCAATTACACCATGCATCGCCATATGGAGAGGTGGCACCCTAATAATTATAGTGCTGCGCAGGTACGTGACCTGCAGGATAACCCCCTCCTGTGGCCAGAACATCAAATGTAGAGGCAGTGATGGGACCAGAGGCGAGGGAGACGGTCCCAAATATACAGATGAAGTTTGGGAGTGTGAAACAAGTGTGTGTTTATTGCGGCCAATTGATTTGCTACAGGGAAAGTAGCATCAATTTAATCAATGTAGCTATTGACAATCATAATTGTCCAAAACGCCCCAGAAAATAAATTATCTTTTTTTTTGTTGCTCCTGTTGAGCCCTTTATAATGAATCATTTTCATTTCTCCCCCCCCCCAAAAAAACAAAAAAAATATAAAACCGTTCAAAAAATACAAAAAAAGTAAAAAAATGTTCAGAAAAAAATAAAAAAAAATATAAAACAACAAAAATAATTTAAAAAAAAGTTCTTTTCAGAACTACCTCCCATTTATAAAAAATTGCTAGAATGTTTAGCACTCTGGCAACCTCTATTTCTTTTGATTCGCTTCCCGGTTCGCGCGCCGGTACGCGAACCGGAAGCGAACCAGAAAAAAAAATAAAAAATAAAAAAGAAGAGTAAGTATAAGGGAAGGAAACAGAGAGTAATGTTAAAAGAAAGACAGCTAGAGGGAGTAACACAGAGATACTGTTTAATAGATCTATTTACCAAAGAAAAGATGGAAGAGGGTATAATTGTGAAAAAAAAAATAGATAAGGAAGTGAAAGAAAAAAAGGAGAGTAGAAGAATAATAAACAAGAGTTTCTTAGAGAATGTGAGTGAATGTTCAAAATAAGAAGAAAAACAGTAAAGGATGTGGAATGAGAGGTAGGGATAGAACCGGACTAAAAGAACAATCCTGAGGGAAAGTGTTAAGAAAACAGTGAGCAAAAGTAAATAGGAATAAAACAAGATGTATGATAGTGACTAAGGTTAAAACATGTGGAATAACAGAGAGAAAAAACAGAAAGCAGAAAAGAAGAAGTGACAGAAAAGGAATGATTGAAACAGCAAAGAAATGTAAATAACATAGGGGCATATTATCAACACAGGCGATAGAATTATCGCTGCTTTTATCGGCAGAAAACTGCCGCTAAAGCCGCTTTTGCGGCAGTTTTCTGCCGATAAAAGCAGCAATAGTTTTATCGCCTGTGTTGATAATATGCCCCTTAGTGTGTTTGAACTACAGGGAGAAAGCATAATGAACAAGTAGTGAAAGAGTGATGAGTCAGAGATAGTGAGAGTAATAGAGACAGAGTGAGTGAACAGGAGTGAGGAACTATGAGAACAGAGGGACTGAGAAAAGGAGTGGAAGGAGTAGAGTAAGTAAGTAATAGAAAAAGGAATGAGGGAAGTAGCAAAGGCAGGAAACTGACGGTTAAAGAAATGAAGCAGTGGAACTAATAGAAGTTAAATGTGATAGAAATGTAACGAAAAGAGTACAAAACACATACCTTATAATTGTCGTTAACTTAGTGACTTGTTATTTTTATACTTTCAATCTGTGAAAGAAACAACAAAAATTTGAAAAATATTAAAACATGTATTTAAAAATTAGAAAAGACAAGGGAAAAGATTGACAATCATCCAATTTTACAAAAAATAAAGTTAGAGATAAACATGCAGAAAAAAAAGAGAAAGAAACGGTGATAGACAGTCAGAGACAAAAAGAAATTGAAATAGAGTAAATTACTAAGAGAAAAAAAAGGAAGATACTTTCAGTGACAGAAAAGAAGGATAGAAGAGAAAACTAAATTGAAGTTGTGTAAGCTACTAAAAGAAAGTGAGTAAGGTAAACTATATAAGGAAAGGGTGAATAAGGAAAAGAGAGTGAGGGAGAGAGGAGACAGAGGAAGTGAAGGAAAGAGTGTCAGATACAGACTGAGTGAGGCATCTACACAATGTGATTCGTAATGTTAGGAAACACAGGTAATGTAATTGAAAAACGTTCAATTTTTTTTGCTCATTCCACAATCACATCACTTGTGTTTCCTTTGCTTAGGTATCTCATTGTGCAGATGTAGTCTAGCATATGAAAGACTACGCAGAAGGTGAGCACTGTATGCAAAAACTTTGACACTTACAGAAGCCTCAGCTTCTCCATGCCCCCTACACAGTCCTAAATATATACATTTTAAACTGACGGTATCTTGTTGCAGATGAAGTGAGGCCTATCTTGCAACATGGTGCATCTTTTGCACTGCTACTGCGTCACAAAAGTGACGCAACGGCGGCGCAAAAGAGGCGCACGGCCATCATAAAACTGCCCCTAACATTTTAAATGATTGTTTCAGGATGCCGATAAGGTGTGGCCTATCCAGAGATTTGTTTGAGGTGAGGCCTACTCAGAGTTACAGATTAAATTTAGGCTTGTTGAAGAGTACAGAGGAGATAATACATGTGCAGGCCTACCAACGAAGTGAGTCATGTCCACTACACTCTTGAACAAAGGCCAGACCTCCTCTGTCTCCCTGGACAGGCCTCAACCTCATCTGCACAATGTGATTCGTAATGTTAGGAAACACAGGTGATATAATTAAAAAACGTGCAAATATTTTTGCTCATTTAACAATCACATCACCTGTATTTCCTCAGCTTAGGTATCTCATTGTACAGATGTAGTCTAGCATATCCAAGAGTACGCAGAAGGTGAGGACTGTATGCAACAGAGCAATGTACATTACTCACCTCCCTTGACACTTACAGAAGCCTCAGTTTCTCCATGCCTCCTACACAGTTCAAAATGTATATCATAAATACAAAAAGTACAGAATTAATTATACATGTTAAATGGTTTATTTTTGCTGTTCTCAGAATATATCAAATTTCACTAAAAACAGTGAGTTGAAGGTATTCATCATATAACAGCGGGGGAAAAAAAAACACAATCAAAATGATTGTGTTTAAAAAACCCATATAACATAACCAATCAGAAATCAGAACTCCTTAAAAATGACTTACTTTCCATGACGTCGAAGGATGTCCTATGAACAGCTTATACTCTGTTGTGCTGTTATTATTTTCATCCCGCCACTTTCTGAAAGAAAAGCTCCATTGTTTTGACAAATATGTTACATACAATAAATGACTTCTCGCTCTCTACCGCAGTTTTCCTCAAGGCCAAATCGTGTAAGAGCCATTTATAACTCTTGGAATTCTTCTAAGCAAATCCCGTCATTTTCTTTTTCCGCAACTTTCAGAAAGAAAACGTTCAAGATCACTTTCACAATCCTGTACTAGTAATATCTCACCCTGCTTGCTCACTCATGTTCCACATTTCCTATGACATTGATACTGCTTACTATGAGGCACACTAACACTACCTCTATGACTACTACAATTATTTAATTCTCTACATCACTTTTAATCACAAAGCAATTTAAAACAGTACATAAAATTATATCAACTCCTAGAATCATTATAGGCCAGTTACCTACCCTAAATTCTCTCTTCTGAAAACAGAAAGTAAGAATATTTTTAAGTCAAAAGGCAACATTTTTCATAGTCAAATATGAATCATTTCCGAAACACCAGCTTTTTTTACATTTTAAATAAGCTGTGTAATAAGCGGATGTTGTCAAAGGACCATCATGTCATATAATAGATGCAGTTACAAATGTTCTTCCTAAAATCAACGACTGTGTAGCCACAACATTTGTAATTAAAGTTGAAGACTTACTTTCATCAGGTTTATATAGTTGGAATTTTAAAATGACATTATAACCAAAAGTTTGTACAAAAAATGTGGACAGCATTGCAGACTTACATTACCTCTACTCCATGTTTTGATTGGCTGCTTGAATTAGCTTATTAAAAGAAACAGTTTTTCTGAACTCATTCAAAGTGCAGTTATTTTTCCATGTCGTCAAGTGTTATGGTAAGAACACCGTTTGCTTTGGGAAATACTCTGTTGTCCTTCAACTAATCCGTGCCCACCACTTTCTGTAAGAAACCCTTCTTTTTTTCATGAACTACTTAAAACTCAAAAATAACTTTTGACTCTGTACTACACTTATCCTCAAGCCCAAATAGTGTAGGAGCCATTAGAATCTCTTGAAATTCCTCAGAGCAAATCCCGAGATTCTTTCCCTAAAATGTTGGTTGTAAAAACACCAGGTAAGAATTTTTAAGGTCAAAAGGCAATTTTTTTTTGAAAGTTAAAACAGAATCATTGCAGAATGACCAGCTGTTTCTAGACTTCAAATAAGCTGTGTAATGTCCTGATGTTGTTGAAGGACCATCATGATATATAATTGCTGCAGTTACAAAAGTCCTTCCTGATATTGACAACTGCGAAGCCACAACATTTTTAATTAAAGTTGTCAATTTTGTTCCATCAGGCCTACATCGTTGGAACATTAAAATGACATACTGTCCATATGTTCGTATAAATAATGTGGACAGCATTGCAGACTTACATTGGCTACACTCCATGTTGTGATCGGCTGCTTTTACTAGCTTATTAAAGGACACTGATTTACTGTCTGGCAAAGTTAAATATATAAATCTTTCTGAGTCTACACTAGTAGTACTTGATACCCTACAGTTCTCGCAGTCATGCTGCCATTGATAAGAAAGGCCAAACAGATGATCTACATCTACACCTTCATCAAGCATATACATTAAAAACTCCTGACAATCTTGCTGAATATTTTGAGAGAATTGCGTTTGACCTGAACATTTGTCTAACAGATTTCGAATTTCAGACACACTTTCTATTTTTGTTCTATCAGTGCTACATTTCTCTAACACAGAATTCACCAAACTGCAAAATCTTTGATCCGAATTGACCACAATCTCTTCTTTTAAAGTTTCTAGAGAAAAGAAAACATTAACCACTACATTAGCATAGCAGTTGACACCAGAACTGTTTTCAAATTGAAAACCAACAACATCTTCAACAGAAGCCATTTTTTTTCTGCTTATAATTTCGGGTTCATCGACTTTTCGTCTTTTTCCTACAACCTCCCTACTATTGGTCACATTTCTTCGTTTCCGGCCTACCACACGTTTCTTAAACAAAGGATATTGAGGCAAATGTGGCGCATACTCTCTTCTTAACCTATTGTATTCCTTAGCACAATCTAGATCCGCACAAATGTTTGTGACATCACACTCAATCAAGTACAATCCCGATAAAGTTCTGACTCGTGACAATGCCACATATGCCATACCCTCCTTGAACACAGAACTGCCAATATTCACCAATGCACTGTCTACACTTAAACCTTGCGATTTATGGATTGTCACCGCATATGCCAAGCAAACAGGAAACTGCTTACGGCGAACATATAAGTCTTTTACAAGCAAAAACCTAGCAGAGCAACGACCAATTAGCTGTACTTCCTCAATTCCATCAAATTTAATTTTTAAAAATTCAATTCCATCTCTATTTCTGTATTTCTCAAAATCAACAACATTACCCATTGATCCATTTACCAGACCTCTTTCAACATGTAAATTCCTTCTTAAAATTATACGGCAATTTAAGCACACATTCAGAGTCTTTTCAAAACCAGCAGTTTTAGATATAGTCTTCTCTAATGAATCCAATTTAGATTTCAAATTCTCAGACAAAATAATTGTTGCTCCCATATGCTCTATTCTGTCAATAGCTTCCAGTTTCACAATCTCTTGGTTTTCTAAATTCAACATTTTGTTGTTGAAGATGGCACATTCTGCAAGAGTTGACATCAAACATATTCCAGATTTCTTCTCAGTAATTTTCCGAAAAATATTCTCTGGCACAACGTCTTCTTCTGGATACAAATTTGACAGTAATCGTGCATGTAAAGCTTCTTTCCCATGCTCGGTCACTTTTCCGATTCTAACATCTTGTAGAATATTCTTATAATCTTCATCTTTCGCTTGACGCATATTTTCACGCAGTTCAGCATAATTGAAGTTTAACCATATATTGACGTTGCCAATGCTCCCTAGGCACTTCCTGGTATCTTCATGCGTGAGCATTTTGAACACAGGTTGTCCTTTCACTGGTGTCAGCTGCAGAAGATCACCGAAAACAATGATGTGTTTGCCACCAAATAACACATCATACTCTGTTTTGAGAACTTCTTGCATTCTCAAATGCACAAAGGCAAGCATGAGATTGGAAACCATGCTTACTTCGTTAATGATAAGAAGTTTCATTTTCCTCAAGACTCTTGAAACTTCACAACAAGCATCTCCAGATAACTTGTGGTATTGTAATTTGTTATCATGCTCCACTGGCAGCATCAGTAGACGATGCAAAGTAATACCTTTAATGTTATGTGCTGCCAGTCCAGTTGGAGCGGTGACAACACAAGACAGCGATGACTCAGTCCTTTTCTGCAAATAACATGAAATTGCTTTAATGAGGAAACTTTTTCCAGTTCCCGCTTCTCCACTCACGTACAGTCGGACAGGCTTCAACGACGTACATGAGCACTCTTTCTTCTCATGACTTAATCCATGATCAATTTGGTTGGTAACTTCGTCATATATTTTCCTCTGCTCAACGTTGAGTTGTCTTTCCAAGTCTTCTAAGTTAACCGCATCCTCCTGAGCATGTGCCATGGCTCTTTCCACTTCAATCATGGCAGTGGCAGCTTCATTTTCGATAACTGGTCCTCCTAGTGGATCCTGACTCAATGAAACAGAACTCTGACTGTCCTGAGAACTGTCTCTAGCAATCTCGGCTGCAATCATTGCTTCCTGCTCGATTTCCGCATTCAACATTTCTAGATATTTGGGAAAAACAGGACATTCTATGGTCTCCTTGGCGGCATTGAAAGAGTCTTCGTAACAGAGGAAATCTCCAAGCAGTTCCTCTTCTGCACGCCAAGGCTTGAAAAGTTGCAAAAGAGCTAAATAGAAAAACTCTTTTCTTTCAGGAGATTCGCCACTCAATTTTCGATGGTTTAGGAATTGGCATTTTCTTTGCTTGACCAGACATCCCTCACTTCCAATTACAGCATACACTCCTTTATCAATATCTTCTTTGATGTTCCTCTTGAATATGTAATTTTGTAGAACCTCATACAGACAAACATTCTCGAGGTGACGGCTTCTATTTGGATAATATGTATCCAACATGTTGGTCTTCAAAATATCGGTACTGTTTGGCTCCTTTTCCGCCAAATACTCAATTTCCCGCACAGGTTTCAGAACTCGATTACACGTTGCAGCAAGACCAAGACTCGCCCAAATGATACTCCTAGATTTGGCATATAGACTTGCTGAAGATAACCGGTCAGAACATTCGTAAGCTCCGATTTCTCGATGCGACAACATCTTCAGACTGAAACTGTACAACTTCTTACTGAGGCTCTTTTCATGGGAAATGTCCTCACACATATCCTTCAATTCTGTCTTTTCTTTTTTGGTGATGTAAGATGTCACATACCGAGCCACAGCCATACAGTTATCAGCCACAAACTGTATATCCATGTTAGCATTCCACATGGACAAAATCACTGGGTTGTAGTCATTGATGTACTTGGACTCTTCATTCCTTTTCAAATTGTATGTATTTTTGGGTGATTTCCTCGTCACATTATGTCACAGCGAAGACATTAAACTGTTCACTCTTCCTTTAGAAAACACCGGTCGTGGAAAGGCGAACGACATTTTGTAAATCTGAATTTACGACGACAGTACTTTCCACAACGATGGCTTTGGAAGCGTAAAACTTGTTCTCTTAGGCTTTTGTCTTCCTTTGTCTTTGGAACAGCACATGTAGAATACTGTTCTATGAAACTCATCACTAAGTCATCCTGATCTGTTCCAAATTTGGGTGCATCTTTGATCCATAGCAGCATATGTATATGAAGAGCACCTCTTGCTTGGTACTCCTTTCTCCAGAAGAAATCCAACACCTCTCCAAGAGGTGGATTTTTCTTGTTCATGATGAAAGACATCATAGCTTCAAATCTATGATTGAAGTACCTGCATACATTCACTGGATCCAAAGAGCACAGTTCTCCGGGTGTCTTGAATTCGATATTTTCAATGTTTCCATTTGCCTCTCGTAGAAATTCAAGTAGGTCTTCCCAGCCATACTCGGCACAGCTGAGAGTGAGGAACCATGTGGGAGTTCTAAAGTTCCTCAGCATACATTTTAAATCACCATGACGACGGTACCAGTACTCATTAGTACCACGCTGACACGCCATGAGATTAATCAGGTGAGAATCCAAAATTCTGTCTTGCACATTGACTTTATCCATAAAGTCCCTTGCCGAGATATTTTGCATCTGTACACCACTTTTCAAGATGTGGTTCACTGCATATGACAGTCCAGACAGATCGCTTTCAAACAGTAGATGAAACAAATAGGGAATGCATTGACGGAACCTAGGATCTTCTGCATACAATCGTAAAGTCCGGTATTCAGAAGCAGGAATTTGATCAGGTCGCTCATCATATCTTCCTCCTTGACCTGTTGGAAATAGTTGTGGGAAACACCGAGCTTCCAAACTTTCCTCCCAAACACTAATGGGACTCCCTTTGGCTTGTTTCATTTGAAACAACTCAATAGCATTCCCCATGACTTCCTTGGAATGCAAAGGATGAACACTATAATGTTCATATATTTCTTCATTTTTAGAGGCTTCTACTTTCTCAATTTGACCAGCACACAAATCGCTATCCTCTTCTTCACTTACTTCCTCTTCTGCAACATATACATTCTTGTAGTACTTATTGTTTTTCTTCAAATACAATGTTGCCTTTTTGACTTTCCTAACATCCACTAAATCTTGCCAGATTTTCTTACTCTTTGTCGGAACCCCATTAACTAAGATAACCAGAGGTTCCTCTTCCACTTTCTCTACTCCAATTGTATTAATGTTTTTCTTCAAATCTAGAGGCAAATAAACAACTCTTCCCTTTAATCCTCTCTGTAAATCTGATGGAGGCAATTTCCCTGTCTTTGGCTCCATTCGTACAATAGCCTGAAAGGGATGGACACTTTGAATCAAAATAGATTCATAAGTATTTAAATCCTTCAATTCAGAAGGAATCTCAACCAATTCCAGATTATTATGAACCGCTCTAGCAGGCATCCGGTTTTGATTTAATTTGTTACAACAATAAGTACACACACGTTGATCCGATCCCAAATCAAAACAATTTTCTACCATCAAGTATGTTGCGAAATCCTTCCATTCACTATTATTTTCCTTTTCACTTTTTGCATATAAATCCACTAACTTAGTCTGATTCTTATAATAAGTGCGTCGACAACACACACAAGTGAAATTAGGCCTCTCACTTGATTTCACCTGAAACGTGGCAATTTCCTTCTGAAAATTATCTGTACTGGAAATCTATACACTCTCTTCCACATTACCTTCTTCTTCTGGGTCAATTTCAACATTCTCCTCTTCACTTGCAAAGTAACAAAACTCAATTTCTGTACAAATATTCTTCACATCTACTTCTGAACCATGCAAAAGAGCAGTGCATAATTGTTTAAGCATAATTGCTGGGCTCTTAGCATAATACAACATTCTAACTAATTTCCTCACTTTATTATGATGCACTGCTAGCATCCTGAAATGATGAAAAACACTCTGGCATACTCTCCTGGAAAGACAAGCCAATGAATGACCATGCAAACCTGTCAGTTCTCTCACTCTGCAAGGATCTAATTCTTGCAACAACTTCATTTTCTGTTTTAAACTTTTCTTATTAAATGTCCGTACAAAATCACAAAGCAAATTGATGGAATCCTGTCGCACACTGCAAATACTACTACACTTCCAGGTGTACACTGGTCCCTTGGGACGTTTTCCTAAAACCTCATTACCTAACACCTCTTCTGCCTCTGTTGTCACAAATTTTTCTTTTTCAACCACACATCCATCTTTCACCTCATATGCTCGACCACTGGTGTCAACTGCATGCACCAAATCATTATCCTGGAAATAACTCTCCTCATTAAAAAATGCCTCACAACTTGAACTATGCATCCATTCTCCTGAAAAAACTTCACAAAAATTACTACGATTAACTGTTCTCTTCCATCTACTATTTGTTTTGAAATCATAAATTACCTTGTTTAGTTTCCTAATTCTATTGATTATCAAAATAAATAACTTTTGCTTAATTTCGAATGCCTGATCAATAATTTTCTCAATATTTTTCTTTCTTTTATAAAAAACCACTTTCTGTTGACCTTTCTTAATATTTTTTAACAAATTGCCAATTATCCTGTTGCGGGATATTCATCTACAAATGTCCCTAAACTGATTTTTCCTTCTACTACCATGCACAGAGTTATCTCCTGCTCTAGCAGTAACATTTTTGATTGGCCTTTCCTTTCCGTTTAAATTGGCTCTCTTTTTCTGGACTAAAACATGTTCTGTAATGATACTTTTTTTTCTGTAAATGTTTCTTAGGAATGATTTTGTTGTCTTACCCGGAGCTTTCTTGGTGACTTGACGAGTTTTTATTGTAGATGACTGCTGCAAGTATTTAGTAAGCTGCTGTCTTTGACGTTTTGTAGCCTTTCGGCTTCTTTGCTTCGATGGCATAGTATAGTTTTGAAATGATCTGCAGTTGAATCTGTGGTAAAATATAATAAAAAATGTTATTAACCACTATTACCAAACAGTAAATCAATAAGTCGTCAAAAAATTAACATACTAGTTGTCAATTCTACATACAATAATTTTTAGTGCATTGGCAAATTTAAAACTCACAAATAGTAGCAAAGAAATGGAATGCTTCTACATTTGACCTGTGCTCTTTTATATGTGAATCTGAACTAATTTTATTAGCATATTTCACTATTTTATTGAAGACACTTCACACAAGCTGTTTTTGAAGTTGTATTTAATTTTAAATGAAACGGTTTACATGGTTACTTTTCATTTCGAGTAACTTAAATTTTTTTAAAAGTCTTTATAGGTTAATAGGCTCGAGCAGGTCAGCTGCCCACCCTATGTCATACAATTCTGACAAATCAGCATCCTCATCATATTCTTCATCATCCACAGGATATAAATCATCCAAGGGATCTACTTCCACTGACGTTTCAATAACAAGTTCAATGATAAGATCGAGATCAACAGATTGCTCATTATCACTCATGCTTGATGTTGTCGTTATCTTTATAGAAAGAGAACAACAATGAGATGTTGCAGAGTAAGAGACAAATCTCAGAGACTATAATAGTAAAATTGTTTAACAAGAGTAACATTTTGCAGATATTATTTAACCATGTCCAGCGATGCTGAGGAGGTGAGGCATATGTCCAAGTTTTCAGTGAGCAGGACTCATCTCTTCTTAACCTTGGATAAGCCTCACCAACTCTGTGTCCCCTGCTCATACTTAAATGTAAAGGGACAGATTTATGTTAACTGGTGCATCCCCAGGGATGCACAAGTTAACGTGCGCCCCTGCTCTGCCACCCATGATGTGCCGCATTTACAATGCGGAGCACCATTGAGCAAAAACAGCACAGATGCGTCACGCATCTGTTCCACAAAAGCGGCGCATTGCAGGAATCACGTCGTAAGCGCGACATATCCACTGCAATGCACAGGGGCAAGCCACACATTGCATGGTGCATCACTCCTTATGCCTGTTTCAAACAGGCGTAAGGATTTGATTCAGCAATGCCATAAAGCTGACTCAGTGAAATCTTCTTAATTTTACTGTGTTAGTTTTACAGGGCTTTCATGCAAATGACTGCCCACCCTGCAACAAAACGCCCACATGAAACCTGACGCAGGTTTCATGTGGCACAGGACTTTACAGCATGACACATCTGCCTAGATGCATCAAGTTGTAAATATGTCGCAACATAGCGCATCTTTTGCGCCGCCGCTGCGTCACAAAAGTGACGCACAGCTGCGCAAAAGAGGCGCACGGCCATCATAAATCTGCCCCTAACATTTTAAATGATTGATTCAGGATGACGATAAGGTGTGGCCTATCCAGAGGTTTGTTTGAGGTGAGGCCTACTCAGGGTTGCACATGAAATTTAGGCTTGTTGAAGAGTACAGAGGAGATAATACATGTGCAGGCCTACCAATGAAGTGAGTCATGTTCACTGCACTCTTGAACAAAGGCCAGACCTCCTCTGTGTCCCTGGACAGGCCTAAACCTCATCTGCACAATGTGATTCGTAATGTTAGGAAACACAGGTGATATAATTGAAAAACGTGCAAATATTTTTGCTCATTTCACAATCACATCACCTGTGTTTCCTTTGCTTAAGTATCTCATTATGCAGATGTAGTCTAGCATATGAAAGAGTACGTAGAAGGTGAGCACTGTATGCAACAATTTTGACACTTACAGAAACCTCATCTTCTCCATGCCCCCTACACAGTCCTAAATGTATACAGTTTAAACTGACGGTATCTTGTTGCAGATGAAGTGAGGCCTATCTTGTAACATGGTTCATCTTTTGCACCACTGCTGCATCACAAAAGTGACGCAACACCGGCGCAAAAGAGATGCACGGCCATCATAAATCTGCCCCTAACATTGTAAATGACTTATTCAGGATGCCAAGAAGGTGTGGCCTATCCAGAGGTTTGTTTGAGGTGAGGCCTACTCAGGGTTACAGATGAAATTTAGGCTTGTTGAAGAGTACAGAGGAGATAGTACATGTGCAGGCCTACCAATTAAGTGAGTCATGTCCACTGCACTCTTGAACAAAGGCCAGACCTCCTCTGTGTCCCTGGACAGGCCTAAACCTCATCTGCACAATGTGATTCGTAATGTTAGGAAACACAGGTGATGTAATTGAAAAATGTGCAAATTTCTTTTGCTCATTTCACAATCACATCACTTGTGTTTCCTTTGCTTAGGTATCTCATTGTGCAGATGTAGTCTAGCATATCAAAGAGTACGCAGAAGGTGAGCACTGTATGCAACAATTTTGACACTTACAGAAGATTCAGCTTCTCCATGCCCCCTACACAGTCCTAAATGTTTACAGTTTAAACTGACGGTATCTTGTTGCAGATTAAGTGAGGCCTATCTTGCAACATGGTGCATCTTTTGCATCACTGCTGCGTCACAAAAGTGACGCAACAGCGGCACAAAAGAGGCGCACGGCCATCATAAATCTGCCCCTAACATTTTAAATGATTGATTCAAGATGACGATAAGGTGTGGCCTATCCAGAGGTTTGTTTGAGGTGAGGCCTACTCAGGGTTGCAGATGAAATTTAGGCTTATTGAAGAGTACAGAGGAGATAATACATGTGCAGGCCTACCAATGAAGTGAGTCATGTCCACTGCACTCTTGAACAAAGGCCAGACCTCCTCTGTGTCCCTGGACAGGCCTAAACCTCATCTGCACAATGTGATTCGTAATGTTAGGAAACACAGGTGATGTAATTGAAAAATTTGCAAATTCTTTTGCTCATTTCACAATCACATCACTTGTGTTTCCTTTGCTTAGGTATCTCATTGTGCAGATGTAGTCTAGCATATCAAAGAGTACGCAGAAGGTGAGCACTGTATGCAACAATTTTGACACTTACAGAAGATTCAGCTACTCCATGCCCCCTACACAGTCCTAAATGTTTACAGTTTAAACTGACGGTATCTTGTTGCAGATTAAGTGAGGCCTATCTTGCAACATGGTGCATCTTTTGCATCACTGCTGCGTCACAAAAGTGACGCAACAGCGGCACAAAAGAGGCACACGGCCATCATAAATCTGCCCCTAACATTTTAAATGATTGATTCAAGATGACGATAAGGTGTGGCCTATCCAGAGGTTTGTTTGAGGTGAGGCCTACTCAGGGTTGCAGATGAAATTTAGGCTTATTGAAGAGTACAGAGGAGATAATACATGTGCAGGCCTACCAATGAAGTGAGTCATGTCCACTGCACTCTTGAACAAAGGCCAGACCTCCTCTGTGTCCCTGGACAGGCCTAAACCTCATCTGCACAATGTGATTCGTAATGTTAGGAAACACAGGTGATGTAATTGAAAAATTTGCAATTTCTTGTGCTCATTTCACAATCACATCACTTGTGTTTCCTTTGCTTAGGTATCTCATTGTGCAGATGTAGTCTAGCATATCAAATAGTACGCAGAAGGTGAGCACTGTATGCAACAATTTTGACAACTTACAGAAGATTCTGCTTCTCCATGCCCCCTACACAGTCCTAAATGTTTACAGTTTAAACTGACGGTATCTTGTTGCAGATTAAGTGAGGCCTATCTTGCAACATGGTGCATCTTTTGCATCACTGCTTCGTCACAAAAGTGACGCAACAGCGGCACAAAAGAGGCGCACAGCCATCATAAATCTGCCCCTAACATTTTAAATGATTGATTCAAGATGACGATAAGGTGTGGCCTATCCAGAGGTTTGTTTGAGGTGAAACCTACTCAGGGTTGTAGATGAAATTTAGGCTTATTGAAGAGTACAGAGGAGATAATACATGTGCAGGCCTACCAATGAAGTGAGTCATGTCCACTGCACTCTTGAAAAAAGGCCAGACCTCCTCTATCTCCCTGGACAGGCCTAAACCTCATCTGCACAATGTGATTCGTAATGTTAGGAAACACAGGTGAAGTAATTGAAAACGTGCAAATATTTATGCTCAATTCACAATCACATCACCTGTGTTTCCTCAGCTTAGTTATCTCATTGTGCAGATGTAGTCTAGCATATCCAAGAGTACGCAGAAGATGAGGACTGTATGCAACAGAGCAATGTACATTACTCACCTACCTTGACACTTACAGAAGCCTCAGTTTCTCCATGCCTCCTACACAGTTCTAAATGTATATCATTATCATCATAGTTACTATGAAACTCTTGCAGAACATATTGTGAAACCTTAATGACTTCAAGAAACGTGTTTTTAAACCGGCAAACAAGGAAAATTATTCTCACATATTCATGGTGGAAAGTGAAATATTTATTTTAAGAAGCAGACACCAATATGACCTTCTCATAAATGTGAAAAGCGTTTAAAAAAACAACAAAAATGATTTTCTGGTCATAATTTGAAAACACAACACAGGTCCTATGTAGAAGCACACCCTGTCAGTACTTAAATTAGCCAAGCACACATGGGGGCGTATTTACAAGGACCTTGCACCACGGGGAAATAACTTAAATTAAAATGAGGAAAATAACATCAAAGGGACTCAAAGGCCTTGTAAATATGCCCCAAGCAGCCTATGAAACTCTAGCAGTACATATTAAGAAACCTAAATGACTTCAAGAAACGTTTTTAAACACATCAAGTAAAGCAATTATTCAACCACATTCATGGAGAAAAGACTTAAAATGCCCTAACACACATGAAAGTGTATTTTTAAGGCCCTTGCACCATTTTTGCATCACTTTTTACATGGCTATGTAACTCAAAGAAACAAAATCTAAATTTGCCAAGCACACATGGGGGCGTATTTACAAGGACCTTGCACCACGGGGAAATGTCTTAAATTAAAATGGGAAAAATAACATCAAAGTGACTCAAAGTCCTTCTAAATATGCCCCAAGCAGCCTATGAAACTCTAGCAGTACATATCAAGAAACCTAATTGACTTCAAAAAACGTTTTTAAACACATCAAGTAAAGCAATTATTCAACCACATTCATGGAGAAGTGACTTAAAATGCCCTAACACACATGAAAGCGTATTTGTAAGGCCCTTGCACCATTTTTGCGTCACTTTTAACATGGCTATGTAACTCAAAGAAACAAAATCTAAATTTGCCAAGCACACATGGGGGCATATTTACAAGGACCTTGCACCATGGGGAAATGACCTAAATTAAAATGGGGAAAATAACATCAAAGTGACTCAAAGGCCTTGTAAATATGCCCCAAGCAACCTATGAAACTCTAGCAGTACATATCAAGAAACCTAATTGATTTCAAAAAACGTTTTTAAACACATCAAGTAAAGCAATTATTTACCCACATTCATGGGGAAGTGACTTAAAATGCCCTAACACACATGAAAGCGTATTTTTAAATCCCTTGCACCATTTTTGCGTCACTTTTAACATGGCTATGTAACTCAAAGAAACAAAATCTATTTGTAAAACACTTGACACAAAGCAACATTTTAAATACACAACTTTCTTCATAATTTTCTCCCTAAAGCATACTATTCTCTATCTAAATTAAATGAATCTTTTCTCACCTTAGCAAATACTTTTTGAGTTTCAAAACAGTCTCAGACACACACCAATTTTTCTTTAGCAGAGCAAAAGGTATGCACTCCAGAGGCTGCAACCAACAATGGCACAGAAATGCTGTAATTCATCACACATATCTCTCATGTCACCCAATCAAAACTCTTCCCTCACTTTTTTCAAATCAACACCCTTCCCCCCTCTGCCCTTTCTGCCTTTTTTCCATAGCAACCACCTCCTGAAAGACCTCTCATGTTTACAAGTTCACACAACAATGTTTCAATTGAACTCTGAACTCTCAGTACACCTGCGTATCCAGTGCAATCTTCCATAAAATGATTTTTTCTTGACCATTCAAATTACATCTTTCAAAGAACTCATCCATGCACCCTAACTTTCTGTTTTCAGCAATCAAAATCCACCAATCACTGCTACTGAATCATTAGCACACAAACTCCACAGTTTTTTTCATTACAAACTCCTACTGTTTCAACTGCCATTTCATACCCACACTTCATCTGACTGCAGCAGAACCTCCTCTCGCCATGTTTTCTGTCTGGATTGTTGGACATAGTTACATCCACTGGGCTCAAAGGTATGCTGATAACAGAAATTTACACAACCTCAATTTACAAAATGTGGAAATCAAGTGGATTGGCCACAGAGGATTAAGATGTCACCAATTGATACCATTGGTGAAAACCTTTTTGCATTTGCCAAAACCTGACCTGTTAATTGTGCACTGTGGAGGAAATGACTTGGGCACTTTGACTGGGGTAGGTCTGGAAATGCTTTTAAAGGACACCTTTGACCAATTGATGGCACTTTTTCCTCAAACTGCCTTGGTATATTCAAATATATGCCAAAGACAGAAATGGAGGTGGTCGAACCAATTTTGTCCACAAATTGAGAAATCGAGGAAGCATGTAAATAAGTTTGTTTCAGCTTACATGAGAGACCATGGAATGGGCTCCATGTACAACAATAACTTGCGTTACTACATGCAAGATATCTACAGAGGAGATGGAGTTCACTTCTCAGATGAGGGGAACAGAATTTTCATCCTGAATTTAAGACTATGTATTGGTACCTACTTATAAGTACCTAAATCTACCACAGACCCAAAAGCTCTTCTCAGAGCTACCCTAACTATGATCACTATAAACAAATTTTAAATGTAACTTTTTTTTTACTAATTTTCACAATTTACGCTTTCCGGAGCGCTACCCGGTACGCGCACCGGACGCTAACCGCACGAAAATTTGAAAAAAAATGTTTTTTTCTCACATATAGGCCTCCTCAGCCACCCTCAGAAAACCTAGGTGGTCAGGATACGTCTACCGTGCCCCCTTCTACCCATTCTGAACATTATTTGCCCTCCATCTTGTATCTCAATTCTACCGAAACACAAAATGGAGGACTCCCGTAACGCTGCCAGTTTGCGTACCGGGGCGCGCACCGGGAAGCGCTCGCTTAAAAAAGGTGGGAAAGTAATTTACAGAAAAACCACTGGAGACACTTTCACCAAATATAGATTAGCTCATACTACATACCAATCCCTACCATTTTCACAAATTTGGTTAGAATTCCATTTAGCCATTTAGCCTGTAGACCTCTCTAAATACCCTGAGGTAAATTACTTCACAAAACACATCTGAAGTGTTGGAATTGACAACCAATGAAAATGTTACTTTCATTTTCTACTTTTTTTACCTGACATTTGATAGGTTATGTACCTGAATATATATAAAGAAAGAGAGAGAAACACAGCCATTTTGACTAATACTTCCTGAAGTACATTGCAAGAGCATTTTCACTGACAACTTAAACTTCTTTTTAAAAGGTAAGACGTTATTTTGAAAACTGAAGTATATTGTGCACTTTAAGTTAATATGGAAAACTTTTTCTGATAGTTATATACTATCCCTCTGTAATAGTTATAGATTTAGATAGACTTCTCTGTTATAGTTATGGATGGATATAGGATTGTCTTGTATAATTATGAATTTACTTAGGTTTCATCACATACACTTTTTTATATTTCTACTTCCAGTCTGATACCATACACTGCCCAAAGATAAATTCACTGTTAAAAACGACCTATCTAAAATTAATCCCAACAGTGCCCTATCTCTACTGATATATATATTTTTTTATGCACATTTCAGGCAAAATGGAAGGAGAACAAAAAGTGTCATTCGAAATTGTCCTTGCAGAGACCAATCAAGAAAACATTGAACCAAATGACATTGAATTCATGGATGAATCACGGGACCAGGAACTACTACAATGTGTACAATCTGTAGATTTCCTCCTTCAAAATGAGGACATTTCAGACACTCAAATGTTGCAAGTTAAGTTCACTCAAAATAATGACATTTCGGACACTGAAAATGACGACATTTCGGACAGTCAAATGTTAGACGTTCTATTAAATTTTGAAAAACAATCACAAAAATAAATGTATATTTAATAATCATAAATATTGCTACTTAAATAAAAAAAAAACAAAAAAAAAACCAACAAAACGAACAATCAATAAACATACATAGTACGCTCCCCGGACCACTTCCCGGTGTGCGTACCGGGCGCTCCCCACGCAAAAAAAACGAATTTTTTTATTTATTTTTTTTCCCGCGGGGCCCTTTTAAAGCCTCCACATCAAACCTAGGGGGTCAGGGAGGATCTACTATGCCCCCTTATGGTCATTTCCCCCTTTGTTTTGGCCTCCTCCTGTCTCTCGATCCTACCGAGAGACAA
The DNA here is from genome assembly GCF_964261635.1 of Lissotriton helveticus. Lineage (NCBI taxonomy): Eukaryota > Metazoa > Chordata > Amphibia > Caudata > Salamandridae > Lissotriton > Lissotriton helveticus. The sequence goes on from NC_136065.1 coordinate 1,525,792,788, forward strand.
GATGGCGGCCGCTCCGGACTGTTTAGAATGTTGACAGACACCGGAGAGCCAATCAGCTTCGTTTCGCGAAGTTCCGTTACGCGTCAGGTACGCGAACCGGGGCGCTACCCGGAGCGCTGTTACAGATATATATATTTTTTTGAACGTTAATTTATCGAAATCCACTGGAGCACATATATTGAGACCTAGCAAAGGCACATCGGGCTAACAGTCCCTACAATTTTGCCAAGTTTCGTGGAAATCCATTCAGCCGTTCAGGCTAAAAGTGAGTCCAACCGCCCTATGGAAAATTGCATGGGAAAAACTTGTTTTGGGACCCCCCTTTTTTCTCGGCCCCCCCTTGACGAAGCCCCCCCAAACTTTCAGGGGCTGCTCAGAAACAAAATGTTCCATTTTCCTGAAAATTCCAGCCAATTCCGTCCTCAAACGCCAAAGTTATTCGACATAGAATTTTCAAAAATCCCATAGGAAAAAAATAATAACTATATATACCTACTGGCCACCGCCAGTAGGTAATATTACCTACTGGCGGTGGCCAGTAGGTATATATAGTTAGGATTTTTTCTCTATGGGATTTTTGAAAATTCTATGTTTCTGAGCAGCCCCTGAAAATTTGGGGGGGTTTCGTCAAGGGGGGGCCGAGAAAAAAGGGGGGTCCCAAAACGTGTTTTTAACATTGAGTTTCCCATAGGGCGGTTGGCCGCACTTTTAGCCCGAACGGCTGAATGGATTTGCACGAAACTTGGCAAAATTGTAGGGACTGGTAGCCCGATGTGCCTTTGCTAGGTCTCAATATATGTGCTTCAGTGGATTTTGAGAAATTAACGTTCAAAAAAAGATATATATCTGTAACAGCGGACCGGGAAGCGCTCCGGTTCGAGGACTTTTCGCGGTACGGAGCTTTGTGAAGCGAAGCTGATTGGTTCTCCGGCGTCTGTGAACATTCCAAACAGTCCGTAGCGGCCGCCATCTTGTCTCTCGGTAGGATCGAGAGACAAGAGGAGGCCAAAGCGAAGGGGCAAATGACCATAAGGGGGCATAGTAGATCCTCGCTGACCCCCTAGGTTTGATGTGGAGGTTTTAAAAGGGCCCCGCGGGGCAAAAAAAAAAATAATAATAATAATCGAATGGCTGAATGGATTTGCACAAAACTTGGCAAAATATTAGGGACTGGTAGCCCGATGTGCCTTTGCTAGGTCTCAATATATGTGCTCCAGTGGATTTTGAGAAATTAATGTTCAGAAAAAGATATATATCTGTAACAGCGCTCCGCTTCGCGTACTTTTCGCGTTACGGAGCTTTGCGAAGCTGATTGGTTCTCCGGCGTCTGTAAACATTCCAAACAGTCCGTAGCGGCCGCCATCTTGTCTCTCGGTAGGATCGAGAGACAAGAGGAGGCCAAAGCGAAGGGGCAAATGACCATAAGGGGGCATAGTAGATCCTTCCTGACCTCTTAGGTTTGATGTACCATTTTGCCAAGTTTGGTGTAATTCCGTTCAGCCATTCAGGCTGTAGACGTGTGTAAATGTCCTATGGAAAATTGCATGGGGAAAACACATTTGAAAGTGTTGAAATTTAGAACCAATTAAAATGTTACTTTGGTTTTGTATTTGTGTGTGATGAAAGTTAATTGGTTATGTATTTATCTCAAATGAGAGGAAACCACAGCCATTTTGTGATACTACTGTCTGAGGTACATTTGTGAGGAATTTTTGGTGGTGAATTTCTGGTGTTTGATTTACACAGTACTAACACTTCTCCTACTTTTAAAAAGGTGAGTTGTTAATTTGTAAGGGGAACTATGTTGTACACTTGAAGATAATTTGAAAAATGTTTTCTGTTATTTATTTGCAGTCCTTCTGTTATACTAAATACTTGATAAAGTTAGTTTTATATTATGTATTACTAAAAACGATAAATGAAAGTGATTATTTTTTTCTGCAATTTACAGCAAGCAATTTCAAAATAAAATGGCTCACAATGAAGAGACCGTGGCAATTTCTTTTGAATTGTCCACTACATTGATTGAAATTGACAGCACCAATAATGAAATATTGTCACAAGGAGGAGATGACTTGAATGATTCCACTACATTGATTGAAATTGACAGCACCAATAATGAAAAATTTTCACAAGGAGGAGATGACTTGAATGATTTTTTTGATCAATCTGTTGATGGCGAATTTATCGAATGTTTGGAGACCATAGAGTTACAAGAATCATCATTGCAGACTTTTAATTCCAGATTAGATGATTGAAGAGGAAATTTCTGATGAGGACATGTTAGTAGTTCTTTCAAATTTAGAAAATTCAGAAGAATAAATTTATATTTAGAAATCAAAAATTGTTTGAGACATTATTCATTTTTATTTTTAATTTATGAGGTTGTAGCGAAGTGATTGTAGTATAAAATGAGACTTATAGTATAGAGTGCAACATTTTTATGTTACATGGTAAGTTTACTCATATTTACTTCCCTTCTCCCACTATATTATCTCCAATGTGTATTTGACATCTCTTCTTCATCTCCGGCCTCCTTTCTCTCACTGTGTGTCTCTGATGCATCTTATCGCTGCTATTTTGTGTAATTACAGAAGAGAGTAAAATAAAATAGTTCGGAACGTGAAAAGGGGGCAAAGTAGAGTACCCCTCACCCCCTAGGCCTTCTCAGGCGGTCCCAAAAGGATCAGTTTCTGCTTTCCTGAGAGATTATGGTATGAGTTCCATATACCACAATAATTTGCATTACAACATGGAAGATATATATCTCCTATTACCAACTTTTGGAGATATTCGCGCTAAGCGCGAATATCTCCAAAAACTAACACCTGCCCTGAGCAGTTCTTAGCCATGTTATCCAATGGGAGGTGGATAACATGGCTAAGAGCATTAGCTCGGTAATGCATGAATATCGCTGAGTTTTCAGCGATATTAATGCATTGCGGTCGTTTTTTATCGCATTTGCGATAAACCTTGATAATAGCAAGGTTTATCTTCGATAATTTCTGACGATGCTTAGCGGTAAAAAATTCGTTGCTAAGCATCGTTAGCGATAAATATCGCTTAACTTTGGTAATATGCACCAACGTCTGTTAACGTTCGATTCGAAGGAAATGAGGAAGTGTCGAAAAACATTGTTTGCGCCATCTTGCCTTTTTTGAAATGCCACACTTTTGTCGTGCACGACAGCCATTTTAGTTGCCTTGACCAGACCCACTCTCTGCACGCTGTCGATTCGTAGCATGGCTCCCCACCCTCGCAAGCATCTTCCCCAGGCACTGGTCACCCCCGCTCTCTGTGTTATGCATGGGCAATAAACCTCTCCCCATCTGCGCTGCTCTTCCCTGAGAATCACACTCTGTGCCCGCCCGACACCTCCCTTTCGCCCTATTCACTACCGCACCCTCTGACACTCCTCTTCCTCTGTGTCCGATTGTCCAGGCTATCAGCTAGCCCTGCAGATGTAGTTTATGGCCCCAGCTGTAAAGAATCACCCCTCTTCAAAGGAGTTATAGTAGATCAAGGCCCACACCCGATGAGATCCGTCACACCACACGTGTTCCTACTATCTGAAAACCATCCTGTATTGTGATTGGGGAGGGGACCGAGCCTGAAGCGGAAGATTCCAGGGATGACTCTTTGTACATCAAAGTTTTTACATTTATGTGTCACATTAAAAATATATAGCACTCCAACAAAGTAGTAGGATTATAAAACTTTAATAACTTATAAATATATACAACAAAACAAAAACAGTAAAAACATTTAAACAACGAAGAGACCGTGGCAATTTCTTTTGAATTATCCAATACATTTATTGAAATTGACAGCACCAATAATGAAATATTCTCACAAGGAGGAGATGACTTGAATGATTTTTTTGATCAATCTCTTGATGGCGAATTTATCGAATGTTTGGAGACCATAGAGTTACAAGAATCATCATTGCAGACTTTTCATGAGGAAATTCCTGATGAGGACATGTTACTAGTTCTTTCAAATTATGAAAATTCAGAAGATGTTGCCTGGGGGTGGGTCGTCAGTAGCAGTCTGTTGTGCGAATAGTTCCAAGGCAGCAGAACGCGCTGAAATCTAGATGGCACGAAGGTGATGTCTAGTAAGTTGCCGCCCAGCAAATAACGGCGTGGGGCGCCGCGGGGGTGAGTGAGTCCAGTAGGCACCACAGCTATTCTTACCGGCATTGCAGAATTACTGCTGGGGACAATGCCTGTGCTGTAGCAGGGTCACAGCAGAAACAAAAAGGATTCTGTTGAAGATGTTGTTGGTTTTCAATTTGAAAACAGTTCTGGTGTCAACTGCTATGCTAATGTAGTGGTTAATGTTTTGTTTTCTCTAGAAAATGTAAAAGAGGGGGAGGCAGTCCAAAGTTCTGGTAAAAGGGCAAAGGAAAGGATCGGTGGTTTGAACTATCAGTCAAAAAGGGGAGGGGGTGCAACAATTTTTCCTACCGGGTCACAGTGTGCTTTCACCGGAACTGAGGTTTGCAGGATTCTAGTAATTCAAAGTGAGGCTGGCGCCAGCATGGGAGCGCCGACGTCCCGCGGATACAGTTTCGTCACTCCACGGGCGATCATGGCAGTCATTCCCCATCGGGGGTGTCTGCGGGGGTCGGAGACTCCCGCGGCTCCTCTAGAATCTTCAAGGTCGTGGAGGACTACGGTGGTGGAGTCAACCAGTGACCGGGCCATTTCTTTATGCTGGGCCCGCTCTTGCCAGGTCGATCGCCATTTTGAGAGTTCGGTAGCTACTGGCGATCGCGGGGTCAAATGAGCGGACGGGCTCCACCCTGCCGGGCGAGACGTTGCAGCATCGCCACAGTGGAAGAACCCTTTTCCGGGCGCCTGGAGCGCTGAGGGTGCAGGTGGGAAGCCTCCACTGGGGAGGCGGGAGAGGCCTGTTCGCATCGTCTCTCCCTCCCAGTGCACCCCACGGCGTCTCGCTTGAGATTTGTTATGGCCGGACCAGGCGATGAGGACGAGGGGGGGGAGTCGGAGGCATGTGCAAGACATCCCCCCCAGTGTTGTCAAAGCCATTATTCAAGAAAGAAGAAGTGTCCCGTCCGTCTTCGGGCCGGGCTTCCGGTGGATGTCGGCCGGATGCCCCTTGCTCTGGCCCCATGAACGGGTTCCTTGGTTTATCGGCTGCAGCCGGATCCCATCGGCCCCGGCCGTTGGTGGCCGGACCAGTAGAGAATGTGGCGGGACTACCTGAAACTGTCAAGGGCCACCGCGGTCGGACTGGGAGAGAGAGGGGAGGGTCGAGGACACGGACATTCCCCCCCCTGCAACTCTCCAGCGTTGTCAATCCCCCTGGCCGGGTCCCGCTGGCCTCGGCCTCGGCCTCTCCTCCGGCTACACCCTACGTGATGATCTCCGAGGCGTGGCAGCAGGACCCGCCTTATATGTGTTGCTTCCGGCTGGGGGGATGTCTGCTGACTTCTATCTTTCCCAGTTTGCCGTTATTTGGACGTGGCAGGCGGTGGGACAGACACGTTTTGGGGCAGTGAGGGGCGATGTTTTCAGGTTTCTTATTACGGGCTTACTTCTAACGTTTCTTGTTTCTAGGACAATAATAGGTTTTATCATTACGTATTGTTATCGTTTCTTTGTTTGTTATTTAATAAAAAGTTCATCAGTGGCCTACTGATTTTCGTTTTCCTATTCTTTTCTTTCCAGGTTGTTTCATGCTAAAGTTTCTGTTAACAGGATACAGTGATCACTTCGTTATTATTGCATATGTCCTTTTCACTAGGGGTGCTCTCTTGTTGGGCCAGATGACCTATCTCTAGTAAATGGTCCGGGTGAAACAGGTGCATCAATCAGTGGGGAGTAGATAGGCATGACAGATTACAACGGGGGAGAAAGGTCCGCATTACCTACCCTTTCACTACTTGCAAAGATTTTCCTACGTTTATTTGCAAACAGGGAATACCTCCAAAAAGAACTAATTCCCAAACAGTCAATGTTCGGACAATCAATCAATCAATGAGGAATGAAATAGGTACGACGTGTTAAAGGCTTGCGTTACCTACCCTTCACTATCTGCAAAGGGAGAGAGAATATTCCTATTCTTCCTCGTTTGCAGGCAGAGAAGATCCTTAAGAGAACCAACTTCGAACAATTCAATGCTCGATTCAAACAATCAACAAGGGGTACTGTGAACACAAATGAACGCCGCTTATGTACATACACATTGCTATTTTCAACAGGTTGTTCCTAATGTTTCTATTTTAGCGAGGTCAAAAAGAGATCCCATTAGTGGCCTACTGATTTTGCTCGATTCCTTTTGTTTTTTTACACGATTTTTCGCTATCTGCAAAGACTAAACAGAGTATTGCGACTCTGTGCTTGTTTGTAAATAGAGGATGAACCAAAGAGAACAATCAATCAAATGGAGAGAGAAGCAGGCACGACGGATTACAACGGGGGCAAAGGCCTGCGTTAACTACCCTTCACTATCTGCAAAGAGAGAGTACTCCTAATAGAAATGAGGGGTGGGGGGCAGCATTCAAAGCAGATCAGTGTGCATAAACACGAAAATGTTTTTACTTACCACGTACTTGACATTCGACAGCTTATGATATTTGCTATTAAAAAACCATTGAAATTCACTGAAAAAACCATAGGTTATAGACCATATATAGTTAGGAATTAGCATTTACAAAACCTTGAAAATTCACTGAAAAAACCAAAGGTTATAGGCCATATATAGTTAGGAATTAGCATTTACAAAACCTTGAAAATTCACTGAAAAAACCATAGGTTAGAGACCATATATAGTTAGCTGGACATTTTATTGACATAAAACCAATGAAATTCCATATATAGTTAGTTGCACTAACTATATATCGCGCACCCGCAATCCACTGCTGATGATGTCACATATTACATCATTCATGACATGGTCAGTGAAATCACTGATGACATCACTGATGACATCTCAAATGACATCACTGATGACATCACTGATGACATCTCATTTGACATCAATGACCACATCACTGATGATATCATTCATGTGACAATACAATGCATCTCCTCACATTTTAATATAACCTCTGTTTCACCCAGTGTTAAATACAGAGTATAATTTTTGAAAACATTGACACACCAATACTAGTTACTACATACGCACTCACTGATTGCTACGTCTACACACACCTTCACTCATTCACCCATACAATCATTCATACATACAATCACTCATCTTTACAACACTATCATATGCACTCATACACCTATACAGACACTCACAGTCTGCCACTCATCCATGGAGTTACTCACACACCTAGTCAGTCCTGTAAAGAATCAATGACACTTCCATTTTCTTGTCTATACAGTTAAACATAGAGCACCTTATATTTTCAAACATATACTAACACATACTTACCTTCTTATACAATCATTGATACAAGTACACATTGATCTGCACAGAGTCACACACCTCCCAGCTAGCCACACACACACTCAGTCTCCCATACAAATACTTGGGCAATCAATCAATAACCCATATAGTTACTCATATAGCTACTGATCAACACATGCAGCAGTTTACAGAACAACAGACATAATGATGCACAAATTAAGACAGTTTAGTCACTAACCCATGCACTCAGTGAGACACATTTAATCACTCACTCATACAGTCAGTCATGCACCTACTAAATCCTTCGTCCAGACACTTACACATCCACTCATTCTTCAATATGTAAGACATATTTAAACTTTACAGAAACAAAAAATCACTGGATGTTGTTATCAGTGATGTCATCAGTGATGTCATTTGAGATGTCATCAGTGATGTCATCAGTGATGTCACTGACCATGTCATGAATGATGTAATATGTGACATCATCAGCAGTGGATTGCGGGTGCGCGATATATAGTTAGTGCAACTAACTATATATGGAATTTCATTGGTTTTATGTCAATAAAATGTCCAGCTAACTATATATGGTCTCTAACCTATGGTTTTTTCAGTGAATTTTCAAGGTTTTGTAAATGCTAATTCCTAACTATATATGGTCTATAACCTATGGTTTTTTCAGGGAATATATATATATATGAAAATAATACGCTGTCTCGGCACTCCCATTCGTCGAACCAAGGACAAAAGGAATCCCAATTTCAGGCACAGGTATTTATTTTTGGAGCCGCAAAATCTGACACGTTTCGGGCGGTTGCCCTTGCTCACAGGTTGTCAGTTCTTAGCCCACCATTTTTTTAAAAATATGCTTTTCAAACACCACATGTGATCAGAGACATGGAAAACATACTACGCAAAAATCAAGACTGTTTCACATTTTCTCAGCCTGTAGTCTTTTTTCTGTTTATTCAAATATCAGCCGACATTTGAAAAACACAAAAACAAACATGATTATTGCTAAATTAATTTACAAATAAGTTTTGTTAATTAAACTGCATAAATGCAACGTTGTTTTGGGGTATCACAAAGAATAACCAATAATTTATAAATCCAATTATCATGATGTAATGGTTTCTTGTAAAGCGCCTGAATCACCCCACATGGGGTATTTCCGCGCTGTAGACCGCTGGGGAACCCGTCCTGGTTTTCCCTGTGAGATGGTCCCTGCTGGATATCTCCAAGGTGAAACCAGGCATCCCCGGCGTATGTGGGGGGCCGTTGTGGAGATGAGGCAAGCTAATGCCCAGAGTTGCTGAGTGTGATCCCTGGTTGGAGTAGGCACCGAGGCGAGAATTATCGAGTCCGCTGACCCTGGTCCACGACCCTGCCGCGTCGGGAATTGAACCCTGATCCCGGGCCGTCCTCTGCTTCCGGGTCTGCCGCCTCTAACCAGTGAGCCACATCACTCCACACTGATTGCTATGTGCTTATATTATATTCATTCACAGTATCTTGTCCTAAGATCAGATAAAAACAGACAAAAACCACTCCATGTTTTAGATAATAGCCTGCATTCAACAAAAATGTGCAAATATATCGCAATTTTTTGTTCAAACAAAGCAATAAATATGTGCAAAATTTACACCTGCTTCATGTCTCTTCTTGGTATGTGCAAAATACGCAATAAATTTTTATGCAAAATATTACTTTTGCTTCGTACTGTGCAAGATCGCAAAATTTGTAAACATTATATTTTATCTTGTGCAAATTGAGCTTTTTGGAATAAAGGGATACGAAAAAGGCTATTAATCTCCATTGTGTCATAGTGGTTATCCTGCCTTGTTTATATTCTGCATAAATGCTAGATCAAAAATAGTTTGATCATACTGTATTGCACATAATTTTGGAAAAGAAAAAGAAAACCCTTGGTGATGTATCAACTTGCTAATCAATATAGCATGTGCGTCTAATACATGTTTTATACTTAAAAAATGCAACAGTAAAAAGAGCAAGCCACGCCAAACAAAAAATGAGAACATTCCCCAAATTAAACTTACTAATATGGTTTAAAAATTCATTATAAATAGAAAAGAGAAAAAAGATTGATGGTGCGGCAGGGAAGCTGCCCTGTTAATGATCTATACAGATCTATCAATTTATGCTCAGATCAAACTTAATATTATAACAAGTGATACAAATCTTCTGTAGTATTTAGCCCATTTGGAAATTTGCTGTCTAATTCTAGAATTATTTGTGATTCAATTTTTCTTAGCATTTTATCTCCATCTCCTCCCTTTCGTGGCTTGGGAATTGCGGTTATTACAAAGTATTTAAGGCACTGCAAGTCATTGTTGTGCATAGACTTAAAGTGACTTGCCACTGGGTACGAACTATCGTTGTTAACGATAGCTCAGAGATGCTGGAGGATCCTGACATGCACCTGCAGCTTGGTGCTGCCCAAATATCTTAAGCCGCAGGTGCATGTCCGGACATAGACAGCATATTCAGTCTTACAGTTATACGACCCTTTGATGTTAATCATTTCTGGACTAAATGGGGTGGTGTATTGTGTAGTATTAGGTCCGAATCTGCATGCCCTGCAGCTGGAGCACTTGACAAATCCCGGCCGGGACAGCAACCACATCTCGTTTTTACTTAACTCCGGAAAGCTTTTGCTGATTTGAGCTTTCATGGAAGGTCCCTTCCTATATGTAATTGTTGGAGTAATGGGAAGTCTGGGAGCCAACACATCATCAGTTAATAAAATGGGCCAACTACATGTTACTATGAACCTGATTTTTCTTTCCTGGCAGTTGTATTTGGCAATAAATCTGGGAGCCAAGGTTAGGTCATTGACCTCTGTCTCAGTGTTGGTAGTTTCATCACATCTGAGTAGTAATTCCCTCAATCTGGCCTGCATTTTTTTCACTGCTTGATTTAAAATAACATCTTTGTAACCTCTATGTCTAAATCTTTCTAGTGCTTGTGAGGTACAACTGGCCAGATTTTCCTCTGTGCTACATATGCGTTTAAGTCTTAATAATTCCCCATAAGGAATATTATTGATGACATGCTTGTGGTGAGCACTGCTGGCATGTAAGGTGCTATTGCCCGCAGTGCTTTTCCTATGGAGTTTTGTTGCCAATTGTATGTCATGAATAAAAACTTTGACATCTAAAAAATCAACTTCTTGTCTACTTATTGTCGATGTAAATTTTTATTTTTCATGATTGTTATTAATTTCTTTGATGAATTCCTTGGCACTGGTCTCATCCCCCTTCCATAAAACAAAAATGTCATCAATATAACGCATCCATTTTAAAACATGGTCAGTAAAAGCTGTGTTGTGTGTGCGCATGAGGACCTGCTCCACCCACCAGCCCACGTGCAAGCACGCATAGCTGGGGGAAAAACAGGCCCCCATGGCCACACCCCATTTTTGCAGATAAATGTTGTTGCCAAACATAAAATAGTTATTATTTAGACACCATGTTGTTAATTCCAAAACCATTTTGTTGTGATTATACCATTGTATTGGTCTTGTTCCTAAAAAAAATTCCAATGCCCTTAGTCCTGTATCATGTTCTAGACTTGTGTATAGCGATTCGATATCCAATGCTATGAATATCAAATCTTCAGGCAATGGAACATTTCGTATTTTTCTTAGGAAATCGCCGGTGTCCTTAATATTTGTTGCCAAACACCTTACTAGGTCCTGTAAAAAATTGTCAATGTATTCAGTAATGTGTTCAGCAACACTTTGTATGGCTGATATAATAGGGCGCCCTGGAACAGGAAATATTTCCTTGTGCACTTTTGGTATCAGATATAATCTTGATAGTACAGGATTTTCAACATGTAGGAATTAGTGTTCTTGTGTTGAAATCATACCCTCTCTTTTCCATTTGAAAAGGATTTTTTTAAGTTGGTCTCTTGCAAAATTATATTGTTTAAAAGTAGACTTGCATAACATAAGGGATCGCTAAGTTGTTTTTGCGCTATATTCCTTTTGTGGCCAAACAACAATGTTCCCACCTTTGTCTCATGTGGTAATAATAATTTGATGGTCATTACTTAATTTTTTGATTAGGGATGCATATTCCTTCTCCTGTTCACTTTTATATCTCCTTCTGTGTTTGATTTTATAGTGCAATATTTTCAAATCTTCCACAATTACATCGTGGAAGGTATCAATGGCGTCCCTTGGCATGTTAGGCATGAAATTTGACTTGGGCTTGAAAGGACTTGTGTTGGCCCCAATTTGCGTAATAGCTGCATCTGTTAATTCCTCTTGTGTTGACACTTATTCCGTTTCTGTAGCTATATTGTTTTGCTCAAGCTGGTGCATGGTAAGAAACATTTTTGTGTCGGCCGCTGTGAGCTCGAGATTAATTTGATTATTGGTGTTGAGTTCCATTTCCTCGAAGCCTTCTTTGATGCTAAAGAACTTGCGCAACTTCAATTTACAAATATAGCAAAAGACATCTACACGTGTTCATGTGTAGTTAAAAACAGAGATTGGGCAGTACGTCAAACACAGGCTGAGAAGCTGTTTTTCTGCCTCAGTTAGAACAGTTGAAGACAGGTTGATTATAGTGTTCTCATGTACTGCTTTTTGCGCCAATACTGTTTTTTTGGTTTTCTGTAAGGATTTTCGCATCTGCAGCGCTCTCTCCTTCTTTTGTTGTTTCGTGTTTTTTTTCCCTTCGGTGGCGTGGCCTCAAGGTTTGCAAACGGTCGTACACTAAAAACATCCACTTCTCCTAAATTCAAAACTCTTGTCTTGTCCACCATTGTTGATGTATTGGAATTTCCCTTATCCGATGACATGCCACTCGTTAGAGAATCACTGTCACTGCTGTCTGCTGCCGATTCAAAATTGCCAACTGCAGATGCTCCTGTTTGTGCAGTGGATGGGGTTTGTTGGTTAAATTTAGATTTTTTTGCGTTTTCGTATTTGTGTGCAAATGTGTAAATGTGCCCTTGCTCGTAATCTTCTTTGTCCCGAGCAAATTTGTAAACTGTGCCTGCCTTAATTTTTTCTTCTTGCTTGGTTAGACTTTCCTGCATTTCCTTTCGAGATTTGCTTATTAGCTCATTCGGTTCAAATGTATTCCATTGTTCATTAATTTCATCAATCTCTTTCATTACTGCCTCATTGTCAATTGTCGCATATTTTACTAAAATCTTGACTAAATTAGTTGATGCCTCTAAATTGCTGTGTCTCCATTCCTTTAACATTTCTGGATTTGGGCACTTGTAACTCTGGCCAGAAAGATACGTAGCCCCCTAGGTACTCGCCCCTCTTCGATGTACTTGGATAACGATGAATGCTCCCACCACTTTGTGACTTCCGAGTGCATACATTTTTCCAAGCGCTTAAGTAAGTTACGGATTTGACTCTCGTTGGTAGTTTCAGTGTTGCCGGGCGCTGTCTTGGCCATCGCCCCTTTACTGGTTACTTTGGGTAGATTTGAAAACAGAGCATCTACGGCTGCCTCCCTGCCGCGTACTGCCTCTTCTGACATGGTTTTGCGCGCTCAGAAAGAAACATAGATTCCAGGGGTGTTATAGTTAGCTGGACATTTTCACTCATACAAACCCTTAGAAATTCCTCTGTTAAAGTGAGTTCCGCTAACTATAACTTGCGTGCCCGCAATGCACTGCTGATGATGTCACATATTACCTCATTCATGACATGGTCAGTGACATTACTGATGACATCTCAAATGACATCACTGATGACATCACTGATGATATCATCCAGTAAATGTGGTTTAGTTTGAATTTTTAATTTTTATTATATATATATATATACCAATCTGTATTGAAGATTGAGTGGATATATAACTGCCTGGGTGGAGGGTTTAGTAGCTGTCTGACTGTCTGTTTAAGTGAGAAATTAAAAGTGTCTCACTTAATAGATGGATTAGTAACTAAACTATGTGAATGTGTGCATCACTGTCTCTCTTGTTGTATAACATGCTGCGTCAGTTGGTCACTAACTATATGAGTGTGTATATTAGTTATTGATTAGTTGGGTGACTATTTGTATGGGACACTGAGTTTGTGTGTGGTTGGATGGGATGTTTGTAACTCTATGCTTAGATATGTGAATGGTTGACTGACTTGGTCTATAGGTTTAAGAGTGCATGTGGAAACAGTTGTTTGGGTGACTGAGTGTATTTATTTGTGTGTTGGTTAGGGAATATATGTTTTAGCTGTACATCTTCAACAAAGTAAACAAATAAAAGGCATTGTATGTGAGAGTTGGTGTATATAAATAAGTATATGTAATAGTCAGTGATTGTGAAAGTAACTATGTGAATGAGTGTATAATTGTAATGGTGATATTTTAACATATTAACTATGAGTTACTATTTATTTGAATAAATGCGGTGTTGTGTGTATAATTGTGTAAGTGAGTAAATGTAAGTGTGAGTAATTTATTTCATGAGTGAGTAGAATGACTGCATAACCGACTAAGATGACTACTGCTGTGTCAATGTCGATATATGTGTATAAGTGCATTTGATATTGTTCTATTAATTAGTGACGGTATGTATAAGTAATTCTGTTGAATGGGTAGTTGTGTGTGTAGACTTAGGAATCAGTGAGTGGGTATGTTGTAACTGGTATTGGTGTGTCAATGGTTTCAAATATGGTACTCTGTATTTTACAGTGAGTGATAAAAGGTTATACTAATGTATGATGAGGTATATCAGATTGTCACGTGGATGATGTCATCAGTGATGTTATCAGTGATGTCATTCGATATGTCATCAGTGATGTCATGAGTGATGTCACTGACCATGTCATGAATGATGTAATATGTGACAATCATCAGCCGTGCATTGCGGGTGCGCGAGTTATAGTTAGCAGAACTAACTATAACAAAGGGATTTCTATGGTTTTGTATGAGTGAAATGTCCAGCTAACTATAACATCGCTAAATCTATGTTTTTTTCTGTGAATTTCTACGGTTTTTTAAATGCTAATTTCTTACTATAACATCTCTGAAACCTATGGTTTTGTCAGTGAATTTCAAAGCTTTTTTTAATGCTAATTTCTAACTATAACATCTCTGAAACCTATGTTTTTTTCAGTGAATTTCAAAGGTTTTTTAATGCTAATTTTTAAGTGTAATAGTAGTTATACCTTTTTTTGTATTGATTTTCTACAGTTTTTAACTGTTTATTTATAAATCTTTTATTCATTAAAAACATTATATATGTTTCTGAAAATTGTAAAAAAAAAAAGAATTAAAGAGAAATATTGTTTAATTTTTTTCTTTTCTTTTTTAATTTTATTATATTTATATTATTTTCTTTTTTCCATTTTTTTTCCAGTCCCGCACCCCAAGTGTACACATCAAAGTCGGTGCGGGGATTCTACCCTCCATTTTAGAAAAGTCATGAAGGATCCGCGAACGGTGTGCAACGGCAGTATGTTTTTCAGTTACATCATATACATTTAATATTACGTAATGTGTGCGATTGGTATGCGACCAGTCTGTGACTCCTGCTCCTGCGCATTTGCGACACATGTGCATTACTGTACGCAAAGCTTGCACAGTGGCAGGTCCCGCGTGATGTCATATATACGTGCTGGGGCTCGCTGGGTGCGCGACTCCCGCAAAAAATGCTTATGTTCTAAATGATATGTATGTGTCTTTAATATACATATTAGGGTAAGAGATTATCTAAAATATTCATGAAAACAATATATTTGTACTGATAATAAACTTATATTATATGTAAATATATTTTTGCAAAGTCGCATCGGGTGCGTGCTTTGTGAGCGCAGAGTGCGCGGATCCCATGTGACCTCAAAAAAAAAGATTTCATTGGTTCATAACATTTCCCACTGTAACTATTGAAAGACCCCACCCATTTTAATCATTCTTGTGGGAGCATCTTTAGAGAGACATCTCTTTTCCCACTAGAACCCTTTTTGCTTGTTTTTTTTTTATGTTTTTCAAAAAATATCAAACAAAATGGCATCTATACAGCAGCAGCAGCAGTAGGAAGTATCTTCTGAAGAAGAATTCTTGCAGGAAGCACCACATCCACAGAGGCCAAAATCGGTTGTGTGGAAATTCTTCACTTTTCCACCTGGAGAGAAGAAAGTAAATGCGAGAAAGGTGACGTGCCAAATTTGTGACCGAGTCCTGACAAGAGACAGAGGAAAAAATGAGAAGAAATTAAAACAATTCTCCTCGTTGCGCCTTGCTACACCAACTCTAGGATGGCGCAGCATTCACACACATCTCCAGATTCATGATTTCTCATAAATCTGGAGATGTGTCTTGTTCTATGGGTGTTGCGTGGGAACACCCACATTAACACCTATGAAACGCCCCTTCAACGCAAAGTTCAGTGTATGAAGGGGTCGTATTTACAAGTAGAGGATAAACCACACAGGGTGGCTTTTCCTCTCCTTGTAAATATGAAGGAGGTGCTGGGGCTATCACTATGTTACAAAAAGTGACGTACTGGTGGCGCAGGGTGCGTGTAAATCTGCCCCATAAGTGTTTAGGTATTCGCTGACTAATACAATAAGAACATAGTGCTGGATGGGAGATTGAAGAGTTACATGAGACTGACAGGAGGTATCCTACGCTGCATGGGTACTACTTCTGTATTTAATGGAGTGGACCATTAGTTTGTATCTGCTTAGAGATTTGTAGGGATTAGGCACAGAATATTTTATGAGTACTCGTGTTGGTGCATAGGTCATTTTTATAAGAATACCACTAGTAACTGGAATGATGACAGTGCTGCAAACAGAGTGAACACTTACATTATAAGTGTTTACGTATTGGTGGAGTGATAGAATAAGTAAATAGTGGTAGATACGTGATTAAAGAAGTGCATGGGACAGACTGGACGATTCCTACACTGCATTAGTACTAACTGGGTACTTAGAAGAGTGTATCAATTGTATGTAGCAAGTTAGAGGTCTGCTTGGATAGTGCACAAAATATTATAGCTGTACTTGTGTTAGTGACTACGCCATTCCTTAAGTATAGGACTAATAACTGGAGTAATTTCAGTGCTGGAAAGAGAGTGCATGCTAAATTTATAAGTGCTTAGGTATTGGCAGAGTGATAGGATACGTAAATAGTGCTGGATGGGTGAATGGACAAGTGCATGGGACTGACAGAAGGATTCCTAGACTGCATAGGTACTAACTTAGTATTTAAAAGACTGTATCAATGCTATTTAGCTGATTAGAGGTCTGCATGCATAGTGCACAGAATATTGTAGCTGTACGAGTATTGGTGTGTCTATGGTTTCGATAATGGTAGTCTGTCTTTTAGAGTGTGAGGAGATGCATATCACAATGTATGGTGGGGGTTTGGAAGCAGGGCCTGGCATTGTGCTGCCCCCACCCACGCTTGCTGTTCCTGCCTTCCCTCCTCCTAGCCATCCATTGTCCAAGGCCATGTCCCTGCTCGCTTATTACAGCCCTGTGTGGCCGTTGTTCTGCCATTGGCCTTCCCGCCTTCTTTGAACAGTTAGCTTGCTGCCCCATCCACCTCCTCCCTTTCCTCTGTTGTCTAAATCCATGGATTAGCCTCCTCCCTCCTGCCATGCATGGTCTGATGTGCTGCCACTGCCCTCCATTTAGCATGTTGTACCAGTCCAATCCTCCTGCCTTCCATTGCCCAATTAGATGCCCCATCATTGACCTCCTGCTTAGCCTCTGTGCTTAGCTTGCTGCCCCTATTCTACTTCCCCCTGCCCTCCGATGTCGGTGTGCATGCCCCTGCCCCATCCTTTTTGCCCACCATGCTCCATGGAACTGCCACTCCTATCTATTCTGAGTGTTCTGTTGAGCTGCCTCTCCCCTCCCACCTGCCTAGCATTGTCAGATGACTGGAACCTGTCCCTGCCACCTCCACCATGCCTGTCCACATTCCATGCCCCTATCCCTTTCCTCCTGTCCTCCATGGTCCATTTTACTGCCACACCCTTCCGCTCTCCCTGGTCTGTTGTGCTGCAACTGCTCCTCCTGCCTGCCCCGTGTGATCTGTTGTGAGGCCCCTTCCCCTGAACTCTCTTGTCTATACCCAGGTCCAGACCCTCCCTTCTATCCTTCATGGTCCTTTGTGCATGCCCCTGCACCCTCCTTCTTGCCCATCATAGCCATTGTGCTGCCACTATCCCTCTTGCTTGCCATGCAAGGTCTTCTATGCTGCCACTGCCCCGTACACCTTCCCTGTGTGGTCAGCTAGCTGCCCCAGACGCCCTCCCACCTTCCCTTGATGGTCTGTGTGCCTGCAATTATAGTCTCACAGTTGCTCTCCATGGTGTGTCTTGCCTCTAGTGCCCATCCTGCATGACCTCCATGGTCATCTTGCTGCTCCTGCCCTGCCCCCTTACCCCCAGCCCTCTGTTTCCATGTGCAGAACCCTATTCCCTCCCTCATGGCTTGTCTGTTCCATTGTAATGCCCCTGATCCGTCCCTCCTGCCCTTTATGTTCCGTTATGCTGCAGCTTTCTCTCCTGACTGTCCATTATGGTCAGCTAGCTACTATTGCCTCTTTCCCCTCTGTTCTCTGTTGTCCCTGTGCATGATCCTGTCCCCTCCCCATTGCTTTCTATGGATTGTTGTGCTGCACTCCCGTCCCGCATGTCCAGTGTGGTGTATTGTGCTGCTGCAAACCCTGATGCCTGCTCTGTAGGGTCAGTTTGGTGAACCTCTCCTTATCCCTCCAGTCCTCTGTTATCCGAGTCCATGTCCCTACCCCAATTTGTCCTTCCTTCCATGATCTAATGTACCATCCTTGCTAACATTTTGAACTTGGTAAGATTTTGAAAAAAAACTGGGGTATTGATTTTCCGTTTGACTTACATTGAAAAAAAAAAGAACATTGTAGACAGGAGACAGATCAAATAAAACATTGGACATTCCCTGGCTGAATCGGGTCTGTTGGCATGTATGGTTGTACTACCACTGCCTCTTCCTTTTGCCCAAAATGGTCTATTCTATTGCCACAGCCTCTCTTGCCTGTCGTGCATTGTTGGTTTGTTGCCCCTGCCCCCCTTTCTACTGCCCTCCATAGTCTGCTGTGCTGCCACTGCCCTTCCTGCCTGCCCAGTGTGGTCATTTTGTTGCCTCTGCACCCTCCTACCTGCCTTCAATTTTCAGAGTCTGTGCCCCTGGCCTTTGCCTCTCAACAGTATCCTAATTAATAACTAGATTGCTAACATTCTATATTTATTACAATAGTGTGGAACGCCTGACGTCATCTTGATGTAATCAAAACTGTAATACCTAGAGCATTTCATTTAGAAATTACATATGAGAGGGTCTTATTTGCATCAAAATTATTGTTAGTACGCTAAAAAACGAAAATGAGCACATATTTTCTGACTTTGCAAATAGCGACAGAGCACTTTAAAATTATTTGTTATATTCATGTTTTTTAATCCAGTTGACCACTTGACTAAATGTTGTGCTTAGGGGAGAGGATGTAGTGTAACTTCCAGAGCTGCAGACGTTGCAACTGGGGAACTGGGGAACAGGTTGGAGTTTCTGCTTCAGCTCGACATTCTGTGATTCTGGTCAAATCACTTAATCTCCTCATATCAACCAAAATGAATTTGTTCTTGTGCAATGTAACCAATGCTCATGTAAAGCACTCCAATACCTGACAAGTCTGCACTATATAAAACTGCAAAAACACAAAAAATAAAAAGTGTTTTGCACACTTCTGTCATTGGGCTACATGTGGGCTACATCTGGGTGATATTTGTGCTACATTTGGCCTCTTTTGTATCTGGTAGCCATCTTGGGAGATTTATTTGTTATGAAGTTTCCTAATTTCCTCATTTACTGCAGTCTCCTCAGTATGTAATGCTTTCAGTTTTTTACTTTGATTCCATCAAGAAGGTATTCAGATATGTCACACATTTGCCATAAATTCTGAACATTAGCACTCTAGTTGCTCATTAGATCACTGTAGTAAAGCTACTACTCACCATGCTAGAAATTCTGGGAAACATGGCGGCCGTAGGCTAACGCGGCTTGCACGTCGGAAGGCAGTCTCCTGAAAACCTTCATCGTTACCCTGGCGGACGGCTGTAATTGAGCGAAGTTTTCCTTCCCTTTACTGACAGTGGCTTGGATGTCGCTTTCTCGTTTCTTTCCGCTTTTTCCGCTGTAAATTACTGAGAAACGCTGAAGGACACCGAAGAACGCTCTACTCTCTCTGTTAATGTGCCCGCCATACACGCCTTCACTCTCCGCCTCTCTCCTATCTTGGGGGCGGGCAGCCGTGGAGATCAGACGCGGCCGAGCGGCCGCTGCTCAGAACACACACACAGCAGCGGCACTTGGTGGGTGGAAAGGAGAAGAATCCTTGAAAGCAGTGCCATTGACCAGCGCCATTATCGAGGAAAAGACTGATACAACGGCTACTGCAACACAGAGGGAGGGTGACGATCTGAGTGATCAGAACTTGGTATCTCACGACTCAAGTAAGGTCTCTAATTTTTCTAAAAGGGGAGTAGAGTCAGAGGGGGACAGGGAGTTGTGTAAAGCCCCACCGTACCCACAAACAAGAGTAACTAGGAGTAAAACTAAAAACAAGGGGAAAGTGTCAGGCTTGGAGGGGGATAAACTACCAATCCCAGAAGGCACTTGGGGAGAGTTCCAAAAGAAGGCACGGGCAAAAAAGAAACTTGATACAACAAAAGAAAAATACACCACCCAAAAGCAACCCCAAAGTAAAAATAAGAATAAAAAAGTAAAAGCCCCTGGGGATATAACCCCGTCCGTGCGAACATATTTTAAGGCTTTACCCCAAGTATTACGGATCACGCAGGACATGGCTGCTGCTCTGGAAAACACTAAATCACTGCAGAGCGAGCATGAACAGTCGGAAAACCAACTAGCTGTATCTTTCCCAGGTTCAAGCTCACCTTCAGCTACTTCATTAGTGGAGGCGGCATTGGAAGAGGCTGAAACATCTACTATGCCCGACTTGCCTCTGATAGGAACACATACAGCGAGTCCTAGCAATAATCCTACCCATGTTCAACTAAAAGAAACCTTAGAAAATGGGGTTCTGAGAGCTGAAGCGGAAAAGGAGAAAATAATAATTGCTCAAAAATCAGATTCGGCTTTTGGCAACGCACTTGAGGCAATAGTATCTTCTATTGCGGCAATGAGGGAAGAGATAAGGCAAGATTTTGTGGTCTCTAAAACTAATCAAGCTGAAATAAGGGTAACCTGTGAGGAGTTGAGTCAAAAAATTTATAGCATTGGGGGAAGAACGGAAATACTGGAAAGCTCGGTAAGCGTCTTGACAGCAAACCTGGAGTCAGTAAGCTCTAAAGTACGCACTCTCGAAGGTGAGGGTGAAAATATGAGAGAAAGGATTGAAGTTCTGGAAAATTATTCTAGACGTAACAACATCCGACTACTAAAAATTCCAGAGGGGAAAGAAGGAAGTGACCTTAAATGTTATATAATACAATTACTGAAAAGTTCTGTCACATTGGAAGAATCTGCTGAAGAGCTTGACAGAGACATCCAGCGAATTCATAGAGATCCGTTTCGCTTAAATCCAGCTAGGACCAAACCAAGGAAAGTCTTAGTACATTTTTTGACCTATACTCTCAAAGAGAAAATTTTAAACCTTGCTTTGAAAGCAGGCACAATGAAGGGCCCTGATTTTTCTTTTGAAATACGATCAGACTTATCAAAAACCACGCTGGATAGGCAGTGGGAGCTTGGAAAGCGCATGGACTCTTTTAGATCATTCGGAGCAACAGTACAGATGAGATTTCCTGCATTTCTCAGAGTCATGTACAATAACAAAATGCACAATGTTAGGTCTATACACGACGCTGATGATCTATTAAGCTCCATTAAAGATCACGCTCAAGCTCAAGCTCAGGCTCATAAATAAATAAGCGAATACAGCCAATTTCAGGACGAATAGACACTATTAAAACAGGTAGAAAGAAAAGGAAAGCTTAAAAATAAAAAAAATAAAAAAAGGGAAAGCTAAAAAAGGGTTAAGGAAAAAGAAGGAAAAAAAAGGGAAAAAAACCACATAAATAAAGTAAACTAAAATAACTAAACTAAAACTAAACTAAAACAAACTAATCACTATATAAATCAAAAATGGATGCACTTCATCCAATTGCACAATAGGGTTAATAAAGGAGTATTAAAGGGTGAAATGCAAAAAAAAAAAATAGATAATTTCTTTTAAAAAATGGGAGCTATTGAAGTAACTCACAGACCAAAATCTTGGTCCAAACCTTACCTTACCTAATCTATATTGATAGAATTACAGCCTTTCATCTTTCTCATTTCTTGCGTTTACTTAAGGGGAGGCTTAACGGAGGCTGCGGAGCGGCGTACATCTGGCTTAACACCAAGCCAGAATAAATAAGGGAGTGTTTCCAAGGGGGTGGGAGGGGGGGTCGGGCGGGAAAAAAATGAAAAATCCTCATTTGAAAATTCACTTTGATGTTCCAACCTTCGTTTATACTCATAACCAAACATTTGACAGGTTTAAAGCAAAAAATAATAAAAACAATAAAGTTAAAGAAATTAATGGAAGAATGATGTCACAAGGGAACAAAATAAAACATGACAACAGTTAATTATATGTCCTGGAATGTAATGGCCTGCTCGTGAGAGGGAGAAGAGAGCATATTTTACAATATCTGAAAGACTCACAGGCGCTGATCATTGCATTGCAGGAAACACATCTTCTTAAATCAGAGGCGGTTAATATATTGAAAAAACAAAGGTGGATAGACAAATTCTGTTCCACAGATCACAATGCAAATATAAGAGGGGTAATATTCAAATTTAAAAAATCAGCAAAAGCGCAAATACAGGAATACAAAGAAGACAACACAGGGAGGTGGTTAATAGTCAGAGTCTCTCTTGATGGTCAAATGAGGACATTGATAGGATACTATGGCCCTCATTCAGATGACCCATCACACCTGGACGCCGTAAGAGATCAACTAATATCAGTCCAGAAACCAGTCCAGGAACCAATAATTTGGATGGGAGACTTCAATATTGTTTTAGACCCTAAATTAGACAAATCAACCAAATCTAGAATTTGCAGTTCTGTCAAATCCAGAGATACTCTCAAAAAACATCATGACACATTTGGGCCTGGCAGACCTATGGAGAGAACGAGTCGGCAATAAAGCAGGCGTTTCTTTGAGGAACAGTCGATTCAAACATAAATCTAGAATTGACTATGTCTTCTTTAGTTATTGTCTAAAGGACGCACTTGAGTCAATCGATTATATACCATCACATCTCTCAGATCACTCTGCAATAAAATTCACTTTAAAGTCTAATAATTCGGTTAACCATCCGTCCTGGTCTTTCGACCGGACATTGCTGCTTGAGGAGGAAGAGGTCAATTTTTTGTCAACTGAATCTCTAGCCTTCTTTGATATAAATAGAGACTCCGCAGGTCCAACAGCCGTCTGGGAAACTTTCAAAGCCTTTCTAAGGGGGCAGATTACTAGTAGAGCCTCTTATAGGCGGAAACTATACACTCAAAAAATAAAAAACCTAGAACAAGAAATGAAACTTTTGGAATCTAAGATCGATCCGTCTATAGTAACATCTAGCGACCATGAGAAACTGGCTGAATTAAAAACCCAACTGGAAAACATCTTACAGGAGAGAATAAACAAAAGATGGGAAGTGAGTAAATCGTCCCAATTTGAATTTGGAGAAGCTGCAGGGAAGGTACTTGCGTGGAAAATAGGAGCAGAAAAAACCCTCAACTATATCAGAGAAATCAAGATACCTGGAGAGATAGAAACAAGATCTACTAACTCAGAGATAGGGAGAGCCTTCTTTGATTTTTTTGAGGAGATTTATAAAGAGAACCTCCCCAACGACCAGCAAGCAAGGGACAGTTGGCTAGAGGCCATAACCCTCCCAACTTTATCAATAAGTCAGAGCAATCTCTTGGAGGTCGAGATCACTGAAGACGAGGTCGAGAAAGCAATCCGCCACTCCAAAAAAGGAAAGGCAGCTGGTCCGGATGGTTTGCCTGGAGAAATCTATAGATCTCTTGAGGATATTGTTGCCCCCGTGCTTACGATACTCTTCAATGGCATTCTAATACATGGGAACCAGCCCCCAAAAACTTGGGGAGAGGCTACAATCGTGCTCATCCCGAAACCGGGGAAATCGCCATTGGACTGTGGGTCATACAGACCAATATCACTACTTAACAATGACTATAAACTTTTCACAACAATTATCTCTACAAGATTGGCTCGTGTCATTGGAAAAATTGTTCACCCCGACCAAAAAGGTTTCATCAAGGACAGACAACTAGCGGAGCTAACGTATGAAGCTGTTGGGGCTATAGACATCGCTACGGCCTTCTCTTTACCTCTGGCCACATTGACTCTGGACGCAACTAAAGCGTTTGACAGAGTTAACTGGTTATATCTCAACGATGTTTTGAAAAATTCAACTGTGGGGAGAACTTCTGTAGGATTATCAAACAGCTATATAGAGCCCCTTCTGCCAGGTTATTGGTTAATGGATCTTTAACCGAGGCATTTAATATAACTAGAGGCACAAGACAGGGCTGTCCGCTTTCCCCTCTCCTATTTAATCTATACATCGAACCGTTCGCTCAACTTTTAAGGGACGAGGCTAATATTCCATCCTTCAGCTTTGGAGAGTGGGAAAGGCGGGTAGCAATGTATGCAGATGATATTCAGGATTTTTACATCCGATCCAGTAAGAGCATACCCAGTAGTCATCCAATGGGCGGAGGAATTTGGACGAATATCGGGGTATGACATTAATTCCAGTAAAAGTGAGATAATGACTTGGAATCTACCTAATATTCAGTTGGGGCAAAGATATCCTCATCGATGCGCTACTTAGGAATTAGAATAACCCAAGAAGTGGCCAGCATTGGGCAAACTAATTTGGAAAGGATACATACTGAGAGTAAAAAGCTTTTAAAATCTTGGTCACATCTACCACTTTCAACTATAGGTAGGGTGAACTTGGTTAAAATGTGTATCCTTCCAAAATTCACCTTTATCTTCAATACTATTCCTATTGCCTTTGATCCAAAAATGATCGAACAATCTCAAAGAGAAATTAACTCTTTTATTTGGAACTACAAAACCACAAGAATTGCGTGGAAAAAGTTAAGGAGAAGAAGAGTGAAAGGGGGCCTTGCACTGCCAAATCTATTGTATTACTCATGGGCCTTCCAGTTATCACACTCAAGAATGCTTCTAAAGATGCCATCTAATCTTGCAACTGACTCTATGTATAAGGCTATGTTAATGGGGGCTAATCTTACACCGGATAGCTTTATGTTTAAATTTGGATGTCAGAAATTCTTTAAAAACATTAAACTAAAAATTGTACAATCATGGGCTAAAAACTGGTATAACATCAGAAAGAAACTGGGCCTGTCATACTACTCCAACTGTTCCCCAATTTGGGATTCACCAGGGTTACCACTATGTCTGCGGGACAGTCTTTCCACTATAATAGAACAAGCAGGCATTATAAGATGGGGTCAACTACTTAAAGATGGTAACCTTATAGCAAGGGATGAGTTGTATGAATTGGTTGGCGCAGGGCTGTCAAGATTTAAATACATTCAACTAAACAGTTGGGTGAGATCTCAGATTCGTACTGATGCCAACCTAGGGAAAATAAGCATAACAAAACAAAAATTGGTGGAAAGAGCTATGGGGGGAAAGGAGGTAACTACCTGGTATTGGCAGCTGTTGGAGGAAATTGATGGGAATTCCAACTCCCAGATGAATTATGGGGAACGGCAATTGGATCCTTATGTGAGGAGAGATGGCAAAACTCTTTCACTCTACTATACAAAACCGTAAAGCCTTCATGGCTAAGACGAAACCACATATTCTCCGCACATCGTGCATATATAACCCCGTTGAAATTATCTAAATTTCTACCAAATAAAAAATGCAATAAATGCAATTTGGCAGGTGCCTGTGACATACATATGTTTTTTGAATGTCCTGACATCCAAAAATTCTGGATAGATGTGAAGGAAACGTTAAACTCTATCCTAAACACATCTCTAGAAATAACCCTTTCTCTCGTCATCTTTGGCTTGGAAGATAACATCAAAGGCAAAGCAAAATCCTTTCTCTTCTACGCAATTTTACTGGCGAGAAGACAAATTTGCATAAACTGGGTAGAGAAAACACCTCCATTACATTCTCGGTGGCTTTCCTCTTTATATGAAATATCTAAAATGGACCTCAAAAGAACTGCTAGTAAGAGGAACTTGGCTTTCTGGGACTTTCTAATTAACTGGAGATGAACCCGGGTTTTTTTTTTTTCCCGGGTCCAATGATTATGCCTTATTTACTCCAGGACCAGGGTTAGTCAAGTTTCGATAAAGGTCCTACAGGTTGAAATATACCTTGATGGAGCAAAAAACAACAGTAGTTCTTCTTATAGGACATCTCTACTACCAATATGTCAAATCATGTCTATAAGTCGTGCCAGGTGGTTGGTATGGTCCTTATTTTAGAAAAGGCAAATGAGGACAAAAAAAAAAAAAGCTACTACTCACCACAGAAGTCTGCTGCTGGTATTAAAAGTGCATGTTTCAGTCTGCATGTCAGAATGTTTTAATGCAATAGAGGAGGATTTGAGAAGTCAATCAAAATGTGCCCTAATTTTTCATTTCTTTAGCATTAATCATAATTTCTATGGCAAAGTCAACCCTCTCATTGTGTTCCTTTTTAAAGTAAATGTTTTAAGTGTTACCAGTTTATTCCAATCAAGATGGCTTTAGGTGTGCTATGCTTTTGTCATTAATAAGACAGTAAGGGCTCTAGTTGTTCTTTAGAACACTCTGGGACATTCTGCCATTGAGCTAATATTGGGCTACATCTGGGTGATAGTTGTGCTACATTTGGACACTTTTGTCTCTGGTGGCCATCTTGGGAGACTTATTTGTTATGAAGTTTCCTAATTTTCTCATTTAATACAGTCTCCTCAGTAGGAAATACTTTCCGTTTGTTACTTTGATTCCATCAAGAAGGCATTCAGATGTATCACAATAAGCGAAGAAGAAGATAATAGATCTGCCCCGTTTTTTAATCAATAATAGGCTCTTCAAGAGTCCAGTTTTTTTCAATAGTCACCCATTTAGTGCTCACCAAAGTATCAGTGCCACATTAGATTCAGACAAGAACACATTCAAGTTTATAAAAAAAATATCATTTTTATTTTTATTTACTTCATGTTTTAAAGTGCATCTAGGCATATTCATTTATTCAAACATTTCAATATAACAAGATAAAAAACACCCCATCAACAACCAGTCTTCCTGCATTCAAGCTCAAACACATTCATCAATCACTAACCAACATTCTCATACATAATTCATTCATTCAACTCAGACAGGGATTAAGGAATAATGCTCTGAGAACATCCTGAACATGTCCTCTCAGCCATAGGCCGGAGATCGGTGATTAAAGGTTCAGGGCAAGTTGTTTCAACGCCGACGCGCGTTTCGGTGCCAGGCCCGTAGACTGGCCGCACCTTCGTCAGGGCAAAAGAAAGGGGAAGAGAGGGGGTGGTAGGTAACAGTATCACAAATGCTTCTGATATCCAGGCACTCTGTGGAAAAAACACATATTTTAATATTGTGTTTCGCCCCATTCCATAAACAATTTAAAGAGATAATCATTTACTATCCTCATATTTTTTCTCAAATGCTTTTCCTGTAGACCTATATACATATGTACTGATCACATAGTAATTTATCACAATGATTTAATCACAAGTTGGGGGTCTTGGTGAGCTCGAAAAATGGGTGACACAATAAGCAAAAATTAAAAAACAAGTCATTAGCGTCAAAGGTACAATCACGACCCCTGCAGTGGACCCTCACATACATCCTGACTCTTTTGTTTCTGTACTTGTGTGCACTAAGCATTTATCCATTTTTTATATATATGCATTTCACTATTTATTTCATATCATACACCAAGGTGGCCTAGTCCCAAAATCTGTTTGGTTAAATAGCATCGCTATTGTAATTTATAATTGGTTGACCCCTCGTTTTTAAGGACCCAAACATTCAGGTTCCTAATGCAGTTTTAAGAAACATTCATGTTCCTAGAGCAGTTTTAAGTGACAGACATTTACAAACGCTCAATAGCCCCATCAAGATCGTTTGTTGGGAGGGCATTACCTTATATTCAGGCCCGATTTCACTTAGGCAGTCCGCCCAAGGGGAGGTAATGGCAGGTCACCACCTTTAAATAACAAACAGGATTTCGGAACCTTCCTGGAATCCTGAACAATAGTTAACAGTAGCGTTTCAGTAACCCAACTAAGATTTAATCTCACAATTCTCTCACAAATTCACAAGTGTCACGTCTTACCTAGGTACAAAGGAGTCCTAATATGCGAATAAAGCAGCGAGGTAGTAGGTTCGGGGCCGGAGACTGAATCGGCCTGGAAAAAGGGAAAACAGGGTTTAAAACACCTCTTTCCACCACATGAATTAGAGGCACAGGCGTTTCACAGCATGGGATACCTACTTAATCGCGTTGCAAATAGCGCGTAGCAGCTTTCTTTGTTTCACAGAGTTTAGGGTCCAGGCGAGTATCAGCTTTCAGCACGCACCCGCAATCAATTAAACGAAGGGTCTTGTCTTGCGGTGCTTTCAGCAATAAGTACCGTCGGGATCTGCCGGATAGAAGGTGCAAACAAACCCGGCATTAGCTCTATCGTTTAAAGCTTTCAAAATAGGCAGCGCGATAAACGTGTGTTCCAGCAGTAAGGTGTTAAACTTTACAGCAGAAAGTTTTTAAACAAAATGTACAGCGCGGAATCCGCTATTGTAGACAGACGGCTTCATGCACTGTTTAAGTCTTCCGGGCTCACAAAATATAAAGACCCGGCGTAGGCTCTGTGGCTGGTGCTTTTCTTTAAAATATAAAGATACAAATAGCACCCTAGGTACGAAATGCAAGTAAGCTTCTAAAGCTCAGATGATACGCATTTTCATGCAACGTACTCACACGGACGGTCCTTGTGGAAATTCCCCTTCACTCCGCATCCGGCAGCCGGTGGGCGACAGCTCAACACGCCGCTTCACTCTTTTTAAAGTACTGCAAACACCTAATGAGTTTCAGGTGTGCTCAGCAGCTACTGGCTCAAGGAAAAGGAAAGACCCGGACTGGATTCCGGGTTTAGACCAAAACACGAGATGGAGTAATCAACTTCGTGTTTTCCTTTAATTTACATGGTACCATCATCTCAGAGTCCAGAAAGTAGTCAGTAAATAGCATTTTCCCATGGGCATGCCTCGTTTAGGCCAGTATTAGCCGCATCTAATAAACAAATCCAGAAAGCCTCCCTCTTTTTCCTGATGGAGGTAGTATTTTTGCCTGGAATTTCACGGATCTTTTCCAGGATGGACCATTTTACATCATGCTCAGTATGTTTCATATTCAGCCAGTGGGCAACGAGGGGAGCTCCCCGCCTTTCATTCCGAATATTTCCCTTGTGCTCGCCAACTCTGATTCTACATTCACGGCCGGTTTCGCCCACATATGGCAATCCACAGGGGCAGATGATAACATATATAATGTTTGATGATCGGCAGTTACTCATGGTGTTAAGTTTTATCTGGCCATTTCCAATGGTAAGAGATTCGCCAACAATGGCATTGGGACATGTGTGACAGTTGCCACACCGGTGGTTACCTTTTACAGGTGGAAGGCCCTAGAGGCCCGTTTGTTTAGGTCCAACTGGGCTCCGAACTGCCCCTCGTACAAGATGGTTTCTCAAGCTCTTGTTTCGCCGAAAAGCAAAAATGGGTTTGGTTAAAGTTTCTTCTCCTTCATTGCCATTCAGGATGTGCCACTGCGAATTTATGGCTTGACGGATTTTGTCATTCACCGTAGAGTGATTGGTGATGCAAACCAGTCTGTTTAATTCACCCTTTGTTTGGGTTTGGAACATGCTTTCACGGTTGAAATACCTGGCCCTCTTAAAGGACTCCTTGATTAAACGGTGGGGATACCCACGTTTCATAAGTTTGACTTTCAGTAGGTCAGATTGTTCTAGGAAGTCGCTCATCCGAGAGCAGTTCCTTCTCAATCTCAGGAACTGGCTAAAGGGGATGGAATCACGTTGGCAGCGAGGGTGGTAACTTCCATAGTCCAGGAGCGTGTTTTTAGCGGTGGGTTTAGTATATAATGACACATATAGGCACTCCCCATTGTGTCTTACCCATACATCCAGGAATTCCACTTGCACATTACTCGCCTTGGCAGTGAATTTGATGTGGTCGTCCGCTAGATTTATCCATTTGATAAATTCATCCAGAGAGCCCTGGTCGCCACTCCAGACGAAAAAAATGTCATCTATGAAGCGCGACCAGGCTCTCACATTCAGATGTATCACACATTTGTCATAAATTCAGAATGTTTGCACTCTAGTTGCTTATTAGATCACTGTAGTAAAGCTACTGCTCACCAGGGATGTCTGCTGCTGGTATTGAAAGTGCATGTTTCAGTCTGCATGTCAGAATTTGTTTATTAAATAGAAGAGGATTTGAGAAGTCACTCAAAATGTGCCCTAATTTTTCTTTCTGCAGCACTAATCATACTTTCTATGGCAAAATTAACCCTCTCATTGTGTTCCTTTTTAAAATAAATGGTTTAAGAGTTACCCCTTTATTCTAATCAAGATGGCTTCAGGTGTGCAACATTCAGTTGGAGTGATCGATGATCTGAAAACAAACACGAGCAAACAGTGAGCTCAGCCGTTGAAAGACAAGATCAACAATTCCTGAAGGAAATACTCAGGAATTGTTGACCTTGTCTTTCAACGGTTGAGCTCACTGTTTGATCGTGTTTGTTTTCAGATCATCGATCACTTCAACTGAATGTCTGTTTCTCAGTAACCTCATATATCTCCACAGATATTGAGGTATGCTACATAGGATGATTTTTTTCTAATTTACTTTGTTCTATTTGTTATGCATAGCACTCTAACTTCGAGATTTTTTTACAGCATCACTGCTTTAGCACTTATTAAGAAAGGACACATTTTCATCTCTATGGTGAGAGTAAATCTTTAATGGTAACCTGGTCTCACTAAGGTTGCACTTTGAATCCTTTTTTGTCTCCACTAAAAAAAAATGTCTTCACACAAAACGTTATTGCTGTGTTCTAGAGCATGCACAGATACACAACAAGGCCTTACAGAAGCTCTCCCTGGTGAGGGGAACTGGGGCTGCGAGCTGCTGAAGAGCTAGGACAATTCGCGATCTGAGGCGCATTGATTTTAGCCTTTTCTGCAAGATATTTGGAGCGTTTTTAAACGTTTTATAAAACCGCCGTATTTTAACTTTGGGGGCTGTTATATTAAGGGGAATTGAGAAGACAGGCACTCTGACACTCCTTACACCTTCTCTTCCTCTTCTTTCAGCCCAGCCGCTTTTAATTAACATCACTCGGCGGTGGGCGCCATCTTGAGTGAGGAAGGTGAGGGCAGCGCTCAAGTCGGGCCGTCCTCCCACCCTCCCTCCTTCCTATATCATGTGTCATCCTCCCAGACGGCGCAGCGGGCTGGCGCAGCGGGCGCGCCTAAGCCAAGCCCGTCTGCGCCCGTCCGCGCCAGGATCGCACCGGGCGCGGGCCACGCTGCCCTAAACCTCCCTGTTCCTAGGTATGACTCCAACGCGCTGCTTTCCATGCGCCCGAAAACAGCAAGCCTCACTTGTAAAGTTCACCCCCCACAGACCTCTTCTGGGGCCCTTTTTCCTGCCGCTCATGCGGATGGTCATCTCTGGGACCCGCACGCCCTACTCCTTCCATTCCTTCCCCTCCCCGTCACAAGTCGGTCTCCTTTAACTGCGGTCTTGTTAATGCCAGATCTTTAGCTTGTCATGGACAAGACATCCATGACCTTATTCTGTCTAACGATCTTGACGCCTTATTCATCACTGAATCCTGGCTACACGATGCTTCTAACCCCGACCTGGCAACTGCCCTCCCTCTTGATTTTACCATCCTCAGGCGGGACAGGCCCAGTGGTCGAGGAGGCGGGTTGGCTATCATTATTAAGAAACTCTTCAGGTGCCACACATTTGATCTGGCCTCCCTTAAGGACTGTGAGAGCATGGGCTTCGTGATCCACATTAACCCCTCCTCCTCCCTATCAGGAGGACTTGTCTATCGTCCCCCTGGGAATGCCACATCATTCTTGGACTCCCTCGACGAGACTTTGGGATCACTCATGACCCACTATCCCACTTTCACCCTTCTCGGGGATTTTAATCTTCATTTGGAATCCTGCACAGACCCTTTCACCTTCAACTTCTTACATTCACTTGAGATCTTCGGCCTTTCCCAATTGGTCTCCCGCCCTACCCACCAGGCCGGACATACACTTGACGGCATCTGCACAAACCTGGCTTCCCTAGATGTCTTTTCCCCATTACCGCAAATATGGACAGACCACTGTTTCATTCCCTTCTCCATCATGACCAAACCCTCTTCGTCATTGCTCATCAAACACTTTCCCACCCCCTTTCCCATCAATTGGAAGAAAGTAGCCGAGCGCATCAAGCTGAACCCGCAGCCCTCTGTCCCCCCCCCTCTTATCGAGGGAGAGGCATCACAAGATTCTATAAACTTTCATTTGTGGATGGATGGAGTGGTTTCCGCCAACTCCAACCCCACCAACCAAAAATTAGGTCAAGGCAAAAGGAAGCCCAATGCTCCCTGGTATACCCAGGCCCTCACTGATTGTCACCTAAAGTGTAGGGTCCTGGAAAGAGAGTGGAGGAAGACTTATGATCCCTCATCCAGATCCATATACATTCTTCAGAGGAAACTATACCTTTCTAACATAAAAAAAGCAAAAAAGGTATTCTTCACTTCAGCCATAGACGCAGCCAAACAGAAACAACAAACCATCTTTGACATAGTCAAGTCCTTTACCCACCCAAAGGCACTGGCACTTGAAATTCCCCCATCACAAACCCTCTGCGACCAAATAGCAGATTTCTTCATTGACAAAATTAAGAACATTCATAAGGATTTCCCCCCTCCACCTACCCTCACACAAGACACTGTCACAACTATTCCCTCTTTGAATAAATTTACTACAGTCTCTTTGGTACAAACACAAAAGGCCATTTTGACCTGCAGATCAGGAGCCCCCACGGATTCCTGTCCCCCGATTATTTTACAGCACCTCATCGAGGTTGTTACCCCATCAATCAATGCCATTATTAATGAATCCCTTAATTCTGGCACTGTCCCTGCTGAATGGAAGAAGGCCATAGTTAAGCCCCTCATGAAGAAACCAAATAAATCCCCAACTGATTTATCCAACATGCGCCCAATCTCTCTTCTCCCAGCACTTGGCAAAATCACCGAGCAGTTAGTCCACGAGGAACTAAAAATTTTTGTGGAAAACAAACGCATTCTGCATCCACAGCAATCCGGCTTTCGCCCGGGCCACTCCACAGAAACTGCACTCATCGAATTGTCGGATACCATTAAGTTCTTGCAGGATGAGGGCAGACAAGCTGTGCTCATCCTGCTCGACTTAACCGCGGCCTTCGACACCATCTCTCATACCATTCTCATTAACAGAATGCGTGAGATTGGTGTCGCGGGTTCCGCTCTGGCCTGGATAGTTTCATTCCTATCCAATCGATCGCAAACTGTCTCCTTAGGCCCCTTTCTTTCTGGCGAAAGACCCACCACCTCAGGTGTGCCCCAGGGATCAATACTGAGCCCTCTCTTCTTTAATATATATATGGCTCCCCTTCTTACGTTGATTGAATCCCATGGGATCCTCGTGACTTCTTACGCTGACGACACTCAGCTTGTCGTCACTATTGACAAAAGACACCCCGACGCTGCTCTTAGATTTCAAAATTGCCTCTCCCAAGTTTTTTCCTGGCTCAATCTGAATCATCTTAAATGTAACAGTGCCAAAACTGAAATAATACCCCTAGGCAAAGGCATCCTCTTCTCCCCTAAAGACTGGTGGCCTCATAACTCCGAAGCACCCCCGAGTGCGGTCACCTCAGCCCGCAATCTTGGAGTCCAATTTGACTCATCCCTTAGCTTCGACGAGCATGTGCGCATTACTGCGGGGCGCTGTTTCAGCCTGATCAGGCAGCTAAAGAAATTTTTTGACTTTCTGCCCATCTCAGCCAGGAAATCAGTAGCGGTGGCTCTTATTCTCTCCCGGCTGGATTATTGTAATGGCCTCCTAGCAGGCATAAAGAAATCTTCCCTTAAGAAATTGCAAAGTGTTCAACACGCAGCGGCCAGGCTTGTTCTGAAACTCCCCCGCAGGTCCTCGGCCTCTGCAGCCCTTAACACTCTTCATTGGCTGCCCCTCCATAAGAGAATTCTTTTTAAGCTCCTTGTCACGGTGTTCAAATCTACCAGGAATACCGGCCCATCTTACCTGACCAAGCGCTTTCTGCGCTACATTCCAACTCGTTGCCTGAGGTCCTCAGGAGCTAATTTAATTACTGTACCCAGAATTAAACTAAAAACTAAAGGTGGAAAAACTTTTGCTTTTTTGGCTGCCAAGGCATGGAATTGTCTCCCCCCCAACCTTAGGCATGCCCCCTCAGAAAGCCTTTTTAGGAAACTCCTGAAGACCTGGATCTTCTCTCAGTCTGACTCATCGGTCCTCGCAGCTATCTGATCCTTGTTCTCCATTGCTGGTTCTCTGTGGGCTCAGCGCCAAGATGCTCCTTCCGGAGCGATAGTCGCGCTATACAAATTTTAATAAATATCAAATATCAAATATCACTTTGGAGTTCTCTATGCTCATTCTGACTCACACTGGTCTGGTCTAGGTGTGTTCAGCACACTCATCAATTAACATTCCTGTAAACACTAGTCTGTTGAGTGTATATGTTCCATCGTTATGTTTATGACATTATGTATAATCAGAGAATATTTGTTGTAGGTCTTCCCCAGAGGAAGGGACTCCGCCGTCCCGAAATGCATTGGGCAGCACACCAAAAATGGATGAAGAATTGAACAAATAAGATGTCGTATCATAATATTGTGCTTATGTTTTGCTATGTACATCATTAAGAGTGATTAATGTTATGTACAAACAAGAAATGTGATGTATGTTTGTTATACGTTTGAATTCAGATTGTGATCTACAAATATGCTAGTGAACTTATAGAAAACTACATATAAAGATACATAACACATTTATCTAGTTACTGATTATTTTTGTAATATAGGGGGTTTTGGTTAAAGCGGGCCTCCCTGCTGTTTTCATTGCTTCAGAAATTAGGCATCCGTTTTGACAGCGGAAGCAGTACCATAGCACCAACGATAAAAGTTTGAAGATTCAAAACTACTGAGTAAATCAAAACCGGAGTGCACCTTTTACCCAATCTCTACCTTTTCAGCTGGCACACATGGGATAGAGTTATGTTACAACAGAGCTTGCTCTGTTTTGGAACTGTGAGCTGTGTTGTTCCCCAGGTTCATAACATCGAAACATCCTGGCGTGTCTCCTATTCTCCAAAAATCGTTTGATACAGATACACAGCTGCAGGACGGTGAAGCCAAGGTTCAAAGGGAAGAGCACAATCAACACTTCCACGTCCAGCAGCAACCCAGGTAAGGAAGCAGCTATGAAAACAGGACACTGTGCCTCGTGTGTGCCTAAGATGCTTGCACACCTGCAGTGCCAGTTCTGAATCAGTGAAGCTTGCACCCCAGTTGTCTATGTCAATGCTGTAGGTGTGCTATTCCAGGAAACAATTCCTCTGTTGGCCATGCTTCACTTGTTAATTTTCAATTTCTGCTGACCGTGTTGAAATTGTTGTGTGGCTCGGATGTTTGCATTACTGATGCCATGCTGCCCCTGTTTTTATTGAAGGTACGATACACTTTGTCAGGGCTTATTCAGGCATGGATGTGTACACTGCTATTGGTCGGGTCAGCGTGATACCTGTTCAGTGTTTAATAATCTTCCATGTCTGTCTTCTGTGGTGTGACCACAGTTGTCTTGTGTTTGCTCTCCCCGTGTACTCTGACTTCTGCGTGATTAAGCTTGTACTGCTGAACTTAGTGCTGTTCTTATTATGTGCATGTGTTGACAGCTTGCATTCTAGTCCTGTTGTGTATGGGAAGTAATTCACGCTACAGCTTTTGTGCCGATACACTTCTGTGTGTGTTAACGAAGCTTGCACTGCTGATGCACATGTATATTGAGGCAGCATCTGGTGTGTTGTATGCTTTATTGTGTGACTGTTTGAAGTTTGTCTTTTATATTTAACACATTTTTGTATTTACGTACTTTGCAACTGATCTTTTTTTTTCAGTACGCTGTAACAAACCGGGTTTGTCTTGAAATGTAGAGGGCTGGTCGAAGCCAAAAAAAGTTTAACAAAAAACGGGGTAACCCTGTGTGCCTCAGAAGCTGGGTATTAGTGGTTAAACAAACAAATGGTTCTGTTGGGTAGGACAAATTTCTTTGAGAAATGCTAATCTATGCAAATGAAACAACAATGAGAACTCTCTGATACACATATGCAACTGAGAAATCAATGCTCAAGCCGAAAAAAACAAATAATATAGCCTGGTGTAGAATTCATAAGTATTTATATTAAGAATTCAATTGAGTATTTACTGAATTACTTCATTCAGTGACAAACACAATTAATACAAAATACGACCATCACACATATATACAAATAAGTGACAATTGGTGAATAAAGTGCTCAAGTGCTAAGATATATATACAAGAATTAATGCAATTATGTACACAGGTGATAGATAGGCCAACAATTAATTGATCCCCAATGAATCCTGGTGTTTTATAGAGGAGTCATGGAGTATTCTGGACCTAAGGTTAACGTCGATGTTTCGACCCTAGTGCGCCCCAGTTGGGGGTCGCTGTGGGTCTTTATCAAGACAGGATGAGGTCGGTGACAGTAGGGATCAGGAAGATGATTTGCCTGAAGAGTTGCCACACGTATGTTAGCCAAATCCGTCGTAGAGACGATCAGAAGTGCTTAGTCCAATGCGACTGGGAGTGAAAAAAACAAAAAAAAACAACAACAAAAACGACAACGGATTTGGCTAACATACGTGTGGCAACTCTTCAGGCAAATCATCTTCCTGATCCTTACTGTCACTGACCGCATCCTGTCTTGATAAAGACCCGCAGCGACTACCAACTGGGGCGCACTAGGGTCGAAACGTCGACGCTAACCTTAGGTCCAGAATACTCCATGACTCCTCTATAAAACACCATGATTCATTGGGGGTCAATTAATTGTTGGCCTATCTTTCACCTGTGTACATAATTGCATTAATTCTTGTATATATATCTTAGCACTTGAGCACTTTATTCACTAATTGTCACTTATTTGTATATATGTGTGATGGTCGTAATTTGTATTAATTGTGTTTGTCACAGAATGAAGTAATTCAGTAAATACTCAATTGAATTCTTAATATAAATACTTATGAATTCTACACCAGGCTATATTATTTGTTTTTTTCGGCTTGAGCATTGATTTCTCAGTTGCATATGTGTATCAGAGAGTTCTCATCGAAGCCAAAAAAAGACATACCATAAATCATTAATGGGAAAGTGGTGCTTGTGATCTGGTGCTGCGTATCCATCACTGGGTGGGAACCGGCAGGAAAAATACAACTGACTCAAAGGGCTTCAGCCCCCCGTCGTGTGTGGCAACCCGGGATGAGACAGCTTCATGCTAGAAACATAGGGAAAAGCGGAACTCACCCCTTTTTGAGATGCCTGTCAAGTGGAGCTTCACTACCTTTTTGCTATGCAGGTTGAAGATGGCTGTCTCCACGTGCTTCTCAAAAAGTAGCAAGTATTAGCAAAGCCAATGGGTCTCGTCTTTTGTAATCATGCGGAACAAAGCTATAGAAAGGTCTGACAATTGTGATTTGCTTCACATAAAATAAATAAAAAAGAATAATATGCCGATATGGTGGTTGGTGTGTAAGCAAGCACCCATACTGGAGGCAATTTTATAATGTCTTCCTTTTAATTTATAACAAAAATCCAAGATGGCCACCCTTTGGTGATAAATGAAGCGACTTATTTACGGCAGCGCCAATAGGCAGTAAAATACATTTTGTGCTCATGAATGCCCTGCAGACTGAAATAAGTGAGTGTGCAACTGTGTGGCCCTTGAAAAAAATAATGTAAAAAAATGACATAGTGTAGGAGAAGGTTAATGGAATGGAAGCAACTGCTAATGACGATCTGAAGATTTGGGGGTGAAGGCACAGGAGTAGTTTCCAAAAGGAAACAAGTAATTAAAAAACGATAAGAAGTAATGGCGGTGTTTAGGACAACAGAGGATGTCAATCAATAATGCAAGAGAAATTGCTAATTGTTTGCAGTCGAGCAGCTGAGTGTATCCCAAAAATAATTGAATAGAAAATGCATAAAAGTAAAAGTCTGAAATGGGACATGAAAATGAGAACAATTATGAAAAAGAAGAAATAAAATATCCATTTGCAAGCCAATAGTTGTTTCTATTTTACTTTGGGAATGCAGCCCTACTGGCTTTGCCAATGGTTTTTGCCAATGCCGTTCTCGGGAAAAACAAAATAAATGGCTATCACTGATGATGGACAGCATCAAGAAAAACAAGCATTTACAATGCATTAGGTCTCGCATTTGCGAGAGTTTGAGCCATTGCGATTGTAAATGACAATGCCTTTTATTTACGTACTGATTTTGAAAACATAAATAAAAGGCATGGTCATTTACAATGCCAATAGCTTGTGGGGGCATACCCTGTTACTAATTGCGAATAGGGAAAAAATACTTTTGCTCACATAAGAAGATACTAAAGCCCCAACCTCAAGGGTGGGGACTGTGTAATTGTTTCTTAATGTCATATTTCTTTTGTGTTGGTGACAGAAGAAAAAAAAAAACATTTTTTTTCTGCACAAAAGTGATTATATAACTGGACAATGATTTATTGCTGATGCTGCGCGCATGTTGACTTGCTAGTGTGTGCTCACTCACCTGTTTCCAAACCTCCCCCCCCTCCCGCACCACCATCCGCGAGATCTTGGGACTGCTGGGATCATGCTTACCCTCAGAGTCAAGTGCAGAAGGAGCCTTTGACCCAGTTAGTAAGAATCCATAGTTAGTCGGGTCACCAGGAGTGAGAGGCCTTAACCCCCACTTTAAGCCAAATAGCACCTGCTTGCCCTGTGGCTCTCTGAAAGAGGTTATGACAGTCGTAGTACCATTTACTGAAACCAGGACACATTCATTGGCACTCTTAATTTGTGTCCTTTGCATTCAGAACAGTAACTTAAAAGACTATCAACACTCTTTTTGTTTGAGTCTTATCCTTGATGTGGCTAACACATTGAGGAAACAGGTAATCGGCTTTTTGTCACTTCACAAGTGCTTAAAAGATAAACTATATTTTGGTGGGAAAGTTTCCAATTTTCCAAGCTTTGAATGGAAGAGATTTGCATGCACTTTAAGAATGTCATATTTATCTGTGTTTTCTGTATGTATATGAATCCGTCTGTATGAGTAATTGCACTTTTTCCCGTTAAGGTAGCACTCACTAATAAGTATTTATTACAACCCAATTATACCCTTTATAGCTTGTAGAATAACTAAAGATTGAGGAAAAGAACAGTAAGATTCGAAATGTATGTCTTGCAGTTTGCATGCAGCTCTTTTATATCAGTTCACGACTAACTAAGCTATATTACAAGGATTGTAACCTGTGGGTTGCAGGTAACACTAGGATGTTTGTGAAAAAACACTACCCCACTTAACTATCTACATAACACAAAAACCTGTCACTGCATGTTACACACTTTGCTTTGCAGCAATTAACCTAAACCCTCTATGCAATTTTACGATGAGTCAACCAGCGACTAGACTGCTCATACATTTCTCCAGCAAGTTCATTAACAACCAGATGTATCCTACCAAGGTTACAGCCTAATATTTGCTGGATACACAATGAGCGCTCTAAGAGGTGTCTTAACCGTACAAGATATTTTAAAATACACTGTGTGCGGCCGGTCAGCATGCCAGAACAGATGTACCACATGTGTTCCTTTTACCAATTTCTTTCCTCCCTTAATGGGAATCTCGGAGTAACTGTTTTTCATTACCTGCACTGGATGGGACTGTAAACAGCACCCGTAGTGACACGTGTTGCTTGCAGAGTGCCGGCTGCATTCTGAGGTTCGTGTCAGCTCTGTTCAGTGCTTTAAATGGGGAAAAATAAGTGCAGGTACTCATCAAATTGAGCTAGAGGGCGGGGCAAGGGACGGAGCTGAGGGCGGGCATAATTATATAAAGACACTACTGCCATCTGTCAAGTAATCATTTTGCCCTTAAACACTTATCAACAGTCTCAAATTGCCTGCATGTGCAAATTACCTCTGCACATGTGCGCATGGCATATGAGACAATTAATAACCTGTCTCCTAATATGCCCCTTTCAACTGTGTAAGCCGCTCATTGCATTTAAAGGAACATGTTAGTTACAGCAGTTTCAGCACACACCAAAAAACATGATAAATGTTTGAACATAAAGTAGTAATTTCCTCACAAAAAATGACATCAAGGCCAAACAATGTGTTATGCTTTAGTTTTTTTATATTTGCAGCTTCAGTTCTTATTTGTTTTATTTTGGTACAGCATTCATACATTCTTGCCTATCAGCATACGCTCACACACAGGCCCAAGTACAAGCAGACATGCACACACAAAACATTCCTCACATTTTCAGTTAAAATACCCTCACATTATGTCCTGATGCTCTCTCTGTCACTTCCCCTCTCTCACACAAAAGCAGATATTCAATTACACAAAAGGCTCACCACAGAATTAACAAGCATTGGCATAGCCAATAGGTCTCGCCTTTAGGACCTTATAAGTGTAACAGCTGATGTTGTTGCACCAAGGATATTGTGCTGCATAACTAAATACTTATGTGGTCGCAAAAGTGAGACCTATTGGCTATGCCAACACAGAGACATCTCACTTCAAGCCCAAATCTGAAGATCCCAGAACCCAGCTCAGTTCGGGGATGATCCCAGCCTTGGGTCCAACCCACCCCAGCCAAGTCTAGAGCTAATCTCCTTCAGTGAACCAGTCCGGCCCTCAGCTCATCTCTCTTTGCAAGTGCAACCCAACCCTGCCCTTTAATCTATCCTACCCTTGGTTCAGCCCTTTCCTTCTCACAGCGCAGCAAAGAGCCAGTCTGTCCCCTGCTCAGACGAGGGTGGAGTCCAGCTCAGGGCCTAACACCGGACCCAGCCCAGAACACAGCTGTGTCCAGAAGAACCCAGTGCAGAACCCAAACCTGCCCAGAAGAACCCAGTGCAGCACCCAACCTTCTCAAGAAGAACACAGCCCAGAACACAACCCTGCCCAGAAGAACCCAGACCAGA
Organism: Lissotriton helveticus; assembly: GCF_964261635.1. NCBI lineage: Eukaryota > Metazoa > Chordata > Amphibia > Caudata > Salamandridae > Lissotriton > Lissotriton helveticus. The sequence goes on from NC_136065.1 coordinate 1,525,833,668, forward strand.
ACCCAAGAACCCAGTCCAGAACCTAACCCTGCCCAGAAGAACTCAATCCAGAACACAACATTGCCCAGAATAACCCAGGGCAGAATCCAACCTTGCCCAGAAGAACCCAGTGCAGAATCCAACCCTGCCCAGAAGAAACGAGCCCTGAACCCAACCCTATCTAGAAGAACCCAACCCAGAACACAATCCTGCCCAGAAGAACCAAGCCCATAACCCAATCCTGCCCAGAGGAACTCAGTGCAGAAGCCAACCCTGCCCAGAAGAACCCAGTCCAGAACCCAAGAACCCAGTCCAGAACCTAACCCTGTCCAGAAGAACTCAGTCCAGAACCCAACCCTGCCCAGAAGAACCGAGCCCTGAACCCAACCCTACCTAGAAGAACCCAACCCAGAACACAATCCTGCCCAGAAGAACCCAGCCCATAACCCAATCCTGCCCAGAGGAACTCAGTGCAGAAGCCAACCCTGCCCAGAAGAACCCAGCCCATAACCCAACCCTGCCCAGAAGAACTCAGTGCAGATTCCAACCCTGTCCAGAAGAACCCAGTGCAGAACCTAACCCGGCCCAGAAGAACTCAGTCCAGAACCCAACTCCCAGAACACAACCCTGCCCAGAAGAACCCAGTGCAGAATCCAACCCTGCCCAGAAGAACACAGTCAAGAACCCAGTACAGAGCCTAATTCTGCCCAGATAACTCATTCCAGAACCACTCTGCCCAGAAGAACCCAGTGCAGAATCCAACCCTGCCCAGTAGAACCCAGTCCAGAACCTAACCCTGCCCAGAAGAACTCAGTCCCGAACCCAACTCTGCCCAGAAGAACCCAGTCCATACCCAACCCTGCCCAGAAGAACTCCGTGCAGAACCCAACCCTATCCAGAATAACTCAGTGCAGAACCCAACCCTATCCAGGAGAACCCAACCCTACCCAAAATGACCCAGCCCATAACGTTGCCTGGGCCAGAGACCGGAGCTGCTTGCAAGCCACTCCCTGTTCTTGTGAGGCGATGTGTGAGTAGTAAGTGTTGTCAGTCCGTCTTCGGTAAGTGTGTGGCAGGTGCAGATCTGTCCCAGTTGTGCTTTCTGGGAGTAAACTCCAGCATCAGCCTCCCACGTTCAGCCATTTTATCACCAGTTTTCAGCGCGCCCATTTCTGAAGCTCACTCCAGTCCTGTTCTCTGTCCAACCGGGTGAGGGTTAATGATTCTAGCCCATTCACTGACCAATTGATGAACCAGCACATCTCATAGCCCACCTAAGTTTAGAGTTTCGTTTTTTTGTCCAGCTCAGAGCCTAGACGAGCACATAATTCATCAATCTCTCGGGCTGGGCACAAAACCGAGCCCAGGCCTACCTGTCTTCCAGCCTAAAATGAGAGACCACCCCCAGTCCCACAGAGACCCTAAATCACAGTCCAGTTCAGCTTTGAAACCTGAAAAGATTTCAACTCCGACCCCACCCCAACTACAGCTCAACCTTGCTCGGATTTTCAGGCCAGAGGCCAGGCTCAGGACAGCATGGATATTAATTACCAGGAGCAGACCATGGCGGTAAGCTGTGTATCAACAGGAACAGAGCCTTAAATATGTACGTCTTTAGCTCCTTTCACTTTCAAATAAAGAACCCACACGATTCCTTTACTATACACCCGTTTTCATGACTTGTCAATAATCAGGATTCGCCAAAACCCTAGTTTTATGTATTTATGCCTCGTGGTGTGCAGTATACAAACTTCACCCTCATTATTTGTGAACATACCTCAAATTCATCCAGATCACAATTCTGTAAAAATGTTATTTTGATTATAATATACGGACTGCTGAGTGGAACCATCCCTGACTAACACCACATAAACCATTATGGTTCCCATCCAGAATGCTTCTGCAGATGCCGGTGAATATGCATTTTTTTTCTTTACTTCGGTGGCTACCGGTAAATGGTAGAAACTAGACGGAGCCAGTAGACATCTCAATGGTGAAAAGTGAAGGAGCAGGAGACAGGTGAAGATCGAAACCTGCACTACAGAAAAGGGAGAGAGACAGTGTCTTCCAACACCCCTCTCACCCGGTCAAGAGAGCATCAATGCCGCCAGTTCCTACCTTCCATGGCTTTCTCCTTGCAGAATCTCAGCCAGTTGTCTGGACCTTGAGTGGCTGCGAAATTTCACACCTGTGATTTACAATGCAGGGTCTGATCGGACCCTGTCACTCACAGCGTGATACTGAGCGTGCCCCCCTGTCACTCACAGCATGATACTGAGGTTGCTCCCCTGCCACACTAACAAAATGTAATGAGCTGCTGCTGAATGATTCAGCCGTGGCTCGGGACAGGGCTACGGTGGCGCTTTGTCTGAGTGGTGTTCAGACAGCCTCATCCTCAGCAGCACATGTACCACTGAGCCTACCAGTCATGAGTACCGGTACGCTCCATGTCGATGAAAAAAGTGCCGGTACTCGGAGGTAAAAAAATCAAAAGTGCCGGTACTCAGTTCCGGTGAGTACTGGCCCATTTAAAGCACTGGCTCTGTTATTTTCTCTCATTGCTGCCCCTCCAAAACACTCACTCGCAGCTACAAAACCTACGCAAAATATTCGATCATATGTAGGCCCCTTTCCATCCATTTGGAGCATTGATACAAACAAAGGTTTTAAGTAGCGTGAAAGACAGAAGCATTTCCTGTGTAAAAAAAACACGCAAGAGGAGCGCAGGTCACATGACACGTGACGCCTGATGTTGAATGATACACAATACACTCCTGTATAATTGCATACTCTGTTTCTTTCCACACTCTCTCGCAATTACAACCTCGGAGCTAATTGAATAAATAGACGTGGATGTTCAATTCAGCACCCACGGCACTAGATGACCGATGTGATAACACGATGTTATGTTATGTCTGGGGCATGATGTTTTCAGTTATCTGTACTCGAACCAGTCATTCTGTCTGGCAGTTTCTTACGAAGCTGGAAACCTCTACATCGCCAAGAAGGTGAAAGGTTGGATAGCAGCACATTCTTTCCTATAAGAAGTGTGTGTGTGTGGGGGGGGCGCTTTCAACAGTGCAAACGATACTTTCTTCCGTAGGTGAAACCATTGGAGTTTGAATGCACAACATATAGTAACAGAAGTGTAGCAGCGAATAACGAGGTACATGGACTCGAGTCCCAAACATAAAATACCCTGGTCTTCTGCTACCCTTGCCTGTCAGTCATCCTCTGTGCCTTCCCCGCGCCCCACCTGAACCTGTGCTGACAGGCTGTTCGAGAGAGCCCGGTCAGCGCAGCCCAGAATTCTTTTAGGATATAGCAACAGTGGAAAACAGCTCTGGTTTTCTACTTTAACTGCGTCACAGCAGTGAATGAATACCCAGTGTTAGAATCTGGTTATTCACGCTACATTCATTTCTTCGCACTGGAGCATCGTCTGCGAGTAGGTAGCTACCTACACCCAGCTGCGTCTGCCGAGAACAAAGGCTCCTTAAGCCAGAAACCATGTGATTTGCTCTGGATCACAAGAGCGCATTGAGGATCAAACCTAAACAAGCACAGACAGAGGAATGCAGATTAAATAAAGCAGGGAGCTGCAAACAGAGCGAGAGACAGGTAGAGATCTATAGCTGCTGGCGGAAAGCAGCTGATTGATAGTTGGAGAGTGGTGGGAGGACGGGAGCAAAGGCAGGAGCAAAGCCATTAAAAAACAAACGATGCATGGGTCTAGCCAGTGCAGTCCCTGTCTAGCTATGCACGCATCGTGAAAACGTTTGAAGTTTGTCATGTTTAGACCACCCTGCTCTTTTGATAGTCTGAGCTTGTGTAGGCTTATTCTGGGCTTTTTCCCTCTCCATAAGAAGTTGTTCAGTATTTTGTCCACCCTTTTGTGGAAGTCTTCTGTGTTGGTTAGTGGTAGCATGGTTAGCATATAGTTCACCATCGGTGTGAGCATCATTTTAATTGTTTCTACCCTTCCCCACCATGTTGTGAATTTGGGGGACCACCCGTCTACCTTGTCCTTAATCTTCTGGATTGTTGCTTGTTCATTGTGTTCTAGTGTTGTTCTTAGGTCTCTCTCAAACAGGATGCCTAGATACTTAATAGGTTTCTGCTGCCACGTTAGGCCAGACGTTCCTAGTACTGTGCTTGTTGTGTGTATGTTTAGAGGTTTGCACTGTGATTTGTCCTTGTTGAGTTTGTACCCTGAGACCTGGGCGTACTTCTCGATAGTGTCTGTCAGTGCTTTGACGGATCTTTCTGGGTCTTCTGTCATTATTAAAACATCATCTGCATATGCTGCTAGCTTGAAGTTTTCCCCCCCTATCGGGACCCCTGCTATATCTGTGTTTGTTCTTATCATTGTTAGGAGCGGTTCTATTGCCAGTAGGAAGAGGCCAGGTGAGAGTGGACAGCCTTGTCTTGTACCTCTGCCTAAGTTTAGTATGTTTGAGGTGCCTCCGTTTACTACCACCCTTGCTTTGGGGCTGCTGTACAGCGCCAGTACCATCCTCCTATAGTTTGGTCCTAGCCCGAACTTCCCCATGCAGCGATCTAAAAAGGGCCATGAGACTCTGTCAAAAGCCTTTTCGGCATCCAGGGCTATCATCACAGCCGCTTTGCTGCTGTTGGCTGAGTGGTTAATTATATGGCATAATAGTCTGGTGTTATCGTGAGACATTCGGTTTTTAAGATATCCAACCTGGGAGTTGTGTATGAGCTTGGGAAGATATGCATTGAGTCTATTGGCCAGTATTTTCGCGTATATCTTGCAGTCTACATTTATGAGTGAGATCGGTCTGAAGTTCTTCACCTCTGTTGTGTCCTTCCCTTCCTTTGGTATGACTATTATGTTTGCCTCAGCCATTGAGGGTGTCATGCGTCCTTTGAGGAGGCAATCCTCAAATACCTGTTTCATTGTGGGTTGGAGCGTGTTGAGTAGACAGGACTACACCCCAGCATGGCTATCACTTGAACAAGGGCTACTAAAAGGCATGAAGCCCATCACCCTCCTCACAGCCACCCGACACCCAGCGATTAAAGACAACCCAGTCCTGAGAAACACAAAACGAGCCCTCCGGAAGGTAGACAAACTATTAAACACGAGCATCAGGGGGGGTCCTTTTGAATCCATCTGGCACAACCCCACCCTCAAATACAAGGGCAAGGTTCTAGACATGCACGAATGGTACAGCCAAGGTATCTCCATAGCCAAAGACTTCCAGAACAAAGGCGCGGACATAACGTTCGACACCTTAAAGGGGAACCACAACTTACACAGCATAGAACTGTACAACTTTCTGAAGATAAAAGTCGCAATAAGGAAGGCAAACCTTAACAGCCAGACACCATCGATAATACAGCTCGCTACCAGCCTGAACACACTAGGGCACCAGGTAGCACATTTATACAAGGTCCTCCGCCCCAAAAACACCAAACTTAATGACAAGGTCACAAACTTCTGGGGGGAGGCAGCAGGGAAAGAACTAAGTGAGGGGGAGAAAGCCGAGCTATGGAGATCCACAACTAGGAAAAAGATAACGGCCACACTAAACCAGACGAAATTTTGGCTAGTACACAAGGCATACTGGACACCGACCCGACTGGCCACCCTGGGCATCAGAGACAGCGATGTATGCTGGAACTGCGACAAGGAGAGGGGGGACCTAGAACACCTCCTGCTCAAGTGCCCAAAAATAAAGGACTTTTGGGGAAGAATCAGAATACTCATCCACGAGATCACAGGCATAGACATACAAATAGACTTCGCAAGCCTAGCCCTAGGTTTCACATCCCAGGCCATCACAACGACAGAGGATCGTGACCTCATAGACCTCCTGCTGACAGCCGCGGTTAAAATAGTCCTAACTAACTGGAAGGACACATCGAAAGCGGCACCCCAAGCATGGCTCAACTGGGTCACGTTCCTAAGGGGGGCAGATAACATCACAGCGAAACACTCACCGAAAACGCACAAGCAGTCAACCATGTGGGGGTCCTTAGACCTCTACCTATCATCACACAAACCGCCATAGGCGTTTGAACAAGATGTAACTGAGGGCACACGCTGAACCTATGCGTTAACAAAAATGCCCTGCACACCTCTCATCTCCTACTATATCTCTTTACTGTTCCCTTCGGGACCGGGGCCGGGGGTAAGATTCGGGCGAACACAGAGACAGGACAAACGTCAAGCTGCTCCATGGAACATGTACGACGGAATCCGAACTTTGAAACACCGAGCTTTCGAACAACCTCAAGAGTACGGACTACAGCCCCCCCCTCCCTCTTCCTTCTTCCTTTCTCTTCCTCCGCCTACTTTCTTCCTCCACTCATGTATAAGCCTTGTCCATGTAAATATATAATTTTTATATACAATATAGAATTTCAGAAATAAAAAAAATACAAAACGATGCAAGCAGTGCGAGGAGGTGGCTCAACATATAACGCTGCTGCCTTTGGTGCAGGAAAACAGGGCTCGGGTGGGCTGCTTCATTCCAGTGTCTTTTAATTATGAATGAACTAAACATAAATAAATAAACAGCGTCAGGTAAGGACAGGAAGCTGCCAAGTGTGGACATGCAAGCAGCGAAGGAAAAAAGGTAGTCCCTAAATCAAAAGATAGCAGCCAGCAGCGTAAGTTAACTGTAGTTGGTCCACGCTGCTTCCTCTAGAAAGGGAAGGAAAGTGATGTATCGGACCACCAGCCAAAGAATGAGCAAGATAAGAACAGCAATGCCAGATTCCACCAATGGCAAGTGACAAAACGAAGAGTAATGCAATGGGTGGAGTTTCAGCAGTAATACTGATTACTTGATGCCTCGCAGAGGCTGCACAAGTGCTGCTCTTTACAAGACCTAATAAGCTATGGAGAGCCCAGTGTGATGATGCATGCACGTTTATAAGTCACTAGATATTGATGCGCATGCGTCATGATGTTGCGGCTTTTTTTGGTGATTTTAGTTTATCATTCCAATTCCAGCTTGGAGCGTTAAATTAAAAACCTATAAAAAGGGTGGCAAAGCTTTTTTTTTTTTAGATAAGAGCAACCCAGCAGCCATTTTCAGCTGCCGGCACTCTAAAAAAAGTTGAAAACAAAATGTAAAAGAAGAATATTACAGGGAGCCCGGTAGCAGTGGCAGAGTGGACGGAAAAAAACACTCACAACTGCTTCAAGCAGTGGGGGCTTGAGCAAGACAGAATCAGGGTGGAGCATGGTAGGTTTAAATTAAAAAGACAAGGAGATCGGGGAGAGGCAGGGGTAGCAATGTGTTAGTTTGTTGGGGGGTGGATGCAGAGACCGCAGAGGGGTCCGTGATTTGGGGTGGAACAGAGCACACGGGGAGAGCTAGGATACACATGAACTCCCATTAAGTGCCATAAGCAAATGAAAGAAGTAGTTCTCTGATGTGGAGATGTGGAGGGGTACAAGTCATACAATCAAAAGGATGGTAAAGCAACTATGCTCCAGTGTAGAGACACACAGAAGAGGAGGAAGGAAAGCCATTTAATAATTTGCAAGCAAATGAGATTAACAAGAAAGGTGACCAATGAAAAGCAGTGTGTGGACCCAAATGCCACTATAACTATTGGTGTTGTCCACAATAGGATTTCGACAACAGACAGCTAAAAGCTGTCCATATGTGTAGCCTACATTTAGTACCATCACATCAGCAGTGTAAGGATACAAGTCAGCTAATCTTAAATAATGGAAAGAGGGGATGTTCCACAGCTGGTACTAACACAAGAATATGTAGAAAAGGCATTGATTAAGGGAACTGAGACAGACAAGAAAGCCTTTCAATCATGGGCAATGGATTGATCCAAACATGATTCTATAAATATTGTATTTAGACAATAAGTAGACAAAAGAAAAAGTTATCTTCAGACAAGACCTATAATTAGGAGTTCACCTTGCAAGCATTTCTAGTGAGGGGATAGAAGCCCAATAAAAGAAATCCCTCTGCTTGAAAGTAATCTCCAACGAAGCGTCTCCAACCATGTTGAACTGTAAGAGCCACCCATATGCCAAAACACCACTAATACCCTCATCCCTCAAGAGAAAGCTCCCTTCCACCACCATACTACTGACGGCCCCCTTCTTACTACATCTTGCATAAATATTTCTCTCTTGTCCTCCCTCTACTTGACACTCTTGATTGATACAGTCCCCTCTCACCACTTCTTAGACACTCTTGCTTACTCCATTTTATCCCCCCTGTGCTCCTGCTTCAAGCCATCCCCCCAACCATCTATGGCAAATCCAACTGCCCCTGCCTCCTTTCAGGAGCACTAATCAGGGGTAGAAGTAGTCATGTCATGTGAGGGAACGGAGCTGCAGCTCGGAGTAGCATGAGAGTCAGGATAGGCCAAACATGAAGGAGGTTTAAAAAAAAGATTGAAGCGGTGTGTTTCTGTCTGCATGTGTGTGTGTGTGCATGTGTGTCTGTGAGTATGTGTATTCATGTGTAAGGAGTATTTGAGTTGTGCCTACTGTCCATTGTGACAAAATGCTGGCCCTTGCACTATGATGATACTTCTTGAAAGCTTATGGGTATCTACGGAATGATGTGGATTCCCACTCTGATAAAATGCTGGCCCTGGTACCATGGTGATAATTCTTGCAGCTTGCTGGCGTCCATGGAAGGGTGCCCATGACTCACCCATGGTAAAATCCTGGATTCCAGTGTTGGTAATTCTTGCTACATTTGGGCATCCATGGCAGAATACCCATAGCTCGCACTTGGTAAAATGTTGATCCTCACATAATGGTGGTATTTATTGGCAATTTGTTGGCATCCATGCCACAATCACTGCTACTGGTAAAATTCTAGTCCCGATACTATGGTAGTAATATATGTTTTACTAAATTTTTAAACATAGCCTGATTTGCTAAATAAGACAAGAGCATATTTTAAAATGTGTAAATCCTAACAAGGAAACATATTACCACAGTAAATATTAAGTTCAATTTCAATGAAATCAAACATCATTAAAACATACATGTGCAAACTAATAAATAGAACATACCCATCATATTAAAGAATCTGCAAATTAACAAAAAAAACATACTTCACAAACTAACCATCAGCACCCTGAGTCTAATTCCCTTACCTCCCCAAATACGTTATTCGCGAAGTTATAAAGAAGGAAAGGAAAAGGCAAAACGGGAGGAAACAGAAAAAAAATACAGAAAGCATACAAATAACAATTTGGGTTGCGGCATAAGCCAAGAGTACTGAAGAAGGGTAAGCCAGTTTCAATTCACTAATAGTACTCCCACATTTACTACTGTAGTGCTGCAACTTGAAGTGGTTCAAGTCGACTTCAGCCAAGTCTTGGAGCAAATCACACAAACAGGATCACTCACTAAAATAACAAGGGTATCATACACAAATCATGGATATATGCTATAAAACTAGCAGCACAAAGATCAACACCTTCGAAACATATTAAATAAAACATGTTCATGTCATTTTAGGTCTTGGAAACACCAATGTACACCATATTGTACACATTTAGGACATATTAAAAATATTAAAAAATAAATGAACTAAAAATCAAATTAATTTGAAAAATAGTCATTTACATTACGACATTGCTTAAATCATGTGGATTGGATTTCACGATTATTAACATATAAAATTACACAAATAATAACTATAAAACAATACAAGCACCTATACAAATCACATTATATTACAATATGAAAAATATTAAAACATGTAAAACAATGGTTCTGTAGCTGTAAACATTGCAGCCATCTATAGCAATCATATTATAAAAATATAAACTTAAGATGTAAGAAAAAAAGTATGAATCCTACAATAATCTTCATATCATTCCACCTGACAAGCCACCCTCACACACACACAATAACATATATGTTGTTATAAGCACTGGCCCTTGACTGCAAAGTGTGTAATTACTATTCTAACTCCACATGCGCTTTGATAGTAGGGAAGGTTATAAAACGGGCCAAGGCAAATCTAACTGTGCTCTTAGGGCCCGATTTAAGAGAAACTAATGCAGCGCAGCGCTGAATGTAATTTTGCTGCACTGCCTTATTTTCAAAGCTCAGGCATGAAACATTTTTAAAAGAGTATGTTGCATCTCTGAGCTTTCCCTGCACTGGCGCACAAACTGCTGCCATGAGCCAGCACAGGCACCCTTGCACCATGGAGCTTGGATGCCTGCATTGTGGGGAGATTGCTTTTTGTGCAGGAAGGGGTACCTTCCTGCAGAAAAAATTAAATTGAGGTAATTTCCTGTTCCAATGCATGCTGTAGAATACAGCATGCATTGAAAGAGGAAAAACATGAGGAGAAATTAAAACATTTGTCCTTGTTGCAACTCGCTACACCACCCCTGAGGTGGAGTAGCATTCGGATGCATTTCCACGTTTAGGTCGTAAATCTGGAAATGCATCAGCGGACATTGGGGTTGTGTGGAAACACCCACAGCTACACCCATGTCACGCCCCTAACGGGGAAAGTGTTGTGTGACAAGGGGCGATATTTACTAACCCTGGGCGTAGTATGCGTAGTGGGGCTACGCGAAGCTATGCAAAGTGGGTGAGAAACTACGCCCACCTACACACTTTGCGTAGCCCCACTATGCGCCGCCTGCCCCCCTCCCCTACATACCTAATTTTTGTAAATTCAGAAATAAAAGTAAATAAAAGGCACTTACCTTGTCCGCTGCATCCCGGGGCTCCATCTGCTCGTTCGCGCACCGTCGCAGCCATCTTGCATACCAATATCACGAGAAATGCGCATGCGCGGGCGGCCGCGCATGCGCATTGGTATCAAAGACGCCGGCCGCCCGCCCGCGCATGCGCATTAGGTATCCAAGATGGTGGTGATGGCGGGGCGAACGAGCAGAGGGAACCCCGGGACGCAGCGGACAAGGTAAGTGCCTTTTATTTACTTTTATTTCTGAATTTACAAAAATTAGGTATGTAGGGGAGGGCGGGAGGGAGGCGGGTGGCGGGCAACTTTGCTACACCCACGGAGTGGGCATAGTGTTGCCTGCTATGCCCTACTTTGCCTACTTTGCAAACGGCGAAGTAGGCAACACTACGCCCACTCCGTGGGCGTAGCGAAGTCCTTCGCCCAGGGTTAATATTTACAAACACACGCAAAGCCATACAGGTTGGATTTATGTGTGCTTGTAAATATCACGCAACAGGTTGTGCCACCTGTGCATAACGCAACGTGATGCTTTCAGCGGCTTAAGGGGCACCTCTCTTTCCTCTTTCTGCATGTCTGTTGCCTCTTTCTGTACCTCATTTGCTTCTTTCTGCACCCCTATTGTCTCTTCCTACACTTTTCTCCCCTCTTTCCTGCCTGTTTTTGCATCTCACTTGCATCTTTCTGCACTTTTCTTGCTTATTTCTACACCTCTGTTGCTTCTTTCAGCAATTCTATTGCCTCTTTGTGCACTTCTCTTAACTGTTTCTGCACCTCTCTTGCCTCTTTTTGCACCACTGTTGGCTCTTTCTGCACCTGACTTGCTCCTTTCTACACTTCTCTTGCCTCATTATGCACCCCTGTTCCTTCATTCCGCAATTAACATACTTCTTTCGGCACCTGTCTGCCTTATTTCTGCACGCCTGTTGTCTCTTTTTGCACTTTTCTTGCCTTTTTCTGCACTTCTCTTCCCTCTTTCTGCACATCTGTTGCCTCTTTCTGCACCTCATTTGCTTCTTTCTGTACCTGTTGTCTCTTTCTGCACTCGTCTTCCCTCTTTCTGTACCTTTCCTGCCTGTTTTTACATCTCTCGTGCCTCTTTCTGCACTTTTCTTGCTTCTTTCTGCACCTCTGTTGCTTCTTTAAGCAATTCTCTTGCCTCTTAGTGCACTTTTCTTGCCTCTTTCTGAAACTCTCTTGCCTCTTTCTGTACCCGTTGCTTCATTCTGCACTTTCCATGCTTCTTTCTGCACCTGTCTTGCTTCTTTCTGCACACCTGTTGTCTCTTTATTTACCTCTTTTGCCTCTTTCTGCACTTTTCATGGCCCTTTCTGCACTTCTCTCCCTTTTTTCTGCATCCCTCCTACCTTTTTCTGTACCTCTCTTGCCTCTTTGTGCACTTATCCTACATTTCTCAGCAACCCTCTTGCCTCTCTCTCCACCCCTCTTCCCTCTTTCTGTACCTCTGTTGGTTCTTTCTGCACTGCTCTTGCTTCTATCTGCACCTTACTTGCCTCTTTCTGTACTTCTCTTGCTTCTTTCTATACCTCTGTTGCTTCTTTCAGCAATTCTCATGCCTTTTTCTGCACTTTTCTTCAATTAACCAATCAATCTACTTATAAAGCGCACTACTTACCCGTGAGGGTCTCAAGGCGCTGAGGGAGATGGTGCTGCTACTGCTCGAAGAGCCACGTCTTGAGGAGTCTTCTGAAGGCGAGCAGGTCTTGGGTATGCCGCAGGTGGGTGGGGAGGGTGTTCCAGGTCTTGGCGGCGAGAAAGGAGAAGGCTCTGCCGACGGATGTTGCTCGTTGGATGCGGGCGACAGCGGCGAAGGCAAGGCTGGTGGAGCAGAGCTGGCGGGTAGGGGTGTAGAAGCTGAGTCTGCTGTTAAGATAGGCTGGTCCGGTGTTGTGGAGTGCTTTGTGAGCGTGGGTGAGGAGATTCAAGGTGATCCTCTTGTCGACGGGGAGCCAGTGTAGATCTCTCAGGTGGTGGGTGATGTGGCTGTGGCAGGGGACGTTGAGGATCAGCCGGGCGTAGGCGTTTTGATGTGTTGTAGTCGTCGCAGGTGTTTGGACGGGATTCCTACATAGAGTGCGTTGCCATAGTCCAGCCTGCTGCTGACAAGGGCCTGGGTCACCATTCTTCTGGTTTCGGTGGGGATCCACTTGCAGATCCTGCGGAGCATGCAGAGGGTGCTGTAGCAGGAGGAGGAGACAGCATTGATGTGTTTTGTCATGGAGAGGGAGGAGTCGAGGATGAATCCTAGGTTACGTGCGTGGTCGGTGGGTGTAGGTGCAGGACCCAGCATGGTCGGCCACCATGTGTCATCCCAGGTGGAGGGGGGGGTCTGAGGATGAGGACCTCCGTCTTGTCCGAGTTCAGCCTTAGGCGGCTGCTCTTCATCCAATCAGCGACGGCCTTCATTCCCTCATGGAGATTGGTTTTGGCAGTGAGTGGGTCCTTGGTGAGGGACAGGATGAGCTGGGTATCGTCGGCGTAGGGGATGATGTTGAGGTCGTGTTGGCAGGCCACTTGTGCGAGGGGGGCTATTTAGATGTTGAACAGTGTTGGGCTGAGGGATGAGTCCTGAGGTACTCCGCATATGATATTGGTGGCTTCGGAACGGAAGGGTGGGAGGCGGGCGCTTTGGGATCTGCTGGAGAGGAAGGACGTGGTCCAGTCGAGGGCCTTCTCTTGGATTCCGGCTTCATGGAGGTGAGTCTTTAGTGTACGGTGGCAGACCGTGTCGAAGGCGGCTGACAGGTCCAGGAGGATAAGGGCTGATGTTTCGCCATTGTCTAGTTGGCGCCTGATGTCGTCTGTGGCGGCGATGAGGGCTGTCTCTGTGCTGTTGTTGGGTCTAAGATGTTGTTGTCCTCGAGGTGGCGGGCCAGTTGTGTGTTGACGATTTTCTCGATGACCTACGCCGGGAACGGGAGCAGGGAAATGGACCAGAAGTTCTTGAGATCCTTGGGGTCCGCCTTGGGCTTCTTGAGGAGGGCGCTGATGTTGGCCTGTTTTGTAGTTTTTTTATGTGTTTTCTCAACAAATTCCAAGCGGAACAAAAGAATGAAAAAAAAAAAACTAATGCCGAGGACAGCAATGATCCTGCATCCTGCGTTTCATCAGGTCTATAGACTGTTCCCCATAACACAAAAGTTTATCGCAATAAATGCATAGATTTAACTTTAGCAAAGTCTGAATCAATATGTGGGTGTAGACTGCTTGCTGAAAATGCTGTTGCCACAGTTGATGTGCTTGGTGTAGCAGCAGGTGGATTCTCGTGCAACCTCCGTCTTGCAGCTAGAGCAAAGTTTACAGGTTACTTTTGGAGCATTAACTTTTTTTGTCCTTCTGGAAAAGTAAAAAAAACTTCCAAATTAGAACTTCTTTCCTCTTCTTTGGACGTTCTTCAGGAATTAAATCTCCCTCTGAAGAACTGCTGGAAGATGACTCCATTGCTCTTATTATTGTGATCTTCCTTCTATTTGAGAAGATTCTTAGAAGAAATGCTTCTTCTTAGAAACTCAAAGTCAAATAATTATAATGGGACAGAACTTTCAACAGTCGCAATAGGAAAAGTTATGAACCAATCAAATCTCTACTTTTAAAGTCACATGCCTTTGCGTACGCTTATGATGTGCTTACGCAGCTATTTCGATACCAGAACGCATGATGTTCTACAGCGATTTGTGTAATTGTTTTTAAAAGTAATATATGATTATTACAATTATTTTAAAAAAAATCATAGTTATCCCAAATGTCTGCCCTTAGTATGTACATTAAATACATAAATAAATGTTTTAAACCAAGTAGAAACATTGCCCCCTTTCGCTTACAGAACACCGTACATGACGTCACACGGAAGCTTTAATGCGACGTGTAACGTCAAAGCATATTCGTATCATATGCGCGGGTACACGCTGAGTATGATAAGCAGTACAATCTATGGTGTGATCACCCTCTCAGTGACAAATCAGAGCTCAGGGCGCGCTAAGGAGAATGATTAGAAGTGTTCACTCATTGCAGATCTGATTCTGGGACTGCGTCTATACACATTATAACACCGCCCTCATCTCTCTCTGTTGTTAATTGTTAGTGCACACACTCATACTTGCACATGCGCGGTGCACTCCCGCCCACACTACCCACATGCCACCACCTAGCATGCTTGCTATCACTAAGCCTGGAAACCAATACATTACCCAATGGGATGTCTCCAGGGCCGTCATGCTTGCAGACCGCCAAAAGGCTACCAATGACGGCCCTGGGCTTGGTTTGGTCAGCCCCCGCGGTTCCCATATAATGGGTTTACAACAAGGGGTGGTGATGGACAGAGTCTCTGAATTAAGCAGAGTACTCTCACCCAGTCAAGAGATCAGGGCTAGATCCAACACCGTTTTTTAGCTCATTGCACCATCCCAGTTTCAGAACCTGGCTGTATGCAAATTAGGCCCTGTTCCCATGATGCACTGGGCCAGGGACAGACTAATTTGCATATAGCCAGGTTCTGAACTGGGATGGTGCAGTGAGCTAAAAAACGGTGATGGATCAAGCCCTGATCTGTTGACTGGGTAGGAGTGTTCTGATTAACTCAGATACTCTGTCCATCACCACCCCCTTTTTGAAATTATTTTGGCCACCATGAGTGTGGAAGGGTATGCTCAGACATGAGTCCCTTGCTCACTGCACCATCAGGATTCAAGCAAGCCGGGCCGAAGACGGCTGTAATGCCAGAAACCGGTCCCCGGAAGCTTGTTTCCTTTCCAGTGAAGAATTGGCTTGGTAGTTTGGTCTGCCCTGTTCCCATGATGCACTGGGCCAGGGACAGACTAATTTGCATATAGCCAGGTTCTGAACTGGGATGGTGCAGTGAGCTAAAAAACGGTGATGGATCAAGCCCTGATCTGTTGACTGGGTAGGAGTGTTCTGATTAACTCAGATACTCTGTCCATCACCACCCACTTTTTGAAATTCCCATATAATGGGGGCACTGATGTGAGCACGCTCTCTTTTGCCTGCCTGTGATGCGGTGACAGACAGACTGTCGAAAACACCCCAGACTCAGCGGAACCGCAGCCTTTGAAGACACGACAAAAGACGACAGAAGCAACGGTAAGAGAAGACGTCACAACATCAACCTCCACTGTAAATTGTGCGTCCATGATAGTATTTTTTTTCGGCGTCACAAGGCCGTCCCAGGCCTGTATTACGTTATTGATCTTCCTTTTGTTTGCTGAAGCTGCAACAGTCTAACTACGGAATATTAAGAACCCACATTAAAAATCATTTTTGATAGTAGTTACGCAACTCAGTTTACAATGACTAATCAAAATATCCTTTTGTTTCCTTCACCAACATCGTGCAACAACAATGGAATTGTCTCCACGTATTGAATATACTTTGACGTATAGAAGTAGAGTTCAAGTCGAGTGGTGAACTCCGGTGGCCGCACTGTTTGTACAAGGTAAGCACAGCAGCCTAGATCTACAAAGCCTTCATAGCAATGCATTAGAAATAAGTCGGCATAACGGGCGTCAGTAACGCAGTAGGCACTTCCATATAGACACCACTTGAACGCGGCACTATAACAACTAAAATGTACCAGGTATACCGCACTCGTAAAACTTTAATGTTAGCTTTATTTAGGAAACGAGAGAGGGCCATAATATCAAGCCGAGGCGACAAAATTATCGCCACTTGATCGGCAGGAAAGTGTCGCTAAAGTGGCGATAATGGGTTTGATAATATGCTCTATGCAATTCGAATCGAAGCTCATGTTAGATGTGAAGGACATCTAACATAAGCATCAAATGGAATTCCATAGAGCATATTATCAAACCCATTATCGCCACTTTAGCAACATTTTCCTGCCAATCAAGTGGTGATAATTTTGTCGCCTGGGCTTGATATTATGGCCCAGAGTGCGTAGTGTACAACAGCTTCTCTGTAAAATCTATAATTACCTCCGAGCAGTGACAACAGATAGGTTACAACAGTCTGACAAACAGATCCACAACCTTATTACGCCACTTTTGAGTCACTTTTAACATGGGTAAAGTGATGCAAGGAGCTAGTAAATCTACGTCTGACATTTCAAGAAAAAATCTCAACTCCAGACTCTGCGACACAGTTTTAATGTTGTTTTCTCTCTCTTTCTCTCTCTCTCACTCTCTGTGACCTCATTTCTCTTTCTCTCTTAAACTTATAGACACTGCTGTCTGCTTGGACGTGTATAAGAATTGTTGAAAACAAGTTGTGACATCAACCTCCTGAAATGTTTAGCCGCAAGGTTTATACAACGGTAAGCACAGAGTCCTAGATCTACAAAGCCTTCATAGCAAGGCATTAGAAATAAGTCGGCATAACGGGCGTCAGTAACGCAATAGGCACTTCCATATAGACACCACTTGACGAGGCACTATAACAGAACTGGAATGTACAAGTCACACTGCACACGTAAAACCATAGAGTTACCAAAACTTGTAGGCGCATATTATCAGGAACGGCGATAAAATTATCGGCGTTTCAGCGGCAGGAAACTGCCGCTAAAGCGGCGATAATTGGCTTGATAATATGCCCTTGTGCATTGCCATAGTAGCCCAGGTTAACACCAGAACCTGGGCTGCTATGGGAATTCACAAGAGCATATTATCAATAACCGGACTGTCTTTGAAGCAAAAAAAGAATGGGAAGACCATTACTGGCAAGCACTTAAGGAGGCTAGCATTGGGAGAGATGCTGCCCATTTCTGGAGTGTCATAAGAAATAAGAAAAGCCCGGCTAATGATCTTATAACGTGTAATATTCCAAGCCAAATATGGTTCGACCACTTCTCAAAACTGTACTCGTGCCCACAGGGCGGTGTAATAGAGCCCATTCCTCAAAGCTCCCAAGCAACCTTGGGGGATCCTAATAGCTACTCATTTACAGAGAAAGAAGTGGAAAATGTGATTAAGTGCATTGTGCCGCACAAAGCAGCAGGCCCCGATGGCATTCCCGGCGACCTGCTTCGCTCTGACCAGCCTAAATGGGGAAAGCTTATTTCCATCTTAATTAACGCCATTGATAACGGCGCTATAATCCCAGAGTCGTGGAAGGAGGCAGAGGTCGTCCCTGTTTTCAAAAAGGAGGACAGGGGCGACCCTGCCAACTACCGTCCAATAAGCTTGATCGACTCCACTCAGAAGGTTGTCGGGAAGGTGGTACTCGAGAGAAATTTGCAATGGGCTGAAGAAAATAAGGTCCTATCGGACTATCAAGCGGGATTTAGGGCCGGCACTGGGACTATAGAGCAGGTATTTCGATTGCTACTCATTTACTGGAAAGTGGTTCTTATAGGAAAAGGCAGTCTTTACCTGGCGATCATCAACTTAAAGACTGCCTTTGACCTCGTGCCCAGGGAACGCCTATGGAGGGTGCAAGCTGAAATGGGGATTCCCTCGAACATCTTGTCAATACTAGTGAGGCTCCACGATGGTAATTTCGCGCAAGTGAGGTGGGGCCAACAGGGGCAGAGGACAAACAGAATTCCAGTGAATAGTCCGCCAGGGATGTGTCCTTGCTCCCACTCTGTTCTCATTATATGTGAACGGCGTGGTGGAGCACATACTGAAGAGACCATCTGATGCACCATCCCTGGCGGGCGAACAAATTCCAACTCTCCTATTCGCTGATGATACTCTTCTAATTTCCCCTGTTGGCCTCCAGAGCCTCCTGGATAGTTTCCAGTCCTTCTGTGTTTTGAGAGGGCTTATAATAAACACAGACAAAACCAAGTACCTGGTATTGAACCCACCAAAAAAAGCTTAGCAGGCCACCAGTCATGAATCTCGTACCTTTGGAAAGGGTTACTGTATTTGATTATCTTGGAATACCTATCTCCGATACCATGCTGTGGACCCCTCACATACAGAAAATGGTTTTATGCCATAAAAGGATGGTGGGGGCCATCCTCAAGGAACAACGCTCTACATCTATTAGACCCATTGCCCCGGTTATTACAATATACAAGGCAAGAGGAGTAAGTTTGGCCCTACATGGAGCCGAACTGGAGGTACAAGTAATATGGTACAGCTAACAAGATCTGAAAATAATTTTTTAAAGATCGAATGGTCCTTTCTCAGAGTACTCCTACGGTCCCATTGTTATTGGATCTTGGTTGTCACTCGAACAACGACCTGGCGAAAATCTGACCGCTCTTATTATGGGCTCGGCTCTGGCGAGTGCCGGAGTTAGCAAAGTATGCGGAGGGCCTGTCGGAGGTAATGTCTATCATGGGATGGCACAAAATTAAGTGGCTCAAAGATGTTAAATCCTTGCTTTGTAACTTGGGCTTAAATGATGCATGGGAAAATAGATCTGCCCCACCAAAAGCAGTATTGAAGAGACTTTATTGGAGCTGGGTAGCTAGCAAACGCAACTCTGATCCAAAATTAGGTAGATTAACCAATTACTTTTTGAGGATTAAGGTTGTTGCATTTTGCGAACTCTATCTTGACTTTATCCAGAAGCCCTTTGACAGGGCCTTGTATTTCATATTTAGGGCCGGAATATTGCCAACACGTGAATGTACGGCCCGATGGAAAGTCCCTTTTCAAACATCCCCTTTTTGCCCAAATTGCGAGACAAAAATAGAATCAATGGCACACATTTCGTTTGCATGCCCGGCATATAAAACCCAAAGGATTTGCTGGCTTAAGCCGTTGTGTAGAGAATTGGGCACTAGACACTACTCTGTAGCGTTGCGCATTCTTAAAACCGATGCTCGATTACTGTATGTAGCTGGGAAGTCAAAGTTTTTGAGATGGGCATGGTCCATCCGATTGAAAAGGCTAAGAGAAAATATTTAATTTGTGATTTTATTTTCATGTGCAAGTATTTTTATTCTTCTACTTTGCGTTTTATCTGTGATGTAATATGTATTTTTTAAGAAAAATGGCAAGAAGCTGGCACCTGGGTGCTAACGTCCTCGAATAATCAAATCTTTCCATGCTGTTAAAGTATAATTTTATGTTCATGCTTTTAAGATATGTTTTTATCGAAATAAAGCCTTTTCATACTCATATTATCAAGCCCATTATCGCCGCTTTAGCTGCAGTTTCCTACCGCTAAAACGGCGATAATTTTATCGCCGTTCTTGATAATATGCCCAGTAATGCTTCAGTTCATTTACTCACATCTACATCATTCTAAACTCTAATTTTCTTTTGTCTTTTGCAGATTACCAATCGGACACCTTTTGGAATCCATTTCACAATTTGTTTATAACATTGTTTGTTAAAGTTATTTTTCTAGTTCTAATATAGTTATAATTGAGTTTTGTTTATATTTATTGTTTAATAAAAGTTAATTAAAAAAACTACATACTTCTTTTATTTTGTGGGGGAGGGTTATGACAGTCCACAATAAAAATAATGTTGAAATACTATAGTAAGATATTCAAGACTAGGATTGAAAACTACTGAGTTCTAACTAACAGATATAATAAAAACAACGGTGAAAAACTACTAAAGTGGCAGTGGACGGAGTACGTAATCAACGTTTAGCGCCTCGGCACTACCTTTTAAATAAATATAGAAAAAATATGATTATTAATACTGTACAAAAGTATAGCAGCGGATGACACACACGAACCGGGAAAAGAAAGCGACAGACTTACTACCTGAAATAAAGAAAGGTTTGATTGTTGAACTTGAAGAAAAAGAAAACGACGCTGCGCATGCATACAGATTACAACTGTTACACAAAAAAAAGGAAAGCTTTACATACTATCATAAAAATGAAGGAGCATATTATCAACAAAAGGCGCAACATTATCGCCGCTTTTATCGACAGGAAACTGCAGATAAAGCTGTGATAATGTGCTTGATAATAGGCCCTTGTAACTTCCCATAGCAGCCCAGGTTCTGGTGTTAACCTGGGCTGCTATTAATATTCACAAGGGCATATTATCAAGCCCGTTATTGCCGCTTTATCTGCAGTTTCCTGCCGATAAAAGCGACGATAATGTATCGCCTTTTGTTGATAATATGGCCCATTGCTCTCTTTTCGGCCAGTAAACTTAGGTGCATATTATCAAGGACCGGTGTTAAAATTATCGCAGTTTTATTGCCAGGAAACTGCCGATAATACGGCGATAATGAGCATGATAATGCGGCCTTGTTATTTCCCATAGAAGCCCATGTTAACACCAGAACATAGACTTCTATGGGAATTAACAAGGACGTATTATCAAGCCCACCCTCCCAACATTAATAAAAAACCATAGGCCCTTGTAAATTCCCATAGCAGCCCAGGTTTTGATGTTAACCTAGGCTGCTATGGTTATTCACAAGGGCATATTATCAAGCCCATTATCGCCGCTTTATCAGCAGTTTCCTGCCGATAAAAGCGACGATAATGAATCGCCTTTAGTTGATAATATGGCCCATTGCTCTTTTTTTGACCAGTTAACTTGGGTGCATATTATCAAGGACCGGTGTTAAAATTATAACCATTTTATTGGCAGGAAACTGCCAATAAAACGGCAATAATGAGCTTGATAATACGGCCTTGTTATTTCCCATGAAAGCCCATGATAACACCAGAACATAGACTTCTATGGGAATTAACAAGGACGTATTATCAAGCCCACCCTCCCAACATTACTAAAATACTCCAGACAATGCAGGTACCCGGAGCTGGAAGGTCATTTTACAAATCACTACCCCAGAAAGGTGGCGTTCCCCGCGACGTGTACGGGGAGAGGGAGAGAGAGAGAGCTCAAAACATTCATCCATGTGCCACCCCCTGACCAAGACTATAGGGTCAGAATGTTTCTACCCTGTCCCCTTTCCTTATTTCTCAACTTTGTTTTATTGTTTTCTTGTGACTCTGCTCTCCCGACAAAGAAGATGGCTGCCAACACTTCCTGGTTTGGAGTATTGACAGCCAATCAGCATGCAGCTCTTGCTCGTAATTGTACGTATTTCCATACACGTACGCCGCGATTTTCCTTAAAAAAAATAAAAATAAAAAATAGAGCCTAAACATCCATGTACGAACCCCTGAGCAAGCCTAGAGGCTCAGAATGTTTCTAGCCTACCCCTTTCCCTTATTTCTCAACTTTGTTTTGCTGTTTTCTTGTGACTCGGTTCTAGCGAGGCACAAGATGGCTGCCAACACTTCCTGGTTTCGAGTGTTGACAGACAGTTCACAGCCAATCAGCATGCAGCTCGCGCTCGTAATTGAACAGATTTCGGTACGCGTGCTGAACTCCGTCTCTAGACAGCGCTATGAATTTTTCTTGCAATTTTCGCAGAAACTACTGAACGGATTTACACCATTTAACAAAAAGTACAATCTGCGAACACAACTCTACCGCTCTGCCAAATTTCATGTAATTCCGTTCAGCAGTTCGGGCTGTAGCTCTGGCTAAAGGTTCCTATGGAAAATTGCATGGAGAAAAAACGTTTTGGGACCCCCCTTTTTTCTCGGCCCCCACTTGACGAATCACCCCCAAAGTTTCATGGAAGGAGCAGAACCGAGCAGGCCATTTTCTTGAAAAAATTCACGAAGATTTGTCCACCGGCGCCAAAGTTATTCCAAATAGAATGTTGTGGATTTCCTATGGAAACTAGGTCCTAACTATACCCACCTACTGGCGACCGCCAGTAGGTAATATAGGTAATATATATTACCTACTGGCGATAGCCAGTAGGTATATATAGTTAGGATTGTTTTCGGATGTATGACGTTACAACGCATACTTTTACCACGCATACCATTACAACGCGGTTTTTACCACGCATACCATTACAACGCATAGCGCTGTGGGGTGCTGGATAGTGAATAGTTTAATTTACTATTCCAACTCCAGTCCCCGTGGACACTAGGGAAGGTTATTGGATAGTAAATTAACCTATTCCCTATCCTAGAGCGCCCCCCAGCGCAATGCGTTGTAATGGTATGCGTGGTAAAAACCGCGTTGTAATGGTAGTGCGTGGTAAAAAATGCGTGGTAAAGGTTGTATACCATTGTTTTCCATAGGGAAATCGCAACATTCTATTGGAAATAACTTTGGCGCCGGTTGAGGAATCTTCCTGAAATGTTCCTTAACTTTGCCTCGCGGCGCTCCGGTCCTTCCCTGAAAGTTTGGGGAGGATTCGTCAAGCGGGGGCCGAGATAAAAGGGGCGTCCCAAAACGTGTTTTCCCCATGTTAATTTCCATGAGCGGGTGGACTCACTTTTAGCCCGAACGGCTGAATGGTTTTCCACCAAACTTGGCAAAATTGTAGGGACTGGTAGCCCGATGTGCCTTTGCTATGTCTCAAGATATGTGCTCCAGTGGTTTTTACGAAAATGAACTTTGAAAAATATATATTGGGCTACATTGGGCTATATATATGTTAGAGCCCAAATGTATCCCAATGTAGCCCAATGTAGCCCAAAGATGGCCACCAGAGACAAAAAAAACAAATGTAGCCCAAATATCAGCCAGATGTAGCCCAACTATAGCCCAATGACAGAATGTCCCAGAGTGTTCTAAAGAACAACTAGAGCGCTAACAGTCTTACTTATGACAAAAGTATGGCACACCTGAAGTCATCTTGATTGGAATAAAGTGTTAACACTTAAAACATTTAATTTGCAAAGGAACACAATGAGGGGGTTCATTTTGCCATAGAAATTATGATTAGCGCTGAAGAAAGAAAAATGAGGGCACATTTTGAGTGACTTCTCAAATCCTCTTATAATTCATTAAAAAAATTCTGATATGCAGTCTCCCAAGATGGCCACCAGAGACAAAAGAGCCTGTGCTTAAAAACTCTGTTAGCAAAGCAGGCATTTGAGATTTAAAAAACGTTTTAATATATAAAAACGTTATCCGCAAATAGAATTAGCATTTAAAAAACCTTGCGAATTCAATGAAAAAACCATAGGTTTCAGGCCTTATATAATTAGGAATTAGCATTTAAAAAACCTTGCGAATTCACTGAAAAAACCATAGGTTTCAGGCCTTATATAGTTAGGAATTAGCATTTAAAAAACCTTTGAAATTCACTGAAAAAACCATAGGTTTCAGGCCTTATATAGTTAGGAATTAGCATTTAAAAAAACCTTGCGAATTCACTGAAAAAAACATAGGTTTCAGGCCTTATATAGTTAGGAATTAGCATTTAAAAAACCTTTAAAATTCACTGAAAAAACCATAGGTTTCAGGAGTTATATAGTTAGGAATTAGCTTTTAAAAAACCTTTGAAATTCACTCAAAAAACTATAAGTTTTAGTGGTGTTATAGTTAGCTGGACATTTTACTCATACAAAACCATTGAAATTGCTCCTATATAGTTAGTTGTACTAACTATATTTCGCGCACCCGCAATCCACTGCTGATGATGTCACATATTAGATCATTCATGGCATGGTCAGTGACATCACTGATGACATCTCAAATGACATCACTGATGCTAATTCCTAACTATAAAAGGCCTGAAACCTATGATTTTTCATTGAATTCGTATATATATATATATATATATTCACTGAAAAAACCATAGGCTATAGACCATATATAGTTAGGAATTAGCATTTACAAAACCTTGAAAATTCACTGAAAAAACCATAGGTTATAGACCATATATAGTTAGGAATTAGCATTTAAAAAACCTTATTTTACTCACACAAAACCATTGAAATTCCATATATAGTTAGTTGCACTAACTATATATCGCGCACCCGCAATCCACTGCTGATCATGTCACATATTACATCATTCATGACATGGTCAGTGACATCACTGATGACATCACTGATGACATCTCAAATGACATCACTGATGACATCACTGATGACAACATCCAGTGACTGTATGTTTCTGTAAAGTTAAAATATGTCTTACATATTGAAGAATGAGTGGATGTATAAGTGTCTGGATGAAGGATTTAGTAGGTGCATGACTGACTGTATGAGTGAGTGATTAAATGTGTCTCACTGAATGCATGGGTTAGTGACTAAACTGTCTTAATTTGTGCATCATTATGTCTGTTGTTCTGTAAACTGCTGCATGTGTTGATCATTAGCTATACGAGAGGCTATATGTGTTATTAATTGGTTGCCCAAGTATTTCTATGGGAGATTGAGTTTGTGTGGGGGTGGCTGGAAGGTGTGTGACTCTATGCATAGATGTGTGAGCAGTTTATTCACTAGGTGTATGAGTTCAAGAGTGCATGTGGAAACAGCTACATGGGCAGTTGACTGTGTGCATGAGTGTATTGATGAGTGAATGGATATCTCAATGCTACATGTCATAGTAAGTACATATGTAAAACACAGTACATGTGAGAGTTGGCATATATAAATAACTGTGCATGAGAGCCACTGAATGAGTGAGTGGTTGTATCGATCATTGTGAACTTGTATCAGGGATTGTATAAGAGAGTAAATATGTGTTAGTATATGTTTCAATAAGTAAGGTGTGTTTAACTGTATAGTTGAAGAAATGGAGGTGAGATTGTTTCTTTGCATGACTGACTGGGTGTGTGAGTAACTCCATGGATGAGTGGCAGTGTGTGAGTGTCTGTACACACTGAGTGTATCTAAGGTTATATTAGAGTCTGAAGAGGTTTATCGTATTAGCACAAGAATGATGTCAAATGAGATGTCATCAGTGATGTAATCAGTGATGTCATTTGAGATGTCATCAGTGATGTCATCAGTGATGTCACTGACCATGTCATGAATGATGTAATATGTGACATGATCAGCAGTGGATTGCGGGTGCGCGATATATAGTTAGTGCAACTAACTATATATGGAATTTCAATGGTTTTGTGTGAGTAAAATAAGGTTTTTTAAATGCTAATTCCTAACTATATATGGTCTATAACCTATGGTTTTTTCAGTGAATTTTCAAGGTTTTGTAAATGCTAATTCCTAACTATATATGGTCTATAACCTATGGTTTTTTCAGTGAATTTCAATGGTTTTTTAATAGCAAATATCATAAGCTGTCGAATGTCAAGTACGTGGTAAGTGAAAACATTTTCGTGTTTATGCACACTGATCTGCTTTGAATGGTGCCCCCCCCCCTCATTTCTATTAGGAGTACTCTCTCTTTGCAGATAGTGAAAGGTAGTTAACGCAGGCCTTTGCCCCCGTTGTAATCCGTCGTGCCTGTTTCTCTCTCCATTTGATTGATTGTTATCCAAGTATTTACTGTTTTAGAATTAGTTCTCTTTGGTTCATTCTCTATTTACAAACAAACACAGAGTCGCAATACTCTGTTTAGTCTTTGCAGATAACGAAAAATTGTGTAAAAAAAAAGAAAAGGAATCGAGCAAAATCAGTAGGCCACTAATGGGATCTCTTTTTGACCTCGCTAAAATAGAAACATTAGGAACAACCCCTCATGACAAATACAAAACTAGTGAGATGAACTGAACTCCACACAATGATGGCTGCAAAACAGCTCGGCTCCGCCACCCACCCCGCCCAAAATAACGATAAAGAACGGCTGCCATGATTGGTTGCGGAATGACCACGACGGAGCTACGAAATGGTGCTGCTCTCATGCTAACCCCAGCTTCAGTCTGAAACATCCAGAAACACTGTAGACTACCAATTCGATCAGTTCCGGTAGCGCCCCAATGTAACCCGGTAGAGAAGAACTAGCCCTCCCCTCTTTGACTGATGGTTCTTGTTGCCTGTCCCTTCTGTTGTCATTTAACAGAACTATTTAGCCTGCTGAAAGGGCTTGTGTTCCGACCGCTGGTTGGTGGAGACATTTTGACTATATTCTGTACCTGCGTTGTCGCGTAATGCGTCATATGACGCGCCGCGTTAGCGCATCCGGAAGTCATCCGGGGCGCGCAGCGCGTAACGTAAGCATAACAAGTCATGTGACTTGTTAATAAAACTTTTCATTGGTTCATTTTACTTTTCTTATTGTAATGATGAAAGGCTTGGTCATATGACCTAAAAATTACGCTTTTCATTACTTCCGAACATTATTTTTTCTTAAATATATGTTATAATGTTCCAGGCTAATGTACTTTCCCGGAAATTTTACAACTGTCCTGCAAGTAAAATATATTCTTTTTTCGAGAAAAAGAGCGTTTCTTCGTCCCAGGACGGAGCCGTTGAGCAAAAGAGGGTCGACCTGCTGTCTTAGTCGCCGATACGCCTGAATATGAGATTCTTATCGATCACTTTATGTTGCAGGAATAGAAAACACAACAGCCCTTGACCATTTATCTTTACTGCGTTCCTTCGTATTATACCTTTTACCCTTCATGTAATTGGTCTGCTTTATTTCACTTGGCTTTTAATGATTCTAAAACAGTCACTAATATTAAAAACTTTACCAATGTATATACTACTACCATGTTTTCTTTTAAAAACCTTTATTGTGAAAATTTCATTATACAAATACGAGCCTATAACCACGTGGGCCTGCCACAGAGCAAACTATAATCGTATATGATGAATAGACATTTACACTGTAGAGGAACGTAACGGGCGGGCCATTAGGTTGCAAGAACTAAGGTGTCTAACAGTTACGGAATCGGTGGACGTACATTTTATAATTAAAATACGACAGGGCCAGTTACAATAAAATTATCTAGATATACATTTGCGGGCAAGTACCATGGGTGACGTTAATTCGAACTTTCAACAGTACAGTAATCAATAACACATCAGAACTTAATATCAATAGGGATGTCGAAATATTCAATCAATTCTCGTCCCCGCCCGCCATGTGCTTCAAAACTGCATACGTATCTCGTGATTTCAAGGTTCTGCAACCAGTACACAACAAGGAGTTACGAGTCCCATTTATTCCGGCGCCATATTGGGCGAGGACGGGCAGGTCCAGGATATAGTCAAAATGTCTCTACCAACCATCGACTATGATGATGTTCATATGCTGTATTTATTAGAGTAACACTCATCTGTCCACATGAAATTAATTTGCCACAATCTAAACATGTCATTTTAATCTTTCCAAAGTTCTTCTAAATATTTGGGACCGTTTCCCTTGCCTCTGAAGCTCTCAGTGCCACTTCTTTGATGAATGTACTAGCAGGTATGGGGTTCTCCTCCAAATCTCTCTTTTATGCAGCACTATAATTAATTGGTGCCACCTCTCCATATGACGATGCATGGTATAGTTACCACAACTATATTTTTTTTCGGTTCCTCTGGAGAGTTCATCGTGGCAGATGAAGCGTGTAACGTACCGGGCATTTACCTTTTTTTGCATGTACAGGAAAGGAAAAAAAAATCGAGCGTCCGAGTTCTAAGGTGTCCCAGGGCCATTTTAGTGGACCAGGCCCAAATCCAAAGAACAGGCCGCCATTTTGAGAGTCCTCTTGCAGCCGCCTGTCGCTGTAGCATCAAGAGCAGCCGAAACTCAGCTGAATGGCAACTGAAACGGTAAAGGGGCGCCCCACTACAGCAGACGAGCCTCCACCTAGGAAGGCCCATTCACGCCGGCTCCCCCCCCCTTCGGGCACCCCACGCCGTTATTCGGAGCAGTATTGTAGGATGGCCACACCAGTGCGGCAACTTGCTAGACATCACCTCGGTGGTAACCGAATCTCAACGCCTTGTGGTGTCTTCTATTCAAAAAACATTGTTATGCTGCCTTCGACCTATTCGCCGCAAGTGCGCACACAACTCAACTGCATAGCTTGCTAGACACCACCTCGGTGCCATCCGGATCTTGGAATGTCAGCACCTTTTGGTGTCTTCTCTTCAGAAAATATTGTTGCGCTGCCTTTGGCCCCATTCGCACATCAGTCCGCTACTGACGCCATCTCACAGGCTAATGGGGCGCCCCACGCCGACTTTCAGCATTGTAGAATGACCACACCAGTACAGCAACTTGCTAGACATCACCTCGGTGCCATCCGGATCTCGGCGCCCCACTGCAGATGAAGTGCCTCTCAACTATGAAACCACCACGGTGACATCCGGATCTTGGCGCGTTGTGCTGCCTTCGGCCTATTCGCACATCGGTCCGCTACTGACGCCATCTCACAGGCTAATGGGGCGACCCACGCCAAGTTTCAGCATTGTAGGATGACCACACCAGTACAGCAACTTGCTAGACATCACCTCGGTGCCATCCGAATCTTGGCATCTCAACGCCTAGTGGTATCTTCCATACAAAAAATATTGTTACGCTGCCTTTGGCCCCATTCGCACATCAGTCCGCAACTTAGACATCACCTCGGTGCCATCCGGATCTTGGCATCTCAGCACCTTGTGGTGTCAGTCAGAAAATATTGTTGCGCTGCCTTTGGCCCCATTCGCACATCGGTCCGCTACTGACGCCATCTCACAGGCCAACGGGGCGCCCCACGCCGACTTTCAACATTGTAGGATGGCCACAGAAGTGCGACAACTTACTAGACACCACCTCGGTGCCATCCGGATCTTGGCGCGTTGTGCTGCCTTCGGCCTATTCGCACATCGGTCCGCTACTGACGCAAACTCACAGGCCAACGGGGCGCCCCACGCCGACTTTCAGCATTGTAGGATGGCCACACCAGTGCTGCAACTTGCTGGACACCACCTCGGTGCCATCCGGATCTTGGCGCGTTGTATTGCCTTCGGCCTATTCGCACATCGGTCCGCTACTGACGCCGCCTCACGTGCCAACGTATTTTCTCCACATTTTATACCCTATGCCGCATAACAGGTCATGTGACTTGTTTATAAAACTTTTCATTGGTTCATTTTACTTTTGGTTTCCTAATGATGGAAGGCTTGATCATATGACCTAAAAACAACACTTTTCATTGGATGAAAACTTTTTTTTTTCCCAAACGATGAAAGCCCCACCTTGTTTCTGGATGTTTCAGACTAAACTGGCGTCAGCATGAGAGCACCACCATCTCGTAGCTCCGTCGTGGTCATTCCGCGAGCAATCATGGCAGCCGCTCCCCACCAGAAGCCTGCAGGAGTCGGGGCCCCCAAAACTTTTGATGAATTCTCAAGGCGGAGGGGACGCTTTCGAGAATGGGGTCCAAGACCTAGCAGACAAGCGTCCGATTTCCAAGGTGTCCCAGGGCCATTTCAGTGGACCAGGCCCAAAAAGGAAAGAGCCTGCCGCCATTTTGAGAGTCCTGTGACAGCCGCCTATCGCTGCACCGCAAGAGTGGGCGCAACTCAGCTGAATTGCGGCTTTTGACACAGTGGACCAAAAACGGACGGAATGGCAACTGAAACGGTAAAGGGGCGCCCCACTACAACAGATGACACTCCACCTGGAGAGGCCCGTTCACGCCGCCTCCCCCGGGGCGCCCCACGCCGTTATTCGGAGCAGCATTGTAGGATACCAAAACCAGTGCGGCAACTTACTGGACATCACCTTGGTGCCATCGTTCTGCTGCCTTGGAACTATTCGCACAACAGTTTGCTACTGATGACCCACCCCCCGCGACGCCCCACGCCGTTATTTGCTGGGTGGCAACTTACTAGACATCACTTTCGTGTCATCTAGATTTCGGCGCGTTCTGCTGCCTTGGAACTATTCGCACAACAGTTTGCTACTGATGACCCACCCCCCGCGACGCCCCACGCCGGAAATCTGGATGTTGTGCTGCGTTGGGACTATTCGCACAGCCGACCGCTACTTCGTTGTTTTTCCCTAAAAATGTTTATATGTTATTACTATTTTTGTTTTCTTGTATATATTTATAAATTATTAAAGTTTTATAATCTTACTACTTTGTCGGAGTGCTATATATTTTTAATGTGACACATAATTGTAAAAACTTTGATGTACAAAGAGTCATCCCTGGAATCTTCCGCTTCACGCTCGGTCCCCTCCCCAATCACAATACAGGATGGTTTTCAGATAATAGCAACGCTTCTGCTGTGACGGATCTCATCGAGTGTGGGCCTTGATCTACTATAACTCCTTTGAAGAGGGGTGATTCTTTACAGCTGTGGCCATAAACTACATCTGCAGGGCTAGCTGATAGCCTAGGACCGGCCTGGACAATCGGACACAGAGGAAAAGGAGTGTCAGAGGGTGCGGTAGTGAATAGGGCGAAAGGGAGGTGTCGGGCGGGCACAGGGTGTGATTCTCAGGGAAGAGCAGCGCAGATGGGGGGAGGTTTATTACCCATGCATAAGACAGAGAGCGGGGGTGACCACTGCCTGGGTGAGATGCTTGCGAGGGTGGGGAGCCATGCTAAGGATCGACAGCGTGCACAGAGTGGGTCTGGTCAAGGCATCTAAAATGGCTGCCGTGCACGACAAAAGTGTGGCATTTGAAAAAAGACAAGATGGCGCAGACAATGTTTATCAACACTTCCTGATTTCCTTCGAATCGAACGTTAACAGACGTTGGGGCATATTACCAAAGTTAAGCGATATTTATCCCTAACGATGCATTGCAAAGATTTTTTTACCGTCAGAAATTATCGCAGATAAACCTTGCTATTACCAAGGTTTATCGCAAATACGATAAAAAACGACCGCAATGCATTAATATCGCTGAAAACTCAGCGATATTCATGCATTACCGAGCTAATGCTCTTAGCCATGTTATCCACCTCCCATTGGATAACATGGCTAAGAACTGCTCAGGGCAGCTGTTACTTTTTGGAGATATTCGCGCTTATCTCGAATATTTCCAAAAGTTGATAATAGGAGATAGCGATGTTAGCGACTGTTTCCAGTCGCTAACATCTTGGCATGCCCACTTTGCATGTCATTAGTGATAAATATCACTCACATGCAAAGTGGGGCCCAAGATGGTCGCTATCTCCTACTAGCCGTCGCTAACTGGTGTTAGCAACAGCTAGGTAATACAGATATAATTTTATCTCCGCGAAGCGGAGCGCTGTTACAGATATATATCTTGTTTTTGAACGTTAATTTCTCAAAATGCACTGAAGCACATATATTGAGACCTAGCAAAGGCACATCGGGCTACCAGTCCCTAATATTTTACCAAGTTTCGTGCAAATCCATTCAGCCGTTCGATTATTATTATTATTATTTTTTTTTGCCCCGCGGGGCCCTTTTAAAACCTCCACATCAAACCTAGGGGGTCAGCGAGGATCTACTATGCCCCCTTATGGTCATTTGCCCCTTCGCTTTGGCCTCCTCTTGTCTCTCGATCCTACCGAGAGACAAGATGGCGGCCGCTACGTACTGTTTGGAATGTTTACAGACACCGGAGAGCCAATCAGCTTCGCTTCGCAAAGCTCCGTAACGCGAAAAGTACGCGAAGCGGTGCGCTGTTACAGATATATATCTTTTTTTGAACGTTAATTTCTCAAAATCCACTGAAGCACATATATTGAGACCTAGCAAAGGCACATCGGGCTACCAGTCCCTACAATTTTGCCAAGTTTCGTGCAAATCCATTCAGCCGTTCGATTATTATTATTATTTATTTTTTTTGCCCCGCGGGGCCCTTTTAAAACATCCACATCAAACCTAGGGGGTCAGCGAGGATCTACTATTCCCCCTTATGGTCATTTGCCCCTTCGCTTTGGCCTCCTCTTGTCTCTCGATCCTACCGAGAGACAAGATGGCGGCCGCTACGGACTGTTTGGAATGTTGACAGACGCCGGAGAACCAATCAGCTTCGCTTCACAAAGCTCCGTTGCGCGAAAAGTACGCGTCCTGGAGCGCTGCCCGGTCCGCTGTTACAGATATATATCTTTTTTTAAACGTTAATTTCTCAAAATCCACTGTAGCACATATATAGAGACCTACAAAAGGCACATCGGGCTACCAGTCCCTACAATTTTGCCAAGTTTCGTTCAAATCCATTCAGCCGTTCGGGCTAAAAGTGAGGCCAACCGCCCTATGGAAAACTCAATGTTAAAAACACGTTTTGGGACCCCCCTTTTTTCTCGACCCCCCCTGGACGAACCCCCCCCCAATTTTCAGGGGCTGCTCAGAAACAAAATGTGCCATTTTCCTGAAAATTTCAGCCAATTCCGTCCACAAACGCCAAAGTTATTAGACATAGAATTTTCAAAAAACCCATAGAGAAAAAATCCTAACTATATATACCTACTGGCGACCGCCAGTAGGTAATATATATATATATATATATATATATATAAAGATGCGGTGCAGGTGAGCCCCTCACTACTTTAGAGGAGGGGCATAACGAATAAAACAAGTAAAGACAATCTTGGGAGTACAACAACGGAGGCATCTGATGAGGCTACCGCCGAAACGCGTCATGCCGTACACCATAGAAGAATTCCGTGAAGCCCAGCCGCGTCCCCTCATCTTTTTCTAACTGGGAAAAGAAGCTTTGGACATATATATAAATATATATATATATATATATATATATATATATATATTACCTACTGGCGGTCGCCAGTAGGTATATATAGTTAGGATTTTTTCTCTATGGGATTTTTGAAAATTCTATGTCTAATAACTTTGGCGTTTGTGGACGGAATTGGCTGAAATTGTCAGGAAAATGGCACATTTTGTTTCTGAGCAGCCCTTGAAAATTTGGGGGGGGTTCGTCAAGGGGGGGCCGAGAAAAAAGGGGGGTCCCAAAACGTGTTTTTAACATTGAGTTTTCCATAGGGCGGTTGGCCTCACTTTTAGCCCGAACGGCTGAATGGATTTGCACGAAACTTGGCAAAATTGTAGGGACTGGTAGCCCGATGTGCCTTTTGTAGGTCTCAATATATGTGCTCCAGTGGATTTTGAGAAATTAACGTTTAAAAAAAAAGATATATATCTGTAACAGCGGACCAGGACGCGTACTTTTCGAGCAACGGAGCTTTGTGAA
Organism: Lissotriton helveticus; assembly: GCF_964261635.1. NCBI lineage: Eukaryota > Metazoa > Chordata > Amphibia > Caudata > Salamandridae > Lissotriton > Lissotriton helveticus. The sequence goes on from NC_136065.1 coordinate 1,525,867,121, forward strand.
GCGAAGCTGATTGGTTCTCTGGCGTCTGTCAACATTCCAAAAAGTCCGTAGCAGCCGCCATCTTGTCTCTCGGTAGGATCGAGAGACAAGAGGAGGCCAAAATAAAGGGGGAAATAACTATAAGGGGGCATAGTAGATCCTCGCTGACCCCCTAGGTTTGATGTGGAGGTTTTAAAAGGGCCCCGCGGGGCAAAAAAAAATAATAATAATAATAATCGAACGGCTGAATGGATTTGCACGAAACTTGGCAAAATATTAGGGACTGGTAGCACGATGTGCCTTTGCTAGGTCTCAATATATGTGCTCCAGTGGATTTTGAGAAATTAACGTTCAAAAAAAGATATATATCTGTAACAGCGCTCCGCTTCGCGTAACGGAGGTTTGCGAAGCTGATTGGTCATTCTGTCACTGGGCTATAGTTGGGCTACATCTGGCTGATATTTGGGCTACATTTGTTTTTTTTGTCTCTGGCGGCCATCTTTGGGCTACATTGGGCTACATTGGGCTTCATTGGGCTACATTGGGCTACATTTGGGCTCCAACATATATATAGGCCAATGTAGCCCAATATATATTTTTCAAAGTTAATTTTCGTAAAAACCACTGGAGCATATATCTTGAGACATAGCAAAGGCACATCGGGCTACCAGTCCCTACAATTTTGCCAAGTTTCGTGGAAATCCATTCAGCCGTTCGAGCTAAAAGTGAGTCCAACCGCCCTATGGAAATGAAGGAAATGAATGGGTAATTTGTAATTAGCAAATAGCTAATCGCAAACTAGGAATGGTAAAGAATCGCTATTTATTCCTTAAAGTTCGCTATTTAGGAAATGCAAAAAACTTTGATGATACATATGGCGGTTCATCTCTAACAAGATAAGAAGCATAGGGATAGATTTATGATGACTGGCGCATCACCAGGGATGTGTTAGTCATTCTGTGCCGCTGTTCCGTCACCTATGGTGTGCTGCATTTACAATGCGGCGCATCATGGGGCAAAAACAGCACAGATGCGTGATGTATCTGTGCCGTAAAGGTGGCGCATTGCTGGAGTTGTATCGCAAGTGTGATGAAGCTCCAGCAAGGGTCGGGGGTGCCCCTGTCGCAGGGTTTCTGTTCTCACACAGAACTGTGGACAGAGGATTGGAACCTCAGCGAATTAGGGTGTCCCAAAACTCACGTTAGTAATCAAAAACCCCTTAGCAAGCTAGGTACAGTGTCACATTGGATATAACAAACTCTCAATGTTTAGACAATCCAGAATATGAACTTATAGTACCTCAGGATACGTGGAACTCATGAACAGTCGGTCGTTATATATTTCTTAGAAACCAGAACATGGAGTTAAGAAGAACACATGTGTATTTGAAATGTTTATTTACTAATGCCGTCTTCTCAGGCGTAGTATCTTAGATAATACAAGTACACATATTATCAGTAGCAAAATTACCAGCATAGTTTCTAGTACATAAAAAGCGAATGGTGATAGTATGTTAACATGCTGTAAATGAATAAGAGTTAGCAACACTTATAAGCAGCCGCGGGCCGTGGAGGGAGTTACGGTGAGGCAGGGAGGCGCGGAGGGAGAGAAGCAGGGTGGAGAATACAAGTACACATATTATCAGTAGCAAAATTACCAGCATAGTTACTAGTACATAAAAAGCGAATGGTGATAGTATGTTAACATGCTGTAAATGAATAAGAGTTAGCAACACTTATAAGCAGCCGTGGGCCGTGGAGGGAGTTACGGTGGGGCAGGGAGGCGGGGAGGGGGAGGGGCAGGGTGGAGAGGGCTCCACCCTGCTTCTCCCCCTCCCCGCCTCCCTGCCTCACCGTAACTCCCTCCACGGCCCGCGGCTGCTTATATCTCACCCTCCCTAATACACATATTATATTATTTGCTAAGAAGGTCTCTTTGTGTTGGTTTAGGGCGTGCCCATACTTTAGTGTCTTAGATTTGAAGGAATCACATCAGCATACACCAGCTCTCTCTTCATGTGAACCGCATCAAGTGTTGTGTATGTGTGTTCGGCAAAGTAATATAAAACCCGCCTCATGCCCAGAATTGGCAGAAGTTGCACTTATGTTATGAGTATGAAGTCGTGGAGATCAGACCTCATAACAATTCTGTATCGTGTTGTTCTTGAAACTTTAGCACTCGCTGTACAGATATAGTTTAACAAGCAAAGCAGATAGTAGAGCAATAACATATTATTCTCATGTAAACCACGATGAACTACTAGGTTGAAAGCTAAAGCAACAACTAAGTGTCGTGTGCAGAAGTTGCAAAAAAGGAAAAATGGCGTTTAAACCGGTAATGAGCCCATGCTAACTTAACACGGTGTAAAGATATCCAGGACCTAGATGACACCTCCCCATGATCCGGAAACGAACTGAATAAGATAATAGAAGTGCCATCTCATGAGAGCAGATTGCAAGTTTATATGTGGATGGTCCGCAAGGTAAAGCATTAAAAAGTAGGAAAATTTAATGCTAAAGAAAAATAAAACAGCCAAGTACTTTATCGAGTCTTAAGCCAATAGGCAAGGTAAATAATAAAAACTTGACAAATAAGTCAATGAATTGTCAATGAAATGCTAGTACTCAGCATATCAAACATGAAAAAGGTCTATGACATAACTGTGTATGCAAAATAAGCTGCAACAGCCTCCAATAGGAAGTCACCGTCTTCATCCGAAAACAGTTCAGCCATCCAATTTAGAAGCGGAAAAGAACATACGTGCTCTCCCAGCACCGGATCCTCTATGACCATCAGAGGACAGCTCGGTGGGTTTTCAACAAAGCTCTGTTCCAAGAAAGACTGTGCTGCCGCCAGTAAATTCCAGGGACCAATTAGTCCATGCATCAATGCCACAGCCATAATCCTTTCGCCAGGACAAACCAACTCGTGAGTAATGATAGGAGTCATCAGCTGATTAAAGTCGACGTCAGGAGAAACCGGTCCGCAGAGACACAAATCAATGGCCCAATCGAAATCACAGGTCAGGCAGTGAAATACAGGCTTGACACAGGTGAAGTAGGAGAATCGAAAAGATAATCCATATGCCGTGCTTAATATCGCCAACGGCATTGTGCCATAATATTCTAGCATGCGATTGCGGAACAGTGTCAGCAGCTGCAGGGCGGGAGGTTGCATAGGAGGGACATCCATATTTAAAAATGTAAAAAAGCACAAGAGCGTCCGCTGGTAATGCAAGTAAAAATGGCAATCCACGAAGCAGAGTGGAGAAAATAGAATGAAAGAAAGCAGGGATGACTCCAAAGATTTTCTCAAATGAAGTCACGAGACCACTGGTAACAACTTTAAAAAAGTGCGCCAGGGCCTTTGTGGAGGATGCGTTAAAGATAGTCCGAACCATCTTGCTGAAATTGAAAGGCAAATCTGAATTGAAAAGGGTCTGCACCTCTGTACGGGTGTTCGCTATGTGAAGCACGAAAGTTTCACGGGCCGAACTCAAGGCCACCTCTCTCTGAGACAAAAGAGCTCTTATTCTTGCCATGCCGTTGAAATCTGCTCCCAAGGTTGGTATTTGTGGCCAGATTGAAAACTCCCTATGTTCATGTGTGGGAGGAAATAGAACATTTTTGCAGCAAATAACCCGTTCACTTACTGTTACGATAAAAGGAATACTTTTAATTAACCCAGAACAATCTTCATTATTGAGCATCAAATAACTACCATTTTCCAACAATTTGAACGTGGGGATGATAGCAGGAACTGGCGTGCCTTGCAACACGCAAGCCATATTTGGTCGGTGTTTGTTGCATGAACCGTGTAACTGTATGTGCCTACACATTAGTGAATGATCTGGCGTCTCAGTGCATTCCTCTCCATTCAGATAAACTTCTTGATCATCTTTGAAACATCTGTATGTGTATGGAAGCGACCAGACCTCATGAAGAAAAGCACTACCTAAAGGTTCATAACGACCTATTGGTATATATTTCATACAATTTGAAAACTTATATAAAGCAAAAGGCAGCGTTATTAAACCGTGGATAAGGCACGTTGCCAAAAAACCTGCAATCCTCTGCTGATGATGTCACTGAGCATGTCATGAATGATGTAATATGTGACATCATCAGCAGTGGATTACGGGTAATAGTATCTCTAGTTTACTCCCCTATAGCTGTCTTTCTTTTAACATAAGTGTCTGTTTCCTTCCCTTATACTTACTGTTTTTGGTTTGCTTCCAGTTCGCGTACCGGCGAGCGAACTGGGAAGCGAACTAAGAGAAATAGAGGTTGGCACAGTTCCAAATATTGTACCAATTTTTTAATAACGGGGAGGTAGTTCTGAAAAGAACTTTTTTTTTTATTGTTTTTGTTGTTTTATATTTTTTTTATTATTTTTCGGAACATTTTTTTACTTTTTTTGAATTTTTCTGAACAGTTTTATATTTTTTTGGGTTTTTCTTGGAGGGGGCAATGAAAACGATTCATTGTAAAGGGCTCAACAGGAGCAACAAAACAAAAAAAAAGTATTTATTATTTTGGGCGTTTCGTACAAACTTGCATATGATAGTCAATAGCTCTGTTGATCAGAGTGATGCTTCTTTCTCCGTAGCAAATGAATCCATCGCAAAATACGCAGATGTGTTTTACTTCACCAAATCTCATTTGTATATTTGGCACCATCTCCCTGCCCTCTGGTCCCGTTACTTCCGGTACAACAGATCTTCTGGCCATAATAGGGAGATTATCTAGGTCGTTCCGAAACTGTGCAGCACTGTAGTTGTTAGGATGCCACCTAGTCATATGGCGATGCATTGTGTAGTTTCCGAAACTGTATTTTTTCTCGGTTCCTATGGACAGTCTATCTTGACATATAAGGCAAGTTACGTATCTTGCATTTACTTTTTTCTGACCTTTGGGAATTTTAAAAAATTGCCAAATGAAGTTTTCTTTCCGGTGAGACGTCCTGGGCTCCTCAGGCAAAAACTGCCTCTCTTCCTGCTCTTCCTCGTCTTCCTCTTCTTCCTCTTCTTGCTGAATTATAACTTGAGCAGGTGGTCCACTCTTCCTTGGATGTGGTGGAGGTGGTGGGGAAGCACCAGCTGAAGCTACTAAAGAAGCCATTGCTCAGTGATCACAAAGGGTCTTTCTCTCACAATGATGAAAGTCAGAGTGAGGAAAGAAGGAGGGATTTTCATCATTTGGGAAAAACAAGAGTTCTCAACCAATGAAAAGTGTTCATTTTAGATTATATGACCTAGTCTTACATCATTAGGAAACCAAAAGTGAAATGAACCAATGAAAAGTGTTATTACCAAGTCACATGACCTGCTGTGTTTACGTTAAGCGCTTTGCAGGGCCTCCCGGTTTGCTTCCAGAAACCTGCGCTTTGCGACTCGCTTCGCGTACCAGTTCGCTAACGTAGCACGTCATATGACGTATCACGCGACAACGTGAAACGTCATGCGGACGGGAGGCGTCACGATGTTGTTTTCTAACGCGGCACTTGCGGTAAAGAAACGTTTACCGGCTCGCGGTCTATTTCGCGGCATCAAGGTCAGCTAACGGGAAGCTTCCCGATTCGCGAAGCGGGAACGAAGAAAAAAAAATATTTAAAAAAAAAATTATTCATAAACATATAAAATATATTTTTGGATTTAAAGAAGAATACATTTTACAGCTACAGATATTAGCTGTTAAAAAACCAATGAAATTCACTGAAAAAACCATAGGTTATAGACCATATATAGTTAGGAATTAGCATTTACAAAACCTTGAAAATTCACTGAAAAAACCATAGGTTATAGACCATATATAGTTAGGAATTAGCATTTACAAAACCTTATTTTACTCACACAAAACCATTGAAATTCCATATATAGTTAGTTGCACTAACTATATATCGCGCATCCGCAATCCACTGCTGATGATGTCACATATTACATCATTCATGACATATTTTTATGGATGATTGGGCACAATGTGTAAACTGGCTGTGACGAAGACCTTTTCAGGTTGAAACGCATTGCTGCAATACATTTTCTTGAGTGAAGAGTACAGTGTGCGCCATTCTGCTGTCCTTCGGATGTTTGGAGGAGCAATTCCTGTAATGTGTATGTATGTATACGCGGCTCACTTGAGGAAACAAGAGGCACTACAAGAGCCAGCAGGCCACAGCAGTGGCCACGCCCATCTGGGTGGGGACTAAGTTAAACATGGTGCCTTTAAATCGCTGAGACCAGAGACTCCCGTCTTTCCTGCAAGCCCCTGAAGAAATGCTTCATTAGCATGAAACGCGTCGGGCAAGAGCACAGGACCTACTCTGTGCGAGACACTTTTGCTGCATTCCCAAGCCGTTTTTCCATTAATAAATGGCGAATTACTACACACCTGTAGTGGGCTCCCTCATTTCCAGGCAACTCTACGTTGGATATTTTTGCGGCACAGCCTGAGCCGCGAGGGACGCCCCGCTGTGCTACAGTCCTGTTGCGACGTCACCCGACGCTGCAAATTGAAGGGCAGGTGTGCCTTAATGGATTGACACTTCGAGCATGAGAAGCGGCGCAAGCAAGTCATCGCCAACCACTTGGGTATTAATCAATACGACACTTAGAGCCTGGTCAACGCGGCTCACTTGAGGAAACAAGAGGCACTACAAGAGCCAGCAGGCCACAGCAGTGGCCACGCCCATCTGGGTGGGGACTAAGTTAAACATGGTGCCTTTAAATCGCTGAGACCAGAGACTCTCGTCTTTCCTGCAAGCCCCTGAAGAAATGCTTCATTAGCATGAAACGCGTCGGGCAAGAGCACAGGACCTACTCTGTGCGAGACACTTTTGCTGCATTCCCAAGCCGTTTTTCCATTAATAAATGGCGAATTACTACACACCTGTAGTGGGCTCCCTCATTTCCAGGCAACTCTACGTTGGATATATATATATATTACCTACTGGCGGTCGCCAGTAGGTATATATAGTTAGGATTTTTTCTCTATGGGATTTTTGAAAATTCTATGTCTAATAACTTTGGCGTTTGTGGACGGAATTGGCTGAAATTTTCAGGAAAATGGCACATTTTGTTTCTGAGCAGCCCTTGAAAATTTGGGGGGGGGTTCGTCAAGGGGGGGCCGAGAAAAAGGGGGGTCCCAAAACGTGTTTTTAACATTGAGTTTTCCATAGGGCGGTTGGCCTCACTTTTAGCCCGAACGGCTGAATGGATTTGCACGAAACTTGGCAAAATTGTAGGGACTGGTAGCCCGATGTGCCTTTGCTAGGTCTCAATATATGTGCTCCAGTGGATTTTGAGAAATTAACGTTCAAAAAAAGATATATATCTGTAACAGCGGACCGGGAAGCGCTCCGGTTCGCGGACTTTTCGCGGTACGGAGCTTTGTGAAGCGAAGCTGATTGGTTCTCCGGCGTCTGTGAACATTCCAAACAGTCCGTAGCGGCCGCCATCTTGTCTCTCGGTAGGATCGAGAGACAAGAGGAGGCCAAAGCGAAGGGGCAAATGACCATAAGGGGGCATAGTAGATCCTCGCTGACCCCCTAGGTTTGATGTGGAGGTTTTAAAAGGGTCCCGCGGGGCAAAAAAAATAATAATAATAATAATCGAACGGCTGAATGGATTTGCACGAAACTTGGTAAAATATTAGGGACTGGTAGCCCGATGTGCCTTTGCTAGGTCTCAATATATGTGCTCCAGTGGATTTTGAGAAATTAACGTTCAAAAACAAGATATATATCTGTAACAGCGCTCCGCTTCGCGGAGATAAAATTATATCTGTATTACCTAGCTGTTGCTAACACCAGTTAGCGACGGCTAGTAGGAGATAGCGACCATCTTGGGCCCCACTTTGCATGTGAGTGATATTTATCACTAATGACATGCAAAGTGGGCATGCCAAGATGTTAGCGACTGGAAACAGTCGCTAACATCGCTATCTCCTATTATCAACTTTTGGAAATATTCGCGATAAGCGCGAATATCTCCAAAAGCTAGCACCTGCCCTGAGCAGTTCTTATCCATGTTATCCAATGGGAGGTGGATAACATGGCTAAGAGCATTAGCTCGGTAATGCATGAATATCGCTGAGTTTTCAGCGATATTAATGCATTGCGGTCGTTTTTTATCGTATTTGCGATAAACCTTGATAATAGCAAGGTTTATCTGCGATAATTTCTGACGATGCTTAGCGGTAAAAAAATCGTTGCTAAGCATCGTTAGGGATAAATATCGCTTAACTTTGGTAATATGCCCCAACGTCTGTTAACGTTCGATTCGAAGGAAATCAGGAAGTGTTGAAAAACATTGTCTGCGCCATCTTGTCTTTTTTCAAATGCCACACTTTTGTCGTGCACGGCAGCCATTTTAGATGCCTTGACCAGACCCACTCTGTGCACGCTGTCGATCCTTAGCATGGCTCCCCACCCTCGCAAGCATCTCCCCCAGGCAGTGGTTACCCCCGCTCTCTGTCTTATGCATGGGTAATAAACCTCCCCCCATCTGCGCTGCTCTTCCCTGAGAATCACACCCTGTGCCCGCCCGACACCTCCCTTTCGCCCTATTCACTACCGCACCCTCTGACACTCCTTTTCCTCTGTGTCCAATTGTCCAGGCCGGTCCTAGGGTATCAGCTAGCCCTGCAGATGTAGTTTATGGCCCCAGCGGTAAAGAATCACCCCTCTTCAAAGGAGTTATAGTAGATCAAGGCCCACACTCGATGAGATCCGTCACAGCAGACGCGTTCCTATTATCTGAAAACCATCCTGTATTGTGATTGGGGAGGGGACCGAGCCTGAAGCGGAAGATTCCAGGGATGACTCTTTGTACATCAAAGTTTTTACAATTATGTGTCACATTAAAAATATATAGCACTCCGACAAAGTAGTAAGATTATAAAACTTTAATAACTTATAAATATATACAAGAAAACAAAAACAGTAATAACATATAAACATTTTTAGGGAAAAACAACGAAGTAGCGGTCGGCTGTGCGAATAGTCCCAACGCAGCACAACGTCCAGATTTCCGGCGTGGGGCGTCGCGGGGGGTGGGTCATCAGTAGCAAACTGTTGTGCGAATAGTTCCAAGGCAGCAGAACGATGGCACCAAGGTGATGTCCAGTAAGTTGCTGCACTGGTTTTGGTATCCTACAATGCTGCTCCGAATAACGGCGTGGGGCGCCCCGGGGGAGGCGGCGTGAACGGGCCTCTCCAGGTGGAGTGTCATCTGTTGTAGTGGGGCGCCCCTTTACCGTTTCAGTTGCCATTCCGTCCGTTTTTGGTCCACTGTGTCAAAAGCCGCAATTCAGCTGAGTTGCGCGCACTCTTGCGGTGCAGCGATAAGCGGCTGTCACAGGACTCTCAAAATGGCGGCAGGCTGTTTCCTTTTTGGGCCTGGTCCACTGAAATGGCCCTGGGACACCTTGGAAATCGGACGCTTGTCTGCTAGGTCTTGGACCCCATTCTCGAAAGCGTCCCCTCCGCCTTGAGGATTCATCAAAAGTTTTGGGGGCCCCCGACTCCTGTAGGCTTCTGGTGGGGAGCGGCTGCCATGATTGCTCGCGGAATGACCACGACGGAGCTACGAGATGGTGGTGCTCTCATGCTGACGCCAGCTTCAGTCTGAAACATCCAGAAACAAGGTGGGGCTTTCATCGTTTGGGAAAAAAAAAAAGTTTTCATTCAATGAAAAGTGTTGTTTTTAGGTCATATGATCAAGCCTTCCATCATTAGGAAACCAAAAGTAAAATGAACCAATGAAAAGTTTTATAAACAAGTCACATGACCTGTTAGGCGGCATAGGGTATAAAATGCGGAGAAAATACGTTGGCACGTGAGGCGGCGTCAGTAGCGGACCGATGTGCGAATAGGCCGAAGGCAATACAACGCGCCAAGATCCGGATGGCACCGAGGTGGTGTCCAGCAAGTTGCAGCACTGGTGTGGCCATCCTACAATGCTGAAAGTCGGCGTGGGGCGCCCCGTTGGCCTGTGAGTTTGCGTCAGTAGCGGACCGATGTGCGAATAGGCCGAAGGCAGCACAACGCGCCAAGACCTGGATGGCACCGAGGTGGTGTCTAGTAAGTTGCCGCACTGGTGTGGCCATCCTACAATGTTGAAAGTCGGCGTGGGGTGCCCCGTTGGCCTGTGAGATGGCGGCAGTAGCGGACCGATGTGCGAATGGGGCCAAAGGCAGCGCAACAATATTTTCGGAATAGAAGACACCACAAGGCGCTGGGATGCCAAGATCCGGATGGCACCGAGGTGGTGTCTAGCAAGTTGTGGCACTGGTGTGGCCATCCTACAATGGTAAAAGTCGGCGTGGGGCGCCCTGTTGGCCTGTGAGATGGTGTCAGTAGCGGACTGATGTGCGAATGGGGCCAAAGGCAGCGCAACAATATTTTCTGACTGACACCACAAGGCGCTGAGATGCCAAGATCCGGATGGCACCGAGGTGATGTCTAGCAAGTTGCTGTACTGGTGTGGCCATCCTACAATGGTAAAAGTCGGCGTGGGGCGCCCTGTTGGCCTGTGAGATGGTGTCAGTTGCGGACCGATGTGCGAATGGGGCCAAAGGCAGCGCAACAATATTTTCTGTATGGAAGATACCACTAGGCGTTGAGATGCCAAGATCCGGATGGCACCGAGGTGATGTCTAGCAAGTTGCTGTACTGGTGTGGTCATCCTAGAATGCTGAAACTCGGCGTGGGGCGCCCCATTAGCCTGTGAGATGGCGTCAGTAGCGGACCGATGTGTGAATAGGCCGGAACCAGCACAAGGCGCCAAGATCCGGATGTCACCGTGGTGGTTTCATAGTTGAGAGGCACTTCATCTGCAGTAGGGCGCCGAGATCCGGATGGCACCGAGGTGATGTCTAGCAAGTTGCTGTACTGGTGTGGTCATCCTACAATGCTGAAACTCGGCGTGGGGCGCCCCATTAGTCTGTGAGATGGCGTCAGTAGCGGACCGATGTGCAAAGAGGCCGAAGGCAGCACAACGCGCCAAGATCCGGATGTCACCGTGGTGGTTTCATAGTTGAGAGGCACTTCATCTGCAGTGGGGCGCCGAGATCCGGATGGCACCGAGGTGATGTCTAGCAAGTTGCTGTACTGGTGTGGTCATCCTACAATGCTGAAACTCGGCGTGGGGCGCCCCATTAGCCTGTGAGATGGCATCAGTAGCGGACCGATGTGCGAATAGGCCGAAGGCAGCACAACGCGCCAAGATCCGGATGTCACCGTGGTGGTTTCATAGTTGAGAGGCACTTCATCTGCAGTGGGGCGCCGAGATCCGGATGGCACCGAGGTGATGTCTAGCAAGTTGCTGTACTGGTGTGGTCATCCTACAATGCTGAAACTCGGCGTGGGGCGCCCCATTAGCCTGTGAGATGGCGTGAGTAGCGGACCGATGTGCGAATGGGGCCAAAGGCAGCGCAACAATTTTTTTGGAATAGAAGAGACCACAAGGCGCTGAGATTCGGTTAGCACCGAGGTGGTGTCTAGCAAGCTATGCCGCTGAGTTGCGTGCGCACTTGCGGCGAATAGGTCGAAGGCAGCATAACAATGTTTTCTGAATAGAAGACACCACAAGGCGTTGAGATTCGGTTACCACCGAGGTGATGTCTAGCAAGTTGCAGCACTGGTGTGGCCATCCTACAATACTGCTCCGAATAACGGCGTGGGGTGCCCGAAGGGGGGGGGAGGCGGCGTGAACGGGCCTTCCTAGGTGGAGGCTCGTTTGCTGTAGTGGGGCGCCCCTTTACCGTTTCAGTTGCCATTCAGCTGAGTTTTGGCTGCTCTTGATGCTACAGCGACAGGCGGCTGCAACAGGACTCTCAAAATGGCGGCCTGTTCTTTGGATTTGGGCCTGGTCCACTAAAATGGCCCTGGGACACCTTAGAACTCGGACGCTCGATTTTTTTTCCCTTTCCTGTACATGCAAAAAAAGGTAAATGCCCGGTACGTTACACGCTTCATCTGCCACGATGAACTCTCCAGAGGAACCGAAAAAATATATAGTTATGGTAACTATACCATGCATCGTCATATGGAGAGGTGGCACCAATTAATTATAGTGCTGCATAAAAGAGAGATTTGGAGGAGAACCCCTGACCTGCTAGTACATTCATCAAAGAAGTGGCACTGACAGCATCAGAGGCAAGGGAAACGGTCCCAAATATTTAGAAGAACTTTGGAAAGATTAAAATGACATGTTTAGATTGTGGCAAATTAATTTCATGTGGACAGATGAGTGTTACTCTAATAAATACAGCATATGAACATCATCATAGTCGATGGTTGGTAGAGACATTTTGACTATATCCTGGACCTGCCCGTCCTCGCCCAAAATGGCGCCGGAATAAATGGGACTCGTAACTCCTTGTTGTGTACTGGTTGCAGAACCTTGAAATCACGAGATACGTATGCAGTTTTGAAGCACATGGCGGGCGGGGACGAGAATTGATTGAATATTTCGACATCCCTATTGATATTAAGTTCTGATGTGTTATTGATTACTGTACTATTGAAAGTTCGAATTAACGTCACCCATGGTACTTGCCCGCAAATGTATATCTAGATAATTTTATTGTAACTGGCCCTGTCGTATTTTAATTATAAAATGTACGTCCACCGATTCCGTAACTGTTAGACACCTTAGTTCTTGCAACCTAATGGCCCGCCCGTTACGTTCCTCTACAGTGTAAATGTCTACTCATCATATACGATTACAGTTTGCTCCGTGGCCGGCCCACGTGGTTATAGGCTCGTATTTGTATAATGAAATTTTCACAATAAAGGTTTTTAAAAGAAAACATGGTAGTAGTATATACATTGGTAAAGTTTTTAATAATAGTCACTGTTTTAGAATCATTAAAAGGCAAGTGAAATAAAGCAGACCAATTACATGAAGGGTAAAAGGTATAATACGAAGGAACGCAGTAAAGATAAATGGTCAAGGGCTGTTGTGTTTTCTATTCCTGCAACATAAAGTGATCGATAAGAATCTCATATTCAGGCGTATCGGCGACTAAGACAGCAGGTCGACCCTCTTTTGCTCAACGGCTCCGTCATGGGACGAAGAAACGCTCTTTTTCTCGAAAAAAGAATATATTTTACTTGCAGGACAGTTGTAAATTTTCCGGGAAAGTACATTAGCCTGGAACATTATAACATATATTTAAGAAAAAATAATGTTCGGAAGTAATAAAAAGCGTAATTTTTAGGTCATATGACCAAGCCTTTCATCATTAGAATAAGAAAAGTAAAATGAACCAATGAAAAGTTTTATTAACAAGTCACATGACTTGTTATGCTTACGTTACGCGCTGAGCGCCCCGGATGACTTCCGGATGCGCTAACGCCGCGCGTCATATGACGCATTACGCGACAACGCAGGTCCAGAATATAGTCAAAATGTCTCCACCAACCAGCGGTCGGAACACAACCCCTTTCAGCAGGCTAAATAGTTCTGTTAAATGACAACAGAAGGGACAGGCAACAAGAACCATCAGTCAAAGAGGGGAGGGCTAGTTCTTCTCTACCGGGTTACATTGGGGCGCTACCGGAACTGATCGAATTGGTAGTCTACAGTGTTTCTGGATGTTTCAGACTGAAGCTGGGGTTAGCATGAGAGCAGTACCATTTCGTAGCTCCGTCGTGGCCATTCCGCAACCAATCATGGCAGCCGCTCTTTATCGTTATTTTGGGCGGGGTGGGTGGCGGAGCCGAGCTGTTTTGCAGCCATCATTGTGTGGAGTTCAGTTCATTTCACTAGTTTTGTATTTGTCATGAGGGGTTGTTCCTAATGTTTCTATTTTAGCGAGGTCAAAAAGAGATCCCATTAGTGGCCTACTGATTTTGCTCGATTCCTTTTCTTTTTTTTTTACACGATTTTTCGTTATCTGCAAAGACTAAACAGAGTATTGCGACTCTGTGTTTGTTTGTAAATAGAGAATGAACCAAAGAGAACCAATTCTAAAACAGTAAATACTTGGATAACAATCAATCAAATGGAGAGAGAAGCAGGCACGACGTATTACAACGGGGGCAAAGGCCTGCGTTAACTACCCTTCACTATGTGCAAAGAGAGAGTACTCCTAATAGAAATGAGGGGGGGGGCACCATTCAAAGCAGATCAGTGTGCATAAACACGAAAATGTTTTCACTTACCACGTACTTGACATTCGACAGCTTATGATATTTGCTATTAAAAAACCATTGAAATTCACTGAAAAAACCATAGGTTATAGACCATATATAGTTAGGAATTAGCATTTACAAAACCTTGAAAATTCACTGAAAAAACCATAGGTTATAGACCATATATAGTTAGGAATTAGCATTTAAAAAACCTTATTTTACTCACACAAAACCATTGAAATTCCATATATAGTTAGTTGCACTAACTATATATCGCGCACCCGCAATCCACTGCTGATGATGTCACATATTACATCATTCATGACATGGTCAGTGACATCACTGATGACATCACTGATGACATCTCAAATGACATCACTGATTACATCACTGATGACATCTCATTTGACATCAATGACCACATCACTGATGATATCATTCATGTGACAATACAATGCATCTCCTCACATTTTAATATAACCTCTGTTTCACCCAGTATTAAATACAGAGTATAATTTTTGAAACCATTGACACACCAATACTAGTTACTACATATGTACTCACTGATTCCTACGTCTACACACACATTCACTCATTCACCCATACAATCATTCATACATACAATCACTCATCTTTACAACACTATCATATGCACTCATACATATATACAGACACTCACACTCTGCCACTCATCCATGGAGTTACTCACACACCTAGTCAGTCCTGTAAAGAATCAATCACACTTCCATTTTCTTGTCTATACAGTTAAACATAGAGCACCTTACATTTTCAAACATATACTAACACATACTTACCTTGTTATACAATCATTGATATAAGTACACATTGATCTGCACAGAGTCACACACCTCCCAGCCAGCCACACACACACTCAGTCTCCCATACAAATACTTGGACAATCAATCAATAACCCATATAGTTACTCATATAGCTACTGATCAACACATGCAGCAGTTTACAGAACAACAGACATAATGATGCACAAATTAAGACAGTTTAGTCACTAACCCATGCACTCAGTGAGACACATTTAATCACTCACTCATACAGTCAGTCATGCACCTACTAAATCCTTCGTCCAGACACTTATACATCCACTCATTCTTCAATATGTAAGACATATTTAAACTTTACAGAAACATAAAATCACTGGATGTTGTTATCAGTGATGTCATCAGTGATGTCATTTGAGATGTCATCAGTGATGTCATCAGTGATGTCACTGACCATGTCATGAATGATGTAATATGTGACATCATCAGCAGTGGATTGCGGGTGCGCGATATATAGTTAGTGCAACTAACTATATATGGAATTTCAATGGTTTTGTGTGAGTAAAATAAGGTTTTTTAAATGCTAATTCCTAACTATATATGGTCTATAACCTATGTTTTTTTCAGTGAATATATATACAAATATATATAAACAGACGACTCTCCAGCTTCCCATCGGCGGGTAGAGAGACACGGACCACTTGAAGGCATGGCTTAAGTTGACGTTTTATTCAACAATGACGCGTTTCGGACTTCTCCAGTCCTTGATCACATATCTCAATCCAATTGATCAGGGAAAATACCTCACCAGCTGCAATATCTTCTTCCTGGCCCTCCCAAGACTTGGGGTCCCAGATAACAGTCCTAGTGTCAAGAGTCTCCTCAAGCCAGGAAATGTCTTGAGAACCTGTCTAAGAGCCAAGACACGCCAGTGTCTACAATATTCTCAATGCACAAGAAGTTTCAAAAAGACACCCTCTACGTCAAAGCAACTCACCGGAGCTACACACTCGCGAAATGGGTACCCCTGGGAATACTTTTAGTTCTAGGAGAAAGGGGGAAAAACAATGAAAAACTCTCAAATTACCTGTATTTATTTTATGGGGACCTACTAAGGCTCCATGGGCAAACCAGTTCTTAAAATACTACTCATTGATATGTGCATACTGTTATTTATCTTTCATTTAATTATAAAAACGTATTGAAATGTTTTTGCAAAGGTAATTTCTTTTTTAATTTAATAATACAAAATTACATAATAAAAAACATTATGGGATCTCATATACACCAGAGATGCTATTTTACAATATTTCCATATAGTGACACGTTGAGTGATAATCATATACAAATAAAACTAATTGGCAAAAAAACAAATCACCTGTCCATATCACCTATTGTGGCTTTTTCTTGAAAGTCAGCTCTGTCAAGGGGGCATCAATGGTGCCAAACCCATTGATAAATCTTATCTCTGTCTGAGTCTTCAGGGGCTCCCAAGCAAGAATGGTACACATTTTAACCAGGAAGGGCTGCATCTTGTCACCTCCCTCTTGGTGACCCAAGTAAACCACTGATCCCTGCCCTATTTGGAACTGAATGGTTTTGATACCCAGGCCTACCCTCTGCAGAAGGTGAACCACTTCACTTAAGTTGCACAGGTGGTCCTCCCAGCTAGAACTGAAGACTGAAATGTCGTCTAGATAGGGGGCACTAAGGTTCTCCAACCCAGCCTGGACCTGGTTGGCCAACCTCTTCAAAGTGGCTGGGGTATCCTTGAACCTGAAGAGTATCACCTAGAACTGGAAGTGCCCTTCGGGGTTTAAGAACACAGACCTCTCTTAGACCCATTGGTCAAGGCAATTTGCAAGTACCCAGATGTCAAGTCAAACATGCTGAGAAATTTGGCAGCTCCCAACCGATCTACAAGCTCATCAGCTCGGGGATGGGGTGATTCAGTTTCCGAGTCAAAAGAAGTATTTCTATTGTTTGGAGCAGTGTATAGATAGTGACGGGGGTATAAGGATGGGCTTGAAAAATGGCAACTGTTAAGTATGACATTTTTTGTCTCACCACAGACTAGTCATTTGAGTAGATCAAAGGGAAAGAATGAGGACAAAGCAAGGCATCACAAACGATGTCTTGATTTTCATTGGTTTGCACAATTTCAAATGTATTGTTTCAACGATCTGTTTATGTTTAGATTTGTTGAATGGATGCTGCCTGTGGTTCCCAAGCTATAAGGAACAAGATTGGACAGAGAGGGTGAATGTTCCTTCTGGGTCTTTTATCTCCAGAGTCAGAGGATTTTATTTAGAATTTGCCAAGGTACAGCACCAACATAAACTGCTGTGCTCTCTCCATACCAAACCTCTGGTTTTCTTCCACTTTGTAGAGCTAAGGGAAGAGCTGTGAACCCGCCAACAGAGTCTCCGCTTGCGTTGCCAGTGTAAATCTCTGACTTGGAGGCCCATGTGCTAAGGTTCCACTAGGTCACAGCAATGGCGATCCAGTCCTATTGAGGTCAGGTCAATCAACACTCCTTTTCTCTGTGCATATTCCATGCCAGACATAGAAGACATGGGTAGGGGACATGAGTGTGAAACATTCCTGCAGGACATTTGCTTTTGTATTGAGAAAGCAGTTTCCTGCTTTGTAACTTTACTTTCTCAATGCAAAATGTTTGCCAAGTGCTTTAAACATGACGTCCACTTGGTAAACCTTCAGAGCTATGGCGAGAGCCACCACAAAGCACAGATATTGCCACCAGGCAGACAGAGATCGTCTATTACGACAAATGGTCCTCAATCAAAGGGGTTGATGTGAAGATCTGGGAATGGATGGCATGGCCTACTAGTGGAGGACTGTTAGCAATACTCTAAATGACCACAAAATGGTTTACCACCTTCACAACTGTTGTCCTATGCTTGTCTTTGTTTGTGCCAAATAAATATACCTAGTCAGTGAAGTTGCATGTCTTCTCCTGTCAAGTGATAATGTAACCATATGTTCCAGGTTGATTGCTAGTTTCCAAAATGTATTTAGTAATGTCTCAAGTAATCTCTTGACCAGGTGGTAGGCATGAATGCTACTTTGGCCTGTTTATTGCGGAAGGGATAACATCCTTGAACCAGTCTCCAGAAACTTTAGTTAAAGATTTAGCGGTCTAGTTAATCAGAGAAATGAGCTTGAAGCTTTAACAATGTAGAACATTCTTGTTGGGCCTGGGTATTGGAAAACCTGCCACTGTTTCTCCATAGATATCCTACAGAAAAAGTAATCAATACTTTGCAAATGTTTGGAGGGAAGATGTCCTCAACCCATTGACTTTGCTGATCTCTTGCGCCATATTGTCTTTATATTTTGTTTTTCTCGAATTCTTTGTACAAATTTATCTGATACTCAACTATCATTCTCGTTTGAATGATTAGTGATTGCAAAGTCCTCCGGCTCATTGTACTATCTGGTTTGCTCATTCGTTTTGGTATTGGCTTCTTAGGAGAAGTTTGCGAGGTTTATACTTCCTGATTGGTGCATTGGGTATTGACTTTATATTCTGCTGCTATTAGGACCTGTCTTGCAGGGTGGTTATGAGGAAGCAGGCTATGACTACCATGTTGTGTTCTTTCGCCTTCCATTTCTTGCTCTGATACTGTGTTTTTTTTGCTCATGAGGTGGTACACAGTTTATGTTAAGAGTTGATAGTACCTACCAGATCAGGAAGTCCATCTTGTTGGTCGTGTCCTAGTTTTCTGACAACTCCAACACCATCATGTTATTTTGGTGGCTCCTGTACATGAAGTCTTTATTCTTCTGCAGGAAGCAACACATTTCGATGCTTAAATAGGCATGGTAGTGGGTTTCTGCTGAAGTTGGTTTTCTCTTATTTACCCTCTGTCATATGTAACCATTTACAATGGCCTAACACATCTATCCTGGCAAATTTAATTCATTATTAGTGCTATTATTGTTTCATGAAAGTATTCAATTATGTATGTGTTGTCTTTGATTTTCTTCAGGGGGGACTTCATTTTTAGGTCTTGTGTAAGGCAGCGCATGCGCTGCATGCGCTGTCTCAGCAAGACTTAAAGTAATCTCTATGTTGGCTTAACCTCCATGTAATTTGTTTTTCCTTTTGCGATTGGTTCACCTGTGGAATTGCTTTTGTTATCTTGCTTTCTGTTGGCTGTTGATCCTATGCTAACTTCCGTGTAGTCCCAAAGCAGCGGCACCCAACTACAGTTCTCCTCCACTCTGCTGGCACTTGTTTTAATTGCCGGCAGTGTGCTGAGTTTGTTTATTTATTTTGAAGATAACCCCCTGCCTCTGTTAACTGGAGGCTCTCCTTTGTGGGATTATCCTCTGAAACTAGAGGAGCAGCTCCACGCTTTATGGTTGCCATAAATCACCTCATCTCCCCAGGGCATCCCACACCACCTCCAGCAAGTAGCAGCTGCTCCAACAGCCTGAATTTGCATTGCGAAAATATTTTAAATATGCTTGGCTTCATAAATTATGTGCCGAGTGGCAACATAGAGAAAAGAAACAACTATGTAATTTCTTAGGATGAAAGAAGTTATTTAGAAAAATATATTTTCTTCATCGAAGAAAAAAAACAGTTACCAATCTTTTCAGTTTTTTAGCTAAGTGAAATGCTACACATCAAGGAAGAGAGAGGGACTGATTGTTGCGGAAAGGCCTTTTCAAACACCTGGTACAAATAACAATTTAAGAAGAGCCCTTTCTTGCCAATTAAAATGCTTGTCTGACCAAAGGGGCCTCTATTTCTCTATCTCTTTTTTTCGCTCGACTTTGACAAAGCTTGTCAGTGAGATAAAAGAGGCACAGATGCTGAAGGAGGTGATGCAACCACTCGTTGCATTTCGCAGAATAGAGAAGGAAAGGCTTGCTAACTCGTGATCATAATGCGTGCTTCACGACATTTGTTAAATGTAAATCCTGTTAGTGATTAGCCTTTTCATGCTTTTCCGTTGATGGAGAGTTCTCAGCGTTATAGCCTACTAACTTTTTCCCTTTTTCATGGGCGTCGGTTTCAACGTTTCCTTTAAAATCAGTATGTTTTGGTAATGCATGTTGGTGGAAGATTAAGAAATTCATCGACTCAAGAACCCACGTCGTATTTGGGGCCTTTTCCTTTAAATTAATGTCAGATTAAGCAAGACCTCACAATGTGTAAAATAAATATGCTGAAAACTCAACGTTATATACATGTTTTTTTTGTGCACAATACTTGGCTATCGGGAAGTCTCGAAAACCGACTAGGAATACCAAACAGAATAGTGAAGAAGATGTAATTAATATTTTTTAACCGAACTGGAAGGCATTGTGGAGAGAAGGGAAGTGTATGTTGGCAATATTGCTAGATTATGATAACGTTTTTCATTTCGTAGAAGATGCCATAGAGTAGAAATCGCTGAAGCACACAGTAGAGGTATTTTGTGGGGTGTGCAGAAAGTCAAGTCATTTAATTCACATGCTTTATGGAACGTCCGGGAGAGCGGGGGGGGGGGGGGGGGGCAGGGGAGGGGTGGTTTGCCGATGCTTTTAACCTTTCACGTTTGTTTCCAGCAAAATAAAGATTGAACATGCTGATTTCTAGATAAAGCTGTTTTGAACTGTATAATGCTTCAAGCGGCATGAGTTTCGGTGGTAAAAGTCACTGTGAAATAAATGCTACCTATGTGGTGTAAACATAATACTCTGTATACAGCTCTATAATGTTTTGTAAACTAGTGTGGTCCGTGCCTCAAATCTTCATATTTACTCAGTTCACCCACAAGTGGGACTATCATATACCCAGGGTCTTGTAAAACTGGCACCTGTATTAACGATGATGACTTACTGAAAAGCACCATCATAGCAAGCACAATAGGCATCTCGTCTTTTCAGCTGCTTGGAATGAGGTGAATGAGTCGTACGTAACCCCTAGGTTGTATTTTGAGACAATTCATCTGAAGCGACGCTTAGATGTCCTATATACACATCAAGCTTAAATAACCACATGTACAGATTATGCGATCTCAGCTGTCTATAGCGCCTTGACGCTTAGCATTTAAGGTAATTATAAAGTAACAAAATCCTCTCGACTGACCTCAGACTGTGAGACTTTACAGTAGACCTTAGTTACATAATTTACTCTAACTCCTTTTCAAGCAATGCGTTTTCAACGTGGATTTGCAACTTGCGTGTCATTTTGAGCGAAACTTTATAATGTATCCCAGTTCCCACTACTGGGAAGCGGTGTATTATACCCCTCAGGGAGTGACACTGACACGCATGCTCTGCAGTTCTACTCCTACATCGGATCCTTCAGTTGCACATCAAATGCCATTTCCCACCCCCAACTTACTCTCCGCCCATTCAAGATGGCCTCTACCAATGGGAGGTTGCTCAGCTATTCTGAGCCTTGGACGGCCTAGTGCTGCTCAGACAAGTTCAGCCCTTGACGCAGCAGGACTTACCCGTCACTGCCAGACAACTGGTCAAGCCTTTGGCCTTTTCTGTGCGGCTTCAAGAATCAGCAGGTGTGCAACAAGGTGTAGACTGGCAAACACCTACACAACCTCAAGTGTAGGTCATCTTATTTCTGCTTAGGGAGGAAGAAACTAGACCTGGACAGTACACCTTTAGGGGTGCAAAGCTTGAACACAGCACAGCGATTCCCCTTCTTAGACAGAGATCATAAGAAAGCATAGCTGCCAAGTATTCAGATTGCTTATACATGGCATTTCTTTGTTTTAGTGTGCTTATGTGTGACGCTTTAATGCCTTATGTGTGACATGTGGCAGTTTATTGATAGTAGAACGAAGCAGGCATGCTCATATAATAATATACATTTCGGAAATGATTAACATAATGCTGCAGAGCACCGAGGGGCAGATTTACAAGCCCCTTGTTATAGTTGCCATCATGTTCATTGTTGGTTGCTTTTAGCATATATTTATGTATAGGGAGTGTTGGTGCTACCTTGGATTGCTATATTGTCCAGCTGTGCAGTAGTACATGTTTTGCCCCCATTTCACAGAGAGTCACTGCTTAGAAACATTATTTAATGTGGACTCAGGCAGACTGCCTCGCAGAGTATATCAGTAATATTTAGTGTTGGTGCAAGATGTCTTTCTGTTACCAAGAGGACTGCATGGACCTTTGGGTAGTATTTTCCCTTTTAATAGCTTGAATTAATAAAAGTGTATTCGGGGTAAGCTAGCTGCATGCATAACTGGCAGATGATTTTGGTTGCCGTCTGCTGTGTTACATGTGCAGTGCTTAATTTGAGCTCGGCACCAAATTGTAAGCACTGGCCGCCTATGACATGGCGGAAATGTTTGTATAATTTAGAGGTGACCACAACAACAGTTGTTTGTTGATTCAATATACATTAAAAATGACTAACATTTTTCCCATAAGACATTGTAATACTGTTGGGTGTCCTGGAAGAGTCTAATTTGTCCCAGTCATAGGAGTGTGCTGTTTAGTAGTTGGTTTTGTGTTGTTATTATCTGATAGAGATGTCTAGCTGCAGATTCCTTAACTTAGAATATCCCCAGGTGTCAGACTGGATCCGGAAAACTTTCCACAGTAGCAGCCCTGCGCGCCGGGAGCGGCGCTGCATGGCTCTGCATAGACGACGTCCACGGGCATGATGTCAGAAGAGTCACATATGCCTCTACCGGCGCGCTGACGTCAGTTTTCTTCTTTTCAACGTCCCAACGTGGATCCCGGAAAACCAGCGGTTCATTCACCTGTTTTTCAGGTCTTTTCGATGCCTTTGGCGTCCTGAAACAGTGTGCAATGCCTTTGGGCTTTAAGGCGTGTGAGATCAGTGCACGTCAGATGTCCGTGACAGGCCCGCACATCATCTGTATGTGGTGCCTCGGGGTGCACCATGACTCTGAAGAGTGCGACGATTGTCAGCAGGTGAAACCAAAGTCCTTAGAGGAGCGTCGGATGAAATTGGTGGATGCACGGATGTCTGGTCCTGCTCTTTCATGTCGCAGCTCTCCCAATCGGAATCGAGCCCACTCCTGAGGTCGTTCCTGCAGACGTCGTTCAGAGGGTAAACACAAACGTAAGTCTGGGAGATCTTCCTCCCCTACCCATGATGCTGGCCCCTTCTTCTTTTTTGCTCCCGGCCGGGGATGGGCATTCGGCGGTCGTCTCCTCCGTACCCCCCCTATCTGGGTGCCCGAGAAACAATAGCCCAAATGTAGGCTAATTCTGAAGCACCCTGCTCTTATTTTGGGTCACCCCCTCTCCCTGGTGGCACCAGGGGTCCCATAGAGGTGGAAGGCAATCATGTCGGGTCTTCACCGGCGGATTCATCTTTGGCTGAGTGCATCGACTCCGATTCCGGAGCTGATTCGACGGGATTGGACGCGACCCGGTGGGTATTCCCAGTCTTCTGTCTAGTCCATCCCATCAGTCTCCGTATAGCCCTCAGTGGCTCCCTGCATCGATGTCGGAGGCGGCGCTGGGCTCGACGCCCTGTTCCCCACATGTTGGTGTGGGATCAAAGTCAGACGGTGCCCAGCCCGAGTCTCCTTTGGAGGTCATCGACGCCCGTACCAACACCTTCGATGCCTGTACCGATGTCGTTGCCGGCGCTCATGTCTCCTCTATTTTGGGAGGTTGATATTCCTGACTCCTCCGACATCCATGTGACTCCCACATGGCGTCAGTTGACGCCGGTGCCAGCGCCTACGCCTCCTCTTATACCACAAGCTGATGCTCTTCTGGACTCCCCTGATCGACCCATGGTGCAGGTACCTTGTATGGCATGGACTCTGGATCCCCTCCGGCTCCTCTACTGTTGCTGTCTAGTGGACGGGTTAGTCGCCAGCCCTCCCCTACAGATGGGTTATTATCACCTCCCCGGATATCAACTGAAGCTAGTGCTTCCTACGCACAGGCTATTCACAGGGTAGCTGCTATTCTTTGTTTTGAGCCCCCTATGGTTCCTCTGCCTTCTGATCCTTTGTTGGATCTTCTCCATATGGAGCCGGTTGAAGTGGAGCCTTTGCTGCCCCTTGTGGCATCCTTGTTTGACATTATGCTGGGCATATGGGCAAGGACTATCTCGGGTGAACCTGTTGATCAGGCCATAGCTCGTCGACATCGTTCTGCCCCTTATGATCCGCTCTGTCTGTCCCTTCATCCTTGGGCTCAGGGCCTAGTTGTTCAGGCAGCCATCGACTTACAGTCTTCCTCCCGCCTGCCTCTGTTGCCTCCCACCAGTGAGTTTAGGTGGTTAGACGCATGTGGTCACCAGCTATTCGCCTCTGCCAATGCTGGCATCCGCGCCTTGAATACAGTTTGTGTGTTCGCACGTGCATCCTCTACCCTTTGGGACTTGGTTGAGACTCTTCTACCTTCAATTCCAGAAGGCCCGCGGGGTGAATTAATCCGCCTTCTGCATGATGGCAGGGGAATGGTCCAATTCTCACTCCACTTGTCTCTTGACACAACTGACTCGGTGGGAGAGCTGCTCGGTCGGTGGCTTTGCGCCACCATGCTTGGCTGCCCGACAGTCGTTTCCCAGAAATGTTCGGGATGCTCTTAGGGATCTGCCTTTCCATGGTGTGAACCTTTTTGATAGCCACGCAGATTCAGCAGTCTCCCGCATCATGTCAGGGCTACGGTGACTCTGGCAGCCTGCCCTTTTTGCCTTATCAGTCTTCTTTTATTCTGCGTAGGCGAAGTTGCTTTGTTGGTCTGATTTTGTATATGTCCCAAAACTCTGCATAGCACCTGGATAAGTGTGGGCAGTGGTTCCGCCATCTCAGTATTCTTTACATGCAGCCAGATGGCTGGTTCTGTCTTTCCTTTCTGTCCTCTGAATGTGTGCTTAGCCCAAGAGGACTCCCCCTCGCAGGGGTTGACACTTACCCTATGTGGGGTATTCATAGACTATTCAGTGACTGCCTTAGCCTTGGTACACTCCTATGGAGTTTTTTGACACAATATTGCTGTGGTCTTCTTTTTTATACCGTTCTGTGATCCTGACGTTCATATCGTTCCATTGCACCTTTGGTGCAGTTGGCGCTGTTAATCCTTCATTGCTTCGGTATGGGTTCCTTACCGTATGGCTTCTACCTCGCCTGTATTTACGAGGGCGTTTTTTAGCATCGCTGTGATCCTCTTGCCCTCGATGGCTGCTCTTCTTTTGCCAGTCGCTATATTGGGGCCTTGTTCTGTTTAGTTTAGGCGCAGTTCTCACAACAGACGCCATATCCTTCTTTTGCTCCAAGATACAACCATTATGTGGTACGATTCTTAGTGTTAATGCAACCTGGGAATGCACCCTAGTATGATTGCTATCATAGGGTGGTTGCGATGCACCATCCACTTCTGTGGTCCTGGTTCTCCCCTTTCAAGGACTGGGTAAACAATAATTTCTTGCTTCAGCCCTTACTGGGCTTGTCTTTCCAGATGGCGGTTTCACCTTGTACCTTTCTACTGTACCTTGTCTTGTGCCCGCGTTTTCGGGGCACTTTTCCAACAGGAAGTTTTACACATTCCCGCACAGGTGTTTTACACACTTCTGCTTGGATTCCTGGTGTACCACTCTCAAGGGGAGTGTTCTCTTTAGGATACTCACTTCTTGAGTCCTTGGACCATTCAATTGGTCCTGACTGTTTCTGACGGTCTGTCTCTTCCTCTATCTTGCAGGGGACCGTTGCTCCTCCCGGGTGAAAGACTGACGAGGCTTACTATTCTGGACATTGTTCTGTTCACTTCTGCTTCATCATAACTGTTGGCACATTTTACGTACTCTGTGTTATGCTTCATTTCTATGCATATTTCTTTGCCTTTCTATCTGCAGTGCTGTTACACACCAAAATCCTGCTGTTAATGTTTCTTCACTCGGTGTATGTGGTCATTGACCCGGTCTGCTTGCCTAAGTGCTCTCATATGGATGTCCAGCTTGCTTGGTGCCTCTTTTTGCTCGTTGCCTTCTTGCGATTTCATCTCTCGCATCTGGGTTACTCACGCAAAACCTACAGGAGGGTTCTTGTTCTACTTCATGTGGTTTTACCGGCCGCACCGTATGCTTCTGTTTCGTCCAGTCTTTCACTTGACTATCAGTCTTACTGTATTCCTGTTTTGGGCGCTTTTGATGGTTTCCGTCAGCACTTTCCCATGCCTCGTGACTGAGTGACTCTCCAATGGCGTGTCTTCTGTTTCTACTACTACTGGCTCTTTATGTTCATGGGTCAGCAGCCCCTTCTTACGAAGTCATGAACTTTCCCTTTCACACAGACATATCTAGCAGGTGTTTCTTTCCCTTACACAGTATACATACGAGGGGTTTATGCTGTTCTTGACAGCTTGTAGCACCTATGCCTCCCAATGTTTTTCGCTCTTCTGAGCTCCATGGTCTGGTGTGGCTGCGCTGGTTGCGGTCCACACCGTGGGTCGGCACCTTGTTGACGGCTATGTTGCCTCGGCAACTTATTGGGGTTCAGTCGCAGACCCGCCTCCTCTATGGGTATGGCTTTGGTATCTATTCTAAGTTAAGGAATCTGCGGCTAGACGTCTCTATCAGATGAACGCGTTACTTACCTTTGGTAACTATGTATCTGGTAGAGACATAGTCTAGCTGCAGATTCCTTAACGCCCGGCCGTCCTCCCCGTTCTACGAGGACCTTTTCAGGTTGGGCTTTCTATTCCCGCCTCCCTCCGATTGCCTTGATCCTTCTGCAGGGTGATGCTTTCACTTCACTCCAGCAAAGGATGCTGATACTTCATTCTGTTTGCATAGCTCTGCTCCACCCAGGCTCATAATTGGGCGGTATGCTTATGTGTCATGTATCCTTTTCCAACCCCTATGCTCTGGGTTGTACAGTGTGGGTTCTATTCATGTGTTTTCCCACAGCGGTCTCCCCTTTTCTATCGTCTTGGGGTCTCTGTGCTCCATTGGTTTGATGGCTATTGGCTTTGCCACATTTTCTAAGTCTCTTATTAGGGATACAACATCTCTTTCTGGTGACGTCTTGTGGTCAATTGTCCTGGCTCCTGTGTTCCGGACTTGTTGTCCTTCACAGTTATACATTAAGGTTGCAGACTTTCTGTCGTCTGCCATGATGTTGTTTATATCTTCATTCACTCCAAGGGCGGTTGGCCATCATTTTTATGGGGTTGCTTCCCAGAGCGGTGCTCTGCTCTTTTCCTTTACTAGTTTGCAATATACAGTGGCTGGCACTTTCCTTTATGGTGCTGTTTTTCACCATTCCATGGCTTTTTATTGTTTTCGCACACAGTTTCCCATATTCGAACAGTTTTTTGGTGGTGGCTCCACGTTGTGGCGTGGAAAAGTTTCTCTGACGAAAACTGATGTCAGTGCGCTGGGAGGGGCATATATGGCTCCACTGACATCACATACGTGGACAACATCACTGCGGAGCCATGCGGCGCAGCCCCCGGCGAACAGAGGTGCTGCTGCGAAAAGTTTTATCCAGTCTGATGCCTGAGGGTATTCTAAGTAAAGGAATCTGCGGCTAGACTATGTGTCTAACAGATACATCATTACCGAAGGTAAGTAACTCGTTCAATACTGCTAGCTGGGGCAATGGGTGGTGTAAGCTGCCTGTAGAGAACACCTGACGAGCTCCATGGAACTTGTTCTTTATTTACAAATTAAGCACTGTAACCTGTGTCCTCCTCATCAACTGATTATATGTGGATGACACATGGCATTTTCTACCATTTACATATTCCACTCAGTTTGGTAGAGATTTGAAAATCACTAATATAATAAATAACTGTTAGAAATGGGGGGTCTATCCTCCTCAAACTCAGTCAGTCAGTCAGAAATACTTTGTTCGGTTCATTGCAAAAACCATAAAAGTGTACTAAACATCAAAAGTCAAGACCACAATTAAATACAAAAAAGAATTGTGCAAATTAGCAATCCATACAGTACATTGTCATATATAAAAAACATACACTAACGATATAGGTAAGGGAAAATATCTGCAAATATCATATAATAAGACCATTAAAACACACGTAACAATTTTAAAAAGGGATCAAAGCGCTCGAAAGCAATTCATTAGTTACTCCGCTATGTACACTGGGTCCACTTAATTTTCCTCTTAAGTCTCATGGCAAGGGCAGGTTTAATTTGTCTAAAGCCCTTATCTGTAATAAGAGGAATAATGAACCTTTTACGAATGGGGCGAAGATGTTCACAAAAGAAGATAAAGTGCACAGTGTCCATAATGGAAAAACCATCACAAGAACTAATCTCCAAATCCCTCTCCTTAGTCCAACCTGGGCGTTCTGTAAGGAGAAGATGGAATTTGTTCAATCTGAACTTTGTCAGTAAAAATCGATGATTAATGTTATTAAAAATTCCTAAGTAGGGTTCCATTTCACTTGAGGTTATTATCAGCTAGTGAGCCCTTACTGTTGGTTTACACAGCTCCTTATCTTCTCTGGCCAGACCTGCCATCAGCTTGTAAGTGTCTTTAACCCATTTCACATCCCCCTTCAATAGTTTATTCGGCTGTTCGAACAGTTCCGGGCGACCCAGTTAAACTGCTAGATTTTTAACATAGTTCAGCCAGGGGATGGAGTTACCATGCTCAAGGGCTGGACAATCCCTGAGAATCTCGTGGTTCAACTCCAATTCGGGGTTCAGCCAGATTAAGATCCATTTTAATAGCGGGGCTATGGCTATGCGATCTTCTAGATATTCTACTCCACACTCTTGGTGAGCGATGTAACCGGGGGATGACTGGGGGACGGATAAGATAGATTTCAGAAACTTATCCTCAGCCATCTGCAAGGCCTTTGCATTTTTGAAACCCCACAAATCAGCTCCGTACATGGCTAATGAAATACATTTAGCATTGTATATCTTCAGCACAGCTTCCAACGACTTCACCCCCAATTTGCGAGCTAAACCCAAATCAGCCAAGATGGACCTAGCGAAGACGTTACGTTTTGCATCCAATTGGGGCAACGATGTAGACTTTTCGTCAAAAATAACCCCCAAGTATGGGAATCTTGAAACCCTAGATAAGACATTCCCTTCACAGTACAAGGTCATAATTCTTTTAGGTTTACTGCCCACAATCATTAAATGCGATTTTGAAAAATTCACACTAAGATCCAGCGCTTTCATGAAATCAGCAAATGAATTTAAAAGACTTTGCAGCCCTACAGCTGTGCATGCTATAAGAGCGGCATCATCCACATAAAGTAATGCCGGAATGAGATGCTTGCCTGCCCTCGGGATGTCCTTGCACGCCTCAATTAAAACAGTACCTAGGTCGTTAATGTAGAGGGTAAAGAGTAGGGGGGCTAAAATACAGCCCTGCCTAACCCCATTAGTGATCCCAATCTTACCCGTACAGTTACCCAAACGGTCATATCTGACTGTGGCCGAGAGGTCCCTATGCAGGTCAGCAAGGAAGTACACAATATTTTTTTCAATACCAAGCTTGAGAAGCAGCCTCCATAATTTGAACCTATTCACCCGGTCGAAGGCCGAGGAAAGGTCCATGAAGGCTAGATATAGCGTGCCCCTGTTGGCAATTGTGTATTTCCCAATTAATAATTGAAGGTTAAGGCTTTGGTCTATGGTACCTCGTCCTTTCCTAAACCCAAATTGTAGGCCTGAAAGCGTGTTCGTTTCAGCCAACCAATCTGTAAGTTTACCTAAAACCACCCAACCTAATGCTTTCACAGCAGAATCAATAAGAGAGATCGGGCGATAACAACTAAGTTCCCCTCCATTACCTTTCTTAAAAATGGGCAAAATGACGGATTCAGACCAGTTGCCCGGAATACCTGATTTACATACCCTATTAAAAACGTTAGTTAAAACTCTAGACCAGGTCTTGACGTCTGATTTAAAGAGGTCTGCTGGGACGCCATCAGGGCCTGGAGCCTTGTTACTTGTCATCTTCCTGATGGCATCTGCCACCTCTATCTCAGTACCCACTAAAGTATAGGGATACGCAATAGGGGTAGATATAGTCACATCCCCTAGGTTTTCCCCTTCATAAACTGACTTAAAATGAGAACACCACACCGGTGCCTGGATGCCACAATCCAATTGGTCGTTACAAGGGTCATGAAAAAATGGTTTATTTACAACAGCCCAGAACTTAGAGCTGTTCTTGAGAACATCTATAGAGGTTAATTCTTCCCAGGCCGCTTCTCTAATTTCCCGCCTTCTGACTTCCAGTGCGTTTTTATAGGCTTTCCTTAATGTGGCCACGATGGCCTTATCCATTGGCTTGCATTTCAGGGCGGCCATCAGCCTTTGGTTAGCTGAAGAACAGTTTTGGTCAAACCAGCCCATCCCAACAGGATCCTTCGCTTTACCTGGTCGTCTAAGGTCAGCTGCGACCTGGGCACAGATTTTTGAGTAAGCCTCTAAAACTTCCTCATTCCCTGCTTGCACATTCATGCACGTATGCAGCTCAGTTCCTACTTTAGTTAATAGGTTATTTAGGAAGTCTCCAGGTACAACTCTGCTCCATCTGATTCTACGTGCCTGGTCTGTCGGGCAGATGTCATACTTATCCGTCCTATTATGGGCTAAATCCGGCTTTTTGATCAGGTTCGTGATACCAACAACCACTGGGTTATGGTCGCTAAAATGTGACCAGACCGCCGAGTAGCCATAAATCTTTTCCCCCAGCGAGGAGCTAATAAAAATATAGTCAATAACTGAGTGACTTCCATTCCCTTTGAAAGTAGGTATCCCCTTATCCACCGTTGATGGGAGCATTAAACCATTATCTGCAAGAATCTTTTCAAGGGAGATCTCCTTGCGCAGAATGCTCAAAGTGGGTATCCACTTGCTCTATGGGGCCTAATTGATCTAGTGCCAAACATTTATCCGGGCAACCATGTATATTGAAATCGCCCAGAACTATAATAAAACATTGATTTTTATTGACCTCTTTGTAATCTGCCCAAAAAAGATTTAACGTTTCCAGGTGATCAGTCGTGTTGACTCTGTCATATGAATTATAAAAATTAATAATTAAAATACTGCCCACCCCACTGCAGGTGATTTGTACTGCCAAGCAGTGTGGTGATCCTGTATCTAATTGGGTATGGGTACTAGGGATGGTAGCCGAAATTAGTGTAACCAGCCCACCCTTCGCCCTCCCCATATTAGATCCTTCCACAGGGATCAAGTGAATCTAAACTGAAGATGTTCCCTGTATCCCATGTTTCTTGCAGCCCGATGATGTCTGCCCCACCAATAAATTCTCTGCAGATCGGGTCATCTACTTTTGTTTTTAAGACCGGCAATATTCCAGGCTGCAAGCTTTATATTTGCACCCATAGCTAATTTTGCCACCCCATCTATAAGACAAATTTTACTTACTGGAAGGTCCGAACTAGGAACTATCAAAGGGGTGACAGAGGTAGGAGTGATTTTGGTGGAACCTAGTCACTCATTGTCTCCCAAATTTGAAAACGTATCGAATCTATCAAAAACTGGTACCGAAAATTCATATGGACCTTTCCCCTTTGGTGGGTCTCTATGCACTACCCCAATGTTATGAGGGGGATAAAAAAAAAATGGGAGTACGTTTACATAATCATGATGTATTCTAACTGACCCAGCCTGCCTTAGTATGTCTTCAACCAATCTGGGGGACCTGAAATGTATGACAACACAATCACCTTCCAAGCTTTTATTTGCCTTACCCACCCAGGTCACCCTTCTTATCATTTTGAAATTGTTATACAAATGATCCCCTAATACTGTTTTATTGGACAAGTAGTGAAGGGCTTTGCTTTTTAATGAGGTCCAATGTTCATTTTGGCCATTCTGAATCTTTGGAACATTGGCCAGGATTATTGTATAAGGACATGCCTCTACTGGTAGGTGCAGTGGTGGCTCTCTTTTAGGGGGCGTTGCCTGAAGGCTTAGTCTCCCCACTGGGCCCTGAGGTCCTTGCTTCTCTCCCCGCGTGGCTCCCATGGCTCCTGAGGCTAAAGATGAGATATTTGGGATTATACCCGGGGCTACAAACTCAACATCCACAGATGCAAGTGATGATGGGCTTGTCATGATGAAGATTGGCAGCTCTCAGTTGTAAAGAAAAAATAGTCCCAAGAAAAAGTTCCACCAATTGTATGTGGTTGCGTGATGGTCTGCACTCTACTAGTAGTGTACACCAATCATTGAATGTAAGACACAAATGCAAGTTCAGATCCCAAAGCTGCCACCAATGTTAGAAATGGGGTCACTAGTTGGCAGAGGTAGGTTCCTTTGTCCAAGTAGGGACCCTTCATCCTAGTCAGGGTAAGTGGGATACACTTTTAAAAGAACCCCGGCTCACCCCCTTGGTAGCTTGGCATGACCAGACAGGCTTATCTCAGAGGCAGTGTGTAAAGCATGTGTGAACACATACAACAATACAGTGAAAACACTACAAATGGACACCACAACAGTTTAGAAAAATAAGGAATCTTTATCTAAACCAAACAAGACCAAAACAACAAAAATCGGCAAACCAGTAATACCAATATGACTTTCAAATGGTAGAAATAGTTCAGTTCAAAACAAATTGCAGATGCAACACTTTTCACACATAGTACCTTGGATGTGTCACACACAAAACAAAAAAGGGGCCACATGGAAGGTGATGCGTCAGTTCCTCATTTGTAAGCACTACCCTCCTGAGGCGGAAAGCCGGGAGGCTGTTTATTTTAAAATTGTGATTCTTATTATTTGTGTGATTCCTGTGTTTTAAACTCACCTACCCCATTACTTGACGCCTAGACCAGCAGACTTAGCGCTGATTTCTTCAAGCGAGGGACGCTTTCCCAGCGCCTAGTTCAGCCCGCAGGCCACGCCCCCTCAGAGGCCACGCCCACCGCCCTTTACTACAAGTGGGACGCTGAATACGAGCGCCGCCATTTGTAAGCACTACCCTCCTGAGGCGGAAAGCCGGGAGGCTGTTTATTTTAAAATTGTGATTCTTATTATTTGTGTGATTCCTGTGTTTTAAACTCGCCTACCCTATTACTTGACGCCTAGACCAGCAGACTTATCGCTGATTTCTTCAAGCGAGGGACGCTCTCTCAGCACCTCGTTCAGCCCGCAGGCCACGCCCCCTCAGAGGCCACGCCCACCGCCCTCTACTACAAGTGGGACGCTGAATACGAGCGCCGCCATTTGTAAGCACTACCGTCCTGAGGCGGAAAGCCGGGAGGCTGTTTATTTTAAAATTGTGATTCTTATTATTTGTGTGATTCCTGTGTTTTAAACTCACCTACCCCATTACTTGACGCCTAGACCAGCAGACTTAGCGCTGATTTCTTCAAGCGAGGGACGCTTTCCCAGCGCCTCGTTCAGCCCGCAGGCCACGCCCCCTCAGAGGCCACGCCCACCGCCCTCTACTACAAGTGGGACGCTGAATACGAGCGCCGCCATTTGTAAGCACTACCCTCCTGAGGCGGAAAGCCGGGAGGCTGTTTATTTTAAAATTGTGATTCTTATTATTTGTGTGATTCCTGTGTTTTAAACTCACCTACCCCATTACTTGACGCCTAGACCAGCAGGCTTAGCGCTGATTTCTTCAAGCGAGGGACGCTCTCCCAGCGCCTCGTTCAGCCCGCAGGCCACGCCCCCTCAGAGGCCACGCCCACCGCCCTCTACTACAAGTGGGACGCTGAATACGAGCGCCGCCATTTGTAAGCACTACCCTCCTGAGGCGGAAAGCCGGGAGGCTGTTTATTTTAAAATTGTGATTCTTATTATTTGTGTGATTCCTGTGTTTTAAACTCACCTACCCCATTACTTGACGCCTAGACCAGCAGGCTTAGCGCTGATTTCTTCAAGCGAGGGACGCTCTCCCAGCGCCTCGTTCAGCCCGCAGGCCACGCCCCCTCAGAGGCCACGCCCACCGCCCTCTACTACAAGTGGGACGCTGAATACGAGCGCCGCCATTTGTAAGCACTACCCTCCTGAGGCGGAAAGCCGGGAGGCTGTTTATTTTAAAATTGTGATTCTTATTATTTGTGTGATTCCTGTGTTTTAAACTCACCTACCCCATTACTTGACGCCTAGACCAGCAGGCTTAGCGCTGATTTCTTCAAGCGAGGGACGCTCTCCCAGCGCCTCGTTCAGCCCGCAGGCCACGGCCCCTCAGAGGCCACGCCCACCGCCCTCTACTACAAGTGGGACGCTGAATACGAGCGCCGCCATTTGTAAGCACTACCCTCCTGAGGTGGAAAGCCGGGAGGCTGTTTATTTTAAAATTGTGATTCTTATTATTTGTGTGATTCCTGTGTTTTAAACTCACCTACCCCATTACTTGACGCCTAGACCAGCAGACTTAGCGCTGATTTCTTCAAGCGAGGGACGCTCTCCCAGCGCCTCGTTCAGCCCGCAGGCCACGCCCCCTCAGAGGCCACCCCCACCACCCTCTACTACAAGTGGGACGCTGAATACGAGCGCCGCCATTTGTAAGTACTACCCTCCTGAGGCGGAAAGCCGGGAGGCTGTTTATTTTAAAATTGTGATTCTTATTATTTGTGTGATTCCTGTGTTTTAAACTCACCTACCCCATTACTTGACGCCTAGACCAGCAGACTTAGCGCTGATTTCTTCAAGCGAGGGACCTTTCCCAGCGCCTCGTTCAGCCCGCAGGCCACGCCCCCTCAGAGGCCACGCCCACCGCCCCCATCCCCTCTAAAATATGTGTTTTCCTCGGAAGCGCAGCGGACGAGCGCAGCGGGCGCGACGATGGCGCGCCGAAGGCGCGCCAAAGGAAAGCCCGTCTGCGCCCGTCCGCGGCCGACCGAGGCTAGGGGCTAGTCATTCTGCCCCTCTAATTCAATACACACCTGCTCAGTTGACCGACCTTCAAGGCCGGTGGCCTCTAGAGGGCTCTATATCGGCCCGAATTAACAGGCTGGGCCTCCTTAAACCCAACGTCTTTTCCCACGCCTGTTCTTCACCTTTGGCTTTGAGCAGGTGCCCCGTTACCTGTTCACCCACTGGCTCTCCCCCCACGGCGGTCTCCGCGATGTATCTTAATACCAGATCAGCAGTCAAGCACCAGCTGGACCTCTTCACGCTACTGGAGTCGCGTAAACCTGATCTTTTATTTCTCACTGAGACTTGGTTCTCTGATAGCTCCCTTCCCTCTCTTCTGGCATTCCTCCCTCCATCTTATTACGCTCTCCGAGTCGATCGCTCCCCCGGCAAGCCAGGCGGAGGAGTCGCACTGATTGCCCGTAAAGAAATCATCTTTCAACCTTTAACTGTTTCTCCCTTGGGATCTTCAGATTTCCTGGTGGCTCGCTCACTTTCCCTCACTCCCCCTCTTACATGTGTTCTCATTTATCGACCCCCATCCTCCCCGCACTCATTTCTTCCCAACTTTCTAGATCTGGTGGCTACCTTGACGGTCAACCACTCGTCAATTATGGTCCTTGGCGACTTTAATTTTTGTCCCTCCGATCCCGCGGAATGTACAGCATCTAAGGAGTTTTCTGAGTCACTCCTTTCTCTTAATTTTATTTCTGCTGTTCACGCCCCTACCCACAACTTGGGTCACACTCTCGACCAAATTTGGCATCGAGACTGCCCGGTCACCTCACTTTCCATTACTCCCTGCCTCTGGTCTGACCACTTTCTCATTTGTTTTTCTTTATCCCTTCGTTCAGTCCCTAAGCCCCCTCTTGTCAAAAACATCTGGGCACGATCATGGAACCGAGTTGAGGTGGCCGCTTTGTCGACCATACTCTCCGTATCTAGCCCGGATCTCTCTGGATTGTCATCTCTTGGACAAGCGGAATCCATTGAGGGCTGGCTGCGGGCCGGCTGCGACGCAGTCGCCCCTCTAAAGCGCATCGCGTCTAAGCGTCCTAAAGATGCCAACCGATGGTTTTCAGAGGAGTTGAAGACTCAAAAACTTAATCTTCGACGAGCGGAGCGCCTTTGGCGACGGGACTATTGTCCTATTTCTAGAAATCATTACACCAATCTCTTGGCCCTCTATAAAAAAGCTATTCTGGAGACTAAGAAGGCTTATTTCTCTGCTAAAATCCAGCTCGCTGAGAACCGACCAAAATAAATTTTCTACATCGTCCAAGATCTAGCCTATTCTGATAGGGCGTCACTCAAACCCTCTCCTTCCCAATCCCTCTGTGATTCCCTTAACTCTTTTTTCCTCAACAAAATCAGTAAGATCAGAGCAAACATTCCACTCCCGTCCCGCTCCTTCACCAACCCTCCTCTTCCCTTGGCTGCAGCACGTCTAGATTCCATTCCTCTTCTCACGGTTGACTCCTTTCTGTCTCTTCTTCCTCTGGTTAAGTCTGGTTCCCCATTGGACCCTTGCCCCACTTATATCCTGAAACAGATTTACTGTTCCTGTCCCTCACCACCTCTTATGTTTTTGAACAGTTCACTTTCCCATGGTATCGTCACTCCTTCTCTCAAAGCGGCGGTAATTGTACCTCTTTTTAAAAACCTGGTGCTGATCCTTCCGTTTCAGCCAACTACCGCCCTATCTCACTCCTGCCTTTCCTAGCTAAGGTACTGGAATGCCACGTAGTTAGTACATTGAGTACCTTTGTGGAAGGGAATAGTGTCTTGGCCCCCAGGCAGGCCGGCTTCCGCCCTGCGCACTCGACAGAATCGGTTGCCATATCCGTCCTGGACAATCTCCGAGAGGGCATGGACACTAATCAGCCCCAGGCCCTGGTTCTTCTCGATCTTTCCGACGCTTTCGACATGGTGGACCATGCCATCTTACTCTCGCGTGTCGAGGCGGCGGGGATCGGGGGGTCTGCCCTGGTCTGGTTGTCCTCTTTCCTGAGCGGCCGCACCCAAGCAGTTCGCTTGGGCGATTATTCAGCTGATTCCCGGCCTGTGCAGTGTGGGGTCCCCCAAGGTTCCTCACTGTCACCACTGCTATTTAATTTATACATTGCCCCTCTTATTTTTGCTTTACAACAGCTGGAGGTCTCTGTCTACAATTATGCAGATGATCTCCAGCTTATCTTCTCACTTTCTCCCTCTTCTGTGTCCATATCCAACTTTCACTCTGTTATGACCTTCATTCAGGACTGGATGAATCACAACCACCTGAAACTCAATCCCGATAAAACGGAATTGGTGTTGACGGGTGGTTGCTCCAGTCCCTGGTCTCCACTTTTTTGGCCCCCTTCTTTAGGTCCCCCACCCATCCCTGTTTCCTCGGTTAAAACCCTTGGTTTTAAATTGAATGACCAACTTTCCCTTCACTCCCAAGTTAGTGCGGTTGTTTCCTCAGCTTTTCTTTCCCTACGGACTATACGTAGAGTCTCCCGGTTTTTCACCCCATCCGCCCTTAAACTCATACTTCTGGCTATGGTGATGTCCCGCTTGGACTACGGCAATGCCCTTTATTGCGGCATGCCGGCGTACCTCGTGCGGCGTCTCCAGTTGGTCCAGAACCAGGCAGCTCGTCTTGTGTTTAACCTACCCAAGTCACACCACGTCACCCCCTTCTCATATCTCTACACTGGCTCCCTGTCCAGCAACGTGCCCTCTTCAAGCTAGGCTGCATCATTTTTAATGTTCGGTCTGGTTCTGCCCCTGCCTTTATTAGCTCTGCTATCCATGATTATACCCCGACCAGAGAATTGCGCTCGTCCACCCAACAGCTTCTCACGGTTCCCCGTTTCAAATGGAAAAAATGGGGAGGATCCAAGTTTTCAACTGTGGAAACTTCTGGAATTCTCTCCCACTTTCCTTGAGATCTTGTCCCCAGTATTCCCTTTTCTGTAAAGCGCTTAAAACTTTTCTTTTCTCCCAGGCATTTCCCTCTTAAATCCGCCCCTGGCTTCTAGTTCTTTTCGTTCACTTGGGTTTGTAGTACTACAAAAAGCGCCATGAAACCGCTTGGTGTACGCGCGCTCTAGAAATACTTTTAAACTCAAACTCAAACTTACACTCAGGGAAGGTGATGCGTCAGTTCCTTGCTCCGGTTGAGGTGATGCGTTGGTTCCTAACTGCTGCGCAGGTGAGGTGATGCCTCGGTTCCTTACCAGAGAGCAGGTGATGCGTCAGCTTCTTACTGCGTAGGGAGTGATGTGTTGGCTTCTTACTACGTCCCCCAATGATTCGACAGACTTGGCGCCTTAACGCGATGCGATGATCCGGGATGATGCATGGATTCTTGCAGCCGCACAGCAGCCCTTGCATCGCGATCGGCGGGGTGATCTTGGACTTCGGAGACCAGTGCACTCGATTGCAGCGTGCGGCAAACAGACTCTTGAGGTCCAAAATAACATCATGCATGCTGGGCGTTCTGACCTTAGCAGGTGAGAACGCCCAGCAAGGAAGTTCAGGCGAGCTGGGGGGAAGTCTTTCTGTCCCTGAGACTTCAGAACAGGAGGCAAGCTCAGTTTCAAGCCTGTGGAGATCTCCTGCAAGCAGGGGACACAGAAAACAGTAAAGTCCTTTTCCTTTTCCTTGGCAGAAAGTGGCCATGAAGGCCAAGCCCAGACAGCAAACAGCACAGGGGCAGTATTCCTCCTCAGTTTCTCCAGCTCTTCTCCTTGGCAAAGGTTCCTCTTGATTTCCCAGAAGTGATCTAAAAGTCTGGGGTCTGAGCTCCTCTTTTTTTGCAGTAAATCTCTTTGTTCTTTCCTGACCCAGGGCTCTGAGCCCAGTCCAAACCAGTTCTGGGGGGCACTTTGAAGTGCACAACAACCTCAATTGTCGGCATGAGCCCTGGCTCCAGACACACCACAAGGGGGTGGAGCTATCATTGAGAAGGTAGGAACAGCCCTATTCAGGTGCAGGTACTACTCCTCTCACCACTCCAAATGTAGACCAGGCCTATTTAGCCTAGCGCTGACTCATCCAGACTCTCTGGAGCTACTACACATCCCCAGCCCCTGTCACTCCAAAGCCAGACAGTCAATACACATCCAGCAGAGGCACACTGGATGGCTTAGCAAGAAATACCTACTTTCTGAAAGTGGTATTTTCTAACAAAGAATGTAAAAATCACCCTCACTAAAAGATGCATTATAACATTCTTTCAGGCATACTAAACTTTATTTTACTACCTTGTTCCTGGGGGTAGTTAAGCTTATAAGATGTTATAAGCAAACTCCTCATTCTATCCTACAGAAACAGATAGCATCAGTCTCAGTTCTCTGAATCTTGTACAATAAGCACTGCATTGGATCCTAAGGACTCAAGGACAATGCAAAGGCTTTGTAAATCGCAAAGGGTTAGTAAATCTGAGACAGGCCTTCAGAACCCGTGCTCATTCTATCTATCCACTCTGTCCAACCCCCTAAAGGCGACTCCGTTCACAATGCCTGCTTGATGAAACAAGCATTTGCAATACAATTGGTCCCTCATTTATCAGAGTTAGAGCTATTGGGGATGTAAATGATAATGTTTTTTAGCTATGAGTTTTATTTAGTAGTGTAATGGATGTATGTGGTGTGTAGTAGAATTA
Organism: Lissotriton helveticus; assembly: GCF_964261635.1. Classification (NCBI taxonomy): domain Eukaryota; kingdom Metazoa; phylum Chordata; class Amphibia; order Caudata; family Salamandridae; genus Lissotriton; species Lissotriton helveticus. The sequence goes on from NC_136065.1 coordinate 1,525,906,500, forward strand.
TGTGTGTTGTATTAGAATTGGTACTTGTTAATTTGTGCGGTGTGGAATTGTCTTGTGTAGTGTATTTGTGTAGTCGAATTATGTGGCACAGTGAATAGATAAAGGTGAGAGCTGCAGAGAACACATAGAAAGAATGAGAAGGATAGGTTGTTTGTGCAGGTAGTAGTTATTGATATTGAGACAAAGGAGCAGAAATAGTGTGTCAAAAAGAAAGAAACAAACAAAGAAAGAAAGATGACAATGTATTTTACACATGTGTTTTGGTTTGGTCTGGAATTATATGGTTTGGACTGTAATTATGTGAACTGAATTGGAATCGTTAGTTGTGGAATTGTATGGGGTGAATTGTGTGGTGTGTAGTATATTGGTGTAGTGAAATTATGTGGTAGGGTGAAGAGATTAGGTGAGAGCTGCACAGAATAGAGATAGAGAGGAAGAAAGATAGAGAGAGTTAGGTAGTTTGAGCACAAGGTGGTGAATGAACTTCAGAGGGAGAAGCAGAAAGAGTGTGTGAGAAAGGGAGAAAGATGGGGAGAGCAGGCCATTTTGTATTGTGGACCAATGTTAGTTTAAAGAGAACCGCTCTATAAATTGGCTTGGTCCACACATACAAAATGAAATGCAAAAATCAGCTTTCAACACCATTAACAACTGACATGCCTCTGTTCCATCTTGTGTGTTTAATGCTGGAAGGTCAGTTCACTTTTTAGCAAGAAATGTCACAATTGTTTCTATTTTCTCTCTTCTCAGCTTCCAATACCCTCATTCATGTAGGAATTTGCTCGTAATATTGGTGTACTAAAAATGAAAAACAAAGTCTATTCTTGTCTCGGTTATAAAGTATCACACAGTGAGAGTTCAAATTCATTTTGCAAATCTCATCGAATTACAGTCTCATTAAAATAAACACCAGCAAAGTCAAAAGTTCTTACCCTTAATATGTGGGTGCAGAGCAATTGCTTTGTTACTTCATATTTGCTTTGGTGTATTAGATAGTGAAAAGTATGTTGAAGGTTGGAATTTTGTATTCAGGTATGTTAATATTATGTTATACTCTTGACTGTATGTACTCCTGATTACAGGAGCGCAGATCCGATAGTACTGTTAGTGTGAAGGATTTACAGACAATGTGCAGAGCCCCCTGTGCAGATTCTGCATTTGTAGCGCGCAGGCTAGCAGAGCACTTAGAGACCTTCATAGATGAGAGTGCAATGCAGGTGCGGCATTACGAAGTGCCATTGGGTAACAGTGGGGACAGATTGCAATTCTGTCCTAAGTGCTGGAAACTGCAGTGCTGGTAACGAACAAGACTAGCTGTCATAAGGACTCCACTGGGATGGACAGCAAGAATATCTCACTCAACATTTGAAGCTGGGAGTAATTCAAATAAAATAATCAGGGTAAATCTCTAACCTAGTGAGGGTTTGTGTAATGACTGTGTGCAGTGCAAATATTAACTTGATGCGTATTAAAGAGCATGTCAATCTTTCAGCAGCAAACAGCAATGCACTACAAAACAATGCAGACACTAATGCAAAATCTAATAATTATGTGGCTAAAACTACATAAAAAACTATGGTAGATAAAGCAGAGTAAGGAGGAGGCCACCAAATTTCTGTATGTACAAGTCAAAGTCATTTTAGTGACTAACAGACCCGGCGTAAATCCATACTTCACCCCTACAGCGCACTGCCAAAGTCCTTCTTTGCTACTAACTACAGCCTTCTCAGCTCACAAGGCAAATCAAGGCTCAAATCCATCCAACCAAAATTCTCTCATAAACCAATCTAGAGAGCCCTTTCATTCACGCTCTAATGTACAGCTAAAACGCATGTCTTTAAAGCCCTTTCATTAAGAATATGTTGAACCTTGATTTGCTTCCTAAGTGCCACAGGTAGTTTTTCATGCATGCCCATTCAAGATATCAAAGCGTGGCCCACCGGCGCAGCAGCAGACCATGCAGGTAAGAGCGGTGGGGTGGTGGGTCCGGGTTGGCGGGGATTCTACAGATGAAGAAGAGAGAAAACTAAATAAAAAATTCATTTTTCCTGGTTGTGACTGTCAAAATCCCCCCGCCTGGCCTCACTGCCCCGACCCCATGGCCCTTACCTGCATGGGCCGCTGCTGCATTGGAAATGTTACAGGCGGTTCACCAGGCAGTTTATAAGACTGGAAATGGGCTCTATGGAGATTGCTGCCTTCGCATGGCTGGCTAGGGCAGCAGTCGGAAGTGTGGCCTTACAGACTGTATTTGTTATACAGACAAAAATAGCTCAATACATTCATCCACAGAACAAGAAAATGAAGAAACAAAAAAATAAGCACAAACCCGCTGAAAAGGAAGCTCAAAAGCAAATGAATATCCTACCAAAAAGCCCAACTAACAGGTGACATTGAAAATTCCCAAAAGACTTAAAAAATACAACCAACAGAGCAGGAGACATGGTGCGGGAGGCAGCACTAACACAACTGTGGCATTAGGAAGAGGTGGGGGGAGGAATGCAATATTTACATTAAAGCAGCTAGGGCACCAAAGCTAAATACAGGCAACCAATAACAGACCAGGAAACCAAGAAAAAAAGAGTTCCAAAAGCACAGATAACAAACCATAGCGTAATGAGATAGTACTTAATCCCTGCTCCGTGGGAGGAATGGAAGAGAAAAAGGAAAGACAAAGAGGCCGGACTGACCACTAGCAAGCAAGGATTTTTAAAGTACACTGACATAGACAAATGAAAAGCAAAGGCAAGTAATGGGGGTAGTTGGAACTCCACAAAGAATCTACAACAGGTCGCTATGCGACGGTGAAAGGGCTGTCGAGGTTCGACCTAAAAAGCATACTGTTACTTAGAGTTGTGTATTTTAAGCAGGACATTTAAGTAATATCCCTAGCTGATAAAAGCAAAGTACAAAGTACGATGCTTGTAAATAATATGTTACAAGATCCTCCTACTCAACTCATGATGACCCACCGGCCACCTTCTAATTCCATTGATCTTTCCTAGATTACCCTCGTCACACATTGATGTCATACTGACCAATTCCAAAAGATGATTTACGTTACTTGAGATTGAATTGCATGTTTTTCAGGGGTGAATGAGCAGTTGTGTACTGGCCATTTGGGATGTTTATACTAGCATATACGCTAATCAACCAGTGAAAAGGTGATATTAGAATAACATTTGTACCAACTGTTCAGATATGCACTGACGGTCAATCATAAGCTCCAACCTCTATGAGAAAATGCACGTTTTTCAACTTTATGTGGCAAAAACATAAGGCATATTTCAGTTCCGTGGCAAACAAAAGTAGTGCACAATCTGACAGAAGTTGACTATTGGGCAGATTCTCCAAGAAATGTGCAAAAATTAAGCGCTTTGCCCTTTTTCATACTCAATGTAAGGTGCACAGCGCCCCAATTTGAAAATGGAAACCGCCAATTCGAAAATCTGCAGTAGCTGTTCACCTGGAATGCTTGTCTAGATAGGTTGCACATTTTATAAAAATCTATCATATACTTTCAAAAATCTCTTCCCTACTTATGGCAAAATGTGGAGTTGCATATTTTCTTTCTTTAATCTGAATCTGACAATATTATTCCAATACTTTTGTAAATCAAAAAAACTGAAAATAATCATAAATAAGCATGAGGATATTTTTTCCTATAGACTCAGGTGTCTTGAAAAGCATTTTGAGCTCCTTCGGCAGAATGTCTCCAAACACGACAGTGCTGCATGACATAGTGACACCCTTACCTGTGTTTCAGGGGAGAAATTGCTGTCACAGGTGAGGCTATTGCCTTTTATCTTGTCTGAGCACGTTATATTAATACGGTAGTGGCACACACCCATAGTCACCCCCCTCTTTTCTTTATCATTGACAAAATATTGTTGTTGCAAATTTACGGTAGTGGCACACACCCATAGTCACCCCCCTCTTTTCTTTATCATTGACAAAATATTGTTGTTGCAAATTATCCCCTTGATACTCTATTAAAAATACACAAACTGATTCAAATAGAATAAAGTGTAATAAATATGTTGTATATACAATTTCTATAGCAATATAGCATTTCTCCTTGATATTGTGCATCAACACGGGTGCTTTTATGACGTGTGATGATATGGGTAGAAATCAAATCAACTAAAACTTGATTTGATGCTTCAAACTCTACATACAGTGGTAGGGGTAGGTAAAATATTGGGAATGTTTTTTCACAGGTTTTGTAAGTTTCTTTATAAAAAATGCCTCAAACATGGAAAATATGCCAAAAGAAGTAATTGTGAATGAAAATGCCTGCAAGAATCTCAGAGGATGGCTTCTCCTACAAAATCTTTTTCCCAGCAATAAAATACTTCTTGGTGGAAACTAAGGGGCTTATTTATGTGAGACCTGCACCGCCGGAGCATCACTTTTTTACGCTCTGGTGGCACCAATATCTCAATTATATCTTTGAGGCCACACAAAGCCACTTTGCATGACCTCATAAATATTTGTAGACCTGGCATCTTTTTGCGTGGTTTCCCCAGTCTTTTTGCTTCTAGCCTCCTGTCGTTGATTGTGTGCTGGACTTAATTTTTGCTAGTGCATGTTCTCTGTGTCTAAGATGTAATGGCATCTGGTTTCTTCATGATTGGCATATTTGATTTACTAGTAAGTAGCTAGTACAGAGCACTACATGTGTTCAGGCCACCCACAAAAGTAGCCCTCTAAACATGTCTCAGGCCTGCCACTGCAGAGCCTGTCTGCATAGATTTTAACTGCCATGTTGGCCTGGCAAGTACACCTACTTGCTGGGCACAAACCTTCCCTTTTACTACATGTAAGGCACCCCTAAGTTAGGCCCTAAGGAGCCCCAGGGCCCCGGTCCTGTGTATGGAAACGGTGGGACATGTGCTTTGAAGTTTTTCATGTCCTGGTAGTGAAAAGACGCTAAATTTGCTTTTTACTACAGCAAGGCTTATCTCTCCCGTAGGTTAGCATTGGAGCTGTTATGCATCATTTTACACAGGTATCTTCTATTTTGGAGCTGATAGATGTTAGACTTGGCAGCCTGGGCATGGGTTTCCCTAGTATTTTTGCCTTTCCCTCCTGTGTTTTTGCTCTGTGTTGGACTTCAATTTCACTGGTCTAGATTCTTTGGGCACTTTTCCACTGCTTTTCAGTGCCATAGTGCAAGTGCAACCTCAGTAAATTGTTATGATGGATTAGTGTTTAAAAAATTGGCTTATTTGGTTTACTGTTAAGACCCTAGTACAGTGCACTATGTCTGCCCAGGGAGCTGCTAGTGGGCTGGCGGCACTGATTGTGCCACCCACACAAGCAGCTTCGCAACCGTGTCTAAGGCCTGCCATTGCAGTGTCAGTATGCAGTCTAATACTACAATGTCAACCTAGCAAGTGCACCAACTTGCCAGGCCCTAACCTTCAGTTTTCTTACATGTGACTCACCCCTACGGTAGGCCTAAGGTACCCATGTGGGCAGGGTGCAGTGTATGTGAAAGGGAGGACATGTCCTGAAGTGTGTGGCATGTCTTGATAGTGAAATACTGCCAATTTAGTTTTTCACTATTGAAAGGCTATATGTCCCATAGGCTATATGTCCCATAGGATAGAAATGTCCGCACCTGTATTGCACATCTAGGATAGAATTGGAGTTCATTTCTAACATCTTATAAATATATTTTCCCATTGGGACAAGATGGGAAGGTAACGTTTAATATGCCTGAACTCAGAATATAAAGATGCATCTTTTAGTGAGGATTATTGTAACTATATAAGGTACTAGCAGCACGTCCCAACGTTGTCCGGGTATGAAATAGAATGTGTGTAATATGTGTATTTGGCAAGGGCAATTTATTTTAAAATCTCACGGTAGACAACATTTTTTGTTTAATTAGAATAGGACAGCTGTAGCCCTGGTTGAGGTTAGCAGGCGCGTGTGATTGGTGTAGTGATCTGCCACCTGAGCCCGGCTACAGCCCTGGTTGTTGTTAGCAGGCGCGTGTAATGTCGTTGAATGAGAGAGTTATCAGCCGCGGGTAAACCCGTTTAATGAGAGAGTTGAGTGACAGCGAGTAGGAGAGGCTGCAGTAATTGTCCCTGCAGACACGCTCATTTGCGTGTTCCCCCGCTTGAGGCCCTGCTGCAGCCCTGGTTGATGATATCAGGCGTGTATAATTAGTGTACTGATCCACCACTTGAGCCCGGCTAGAGCCCTGGTTGATGGTAGCAGGCGCATGTAATTTCATTGAATGAGAGAGTTCAGTAACAGCGCGCAGGAGAGGCTGCAGTAACGTTACTTACCAGGCCTCCAGGTGAACACGTTTGTCATGCCCCCAGCACACGGCCACAGCAGACGATCTTCTGATTAATGTACGACCCACATGGCATGAAGGGCGGAACGTAGCACACGCCCCCAGCGTTTCTCACGCCCCCAGTGTGCCCCTTGATGCGGTGCAATTGCGTTCACATGGCATGAAGGCCAGACACACGCCCCCAGCGATTCTCACGCCCTCAGAGTGCCCCTTGATGCTGCGCAGCAACGTAATTGGCACTTGTATGTACGACTCACATGGCATGAAAGGCGGACACACGCCCCCAGCGTTTGTCACACCCCCAGCATTTGTCACGCCCACAGCCCACGATGTGATGGCCGTACCACACGCCCCCAGCGTTAGTGATGCCCCAGCCCACGCCCACACCACAACGCAGACACGCCCACAAGGGACTACTTTGCTGGCAAGGTTCTTTTATCTTTTAAATGTATATGGTGGCCGTCTGCATAGCCTATGTCCTTCTGCTGCAACTTCCCTTTCCAACGTTGTATTGGGTGTTGTGATTGGTGCTGTGGTTACTGAGATTACCCGCCTCAAAGTTTTGGGCTCTCTCTTTATAATATTATATTAGTATGGATGTTCTTGCTTTGCTCTCGAGTGTGCCTCTCTACTAGGGTTGTGTATCAACTGTCTGGCTTTGGAGTGACAGATTATTAGGGATGTACATTCTGTTCAGACAGCCACTTGGGGGGTGAGGTGTGTCCTGCCTTTCCAGGGGGAGTCAGGGCTTGGCTGAATCGACCTGGGTTGCATTCAGAGTAGGGGGAGGAGATTTCTTTCACACCTGAATGGGCCTGGTCTTGGACAATACTGTCTCCACCTCCTGCCTGGCAGCTGCACCGGAGAGGATGGAACTGGTTTTGGCTGGGCAAAGAATTTCTCTGCCACCAGAGAACAAAGGAATTTGTGAAAGAGTGTGGCCCAGACCCCTGAACATTAGACTACTACTGGGATTCAAGAGGAACATTTGCCAAGAAGAGCAGAACAAACTGAAGGAGAAGTACTCACTGCCCCTTTGCTGTGTGCTGCCTAGGGTTGGCCTCAGTGGCTGTTTCCTGCTAAGGAAAGCAGAAGGACTTTGCTGTGTGCTCTGTCCCCTGCTCGAAGAAGATCTCCAATGGCTTAAAGTAGAGCTTGCCTCCTGTTTTTAAGTCTCAGGGACACAAAGACTTCCTCCCCAGTCCCCCTTAAACTCCTTTGCTGGGAGTTCTATCCTACCAACAGGTGCCTGCCTGTGTTCTGGGCCTTTGGAGGGTATTTCTGGGGCTCGGAACTACAGAAGATTAAAGAACTGTATAAATCGATGCATCACCTGACTGAGATGCATCGCAGCGGTGTGAGAAGAATTTCCGATGCACCGCCACAGCCGAAGAATCAACACAGCACCTGCCCACAGCTGAAGTGTCTGCTGTGCGACAAGTCCTGTACACTGACGTCCAAAATCACCACACAAGGTCTGACACAGGCCCTGCTGTGTAAGAACTGACGCATTGAGGGTACGCAGCTCAAATCATCGCAGTGCATCCTGGATCGTCACACATTGCATCGTCCCGGATCATCACGCATCACATTAAGGCGCCAGGTCAGTTGACTCACTCTGGGACGCAGTAAGAAACCTGCCCACTCCGTAAGAAACCAACGCATAACCTCCTCTCCGGTAAGGAACCAACACATCACCTCCACTGTGCAGCAGTAAGGAACAAACGTATCACCCCCCCCCGGGGCAAGGAAATGACACGTCTCCTTCCCTGTGTAAGGACCCGACACATCACCTTCCCTGCAACCCTTCTTGCTTGTGTTCTTGACGCATCCAAGATACTTTGTGCTAAAAGTATTGCATACACCATTTTCTTGGAACAGAACTATTTCTACCTTTTAAAAGTCATATTTTGGTTACTGTATTGTGGATAGTGTTGTTTTGGACTAGTTTACTTATTTTTCTAATCTGGTGTGACCGAACTCACGCACTCAGCAGGACACACCCTTGAACCCCTATTCACATCAGCAATCTCCATCACTTTCACACGCACCACCGAACTCCTGTGGACAGACCATCTATCCATCAATTTTACCTTCAAAACACCCACCATCGACAGACCCCAGCACATGCTCCCACGAAGTAACTGAACCAAAATCACCAATGACCAGCAACTCGACCCCAACCACCGCGGAGAACGACAACCCCAACACCGCAGACTGAACTCTGCACTGATTGATCTCCCATAGCGCCAACACCATACCCTCACTCAAGAAGAAGAACACACACACCAAGAAAGCCAGATGGTTTACCACTAAACTTCGAGAGTCCAGACGCACATGCTGCCACCACAGAAGCCCACAACAACTTTAGATCCGCAACCAACACCCACCACCAACTCATCAGAAGGACGAGAAAAACAGCGATCAAAGACAGAATCTCCACACATGCACACAACAGCAAAGGACTCTTCAGCATCATCAAAGAGTTCGCCCAACCACCAGCGAGTCTACTAATATTCCTCCCTCACAAGACCTGTGCAAAAAACTTAGCGCCTTCTTCCACCACATAATCAAGAACATCTATGACAACTTTGTCGAAGACAACCATTACACTGAACCCTCACCAGCCACCCTGACACCCTGAAACCAACGATTGGCAGCTGGACAGCCCTTACCACCTGACACACTGAAGACGATGAAGTCAATCTACTCCGGGGCCCCCATGGACCCCTGCCCCCGCCACATCTGCAACAGAGCCGCCGACACCATGGCACCCATGTTTCACCACACCATCAACCATTCTCTGGCGACCGTGTCCTTCCCCGACGACAGGAAACACGCCGAGGTCAACCCCCTCCTGCGGAAGCCCTCAGCAGACCCCACTGAACTCAAAAACTACAGACCCATCTCCCTGCTCCCATTCCCAGTGAAAGTCATCAAGAAAGCCATCAAAAGCCAACTTGCCACCTTCATCAAAGAGCACAACATCTTCGACTCCTCCCCATACGGCTTCAGAAAAACCACAGCACAGAAACCGCCCTCCTCGCCGCAACAGATGACATATGCTCCCTACTGTACAAAGGAGAAACAGTAGCCCTCATCCTCCTCGACCTCTCAGACACCACGACGCAGGAATCCGGGACAAGGCCCTTGACTGGATCCTCTCTTTCATCTCCCGCAGAACGCAGAGGGTCAGACTCCCTCCTTTCCTCTTGGACCCTACAGCAACCACCTGCGGAGTCCCCCAGGGGTCCTCCTTCAGCCCCATGCTCTTCAACGTCTACATGGTTTAGCTCGCCCCATCATCAGAACCCCCACACTCAACATCGTTTCATAGGCAGATGACACCATTCTCATCCTCTCCCTATCCAACGAACCAAACACAGCCAAATACAACTTTCGAGAAGGCATGAAAGCTGTCGCCAAATGGATGAAAAGCACAGATGTACTCATCATGCACCCGCACCCGACGCCTGGAACGACACTTGGTGGCCGCCCACCCTCGGAAGTCCACCCACCCCATGGACCACGTATGCAACCATTGGAATCAACCTGGACTCTGAGCTCAAAATGGTCCGCCAGATCAACTCCGTCGCATCCTCCTGCTTCCACACCCTCTGCCTCCTACGCAAGACCTTCAAATGGATCCCCCTTGAGCACAGAAAGACCGTCACTCATGCCCTCATCACCAGCAGACTTGACTATGGCAACGCACTGTACGCCGGAATAAACAAAAACCTCAGACACAAGCTACAAAACACCCAGAACCCCATACCTGAACAGCAGACTCAAATTCCACACACCTCAAACGAGCCCAGCTCTCCGACGCTATGGTCCCCCACTCCAAAAAGACCATATCAGGAGGCAGCTCCTTCTCCTTCTTTGCAGCCAGAACCTGGAACGCCGTACCACTCCACAAGAGACGGACAACATCACTCCCTATCTTCACGCAAAACCTCAAAACTTGGCTCTTCGACAGACTCCCTCCTTGATGGACTGGAATCTACACCTCCCCTCCTCCCCAGCTCCTTGAAACCCTTACGGGTGAGTAGTCGCACTTAACCAACACATGATTGATTGATTGCTGTCCATTTGTAGTGTTTTCGCTGTATTACTGTATGTGTTTACAAATGCTTTGCACACTGCCTCTGAGATAAGCCTGTAGGAAGTCTCAGGACCATCAAACACTACACCTGCATCTTGCTACCAGCGCCTGGGCTCCTCTGCTGTGAGTTCTGACCTGTCAAGTATTGCCAAACCCAGACCTGGACCCTTGGAGGTGATTCTGGTGCTGCATTTAACTATGTTTTGTATATATGTATATGCCAAGGTGTATTGAAGAATGAGTGTATAAGTGTCTGAATGAATGATTTAGTAGGTGCATGATTGACTGTATAAGTACGTGATTAAAAGTGTTTTACTGAATGCCTGGGTTACTGACTAAACTGTGTAAATGTCTGTATCAGTCTGTCAATTGGTGTGTAAGTGGTTGCATGGGTTGGTGAGTAGCTAAATGAGTGTGTACATGGGTTATTCATTGGTTGTCTGAGTTCTGTATGGGTGCCTGAGTGTCTGTGTTGGTGGGTGGGGGGTATGACATTGTGCATAGATGTGTGAGTGGGTGATTTACTGGGTGTATGGTTCAAGAGTACATCTGTGAAGGGCTGTGTGGGTGGGTGGTGTATTTATGGGTGTGTTGGTCAGTGTTTACTTGTGTGAGTAACTACATATGTGAAAGGCAGTATATGTGTTGGCATATATAAATGACTATGTGTGAGAGTGAGTAATTGTGAGACTGGCTGTATGGATGAGTGTGTGCTTGTGTCAGCGATTGTATAAGAGATTAAGTATGTGTTACTATCTGTATGAATAAGTGAGGTGGTGTGTATATAAGTGTATATGTGTAGCATTGACTCCAAGTGTCATTTCAGAACGAGTGCATTCCTGTGAACTTGACGAACTGCAGCTGCCTGCACTGAAGCCTTGGTCACTGTTTACCAAGTGCGCAACGTAATGACCGCAACTTACAATACAAGCCCCAATGGTACCGCAGTGCCTTCCAAGTACTACCGCTGCTTTGGTCTTAAGCACCGCTTCACTGAAGTCCAGGATGCACCACTCTGACTCCAATGCAGCGCCATCGGGGTAGTGAGTCAACATCAATGGCATGGAATCAATGCACCGCTCTGTGGCACTGATGCATCGTCAACACTTTGTTGCCTTCAGAACCTTAGGTCTTGCACCTGCAACTGAGCCCCACATTGTCCCTCTGCATTAGAGGCTCAATGACCTTGCACCACCTCCAATAACTGGCACATTACTTTGCTACATTGACGTCGCACCTCCTTTGCAAAACGCGTCATCCCCAAGCACCAATGTGTCCATGGCCTGCATAGCAGTAAAGTACAGCCACATCACATGCCTTCACGATGTCACACCTCTGATGTACATTGCACCGTCTTTCATTTTGCGATACAACCAAGGTACGGTACTGGGGTCTATGCGACTTTTGAAGCCAACCTGCGCTCCATCACGGTGGAACTGAATTTGTGGATTTGTTTCCAGTCAAGCGCGAGCATAGAGCCCGTGTTGGACCTATTGTTTTCTAAGGGATTCATTTCTTGACTTGTGCATGTTGGATTTTTGCCGTTCTGGTCTTGTTTTGCTCAGATAATTTTTCTAAACTTGTTTTGGGTACCTTTGTGTTGTTTTCACTGTGCTAATCGTGTCTGTGTGTGTGTGCACAAATACTTAACACATTCCCTCTTTAGTTTAGCCTGACTGCTCTGTGCCAAGCTACCAGAGGGTGAGCACGGGTAAACTTAGAGTTTACCTTACTTACCCTGACTACAGTGTGGGTCCCTACTTGGACAGGGTGTAAACCACTGCCAACTAGAGACCACATTTCTAACAGAAATAGTAGGACAATGCAACATTAGATGTTGCGTTGCCTTACTCTGCGCCAGGAAGGAGTTCTATGAGCGTTGCAGTGGGTTTTCCGGTGCAGCACCCAAGGATTTCAATGCTGCTCAGATTTACTTAATCAGGTAAAACAGGGGATACCAAATCATCAAACCCCCTCAGAGCAGGGGTAACGAGGAGAATTATTTTTATTTCTTCTCATTTTGTCCTCTTTTCATGTGTGCTGCATTCTGCAGCACACCTCACATGGAAAGAGGAAAATGTCTCCCGGGATTCTGCATGCAAGAGAGACATCCTTCCACCATGTTGCAAGGGTGCCTGCGTTGGTGCTTGGCAGCAAATTGTATGCAAGATCAGGGAGAAAGGCCAGGAATGCACTGTATTTTATAAATGAGGTGCATTCCTGGCCATGTATTGAGTTAGGAAACATTACACTCAGTGGAGTTTATCAATTCTTTTGGGAATGCCATATATATATATATATATATATATATATATATATATATATATATAGCCACACAATCCAACCAATCCGGTCAGGAAAAAACGGCCAGCACTCCGGTGTCAAGATGTTTTAAAGTCTATTTATTCTCCAAACCCCCTTCACCCCGACAGACGCGTTTCGCAGTTAAGCTTCGTCAGTGTCAGTTTGTGCAAACATACGATCGCCATTTTAAACCCTTCGCCCTTACTCATTTGATCAACATAGAAGATGTACCCTCTATAGAAGTGGCGGCCATCTTGTAGTGTAGTATTACAATGATTTTGCAATGGTAAAAACGGCAAACAAAAAAAAAATATATATATATATATATATATTACCTACTGGCGGTCGCCAGTAGGTATATATAGTTAGGATTTTTTCTCTATGGGTTTTTTGAAAATTCTATGTCTAATAACTTTGGCGTTTGTGGACGGAATTGGCTGAAATTTTCAGGAAAATGGCACATTTTGTTTCTGAGCAGCCCTTGAAAATTTGGGGGGGGTTTGTCAAGGGGGGGCCGAGAAAAAAGGGGGGTCCCAAAACGTGTTTTTAACATTGAGTTTTCCATAGGGCGGTTGGCCTCACTTTTAGCCCGAACGGCTGAATGGATTTGCACGAAACTTGGCAAAATTGTAGGGACTGGTAGCCCGATGTGCCTTTTGTAGGTCTCAATATATGTGCTCCAGTGGATTTTGAGAAATTAACGTTTAAAAAAAGATATATATCTGTAACAGCGGACCTGGCAGCGTCCCAGGACGCGTACTTTACGCGCAACGGAGCTTTGTGAAGCGAAGCTGATTGGTTCTCCGGCGTCTGTCAACATTCCAAAAAGTCCGTAGCGGCCGCCATCTTGTCTCTCGGTAGGATCGAGAGACAAGAGGAGGTCAAAACAAAGGGGGAAATAACTATAAGGGGGCATAGTAGATCCTCGCTGACCCCCTAGGTTTGATGTGGAGGTTTTAAAAGGGCCCCGCGGGGCAAAAAAAACACAAAATAATAATAATCGAACGGCTGAATGGATTTGCACGAAACTTGGCAAAATATTAGGGACTGGTAGCCCGATGTGCCTTTGCTAGGTCTCAATATATGTGCTCCAGTGGATTTTGAGAAATTAACGTTCAAAAAAAGATATATATCTGTAACAGCACTCCGCTTCGCGTACTTTTCGCGTTACGGAGCTTTGCGAAGCTGATTGGTTCTCCGGCGTCTGTCAACATTCCAAACAGTCCGTAGCGGCCGCCATCTTGTCCCTCGGTAGGATTGAGAGACAAGAGGAGGCCAAAGCGAAGGGGGAAATGACCATAAGGGGGCATAGTAGATCCTTCCTGACCTCTTAGGTTTGATGTACCATTTTGCCAAGTTTGGTGTAATTCCGTTCAGCCATTCAGGCTGTAGACGTATGTAAATGTCCTATGGAAAATTGCATGGGGAAAACACATTTGAAAGTGTTGAAATTTAGAACCAATTAAAATGTTACTTTGGTTTTGTATTTGTGTGTGATGAAAGTTAATTGGTTATGTATATATGTCAAATGAGAGGAAACCACAGCCATTTTGTGATACTACTGTCTGAGGTACATTTGTGAGGAATTTTTGGTGGTGAATTTCTGGTGTTTGATTTACACAGTACTAACACTTCTGCTACTTTTAAAAAGGTGAGTTGTTAATTTGTAAGGGGAACTATGTTGTACACTTGAAGATAATTTGAAAAATGTTTTCTGTTATTTATTTGCAGTCCTTCTGTTATACTAAATACTTGATAAAGTTAGTTTTATATTATGTATTACTAAAAACGATAAATGAAAGTGATTATTTTTTTCTGCAATTTACAGCAAGCAATTTCAAAATAAAATGGCTCACAATGAAGAGACCGTGGCAATTTCTTTTGAATTGTCCAACACATTGATTGAAATTGAGAGCACCAATAATGAAATATTGTCACAAGGAGGACATGACTTGTATGATTCCATTAGATTGATTGAAATGGACAGCACCAAGAATGAAATATTGTCACAAGGAGATGACTTGAATGATTCCACTACATTGATTGAAATTGAGAGCACCAATAATGAAATATTGTCACAAGGAGGAGATGGCTTGTATGATTCCATTAGATTGATTGAAATGGACAGCACCAATAATGAAATATTGTCACAAGGAGGAGATGACTTGAATGATTCCACTACATTGATTGAAATTGAGAGCACCAATAATGAAATATTGTCACGAGGAGATGACTTGAATGATTCCACTACATTGATTGAAATTGACAGCACCAATAATGAAATATTGTCACAAGGAGGAGATGACTTGAATGATTTTTTGATCAATCTCTTGATGGCGAATTTATCGAGTGTTTGGAGACCATAGAGTTACAAGAATCATCATTGGAGACTTTTAATGAGGACATTGCTGATGAGGACATGTTACTAGTTCTTTCAAATTTAGAAAATTCTGAAGAATAAATTTATATTTAGAAATCAAAAATTGTTTGAGACATTATTCATTTTTATTTTTAATTTATGAGGTTGTAGCGAAGTGATTGTAGTATAAAATGAGACTTATAGTATAGAGTGCAACATTTTTATGTTACATGGTAAGTTTACTCATATTTACTTCCCTTCTGCCACTATATTATCTCCAATGTGTATTTGACATGTCTTCTTCATCTCCGGCCTCCTTTCTCTCACTGTGTGTCTCCGATGCATCTTATCGCTGCTATTTTGTGTAATTACAGAAGAGAGTAAAATAAAATAGTTCGGAACGTGAAAAGGGGGCAAAGTAGAGTACTCCTCACCCCCTAGGCCTTTTTAGGCGGTCCCAAAAGGATCAGTTTCTGCTTTCCTGAGAGATTATGGTATGAGTTCCATATACCACAATAACTTGCATTACAACATGCAAGATATCTATCTCCTATTACCAACTTTTGGAGATATTCGCGCTAAGCGCGAATATCTCCAAAAAGTAACACCTGCCCTGAGCAGTTCTTAGCCATGTTATCCAATGGGAGGTGGATAACATGGCTAAGAGCATTAGCTCGGTAATGCATGAATATCGCTGAGTTTTTAGCGATATTCATGCATTGCGGCCGTTTATTATCGCATTTGCGATAAACCTTGATAATAGTAAGGTTTATCTTCGATAATTTCTGACGATGCTTAGTGGTAAAAAATTGGTTGGTAAGCATCGTTAGCGATAAATATCGCTTAACTTTGGTAATATGCCCCAACGTCTGTTAACGTTCGATTCGAAGGAAATGAGGAAGTGTTGAAAAACATTGTCTGCGCCATCTTGCCTTTTTTGAAATGCCACACTTTTGTCGTGCACGGCAGCCATTTTAGATGTCTTGACCAGACCCACTCTCTGCACGCTGTCGATTCGTAGCATGGCTCCTCACCCACGCAAGCATCTTCCCTAGGCACTGGTCACCACCGCTCTCTGTCTTATGCATGGGCAATAAACCTCCCCCCATCTGCGCTGCTCTTCCCTGAGAATCACACTCTGTGCCTGCCCGACACCTCCCTTTCGCCCTATTCACTACCGCACCCTCTGACACTCCTCTTTCTCTGTGTCCGATTGTCCAGGCTATCAGCTAGCCCTGCAGATGTAGTTTATGGCCCCAGCTGTAAAGAATCACCCCTCTTCAAAGGAGTTATAGTAGATCAAGGCCCACACCCGATGAGATCCGTCACACCACACGTGTTCCTACTATCTGAAAACCATCCTGTATTGTGATTGGGGAGGGGACCGAGCCTGAAGCGGAAGATTCCAGGAATGACTCTTTGTACATCAAAGTTTTTACAATTATGTGTCACAATAAAAATATATAGCACTCCAACAAAGTAGTAGGAATATAAAACTTTAATAACATATAAATATATACAAGAAAACAAAAACAGTAAAAACATTTAAACAACGAAGAGACCGTGGCAATTTCTTTTGAATTATCCAATAGATTTATTGAAATTGACAGCACCAATAATGAAATATTCTTGTCAGTAGCGGTCTGTTGTGCGAATAGTTCCAAGGCAGCAGAACGCGCTGAAATCTAGATGGCACGAAAGTGATGTCTAGTAAGTTGCCGCCCAGCAAAAAACGGCGTGGGGCGCCGCGGGGGTGAGTGAGTCCAGTAGGCACCACAGCTATTCTTACCGGCATTGCAGAATTACTGCTGGGGACAATGCCTGTGCTGTAGCAGGGTCACAGCAGAAACAAAAAGGATTCTGTTGAAGATGTTGTTGGTTTTCAATTTGAAAACAGTTCTGGTGTCAACTGCTATGCTAATGTAGTGGTTAATGTTTTGTTTTCTCTAGAAAATGTAAAAGAGGGGGAGGCAGTCCAAAGTTCCATTAAAAGGGCAAAGGAAAGGATCGGTGGTTTGAACTATCAGTCAAAAAGGGGAGGGGGTGCAATAATTTTTCCTACCGGGTCACACTGTGCTTTCACCGGAAGTGAGGTCTGCAGGATTCTAGTAATTCAAAGTGAGGCTGGCGCCAGCATGGGAGCGCCGACGTCCCGCGGATACAGTTTCGTCACTCCACGGGCGATCATGGCAGTCATTCCCCATCGGGGGTCGGAGACTCCCGCGGCTCCTCTAGAATCTTCAAGGTCGTGGAGGACTACGGTGGTGGAGTCAACCAGTGACCGGGCCATTTCTTTATGCTGGGCCCGCTCTTGCCAGGTCGACCGCCATTTTGAGAGTTCGGCAGCTACCGGCAATCGCGGGGTCACATGAGCGGACGGGCTCCACCCTGCCGGGCGAGACGTTGCAGCATGGCCACAGTGGAAGAACCGTTTTCCGGGCGCCTGGAGCGCTGAGGGTGCAGCTGGGAAGTCTCCACCTGGGGAGGCGGGAGAGGCCTGTTCGCACCGTCTCTCCCTCCCAGTGCACCCCACGGCGTCTCGCTTGAGATTTGTTATGGCCGGACCAGGCGATGAGGACGAGGGGGGGGTCGGAGGCATGTGCAAGACATCCCCCCCCAGTGTTGTCGCAGCCATTATAAAAGAAAGAAGTGTCCCGTCCGTCTTCGGGCCGGGCTTCCGGTGGATGTCGGACGGACGCCCCTGGCTCTGGCCCCATGAACGGGTTTCTTGGTTTATCGGCTGCAGCCGGATCCCGTCGGCCTCGGCCCCCCGACCGTTGGTGGTCGGACCGGAAGAGCATGTGGCGGGACTACCTGCAACTCTCAAGGGCCACAGCGGCCGGACTGGGAGAGAGAGGGGAGGGTCGAGGAGACATTCCCCCCCCCTGCAACTGTTGAGCGTTGTAAAGGCAATCCCCTGGCCGGGTCCCGCTGGCCTCGGCCTCTCCTTCGGCTACACCCTACGTTAGGATCTCCTGGCCGAGGCGTGGCAGCAGGACCTGCCTTATATGGGCTGCTCCCGGCTGGGCGTAGCCGGAACCCTGCCCCACCTTGGAAGTTTCCAGAGTGGGGGTGGATGTTCTACTGACTTGCATTTTCCCTAGTCTATCGATTTTTTTGGCGTGGCAGGCGGTGGGACAGCGAGGGGTGATTTGGTTTCTCTTACTGTTTTTCTGGTCTCTCACCACTGGCATATTTTAACGTTTTCTTGTTTCTAGGACATTAATAGGTTTTATCATTACGTTATGTTATTGTTTCTTTGTTCGTTGTTTAATAAAAGTTCATGTTCATCAGTGGCCTACTGATTTTCGTTTTCCTATTTTTTTCTTTCCAGGTTGTTTCATGGTAAAGTTTCTGTTAACAGGATACAGTGATCACTTCGTTATTATTGCATATGTCCTTTTCACTAGGGGTGCTCTCTGGTCGGGCCAGATGACGTATCTCTAGTAAATGGTCCGGGTGAAAAAGGTGCATCAATCAGTGGGGAGTAGATAGGCATGACAGATTACAACGGGGGAGAACGGTCCGCATTACGTACCCTTTCACTACTTGCAAAGATTTTCCTACGTTTATTTGCAAACAGGGAATACCTCCAAAAAGAACTAATTCCCAAACAGTCAATGTTCGGACAATCAATCAATCAATGAGGAATGAAATAGGTACGACGTGTTAAAGGCTTGCGTTACCTACCCTTCACTATCTGCAAAGGGAGAGAGAATATTCCTATTCTTCCTCGTTTGCAGGTAGAGAAGATCCTTAAGAGAATTAACTTCGAACAATTCAATGCTCGATTGAAACAATCAACAAGGGGTACTGTGAACACAAATGAACGCCGCTTATATACATACGCATTGCTATTTTCAACAGGTTGTTCCTAATGTTTCTATTTTAGCGAGGTCAAAAAGAGATCCCATTAGTGGCCTACTGATTTTGCTCGATTCCTTTTGTTTTTTTACACAATTTTTCGCTATCTGCAAAGACTAAACAGAGTATTGCGACTCTGTGCTTGTTTGTAAATAGAGAATGAACCAAAGAGAACAATCAATCAAATGGAGAGAGAAGCAGGCACGACGGATTACAAAGGGGGCAAAGGGCTGCGTTAACTACCCTTCACTATCTGCAAAGAGAGAGTACTCCTAATAGAAATGAGGGGTGGGGGGCAGCATTCAAAGCAGATCAGTGTGCATAAACACGAAAATGTTTTTACTTACCACGTACTTGACATTCGACAGCTTATGATATTTGCTATTAAAAAACCATTGAAATTCACTGAAAAAACCATAGGTTATAGACCATATATAGTTAGGAATTAGCATTTACAAAACCTTGAAAATTCACTGAAAAAACCATAGGTTATAGACCATATATAGTTAGGAATTAGCATTTACAAAACCTTGAAAATTCACTGAAAAAACCATAGGTTATAGACCATATATAGTTAGGAATTAGCATTTAAAAAACCTTATTTTACTCACACAAAACCATTGAAATTCCATATATAGTTAGTTGCACTAACTATATATCGCGCACCCGCAATCCACTGCTGATGATGTCACATATTACATCATTCATGACATGGTCAGTGACATCACTGATGACATCACTGATGACATCTCAAATGACATCACTGATGACATCACTGATGACATCTCATTTGACATCAATGACCACATCACTGATGATATCATTCATGTGACAATACAATGCATCTCCTCACACTTTAATATAACCTCTGTTACACCCAGTGTTAAATACAGAGTATAATTTTTGAAACCATTGACACACCAATACTAGTTACTACATACGCACTCAGTGATTCCTATGTTTACACACACATTCACTCATTTACCCATACAATCATTCATACATACAATCACTCATCTTTACAACACTATCATATGCACTCATACACCTATACAGACTCTCACACTCTGTCACTCATCCATGGAGTTACTCACACACCTAGTCAGTCCTGTAAAGAATCAATCACACTTCCATTTTCTAATCTATACAGTTAAACATAGAGCACCTTACATTTTGAAACATATACTAACACATAATTACTCTCTTATACAATCATTGATACAAGTACACATTGATCTGCACAGAGTCACACACCTCCCAGCCAGCCACACACACACTCAGTCTCCCATACAAATACTTGGGCAATCAATCAATAACCCATATAGTTACTCATATAGCTACTGATCAACACATGCAGCAGTTTACAGAACAACAGACATAATGATGCACAAATTAAGACAGTTTAGTCACTAACCCATGCACTCAGTGAGACACATTTAATCACTCACTCATACAGTCAGTCACGCACCTACTAAATCCTTCATCCAGACACTTCTACATCTACTCATTCTTCAATATGTAAAACATATTTAAACTTTACAGAAACACACAGTCACTGGATGATGTCATCAGTGATGTCATCAGTGATGTCATTTGAGATGTCATCAGTGATGTCATCAGTGATGTCACTGACCATGTCATGAATGATGTAATATGTGACATCATCAGCAGTGGATTGCGGGTGCGCGATATATAGTTAGTGCAACTAACTATATATGGAATTTCAATGGTTTTGTGTGAGTAAAATAAGGTTTTTTAAATGCTAATTCCTAACTATATATGGTCTATAACCTATGGTTTTTTCAGTGAATTTTCAAGGTTTTGTAAATGCTAATTCCTAACTATATATGGTCTATAACCTATGGTTTTTTCAGTGAATTTTCAAGGTTTTGTAAATGCTAATTCCTAACTATATATGGTCTATAACCTATGGTTTTTTCAGTGAATATATATATATATATATATATATATATATATATATATATTCACTGAAAAAACCATAGGTTTCACACCAGTTATAGTTAGCTGCATAAAACCATTGAAATTCCCACGTTATAGTTAGTTGGACTCACTATAACTTGCGCGTGCAATGCACTGCTGATGACGTCACATATTACATCACTCATGACATGGTCAGTGACATCACTCATGACATCACTGATGACACCATCCAGTGAATGTGTGTCTTTCTGAAAAATAAATATGTTTTATATATGTATATGTAAAAGTTGATGGAAGAATAAATGTTTAAATAAGTGTTTACATGGATGTTTTTAAAATAAAATAATGATTGGTTAACTGGCTTATTAAGTGTATCTTAGTAAATACATATATTAGTGAGTAATGTTTAAATATTTAAATATATGTATTAGTGTTTCACTTTCTGTATAAGTGGTTGCATGGGTTGGTGAGTAGCTACATGTGTATGTATATGGGTTATTAGATGTTTTTTTTAATATCAGTATGAGTGTGTATATGGTTTGTTGGGGTATTACTTAGCACATAGATGCATGAATGACTAACTCTCTGTTTCTATGTGTTTTGACGACAGCATATGTGCAGGAGTGAATGGGTGAATGAGTGTGTATATGTGTGTGTGTTAGTGAGTGAATGACTGTCTCACTAGTGTCTTTATCAGTAACTACATATGTTTTAATCTAGTATATGTGAATGTTGATATATATAATTGAGTGTATGTGGGACTAAATAAGTATGTGTTTCTATAAGTGATTGTTTAAGAGAGTAAGTATGTGTAAGTTTCTTTAGAAGTAAAGTGGTATTGTGTGTATAGCTGTATATGCAAATAAATGGATGTTGAATAGTTTATTTGCATGTGTGAGTATGTGTGTGAGTAACTTTTGGATGACTGTCGGTGTGTAACAGGATGTATAGGTGTATCACTACGTATAATGAGTTAGTATATGTATGAGTGACTATATAGAACTGTGGTGAATGAGTGGATGTGTACATAGATGGTCGTATTATTGAATTGGATGTTGTAACTGGTATGGGTATCTCAATTTTTTTGAAAATTTTTGTTTCTATTATTGAATATGTGTTTCAAGGGTTACATTACAGTAAATGGAGGTCTGTCAGTCTGTCACAAGGATGGTGTCATAAGTGATGTCATGAGTGATGTCACTGACCATGTCATGAGTGATGTAATATGTGACGTCATCAGCAGTGCATTGCACGCGCAAGTTATAGTGAGTCCAACTAACTATAACGTGGGAATTTCAATGGTTTTATGCAAGTAAAACTTCCAGCTAACTATAACTGGTGTGAAACCTATGGTTTTTTCAGTGAATTTAATAGGTTTTTTTAATGCTAATTCCTAACTATAACTGGTGTGAAACCTATGGTTTTTTCAGGGAATTTCAATGTTTTTTTAATAGCAAATCTTTATAGGTATAAAAAAAAAAAAAATTAAAACGAATTTTATATTGTATAATTATGTTAATTTTTTTTCTTTTTGACCCCGGGGCGCTCCCGGGGCGCGTACCGGTGAACGCACGGGTAAGCGCAATATTACGGCGCGTCCCAGGGCGCGTCCCAGGGCGCGTACCGGTGAGCTTCCCGGGAGCGCTATTCCCGCGAACGAAAGCAACATCGTGACGTATCGCCTAGACGCGTGATGCGTCATATGACGCACAGCGTAAGCCCACCCGGAAGCACGCGAGCGCATACGATCGTGCAACGTCTTGACGCGCTTACGCTACGCGCGCGCGGGCGCGCCCCGGGGCGCGTAGCGTAAGCGCGTCGGGTCATGTGACCTGAAAATAACACTTTCTATTGGTGCAGAACAGTTTTGGTTTCCAAATGAGTAAAGCCCGGGTCATGTGACCTGAAAATAACACTTCTCATTGGTTCACGACAGTTTGTTTTTTCCAAATGATGAAAGACCCCACCTTTTTTCCTTATTCTGACTTTGTCCTTTGACTGAGGAAGACCTGTTTCAGCAATAGACAGAATTATTTTGTACTTTCAAATGGCTACTGTAGCTGCAACAGCTTGAGCATCTGCACCACCACCACCACCAAGAGGACCACCACAACAGTACATTGGTGGTCAGGAAGAGGAGGAGGAGGAAGAGGAAAAGGAGGAGGGGAGAACGTGGCTGCTGAAGAAAATACCCCATACAAGCCAAGGCCAAACATTGTATGGGAGTTTTTTCACTCCGAGAGGGCAAGAAAAAAGTTAATGCGGCCAAGGTAACTTGTTGAATCTGTGGCATGGAACTCTCAAGGGGCAATCCAAACAAAAAATATTCCTTTGGTAATAATACCATGATTCGACATATGACCCGCAAGCATCCTAACAAATACTCTGCTGCAGATATCAGGGAACTGGCCAGTAACCTCCCCCAGTATTCAAGGACCACCTCCAAAAGAAAGCAACTCACTCCATCGGGACCAGAAACAACGGAGATGATGCCTTGTATTCAACCACAATTTGCAGATTTTAGAATCCCATCTATTGAATGTGGCAAGCTCATCGCCTATGGTGAAAAGAGCGTAAAGCTCGTCGTCCTTGCTGGTGACAATCACAATTGCCCCCCAAAAAAGTAATTTTTTCAGTTTTTTGTTTTTTGCTCCAGTTGAGCCATTTTCAGTTCCCTTTTTTTTGTTTCTCCCCATAAAAAATACAAAAAAAATATAAAACTGTTTTGAAAAGCCAAAAAAAGTACAAAATGTTCGAAAAAACATTAAAAAAATATAAAACAACAAAAAGAAGGAAAAAAACAGTTCTTTTTAGAACTACCTTTCATTTATAAAAATAAACCTATATTTTTAATGAATCTCTGTCAAATTTTTTTCTTAGGGTACGCGTACCAGGGCGCGCCCCCCAAAAAAATAGAAAAAAAAACAAATTTAATGAAGGAGTTAGCATGAGGGAAGAATACAAAGAGAGTAATGTTAAGAGAAAGAGAGCTACAGGATGAACACAGAGGGATTGTTTATTACATAGTAAAAAAACAGAGAAGGTGTAATAGGGTGAAAGTGAGAAAAGTAAAATGACTAAAGGAGCCAAAGAAGGGAAGAGAGAGGAAGAAGACTAAAGTAGAGATAGTGGGAGAATGTGAGTGGGTGTTGAAAAAAAAAGAAAGGACAGTAAAAAATTGAGAATGAAGGGTAGTGGCGGAACCGGGATAAATGAAGAACGGTGAGGCAGGGTAAGAAAAGACCAGTTAGTATAAGTAAAGAGGGGTGAAAGAGGGTGAAAAATTGAATTAGGATAAGACATGGGGAGTGACAAAGAGAAAGGACAAAGAGAGTAAAGGAAACAGTACCTGAATGGGTTTGAGTGAAACAGCAAAGAAAGATAAGTAATGCAGTGTGTGTGACTTATAGGGAGTCAGTGGGCGTAGATCGGGGTATGGGTGTGTAAGGTATGTCTGTGGGTGTGGCTGTGTGGGGTGTTTTGGTGTGGGTGGAGGTGAGGGTGTGTGAAGTATGTGTGAGGAGTGTATGGGTGTGGGGTGTATATGTGTGCGATGTATGTGTGTGTATGGAATGTGTGTGTGTATGTGAAGAGTGTGTGTGGGGGGATTTTTTGTGTGTATGAGGTGTGTGTGTGGTGTGTGTGTGGGGTGTATGTGTAGAAGTAAGGTAAATAATTAAGAAAAACAGAATGAGTGAAGAAGCAAAGGAAGGGAACAGGGGGTAAGTGAAGTAAAGAATAGGGATTGAAAGAAGTTGAATATGAAAGAGGAAATAGGGAAATTGGAGTAAACATGGAGAGTAAGAAAGAGTGAGGGAAGCAGAATAAAGACACAAGAGTGAGATTGGTTGAGAAAATATTAGTGAGCTTAAAGCAAAGGGTGATGACCAAATACATTTTTATAGTCATACTTACCATATAATAAATGTAACTTTAATTACATTTTGTACTACACTTTGTATCTGTGAAAGAGAGAAGAAAAAATAAGTTATAATTAGTAAAATGTGTATTTTAAATTAAAAGATACAAATGAAGAGGTTAAAAATCATAACAGTGTATTTAGAAATAAAGTAAGAGTGAAGGACACAGAAAGGGAAATAAAGTAAGGTAGAAGGATAAAAAGAGAAAAAAGAAATAGAATGAGAGCAAATTACTAAGAGTAAGGCACATAGATTCACTGACACAGAGGAAGAGAAGAACAGAGAAATGTACTGAAGGTAAGAAAGATACTAAAACAATGTGAGTTAGCAAAACTAAGTCAGGAAACAGTAGTAAGTAAAAAGATAATAACAGAGACGGAAAAGAGTCTAAATAAGGATGCATTTAGAAGATTGAGAAATAGAAGATAACTGAGAGTAAGTGAAGAACTGTCAAAGTGAAGGGATGAAGGGAGAGAGGATAATATACAATGATTGAGGGAAATGGAGTGAGGAAGTTAGTAGACAGACACACTAAGAGAAAAACTGAGTGAGGTGGAGTACAATAAGTGAGCAAAGGAAACGAGTAAGGGAGCAAAAAAAGGAAAGAGAGGAGAAGACGACTAAAACAGTGGTACTGAGACAAAATAATTTGGTGATGAAAGTAAAGAGAAAGACATTGAAAGAAAGGAAATGAGGGATAGTAATGGAACCAGAGTAAAAGAAATGGGATGAAGAACGATGACAGAGGAGCAGTGAAGTTGTTGTAAAAGAAATGATAGAAGGTAGATAAACACAAGTGAACATAACACAAGGAGAGTGAGGCACTGAGGACATAGAGGTAGTGAACGAAAAATAGAGAGAAGAGGTCAAAAGAAAGGAGCAAACAAAGATAAGCGAGGGAGAGTGGGTGATTTATAGTGATAGAGTGCGACAATACTGCTGAGTGAGTAAAGAGGAATTACTAAAAGAGCAAAAGAGGAAAATACGGAAAAGGGAAGTAAAGCAGAGAGACTGAAAGCTGAGAAGTTATGCAAGGGAGAGAGGGGATGCAGACAGTTGAAATGAGGATGAGGGGTTGTGAAAGAAGTGGAGTAAAGGAACAGGGTTGAAAGAGAGTGAAAGAAAGACATTATAAGTGAGTAAAAAAAGCTGGAAGAGGGTGGAAAAAGAAAAGTGAGTGTGAGACAATGGGAAAATAATTTAAATTACAGAATACAAACTATAGATTAACTTGTACAACATGTTACATAGTTTATTTTTGCTGTTCTCAGAATATATTGAATTTCACTTAAAAAAGTGAGTTCAAACTACTCATCATATTACAGCGGGGAAAAATACCACAATCAAAAAGATTGTGTTTTAAAAAAAAACATCCAAAGTTAAAAATAACAAATATACACTAATCTTTGATTCACTTACTTTTCCTTTAGGCCAAATAGTATATCATGAAGGTCTGTTTCTCGTTGGAAAGTACTCTGCTGTTCTCTAAAAATTCCATTTCATCGACTTTCTAGAAGAAAAGCTCCAAGAATATCTGAAATATTTTCATTATTTTCATATACTCCTTTTTTTCACTCATGACTCTTTGCTCATTCCTTAACTTTTCCTTTAGGCCAAATAGTGTTAGATGTATGAGCATACTTTCAAATTAATTAAAAGAAACTCTGAAATTATTGTTTTTAAATAGCAAACTAACCTTTATTAACTGCTCCCGTCTTCATAGGCCAATTACCTTTACTTACATTTCGGTTCTAAAAACACTAGATATGAATTTTTTCAGTCAAAAGGCAAACGTTGTTTAAAAGTCAAATGAGTATCGTTACAAAGGGTCCAACCTTTACAACTTTTTAAATAACATGTGTAATGCCCTGATGTTGTTGAAGGTCCGTCATGATAAATAATAGCTACAGTTCCAAACGTTCTTCCTGAAATTGATAACTGAGAAGCCACAACATTTTTAATAGAAGTTGTCAATTTTGTTCCATCAGGTCTACATCGTTGGAACATTAAAATGAGATAGTGACCATAACTTTGTAGAAATAATGTGGACAGCATTGCAGACTTACATTGGGTACATACCATATTGTGATCAGCTGCTTTAACTAGATTATTGAAAGACACTGATTTGCAGTCTGGTAAAGTCAAATATATAAATCTTTCAGTGTCTATTCTAGTAGTAGTTGATAAAGTACAGTTATCACAGTCATGTTGCCATTGATAAGAAAGGTTAAAAAGATTTTTTATATCTACTCCTTCATCTTCCAATACATCAAACATATACATTAAAAATTCCTGACAATCCTGCTGAATTATCTGTGAAAATTGATTTTGACCAGAACATATGTCTAGAAGATTTCTAATTTCTGAAACACTTTCTATTTTTGCTCTATCACTGCTACATTTCTCTAACACAAAATTCAATAAACAGCACAATGTTTGATCCCGATTTTCAACAATCTGTTTTTGTAAATTTTGAAGAAAAAAAACAACATTAACTACTACATTAGCATAGCAGTTGACACCAGAACTGTTTTCAAACTGAAATCCAACAACATCTTCAACAGAATCCTTTTTCTTTCTGCTTACAATTACAGTTTTATCTACGTTTTGCCTTTTTGCTAGTACCTCACTGCAATTAATCTCATTTCTTCTTTTTCGGCCTACCACACGTTTTTCAAACAGAGGATATTGAGGCAAATGTGGAGCATACTCTCTTCTTAACCTATTGTATTCTTTAACACAATCTAGATCCGCACAAATCTTTGTTTCATCACACTCAATCAAGTACAATCCTCATAAAGTTCTGACTCGTGATAATGCCACATATGCCATACCCTCTTTAAACACAGAACTTCCAATGTTCACCAAAGCACTATCTACACTTAAACCTTGAGATTTATGAATTGTCACTGTATATGCCAAACAAACAGGAAACTGTTTTCGGCGAACATATAAGTCTTTCACGAGCAAACATCTAGCTGAACAACGACAAATTTGTTCTATTTCGTCAATGCCATCAAATTTAATTTTTAAAATTTCAATTCCATCTCTATTTTTGTAATTCACAAAACCAACAACATGACCCATTGCTCCATGTACCAGACCTCTTTCAACATTTAAATTCCTTCTCAAAATGATACGACAATTTAAACACACATTCAGAGTCTTTTCAAAACCAGCAGTTTTAGATATAGTCTTCTCTAATGAATCCAATTTTGATTTCAAATTTTCTGACAAAATAATTGCTCCCATATGCTCTATTTTATCTATAGCTTCCAGTTTCACTATCTCTTCATTTTCTAACTTTAACATTTTGTTGTTGAACATGGAACATTCTTTCAGAGTAGGCATCAAACATATGCCAGATTTCTTCTCGTTAATTTTCTTTAAAATATTCTCTGGAAGAATGTTTTCATTTGGGTACAAATTAGAAATTAATCTTCCATGTAAAGCTTCTTTCCCATGCTGACTTATTTTTCCGATTCTTACATCTTGTAGAATATTTTTATAATCTTCATCCTTTGCCTGCCGCATATTTTGGAGTAGTTCTGCATATTTGAAATGTAACCATATATTAACGTTTCCAATGCTTCCTAGGCACTTCCTGGTATCTTCATGCGTGACCATTTTGAACACTGGTTGACCTTTCACTGGAGTCAACTGCAGTAGATCTCCAAAAACGATAATGTGTTTTCCTCCAAATAAGACATCATAGTCTGTTCTAAGAATTTCTTGCATTCTCAAATGCACAAAAGCAAGCATTAGATTTGAGACCATGCTTATTTCATCAATGATAAGAAGTTTCATTTTCTTCAGGATTCTCGAAACTTCACAACACGCATCTCCAGATAGCTTGTGGTATTGCAATTTGTTATCATGCTCCGCTGGCAGCATCAGTAAATGATGTAAAGTAATCCCTTTAATATTATGTGCTGCCAGCCCAGTTGGAGCGGTAACAACACAAGACAGCGGTGATTCAGTCCTTTTCTGCAGATAAGTTGCAATTGCTTTAATCAGAAAACTTTTTCCAGTTCCCGCTTCTCCACTCACGTACAGTCGGACAGGCTTAAATGATGTACATGAGCACTCTTTCTTCTCATGACTGAATCCATGTTCAACCTCTTCTGTGACTTCGTCATATATCTGTTTCTGCTCAAGGTTTAATTGTTTCACCAAATCTTCTAAATTAATTACATCCTCTTGAGCTTGCTCCATAGCTCTTTCCACCTCATCCATGGCAGTGGCAGCTTCATTTTGGATAATTGGTCCTCCTAGTGGATCCTGACTCAATGAAGTAGAACTCTGACTGTCTTGAGAACTGTCTCTCGCAATCTCTGCAGCAATTGTTGCTTCTTGCTCTATTTCTTCATTCAACATTTGCAGATAATTTGGAAAAACAGGACATTCTATGGTATCCTTGGTTGCATTAAAAGAGTCTTCATAACAGAGAAAATCTCCAAGTAGTTCCTCTTCTTTACGCCATGGTTTAAAGAGTTGCAAAAGAGCCAAATAGTAAAATTCTCTTTTATCTGGATTTTCACAACTCAATTTTCGATGATTAATCAAATGACCTTTTCTCTGTTTCACTAAACATCCTTCACATCCAATGACAGCATATATTCCATTATTGATATCTTCTCTGATGTTCCTCTTATAAATATATCTTTGCAGAACTTCATAGAGACAAGCGTTCTCAAGGTGAGGACTTCTATTTGGATAGTATGTATCCAACGTGTTTGTCTTCAAAATATCTGTGCTTTCTGGTTCTTTCTCTGCCAAATACTCTATCTCTTGTACAGATTTCAAAACTCGGTTTCGTGTTGCAGCAAGACCTAGACTCATCCAAATGATGGTTCTAGATTTGGCATAGAGGCTTGCTGATGACAATCGATCAGAACATTCATATGCTCCAATTTCTCAATGCGACAACATCTTCAGACTGTAACTATATAATTTCTTGCTTAGACTCTTTTCATGTGAAATGTCCTCCCACATTTCCTTCAGTTCTGTCTTTTCTTTTTTTGTGATGTAAGACGTCACATATCGAGCCACAGCAATAGAGTTGTCAGCAACGAATTGAATATCCATGTTAGCATTCCACATGGACAAAATCACTGGGTTGTAGTCGTTGATGTACTTGGACTCTTCGTTTCTTTTTAAATTGTATGTATTTTTTGTTGATTTCCTCGTCACAGTATGTCGCAGTAAAGACATCAAATTATTTACTCTTCCTTTAGAAATCACTGGTCGTGGAAAGCCGAAACGACATTTTGTGTAGAACTTGTCCTTATTTCTGAATTTTCAACGACAGTACTTTCCACAACGATGGGATTGAAAGCGTAAAACTTGTTGCCTTAAACTGTTTTCTTCTGTAGTTTTCGGAACAGCACATGTTGAATACTCTTCAATGAAGCTCATCACTGTCTCATCCGAATCTGTTCCATAATCCAATGGGAGGTGGATTATATGGCTAAATCCACCATGGGCTATCAACAAGGATATCCCTATCCTTGTAGTTTTATCACTGCATTACCAGCGATAATCTCCCAAAATGCCGCTATCGCTGGGATTTTTTATTGCCTAGGCAGTTAGCGTTGTTAATAACGCGATAACAAGGCGATATTATCCAGCGATAGCGGGCGTTCAAAAAATTATTGCTAAACGCCCTTAGCGTTAATTTGCCCTGTTCCTTGTTAATATGCGCCCTCATTTTTCACTATTGCTACCCATAGGCCAGAATGGGCAGATTGATTATAACATTTTATAATCCTAACTGACTCAGGGAACTAGGTAGAACGTTTAGTATGCCTTAACTCAGAATGATAAAATACATCTTTTAGTAAAGTTGGTTTTAACATTCTGTGTATGAAAATACCACTTTCAGAAAGTATGTATTTTCTTAACTAACCATCCAAGCCTGCCTCTGCTAGGTTGTGTATTCCTTGTCTGGTTTGTTAGTGACAGAGGCTGGGGAGGCTCCAGGAGACAGGGTGAGTCAGCACAAGGCTGAATAGACCTTTCTGCATTAGGAGTGGTGGAGGAGTAGCACTTGGTCCTGAATAGGGCTCTGCTTGCTTTCCACAATGCTGGCACCACCTCCTGTGGTGTGTCTGATGACCCTGGCCCACACTGACTAAGGAAAGAAGAAGTCCTGTAAACAAAGTGCTCCGGAACTGCACAGAACTGGTTTGGACTAGGTACAAACAATCTCTGCCTTCAGAGACAAAGGATTTTGGGGTATAAAAAGGGGGACCCAGACCCCAGAACTTTAGATCACTCCTGGAAATCAAGACAACCCTTTGCTGAGGAGAAGAACCACTGTGCTGTGTTTTTGGGGGTTGGCCTGCAGTGGTTGCTTCATTGCCAAAGAACAGAGAAAAAGAACTGAGTGTTTCTTTCATCATCTTGATGAAGAATCTCCAAGGGTTTGAACTCCTGCTTGAAGTCTCAGGGATACAAGATTTTACCCCCAGCTCCCTCCTGAATTCCCTTGCTGGGAATTGAAGTGCCTGCTGGTGTGCTGGGCCTTCTGAGAGTCTGCGTGTCTCAGAAATCTGGAAGAATGACTCAGCGACGAGAAGCATATCGCCACGGCAGCAGTAGCAATCACATTGACGAAGAAGGGAGCCTCCGCTGCCGCTATCACCATCGCATCACCGAAGTGCGTTGCATCACCGGAGAAGCGTGCGGCCACCACAGAGGTTGCTGTCGCATCAGCGGAGAAGCGTGTCGCAGGGCCTGTCAGAGCTCAGAAGATCATTGAGTTTCGGCACGGCCGCCGAGCGTGCATGCATTGCATCTACGTTGTCGTACCGTAACCAAGACGCCATTTTGTCGCATTGCACCGGAGCATCATCGCAACGCATCACAGTAAGAAACCGACTCATCACCTCCCCACACAGTAAGGAAGAGAGCATCCACTTCCCCGAGTGTAAGGAACCGACGCATCACCTTCCCTGCGACCCTTTTGTTTGTTTTGCGTAACGCATCCCAGATACTGTGAGAGTAAAGTGTTGCACATACAACCTAAAGTGAACTGAGCTATTTCTATAATTTTAAAGACTTATTTGGAGTACAGTATTGTGGATTTTTGTTGTTTGGTCTTGTGTTAAGTCTATTAAAGATTACTTATTTTTTCTAAACCAAGATGCCATTTTGTCGCATCGCACCAGAGCATCATTGCAACGAATCGCAGTAAGAAACCGACGCATCACCTCCCCACACAGTAAGGAAGAGAGCATCCACTTCCCTGAGTGTAAGGAACTGACACATCACCTTCCCTGTAACCCTTCTGTTTGTTTTGCGTAACGCATCCCAGGTACTGTGAGAGTAAAGTGTTGCATTTACAACCTAAAGTGAACTAAGCTATTTCTATCATTTTAAAGACTTATTTGGAGTACAGTATTGTGGATTTTTGTCATTTGGTCTTGTGTTAAGTCTATTAAAGATTACTTATTTTTTCTAAACCTGTGTGGTGTCCATCTGTAGTGTTTTCACTGTATTACAGTATGTGTTCACAAATGCTTTACACACTGCCTCTGATATAAGCCTTTCTGCTCATGCCAAACTACCAAGGGGGTGAGCAGGGGTTATTTTAGGAGTGTAGCCTCTTAACCTGACTAGAAGCAAGGTTCTCTATTTGGTCAAAGGTACCTACCTCTGCCAACTAGAGACCCCCCATTCTAACGGTATGCCTTTATTAGTGTGGTGCAAGGAAAGTTTAAAATCAAAGACTACACAGAGGCATTTCGGATGTAATGGTCCTATAAATCTACCTTACCAGCATGTTTCAGTTCTATACTCACATCCTGAAAAGGTATCAGGCTTTCGGGTTCATAAATATATCACTCCCCCAATGACATGTCTTACATGTTTATATTGTGCATCATGCAAAAAACTCAAAGCATGTATGTAGCATGTAATACTTGCCACTCAGGGTTGTACCTGTTAATAAAGAAAATATGTTGAGGACCTTTACCATCTTGTAGTACATCATTTATGACACACACTGCATGCTAGAGAGTATACTCAAAATGTCATTACATTGGTGTCTATTCAGTTTTATACTCATAGAGTAAGTTAGATACACACTAAAAGCCAACCTGTGCTCACCCTCTAGTATCTTGGCACAGAGCAGTCAGGCTTATCTAAAGAGGCATTGTGTACAATATGTGTGCAATAAACACACACTCACAGACACACACACAGTAACACAATGAAAACTCCACAAAAAGACTCCACAACAGGTTAGAAAAACAGACAATAATTATATGAACAAAAGTAGACCAAAACTACTCAAATCCAATAGGCAGAACCAGAGCTTTTAGTTTTTAAACAATATTGTGATGCTGAGGACAAGTCTGGCTGTGGCGTTCTGGACGGTCTGGAGTTTGCAAAGGAGTGATGTGTTGATTGCGGCGTAGAGAGCGTTTCCATAGTCCAGCCTGCTGTTGATGAATGCATGGGTGACAGTCTTCCTGGAGTCAGAGGATCCATTTGAAGGTCTTGCGGAGTATGCGGAGGGTGTTGAAGCATGTAAAGGATGCAGTTTTGATCTGTCATTTCATGGTGAGTGAGGAGTCAGGTATACAACTCCAGCTATGCGTCGCCATCGAGAATTGCTGCACAGAAAACCTCACTTCCAAGAGCCCAGGACTGGATTGGCATCCCTCGGCAGGGCAGGCCTCACAGGTGGCAGAGTCCAGGTGTTGTTGCAGGGTTGTAGGAAGTCTTTGATGTCCCTGACACTGCAGAACAAGTGACAAGTCAGCATGTCCTTGGAGTCACTCTGGGTTCAAGCTAGATGGGTTCAGTCCGTTTCCTCAGAAGGGCAGAGGCGAGCAGGCAGCAGGGCAGCACATCAGAGCAGGAAGACAGTAGAGTGGCAGTCCTTCCTCTTGGCATGACACAGCTATTCCTTCCTAATCAGGAATTACATCTTAAAAAATGTATTCAGGAGTTCCCAATGTTAACCTATGGGGGTAGGCCTCACACTAGTAAGAAAAAAAATAGGTGTTTTCCCTACTAGGGCATGCAAATGTTAAATGTACATGTCCTACCATTTACTTATACAGCACCCTACCATATGGGCTACCTAGGGCATTGCTTAGGGGTGACTTGTGTGTAATAAATGGGGAGTCTAAGGCCTGGCAAAGGCTTTTAAATGGCAAGTCAAAGTAGCAGTGAACTTGCACACACAGGCTCTGCAGTGGCATGCCTGAAAGTTGTGTAAAGGGCTACTTGTGTGTGTGGCACAACCAGTGCTGCAGGTTTACTAGTAGCATTTAATTTACAGGACCTGGGTATATGGCATACCACTTTACAAGAGACTTATAAGGAAATTAAATTAGCCAATTGTGTATAGACCATAGTTACCATGTTTAAGGAAGAAGCACATGCACTTTAGCACTAAAAAAGTGCTGGAGTATCAAGGCCAGCAAAAGGAATCAGCAAAAAGAAGGGGTAAGCAGGCAAAATGTTTGAGGGACGACCACCCTAAGGCTGACAGATGTATCAAATCCACTACTCTATTTTCTAAATAGGTTTGGGATTTTTCTTGTGTTGTTTTGATTTTATAACTGTTTTTGTACTGCATATGTACTTTAGACATTGCTTCAAAGTTACAACTGTGTGCTCTATGCCATAACTACCAGGGCGTTGAGGTCAGGTTAATCTATTGACTTTAAGGGTTCACCCTGGCAAAGGTTGTGGTTAATTGGGATGGTACTCACGTCCCCTCTGGTAATACCCCAATTTCTTAGATCAATCTTATATTACCTCACTGTGTTCCACATAAACTCTACTGTAGCAATCATCATAGTAATTTACTTATTTAATACTTGATAAAATAATATGAATGGAAGAGAAATTATATTTATATATATATTCATTGAAAAAACCATAGGTTATAGACCATATATAGTTAGGAATTTGCATTTACAAAACCTTGAAAATTCACTGAAAAAACCATAGGTTATACACCATATATAGTTAGGAATTAGCATTTAAAAAACCTTATTTTACTCACACAAAACCAATGAAATTCCATATATAGTTAGTTGTACTAACTATATATCACGCACCCGCAATCCACTGCTGATCATGTCACATATGACATCATTCATGACATGGTCAGTGACATCACTGATGACATCACTGATGACATCTCAAATGACATCACTGATGACATCACTGATGACATCTCAAATGACATCACTGATGACAACATCCAGTGACTGTATTTTTCTGTAAAGTTAAAATATGTCTTACATATTTAAGAATGAGTGGATGTATAAGTGTCTGGATGAAGGATTTAGTAGGTGCATGACTGACTGTATGAGTGAGTGGTTAAATGTGTCTCACTGAGTACATGGGTTAGTGACTAAACTGTCTTAATTTGTGCATCATTATGTCTGTTGTTCTGTAAACTGCTGCATGTGTTGATCAGTAGCTATATGAGTAACTATATGGGTTATTGATTGGTTGCCCAAGCATTTGTATGGGAGACTGAGAGTGTGTGTGGGTGGCTGGGAGGTGTATGACTCTGTGCATAGATGTATGGGTTCAAAAGTGCATGTGGAAACAGCTGTATGGGTGGTTGACTGTGTGCATGACTGTATTGGTGAGTGAATAGATATCTCAGTGCTACATGTCAAAGTAAGTACATATGTAAAATACAGTACATGTGAGAGTTGACATATATAAATAACTGTGCATAAGAGCCAGTGAATGTGTGAGTGGCAGTATGGATCATTGTGCTCTTGTATCCAGGATTGTATAAGTGAGTAAATATGTTTTAGTATATGTTTGAATAAGTAAGGTGTGTATAACTGTATAGTTGTGAAAATGGAGCTGTGATTGATTCTTTGCATGACTGACTAGGTGTGTAAGTAACTCCATGGATGAGTGACAGTCTGTGAGTGTCTGTTTACACTGAGTGTATCTACGGTTATATTAGAGTCTGAAGAGGTTCATCGTATTATCACATGAATGATGTCATCAGTGATGTGATCATTAATGTCAAATGAGATTTTATCAGTGATGTCATCAGTGATGTCATTTGAGATGTCATCAGTGATGTCATCAGTGATGTCATTTGAGATGTCATCAGTGATGTCATCAGTGATGTCACTGACCATGTCATGAATGATGTCATATGTGACATGATCAGCAGTGGATTGCGGGTGCGTGATATATAGTTAGTACAACTAACTATATATGGAATTTCATTGGTTTTGTGTGAGTAAAATAAGGTTTTTTAAATGCTAATTCCTAACTATATATGGTGTATAACCTATGGTTTTTTCAGTGAATTTTCAAGGTTTTGTAAATGCAAATTCCTAACTATATATGGTCTATAACCTATGGTTTTTTCAATGAATTTCATTGGTTTTTTAAAAGCTAATATCTATAGCTGTAAAATGTATTCTTCTTTAAATACAAAAATATATTTTATATGTTTATTAATAATTTTTTTTTAATATTTTTTTTGTTTCGCTCCCTGTCCGCGAACCGGGAAGCTTTCCGTTAGCTCAAATAGATGCCGCGACCCGGTCCGCGAACCAATAAGAAATCAACATAGTGACGGTATAGCGTTGCCGCGTAATGCGTCTTATGACGTACTGCGTTAGCGCACCCGGAAGTGCCCCGGGGCGCGGACCGAGGCGCGAAACGCAGCTCCCCGGAAGCGATCCGCGGCGCGTCGCGAAAGCGCGACGTATCGCGTTGCCGCGAAATGCGTCTTGTGACGTATCGCGTTAGCGCACCCGGAAGTCTCCCGGGGCGCGGACCGAGGCGCGAAGCGCAGCGACCCGGAAGCGATCCGGGCGCGTCGCGAAAGCGCGACGTATCGCGTTGCCGCGTAATGCGTCTTGTGACGTATTGCGTTAGCGCACCCGGAAGTGTCCCGGGGCGCGGACCGAGGCGCGAAGCGGAGCGACCCGGAAGCTAACCGGGGAGCGTTCCGCAGCGCGTAACATGAGCGTGAGAGGTCATGTGACTTGGTAATAAAACTTTTCATTGGTTCATTTCACTTTTGGTTTCATAATGATGGAAGGCTAGGTCAGGTGACCTAAAAATAACACTTTTCATTGGTTGAGAACTTTTGCTTTTCCCAAATGATGAAAACCCCTCCTTCTTTCCTCACTCTGACTTTCATCTTGGTGAGAGAAAGACCCTTTTACATTCTAGAGAAATGGCTTCCATTGTTGCTTCAGCTAGTGTTCCCCCACCACCACCCCCACCTCCTCAAGGGAAGAAAGGACCACCTGCTCAAGCAATCATAGAAGAAGAGGAAGATCAAGAAGAGGAGCAAGAGGAGGAAGAGCCTGAGTTTTTGCGAGAGGAGCCCAGAAGATACAATAGAAAAGAAAACTACATCTGGCAATTTTTTAAATTTCCAGCAGGGCAAAAAAAAGTCAATGCCAGATATGTGTTTTGCCGTATTTGCGACGATCGACTTTCAAGGGGCACTGACAAGAAATACAGCTTCGGAAATTATACGATGCACAGGCATATGAGTAGGTGGCACCCAAATAATTATAGTGCTGCCCAGCTTCGTGATGAACAGCAAAATCCCCCGGCAATGGCGAGAAGATCTGTTGTCAAAGAAGTATCGGGACCAGAGGCGAGGGAGGTGATCCCGAACATTCAAATGGACATGGGGGAAGTAAAGCAAGTGTGCGTGTGGTGCAACCAAACACTTTGCTACCGAGAAAGTAGTATTACTCTTATAATGAGAGCTATCAATAATCATGTTTGCCCGAAACGCCCCAAAAAATAAATTCTTCTTTTTTTCGTTGCTCCTGTTGAGCCCTTTTCAATGAATCATTTTTGTTTCCACCCTCCCCCCAAAAAACAAAAAAATTACAAAATGTTCAGAAAAAACAAAAAAAATATAAAAAAATGTTCAGAAAAATAATAAAAAAAATTTAAAACAACAAAAACCAAAAAAAAAAGTTCTTTTCAGAACTACCTCCCCATTATAAAAAAAATTGGTAGAATTTTTGAAACTCTGCCAACCTCTATTTCTTTTAGTTCGCTTCCAGTTCGCACTCCGGTACGCGAACCAGGAGCGAACCAAAACATTTTTTTTAAAAAAAGAACAGTAAGTATAAGGGAAGGAAACAGACAGTTATGTTACAAGAAAGACAGCTACAGGGAGTAAAGAAAACATACTGTTACCCGCAATCCACTTCTGATCATGTCACATATTATATCATTCTTGACATGGTCAGTGACATCATCAGCAGTGGATTGCGAGTAACAGTATCTTTTGTTTACTTCCTATAGCTGTCTTTCTTGTAACATAAATGTCTGTTTCCTATCCTTATACTTACTGTTCTTGTTTTCAAAATTTTTTGAGATCATTCAGAAACAGTAACATTAATAGAGACAGAATGAGTGAATAATAATGAAGAAGTATGAGAAGAGAGGGACTGAGAAAAATACTGGAAGGAGTAGAATAATTAAGTAATAGAGAAAGGAATGAGAGAAGTAGCAAACGCAGGAAAGTAAGGATTAAAGAAATGAAGCAGTAGAACTAATAGATGTTAAATGTGATAGATTAAATGATTGATTCAGGATGACGATAAGGTGTGTCCTCTCCAAAAGTTTGTTTAAGATGAGGCCTACTCAGGGTTGCATATCAAATTTATGCTTGTTGAAGAATACAGAGGAGATAATACATGTGAAGGCCTACCATTGAAGTAAAACATGTCCACTTCACTCTTGAACAACGGCCAGACCTCTTCTGTGTCCATAGACAGACCTAAAGTTCATCTGCACAATGTCATCCGTAAACTTAGAAAACACAAGTAATGTAATTGAAAAACGTGGAGTTTCTTTTGCTCATTTCACAATCACATCACCTGTGTTGCCTTTGCTTAGGT
Organism: Lissotriton helveticus; assembly: GCF_964261635.1. NCBI lineage: Eukaryota > Metazoa > Chordata > Amphibia > Caudata > Salamandridae > Lissotriton > Lissotriton helveticus. The sequence continues at coordinate 1,525,945,198 of NC_136065.1, forward strand.
ATCTCATAGTGCAGATGTAGTTCAGCATATGAAACAGTACGCAGAAGTGCAGCAGTGTATGCATTAATACATGTGAAGGCCTACCAATGAAGTAAGTCATGTCCACTTATTACATCATTCATGACATAGTCAGTGACATCATCAGCAGTGGATTGCGGGTTAAAAGAGTAGAAAACATTTACCTTATAATTCTTGTTAACTTTTTCAAATATTTTTTCATACTTTCAATCTGTAAAAGAGAGAAGAAACATTTCAAAAATATTAAAACATGTATTTAAAAATTTGAAAAGACAAGGGAAAAGGTTCAAGAAGAAACAGTTTTTCAAAAACTTTGAGATTTACAGAAGCCTCTGCTGCTATACGTCCCCTACACAATCCTAAAGATATATATTTTAAACAAACAGTATCTTGATGCTGATGAAGTGAGGCCTATTTTGGAACATGGTGCATCTTTTGCACTGCTGATGTCTCACAATAGTGATGCAATAGCAGCGCAAAAAAGATGTAAAGCCATCATAAAATTGTGTCTAACATTTTAAATGATTCTTTCAGGATACAAATAAGATGTGTCCTTTCAAGAGGTTTCTTTAAGGTGAGGCCTATTCAGTTTTTAAAAAAAAACAGTACCCAGAAGTGCAGCACTGTAAGCATTAACTTTGACACTTACAGAAGCCTCAGTTTCTCCATATCTACCTCACATTTCTAAATGTATATCATAAGTACAAAAAGTAGAACATTAATTATACATGTTAAATGGTTTATTTTTGCTGTTCTCAGAATGTATCAAATTTCACTTAAATCAGTGACTTGAAGGTATTCATCATGTAACAGCGGGGAAAAAAAAACACAATCAAAATGATTGTGTTTAAAAAACCCATACAACATAAGAAATCAGAATTCAGAACTCCTTAAAGTTAACTTACTTTCCATGACGTCAAAGGATGTCCTATGAACAGCTTACACTCTTTTGTGCTGTTATTACTTTCAGCCCGCCACTTTCTGAAAGAAAATCTCCATCGTTTTTAAAAACACGTTACATGCAATAAATGACTTCTTGCTCTCTACCACAAGTTTCCACAAGGCCAAATCTTGTCAGAGCCATTTATAACTCTTGGATTTCTTGTAAGCCAATCCCGTCATTTGGCATTTCCGCAACTTTCAGAATTAAAATGTTGAAGATCATTTTCACAATCCTGGAATAGTAATATCTTTCCCTTCTTGCTCAGTCATGTTCTACATTTCCTATGACACTGATACTGCTTACTATGAAGCAGACTTACACTACCTCTATGACTACTACAATTATTTAATTCTCTACATCACTTTTAATCACAAAGCAATGTAAAACAGTAGACAGCATTGCAGACTTACATTCCCTCTACTCCATGTTTTGATTGGCTGCTTCAATTAGCTTATAAAAAGAAACAGTTTTTCTGAACTCATTCAAAGTGCACGTATTTCTCCATGACGTCCAGTCTTATGGTTAGAAGTTATGTCTCTGAACTACACTTATCCTCAAGGCCAAATTGTGTAGGAGCCATTAGAACTTCTTGAAATTCCACAGAGCACATCCTGAGATTATTTCCCTAAAATGTTGGTTTTAAAAACACCAGGTAAGAGTTTTTAAGGTCATACGGCAATTTTTTTTTGAAAATTAAAACAGAATCATTGCAGAATGACCAGCCATTTCTAGACTTTAAATAAGCTGTGTAATGTCCTGATGTTATTGAAGGGCCGTCATGATATATAATTGCTGCAGTTACAAAAGTCCTTCCTGATATTGACAACTGCGAAGCTACAAAATTTTTAATTAAAGTTGTCAATTTTGTTCCATCAGGCCTACATCGTTGGAACATTAAAATTACATACTGGCCATATGTTCGTATAAATAATGTGGACATCATTTCAGATTTACATTGGCTACACTCCATGTTGTGATCAGCTGCTTTTACTAGCTTATTAAAAGAGACTGATTTACTGTCTGGCAAAGTTAAATATATAAATCTTTCTGAGTCTACACTAGTAGTACTTGATACCATACAGTTCTCGCAGTCATGCTGCCATTGATAAGAAAGCCCAAACAGCTGATCTACATCTACACCTTCAGCATGTAATACATCAAGCATATACATTAAAAACTCCTGACAATCTTGCTGAATATTTTGAGAGAATTGTGTTTGCCCTGAACATCTGTCTAACAGATTTCGAATTTCAGACACACTTTCTATGTTTCTTCTATCAGTGCTACATTTCTCTAACACAGAATTTAACAAACTGCAAAATCTTTGATCAGAATTGACCACAATCTCTTCTTTTACATTTTCTAGAGAAAACAAAACATTAACCACTACATTAGCATAGCAGTTGACACCAGAACTGTTTTCAAACTGAAAACCAACAACATCTTCAACAGAATCCTTTTTGTTTCTGCTTGTAATTTTAGGTTCATTGACTTTTTGTCTTTTTGCTACAACCTCCCCAGTATTGGTCACATTTCTTCGTTTCCGGCCTACCACACGTTTCTCAAACAAAGGATACTGAGGCAAATGTGGCGCATACTCTCTTCTTAACCTATTGTATTCCTTAACAAAATCTAGATCCGCACAAATGTTTGTGACATCACACTCAATCAAGTACAATCCCGATAAAGTTCTAACTCGTGACAATGCCACATATGCCATACCCTCCTTGAACACAGAACTGCCAATATTCACCAATGCACTGTCTACACTTAAACCTTGCGATTTATGAATTGTCACCGCATATGCCAAGCAAACAGGAAACTGCTTACGGCGAACATATAAGTCTTTTACAAGCAAAAATCTAGCAGAACAACGACCAATTAGCTGTACTTCCTCAATGCCATCAAATTTAATTTTTAAAAATTCAATTCCATCTCTATTTCTGTATTTCACAAAATCAACAACATTACCCATTGATCCATTTACCAGACCTCTTTCAACATGTAAATTCCTTCTTAAAATTATACGGCAGTTCAAGCACACATTCAGAGTCTTTTCAAAACCTGCAGTTTTAGATATACTCTTCTCTAATGAATCCAATTTTGTTTTCAGATTCTCAGACAAAATAATTGTTGATCCCATATGCTCTACTCTATCAATAGCTTCCAGTTTCACAATCTCTTGCTTTTCTAAATGCAACATTTTGTTGTTAAATTTGGCACATTCTGCAAGAGTTGGCATCAAACATATTCCAGATTTCTTCTCAGTAATTTTCTGAAAAATATTCTCAGGCACAACATCTTGTTCTGGATATAAATTTGACAGTAATCGTGCATGTAAAGCTTCTTTCCCATGCTCGGTCACTTTTCCAATTCTAACATCTTGTAGAATAGTCTTGTAAACTTCATCCTTCGTCTGACGCATATTTTCATGCAGTTCAGCATAATTGAAGTTTAACCATATATTGACGTTGCCAATGCTGCCTAGGCACTTCCTGGTATCTTCATGCGTGAGCATTTTGAACACAGGTTGCCCTTTCACTGGTGTCAGCTGCAGAAGATCTCCGAAAACAATGATGTGTTTGCCACCAAATAACACATCATACTCTGTTTTGAGAACTTCTTGCATCCTCAAATGCACAAAGGCAAGCATGACATTGGAAACCATGCTTACTTCGTCAATGATAAGAAGTTTCATTTTCCTCAAGATTCTTGAAACTTCAAAACAAGCATCTCCAGATAGCTTGTGATATTGTAATTTGTTGTCATGCTCCACTGGCAGCATCAGTAAACGATGTAAAGTAATCCCTTTAATATTATGTGCTGCCAGTCCAGTTGGAGCAGTGACAACACAAGACAGCGATGACTCTGTCCTTTCCTGCAAATAGCATGAAATTGCTTTAATGAGGAAACTTTTTCCAGTTCCCGCTTCTCCACTCACGTACAGTCGGACAGGCTTCAACGACGTACATGAGCACTCTTTCTTATCATGACTTAATCCATGATCAATTTGCATGGTAACTTCGTCATATATTTTCCTCTGCTCAACGTTGAGTTGTCTTTCCAACTCTTCTAAGTTAACCGCATCCTCTTGAGCATGTGCCATGGCTCTTTCCACTTCATTCATAGCAGTGGCAGCTTCATTTTCAATAACAGGTCCTCCTAGTGGATCCTGACTCAATGAAGCAGAACTCTGACTGTCCTGAGAACTGTCTCTGGCAATCTCGGCTGCAATCGTTGCTTCCTGCTCAATTTCCGCATTCAACATTTCTACATATTTGGGAAAAGCAGGACATTCTATGGTCTCCTTGGCGGCATTGAAAGAGTCTTCGTAACAGAGGAAATCTCCAAGCAGTTCCTCTTCTGCACGCCAAGGCTTGAAAAGTTGCAAAAGTGCTAAATAGAAAAACTCCTTTTTTTCAGGAGATTCGCCACTCAATTTTCGATGGTTTACCAAGTGGCATTTTCTTTGCTTGACCAGACATCCCTCACTTCCTATTACAGCATACACTCCTTTCTCAGTATCTTCTTTGATGTTCCTCTTGAATATGTAATTTTGAAGAACCTCATACAGACAAACATTCTCGAGGTGAATGCTTCGATTTGGATAATATGTATCCAACATGTTGGTCTTCAAAATGTCGGTACTGTTTGGCTCCTTTTCCGCCAAATACTCAATTTCCCGCACAGGTTTGAGAACTCGATTACGCGTTGCAGCAAGACCAAGACTCGCCCAAACGATACTCCTGGACTTGGCATAGAGACTTGCTGAAGACAACCGGTCAGAACATTCGTACGCTCCGATTTCTCGATGCGACAACATCTTCAGACTGAAACTGTACAACTTCTTGCTGAGGCTCTTTTCATGGGAAATGTCCTCCCACATATCCTTCAATTCTGTCTTCTCTTTTTTGGTGATGTAAGACGTCACATACCGAGCCACAGCCATACAGTTATCAGCCACAAACTGTATATCCATGTTAGCATTCCACATGGACAAAATCACCGGGTTGTAGTCGTTGATGTACTTGGACTCTTCGTTCCTCTTCAAATTGTAAGTGTTTTTAGGTGATTTCTTCATGACATTGTGTCGCAGCGAAGACATCAAACTGTTTACTCTTCCTTTAGAAATCACCGGTCGTGGAAAGCCGAAACGACATTTAGTGTAGAACTTGTCCTTGTTTCGGAATTTACGACGGCAGTACTTTCCACATCGATGGCTTTGGAAACGCAGAACTTTTTCTCTTAGGCTTTTCTTCTCCTTTGCGTTTGGAACAGCACACGTAGAATACTGTTGGATGAAACTCATCACTGAGTCTTCTGGATCCGTTCCAAATTTAGGTGCATCCTTGATCCACAGCAACATATGTATATGAGGAGCACCTCTTGCTTGGTACTCCTTTCTCCAGAAGAAATCCAACACCTCTCCAAGAGGTGGATTCTTCTTATTCATGATGAAAGACATCATAGCTTCAAATCTATGATTGAAGTACCTACATACATTGACTGGATCCAAAGAGCACAGTTCTCCGGGTGTCTTGAATTCGATGTTATCTACGTTAGCATTTGCCTCTCGTAGAAATTCAAGTAAGTCTTTCCAGCCATACTCGGTACAGCTCAGAGTGAGGAACCATGTGGGAGTACCTAAGTTCCTCAGCATACATTTTAAATCACCATGACGACGGTACCAGTACTCATTAATACCACGCTGACACGCCATGAGATTAATCAGGTGAGAATCCAAAATACTGTCTTGGACATTGACTTTATCCATAAAGTCACTTGCCGAGATGTTTTGCATGTGTATACCACTTTTCAAGATGTGGTTCACTGCATATGACAGTCCAGACAGATCGCTTTCAAACAGGAGATGAAACAAATAAGGAATGCATTGTCGAAACCTAGCATCTCCTGCATACAATCGCAAAGTCCGGTATTCAGAAGCAGGAATTTGATGAGGTCGCTCATCATATCTTCCTCCCTGACCTGTTGGAAAAAGCTGTGGGAAACACCGAGCTTCCAAACTTTCCTCCCAAACACTAATGGGACTCCCTTTGGCTTGTTTCATTTGAAACAACTCAATAGCATTCCCCATGACTTCCTTGGATTGCAAAGGATGAACACTATAATGTTCATATATTTCTTCACTAGTAGAGGGTTCTACTTTCTCAATTTGACCAGCACACAAATCGCTATCCTCTTCCTCACTTACTTCCTCTTCTGCAACATATACATTCTTATAGTATTTATTATTTTTTTTCAAATACAATGTTGCCTTTTTAACTTTCCTAACATCTACTAAATCTTGCCATATTTTCTTATTCTTTGTCGGAACCCCATTAACTAAGATAACCAGAGGTTCCTCTTCCACTTTTTCTACTCCAATTGTGTTAATGTTTTTCTTCAAATCTAGAGGCAAATAAACAACTCTTCCCTTTAATCCTCTCTGTAAATCTGATGGAGGCAATTTCCCTGTCTTTGGCTCCATTCTTACAATAGCCTGAAAGGGATGGATACTTTGAATCAAAATAGATTCATAAGTATTTAAATCCTTCAATTCAGAAGGAATCTCAACCAATTCCAGATTATTATGAACTGCTCTAGCAGGCATCTGGTTTTGATTTAATTTGCAACAACAATAACTACACACACGTTGATCCAATCCCAAATCAAAACAATTTTCTACCATCAAGTATGTTGCGAAATCCTTCCATTCACTATTATTTTCCCTTTCACTTTTTGCATATAAATCCACTAACTTAGTCTGATTCTTATAATAAGTGCGTCGACAACACACACAAGTGAAATTAGGCCTCTCACTTGATTTCACCTCAAACGTCGCAATTTCCCTCTGGAAATTATCTGTACTGGAAACCTGTACACTATCTTCCACATGACCCTCTTCTTCTTGCTCAATTTCAACATTCTCCTCTTTACTTCCAAAGTAACAAAACTCAATTTCTTCACATATATTCTTCACATCTATTTCAGAACCATGCAAAAGAGCAGCGCATAATTGTTTAAGCATAATTGCTGGACTCTTAGCATAATACAACATTCTAACTAATTTCCTCACTTTATTATGATGCACTGCTAGCATCCTGAAATGATGAAAAACACTCTGGCATACTCTCCTGGAAAGACAAGCCAGTGAATGACCATGCAAACCTGTCACTTCTCTTACTCTGCAAGGATCTAATTCTTGCAACAACCTTATTTTCTGCTTCAAACTTTTCTTATTAAATGACCGTACAAAATCACAAAGCAAATTGATGGAATCCTGTCGCACACTGCAAATACTACTACACTTCCAGGTGTACACAGGACCCTTAGCACGTCTTCCTAAAACCTCATTACCTAACACCTCTTCTGCCTCTGTTGTCACAAGTTTTTCTTTTTCAACTGGACAACCATCTTTCACTTCATAAGCACGACCACTGGTGTCAACTGCATGCACCAAATCACTATCCTGGAAATAACTCTCCTCATTAAAAAATGCCTCACAGCTTGAACTATGCATCCATTCTCCAGAAAAAACTTCACAAAAATTACTACGATTAACTATTCTCTTCCATCTACTATTTCTTTTGAAATCATAAATTGCCTTGTTTAGCTTCCTAATTCTATTGATTATCAAAATAAATAACTTACGTTTAATTTCAAATGCCTGATCAATAACTTTCTCAACTTTTTTTTTTCTCTTATAAAAAACCAGTTTCTGTTGACCTTTCTTAATATTTTTAACAAATTGCCAATTATCCTGTTGCGGAACATTCGTTTATGAATCTCCCTAAACTGTTGTTTCCTTCTACTTTCATGCACAGAGTTATCTCTTGCTCTAGCAGTAACATTTTTGATTGGCCTTTCCTTTCCATTTGAATTCCTTCTCGTTTTATGGACTGAAACATTTTCTGTAGTAATATTTTTTTTACTACACATATTTCTTATGAAATATTTTGTGCTCTTACCCGGTGCTTTCTTCGTGACTTGACAAATCTTTTTGTTAGAGGACTGCTGCTTATTTTCTTTCACCTGCTGTCTTTGACGTTTTGCAGCCTTTCTCTGTCTTTCTATTGTTGGCATGGTGAAATCTTGAAATGATCTGCAGTTGAATCTGTGGTAAAATATAATAAAAAATGTTATTAACCATTATTACCAAACAGTAAAACAATAACAGTGATCAAAAACTTAATACACTACTTGACATTTTAAATAGAAGATTTTTTAGTCCTTGCAAATTTACAATACAGAAATAGCAGAAAAGAAATGACATTTATATTTATGTTACCTGTGCTATTTTATATGTGAATCTGATCTAATTTTATGAGCATATTTTAATATTTTATTGAAGACACTACACATAACCTGCTTTTGAAGGTGTCTTTATTTTTAAATTAAACGGTTTACCTTTTTACTTTTTATTAATTATAAATTTTAAAAATAAATGTTTATATTTCCATAGGCTCAAGCAGGTCAGCTTCCCATCCTATGTCATATAATTCGGACAAATCTGCATCCTCATCACGCTCTTCTTCATCCTCAGGATTTAAATCATCCAAGGGATCAACATCCACTGATGTTTCAATTACAAGTTCAATGATGAGGTCAAAATCAACTGATTGCAGATTGTCGCTCATGTTGAGGTTGTCTTTATCTTTAAAGAAAGATAACAACAATGAGATGTTGCAGAGTAAGAGACAAATCTCAGAGATTATAATAGTAAAATTGTTTAACAAGAGTAATATTTTGCAGCTATTATTTAGCCATGTCCAGCAATGCTGAGCAGGTGAAGACTATGTCTAAATTTTCAGTGAACAGGACTCATCTCTTCTTAACCTTGGATAAGCCTCACCGACTCTGTGTGTCCTGCACATACTTAAATGTAAAGGGGCAGATTTATGTTAAATGGCACATCCCCAGGCATGCACCAGTTAACGTGCACCACTACTCTGCCACCCATGGTGTGCCGTATTTACAATCAGATAGGAGAAAGCTTCGTCAAAACCCTGCGCCTGCTTTAAGCAGGCATAGGTCTTGACGCAACATTGTGGAGATGGGGCACCCCTGAGCCTTGCTTGAGCTGCATCGCACTTGCGATACAACTCCAGCAATCACTACCTTTACAGCACAGATACGTCACGCATCTGTGCCATTTTTGCCCCATGATGCCCCGCATTCTAAATGCAGCACACCATGGGTGGCGGAACAGCGGCGCAGGATGACTGACACATCCCTGGTGATGCACCAGTCATCATAAATCTATCCCTAAGCTTCTTATCTTGTTACAGATGAACCGCCATATGTAGCATGAAACTATTTTGCATTTCCTAAATAGCGAATTTTAAGGAATAAATAGCAATTCTTTACCATTCCTAATTTGCAATGAGCAAATTGCTAATTGCAAGTTACCCATTCATTTCCATGGGCTAGGAGGCTCATAGGAATGAAGGTTTAATTTGCGATTAGCAATTTGCTCATCACAAATTAGGAATTTTTCCAAGGGTGCAGGGGTGTCTCAAGAACACCCTGCTGCACCCCTGAAAAAGAAATTTGGGGGCATATGGCACACATACATGCCCTAAGGGCATGTGTTGGCGTCATATGGGACCTTTTGTTTTTTTGAAAAAAAGCTTTTTGAAAAGAATTCACAAATTACCACCAATTTACCACAATAGTTTCCAAATCCTTAATGTCATTTTTTACATATTTTTTGTTTGATACATTGCATTTAAGTAGTCACAAAATTTGCAAATCCTTCAGTGCAATTGCAAAATAAGGAATAGCAAATTTTGCTACTCCTTATTTTGCATCAAACTTGTTTGATACATACCATTTGTCTAATTAACATTCGCAAAGGCCGAAATTCGTAGAATTTTGATCTTTGCGAATGCTAATTAGCTTGATACATATGGCCCCAAGTGAGGCCTGTCTTGCGACATGGTGCATCTTTTGCATCACTGCTGCATCGGTTTCATGTGGTACGTTTTTTTTACACCATGACATATCTGCCTAAATGCATCAATTTGTAATGTTGTCGCCTCATAGCAAACTTTTGCACCGCCGCTGCATCATAAAAGTGACGCACAGTGGCACAAAAGAGGCATACACCTATCATAAATCTGTCCCTAGCATTTTAAATGATTAATCCAGGATGACGATAAGGTGTGGCCTATCCAGAGGTTTGTTTAAGGTGAGGCCTACTCAGGATTGCAGATTAAAGTTACGCTTGATGAAGAATACAGAGGAGATAATACATGTAAAGGCCTACCAATGAAGTAAGTAATGTGCACTTTATTGCGCCAGTCATCATAAATGTATCCCTAAGCTTCTTATCTTGTTACAGATGAACCACCATATGTACCATCAAACTATTTTGCATTTCCTAAATAGCGAATTTTAAGGAATAAATAGCAATTCTTTACCATTCCTAATTTGCAATGAGCAAATTGCTAATTGCAAGTTACCCATTCATTTCCATGGGCTAGGAGGCTCATAGGAATGAAAGTTTAATTTGCGATTAGCAATTTGCTCATCACAAATTAGGAATTTTTCCAAGGGTGCAGGGGTGTCTCAAGAACACCCTGCTGCACCCCTGAAAAAGAAATTTGGGGGCATATGGCACACATACATGCCCTAAGGGCATGTGTTGGCGTCATATGGCACCTTTTGTTTTTTTGAAAAAAAGCTTTTTGAAAAGAATTCACAAATTACCACCAATTTACCACAATAGTTTCCAAATCCTTAATGTCATTTTTTACATATTTTTTGTTTGATACATTGCATTTAAGTAGTCACAAAATTTGCAAATCCTTCAGTGCAATTGCAAAATAAGGAATAGCAAATTTTGCTACTCCTTATTTTGCATCAAACTTGTTTGATACATACCATTTGTCTAATTAACATTCGCAAAGGCCGAAATTCGTAGAATGTTGATCTTTGCGAATGCTAATTAGCTTGATACATATGGCCCCAAGTGAGGCCTGTCTTGCGACATGGTGCATCTTTTGCATCACTGCTGCATCGGTTTCATGTGGTACGTTTTTTTTACACCATGACATATCTGCCTAAATGCATCAATTTGTAATGTTGTCGCCTCATAGCAAATCTTTTGCACCGCCGCTGCATCATAAAAGTGACGCACAGTGGCACAAAAGAGGCATACACCTATCATAAATCTGTCCCTAGCATTTTAAATGATTAATCCAGGATGACGATAAGGTGTGGCCTATCCAGAGGTTTGTTTAGGGTGAGGCCTACTCAGGATTGCAGATTAAAGTTACGCTTGATGAAGAATACAGAGGAGATAATACATGTAAAGGCCTACCAATGAAGTAAGTAATGTGCACTTTATTGCGCCAGTCATCATAAATGTATCCCTAAGCTTCTTATCTTGTTACAGATGAACCACCATATGTACCATCAAACTATTTTGCATTTCCTAAATAGCAAATAAATTTTAAGGAATAAATAGCAATTCTTTACCATTCCTAATTTGCAATGAGCAAATTGCTAATTGCAAATTAGCACCGCCGCTGCATCATAAAAGTGACGCACAGTGGCACAAAAGAGGCATACATCTATCATAAATCTGTCCCTAGCATTTTAAATGATTAATCCAGGATGACAATAAGGTGTGGCCTATCCAAAGGTTTGTTTAAGGTGAGGCCTACTCAGGATTGCAGATTAAAGTTACGCTTGATGAAGAATACAGAGGAGATAATACATGTAAAGGCCTACCAATGAAGTAAGTAATGTCCACTTTATTGCGCCAGTCATCATAAATGTATCCCTAAGCTTCTTATCTTGTTACAGATGAACCACCATATGTACCATCAAACTATTTTGCATTTCCTAAATAGCAAATTTTAAGGAATTAATAGCAATTCTTTACCATTCCTAATTTGCAATGAGCAAATTGCTAATTGCAAGTTACCCATTCATTTCCATGGGCTAGGAGGCTCATAGGAATGAAGGTTGCAATTTGCGATTAGCAATTAGCTCATCACAAAATAGGAATTTTTTCAAGCGTGCAGGGGTATCTCAAGAACACCCTGCTACACCCCTGAAAAAGAAATTTGGGGGCATATGGCACACATACATGCCCTAAGGACATGTATAGGCGTCATATGGCACCTTTTGTTTTTTGGAAAAAATGCTTTTTGAAAAGAATTCGCAAATTACCACAAACTAGAAGTTGGTGGTAGTTTCCAAATCCTTAATATCATTTTTTACATATTTTTTGTTTGATACATTGCATTTAAGGAATCGCAAAATTTGCAAATCCTTCAGTGCAATCGCAAAATAAGGAATAGCAAATTTTGAATTAAGGACATTTTAAGTAATTTCCACATGTGCAGTGTTTTCAAGTTATGATTTGAAAATCGTTTTTGGGGAAAAGTAATGGTTTGCAAATTTATGACAAGGACATAATGGTGTATGCTTCTCTATAAGGCATTTCAGTGTCTCTGATGTCATTTTTCCCATATTACATTATAAGACCTTTCCCCATAGAGCACATTCCTTGTAAATATGCTCCCACCTGTGCATGGTGAATTTAGATTTTGACTGTTTGAGTCACATAGCCATGTTAAAAGTCACCCCAAAAAATTGCAAACGCTTTAAAAAAACACATTCATGTGTCTTAAGGACATTTTAAGTCATTTCCCCGTGGACAGTGTTTTGTAAGTGGCGCAAAAGAGGCATACACCTATCATAAATCTGTCCCTAGCATTTTAAATGATTAATTCAGGATGACGATAAGGTGTGGCCTATCCAGAGGTTTGCTTAAGGTGAGGCCTACTCAGGATTGCAGATTAAAGTTACGCTTGATGAAGAATACAGAGGACATAATACATGTAAAGCTCTACCAATGAAGTAAGTGATGTCCACTTCATTGCGCCAGTCATCATAAATGTATCCCTAAGCTTCTTATCTTGTTAGACATCAACCGCCATATGTATCATATAACTATTTTGCATTTCCAAAATAGCGAATTTTAAGGAATAAATAGCGATTCTTTACCATTCCTAATTTGCGATGAGCAAATTGCTAATTGCAAATTACCCATTCATTTCCATGGAGCAGGAGGCCCATAGGAATGAAGGTGCAATTTGCGATTAGCAATTAGCTCATCGCAAATTAGGAATGTTTCCAAAGGTGCAGGGGTGTCTCAAGAACACCCTGCTGCACCCCTGAAAACGAAATTTGGGGGCATATGGCGCACATAAATTTTAACAACATTCCTTTACCTCAAAAACGATTTTCAATTCATAATTTGAAAACACTGCCCACAGGGAAATTACTTAAAATGTCCTTAAGACACATGAAAGTGTTTTTTTATTGCCTTTCCAGCATGGTTGGGTCACTTTTAACATGGCTATGTAACACAAACATTTAAAATCTAAATTTCCCATGCACAGGTCGGAGCATATTTACAAGCAACTTGCGCCACAGAGAAAGGTCTTACATTAAAATGGGAAAAATAACATCAGGGACAGTCAATTGCCGTATAAAGAAGCATACACCATTATGTCCTTGTCATAAATTTAAAAACAATTCCTTTTCCCCAAAAACGATTTTCAAATCATAATTTCAAAACACTGCACATGGGAAAATTACTTAAAATGTCCTTAAGACACATAAAAGCGTTTTTTGATTGCCTTTGCAGCATGTTTGTATCACTTTTAACATGGCTATGTAACACAAACATTCAAAATCTAAATTTTCCATGCACATGTGGGAGCATATTTACAAGCAATTTGCGCCACATAATTCATAATTTTCTCCTTAAAGCACACTATTCTCTATCTAAATTAAAGAAATATTTTCTCACCTTAGCAAATACTTTGAGTTTGAAAACAGTCTCAGAAACACACCAATTTGTCTTCAGCAGAGCAAAAGGTATGCACTCCAGAGTCTGCAGCTATCAAAAGCACAGAAATGCTGTAATTCTTCACACATATCTCTCATGTCACCCAATCAAAACTCTTCCCTCACTTTTTTTCAAATGAAAACCCTTCCCCCCTCTGCCCTTTCTGTCTTTTCTGCATGGCAACCACCTCTTGGAAGACTTCTGGTGTTTGCAAGTTCACACAACAATGTTGCAATTGAACTCTGAACTCTCAGTGCACCTGCATATCCAGTGCATTCTTTCATTTAATGATTTTTTATTGACCATTCAAAATACATCTTTCAAAGAACACATCCGTGCACCCTAACTTTCTGTTTTCAGCAATCAAAATCCACCAATCACTGTTACTGCTTCATGAACAGAGAAACTCCACAGTTTTTTCATTTTAAACTCTCATTTTTTCAACTGCCATTTCATTGCCACACTTCATCTGACTGCAGGAGAACCTTCTCTCACCATGTTTTCTGTCTGGATTGTTGGACATAGTTATATTCACTGGGCTCAAAGGTACGTTGAAAACAGGAAATTACCTAACCTCAATTTACAAGATGTGGAAATTAAGTGGTTTGGCCACAGAGGATTAAAATGTCACCAATTGATACCATTGGTGAAAACCTTTATGCATTTGCCCAAACCTGACCTGTTAATTGTGCACTGTGGAGGTAATGACTTGGGCACTTTGACTGGTGTAGGTCTGGAAATGCTTTTAAAGGACACCTTTGAGCAATTAATGGCACTTTTTCCTCAGACTGCCTTGGTTAATTCAAATATATGCCAAAGACAGAAATGGAGGTGGTCAAACCAATTTTGTCCACAAATTGAGAAGTCGAGGAAGCATGTAAACAAATCTGTTTCAGCTTACATGAGAGACCATGGAATGGGCTCCCTGTACAACAATAACTTGCGTTACTACATGCAAGATATCTACAGAGGAGATGGAGTTCACTTCTCAGATGAGGGCAACAGAATTTTCACTCTGAATTTAAGAATGTGCATTGGTACCTACTTATAAGTACCTAAATGTACCATAAACCCAAAAGCTCTTCTCAGAGCTACCCTACATCTAATCACTCACAATTATTATTTTACTCTAACATTTTTCACTAATTTTCAACAAAGTACGCTCCCTGGGGCGCTACCCGGTACGCGAACCGGGAGCTAACCTCGCGAAATTTTTTTTAAAAATGTTTTTTTTTCGCACATATAAGCCTCCTCAGCCACCCTCAGAAAACCTAGGGGGTCAAGATAACTCTACCGTGCCCCCTTCTACCCATTCTGAACATTATTTGCCCTCCATCTTGTATCTTAATTCGACCGAAACACAAAATGGTGGACTCCCGGAACGCTTAAGGTTCGCGAACCGGGGCGCTCAACGGTTCGCGTACCGGGTCGCTCCCTGGGAAGCGCACCATCAAAAAAGGTGGGAAAGTAGTTCACAGAAAAGCCACTGGAGACAATTTCACCAAATATAGATTAGCTCATACTACATACCAATCCCTACCATTTTCACAAATTTGATTGGAATTCCATTTAGTCATTTAGCCTGTAGACCTCTCTAAATACCCTGAGGTAAATTACTTCACAAAACACATCTGAAGTGTTGGAATTGACAACCAATGAAAATGGTACTTTCATTTTCTACTTTTTTTACCTGACATTTCATTGGTTATATACCTGAATATATATAAAGGAAGAGAAGAAAACACAGCCATTTTGACTACTACTTCTTGCTGTACATTTCAATAGTATTTTCACTAATTCCTTCAACTTCTTTCTAAAGGTAAGTTTTTATTTTTAAAACTGAAGTATATTGTGCACTATAAGTTAATATGGTAAACTTTTTCTGATAGATATATACTATCCCTCTGTAGTAGTTATAGATTTAGAGAGACTTCTCTGTTATAGTTATGGATGGAGTCAGGCTTCTCTTGTATAATTATGAATTTACTTACGTTAAATCACATACACTTTTTTATATTCCTACTTCCACTCTGATACTATACACTGCCCAAAGATAAATTCACTGATAAAAAATGCCTATCTAAAATTATTCCCAACATTGCCCTATCTCTACTAATATATATTTTTTTAATCCAAATTTCAGGCAAAATGGAAGGCGAAAACCAAGTTTCTTTTGAAATGGACCTGCAAGAGAGCAGCCAAGAATTGATTGATACAATTGATCAAATTGACATTGAATTTTTCGATGAAACTTGGGACAATGAACTACTGCAATGTGTACAAGCAGTAGATAACCTCCTTGCAAATGAGGACATTTTACACCCTCAGGGACTACAATGTATATTCCATGATAATTATGAAATTTCTGACAATGAAATGTTAGAAAGTTTAATAAATTATGAAACACAATCACAATAAAAAAATGCTTAAAAAATAAAGAAAATAAAAAATAATCAACAAAACCAACAATCAATTAACATACTGCATTTGAAAAGTCTCTCATTCATTTTTCATTGTAGTACGCTGCCCAGAACGCTTCCCGGTTCGCGGACCGGGCGCTACCCACGCAAAAAAACAAAAAAAAAATATCTTTTTTTGCCCCGCGGGGCCCTTTTAAAGCCTCCACATTAAACCTAGGGGGTCAGGGAGGATCTACTAGGCCCCCTTATGGTTATTTCCACCTTTGTTTTGGCCTCCTCTTGTCTCTCAATCCTACCGAGAGACAAGATGGCGGCCGCTCCGGACTGTTTAGAATGTTGACAGACACCGGAGAGCCAATCAGCTTCGCTACGCGAAGTTCTGGTACGCGCCCCGGTCCGCGAACCGGGGAGCTGCCCGGTCCGCTGTTACAGATATATATCTTTTTTTAAACGTTAATTTCTCAAAATCCACTGGAGCACATATATTGAGACCTACAAAAGGCACATCGGGCTACCAGTCCCTACAATTTTGCCAAGTTTCGTGCAAATCCATTCAGCCGTTCGGGCTAAAAGTGAGGCCAACCGCCCTATGGAAAACTCAATGTTAAAAACACGTTTTGGGACCCCCCTTTTTTCTCGGCCCCCCCTTGACGAACACCCCCCAAATTTTCAAGGGCTGCTCAGAAACAAAATGTTCCATTTTCCAGAAAATTTCAGCCAATTCCGTCCACAAACGCCAAAGTTATTAGACATAGAATTTTCAAAAAACCCATAGGGAAAAAATCCTAACTATATATACCTACTGGCGACCGCCAGTAGGTAATATTTATATATGTATATATGGATGTTTAAACAAATATAGCATTGTGAATTACTTTTATTTAGCTTGAAATGCTGGGGAGATCCAGTTTGAGTGACACGTTTTACCTGCTCTCTGGATTGTCAGATGCCACCACAAGAATTTTGGGACAATATCTGGCAAGATGTTAAGAGGCAAGAGAAAAAATATTCACAAATTTGGAAGTTAACACCAAAATACCGACAAACAGCAGGCAAACAATATGGCCTATTATAATGTCGGTTTTACGAGAGACGGACCGACTCCGCAGCCGGGATGGAATCCGCCCAACTATTACTAGGCAGTTCCACCTGCCGAATTAGGATGCAACTGCCCTATGAGTGGTCGCAAACATTAATGTGTCCGTTGCAGCTTATGCGGTGGCTGTAAAAGGGCTGCAGCACAAACTGTAATAGAAAAATGTATGTTTATAATGGAAGGCCCTGCTAGGGACCTACAAGTTCGCCTTCCGTCTGCCTTTCTACTGCAGTTAGACCGACATAGAAAGAGAGACGGAAAGGGATATCGTAATCCCTATAGTGGTGCCTGAGCAGGCACTACCCCTATTGTAGGGATTACGGTCCCACCGCTGCCCTTCTGGGCTCCTTGAGCCCATCAGAACAGCAGCGGTCGGTCCCTCCCCCAGATTCATTGACCTCCGGATCGTAATCCGGTGTTCGGACCGCTTTAATGGATGTCCGTGGGCCTGTCACCAACAACCTGGCCGGTGGCGGGCCGACCGACATTGAAATGAGGGTGAAGGTGTTAAATCCACATAATCCACCAAACTCGATGAGGTGAAGCCATCCTAACATTGCCAGAGTCGGACACAGAGTAGCGTCATCATTTTTAATTTCTAAGAATTACAAATGCTAAAGAGTATTATAAGCATGTATGTTTGATTATCTGTGTAATTTGTGCTTGAGCCCTTAAATAAACATTTCTCAAGCTTGCCACTCATGTCCGCGAACCATTTATCCCAGGGTAGAACCGGGCAGGCTGTTGGAAGCACCACTGCTGTGAGAGAGATCAGAGCAGAGTAGACTGCAGGCGTTTTCTTGACTATAGCAATGACACCCTCTCTTGCTTCTGTGTTTAGATTCTGAAAAAAAGTTCATCGATGCAACCACAGATTGTACATTATCCATGTACATCCTCACCAATTACCTTAATTATTAATTTCTCTCTCAGGGAATCAGTCACTGAGTGAGAGATACTCAATGGGCCTGGTCCCTGGGATAAGTCAGCAGCTGCATCTATGTAATAATTAGAGGAATTCCTCATGTCGCCCCGGGAGTGCTCATTTAGGGCTCTGCACTTAGCTAATGGCCTCCCTCTCCCACACAGGTCTAATGGGGTGCACTCCAAAAGTCTGGTGCTTCGGAAACTCTGATCTCCGTGGACATTAAAGTACACACAGATGTTTTTGTGCTAATTGGCATTTACGCCGCCGCTGAAGGAATTAGACCATTTGGAGCTTCTTTGCCGCTAGGGACCATTAGATGAGTGTATTTTTGAGCACAGCACAATTAACAACTGCACATTTGTTGATGATGGGCACTCGGGAATATGTCTGCTGGTTTGCAGAATGGACTGCCATGTCTGTGTTGGGTTTACTGATAACGCACAGACACGCGGCGCAAAATTACAATTCGCGTTCAATGTTAAAAAAGCTAAACCAGTGTAAAATCTAATGGTGGTACACAAACTAAGGACAAAACCATATACACCACTATAGTTAGATCTGTGCTGAGCCCTGTGTACAGCTGCCGGGGGTGTATTCACAGCATAGAGGTGACTTTTGCTGGCTTCCTCGTTGAATTTCGGGGTCATGGTTGACCTGGGATAGCTTGTGCGTGGCTTGTAGTTGGTGTAGGGGAATGTTCCAAACTCTAAAGCAGGGGTCTAATAACTTAAAACAATCTGAACAGCGAGGGGGCACGAGCTAGTTTAGGAATGAATGGTTAATATTTTTTTATCGCATGACGGGCTGTGTTACACAATATCTTCGGCAGTGTAGTAGGAGGTGCTGTGAGTGGGTCTGGAAACTTTTCCTGGAAGTGTTTATTTTTCCTTCTGTTTGGTGAGTACTCACCTTTTGATGGCTGCATTGAGATGTAGCAGCCTCATCATCTAGCTATTGCTGAGATCCAGTTTGCTCGTAATGAGTGTTAGTTGTTGAAATATCTAATTACCTATTCGTGGGGGGTGCTCACATTTTGATAATATTGAGAGTTCGGAGAGGTACTGCAGTACCAGTCAATGAAATGAGTGACTCCGGCCTCATTGTTGAGTAAAATTTGACGTCAGGGCCATTTTTAGCGCTGGTGGCAACTGTGACAATCGTTTTCTGTCGACCCCGTAACAGTGACCTCTTGCTCAGAGTCCCTCACTACCACCATCAAACAGTGCTAGCACCCTTCATCTCTCCATAGCTCCTCTCTCACATACATGTAATTTGTTTTAAAGCGCTGGATGGGGCTGTTTTCACTAATAGGAATGTATACATAACCAAATGAACCCTTTAAGCAACATTAGGATTAGATAATGAAAGACTGGGGGAAACAAAATATCATGATTCATGACCCACATTTTGCAGTTTAGATGCAGCTCTTTGATGACAGTTCATAATTCACTGCTCTGTATAAGAATTGTATTTTATGAACAGTCGAACAAAACGATTGTTGTGGCTAAAACAGTCACCTACTGAGCAGAGCACATAAAACACATTTCTGTAATCTTCGTTCCTTGCAGCAGGCCCTTTATAGTATGTCAAAACTGCAACTGGACAGTACTCCATCTCTCCAGCAGGAATATTAATCACTAGAGTTATGTTGACATTTTTATTGCTGCCTAAATACTGTAACCACAAGAAACTCTACAGCAGGTTCTTTTAAAGCATTACATTATTTCTAAACACAGCTTCTCGCCTTCCCTCATGATTTATTATACTATTTCCAGATCGAAACCAACTGATAGCACCCACACGAAGAGTATCTCATCCATTTAATCCCAGGTGATAAACAAAGGTGTTCCTAGGGGAACATGTTGCCATTCTTTTATTTCAGTGATAGGAAACCCATGGACTTCACGATGCAGCCAAATTTATTTTTGACCTGCCCCAAAGTCCATCTGGAAGTGCAAAATCCGCTAATAGGCCAAAGAAATTATAAATGCTTTCCACCTATATTGCGAAATTAAAACCTCATGTCCCACTATTAGAAACGAGATTCCTGGTGGCTTAGTTATGTACCCAGACCAGGCAGGAACCAACACTCTAGACAGCATAAGCTAGATACACACTAAAACATAACCTGTGCTCACTCTCTGGTAGCTTGCAATAGAGCAGTCAGACTTATCTAAAAATTCAATATGTAAAGTATTTGTGCAACACACACACACCTAGTAACACAATGAATACACCGCAAAAAATAGGTTTACAAACCTAGAGATTATGTATCTGAGTACAAACAACACCACCACAACAAAACCCAATCAGTAGAAGTCAGGATATTAATTTGTAAAGATTAAATGCAAAAACAATGCTTAAGAAGCTGTCAAAAGGTTATTAGAGGTCCTGAACGACCGGTGCAAATCGGAGTTCAGGCCGACCACGATCGATGGCCAGCCGGCTACAGTACCCACACAGGTCGCGCTAAAGAAATTCCTTGGTTGGAGCTTCTGTCAACGCTGAGAGCCTACTGCGCCATCATTGAGCCACACAAAGTGGGTCCTGCGTTGTCGTCGAGCTCCATTGAAGTGAATGCAATATGTTGTCGCCAAGCTGCGCTGTCATTGTAGTCGAGCAGCCTCTGCGTCGGCATCGAAGGGTGATGCGGCCAAAATTCTAAAACAGCCTATGCAATGTGTCAGTTATTAATGAAATCAGCTGGAAAAAACACTTCTGAGGCCCAGAATTTGGAGGGGCACCTCAGGCAAAGGCAGGACTCAGACTACAGAGTCCAGCAGCACCAGCAGGTTTGTAGGAAGTTCTTGAGACTTCAGAAAACAGGAAGCAAGCCCGTCATCCATTGGAGATCCCTTGGAGGGAAGGCTGAGTCTTTCCAGCAGAGTCAAGGAGTAGCAGCTAGCAGGGCAACACACAGAAAAGCATTCCAGTTGAGTACTTTAAGGAGCACAGAAATGCTTCTGAGAGAGGGTCTGGTCAAGACCCAGAAGTGTTTGATTTTAGGGGGTCCAGTACTTATACTTAAAAGTGTCTTTGATGTAGGGGTTGACTTCAAAAGAATTCTCTGAAGTGCACAAGCATCCTTTTCAACCCCGTCGGGCCGGTCAGACTAACCCTGGGTGGTAAATCTCTGCTTTTTGAGTGGATGGGACACTATCTATTGAAGTGTGTCAGCCTCTCCTATTCCTCCCTGCCCAGGCAGACCCATCAGAATTCAGATGAGTGCTCAAAATACTGATGAACCTCACCTTCCTATGTTTGGCTGTCTAGAGGGAATGCACAAAGTATAGCTGTCACCCAGCCCAGATGTGTATTGGAGACAGGCTGTCAGGCACAAAAAGCAGTAAGTACAGAGAAAAGTTCACTTTCTAAAAGTGGCATTTGTAAAACAGTAATGTTAAATCCAAGTTCACCAGTAAGGAAGATTTATCATTACCATTGTAAATATCAAACATGATAAAGCTACTCCTCTCTGATTAGGAATTACAGCTTAAAAATGTCTTAATGAATTACCAATGATGGTCTATTAGAGGGGTGGGACTCACTGTAATGAAAAACGGAATAGCCTGTTTGTCACTTCCAGGATATGCAAAATAATAATGTACATGTCTTACCTTTTACTAACATACCATGCCCTTAGGGTTACATAGAGCCTCCATTAGGGGTTACTTATATGTACTAAAAGGGGAGTTTAAGGCCTGGCAAGTAGTTTTGAATGCCAATTAAAGTGACAGTACACTGCACACACAGGCACTGCAGTGGCAGGCCTGAGACAGGTTTGAAAGGCTACTTGTGTGCGTGGCACAATCACCGCTGCAGCCCACTAGTAGCATTCGATGTACAGGGCCTGAGTATATGGTATAACGCTTTACAAGGGACTTACCCTATACATCAATGCCATCATGTTTAGGGGAGAAGCACATGAACTTTAGAAAGAGTTAGCAGTGGCAACGTAATCAGACTCATAAGGCCAATAAAAAGAATCACCAAAAATGAGATGCAAAAGGCAAAAGGTTGGGGGAAAGACCACCCTAAGGATGACAGGCCCAGCACCCAGGTTTACTGAACTAATCATTACAAACAAATAATCTGAGATATGAAACCCATGGATCTCTGCACGTAAATTCAGAAGGTTCTTTTCACGTCTCACAAATGCCACAAGTCCACTTCCTGAGTAGAAGAAGGAAAGATCCTGGCAGAAATATTTCTTGACTTGGAATTGCTGCCAATGCAAATATGATATGTTCTAAAGAAAGACTCTTTGCTTCCCAAAGTATAAACAAACATTAGCAAATCCAATCAATACTGCGCTGTGCAAAGGTAAGGAGTGTTTTGTGAATACAGTAGGGACAAAAGCCATGGATGCCTGTAAATCTCAAATGCATTCATCTTGGAAACAGACCTGTGGCTTCAATCATAGCTTATGTCATTACTACATTAATAAACAGCACTTTACTTTTGCACACAAGCGATAATCATTGGCACCATGAATGGTTCCAAGCCTTGGAGCATGATCCCTCACAGTATAGGGCGTTCATTTAACAACCATATGCATTGTGGGAGTCATACTTTTACTTTATTTTAACTTCACACAAATTACAAATTCATATTATTATCTGCAGTTGGTGAACGTAAACTGGGTTGTAAAATAACAATTGTGTTAAACACTAATATTATTCAGTACTAATTGATATTTGATAAATAATCCTTGAATCCCACCTGAGCAAAATTAGTGTTAAGTCACCAGTTTGGGAGGGTTTCTGATGCACCTTGTCCACAAGGCCAGTGTGCATGCTCCAAAAGGGAAACCTGCATTACTTGCACCCGGAATGTAGCCCAATGTTACTGATAGAGCGCGCGAGGTCACCCAACCAATAATTTCGCCGCTTCCGGCTTCGGGCCCATATATTTCAATTCACCATATACATTGACCGGGTGACTTCACGGGCTGCTACCAATTTGTGTGAATTCCCTATTGTTATTACTCAGCGTACCTGACTTACCATCCACCGACACGGGTACCTATGACCACAATGGATCAGGGAGCTAGCTGTAAAAGGAAAGGCAGCAAAATACAACTCAAAATGACATTCAATACCTTTGTAAAATGACCACGGACAACTGGAAGTTTTAAAATCTTTATCTAAAGTTCGTTTTCTGAAAGCATGAGATTTACAAGAATAAGGCAATCGATAATCAAGATAATGAAAAGTACATAACTATAGAGAAATAAAGTCAGGGTAATCATGGGAATACTAAATATGGGATGCAACAGGAAATGCTATGCATCTAGGGCAAAATTTCTTTGGACAGTTTAAGAAAGGCCGTTCTAGACCATATCAGAAAATGACAAACTGCAATGCAAAATATAATTTCTAACAGGTAGGGTAACATGAGAACACGTTATGAAAATATGCAAATGACTTTATGATTCAATAGTTGCGGCAAAAGCATGGAAAAGTCAACATATGCAAAGGTGTGTCTTTATTAAAGCAAAGACAGAAAAATAGAAAGGTGCAAGTTTAAAGATTTCAGAGCAATATTTACCTAGACTGGTGTGAAAACCAAACCCTGGCCACGGGTCAGTTAAGGACAGGAAACCCTCAAGGAAGGACACCCCTCAATGGACAGCAGGTGCAGAATGGACACCCAGGAAAGGACAGGAAACCCTCAGGACAGGACAGGAAACCCTCAGGACAGGACCGCACCCGCAGTTTGGAAGCAACGCCTGCGCTCCACCCTCTCTGCGGCTATCGATCAAGACCCCGATTGGGTCAGCGAACTCCCAGCAAAGTGCTTCGCCAGCACTTTAAGGTTCAGTAGAACCTTAGTCTATGGTCAATTTCGGACAGAGTACTCCGCAGTGCTCTGTTTCTTCAGTCACCTATTGAGTGCGATGGGTCAGTGACAGGTCAGCTAAACCAGACAAGTCGGACAATTTCCCTAGGTGAACCCAGGGTAGATATACAGTTTGGGGACGGTGTACCACCCCCCAATGTTGCAAAGTGTCAGAATCCCTCAATTTGGATTGGTCCTAAGATAGGATTTGGGTAACACACCAATCAGAACAGACTATTTGGAGGCCTTATTTACATCTCTGGGCACCGCCTAGCAAGATTGGGGTTCCCATGGGAAAATCGCGCAGAATACATTGAAAGAATACATTTTAGCAACATAATGGAACAATATCGTGATGCTGCGG
Organism: Lissotriton helveticus; assembly: GCF_964261635.1. Lineage (NCBI taxonomy): Eukaryota > Metazoa > Chordata > Amphibia > Caudata > Salamandridae > Lissotriton > Lissotriton helveticus. The sequence continues at coordinate 1,525,969,679 of NC_136065.1, forward strand.
GGCGAAGGTACAGCTTCCCAGGGTGGCTTCTGGTATCAACCTTCTTTGGCAGCAATTCAATGCCATGATGGCTCCTGGCGAGTCTGCGCACAAGTACCCTCCAAGATGGACTCCCCAGCCCAGCACCCCTCCGAGTCGAGGATACATGAAAAGTAAGCGAAAACAAATTAATACATAGAAATAACGATATGGAAACACATCATTGGGTTTGTACTTTCAACTTATCACTATAAAATATACTTATGCAGTCTAAATGTTAGCTACATATACAAGGGCACAAGAGCAATGGCACGAGCAGTACCACGTTATTGCCAAAGCTATGTATTACGCATGCGCAACTATTTCCCTCCAGACCTGCAAACACGTCAGGACACGTGAGTGTGACTGACGCATGCGCAGAAGCCATTTCAAAGCAGCGGCCATTTTTAGGACTCAAATTAATCGTATTAGGAATACACATAGGCAAGCTTCATTGATTTCGTTTCAAACATGAAATAAACGTTAGTAAGACGTACAAATTATTACTTGGTTATACATGGACGAGGTTCATGACAAAAGCAAGTCGCAAATGCGAAGCTTTGCTTCATCAATCCCCTCTTTGATGATATTTACTATCATCACAAAATAAATGGAACCAGATGCCAACTTATCACACCTTATACAGCTCTATCTCTTCCAGCAAGCTATTCAGTTTTTCTCTCTCATTTTTAGTAGGGTGAGAATTCTTCACCCTTTTGTATATCTGATTATTAATTTCCTCTAATTCAAGTTCATCCACACTTCGTTTCACTCCTCTCGCATTCACTTGATGCTTTCCGGTGTGCTTGCGACATTTGCAACAGACAAATATGAAGAATAGGATAAGACCTATAATTCCAATTGGCATCAGTACCTTAAACAATAAGCCTTTACCTAAGCTAGCAAACCAATGACCTACATTTGAGAGACCATCTACCAGTCTCTTCCAGGCACTGTCAACCTCGAGTGGTTTGAGTTCCTTTTCCAAATTAGTAATGTTTTTCACATATCTTTTGAGCTGCACACTTTTGTCCGGAATATAAGTGCAACAATGTTGCGCCTTCAACATCCGGCAGACTCCGCCCTCTTTTGCTAATAAGGTATCAAGAGCAAGTCTGTTCTGCAAAACCATTGATCTGATCGCAACCATTTCGGTATTGACCAGCAGAAATCCATGAGCTGTGTCAGTAGACAACACATCCACTATAGTGGACAATTTGCAAATTCTGTGAGTGTTCAGAACCACTCCCACTCCAGGTATCAGTGCACTGAAAATACTACCCATTATTTCACCTATGCTTTCTCTTTTACTACGCACTAAGCCATTAGTATTTTCACTGCTTCCAGTAACTTTGTTCACATGGTATATTTTCGGGAAGACAATGCCAAAATAGCAGCTTCCATACCAGTGATCCGGCAATTTGAAATAAGCCTTGTCCCCACAAATATAATAAATTCCAGGAAACACAGGCTCTGACCCATTTTTGAAACCCCAACCTCCAATTACCTTGTAATTATGTTCGCATTCACTGGAACCAATGAAAATGTTATTATAATAGCTAGTCTTCTCGCGGTGAAGACATAGCTTGCCTTTCTTTTCAAAATCCAGCAACAGAGCAGGACCCGCTCCACCATTCGAGGTGCCCTCCATGTTCTCAGCCCATTTTGGCCTTTTCTGTGTTTCGTCATCTGCCTTTCTTTTTATTTTTATTCTCCTTTTCTCTGCCATGTTCAGGAACATCTTTTCCTGCTCACGCAAAGAACAGGTCAAGTTATCTCTGTGTGCGTCACCTATGTCTATATTACCTATAGTCAAAAAGTATTCGCCCATATAGCGAGTAACGTCACTTTTGTTATGTACAGGATTCAAGTTCCCTCGTATAGGGAGTTCAGAAAAGATCACGTCACTGTTTGAGTAATAGTACTGTAACGGTCCTCTTTTGTAAAATAAACTAGCTAAAATGCTACAGGAAATTCCATATGTCAGAGGCAGGTGATGGTATGTCACGCCTTCAGCCACAGAGGTAGGTAGCTTCATGCAGACATAGCAATCTTCAATTTCCATAGTCTCTACATAGTGTATTAACAAGTTTGCGAAAACGTTTAAATGCGTCCTATTCTTTACTCCATTATAATGTAGTCCTCCCTCATCTGATGCTTCTAAGTCTCGATTTGTTTGTCTAAGTGCTCTCTCATGTCTTGCTACACTCTGTGTTGTCCGCTCCTCACTGTCAGTATTTACAATTTCAGTAGGGACAATATTAGTATTTTTGCTCACCGCAAAAGGAATGAAAACTGTTAGTCCTATCCAGAGTAATATCAGTATAACTATACTACATACACATACCTTGCAGCATGTTTTGCAACGACTGCAACTAGGTCTACCATTCACGTTTGAATCAGACATTTTGGCTCAGAAGAAGTTTTCTCGACCCCTCTTTGTGTCTTTACACCAGTAGCTTACTTTGTGCAAATTCACGGTGGCTCGTCTTCTTCTTCGGCAGAGTACTCAGGGACGGGTTCTCCGTCGCTTTCGTCAGTTATATCAAGATCTTCAAATTCTTCTAAAACGAGCGTCCATTCGCGAGACTTGTACTTTTTGTTTTGTCTTTTTATTCGATCACTCCTTCTTTTGGAGGTATCTTCTGGTTGTTCTGCTATGCGAGCACTTCTTCTTTCTTCTGCACGTTTTTCTTCTACTGTTTTTATTCTCAGTCTCAATTTCTTTATGTATCCAGGCTCAATGTGCTTTCTTTTCTTAAGTCTTTTTGTTGGTACTGAGACCTCGTTCTCTTCTCTCGCCCTCTTGTTTTCATTAGTTTGTGGCAATTCTGTTTCAGTTTCTTCCTCTTCTATCTGACTATTTCCAGGGCTAGCATCTATTTCTTCTGCCTGGTTACTAATCTGGCCTTGTTCAGGACAGTTTTGCGTTTGTTTTTCAAAAGTCTCTGTTTCTGTTTCCTGAACACGTTCTTCTAATCCTATCTGATCCTGTTCAAGCACTTCGATCTCTTGATTTTCTTCTGCTCGAACTATTACGCTATGTCTAGTCTGTCCCTTCTCGACATCAGGAGTCAGTGGAGGAGTATCAATCACTTGTTCTGTCCCTGTCTGACCTTCTCCTTCCTCAGTTTTGATGTGAATCTCAAGATCCTGAGGTTCTTCGCCTGTGCCTTGCTTTTCCTCTCTAGTCCACTCTCTACCTTCCCAAAGTCGCTCACTTGTTCTGATGGGGTCTTCGGTGAGATCAATCAATGGTATCCACTCCTCTGGCCATATGCTCGGCAGCTCGTCTTCAGCTACTTCTGGCTCAGCTTCTTGGACCCCTTCAGCAGGCTGGACTCTTGGCAGTTTGTCATCAACTACTCCTGGGCCAACGTCTGCTGATTCTGCAGCTCGACTGGTACTGGGCTGTACGTTGTCAGCTACTTCTGGTCTGGCTCCTGCAGAGTCCTGTGCTGGACGCCCTTCTTCTTCAGGCTCTCCGTCTGGTAATACCTTCTGGGTGTGGCTGGCGTGTATCCAATGTGGAACCCCTGCACACTTTACTGCTGTGGTTGTTACCAGGATCACCTGACGCTTCTCTCCCCACCTTGGCTCCAGGCAGCTCTTCCGAGTATGCTTCTTTATCTTGACCCAGTCTCCCGGGACCAGTTTGTGGAGAGGGGTCGTTGGATTGAGGATGGCGTCTTCTCCGATCTGGCGAGAGATAGAACGCACTTGGTCACCTAATCTCTTGCAGTATTCAAGCACCAAATCATCAGTAATACTCAACAGTTTGCTTCCTGGTACCCATGCTTGTCTCATCACTCTTCCCATCAAGATTTCATGGGGACTTAGGCCTGTCTTGCGGTCAGGAACACTTCGGAGTCCCATCAGGACCAAGGGCAGGGCCTTCACCCAGGTCATGCCAGATGCATCACACAGTTTTGCTAATCTGTTTTTGATAGTTCCGTTTACTTGTTCCACTATTCCAGAAGCCTCTGGACGGTACGCACAGTGAAGCTTTTGTGTGATTCCAAAGGCCTTACAGAGTTCGTCGATCACCTCATTCTGAAAATGTCGGCCTCTATCTGATTCAATAGTGACTGGAACCCCGAACCTAGGTATCAGTTCTTTTAGTAAACACTTAGCTACTGTCATTGCGTCATTTTGGGGAGTAGGGAAAGCTTTCACCCACTTCGAAAATAAACAGACCATGACAAGGACATATCGCTTCCCTTCACAACGTGGCATGGTGATGAAATCAACTTGTATTCTCACAAAGGGACCCCCTGACCTCCCAATTTTCCCCAGTTCCACCGAAGTTCTTTTGCCAGCGTTCATCCTTTGACATGGCAGGCACCTCTGGCAGAGGGACTCTGCTACTTTCCTGAACTTTTTACTGTACCAAGTCTGTTGGAACACTAGAATCATGGCGTCCCTACCAATGTGTGATCCTTCATGTATCAATCTCGCCATTGTGCTAAGTAAGTGTCTAGGTAACACAGGCATACCAGTTGGGCCCAAGATGACACCATCCACACGTCTTGGTCTACACCCGTCTTCCTTCCACTTCTCTCTCTCTTGCCAAGGTGCCGCCTGCTGCCACTCTTTCACTTCATCCCATGTAGGCACTTCTTCAAACACTTGAAGTTGGCAGCTGGTTCCTGGCCCCCCTCGTTTTGGGTTTATGATATATCGATCTCTGGCACACCATTGGGCCACTCGATCAGCAAAATCATTTCCCAGTGATACAGTGTCCATGTCCTTCTTATGAGCGACACACTTTACCACTGCCAGTTCCTTTGGTAACTGGATTGCCTCTAAAAGGTCTTGAACCACTTTCCCATTTTGAATAGGGGTACCTGATGAAGTCAGGAACTCCCTCTGCAGCCACAACTGGCCAAAGTCATGCACAACCCCATAACAGTACTGACTGTCAGTATACACTGTTATGCGTAGGTTTTTTCCAATTTTGCAAGCTTTTATCATAGCTATCAATTCGGCTACTTGTGCAGACTTTACGTCAAATAGATAACCTGCTTCTTCAATTTTTGTTAAGGAGACTACCGCATAGGCAGCACTCAGGCCTCCTTGTTCATGTCTTAGACATGAACCATCCACAAATAATTCCTTGTCATGCTCAGGCAATGGCGTTTCTTTAATGTCTGGGCATGGCTTAGTGTTGAATTCCGTTAAATCAATGCAATCATGCTCATCATCCACCCCACCTTCCATATCCATTGGGTCGGGGAGCAAAGTGGCGGGGTTTAAAATACTGCACCTAACAATGTTTACATTTGCAGCACCCACAAGGATCCTCTCGTATTTAGTCAGCCGAGTAGGGGTGAGATACTGAGTTTTCGTTCTGGTCAGTAAAATTACCACTCCATGTGGAACATACACAGTTACAGGATGTCCCATGACAATGGACTCACTCTGTTCTAAACTTGCGCAGGTAGCTGCAACTGCTTTCAGACATCCTGGTAATCCAGCAGCCACTGGATCCAGGGTGGCAGAGAAATATGCCACAGGCCTTCTAGTTGTGCCATGTTCTTGTGTCAGGACCGACACCGCGCAATTATCGCGAGTGTCACAGAATAGGGCAAACTCCTTGGAATAGTCTGGCATTCCCAACGCAGGGGCTGTACACAGACAATCTCGTAATTTTGTGAAGGCTGTTAAGCCTTCATCATCCCATTCTACAATATCTGGTGTTCCTCTCTTGGTCATTTTTATCAAAGGCCTAGCTAGGACTGCAAATCCCAGAATCCATTGCCTGCAGTATCCTATCACTCCCAGGAACATTCTGATCTCTTTCTGAGTACGGGGTAACTGCATCTTTTGAATTATTCTCACCCTTTCTGATGTTACTTTCCTGACACCTTTCTCTATCTGGTGCCCCAGATATTTCACTGATTTTGCACAGAACTGTAATTTGTCAGGGGCCACTTTATGTCCCTTCTCGCTCAGGTGATTCAGTAGGGCAATGGTGTCAATCACACAATCCCTATGACTTTTAGACGCCACCAAGAGGTCGTCTATGTATTGCACTAGGACAGAGTTCCCAGGTAAGACCAAAGTTTCCAAACATTTTTTCAAGATCTGATTAAAGATAGAGGGGCTCTCTGTGTACCCTTGAGGGACCCTGTTCCAGACATACACGTGACCATTGAAGGCAAATGAGAAAAGAAATTTGCTATCTGGATGCAAGGGAATGGAAAAGAATGCATGACACAGGTCTATCACAGTGAACCACTCAGCATCCCAGGGAATCTGATACAGAATCACTGCTGGGTTCGGGACAATAGGGCAGCAGGGGACCACTATCTTGTTTACCTTTCGTAGGTCCTGCACTACTCTGTACTTGCCACTAGGCTTCTTGATGCCCATAATCGGTGAGTTACATGGGCTACTCAATACTTCCTGTATGATGTTTCCTTCTAGTAATTTCTGTATTTCCAGGGTAACACCTGCTCTCACTTCTGCATTCATCCTGTAGGGTTTAGTATTGGGGTATACTGCATTGTCCTTGATTGCTATCTGTATGGGGTCCACGTTTTTCATTAACCCTACATCTTTCCCAGTAAAGTCCCATACTTCTGGCTTCACTGCTTCTTGGAGTTCTTTGGGCAAATCCTGCATAGTCATTCGTTTAATTTCTGAGTCAGGTCTGATTAACATTAATTTATAGATGCCATCTTCATCTGGGGTCTGAATTTCAACACCCTTTGGTGTGCAAAAGATGGTACAGTTCATTTTGCACAGCAAATCACGTCCCAGTAAGTTCACTGGACTGGTGTCACAAACGACAAATCTATGCATTTCCTTAAAGTTTCCAATTGAGATCTCCATGGGCTTGGTAACAGGAGTACTAATCAATTGATTAGATACACCCACTACTTGGATGGCTTCTCCCGAGAGGGGTAGGTTTGGAACGTCCACTGTTCTCACAGTAGAACGGGTAGCACCAGTGTCCAACAGAAAAGTGACATCATTTCCGTCAACCTTTCCTTCAATGTATGGTCCGGACTGGTCTACCGGCAAGGAGGCGCCAAGTACGCACTCCTCGTCCTCCCCTCTCAGGCCCCGTCAGTACTGGTCATCACAAAGGAAGGTATCGTTTAACAAATACTGCGAAGTTGCTGTATTTCTGTTCTCATTGCTTTCCCAGACTTCTATCTCATCACCCTCTGTGACTTTTCCCCTATGTGCTTGCTTTGGAGCTCGGGGCACCTGAATCGTTTTTACCTGTGGTTGAGTCTTTCTTGGTCTTTCTTTCTGCGTCTGTGGAGTTAAATCAGGTGTTTTGGGGTTATCGTCAGGCAAATAAGGACACTCGTTTCGCCAGTGTCCAATTTCTCCGCATTGGTGACAGGGAAATTTCTTCATAGCCTCTTCTCTGCTCATTTTGGGCCGGGGCTTGCCTCCTCCCCCACCCCCAGGACCTTGGTTCTGAGTGTTTTAGGCCATATTACTCAACTGTTTTTCCTGCTGTTCTGCGAGCTTCACTTGAGCCCACATAACCTTCTCTTTGAGGGCCTTTTTCTTTTCTGCCATCTCGTCCTCGCAGTACTTCGCGTACCGCAGGACCTCGTCTACCTTTTTGGTATGCCAACAGATTTTATTATCCTTTATCCATTGACAAATTTCGGGTCTTAAACCGTTTACAAACCTGTAAATGAAATGCGTCATATCCTTCATCTCGATGTTATCTATACCACTGTATGTTTTAAACACCTGCAACAGCCTTTCATAATAGGAGTGCACTGTCTCGTCTCTCTCCTGCGTTGTTCTATCTATCCTGGTCCAATCAGTTTCCTTTGCGGGCACCTTATTTTTCAAATGCTGAATTACTTGTTCGTATTTTTTCATCACTTCAATCGACGGCTCCCCTGTGTTGGAGTCCCTCGGGTACTCCTCACTAGGCAAGGCTATCGCTATTTTACATTCGGTCCATAGATCTACCGGGACCACGATATCGAAAAATCCATCCAGGTCTTTCCACAGGCATTTTTGCACCTTTACGAACCTTTCCACCTGCCGGTACCAGTCAACTGGCTTTTCGCGCAATTTCGGGAAATCGTTAGTAAAGGACACAATATCCTGTCTGGACCATGGAACGTGCACATACCTCCCACCTGGTACTTCGCGCATGGGGCATAACTGTTCGGGCTTGTCTACTTCTCTCAAAGCGAACTCAGGGGTCGCTTGTCTGGATCGAGCCTCATCTTTCTTTCGTGCCCACCTGCTTTTCCATTTTTCCACATCTCCCCATTTTTGCAAAATTGCTAGCAACTCTTTAATCTGCTACTTTTTCCCTGACACATTCAAGTTCTCTATATCTTTGTCTGAGAATTCAGCTCTGTAAGGTTTTTGCAAGGGCTTGGATCTTGAAATATCTACCCCCATACTAGCTGCAGTGTCTGTCAGCTTTTCGTGGAGCACTCTGGTACTTCTGGTAAGGCTTCTACACATAAACAGCAACTCTTCTTCAGAGTAGGTATTTAATCTGTCCAATCCCACATTTCCTGCCATTAATTCCTCTATTTCTACCCTCAGTTTGTAGAGGTCTAAAGGTTTCGTTTGCGGAGTCTGTTTTTCTAATTCACGACTCCAATTTTCAATTTCTTCCGGAGTTACCAGAGAGACACTCCTAGTACCTGGCGTTGATTCTAATTTAATTTCTTTCGCATTAAAAGGATTATGCCTCTTCTGCACTCCCCTCCCGGTCTGTTTGTTTGGCAGGTCCAAGAACACAACCTCGGACTCGCACTCACTGGACTGATCGTCTATCAGTAGGGGCTCCTGCCTTGGTGGGGTCATGATTGGGTTAATAACTGGAGGGTTTGGACTTCCCTGGTTATTCCCATACAACGGAACCACTGGTCCGATTGTTACCGGAATAGTCAAAGCCTCAGGACTGGTATTTAACTGGGAGATTTTCTGAATTATTTCTGTTCTCTGTCTAGCTAGGGCCTCTTGCTCCCTTTCATCTAGTACTCTTCCTAATGTCCGGTCAGGTATCATCTGTGGGGTCAGGTGAGGGGTAAGACTCGGGGCAGTAGGATGCGTTTCACTCGGTCCTCCACCATAATTTGGTTTTGGGAACAAAGTTCCTGTGCCAAATGACCTGCGCTCTTCCCCATATGGAGGCTGTAAAAAGGGCATTCCTGAACTTAATGGTTTTTCTTCGTTTTCATAAAGAGGTCTGGGGAAAAAGGCTCTTTCACGGGAATATTTTTCCTCCGGGCTCACGGGCACTCTAGGATATATATCTCGTACCTCCGCGGGTCCGGGATTCTCAAAATAGGGCAGTACCTGACCACCTCCCCCCCTACTTAGGGATCTGTCCTCCTCCTTAATAGATGGACGCTGGGGATTTTCTCCTGCACTGGAAGGTCGGGGTCCCTCATTATAAGGGGGCGGACTTCTCGTAAAGATGTCATCTAATAATTCATCGTCTGACTCCCCCAGGGCCCCCCAATGTTTACTCTTTTCTGTCCTTTTCTCTCCCGCAGAAGGGGTACATGCTGGCATCATGGGAAACAGACCCTCAACAATCATGCTCTGTCTCCACTGTTTCATCTTTTTATCCCTGGTCTCTTGTTTCAGCCTTGGGTACCACTTGGTCAGACCTTTGTCCATCCGGGGTTTCTCTCTTTCGAAAGCCTCAATCTCCCATTCCTCTAATGCCTCATACTGCGTTAGTCTCGGTCTGGGATGTAATTCATTCATGCGGGTTCTCAAATTAAATAAAATCCTACCATTGAAAGTACCGTCTAACGGAAAAGCCAATATTCCTTCATCTTTTGTGTACTTTACCCAATTTTCCAACCACACACAGGTATTGTACCCTCGATCAAACATCATGAAAGAGGCGGGAGTGTTGGGAGGTGGGACAATAACGCCCTCTCTGGTCTTAATCGGTTTGTCCGTTTTGAAGTAATTCTTTACCCTATTTACAAGGGACATTTTTCTCTTAGTTCCGTACATAATATTGTATCTGTTGGCTTTCCACTGATCCCTTTCAAACCCTTGGCTTCTTGGATCGGGTCTAGTCTCTGGACAATACGAGTGCCACATACGATTTTTACGCTTAACTTTGTTTATACAGTTACCTCCAATCAGAACGCGTCTTGCAATTCCGTGCGACCAATGGGGTGCACGCGTCCGAATAGTTTCGACCAATGGGTGCGCGGCCCCTTCGTGAGACAGTTCTCACTCTTCGGCGCTTCACCCCTCCTTTACAATTCCAGCCCCGCTACCCGCCCGCTGTTTCTACCAATCCCAGCGCTGCACGGAGTGACGTCAGAGACGCTTCGCGGCTGACTCCCTCCCTTCACAAGGTAACGGAAACTTTCTTTCTTTCTAAAGAGCTAGTGCTTGGTTATTTTACAACGAATACACATTCGCCACAGTGCTCAAGTGTCTAGACAGAGAAAAAGTTATTTTACTGCAAGTAAACTACTTCCATTTACTTTTCACACGCTGCGGGTAAATCTCTTCCGCCTACCCTTCACTCTAGCATCGGTGAACCTGTTATTCCCCTAAACTCATCCACTTCTCCGGGATATATCTGAGTCTAAGGTTTCCCAGCGGACCCCTCTGCTTTCACCCAAGCTCCGATGAACCTGCTACTCTTCCGATGTGACCCTTACTAGGTTACGCCACTATGGGAATTTTGCCAATGAACCTCGTTACTGACATTTATTCATACACGTATTCAGGAAAACCCTAGTTAGTGCTTCCCGGTTGTACCTAACCTGCACCTAACTTTCCTTGAGCCTGCGACCTCAAGGCAAATGGATTCTATTCACCACTTTGCCATTCAATTCCCCGGGGAGTTCAGACAACACTGAACGAGACGGTTTACAAATGCATGGATTAATACATATAACAATATAAGAACAAGAATAACAATGATAAAACAATTCATGAATTTCAAAGCAGCGTATTCTCAAGAGAATGATCAGGTCCCTCGGAACGGCCGCTCTTGTAGCAGCATCAATATACTAGCAGCTACCGACTTGACTAGACTAACTAGTCCTACCTAACCTTTAACTAGTCCCTAACCATACCTCTGCTACCAGAAAAACTGATAGAGCGCGCGAGGTCACCCAACCAATAATTTCGCCGCTTCCGGCTTCGGGCCCATATATTTCAATTCACCATATACATTGACCGGGTGACTTCACGGGCTGCTACCAATTTGTGTGAATTCCCTATTGTTATTACTCAGCGTACCCGACTTACCATCCACCGACACGGGTACCTATGACCACAATGGATCAGGGAGCTAGCTGTAAAAGGAAAGGCAGCAAAATACAACTCAAAATGACATTCAATACCTTTGTAAAATGACCACGGACAACTGGAAGTTTTAAAATCTTTATCTAAAGTTCGTTTTCTGAAAGCATGAGATTTACAAGAATAAGGCAATCGATAATCAAGATAATGAAAAGTACATAACTATAGAGAAATAAAGTCAGGGTAATCATGGGAATACTAAATATGGGATGCAACAGGAAATGCTATGCATCTAGGGCAAAATTTCTTTGGACAGTTTAAGAAAGGCCGTTCTAGACCATATCAGAAAATGACAAACTGCAATGCAAAATATAATTTCTAACAGGTAGGGTAACATGAGAACACGTTATAAAAATATGCAAATGACTTTATGATTCAATAGTTGCGGCAAAAGCATGGAAAAGTCAACATATGCAAAGGTGTGTCTTTATTAAAGCAAAGACAGAAAAATAGAAAGGTGCAAGTTTAAAGATTTCAGAGCAATATTTACCTAGACTGGTGTGAAAACCAAACCCTGGTCACGGGTCAGTTAAGGACAGGAAACCCTCAAGGAAGGACACCCCTCAATGGACAGCAGGAAAGGACAGGAAACCCTCAGGACAGGACAGGAAAGGAAACCCTCAGGACAGGACCGCACCCGCAGTTTGGAAGCAACGCCTGCGCTCCACCCTCTCTGCGGCTATCGATCAAGACCCCGATTGGGTCAGCGAACTCCCAGCAAAGTGCTTCGCCAGCACTTTAAGGTTCAGTAGAACCTTAGTCTATGGTCAATTTCGGACAGAGTACTCCGCAGTGCTCTGTTTCTTCAGTCACCTATTGAGTGCGATGGGTCAGTGACAGGTCAGCTAAACCAGACAAGTCGGACAATTTCCCTAGGTGAACCCAGGGTAGATATACAGTTTGGGGACGGTGTACCACCCCCCAATGTTGCAAAGTGTCAGAATCCCTCAATTTGGATTGGTCCTAAGATAGGATTTGGGTAACACACCAATCAGAACAGACTATTTGGAGGCCTTATTTACATCTCTGGGCACCGCCTAGCAAGATTGGGGTTCCTATGAGAAAATCGCGCAGAATACATTGAAAGAATAAATTTTAGCAACATAATGGAACAATATCGTGATGCTGCGGGGCGAAGGTACAGCTTCCCAGGGTGGCTTCTGGTATCAACCTTCTTTGGCAGCAATTCAATGCCATGATGGCTCCTGGCGAGTCTGCGCACAAGTACCCTCCAAGATGGACTCCCCAGCCCAGCACCCCTCCGAGTCGAGGATACATGAAAAGTAAGCGAAAACAAATTAATACATAGAAATAACGATATGGAAACACATCATTGGGTTTGTACTTTCAACTTATCACTATAAAATATACTTATGCAGTCTAAATGTTAGCTACATATACACGGGCACAAGAGCAATGGCACGAGCAGTACCACGTTATTGCCAAAGCTATGTATTACGCATGCGCAACTATTTCCCTCCAGACCTGCAAACACGTCAGGACACGTGAGTGTGACTGACGCATGCGCAGAAGCCATTTCAAAGTAGCGGCCATTTTTAGGACTCAAATTAATCGTATTAGGAATACACATAGGCAAGCTTCATTGATTTCGTTTCAAACATGAAATAAACGTTAGTAAGACGTACAAATTATTACTTGGTTATACATGGACAAGGTTCATGACAAAAGCAAGTCGCAAATGCGAAGCTTTGCTTCATCATTACCATTGCCCAGGATCGGACTGACCGATATGGCAATCAGGCAGTGCCCAAAGGACTTGTGTGACAGCTCAGTATGTGGGTTATTTTTTGATAGCTCGTGGGCCTGTTTTATTGTCTGCAGTGCTAGTTTTTACTGTTGGTTTACCTACTATCAAACATTCCCTGCAACAAGCTCAAACCTATGTAGTCTTCCATACCTTGCAAAACATTTATACTGCATGTCTTTACTAGTTTGACAGTGCCCCAATATGCAAATATTGGCCACTTTTTTTTAGCTGTCTTATTTATCAATGGGGTGGGGGGCCACTTTTATTTTGGTGCCCAGGCCTGCATGCCAGGGATTGTTAGCTCAGCACATTCCTAGGCATAGATTTCTTTGTGTTGTCCTCACATGATGCAAGTCAACGCAAGGCAACTCAAGTCCTTATCTGGGATTTACTAAGTCATGCAGAGCTTTCCGTGGTTTAGTAAACACAAAGTAACGCAGAGCATAGCCCTGCCTTACATTACTTTGCATCAGGGAGGCTTCCATGGGTGGAGCATGAACGTTCTCATACATCCACCCATGAATTTTGGTGCAATCCCCAAATTATAAAGGTCAGTAAACCTGGGATTGCACCAAAATCGTGTGCCTCCCAGACGCTGGAGTAAAGAGGAGAGATATCTGTATTTCTCCTCATAGCTTCCTTTTTCTAGTTGTGTTACATTTTGCATCACACCTAGAAAAAAGAAAATGTCTTTATGGATTTTTTGGTTCAAGAAGGTAACCTTTCCAGCACAAAAACAATCATGCTTGAATGCAAGCAGCCTTGCATCAAGGCGAAAGGCTGCGTGTGTTGGTGCGTTAGGCAGTATCAAGTGCACTAGTGAAAGAAGTGAGCCGAAGTGCACCATATCTTAGTAGATATAGCATATTTCTGCTCTATGAGTTCACGTAACGCAGCACAACAACTTTGCTTGCTAACCTGTATTGTGTGACATTTTTGAAAATATGCCACTTGATTTAGGAAAGCAACCGGAGATTAGGAAATATATTATTTTAGATATGATTGTACATGCCCAGCCATTAGAGATCTTATGATGTGAATATCTCGTGGATCCTTACAAGTCTTCAGAGATTTTTGGGTATAAAGGCTGCATTTTACCTGTTAGGATAACAAATATTGCATGCTGTAAAGGGAATGTTGTCTGTGTTAGGACAGCTGAGAGCTTGTGGTAGAAAGAGCGCACTGTTAGGGCTGAATATATCGAAGGCAGAATAAACTCCTTTCTGAATTTCTGTGTTGCAGTAGTCTCAGTGTATCAAAAACATACAACACCTGACAGAGATGTAGAGATTTTAAAGCATTACTAGAAAATAGACCCCCCCCCCACATCAGGATATTGTGGTCTATTTTCCTATATGTTACGAACTCAGTATACAAATATTTTCACCCAATAATGCAAAATGTATGGTATTTCCCTGGCATACACATGCAGTTACACTCTTGTTATTCCTGAACATACCTTGTGAGGGCATCAGGGCAGTGCAGACTCTGATTGGCTGAGAGATTGCTGACTCTCATTGGTTGCTTCTGAAAAAGTGAACAACCTAGCAAACATGCCTGTCGCTTCCTTAATTGGGACCCAGTTTACTTCATTCTAATATGTAAAAGGGTTAAGTTTGTATTTACCACTCCTCACTTGGAACAGGACACAGTGTCAGACTTGAAGGCTCGTAAATAACCCCAGCTAATTGCCCCTGCTCCTGAGCATACTGCAACGGCCAGTCAAGTGCTCTCTGCCTCCCAAATCCTAACATTTGTCGTGCCCAGAAGGAGGCTCTGTGAATTAATTCATCAACGAAAGTGAAGCTACTGTGTCCTATTCATCAGTTGATGTGGCCATGTCACTGGTAGTGACCGCAGGCGCAACAGGGATGATGGCAAAGTGTCACAACAATAATGATGTCCTGGTGCTCAAGGCAGGAACAATATTGTCAAGACATCTGCGTTATCACAAGTTGCACCAAAATTACAACATACCTCCCCTCTTGTAATGAATTTGGGGTAGGGGATGCCTCAGTCTGCTGCCACTATTAAAATAGCCCAACTCTGATAGACTTAGCAAACATTTACAAAGCCCACATTCACCTAGTGTAACATAGAAAAAAGGTGAGAAAGCGAGATGGCACCTCACGGGCGCAACACCAATGGGACCCCTGGCTGGTATTCACCAGGATGGCCCTGTTATCATCATTGGACCATCAAGCTATAACGGAAACGTGTCCTAAACCCAAAGAAAAGATCGTGTGTGATGCAGTGAACAAAAAAAATATGTGACTCAACGTACAACATTTAACACATAACACATATTCTATTCTGCAACTAGGACTAGTTCCTTTAATTTTGTTCCTATTTGTTGCATACAAAACATATATAGAGTTAAAAAAGGAGGTTATGAATACAACCAATCGATTCACAACCTACTCACAGCCGACATGTTTCATTGCCTTGGTTTGTATCAGGCAATTTCCTCAGGGCATATACCTTTCAATGCCACTGCAAAGGACACTGGGCTTTGCGCACTGTAGCAAGACTTAAACAATAAACAGAATCGAGGTTATCCCACTTTGATGCCTTAGTCAAGTCAAAAGTGCTTATATGCGTCGCCTACACCATCATGCTGCAAAGTGTTAATATTTACCCTTCAATAATCCTAGCCTCTCATACCAGCCGAGAGGAATTTGAACAGGATCACAGTTCCCAATGGTAAGCTTTGTTAAGTCTCCCTCCGTTCTTGTTACTGCATTAACAATCACCAGGAAGTATTGAAAACATCGTCTTATACCTGTGGATTTCGTCATTTATGCTCGTAGGCTCCTTCCTATCCCATTTAGAAAGTTACCTGTAGTGAAGAGAAGTCCGGCGCTCAATCAGCCCTGGAACACCGAGGCTCTTCCCTGCCGGTACCTATAGCGTGTGATGCGCGTTTTGCACAGCATCTGATTGGCTGCGTACGTCTCACGTACATGGCCGCCATCTTGGATTGGTCTTAAACACATTGTAAACAGAGATTCGTATGTGTAGAGCGACGAATCCTCACGGGATCTCGCTATCATAACTTTATTGTAAATGACAATCTCAGCCCATCACTTGTATCTAAAAAGTGCATATCAATTGCGCCCTTGTTTATTGTATTAATGTCCACACCTCCGTGAGATATCATTGATTGTGACATATAGATTGTTGATTTAGGTGGCTTTTTTGTTGATACCAATATGGTATCAATGCCTACAATTTCATAAGGCACCTTTATTCATATAAAGCCATAACTAAGATAGTGAGAAATATGTCCTTGCCATTGTGTTCTAATAAAGACAATAATCGTGTTATATCCCTCTACCTAATATGATGTTTATATGGAATCCTAAGTGGCAAGCTCTGGTGTTATGTATGTGCTCTCTTATCACTTATAGGTTTTCATTACCAAGGTTTGCAGAGGTGCCAGCATGTAGTGTCCCAAGCCCCTATGTTCCCATCAGTCAGTAGATACATTCGCGAAGGAACATCTAGCGTAGTTTATTCCACTCCAGAAGTTCGTTCAATCCCCTCTGCTCGCTCTTCTCCTGAAAAATCCATCTGGCTTCTTTTGTGATCAGACGTCTCTCTACCGTTTGGGCATCCCCTGTCACTCTCTCCAAGACAAACCAGGTGAATGTATGTCTGTTGCGATGGCAATGTTGTACCAGCTCAGTAGTCAGTTTTCCGCTTCTGATGGTGCTTAAGTGTTCCTGTATACGGAGTTTTATTTTACGAGTGGTGAGTCCGATGTATTCCAGACCGCATTCACATTTCAGTCTGTACACTACGTTGGCAGTGTTACAGTTACTAAACTGTTCAAGGGTCCAGTTCTTTCCTGATTGGAGAGTCACTGATGATGTTTTACATGTTAGAGGACACACCGAACAATTTCCACACGGAAAATGTCCATTGGGAATGGTATCAGGTTTTGGATCTAGACTGGTTCTTACCCTGGTATGAACCAATTTGTCCTTTAAGTTTCCAGCTCTCCGAAACGCGAAGCGTGGGGGTGGCATCTTATAGTCCTTGTTGGATAATAGTGTCCAATGTTTTCTGATTGATTGGCGAATCTTTGTCGCCATGGGTCATAAGTCATTATCACCGGGATACATTCCTCTTTCTCTTTGGTGCGAGTCTCTAGTAACGCACTTCTGGGGGTGTTCAGAGCCCTTTTCTTAGCTTGTTTAATGACTCTCCGAGGATAGTTCCTAGCTTCCAACTTCGCGCTGAGTCCTTCCTCTTGTTCTTTATACATTTCGGTTGAGGAACAGTTCCTCCGATAGCGTAGGAATTGACCCACGGGCAGATTATCTCTTAAGGCTCTGGGGTGATATGACTGATAGGAGAGCAGTGAGTTTCTGTCCGTGGGCTTTTGGTGTACACTTGTTTGGAACCCCCCTTCCATTGCCTCAATATCGAGATCGAGATAGACTGCTTCGTTTTTGCTGTATGACCAGGTAAAACGCAAACTCCGATCTTGCGTATTCAGCCAGTTCAAGACCTGCAGGAGAGATGTTTCTTCTCCTGACCAGATGCAGAGCACATCATCAATATATCTCCTCCAAAGGCGCAAATGGCCTTTGAAGGGATTGATGTCAGAGTTGATGATGTGCTCTTCAAACTGGCCTACATAGATGCAGGCCAGACTCTGTGCCATGGTTGCGCCCATGGATGTACCTGTAACTTGAAGAAACAGGTCATCCTTATAGCTAAAGAAGTTTCTTGTAAGTGCTAGTTCAACACATTGCAGCACGAAGCTCTGGGGGGCATCATAAAACCACTCCTTAGAGGCTAATGCCCGCGCTGCTGCCACCAGCGCGGCATCCTGAGGGATACATGAGTAAAGTGACTTAATGTCGATAGTCACTATATACTCCGTCATGGGGTCAAATGTCATTTCCCCCAGGACATTCAAAATGTCCATAGTGTCTTTGACAAATTATTTCTGTGTGATCACAGATTCGCGAAGATAGTAATCAGCGAACTGTGATAATGGTTCAAATATTGATTGAATTCCTGATACAATTGTCCGAGTATTATCGAGCAGGAGCATCCCCAGCGAGTCTAATAGTGAGGATCGAACCTCGCATCTTTCTTGATGATAAACAGTTCCGCCTTGACTGGAGTTTTATTGGAAATAAATGTACCAGAGACTGGTTAATCCTTATAATTAAAACAGCACAGAGGCTGAGTGAGGAGGTACTCAAAGAGATTGTTGAGTTAGAAGAAACCATCAGTCGTGATAGTAGTTTTACGGACGCAAAGGAACATCTACAGAAGATAAAGGAAGATCTGGACGAATACAAGCAGTATATGGTAACCCAGAAAATCAGAGGATTGCAGCGGAACCTACAGCGCTACACACATGAATGGGCATTTCCTTATGTGAATGACTCACACTACCAACCTGCCCAAGATCAACAGCAACAATTTGGTGGAGTAAGAAGAGGAAGAGGAGCCAGACAGCAACAACAGAGGCGGACACCTGCAAACTTCTTTAGCTATAAGGATGACCTGTTTCTTCAAGTTACAGGTACATCCATGGGCGCAACCATGGCACCGAGTCTGGCCTGCATCTATGTAGGCCAGTTTGAAGAGCACATCATCAACTCTGACATCAATCCCTTCAAAGGCCATTTGCGCCTTTGGAGGAGATATATTGATGATGTGCTCTGCATCTGGTCAGGAGAAGAAACATCTCTCCTGCAGTTCTTGAACTGGCTGAATACGCAAGATCGGAGTTTGCGTTTTACCTGGTCATTCAGCAAAAACGAAGCAGTCTATCTCGATCTCGGTATTGAGGCAATGGAAGGGGGGTTCCAAACAAGTGTACACTAAAAGCCCACGGCCAGAAACTCACTGCTCTCCTATCAGTCATATCACCCCAGAGCCTTAAGAGATAATCTGCCCGTGGGTCAATTCCTACGCTATCGGAGGAACTGTTCCTCAACCGAAATGTATAAAGAACAAGCGGAAGGACTCAGCGCGAAGTTGGAAGCTAGGAACTATCCTCGGAGAGTCATTAAACAAGCTAAGAAAAGGGCTCTGAACACCCCCAGAAGTGCGTTACTAGAGACTCGCACCAAAGAGAAAGAGGAATGTATCCCGGTGATAATGACTTATGACCCCATGGCGACAAAGATTCGCCAATCAATCAGGAAACATTGGACACTATTATCCAACAAGGACTATAAGATGCCACCCCCACGCTTCGCGTTTCGGAGAGCTGGTAACTTAAAGGACAAATTGGTTCATACCAGGGTAAGAACCAGTCTAGATCCAAAACCTGATACCATTCCCAATGGACATTTTCCGTGTGGAAATTGTTTGGTGTGTCCTCTAACATGTAAAACATCATCAGTGACTCTCCAATCAGGAAAGAACTGGACCCTTGAACAGTTTAGTAACTGTAACACTGCCAACGTAGTGTACAGACTGAAATGTGAATGCGGTCTGGAATACATCGGACTCACCACTCGTAAAATAAAACTCCCTATACAGGAACACTTAAGCACCATCAGAAGCGGAAAACTGACTACTAAGCTGGTACAACATTGCCATCGCAACAGACATACATTCACCTGGGTTGTCTTGGAGAGAGTGACAGGGGATGCCCAAACGGTAGAGAGACGTCGGATCACAAAAGAAGCCAGATGGATTTTTCAGGAGAAGAGCGAGCAGAGGGGATTGAACGAACTTCTGGAGTGGAATAAACTACGCTAGATGTTCCTTCGCGAATGTATCTACTGACTGATGGGAACGTAGGGGCTTGGGACACTACATGCTGGCACCTCTGCAAACCTTGGTAGTGAAAACCTGTAAGTGATAAGAGAGCACATACATAACACCAGAGCTTGCCACTTAGGATTCCATATAAACATCATATTAGATAGATGGATATAACACGATTATTGTCTTTATTAGAACACAATGGCAAGGACATATTTCTCACTATCTTAGTTATGGCTTTATATGAATAAAGGTGCCTTATGAAATTGTAGGCATTGATACCATATTGGTATCAACAAAAAAGCCCCCTAAATCAACAATCTATATGTCACAATCAATGATGTCTCACGGAGGTGTGGACATCAATACAATAAACAAGGTCGCAATTGATATGCACTTTTTAGATACAAGTGATGGGCTGA
The DNA here is from genome assembly GCF_964261635.1 of Lissotriton helveticus. NCBI lineage: Eukaryota > Metazoa > Chordata > Amphibia > Caudata > Salamandridae > Lissotriton > Lissotriton helveticus. Next base: position 1,525,989,923 of record NC_136065.1, read on the forward strand.
GATTGTAATTTACAATAAAGTTATGATAGCGAGATCCCGTGAGGATTCGTCGCTCTACACATACGAATCTCTGTTTACAATGTGTTTAAGACCAATCCAAGATGGCGGCCATGTACGCGAGACGTACGCAGCCAATCAGATGCTGTGCAAAACGGCGCGTCACATGCTATAGGTACCGGCAGGGAAGAGCCTCGGTGTTCCAGGGATGATTGAGCGCCGGACTTCTCTTCACTACCGGTAACTTTCTAAATGGGATAGGAAGGAGCCTACGAGCATAAATGACGAAATCCACAGGTATAAGACGATGTTTTTAATGGTATACAACCGTTACCACGCATCTTTTACCACGAAGTACTGTTACAACGAAACCATTACAACGCAAGGGTATTTACAACGCATGTATTTACAACGCATTACACTACAACGCAAGTATAGGTAAGTTTATCTTTTTTTTAAAACATTTATTAGGGGTATTGGGTTTGGGTTTTGGGGTACAGGGGTATTTTTAGGTTTCAGGGTTGGGTTTGGGTTTTGGGGTACAGGGGTATTTTTAGGTTTCAGGGTTGGGTTTGGGTTTTGGGGTACAGGGGTATTTTTAGGTTTAGGTTTCAGGGATGGGTTTGGGTTTTGGGGTACAGGGGTATTTTTAGGTTTCAGGGCTGGGTTTGGGTTTTGGGGTACAGGGGTATTTTTAGGTTTCAGGGTTGGGTTTGGGTTTTGGGGTACAGGGGTATTTTTAGGTTTCAGGGTTGGGTTTGGGTTTTGGGGTACAGGGGTATTTTTAGGTTTCAGGGTTGGGTTTGGGTTTTGGGGTACAGGGGTATTTTTAGGTTTCAGGGATGGGTTTGGGTTTTGGGGTACAGGGGTATTTTTAACATATATTTACAAATTATTAATTAAAAATTAATATAATTAATTAAAATATTTAATATTAAATTAATAATGTATTAATTAAAAAAAATATTACTAATAATTATATTATTTTAACATATTATATACTTACCTATATTTACGTTGTAATTGTATGCGTTGTAATAGTACCTGCGTTGTAGTGTATTGCGTTGTAAAGGTATTCGTGGTAAAGGGTCCTGCGTTGTAAAAATTGCGTGGTAATGGTCTGCGTGCTAAAAGTATGCGTGCTAACATCATATATCCGTTTTTAATACTTCCTGGTTGATTGTTAATGCAGTAACAAGAACGGAGGGAGACTTAACAAAGCTTACCATTGGGAGCTGCGATCCTGTTCAAATTCCTCTCGGCTGGTATGAGAGGCTAGAATTATTGAAGGGTAAATATTAACACTTTGCAGCATGATGGTGTATGCGACGCATATAAGCACTTTTGACTTGACTAAGGCATCAAAGTGGGATAACCTCGATTCTGTTTATTGTTTGTCATGCTACAGTGCGCAAAGCCCAGTGTCCTTTGCAGTGGCATTGAAAGGTATATGCCCTGAGGAAATTGCCTGATACAAACCAAGGCAATGAAACATGTCGGCTGTGAGTAGGTTGTGAATCGATTGGTAGTATTCATAACCTCCTTTTTTAACTCTATATATGTTTTGTATGCAACAAATAGGAACAAAATTAAAGGAACTAGTCCTAGTTGCAGATTAGAATATGTGTTATGTGTTAAATGTTGTACGTTGAGTCACATATTTTTTGTTCACTGCATCACGCACGATCTTTTCTTTGGGTTTAGGACACGTTTCCATTATAGCTTGATGGTACCAATGATGATAACAGGGCCATCCTGGTTAGTACCAGCCAGGGGTCCCATTGGTGTTGCGCCTGTGAGGTGCCATCTCGCTTTCTCACCTTTTTTCTATGTTACACTAGGTGAATGTGGGCTTTGTAAATGTTTGTTAAGTCTATCAGAGTTGGGCTATTTTAATAGTGGCAGCAGTCTGAGGCATCCCCTACCCCAAATTCATTACAAGAGGGGAGGTATGTTGTAATTTTGGTGCAACTTGTGATACCGCAGATGTCTTGACAATATTGTTCCTGCCTTGAGCACCAGGACATCATTATTGTTGTGACTTAATGAGTGGAGGGTGTCCTAGTTCTTTTGTTTCCCTCTGTGCTCCTTCTTCTAGTCCATGATGGCAAAGTGTGACAAAAAGACAGCTTTCCGGTTGATTCCAGTCCATCCGGATGATTGGGATATTCTGGGAATCCATTTCAATGGTAAATGGTACATGCACAAAGCATTACCAATGGGTTGTTCTATGTCTTGCGCACTTTGTGAGAGCTTCAGCATGTTCCTTCAAAGGTTGTTTTTGGAAAGTACAGGTCACCAAGGAGTAACACACTAACTGGATGACTTTTTCTTTGTGGGCACCTCAGACTCCATGGACTGCCAAAGTCACTGGACAGTTTCAATGAGATCATGAGTGACCTTGGTGTGTTGGTGTCACCGGAAAAGACTATGGGGCCCTGCACGGCTCTGTCCTTTTTGGGCATTGAGTTGGACTCTGAATTGATGGAGGCACGCCTTCCGGAGGACAAAAAGCAGCAAATGTTGAGGTTGCTGGCGACAATGTTATCGAAAAGCAAGGTCATTGTGAAAGAGATTCAGGTGCTGTTGGGACACCTTAACTTTGCTTGTAGAGTGGTGAGGTTAGGATGGACATTTTGCAGGTGACGGTGCAGGGCACTAGCAGGACAGAGACCTCCTCATCATCATGTGCGGCTGTCAGCAGGTGTTAGAGAAAACTTGCGTATGTGGCAGGTTTTCTTGCACAACTTCAATGGCATCCCCTTGATGCGGGAGGGTGACATGGTTTGGGGTGTCCAGATTTTTTCTGACGCTGCAGGGAGCAAGGGCTTTGGACTCTACTGGCAAGGAAAATGGTGTGCAGAGCAGTGGCCACCAGAGTGGGTGGGGGGGTAGGAGCATAGCCTTTTTGGAATTTTTCCCTCTGTTGGTGGCAGTCATACTATGGGGTGAGCAGGTGGCACACAGGAAGGTAACTTTCAGAATTGACAACATGAAGGTTGTGGAAGTTGTGAATCACCAGTCGGCCAGGGATGAACAAGTTTTGAAATTACTGAGGGTGTTTGTGTTGGGCTGCATTACGTTATGATATTGCCTTTTGAACAGAGCATGTGCCAGGAGTGGACCATGACATAGTGGATGCTTTGTCTCATTCACAGTGGGGGAGATTCTGTGGGCTAGACAAGGACTCAGACAGGACCACAACCAGCATGCTGCAGCATTTGTGGTACATAGGCAACACAGAATGTTGCAGCTGATTTTAGGGGCTCTTGCTCAATCCACGAAGATAGCGTACGCGACAGCATGGTTGGAATTTTCACTCTCAGGTGCAAGGCAGAGGGACTCACCGGCACTTAGAAGGGAAGACGTGACACAGTTCATACTGGATCTGATTGATAAAGGACTTTCTGAGGTTAAAATTGTGGGTAAACTGACAGGGATTGCATTTGTAGGGAAATTGTTGTGGGGTTATGTGCCATACGCAGAAGAAATCTGGATGCGGATACTGGAGGGTTGGGCCTGGGAATGTGGCTGTGCAAGCAGGGTTAGGAACCCCATGTCTTGGGACTTGTTGGGGAGTGTTCTACAGACTTTGACAGGGTTATGTACCGATGGATATGAAGTGTGTCTTTTCTCCACCCTGATGGTGTTGATGTTTTTTCAGGCCTTTCGGGTCTCAGAAATGTTAGGAACAAAATATGGGGAAGAGCTTCTATGGAGTGAGATGTCCACTTACAGGATTAGCATCTGCATTTGGCTGCGGAAATCTAAAAGAGATCAGAGGGGAGGGGGTAAATGGGTGCCCTTACAGGCTGCCGAACTGTAGCTGACTTGCCCGTGTAGGTGGGAAGCGAGGTGGAAGAACCTTGCTCCCGGCACGGGTGGTTTAGTTTTCATACATTCTAATGGGCGGAGTGCAACAGCTTCTCAGCTTTTAACAGTTTTGAGGAAAGCGCGTACGGAGCTAGGGATTGATATCAAGGGTTTTGGGACACATTCTATCAGGATTGGGGTAGCATCGAAGACAAGTAACAGGGGATGCGGGCGAGGGGACATCATGACATTGAGTAGATGGCCTTTGGATTGCTTCCAGCGCTATGTGCTCAGCGCATTGGGGGGATGTAGGGTGGTTCTGTTGTTTCTCCTGCTCATTCATTTTTCTCAGTTGAGGTTCGGTGATGGGTTCCCTCACCAGGGAGATGTTTATCTGGATTGTAAGACATTACTTTGTGAAGTGGGCACAAGTCCAGTCCCACACCAGTTATATTGGGAAAAATCTGGGATTTAATAATGATTTGTTTAAAGTTTATTGGAGGGGCAGGGGGGGCATGCGCTGGAAGAAGTTGTTGCAGGTTATGAATGGCGTCTTGGTGGCTGGTAGGTGCCAGGACGTGCTGGTGATCCATCTTGGGGAGAATGACATGGTCATAGAAACAGGTTTGGCTCTAATGAGGAGCATTAATGCAGAATTTGCACTTGATAGAGCAACAGTGGTTGGGTTGTGCTGTCATTTGGACTGAATTTTTTCCTCGTAGGGTCTGGAGATGAACGGTCAATCCGGGGGCAGTGGACAAGGCCCGGGGAAAACTTAACACTGAAATCGTGCATTTTTGTCTGCATCTGGGTTTTTCTAGGATTGCGACTAGGGACATTAAGCACACTACACTGGGTCTCTTCAGGGGAGATGGAGTACATTTATCCAGGCTGGGTATGGATCTGTACCTACTGGAAGTCGGAGAGGTCCTGGCCAGGTTGTTGAATGTGCATCAACCCTAATGGGTCATACCAACATCCTTGGGGGCGTGGCTTGGACGCCGGAGGGAATGGTGACGTGAGCTCAGAGCTCCGCGCCCGATCCCCGCATTCATCCTGAAAAACTGCACAGAGCCGCCCGGGGCTGCCCTCAACTGTAAACCGGTGACAAGGGGAAACGTAGAGGCACCCCTGAGAGTGCACACGGAGCCGGCCGAGGGAGAGTCGGCCAGGAACGGAGGCCAGGAGCCGACCCACGTAAGAGCCCAAGATGGCGGATGCCGTGGCCGCGGAAGGAAGCTGACGAGCGACCCTGGAGGTGAGACGCATCTATGAGGGAAGCGCACCATGGAGAGCGCGGCAGGCCACCTAGTGCACACAGACGTTGGTGCGACACGCCCCGAGCAACAAAACACCCCAGATCGGGACACCAGCTAGCACCTACGGCGTTTCGGACTGGAGGAAGCTCCGTAAGATGGCGGCATGAACGGAGAGCTGGACCGACCCGGGGACGGCCGTGGAAGACCTGTGTGACCGAGACGGCTGACGAGCTCCGTGGTGGCGGAGGCGGAGGAGCGCAGTGCGGCGAGGACAGCGCAGAGGCTGATCTGAGAGGTACTGCAGCATGGCCGGAGACGCCGGGGCACGTACATCTAGGCTGCAAGGCTAAGACGGGGCCAGTGGCGTGCGAGGTGCTGCCAAACGTTGGAGAGAGTCGCGGAGCTCACTTGAAGCAGAGGTCCCATTCCGACCGAGGGACGAAGGTTTATATGCGGTCTTGAGAGGGGGGGTTGGCTTGACAGGCCCCCCGTTGGGGAGAGCACAGCGCCTCGTCGGCCTCCCCCTCGTGGTTGGGTGACCCCCGAAGTGGAGCACTGTGCTGCGCCCGCGGCAGCGGGAGGCTGCTGGGCGGTCGGGGGGCACCAGCGACTGCAGTCAGTGGGTACGTGGAGACCGAATACGAGGGCAGGAAGTGCCCGGCTCCCCGGAAACGAGCTGCCTGAATAAAGAGCTGTGAGTGTATGCACACCGTGCCTGCTTGCCAAACATTGCCCTGGAGAGCGCTGCCGGAGCTCGATGTCCGCTGGGTGTAGCGACGAAGCGGTCTAGCGACATATACTGTGCGGGCCGTAACAGAAGGGACCTCAAGCTGAAAGTGGGTCGGAGAGGGGGACGTGACGCCACTGAGCCTTAACACAGTTGGAGACTGAAGACCCGACCGGGTAAGCGGTGGCGCGCCTTGGAGGACCTGGGACCTGCGGCGCCTCGAAGGCTGGGGCGTGCTCCTGAAAGATACGAAGAACGGTGGGGCGAAGTAGGAGGACCTGATGGTACTGCCATGCTGCGGTGCGACTGATGCCTGATGAACAATTGAGGCACTAGGGACCGAACAGAGTGACGACGCCCTACTGAGGGGAGCCTTGAATCCCTGACTCCTGTGAGTAGTGGGAGCTGCGAGGCGAGTGCAGAAGCGGCTACGCACTGAGGGACTACCTGTCCATTACACACTGACTTGCTGGGAGAGCCGTGGCTGCATTGGAACTCCAGTTTGGGAGGACACAACACGAGAAGAATCCCTGCTGCACTGACGCACTGCACAGGATACAAGCGCCCGAAAAGCGGGCAGAGGATGCCGAGAAACGCAGCAGGCGCAACAACATCCGCCTGGTGGGCCTGCCGGAAAAAAAAGAGGGCGAGGATATGGCTGGTTACTTGGATGGCTGGTTTCGTTCGGTGGTTGCTCCAGAGGGTCTCTCTCCTTTCTTCGCCCTGGAGCGGGCGCACCGGGTCCCGGCCAGACCTCCCAAACCGGGTCTACCTCCCCGACCGGTGGTGATCAAGCTGCTCAATTATAGGGACAGGGACCTGCTTCTGCAGAGAGCCAGGGATGTTGGTCCATTTCAAGTGGGCAATTGTAACGTGACACTGTTCCCTGATTACACTATGGAAACCCAAAAGCTGCGAGCCTCTTTTTTATCCATTAAAAGAGAACTGAGAGCCGAAGGCATCCGATACTCATTACTCTTCCCGGCCATACTCAGAGTGGTAGTGGATGATCAGACACTCTTTTTCCCTACGCCGGCCGAAGCCTGGACGTGGTGGGAAACGTACAAAGCAGGAACGGATGGAGCGAAATTCAGGGAGGAGGAGGAGTGACGCCGGCTCCCAGAGCGCCAATCGAAGAGGCTCCGCAGGCGCCTACACAGATCCAAAAAGCCCACGGGGTCTGAGACAGACGAGGAGAGGAGGGCGGCACTACAGGCAGTGGTGGATCTGGCGGGCACTGACGCAACCCGATCACACCGAGGCACAGACTCAGAAGCCATTGCCACGGGTTCCGAAAAGGACCTATCAGATATTACTGGCGCTAAAGGACCGATAGTAACACCGCAGACATCGGAGGAAATCGTGGGACCCTGATACGGACGCTGGGCGAGAGCGCCACTGGTGATAACTGGGGGGGGCCTGCTCCTAAAGATGTAAACTGGGCGGGGAACCGGGTTGGGATTACTGCATGCAATTATGGGGGGGTTGCGGGGCGGGGGGATGGGATTGTAGTCGCCGCCCTCGTGCCCAGGCTCCACCTTATTAGCCCATAAGGCTACTGCAGCAACGACCGGTTTAGGGAGCGGTTGCATTATTTTTTCTTGTTTTTGGAGTTTGGATGGGGACTGACGCTTTGCAATTGGGACCTGTTCTGGGGGGAGGGCAAGGAGAGCGGTTGGGGATGCTTTCCGATGGTGTTCGATTGGTTCTGATTGGGGTGGGAACTGTAAGAAGGAGGAGCGAGCCCTCCAGAAGTTTTGTTGGGTAGAAACCGCCGCCTGCGCTAGAGCTCGAATTTGGACTGCACTGATCTGGGCAATGTGGTGATATGGCTAGCAAAGAATTCTTGCGATGTATAACCCGGAATGTGAGGGGGCTGCACACTATGGCGAGAAGGCACAGGGTTCACGCTTATCTGGTTCGAAGAGGAGTCCATATAGCGTTCCTGCAGGAAACACATCTGACGAAACAAGAGGGGGTGGCGCTGCAGCATAGATGGAGAGGACAGGTGTTTAGTACTGCGTATTCCGCATATGCAAGGGGCGCATTAATCTGGCTCAGAGCGGGCATTCCATTCCAGGTGGTAAAACGCGTGACAGACCCGGAAGGCAGATACGTGGCTGTAGAGGGCAAACTGAGGGGTCGAGATATAGTCTTATGTAGCGTCTATGCACCAAACGTTGATCAGCTACCCTATCTAATGAGGCTTTCAGGAGCGCTTGCGACATACTTAGCGGGCCCTATTATGTTGGGAGGAGACTTTAACTCGGTGATGGACGTGGATTTGGACAGGTCCCACCCACCGCTTAGAGACTCCCCGGTGCACCGGCTGGTAAAAGGCAGACTTGACTGGCAGGAGAGGTGGGGACTGACGGACGCTTGGCGAGCTCAACACCCGACTACACGAGACTACTCGTATTATTCTAGCTTGCATGACCTCCATGTTCGACTCGATTCGATATTGTGCTCCCCGCTAGTGCTGCCTGCTGTGGCGCGCACAGAGTACCTCACCCGCACACTCTCTGACCATAACCCCATGCTGGTGACGTTGGACTGGATGACCGAGATACCACGAGTGCCCACCTGGCAACTGCGCCCAGACGCGTTAGACGATCCACTCCTCAAGGCGGCGCTCGAGGAGGGGATCACACAGTATTTTGCTGAAAATGAGGGCACCACCACATCCAGGGCGATGGAGTGGAATGCCTTCAAAGTGGTAATTCGGGGTCAATGCATAGGGAGAATAGCAGGGGTACGCAGGACCCTATTGGATGACCTTGACAAGGCGGAGAAGCGGCTGCGCGAGGCGGAGATGGCGAGGTCGGGTCACCCGGAACTCCAAGAGGTGGTCAGAGCGGCCAGGGAGGAAGTTGCAAGCGAGGTGGAACGCCTCCGTAGCTTCGACCACAAGGCCTACCTGCTGCGAGCGCATGCGGAAGGAGATAAGGCGGGGACCCTCCTAGCATGGTTAGCTAACCCCGACAAGCGCAGCCCCCCGATCCTACAGTTGGATGGGGAGGGAGGACGCACACTCTATACCCAGAAGGAGATATTGACCGGTTTCCACACTTATTATGATCTCTATATAGGAGTGCTTTGGAAGGACGGGAATGGGATATCGATGCCTTCCTTGGGGGGCTCCAATTGCCACATTTGGAGCAAGAGCAGGCCGATGCCTTAGGCAGGGATATCGACGTTGGGGAGATCAGAAGTGCTGTGAAAAAAATGGCCCGCAATAAAACCCCGGGCCTAGATGGCCTGCCCATAGAATTTTACAGTAAATACCTAGACCTACTTGCCCTGCGCCTCCAAACAGTGTATAATGAGGCCAAGGCCAATGGCCGATTGCCCCAGTCCATGTGTGAGGCTCTGGTAATTCCCTTGCTGAAGCCAGGGAGGGAGGGCCACAACCCGGCTTCTTTTCGGCCACTGTCTATGCTGACCACCGATTATAAAATTCTAAGTACCATACTAGCGACCAGACTGCTGCAGCACATGACTGGGTTGATCCATAACGACCAATCCGGATTTATTCCCACGCGCAATACTACCATAAATATTCGGAGACTCATACGCCTATTGGATGATCCACTTCTGGAAACTCATATGCCCATGGTATTATCAATGGATATAGAGAAGGCATTTGACAGCTTGGAATGGGAGTACCTGTGTAAGGTCATGCAACGATTCGGCATTGGCGACGGCTATATCCGCTGGACGAGGGTGCTATATACCTCAGCGGTGGCGAGGGTGCGGGTAGGCTCCCTTATATCGCACCAGAACCCGGTGAGCGGGGCACTCGTCAAGGCTGCTCCCTGTCCCCCCTGCTGTTTGCCCTGGCAATAGAACCCTTAGCGGCTGAAACCAGGATGGGAAATCACTATAACGGCATACTAAGCAGGAGGGGTCCACAATTCATCTCACTCTACGCAGATGACCTCCTTCTGTTCCTTGAAAATGCAGAGGAGGCAATGGAGAGCGCAGAGAGGCTTCTCTCGTTCTTTGGCAGGCTATCAGGGCTGAAAGTAAATTGGTCCAAGACCTGCCTGTTCCCCCTGAGACAGGGAGTGACGCGTCCCGACACCTACCCAGCGCTTACATGGGAACCCACCTCCCTAAAATATCTAGGAGTCCACGTGCACCACACAGCAGCGGATCTATTGGATGGCAACGTGGGCCGCTGTATCCGAGCCCTGAAGGGAAGTATGGCTTTTTGGGCCACCCTACCACTATCGGTTACAGGTCGCATTTCCCTATTGAAAATGATTGTGCTACCGCGCCTTCTCTACTATTTCCGTACGCTCCCAGTGTGGGTGCCCGGATCTGTCTTCAGACAACTGAAATCGCAAGTGACATCGTTTATTTGGGGAGCGGGCAGACGCAGAATAGCGTTAGCTACACTCACGCGCCCGAAAGATGAGGGGGTACTGGAGGTCCCTGACTTCGAACTTTACTACCTGGCCGCACAGCTGCAGATCTTTACGCAGGAGGTAGCAAGGGTGTTCCGGGGCCCAGAACAAGAGAGAGATGTGGGCACCCCACGCCATGTCTTGGCCTACATCACACTGCAGCAAAGGCTCGCCCTCGGAGATCTGTCCCTAGAAGAGCGAACGTTCAGGCTTTGCTGGAACCGCTCACAGCGTCGAGCGGGAGTGGGCCACCCGTACGCGCCTCAGATACCGCTGGGAATGATGACGGCACTCCCCCACGGAGGAGGCTGGTCGAGATTGCAGGTCTGGGAGGATGCAAGGCTACAGATGATTGGCGACCTGTACGAAGACGGTGTGCTTCTACCGTTTCAAATGCTACAAGACCGTTACGACCTGCCAAGGGGGGGTTACTTGCTGGACGCCGCGGTGACCAGGGCCATGCAGGCACACTGGAAGGAGGGGCTCATAGAACCCACGACATCCATGGCCTGCCAATATGCCATGATGGCAGCAGGCACATATAGGGCGGTGACATGCCTCTACTCTAGGATGCTCCGGGAGACATTAAAACCGCTGACAGTATTGAAAGCTAAGTGGGAATCGGACCTTGATACAGAGATTCCCGACACGACTTGGACACAAATAGTGCGGCAGGCGCGGAAAAGCACTAGAAATGCACGCTTTCAGCTAATACACTTTTATGTTCTCCATAGGGCTTACCTAACGCCGGGTAAGATTGGGAGATATTTCGGAGTGGCTGATGCGGCATGCCCCAGATGCACGGCGGAGCGAGTGGAACTAGGCCACATGCTGTGGGAATGTCCACACATACGAGAATACTGGCAGGAAATTGGTGAGACACTCAATGACATAACAGACAGACGCCTACAGTATGATAAGGCCGTTAGTATACTGCACTGGTTTCCTCACACACCGAAAAATAAGATTACCAGTAAATTTGTGGATATGGGCCTTCTCTTAGCTAAACGGGAAATAACGAGAAATTGGAAAGCGAGAACGGGCCCCACATACAGGCGTTGGGTGACTGAATTCCTGAAGTGGGCAGCCTGTGAGAGCACACTACGATATCAACAGGCTCGCAGAACATCAGATGACAAAGCGCTAGAGGCAGCTACTGCTTGGGAAACGCTCGTGCAAGCCTTACGCGACAGCGCAGCACTAGACGGAGTGGGCACTGTCAACGTAGATGCCACAGCCCCTGACACCACACAGGATACATCTACCACTTAGACACTTACTAACTTCTGACCACACTCATGGATGCAGGCTAACAGCGAGCTCAGGCGTAGGAGGCGGGACAAATGGGGGGATGGGAGGGGGGAGAGTTGAAAATTACATAGACGTAGGGGGGCGGGTTTTGAGGGGGAGAAAAATAATAGCGGACGAGAGGAGTCCCAGGGACCAGGTTGCAACTGTTAAAGCATCACTGCGCTTGGAGTTATGTTGTATGACGCCGCCCGACCTCCGGGTTGTGGGCTCAAAGGCTGTGTTCAACAAGCAACAACTGTCGCGGGGCGCTGACAACAGAGGGACGATATCTAACGGCATGTACCCTGTATAGTATATGTCTGCAATGAAAACTGTTTAAAAAAAAAATGTAAAAATATAATGGGTCATACCTAGGAGGCAGAGAGGGCAGGAAAATGGGGAGGCGGCATTTCCGCCCACTCTATTGCTTTTCCTGGAGGGAGGGGTTTGTTGAAAGTTGGCCAAGATTGGCTGAAGTTTTTAGTGACGTGTTGGTAATTTGTGAGCAGGGGCAGGGAAAGGGTAACCAGGTAGGCTAAGTTTAGACTAGATGTTTGTTAGTTACAGTTGCACAAAGGCAGGTAGGTGTTTGGGTCATTGGAGGATTGGATTTGTAAATGCAATATTGTGTAAGATTGTGTAACATTGTTGTTAGGTAATGTTATTTTATATTCAGCAGGGTGGGGAATTTGATGTGGGGATCGTAGGGATGGGGTGTGAACATGGGGTCAGGTAATTTATGTATAGTGAGGTTTTAGTTTTGTAAGGCAGTTGCCAGTATTAATAAATTGTGATATGCCCCTGTTTCATTAAAGCGGCCTTTTGCACATACAAAAATGGTCTCGGTTTGGCTTGCTCCCCTCCCTCGCAATGGGGTTTGGGTGGCAGCCGAACACAGTGAGGTCTGCCCCCCCGGGCAGATTGGGAGGGGGTGTGGCGGGCCAAGTAGCGGCCATTTTGTGGGTTTATGGGCTACATTGGGAATAGCCCAATTGCAGCCCAATTACATTCATAGCCCAAGGGGTATAAGGGCCATTTGCGCACTTCCCCAGTCACCATTTTATGTTTGGTGACCTGGTGGCTGGGAGCTCTTTAGGATTTAGTGTTTCCACTCCTGCCCACCTTCTTTTTCTAGGTTTGGGTGTTTTTTCTTTGAGGTTTAGGGTTTTTTCCCATAGGCAGTTATTGGAACAGGCTGTTAGGGGTTTTGGCTAAGTCGTATATTTCTGGCTGAAGTTTTTAGTTAAGTGTTGGCAGTTTGTGAGCAGGGGCAGGGAAAGGGTAACCAGGTAGGCTAAGTTTAGACTAGATGTTTGTTAGTTACAGTTGCACAAACGCAGGTAGGGGATTGGGTCATTTGAGGATAGAATTTGTCAATGCAATATTGTGTAAGATTGTGTAATTGGTTGTTATCTAATGTTATTTTGTATTCAGCAGGGTGGGGAATTTGATGTGGGATTGTAGGGGTGGGGGATCAAGGTGTCAGGTAATTTATATATAGTGAGGTTTTAGTTTTGAAAGGCAGTTGCCAGTGTTAGTAAATTGTGATATGCCTGTTTCAATAAAGCAGCCTTTTACACATACAAAAATTGGTCTCGGTTTGGCTTTCCCGCCTCCCTCCCAAAGGAATTTTCCCGACCAATTACCATGGACGCAAAATATTCTGGGAGTGCACACCTTCATCCCACACCCTCACAGACACTCTTACCTCATCACAAACAACGCAAGATGTATGTACAACCCTGACAGTTACAGACCCACTAGTTGGGTAAATTCCCCTGTACCATTAGGCAGAACAGCTGCTTCCATGCCTCAATCAACTAGGGAATAATTCATCTATAAGGTCAATGCCCCAAACTAAAGGCTTGCCAAAGCGAAACAGCTAAGTCCTATCGAATCACATAGATGTCTATGATATCTTTAAATTGCATGTAAGAAATCACACCATAGCCATTGGGTTAGTAGCTCTGGATGCAAGAACATTTCCCCCTCCGGACTCTATCATACAGTTTGCAAGAACTTAAAGTTCCCAACCCCTAGACCACCACGCCCTTTTACCCGACAAGCATTTCTGCCTCAGTTGCTGCTCAGAACTCCCATAGTGACCCAGCCAGAGTCAGTGCTGTAATTCGTTCTTCCTCTCTTGAAGTGGCATGCTCTACCCATTCTACCCAGTCTCCATTAAAAGAAATTGGCTGACTAAATCATGTTAGGACAGAAATTTTCTGTCCCTCAACTTGGCTCGCTGAGTTCGAAACTGCGAGCTCGGTTTCCCCCATTTCCATGGTTTTGATTTACTCACAGCGCAACAACATAGCTGGTAAATCCATTCATCCACCCTGTCAAAACACCACTATATAGGGTCGTGGTAAATCTGATCTGATGATCGGGCATACCCTCAAGAGCTCCTCTCAAATGGGCATGGGAATGCGACTTCGCTCTGGTATTATCTTGCGGAACATTGCCATTTGCAAGGGAACATTAACGACCCCAATGGGGACATTTAATTAGCCAATATGATCTAGTACTTCTGCAGGAAAATTGGGCACTTGAAAACCACTTTAATTCGCACTATTCCATCTGCAGCATATAGGCAGCACCATAAAGAGCTGGCAGCCCATCCAGAGGCCTCCTAATATGGGTCATGAACATTCCTAATCTATCTATAACTAGAGATGGACATGAAATACATCTTAGGTCTATCTATAAGGGGTGACAATGGCCGTAAGCTCTGCCATCACAACGCGACTTTAACATCGCAGGAGGCTTTACATCGCATGCTTTTAGAATGCATGCTGCAACTGCGCATTGACTTTTACATTGCTAGCAATGACAGCGCGTGCTGCGATGATGCCTGCGTGCAATACATGATGCGTGCTGGATTGTGACAGATGACGTGCCAGATGACAGCTGCGATGATATCTGGTTTCTTTTATCACATAGGCGTGCTGGATTACGGGTGTGAACATTGAATTGAAGTAATGAACTGTTTCTTAAATGCAATGAAATGCATAACAGTTGGTTTCGGTAAAGCAAACCAGCACAAGATTATGATGACAGATGCGTGCACAAGATTAAGGGTGTGAACATTGAATTATGGATTTACTGCAAGATGACAGATGCGTACACAAGATTACGGGTGTGAACATTTGGAAACATATTTGCTAAAGATGTGTGCGTGCAAGATGAAACATATTGGCAAAAGATGCGCACATGCAAGATGACAGATGCGTGACAGAATTAGTAGAACTTTTGTTATATAATTCAAACTTGTTCAGAAAAGGGATTGATGAATGATTGATGATGGCTGGGTGGATGGATGGATGAAAGGGTGGATGGATGAAGGATGGATGTATGGATGGAAGGATGAAAGGGTGGATGGATGAAGGATGGATGTATGGATGGATGGGAGGATGTATAGATGGATGGGAGGTTGAAAGGGTGGATGGATGAAGGATGGATGTATGGATGGATAAAAGGATGCATGGATGAATGATGGATGTATGTGTGAAAAGGTGGGTGGATGAATGATGGGTGGATGGGTGAAACGGGTGGATGGATGAATGATGGATGGATGGATGGATGGATGAAAGGGTATATGGATGAAGGATGGATGTATGGATGTATGGATGAAAAGGTAGATGGATGAAGGATGGATGTATGGATGGGAGCATGAAAGGGTGGATGGATGAAGGATGGATGTATGGATGGATAAAAGGGTGCATGGATGAATGATGGATAGATGGGTGGATGGGTGAAATAGGTGGATAGATGAAGGATGGATGGATGGAAGGGTAAAACGTTGGATGGATGAAAGATAGATGTATGGGTGGAAGCACTGCAAAAAGATGAGTGTGTGCAAGATGAAACATTCTTGCTTAATTGGATACTGCCTTTGTGCAGTTGGTGTATTTTTTAACTGGATCTTATGATGAGGTAATTCCTCATCCATTCTACATGATTTTTGTCTAATGCTGGGGTCTGGGCCACTGCCCATTTCATGGTATAAGTATATTTCAAATGTACTGGAGCATGGTAGGAGAAGGCTGGCATAATGATGTCTTCGCCATGTGGGCACTCCCTGACACATTCTGGTGACCAGTCCTGTTCTGCTAGCAGTATGTCATAACCCTTTGAAAGATGCTCCCAAAAGAGTGCTTTTACTTTTTTTGGTATGTCTTCCTCCATTCGGAGTGTTATTTAATATAACCTATGTGGAGAACTAACCCTGGTATCTACAGTCTTAACTTGAATGTCTTCATTCAAGTCCACTGTTTCCAGAAGTCCCTTCAGGTTCTGACAAGCTATTGTTACTTCTGATGCACTGTCCAGCATTGTCTGAGCCCATTCTCTGTTCTTGAGTTGTGTTCTCAGAATTCTCGGCATGTCTGATCTTCAGATCTGCTACCTTCTTTTTGGAGAATTGAGGTTTTGGTTTGTTTTTCTGAACGTGTTGATGGTCTTTGGACTTTACGCGTTCTTCTTTGTGGTCTGACCGCCCTCTTCTTTCTGATTTCTGCGACAGTATCTGAAAGGTATGAGAGGAATGTGTTTCAGTACCTTCATACCTATCAGGTTTTCTCATATTATCCCTATTCCTAAGGTTATACCTCCTTTCAGAGGGCTCATTTTGAGGAGACCTACCTCGGGATTGAGAACATTCTCTTTTCAATGTTGCTTGTTATTTTCCCACTTCTTTTTAAAAGAGGTAGGATTGCATTTAATAGAGTCCTTCTCAGGACCTCCAGACAGTTGTGGTTTAACTGTGTAATTCTATTCATTTTTGTATCTGATTAAGTAATTCTACGTCTGACATTGCTTCAATGTCAGGATGAGGTGTATAACTGGCTAAAATCGCCCATGTTGCTCCTGGTCTACCTAGTGGACCAAGCCTGGTAATGTGATTGTAATGTGGCTGCTTAATGTCATTCTTGTTCTGCCTTACATGTTGATCTTCTATCACTCTATGACCAGATACCAAATATTGTCACAGTTTAATTGATTTATACTGTTATACCTGCACACGAGACAGAGATCACACTCGCCCTAGCAGAGCACCATGACATGGCAGACAAGCTTCAGGTCCCTAGACATTCCTTGGCCTTACCAGTCAATGCTGCTTCACTACCCTATGACCTGGGGGGAGGTGTAGAGGGGGAGGTGGGATCAACCTCAATGTTATATATTCCCAAGACACACCACTATTGACAGACGTTAGGTACTTTCAACACACTGGGCCTTAATTCCCGCATCAAAACCATGGCTAAAAGTCAAGGATAATGATGAAGGGATGTGTTAGACCTGGCACCTTGGCGTGAGTCTCCCTTCCTCTTTTTTTGCTGATGTGCCTCCGATGTTTTGCTGGTGCTCGATGCTCAGGGCACTGCGCCACGGCCAACCCGTGCCGCAGTGCAAGTGCTCCCAATGTAAAGTGCATATGAAATTGATTTCCATGATTGGCTTATTTGGTTTACTATCAGTCCCCAGTAACGTGCACGAGGAGTGCCGGGGCTTGTAGATACAAATGCTGCTGGTGGGCTTGCAGCGCTGATTGCGCCACCCACGGAAGCGGCCTCGTAAGATGTGTCTCGGGTCCGCCAATGCTGACCCCGCGTACAGTCTTGTACTGCACGCTGATTGCGCAAGTGCCCACACTTGCCGGTCCCTGAACCTTCCCTAACCCTCATGTGAGTCACCCCTATGGTAGGCCTACGGGCAGGGTGCGTTGCGAGCGTAAGGTAGGACAAGCCTAGAGCGTGGCATGTCCTAGTAGTGAATTGCGCCCTTTTGGTTCTTCACTATTGAAGGGCTACCTGTTCTCTTAGGCCAGACGAGCTGTCGGAGCTATTACACGCTATAGTCCCGGCAGGCTCCGGGGAACACGGTAGCAGGTCAAGTTTAGTATGCCTGAACTCAGAATAATAAAATACTTCCTTTAGTAATGTTTATTTTAATATCCTGTGTTTGCAAACGCTACTTTTAGAAAGTTAGACTTTGCTCACCTAACTGTTCAACCGCCTCTGCCAGAATGTGTATCTGCTGTCTGGGTTTGTGTGAGTGACAGGGCTGGGAGATTCCCGGGGATAGTCGGGTGCTCCAGGTGGTGAATGGGGTGCTTACACCAGGATGGGTGGGCGGAGTAGTCCTTGACTCTGAATAGGGTTGTGCTCCTCCACCACAATGCTGGCTCCACCGCCCGCAGAGCGTCTGATGTCTCTGCCCTGAACCCTGAAAGAAGACGGCAGCGTCCTGTCAACAAAGTGCTCCAGAACTGGGTTGAACCAGGCTCAGGCCCCCTGGCCTGCAAAGACAAAAGAATAGCAGTATAAATATAGGAGCCCCGCTCCTTACGAATCAGATTCAGTTTTGACCACGACGAACCTCTGCCTGACTAGAAGGACCAAGAGAAGCTGAAGGACGGAAACCAGTCTGTATCCTGTTAGACTGGCCTGCAGTGGGGCCTTGCTGAGAACGGAGAGGAAAGGACCAGAGAGGACTTTGTAGACTTGTGCCTGAAACAATCTCCAAGGGCTTGATCGAGAGCTTGCCCCCTGAACGGAACCCCAGGACCACTGGGTTCTATCTGCTTGTGCCCGTCTGCTGTTGGGCCTCAGTTCTTATTCCCTCGCCAGAGTTGTGACTCGGGTGCCCTCGCCCCCTCCCAGGTCGTGACAGCTGGGAGCCTGGTCGCCCCGCCGTAGATAGCCCCGCTCATCCCTGAGTCGCTCTCCGCTTCAGTGCCGGGCCACCTGCTCTCCTGTCACCTCGCCGCTAACGGAGCGCGATTGTGTACCTCTCATCTCTCCAGCCGGAATCTGCACGGAGAACATTTTCATAGCCTCGGACGGTCCGTACGTTGCAACGTACCCAACTGTCTCGCTTTGTCCTCCTGCATACCAAGGCTCGTGCCGCACCTCAAGAAAGGCCTCCCCGTACAGTGGTACCGGAAGCCTGGTGCTGCACCCGTCTGCCCATGAACGCGACGCCCCTCACAGATCCACGAGTACGACCCGGCGTGCTAAGAAGTAGTACGCCCCGCAGGCCTGAACGGCGCCTCGCCCCGTGAGCTGCATCGATCCCGGATCGCCGCAACCCTCCACAGTCTAGCTCCCCTGCCTCGCTCCTCGAGGGGGACCGAGCCGGAGAGATCCTCTGGAGAACCGTCGGCCTCGTTCGGGGTCAGCCCTCACCAGCCGCGCCTGAAACGCCTCCGACTTCCACAGCAAGGTACACTTGAACTCCGTCCCGAGTTCATATCGGATCCAGGGTCCGCAACGTTCTTATTTCCCTGTCTTCGTACCTTGCTGAACAACGAACATTGAAAGACTAAGTTTGCCTATTGTAATCTGGTGGCCCCCATTCGCTAAACGTTATTGTTGGTCTTGTGATAATCCTGCTCGAATATATCTTTTATATAAAGTATACGTATTTTTGATACAACCATTTGACTGGTGTCCATTTGTGGTGGGTCAGTGGGTTTACTGTGTGTGATCATAAATGCTTAACTTACTATCGCCCTGAAGATTAGCCTTGTCTGCTCGCGCCACGTTGCCTAGAGGGTGAGCAGGGGTTATTCAAAGGAGTAGTTCCCTTGCCCTGACGATTGGGTCTCAGGGTCCCTGCTTGTCACAAGTAACTACCTGTGCCAACCAGAGACCTTCGGGTTCCAACATTGGTACCAGCGGTGAGGATTTCAGATTTGCATTTATGATTTATATACAGTGAATTACTGATCACCACGTAGTGAGAGCAGACCAAATAACGAAGCCACAGATTACGTTCTCGCCGAGAGATCTCCAATTTCCCAACCATGCCTGGTTCACTTCCGGTACAAGCACCCTCCGTTGTACGCTCTGTGATCTCTGGAATCGACGTTGTTGACTGGGAAGGGCTAGAAAATTGCAAAATCGAGCAATTGAGAGCCCTGTGCGAAAAGTTTCGAGTTCCCCAGGCGGGCTGCAGAACCACAGTCCAACGCATCACGGCACTGAGAGCCTGGAAAGAGTCCAGAGAGCCAGCAAATCGGGTGGTGATGGATCCACCTGATAGCCTTATCGAGGTGCAGGGAGGCCCGTCGTCAGAAGAGCTGGCGGACAGGGCCGCAACCAGAGCGCATGAAGTGGAGATAGCCAGATTGAAGGGTCAGATGGCCATGGAAGAGAAAAGGCTCCAGCTGGACCATGAGATACGAATAAAAGAATTGGAGCTGAAAGCGAAGAGCTTGGACGCAGCTCCTGGTGGCAGCACAACACCAGCCCAGGTAGAGTCAAGGGTCTACGTACCGAAAGATGTGGTGAAGGAGTACTTTAAGGGAGATGACATAGGACAGTGGTTCCGGGCCTACGAGGTAGCCATGTCTTCCCACCGGGTCCCTGAGAAGGATTGGGGAGCGGGGTTGTGGGGGCGGTTCCTGACTGAGGGGCGGGATACCCTGTTAGATCTCCCTTCCGAAGAGTCCAAGTCCTACCCACGAATGAAAGAAGCCCTGATGAATCGGTTTGGTTTAACTCCTAAAATGTACCGACAGCGGTTTAGGAAGTGTGTGAAGATTCAAGGGGGTACGTATGTAGAGTATGTGACCTTTTTCTGCAGAGCGCTGGATGGTTGGGTGAAGGGTAGTAAGGTAAATGATTTTCAAGGGCTGCTTGATTTGATAGCATGGGAGCACTTGTCGGATAATTGTTTTCCTGAGTTACGCCAGCACCTGATCGATAGCAAGCTGTCGAACCCGAGGAAGCTTGCTGAGGAAGCGGACCGCTGGCTCAGCACCAGGGTCCACAAGGGTCCAGTGGGAGACTCAGCCAAAGGTGGGCAGGGTCCCCAGCGGAAGAGTGGGGGGGACCAGGGAAAACAGAAAGGGTTCCAAAAAGGCCCCCAAAGTAATCCTCAAGGGAACCAAGGGAAAGGTTCTCAGTCTTCCTCACCCCCGAAATCAACTGGGGCCCCGACAGGTAAACCTGTTCAGAAGGGGCCCATCACCTGTTTTAGGTGTGGCGACCTGGGTCACGTTGCCTCTGATCCTAAGTGTCGCTTATTTGCGAAACCCGCACCCACTGGTGCTCCCCCCGGCAACTAGCTAATGTTAACTTTGGGGAGGAAGTAACCGTCCAAATGGGTGGGGATCCCGTTCAGATGACCCTAGTCTCGTTAGGAGACAGTGAGATGGTCCCCGAAAACTACCTGCCCAGTAACACTAAAAAATATGCGCAGGTAGTGACCATCAACGGTAAGAAGGCGGAGGCTCTTCGAGATACAGGAGCCAGTGTGACTGCAGTGAGGCAGCACCTGGTGTCTCAGGAGCAGGTAGTACCGCACGCCTACTGTAGGGTTGTCAATGCTGATAATTCTGAGAGCCAGTGTCCGATGGCTCAGGTTCCCTTTGAGTGAGGGGGGTCTCAGGTACTCTGCAAGTCGCTGTGAGGACCTCCATGCCTGTAGATTGTCTGCTAGGGAACGATTTGGAGAACTCCCCTTGGGGAAAGGTGGAGAAAACGACTCATCTACGAATGGTGGGTCTACCCGACTGGGCGTGCGTGACCACACGGTCCATGGCAGCCAGTAGGGGTGATGAAGAGGTCCTGGAGCCTGAAGGAGAGGCCCAGGAACCGGCCTTAGAGAGGCGGCACCGGGGGCGCGGACAGCCGGTCCCCGATGTTCCCACGGCCCAGGAGGAAGCAGACCTCGAGGGGAATGCCCTGGAGCCTACGGGGGAACAGATCGCTGAACTGGGAGACTTGCCTGAGCTGACCCATTGGCAGCAAGAGGGAGGTCCCTCCAGGGAAGAATTCTGTGAGGAGCAGAAAAAGTGCCCTTCTCTAGCAGGTAGGCGGCAGCAGGCTGCAGACCAGGCCAATGGTGTTCGGTCTGGAACACACTTGGTGTACTAGGAGAACGATCTCCTATATTCAGAGCCTAAGGCTGCTGAACCTGGGTCAGCCCGTGTGCTGGTGGTACCCCAGAAGTTCAGGGCCTTCCTACTGGGTCTGGCTCACGATGTGCCGTTAGCAGGACATCTGGGGATGGACAAGACCTATGACAGGCTTGTCACCCACTTCTACTGGCCCCAGATGCATCGGAGCTCAGACGCTCATTGCAGAACTTGCCAACCTTGCCAGGCAAGTGGTAAGTGCGGAGGGAAGAACAAGGCTCCCCTCCAACCATTCCCCGTCATCAGTACCCCATTCCAGCGAGTGGGAATTGACATTGTGGGGCCTCTGGACCGCAAGACAGCCCTGGGCAACAGGTTCATCCTGGTCTTGGTGGACCATGCCACCGGGTACCCTGAAGTCATCCCTCTGAGAACAGTGACGGCCCCCGTGGTGGGACGAACGCTGATGGGAATTTTCTCTCGAGTAGGATTCCCTCTAGAGGTGGTGTCTGACAGAGGTACCAACTTCATATCGAAATATATGAAGTCCCTTTGGCAAGAGTGTGGTGTAACGTACAAGTTCACCACCCCTTACCACCCCCAAGGAAACGGGTTGGTTGAGAGATTCAACCGAACCCTGAAGGGCATGATTATGGGCCTGGAAGGACCAATGAGGCGTAAGTGGGACATCCTCTTACCATGCCTACTGTTTGCGTACCGAGAGGTGCCACAGAAGTCGCTCGGGTTCAGTCCCTTCGAGCTTCTGTACGGTCACCCGGTCCGAGGACCTCTGAGTCTGGTTAGGGAAGGCTGGGAGCAATCTCCCAGGAAACCTCCCCAGAATGTATATAGCTACATGCTGGCCTTCCGAAACCAGACCCGGCGATTCAGGAAACTTGCTGAGGCTAACCTGGAAGCCAGCCAGGAGGAGATGAAGCGGTGGTACGATCAGAATGCCACTCTGGTAGAGCTTCAGCCTGGACAAAAGGTGTGGGTCTTGGCCCCATTGGAGCCCTGTGCACTTCAGGATAAGTGGACGGGTCCATTTGAGGTTGTGGAGCGCAAGAGTCCTGTCATCCACCTGGTGAACTTGCAAACTCCCAGGAACCCTTTACGGGTCCTACATGTTAACCGCCTTAAGCCCCACTTGGAGAGGCCCGAAGTGGGCATGCTGTTGGCAACCGATGACGGAATGGAGGAGGAGACGAGCCTCTTCCGGACCTCCTGGTAGCCTCCGAGCGAGATGGGTCAGTGGATGGAGTGAACCTCTCACCCTCCCTGACCCCCGAACAGCAGGACGATTGCCGCCAGTTGCTGGGGCAATTCTCTGACTTGTTCTCCCTGGTTCCGGGTGTCACAGATTGGTGCGTCCATGATGTGGAAACCGGAGACAGCTTGCCGGTGAAGCACAAGGCTTACCACGTGACTGACAGGGTACGAACTTGCATCAAGGAGGAAGTCTCGAAGATGTTCGCTCTTGGGGTGATTGAGTCCTCCAGCAGTCCTTGGGCCAGCCCAGTGGCCTTGGTCCCAAAGGCTGCGACGCCGGGAGCCACGCCCGAACTCCGGTTCTGTGTGGACTATCGAGGACTCAATTGAGCCACGAAGACTGATGCGCACCCCATCCCCAGAGCTGATGAGCTCATCGATCGGTTGGGTGCTGCCCGGTACCTCAGTACGTTTGACTTAACGTCTGGGTACTGGCAGATTGCCTTAACTGACGGGGCCAAAGAGAGGTCAGCGTTTTCAACCCCAGATGGGCACTACCAATTCCGGGTCATGCCCTTCGGGATGAAAGCAACCCCTGCCACCTTCCAGAGGTTGGTCAACCAGGTGTTGGTTGGACTGGACGCGTTCAGTGCCGCCTACCTGGACGACATCGCAGTGTTCAGCGGAACGTGGGAGGAACACTTGCGACACCTGTGGGAAGTGTTGGCGGCTCTGCGCAAGGCAGGCCTCACGATCAAGGCTAGCAAGTGCCAGATCGGGCAGGGATCCGTGGTGTATTTGGGACACCAAGTTGGGAGCGGCCAGGTGGCGCCCCTTCAACCCAAAATTCATACCATCCTGGCTTGGGTAGCCCCCAAGACCCAAACGGAGGTGAGGGCCTTCCCCGGACTCACCGGGTACTACAGGAGGTTTGTCAAGGGATACGGCACCATCGTTGCCCCCTTGACAGAGCTGACTTCGAAGAAGCAGCCCCGGAAAGTGATCTGGACCGACAGTTGTCAGGAAGCCTTCGACACCCTGAAGAAAGCCATGTGGACGGCACCCGTGCTCCTGGATCCTGATTTCTCCAAAGAGTTCGTAGTGCAGACAGACGCTTCAGAGCATGGGATTGGGGCTGTCCTTTCACAGACGACTGAGGAGGGATGGGATCACCCCGTGGCCTTCATCAGTCGGAGGTTACTTCCACGGGAACAGAAGTGGAGTGCGATTGAGCGAGAAGCTTTTGCTGTGGTCTGGGCCCTGAAGAAGCTAAGACCCTACTTGTTTGGGTCTCACTTCCGAGTTCAGACGGACCACAGGCCCCTCAGATGGTTGATGCAAATGAGGGGTGAGAACCCGAAACTGTTGAGGTGGTCCATTTCTCATCAGAGTATGGACTTCACGATGGAACACCGCCCTGGCATAAACCATGCCAATGCTGACGGTCTGTCAAGGTTTTTCCGCCTTAGTGATGAGGAACTCCCTGGGCAAGGGTAGTTCTCCCCACATTTCAGCTGGAGGGGACACGTGTTAGACCTGGCACCTTGGCGTGAGTCTCCCTTCCTCTTTTTTTGCTGATGTGCCTCCGATGTTTTGCTAGTGCTCGATGCTCAGGGCACTGCGCCACGGCCAACCCGTGCCGCTGTGCAAGTGCTCCCAATGTAAAGTGTATATGAAATTGATTTCCATGATTGGCTTATTTGGTTTACTATCAGTCCCCAGTAACGTGCACGAGGAGTGCCGGGGCTTGTAGATACAAATGCTGCTGGTGGGCTTGCAGCGCTGATTGCACCACCCACGGAAGCGGCCTCGTAAGATGTGTCTCGGGTCCGCCAATGCTGACCCCGCGTACAGTCTCGTACTGCACGCTGATTGCGCAAGTGCCCACACTTGCCAGTCCCTGAACCTTCCCTAACCCTCATGTCAGTCACCCCTATGGTAGGCCTACGGGCAGGGTGCGTTGCGAGCGTAAGGTAGGACAAGCCTAGAGCGTGGCATGTCCTAGTAGTGAATTGCCGCCCTTTTGGTTCTTCACTATTGAAGGGCTACCTGTTCTCTTAGGCCAGACGAGCTGTCGGAGCTATTACACGCTATAGTCCCGGCAGGCTCCGGGGAACACGGTAGCAGGTCAAGTTTAGTATGCCTGAACTCAGAATAATAAAATACTTCCTTTAGTAAGGTTTATTTTAATATCCTGTGTTTGCAAACGCTACTTTTAGAAAGTTAGCCTTTGCTCGCCTAACTGTTCAACCGGCTCTGCCAGAATGTGTATCTGCTGTTTGGGTTTGTGTGAGTGACAGGGCTGGGAGATTCCCAGGGATAGAAGGGTGCTCCAGGTGGTGTATGGGGTGCTTACACCAGGATGGGTGGGCGGAGTAGTCCTTGACTCTGAATAGGGTTGTGCTCCTCCACCACAATGCTGGCTCCACCGCCCGCAGAGCGTGTGATGTCTCTGCCCTGAACCCTGAAAGAAGACGGCAGCGTCCTGTCAACAAAGTGCTCCAGAACTGGGTTGAACCAGGCTCAGGCCCCCTGGCCTGCAAAGACAAAAGAATAGCAGTATAAATAAAGGAGCCCCGCTCCTTACGAATCAGATTCAGTTTTGACCACGACGAACCTCTGCCTGACTAGAAGGACCAAGAGAAGCTGAAGGACGGAAACCAGTCTGTATCCTGTTAGACTGGCCTGCAGTGGTGCCTTGCTGAGAACGGAGAGGAAAGGACCAGAGAGGACTTTGTAGACTTGTGCCTGAAACAATCTCCAAGGGCTTGATCGAGAGCTTGCCCCCTGAACGGAACCCCAGGACCACTGGGTTCTATCTGCTTGTGCCCGTCTGCTGTTGGGCCTCAGTTCTTATTCCCTTGCCAGAGTTGTGACTCGGGTGCCTTCGCCCCCTCCCAGGTCGTGACAGCTCGGAGCCTGGTCGCCCCGCCGTAGAGAGCCCCGCTCATCCCTGAGTCGCTCTCCGCTTCAGTGCCGGGCCGCCTGCTCTCCTGTCACCTCGCCGCTAACGGAGCGCGATTGTGTACCTCTCATCTCTCCAGCCGGAATCTGCATGGAGAACATTTTCATAGCCTCGGACGGTCCGTACGTTGCAACGTACCCGACTGTCTCGCTTTGTCCTCCTGCATACCAAGGCTTGTGCCGCACCTCAAGAAAGGCCTCCCCGTACAGTGGTACCGGAAGCCTGGTGCTGCACCCGTCTGCCCGAGAACGCGACGCCCCTCACAGATCCACGAGTACGACCCGGCGTGCTAAGAAGTAGTACGCCCCGCAGGCCTGAACGGCGCCTCGCCCCGTGAGATGCATCGATCTCGGATCGCCGCAACCCTCCACAGTCTAGCTCCCCCGCCTCGCTCCTCGAGGGCGACCGAGCCGGAGAGATCCTCTGGAGAACCGTCAGCCTCGTTCGGGGTCAGCCCTCACCAGCCGCGCCTGAAATGCCTCGGACTTCCACAGCAAGGTACACTTGAACTCCGTCCCGAGTTCATATCGGATCCAGGGTCCGCAACGTTCTTATTTCCCTGTCTTCGTACCTTGCCGAACAACGAACATTGAAAGACTAAGTTTGCCTATTGTAATCTGGTGGCCCCCATTCGCTAAACGTTATTGTTGGTCTTGTGATAATCCTGCTCGAATATATCTTTTTTATAAAGTATACGTATTTTTGATACAACCATTTGACTGGTGTCCATTTGTGGTGGGTCAGTGGGTTTACTGTGTGTGATCATAAATGCTTAACTTACTATCGCCCTGAAGATTAGCCTTGTCTGCTCGCGCCACGTTGCCTAGAGGGTGAGCAGGGGTTATTCAAAGGAGTAGTTCCCTTGCCCTGACAATTGGGTCTCAGGGTCCCTGCTTGTCACAAGTAACTACCTGTGCCAACCAGAGACCTTCGGGTTCCAACAGGATGTTACAAGAAAGCATTTATTGCAAAAAGACACACCACCTTAAATTCTACTGGTTCCTGTCCCAGTGTCATGCTACCTAAAGACCTAAAACAAGAGGGGTGTCTAGTCATTTTCGCAGGGGACTCCTACGACTTAGGGGCCCGACCCCAGGCAGGGAGGGTAGATATAAAGGGTTACAATAAAGTTTTAAGCCCCTCCATATTACGCTCATTACCCTATATGCCCCAAATGACGGCAAGGATATTTTTGGGCAAACGCAATACCTCCAGTAGTATACTTTTCTAGTGGACACCTCCTAATAAGAGGCAACTTGCATACATTCTTAATGTGGTTGAGGATAGAGCTCTGATGCAACTGGTGTGCCCCACATCCCCACCCTTTCTAATACAGGGAATAGTGGACTTGGATCTAGTGGATGTGTGAAGATACCACCATCCAGCGATACTTTAAGTTCTCCCATATCCACAGGATGTATACATGGATAGACTATTTCTTGACATCACGTGGCTTACTAAAGGTCTGCCTCAACTCTGACAAATATTGTCAGATCATATGGCAGTGAAGAATGAACTCACAGTGGAGATCACACAACAGCTGCTTAACAGACAATGGCAAGTTAGTGAAGGGCTCCTAGTGATCATGTGGTGAGGGATAAAATCAATTATTTCCAGTAAAATACCACCACAAGGTGAGTTGGAATACAATCTGGGATGCTGCCAGAGTGGTCATAAGGAGAGAGTTAATCGTGCACACTGCCACATTCGAACCGCTGAACAAGCAGAAAAAAGAGACATAGATTGAAATAAAATGTCTTGAGACCCAACATAAAGTTGATACATCTCCAGTAACATGTGGGGTCCTCATGAAAGCCTTTGGGAAATGGAGCAATAGTGAGATGCAAGAGGCAGCCAATAAGTTCCTGCACAGTTAACAGAAGTATTACAAGAAAGGCGACAAACCCAACAAGCTTTTCGTCTACAAGCTCCAACAACGACATACTCTCAATCCATTTAAAGCGATAAAAGAGGAGGAAGGGAAAACCCACACAAAATCCCAGGAGATACTTTCCATTTTTATGAACTACTACCGCTCTCAGTGTATGGAACCAGGCCTTAATTCAGATTTCCAGAATGAATTCCTAGAGGGATTTGAGTGTGTTTTGTGGAGGGAGGATTGCTTGGAGCTGGAAGAGAACATATCTGAAGGGGAGGTATTCAGTGCAACATAATGCTTGCCAGCCCAGAAGGTTCCGAGAGCAGATGGTTTCCTGGCATCTTATTACAAGACCTGTGTGGGTCTTCTATGAACGGCGATGCCCAATGTCTTTAATTGGATCAAAGGATCAAAGGATCAAAATAAGCTTTATTCGGCTTTTGAATTTTAAAAACCATAAAAGCAGCAAAATGAAGTGCATTTCATACAAAAATATCTCAACAATACATTTCATAATTAAAATAGGAACCCAACTAAAATAGTTTAACAAAAACTACTATTCAAAGTAATAACCCAAGATACACAGAATCCCCCCTATTTCACCCGATGTTATGGTGAATCGGTGGTCGGGGACCAGGATAGAAATCGTGCAGGTCCCAGATACAGATGGGACCATCTCCAAGTTTGGGTTTGGTAGATCTCAAATAGGGGGCAATATTCCTGTATTTAAATTTAATTAAGATCAAGTCCCCCGAAACATTTTTGGGTAGATGACCAAGCCACCCCACTCTTCTGACGCTCATTATCCCGCCGTCTAACGTAGGTGGTAATGATCTATTGTTTTTGAGCCAAAAGATGGCTTTGTTCAGTACGTCCTGGTGTAGCTCGCGTTTGCCCGGACTGAGAGGAGGGACCCCAGAGAGAACAGTGACGTATGGGGCGGCTTCGGGGGGTAGATCAATACGATGTCTTCTTTCTAGGGGGATCATATGAGCTCTATGTGGGGCATGTTCAGAATTACAAGTCGCTTTTTGAACAGTGTGAGTGGGTGGTATCAGAGGGGAGTTGCAAGTTTGAATTATCCTGGGAGCATTGTTAGACCTTTCTCGGGTGTTATGGTGGATATTAGAAGCGGTAGAACGTGTGGGTATAACAGTATTACCAGTTACTGGGTATGACCCAATTACAGTTTTTTCGATTCTGGCCAGCCTGTCCCCCAAGTCATTTACTTTTGCTACCCGTGGAGATAGAGCAGTGATGAGCAGTCGCTCTATTTGGGCCAGGAGGGTCACTTGTAGGGGGGATGAAGAGTCATTTGGACGAGTCTCTGCTTTATCCAACGTAGATGTGGCTGGGGTGGGAGCAAGTAGAGAGGAGCTGCATTTATTGGATAGAGAGAGGGTTATATCGGGAGATGCCTGGGGAGAGAAATATACTAAATCAGTGTCTCTGGCCACTATAGGGGGTGTTAATGCATCTGGGATATAGTTTGTGCCACACAGATCGTTCAGCTCTTCCCAGATGGACATTATAGTTTGTAGTCTGGATCCGGACGACAACAGTAATTAGTTCAAAGCGCTAGAGGTTAAAAGGATAGAACCTGACTATACCTTATCCTATGATGGAACCAAGAGTGGTGGCCCGTCCCGTCCTCTTTGTGCCTCTGAGGGCCACAGAGGGCCCGCCCTTTGCCCGGGCTTCGCCCGGCGCGTCCCGCGCGCATCCTCGCGGGACGAGAGGCGTTCCGCTGTTTAGTAGCGCCCCCGGGCGCAGGCTGTGGTGTCACCGGTGCGCCGGTGAAACTCCGGGGCACCTGGGAAATGAAGTCCCTGGCCGTTGCCCTCACGGCGCTGCTGGGAGAGCTGGTGTCGGTGTCTTAGCCGTTCCCCTCATGGCGCGGTCTGTGGCCTCTGCTGTCGGGCTTGCCTTGCCCCCCACTGAGCGCTCGGCGCTCCGCTGTTTAGTAGCGCCCCCGGGCGCAGGCTGTGGTGTCACCGGTGCGCTGGTGAAACTCCGGGGCACCTGGGAAATGAAGTCCCTGGCCGTTGCCCTCACGGCGCTGCTGGGAGAGCTGGTGTCGGTGTCTTAGCCGTTCCCCTCACGGCGCGGTCTGTGGCCTCTGCTGTCGGGCTTGCCTTGCCCCCCACTGAGCGCTCGGCGCTCCGCTGTTTAGTAGCGCCCCCGGGCGCAGGCTGTGGTGTCACCGGTGCGCCGGTGAAACTCCGGGGCACCTGGGAAATGAAGTCCCTGGCCGTTGCCCTCACGGCGCTGCTGGGAGAGCTGGTGTCGGTGTCTTAGCCGTTCCCCTCACGGCGCGGTCTGTGGCCTCTGCTGTCGGGCTTGCCTTGTATTCTTCATGCAGGCATGGTTACTCAGTCGATGTATGAATCCAGGGTGACGCTTATCATACAACCTGGTAAAGATCCCTTACTCTGCTCCTCGTATAGGCCAATCACCTTATTGAACACTGATGTGAAAATATTCATGACAATTCTACTGACCAGAATACAGGAGCTCTGGCCAAAGATTGTTTAATGAAAATGAATTGATGGACGGAATGCTGAGCAGTTTCCTAAATCCATCATTTTGTTTGCCCACCATGCATTTCCAGTTTAGACCCAGCCAGATGCAAATCTTTCTGGACCCTTCTCCCCATGGGAACATCCCAGCCCGAACTGCCAGGCAAGGGCCTCCCTGAACAGGAAACAAGCATCCTGGGACCGGTTTCAGAGAATCGCCCCTCATTAGCCAGGCAAGCTTGATTCCAGTGTCATGGAGAGCACGGGACCCACTTCTGAGCATATCCTTACCACTTAGGGTGACAATTGTAAAAAGAACAATTCATGGATAGAATGCTGAATGATGTCAAACATTCATCCCAGTAAAGAGATCTGGACCTAGAGCCATCATTTTTTGCACACCATGACAATCCAGTTTAGACCAAGTCATATGCAAATCAGTCTTCAATCTGCTCTCCATTGGAACAGTCCAGTCCAATCTGCCAGGCCAGGGCTTCCCTGGACTGGAAATAAGCATCCTGGGACCAATTTTGGGGTATCACCCCAGATCAGCCAGGCTAGCTTGAATCCAGTGACCCAGCGGCCAAGGGACCCACATCTGGGCATACCCTTGGAATGATAATTTTTTGTAACAACAAAATTGGCCACACCACTTCCAGCTGTCGCTGGTCATAATCAAAATAAAGTATAGCAGTACTGTTACAGATTAGGCAACAAGTTCACAAAAAAACACATCTGTAATACCAAGCCCAGACTAAAGTGGTTCCACCATTTACACCAGACCTTTGCATGTTTCCTAGGGCAACCTCTGCCTTCTTACACTGTTTTTTCCTGCTGGGCACACCTGCCCACCCCACAATGCCACTAAAACATGAAGGGTAGGCTGGGAGATTTCTATCTACTCGCTATGTCTCTTTTTGACACTATGGTGGACAGCCCCAGCAGCGCCCGATCAGCCCTCATGTCCCCATTCCACAAAGATGCCTAGAAGGAGCAAACTCTGTGAGAGTTCCACCTCCCACCCCAGAACCTCCTCAGCCACTGCAGTCCAATAACTCACAATAAAAGAACAGGTCCAGACCATATGATAGAAATCTGCAGGAGCACATGGATGTGTGAAGCACGTCAGACTTGAAAGAAGGTGTGCCTTGTGGAGGCAACTGGGGGTGAGGTAGGCACCGTACAGGTAATTTATGTCTAGACCAGCCGCAGTCTAGTAGAAATCATAATAGTGCAAGAGGACATCATAGCATTACACCAATCATCATCTTCCAGTTGTCCCACCCACGCCTTCCATTAAGTTTGCTGGTGTGTCAACATGTCGGGCACATGAAGTATCAGTGACTGATAAATCTGAGAGATACCGTCCTTCGATAGTGCATCTATCAGTATTTTTGCTTCTAAGGGACTAAATTCAGGGAGTGTCATATCCGGGGGAATGTGTGTCTTCAATGCGTGCCGCAACTGTAAGTATTTATTAAATTGTGTATGTGAACACATCTGGGTGGCAGACCGAACATGCCCCAGCAGGGAAATGCCTATTTTGCCCAAGTGAAGACATCCTTCCAAGTCCACAGCTTCATGCAACCACCTCCCCTTCCACAAAGGGTTTTGTTGAGTGACCTTGGAGACCCAGCTAAGAAAGACCACCCGGGTCACATCTGGGAGAGTCTGAGGGGGCTGGGCACTGTAAAACATCCACAGCATATCCTCAACCCCAGTGAGGGTAGCGCCACTCTATGCATCGGGTCATACCATCCTCCATTAATCCAATCATTTATAACCAGGGTCTGAGATGCTAAGTACTAGAAGTATAAATTGGACATACCCAACCCACCGTAATGAGGTGCCCGCTGACACCTTTCAAGAGTTGGCTGTAGTCTGGATTTGTGCCAGAGGAAGGATGTCTCCAAGAAGTTCATCTCTCTGAACCATTGCCAAAGTAACGACTGTAGGAAGTTTTGGAAAATATATAAAAGCTATGTCAGGACCATAATCTTTAATAGAGAAATCTGCCCAAGCACATTGAATGGGAGGGGCTGCCTTTTTTCAGGTCCCCCTTCACCTTTGGGATCAGCAGGGTAAAATAAAAAATTCAAGTATGGTGTGCTGCCACTCAAAGGACTCAAAAGCGGGATGGAGAGGAACAAGCACTGACTTTGCATGAATAATCTGCAAACCTGAAACCTCCATGTAAAGCTGAAGGCGATGAAGACAACGTGGGCCAGTCTCCTCAGGTCTGGAAAGGAATAGGAGGACATTGTTGGCATGCAATGTGATGCAGTCATAGTGTCTCGTATCCCACTCCCAGCCCCATGAATGCATATCACTGCATATAGGTCAGGCCAGGGGATCAATGACAAGAGCAAAAAAAGGAGAGGGGACAGGGGGCATCTTTCAGATATTATTTGAGGAACTGTATACAAGGAGGAAGCTCGAAATCCCATGGTTTGGGAGAACAACGTGCATAAAAATTAACTTCTTACCCTACATCCTATACATTGTACAGTGCCTCCTGATGCATATGCACGACTCCATGGGTCACATTATTGACTCCAGTCACCCAGGGAGGGGTGGGTCTCCATAATATTAAAACCTATTTCCAGTCAGACCAGATATGCCTTGCATTGGAATTAAATAACAACAGCTCACAAAAGGAAGGATACACTTGAAACAAATCTTTTTGAAACTCTACCGTCACAGTTTGCTGTGGCTCCCTCAGAAAGCAAGAGACCAGACCCCCAACACTCTTCAGCCACAGTAATACTGCTAGAATATTGGCAGCAGGTGGCACTGAGCAAGCGCTCTCCAACCTTTTCCACCCCAATGTCCCCTATTACACATAATCCAGGGGGGAGAATAGCTACAAGGGCCGAATTTAGGGAGAACTGGATCTTGACAGGCGGGACTACTACCGAGTCACCCAACTGTTATACTGGGCAGATTCCCAGGAAGTGGACCCAATGGCAAGGAAGGAAAAGACAACTATTGTCGTCTTATCTGCAAACAAAATACTACACAAAGTCATCACTTTGCTCCAGCGCTCCTTATTAGCCCATTATCTGACCCATAGGCAAAAATATATAACACAATAGGTGCGAGACCTGGGGAAAGAGATCCCGGAGGAAATTTGGACCAACATTTGGCACAGAGCTACAAAAGTCTCAATTAGCGTAACTTATGAAGAGGGTGCATTCAAACTGCTGACACATTGGCACCCTTCTCCCGCCCAGCTACATGCCATCACAGGGAGCATGGGGTAATGTTGGAAAGGCTGTGGTGACAGGGGCACATATGCATGTGGTGGACGTGCAGGCATATTCAGGCATACTGGGAAGAGAACGTGGCAATTATTCAACAGACACTCAGCACCCTCTCGATCCCCTCATAACAGTGCTAAGTAATCTACGAGACAACTCAATGTTTCCCCTAATGACTTCCATTGGGTTTGCTGATCTCCCACCTTTTGATAGCAGCTAGATTGGCATACACACAGGTTTGGAATAAACCCATTACAGTCCCCATGCACATGTGGTGGAGCAAGATCTGGTCCATTTATGCCATGGAAAACCCCTCCTCCATATTACAAGAGAAGCAGGTGAAATATGACAAAGTTTGGAAAACATTCAAGACCTCCATGACCAGGGATCAGGGGATATATAGTCTGGTGTGACGCCCACCCAATATCATAAGCAGGACAGGCCTCCACCAGTCAGACCAGAGGCCCCGGAACTGCTTCACAGTTCTGGCCCATAGTTCGCCTCTCAGTGTAGGGTACACTGGAATGGGAGGGTGGTATTCATGGGGAAACCGCAGGGTAAAGCAATGCATGTGACTAAGTGATGAAGGCAGTACTGAGATTCATGCATGGACTACTGGGCTGAATTTTCTTGTTTCCTTTATGTCATGAGCATAATGTATCTTACTTGAGCACATCAAAAATGTGTAAATAAAGTATTAAAAAAAGAATGGTTGGACCTTGAAAAAGGTTTATTTAGCTAGGTCGCAATGACAGATGAAAACTGCAGAATAAACCAATAGACAACCCTACTGGGCCGCTAATTAGAAATGTCACTTCTACATCTTTTATGTCCTTTCATCACCACAATAATCTTGCGGAAGGTTACGTAAACTTTCCTTAACTTGTAAATAATAAAGTTGATGGAGAAAATAAATTACATAAAGGTACACGATAGTAAACTATTTCATGCAATGAACAGAATGGCCAGTTAGAACCGGTATTCCCTAGTTGGCTGAGTTAGATACCTTAGGCCAACTAGGGACCCTTGCTTCCACATCAGGGAAAGGAAGGACACCTTCTCAGATAACCCCTGCTCATTCCCTTGGTAGCTTGGCACGAGCAGCGAGGCTTATCTTCAAGGCAAATGTGTAAAGTATTTGCAACACGCTCCCAGTGACCCAATGGTGACACCACAAAAGGACTCCACACGAATTTCATATAAAAACAAGTATACGTTTATATAAAAAGATATACGATGAGACCACACAATAAAAATCCAACATATGCCTATTTGTAATATACTTCCTGGCCAGTTATTAGGTAATCCATCTCTTGTAAATTCTTGCGGTATTAAAGAGCAATTCAAGATGATCCTATGCAGTCCTAATGCAAGGCTATGCAGTTCGTAATGCTAGAATCAGGCACTTTACAATGTAAGAACAGGGCCGGACTGGCTACCGGGCATTTTAGCATTCTGCAGAGCTGGGAGCCGATTTCGTTGATGGGGACCTGCGTGTGCCTAACAAAATTCATTTTGCATTGTTGATTTCGAAGCACACGCAGGTCTCCCTCTACGAAATTAGCCCCCACTGCAGTGACATCAGCCCCCAGCTCTGCAGAATGTTAAAATGCCCGGTAGCCAGTCCGGCCCTGTGTAAGAATACTGCAGTTCATGATGCAAACTAATACAATGCATAATACAACCATCCGGCAGTTCATTATGCAGAAATAATGCAACAATCAGGTATTTCGGTCTGCAACCTAATGCAATGCATAAGACAACATTTAGGCAGTTTGTTATGCAGAAATAATGCAATGCATAATGCAACAATCAGATAGTTCGTTCTGCAAACTAATGCAATGTGTAATACAACAATCAGGCAGTTTGTTATGCAGAAATAATGCAATGCGTAATGCAACAATCAGGTAGTTCATTCTGCAAACTAATGCAATGCGTAATATGACAATCAGGTAGTTCGTAATGCAGAATTAATGCTATGCGTAATACACTCCAGCACCGATCACGGTGCTTCAGGCGGTCTCTCCGCCCCTATTACTGACTCACGGTCAGTTTCCCTCACCACATGCCCCCAACACAG
Source organism: Lissotriton helveticus (assembly GCF_964261635.1). NCBI lineage: Eukaryota > Metazoa > Chordata > Amphibia > Caudata > Salamandridae > Lissotriton > Lissotriton helveticus. The sequence continues at coordinate 1,526,025,198 of NC_136065.1, forward strand.
ATCTGCTGTAAACCACAGTGCAGCTCCCCGCTCCGGCCCCAGTACTGCCAATCCTTGGCACATACGGGCCGCGACACGAGAGGGACAGAGGCTTGTGGTACCACAAGGGGAGTGGCAGAGAGCATCTTTCTTGGAGCCCGCACCCCACCCCAGGGGGGGTGCGACCTCGGTCTCCTTTCCGCCTCTCGCGACTTGAACCTCCGATGCGACTTGGTTGAATCCGGGCCGATGACGATAACAAAGATCTCAGGCTGCAACAGGGCACATGCACACAACATCGCTGTGACTCCCTTGAGGCTTGGGTGCGCCTGGTGACAGGGCAATCCTCACTATGGTCTCAGGCTGCACGAAGCACATGCACTCAACGTTACTGAGATTCACTTTTGCCCCTGGTGCCCCCGATCACAGGGCAATTCTTCTGAGGGTCTCAGGCTGCAAAACGCACATGCATACAGGGTAGCTGAGAAACACTTGAACTTCTGGTGCCCACGATCACAGGGATATTCTTCAGAGGGTCTCAGGCTGCCTGAAGCACACGCACACAGCGCCGCTGAGACTCATTTGGACGCTAGTTGCACACGATCACAGGACAATCCTCACGAAGGACTCAGGTTGAAAAATGCACATGCACACAGCTTCGCAGAGACTTAATTGGACTCCAGGTGCCCACGATCACAGGGCATGGCTTACGAAGGTCTCAGGCTGCAAAAAGTACATGCACACAGCGTCGCTGAGACACTTCTGGAAACTTTTGTGTTCCTGAGTTTCCACAACAGGGAGCCAGCTCACCTTGGGCCCTTTGGGTTAAGTTACTTTGGGACACAGCACAGCAAAGTCCCTTCAAGCAGGGGAGACAGCACACAGCAAAGTCCCTTTAGCCTCTTCCTTGGTTAAAACAACAGACTGCAGGCCAGCCCCAGAACACACAGCAAGGGTCAGTCCTTTCCTTCAGTCTATTCAGCTGTTTCTTCCTTGGCAGAGGTTCCTCTTGACCACAAAGTATTTTCAATCCTGTTCAAACCAGTTCTGTGTGCCTCCCTGCCAGTTACACCTTCTTCCTTTGATCATTGGGGGTCTGGATTCTCAATCACTCAGCAGGGGATGGAGCCATTGTTTTATGGCTGCAGCCAAAGCCTCCTCACCTTTAGGGGCTACTCCTCCCCCCTATACTCCAGATGCAGGTCAGTCTGTTGCTGTCTCACCTCCTCCCCTGGGTCAAGACATTCCCCATATCCTATCACCTTCAAATCTAGACAGTCAACCCACAACCAGGCCGAGACACAGAGAAATGTTAGAGCACAAAAACCCAGCCACTTCTAAAAGACTGGTTTCTAAACACGCAATGCAAAAACCACCTTCATAAAAAGATGTGTTATTACATTGTGAGTTCAGGCATACTAAACTTCACCTCTCCATCTTAAGCCTTTGGAAAGATAGGCTGGAAAACATACTACACAGCCTCCCCATTCTGTCCTATTGGCAAGATGGCCTTTCAACAGTGAAAAACAAAATGAAGAATATTTCACTTTCGGGTCACGGTACACACCTTGGTACATGTCCTACCTTTCACATACACTGCACCCTGCCCAGGTGGTACCTTGGACCTACCATAAGGGTGTCTGATGTAAGCATGGGCGTAAAATCCATTCCGCTCGCGGATTTTGCGGATTTTCGGCAAATTCGCAATCCGCGAACTCTCGCGAACTTGCCGAAAATTCGTAAATCCGTGCAAAGCGGATTTTTTGCTTGGTCGCACTTGCCAACTAGAATACTATACAATTTCGCGGGAGTAAACACTTGCAAACACGTAGATGCTGCGGGCAGCGACAATCTCGCAATTGCGAGATTGCAAAATTTGCAATTTCGCACAAGAAATCCACCAGCAGGCAGCATAAACCTTGAAAATTATGATTTTTATCAGAATAACTCCTCAGGTTGACATTTGCCTGCACTTTGTTTTGCAAGGAGTCCATTTTGGGGGGGGGGGTGGGAGGAAGGAAGTGCCCCACAGTCTCCAACTTGCTGTTCCTGTCCAGCAGGCCACTCCCAGTGCTTTCTTCATGTGCTGGTCACTTTGATTTGGATCTTGACCTGGAAGGATTACTTTTTGTGGATGCTGCTGGATATTTGGATTTTTGCAAAACTGAAAGCACTCAGCAGGTGCAAAAGTTCAATCTTATCATTAGTAACCATTCCCTGTAGTGCCTGGAAGGATTACTTTTTGTGGATGCTGCTGGATATTTGGATTTTTGCAAAACTGAAAGCACTCAGCAGGTGCAAAAGTTCAATCTTATCATTAGTAACCATTCCCTGTAGTGCTTCCTGAGGGGCCCCTTCAGAGTTCAGTTGCCTACTTGCAACTATTCTATGACCCTGCTCTGACCCTAACAGCAAGCTCGGAGAATAGCTACAAGTATACAACAAAGGTCCTGTTAAAAAAATTACACTGCAACAGAAAGCAATTACAGATAAGGAAGCAGGTGCCAGCCTGGAAGTTCAAATTCAGTGACACATTAATCAGCCCCTAATTCATTCATGTCAGTTGAGGCAGGGCAGGTGTCCTTTCCCCCCCATAATCTACAGTGATGAACTAGAGGGTGGCATGGGTGAGCCAGAGGGTGGCATGGGTGAGCCAGAGGGTGGCAGTGGTGAAACAGAGGATGGCAGTGGTGAAACAGAGGGTGTTGTGATGAACCAGACGTAGAAACAACATGGTCGCGACCGTTGCTACCCGACAAGTAAGTTCGCGTTTGCGAACTGGTAAAAAACCCTTGCGAAATGGCAGAAACACTTGCGATCACAAAAAAAAAGGAATCTGCAAAATTCGCGAGAGTTCGCGGATTTTACGGATTGCGAATCCGTAAATACGCAATTTCGCGGATTGCCAATTCGCAAAATCCGCCCATGCTTAGTCTGATGTGCATAGAGAGTGAAAGGTAAGATATGTTTAACACACTATGTCATGTTATGTTATTGATTTTTATTATGCGCACAGCTGCTCCAGCGAAGAAGCGTCCTGGCGCAGTGACAAGGTAGGACACAACATAACAGAGGCTAAACATTAAGACCACTGGAGAGCAGATTAAAACAAAACAAAACTACGCGCAAGCACTGCAGTGGCAGGCCTGAGTTCTCTTTAAGGCTACTTGTGCATGTGGCACAATTAGTGCTGCAGGCCCACTAGTAGCATTTACATTTCTAGCCATGCCACACATAGTGCATTTTACTAGGGGCTTTACTAGTAAGGCAAACACACCAATCATTGACAACCAATTACCATTATACTTTACACACGGAGCACTTGCACCTTGACACTGATCAGCAGTGGCAAAGTGCCCAAAGCATCTAAGTTAGCAACACTATGTCAGAAACAAGGTCTAGGGGGAAAGCAAAAAGTTTAGGGAATTTTAGCCAAAAAGGGCCAAGTCCAACACAACCCCCTCCCAGCCAAAAGCCAGGGTAGACCAATCAACTACCTTGATGGACTTCCTTGCTTATGGCGATAGAACATGGATGAAGGCCCGCTACTGCAGGGACACCCTCCTGTTCTATGCCTTTCTGACCCCATGGGATTCTCTTGGTCACTACTCCCTGGGCCAACTATGCCACTCCATGGGTACTTCCTGGCAGTTGGGGCCTCTCTAGGGGTGCTGGTCCTTTGCCAACCCCCAACTAGAGCAGTATCCCTGGAAGACCCATTGGTCAGGATACTGTCCCCAGTAATCCTGCCCTCCAGGTTAGAAGTGGGGTTTCCCTGGTCACTTCTAGGAGACCTAGCCATACTGGCTGGGCACTGTCCGATGGGTTTTCCAGTGGAGGGACACCTTCCCCTCTTAACCTTCCATTTAGTTTTATGTGCCTGCCAATTAGGAATGGCACCCACTAACTATAGGACCACAGGAGCTCTGGTGACAAACGCCCCAATCCCTCCTGATGCTAGGTGTTCTTCCTTACACAGCTGGCAAGTAGGCGCTAGGCCTCCAACTTGGTGCTCCTCTAAGGAACCCTCCAGTATCTAGGGTTGGGTGGTGACCCCCTGGGGACACTGCTCACACTCCCTCTCTGTTGAGACAGGGCACTAGCCAGCATACCCCCCACTACCTGTGGACCTAATCGTTCTACTTCACCTCTCTTCCCTCTCTAAGGCCTCCTCAGACCCTTGGACCCATGACCAGGGGTCAGGCTCTTGTGCCAGCTCCCGGAAATCAAAGAGCTCTCGCACCCTAACATCGGTTGGCGCAATCCTGGGAAATAATTACTGAGTCTAGGCTCCCTAGGGGCCAAATTAAACAACCCCTTCAAAGGATTTGCCATACTAACCAACACCCAATCATCCAGTGCACGCGTGTACTCATCCACACTTGGCACTGGCTGTACGCTACCACCATTCAAACTGGTCTCTGCCTGTTTAACCTTAATGTCCAGGTCCCTCATGCTCAATTCATGAGGTAAGAGAATCTTTTTCTCATCCAAGGCAAGAGCCTTTCTGCGCTCCTCTGCTCGCTTTTCACTTTCAATGAGCGGCCTTTTCTCCCCTGCTTGAGTTTTAAGTTTTAAAACTACCAACCTATGCTCTCTGACCTAATGGTTTTCCTCCAGCTCCTCTGGTGAAACACTCCTCCCTGAATGGCTACTACCAGCCCCTGAGGTTGGTCCTTCCACTTGCAAATCCTGTGGACCAAATCCATTCTCTGGATCATCCTCATCCACCTCAACGTCACGCGTGTCCTGAGCCACTTTGGCTTCTCAACAGGCCCTCAAGGCCATTTGCAGTTCCTCTTTCTTGGCGCTACTTTTCATGGGACATCCCAAAGCTCTGCAGAATTGCCTCAATTGATAAACTTTGTAGGTAAGCAATGCCTCAAGGTCGAACTCTGATTCTGCAGCCTCACTGGCTACTTGACTCCTCTGAGACATGATGTGTGGCTTAAAGTTCGCTCAATAATAACATCAAAAAATCAAAACACCATATGTGGTTACGTCGTGGTCTGCACTAACCTAGTGATGTATACCAATCGCGGTGAGTTAATTTGCAATTACACATTCAATTCCAAACCTGCTAACCATCAACGGTATTTCCCAACCGCTGACTCCAATGTTAGAACCGGAATTCCCTAGGGGCTGAGGTAGGTACCTTAGGCCAAGTAGGGACCCTCGCTTCCACATCAGGGAAAGGAAGGACACCTTCTCAGATAACCCGGGTAGCTTGGCATGAGCAGCCAGGCTTATCTTCAAGGCAAATGTGTAAAGTATTTGCAACCAAGCTCCCAGTGACCCAATGGTGACACCATAAAAGGACTCCACAAAAGTTTCATATAAAAACAAGTATAAGTTTATATAAAAAGTTATACGATGAGGCCACACTATAAAAATCCAAAACATGCGTATTTGTAATATACCTCCTGGCCAGTTATTAGGTCAACCCGCTCTTGTAAGTTCTGGCGATATTAATGAGCACTTCTAGGTGATCCTATGCTGTCCTAATGCAAGGCTATGCAGTTCGTAATGATAGAATCAGGCACTTTACTATGTAAGAATACTGCAGTTTGTGATGGAAAGTATTGCAATGCGTAATACAACCATCCGGCAGTTCATTATGTAGAAATAATGCAATGCGTAATGCAACAATCAGGTAGTTCGGTCTGCAAACTACTGCAATTAGTAATAATACAACAATCAGGCAGTTCATTATGAGGAAATAATGCAATGCGTAATGCAACAATCAGGTAGTTCGTTCTGCAAACTAATGCATTGTGTAATCAACAATCAGGCAGTTCGTTATGCAGAAACAATGCATCGTGTAATAGAACCACCAGGTAGTTTGTTCTGCAAACTAATGCAATGCGTTATACAATAATCAGGCAGGTCATTATGCAGAAATAATGCAATGCATAATGCAACAATCAGGTAGTTCGTTCTGCAAACTAATGGAATGCGTAATACAACAATCAGGCAGTTCGTTATGCAGAAATAATGCAATGCCTAATGCAACAATCAGGTAGTTCATTCTGCAAACTAATGCAATGCGTATAACAACAATCAGGTAGTTCGCAATGCAGAATGAATGCAATGCTTAGTACACTCCAGCACCGATCACAGTGCTTCATATGGTGTCTCTGCCCCTCTTACTGACTCACGGTCCGTCTCCGTTACCATATGCCCCCAATACATGGCTGGTGTTAACCACAGTGCAGCTCCTCCCTGGTACTGCCACTCCTTTGCACGTACAGGCCCTGACACGAGCTGGGACAGAGGCTTGAGCTACCAGATGGGGAGAGGCCAAGAGCATCTCTCTCCGAGCCCGCACCCCACCCCAGGCGCCGACACACGTTACCTGGGGAGTGCGACCTCACTCTCCTCTCCGCTTCTTGTGACTTGGGCCTCCGATGCGACTTGGTTGATTCTGGGTCGATGACGATAACTAAGATCTCAGGCTGCAACAGGGCACACGCACACAGCGTCGCTGAGACTCCCTTGAGCCTCGGGTGCACACGGTCACAGTGCAATCCTCACGAAGGTCTCAGGCTGCATGAAGCACACACACACAGTGTCGCTGACACTCACTTGGACTCCTACTGCCCCTGATCACAGGGCAATTCTTCCAAGGGCTGTGGTGAGAGGGGCACTGATGCATGTGGTGGACATGCATGCATATTCAGGAATACTGTGGGGTGCATGTGGCAAATATTAAACAAATAAAGTTTTGCAAACATGGCATATGAATGCATCCCTGAAGTTGGGCACACCATAGGTTCTTTGATAAGAAGACTCCACAATAACTTCACATGAGTTTTGATTTTTATTCTTTGTTTCCAAATTCGTGTTTTGATATTTTCATCATATCATACTTAGTATCATCGTATTTTTATCATATCCTATGTGTATCCATTTAGCTCCGATGCATTTCGGGCTCAAGCGCCCTTTCTCAAGGAGCTCTAAAACCAAACAATAAGATATAGCCATCATTGGTACATAATTCATTAGTATATAATTCATGACTTGTCACAAGTAAGACAATTAAAACAAAATAACGATAAACCACCTATTCCGTAAAAAAACAGACCGTAACAACACATTACATTTCACCAGTTTTCATCAGGGTTCGTTGAAACATCACCTACCATTTTCACAAATGTTAAGAGCTAAGTGCATCGCATCTAACAGTGACACAGGAAATAAACGCATTCAAGAAATGGGAACCAGATTTCGAAAAAGAGGATATCCCCAAAACATAATTGAACAAGCAGAAAACAGGGTATCGATGATCACTCGAGATGAAGCGCTTAAAAGATCAGAAAGACCCAAAGACGCCAGGATGGTGCTAGTCTCATTGGCCCATTCTCAAATCAGAAGGAGATTTCAATGATTTATTTAAAACCCCACCGATCTTCGCATATACGCGAAATAATAACATCAAAGAGATACTCATGAAGGAATCAACGGAACCCAGCAAAACAAAGGGCACACGCCCTTGCATGAACTGCAACAATTGTAACAATGTGATCAAAGGAGATATGATAACGCACCCTATGAAGGGTCTCAAGATTAAGCTCAAAGTCAATGCAACATGCGGCTCATCTAACCTGATATATCTCCTAAAATGTCTGTGTGGTAAAATATACGTGGGTAAAACCGAAAGGAAAATTAAAATTCGGTTAAACGAACATAAATCCAACATTCGCACCAGGAATGAAAAATCCAACATTGCCACACATTTCATGGAACAAAAACACAGCATAGCCCAATTAAAGTACATGGTACTGAAAATGATTGACAAACGTGAAGGTACTGACAATAACAGAATGCTACTGCAACGTGAAACATCTTGGATTTACCGTTTGCAAGCCATTAAGCCCTTCGGGCTTAACGACAGAACTGAATTTAGTTGCTTTATTTAGCCACCACCTCAGTGGCATTTTGATGCATAAAGTTACTCTTTTGGACATCCTGGGATACCATACTTGTTACATGTCCTTAATTTCTTAATGTTCATTTTGAGATCTTGTTAACTGTATATATATGTGCCCATTATTCCTCGACCATGCATTTATGTTGCAGCACACTGTTGCCCATATACATATTTGTGCTTGTTATTGTCCGTGTATATTGTATTTACTCTCAAGATGGCGGCCGTCTAATAGTCCGTTCTTTATCTTCACTACTAACCCATTCGCGATTCGACGCTTCCCGATAACGTATCCGGCTGCATGATATAACTTCGTGGTACTCTTCCGGTTTATCCGAGACACTTCGATCCGATACGCGACCAAGCTAGCCCATATATCTAGTAAGTCGGTTATTACCGCCATAGCACTATGCGAATATTTTATATTAGCTGGGAGCCTCGAATTTTGATCTTATTCTTTGCCCCATTTTTTTCACAGCCATATTTTTGACTTCTACTGTGCCGAAACACGTAGGTTTTGTGCTCGTTTATGTTTGCCATTTCACTTCACAACGTAGCCATTGCACGTCATTACTAACAGTCGTAGCGGTCACCGATTAGCCTCGTGCATGTACTTGCAGTTACTGCATGGTTTATCGTTATTTTGTTTTAATTGTCTTACTTATGACAAGTCATGAATTATATACTAATGAATTATGTACCAATGATGGCTATATCTTATTGTTTGGTTATAGAGCTCCTTGAGAAAGGGCGCTTGAGCCCGAAATGCATCGGAGCTAAATGGATACACATTGGATATGATAAAAATACGATGATACTAAGTATGATATAATGAAAATATCAAAACACGAATATGGAAACAAAGAATAAAAATCAAAACTCATGTTGGATGCATTCAAATGCCATGTTTGCACAACTTTATTAGTCATTTTAGACGTAATTGGACGGTTACGTAGCCTAATGGAGCACCCAACCTCATTTTAACCCCTCTAAATACTTTCAATATTTTGTGCTGTGCACCTCCGCCATTTTTAGACAAATATTAAACAGACACTCTGCACCCTCTCAATTCCCTCATAACAGTGCTAAGCAATCCAGGGGGCAACTCAATTTTCCCCTAATGACCTCCATAGGGTTTGCTGATCTCCCATCTTCTGATAGCAGCAAGATTGGCATTCATGCAGGTTTGGAAACAACCCATTACACCCCCCATGCACATGTGATGGAGCAAGATCTGGTCCATTTATGCCATGGAAAAACTCTCCTCCATATCGCATGAGAAGCAGGTGAAATATGACGAAGTTTGGAGAGCAGTCAAGACCTCCATGGCAAGGGATCCGGGGATCGATAGTGGCATGCCCACCCAATATCATAAGCAGGACAGGCCTCCACCAGTCAGACCAGCGGCCCTGGAATTGCTTCACATGGCTTGCCCATAGTTAGACCCTCCGGAGGAAGATATACTTGAATGGGAGTGTGGCATTCATGGGGACACCACGGGGTAAGGCAATGCATGTGTCTAGGGCAGTACTGAGATTCATGCACGGACTACTGCGCTAAATGTTGTTGTTTCCTTTATTATCATGAGCATACTGTATCATACTTGAGCGCAGCAAAAATGTATAAATAATAGATTAAAAAAGGAATGGTTGGGCCTCAAAAAAAGTTTCTTTTGCTAAGTCGAAATGGCAGTTTTAAACTGCATAATAAACCAATAGAAAGCCCTACTGGGCCGCAAAGTAGAAGTATAACTTCTACAGCTTTCTTCTCCAATCATCACCACATTAATCTTGCGGATGTTTACTAAACTTTCTTTATTTCCAGAGAATAAAGTTGATGGAGAAAAGAAATTACATAAAGGTACGCTAAAGAAAACTATTTCATACAATAAACAGAATGGCCACCGGATGGCAGCACAGTACCAGAAGAAAGAAAAAAGAAGCTAAGCCATCCATGAACAAAAGAGCAAAGGTGAGTTCACTTCACTTACCATACCATTCTGCTACTTGCTTTTAAAGGCATTGGTGGAAACACTAAGGAGCAGATTTACATTATTATTATGCAACTACCAAAGCCCAGATACGCTTTGCATTGGAATGGAATAACAACAGCTCCCAAAAGGGAAGGATATACTTGGAACACATCTTTTCGAAATTCTATCTTCGCAGTTTGCTGCGGCTCCCTCAGAAAGCAAGAGACCAGACCCCCTCCCCTACACACTCCTCTCAGCCACAGTAACTGCTAGAATACTGCGAGCAGGTGGCACCAAGCAAGCACTCTCCAACCTTTCCTCCCCCAACGTCCTCTATTACACATAATCCAGGGAGGAGAATCGCCACAAGGGAGGAATTTAGGGGCATATTACCAACAACTAGTGATATTTAACGCTAAAGAGGCTTAGCGATTTTTTTTTTAATGCCAAGCATCGCCAGATTTTATTCCAGCGATAACGTGCTATTAGCAACGTTTATCTCCAATCCGATTCACGCATCATCGCCAATAGGGTCTTAACCTGAATATCCACCTCCAATTGGATATACAGGTTAAGAACTGGTCTGAGCAGGCATTAGTTTTCAGCGATATTCACACTTAGCGCAATTTTTGTTAATGCTACGCAAATATTAAACAGACACTGTGCACCCTCTCGATCCCCTCATAACAGTGCTAAGCAATCCAGGGGGCAACTCAATTTTCCCCTAATGACTCCCATCGGGTTTGCTGATCTCCCACCTTCTACACCAACTTCAGTGCGTTCAGAACGCTGCTGCTCGCCTTGTGCTCAAACTTCCTCGCAGAGCATCTGGAAAGACCGCTTTAGCTAAGCTTCACTGGCTCCCTGTCAAGGATCGGATTATATTTAAAGCCCTTTGTTTCGCGCATCGAATTGCCCAGGGCAAAGGCCCTGGTTACCTGAAAAATCTCCTCACTGTGCATCGCCCTATCCGGAATTTGAGATCGTCCGGCGCGATGCTGTTTAAACCCCCTCAAATCACCAGAGCTAGGATGGGTGACTGTTCTTTTAGATACGTGGCTTCCATATCGACTCTGTCAAACCTGCTGGGAGTTGGTGTTCCGGACCTGGACTTTAGTTCTTCCTCTGCCCATTAATCTGTCAGCAGCTTGCCCGCCTCGCTGTGTTATCAGCGGGATTGTGCCAGCGGAGGGGTAGGACTTTGGAGACTGCTGTTGTAGGGTGTGGCTGAAGCGCAGCAGGGCTGCGAGCGGTGTTAGCAGGGACTCCATTTCCCAGGAGTCCCTGCCGTCTACCTGGAACACTAGCGCCGCTCTCCCTGCTTGCCCCGCCCCCTTGCACCTTCGAGTTTAAAAACCTCTGCCTTGGAACCCACGTTGGGAGATCATATCGACTCTGTCAAACCTGCTGGGAGTTGGTGTTCTGGACCTGGACTTTTGTTCTTCCTCTGCCCATTAATCTGTCAGCAGCTTGCCGGACCCACTTCGTGGGTCCCGCCTCGCTGTGTTATCAGCGGTATTGTGCCAGCGGAGGGGTAGGACTTTGGAGACTGCTGTTGTAGGGTGTGGCTGAAGCGCAGCAGGGCTGCGAGCGGTATTAGCAGGGACTCCATTTCACAGGAGTCCCTGCCGTCTACCTGGAACACTAGCGCCGCTCTCCCTGCTTGCCCCGCCCCCTTGCACCTTCGAGTTTAAAAACCTCTGCCTTGGAACCCACGTTGGGAGACCATATCAACTCTGTCAAACCTGCTGGGAGTTGGTGTTCCGGACCTGGACTTTTGTTCATCCTCTGCCCATTAATCTGTCAGCAGCTTGCCGGACCCACTTCGTGGGTCCCGCCTCGCTGTGTTATCAGCGGGATTGTGCCAGCGGAGGGGTAGGACTTTGAAGACTGCTGTTGTAGGGTGTGGCTGAAGCGCAGCAGGGCTGCGAGCGGTGTTAGCAGGGACTCCATTTCCCAGGAGTCCCTGCCGTCTACCTGGAACACTAGCGCCACTCTCCCTGCTTGCCCCGCCCCCTTGCACCATCTCCCTTCCTACTTAACAGCTCATCGTGTCCGCTGCGCGGGAGCACGCGGGAGAAGCCCGGGACAAGGGCGGGACCGTCTGTGGCCGTCCGTGGTTGGGCGAGGTTGGGTTGGGCCATTCCCCTGGTTAATCTGTATATATTTTTGTTTGTGTTAGTATAAATTTGTTATTGTTATAGTACTAATTAATACTGCAATGCCTCTACGCTCCGGTAAGGAACGTACAGTACAATTGCAGACTGCCAAGGGGGTGGTTTCAGGCCCATTAGACGCTTTCATTACTCGAGCTACTGGGATCTTAGAAAAAGAGATAGCGATGGTTGAGAAAAGGCTTTCTATTGACCTAGTTAGTGGGAAGCGTTCCTCTCTGGGTAGGTTGGCAACAATACCCAGTCCCGTTGCACAAGCCCCGAGTAACAGACTACATTCGGTTACAGTAGAGATACACCGCGAGGGGGAAGGGGAAGGTATCCCACCCTCCGTGGGGGAAACTGATTCGTATCTGGATGACACCCAAGTTAGTAGGGGAAATGGAAATGAAAATGAAAGTGTGCACTTGGCCAGTAATTATGAGTCGGACTCACTGGGTGACGAGGACCCACTGGATGACGAGGACCCACTGGTTGTCGAGGACCCGTTGAGAATTGTACCTCGCAAAAGGAAAAGGCGTTTGGGCCATCAGGGGGGGGAGCTTTCAAGATATCAAAGACCATTGATTCGGCCCATATCAGCGTCCCAAACCGCGAGGCCCTCCTTACCCTTTGTCCTGCCCTGGTACCAATAGATCCATTACGCCCCTCCCATATCCCCTTTGGTTCCTCTGACCCATGTCCAACTTGTTTTAGTAGTGATGAAAGCTTATTGGTAAAAATGGAGGCTATGATTAAAACTCTTTTACTTCCGGTACTTGAGAGAACAAGGTTGATGACCTCTAAACTGGATGTACTTGAGTCCATTGTAAATACTAATACTCATTTATTACATAAGTTTACTAGCCCTAAAAATGTCGTTGTCCCTCTACGATCAATATAAAGGGCCAGAAAATTGCACCACCTGGTAAAACAGTAACCTCTATGTCCACTGGCTTAGTATCAAATTATCCTGATCCTAAAACAAATAGAGACTCAGTTGCAGGGGGATCCGCCAGGGTTAAGGATTGTACTCCGGTTGTTGGCTCTTTGTTGCAGGTGTCAAAGAAGGCCACTTCCAAATCTAATCATCAACGAACACCGGCGATACGGCCGCAAGACCGTGCAAAGGGTGCTCCTAGTACATCGTCCCAGTCTACCACTGGGCAGGCAGCTAAAGTAAGCACGAACTCTATTATCCCTTTAGGGAAACCTAATAAGCGGGCTCACCCTCGCACAGACCTACCCCCTGAAGCAACCCGGCATACGATAGTATTAACTGGTGTAGCACAACTTAGGGAGGGTGCCAACGAATCCTATGGGGAACTTCGTAACAAAGTGGTATTCTGGCTAAACAAAAACCGCCCCCTTCCCCCATCATCCGTGACTGAAATCTTGTTTGTGAGGAGAGTTGAATAGGTGGGTCACGGTAGCAAGGACTTAGAGGGGGACTGTATCATTATATCTTTTAAACATCCCTGGGTGGTAGATTTCCTACGTAGGGAAGCAAGGTTTGCAAGATTGGGGGATGTGCAGACCTTAGGTCTTGACTATTTTTATCCAAGACGATTTTGTGAGTTTCCTCCGAGACATTCACCCTCAAGATTGCCAGTCAGGAGGTACCAAGTTGATAGAACACCCTACCCCCCGCAGTACCCTTCATTGTTTAACCGCTTTGAGCCCCTCTCTGGCCTGGTGGCCATTGATTGACTCTACCCGGTTGCAGTGTATGAAACGGTTATGGGAAATCAGGTGAGCGAGGAAGACGGACCTGGTTTGGAGATGCTACAGGGGGTTGTCGGGAAAGAGAGAATGGAGGTGCTGGACCCAGGGGAGAATTCTGAAATACCTACAGGAGGAGTGACAGAAGGTGTAGGCGGGTGGGGTCCGAGCAGGGGGACACTAGTAAGGTGGTAGTGGCTCGAGACGCGATAAGGGTGGAGAGTCACCAAGTGAGCTTAGTTGCACCCATGGTAGTGGACCGGAGTGAGCCACGTAGCGTAACAACAATACAGGAAACACTTAAATTAGCCTCTTGGAATGTGGCAGGGATTAAGGGGCGGATGGATTCTGAGGATTGGTTAGAATATATTGATACATTTGATGTTTTATTATTTCAAGAAACCTGGTCACCGGATCCAACTTATAGGGCTGGGTTTTTAAATTTTTACAAACCAGCTATAAGGGGCAGCAAAGGTAGGGCATCTGGAGGGCTTGTGACATGGGTTAAGCAGGCTATAGGATACCATCCAACTGAAATACTTGCGGATCATCCAGATCTCTTGGGCATTAAACTCAGCAAGGATGGCTATCTGGACCTTATAGTCATCAAAATCTACGCACGCGGCCAACCGGGTGGCCGTTGCCCCAGCATTGTAGACTTCGTGGACATATATCTTGAAGGGATAGGAAGAGACAAGATATTTGTCCTAGCTGGGGATTTCAACTGTACTTTTGAGCCCCTCTATGCTGTAGGGGATAATTGGGGGTTAGCAGAGGATGTGGTTTGGAAGATCCCAGAAGTGTCCGTTGATAAAATCATAAAAGGGACTGAGGCTGCTCTGCATTGGATGGGCTTGTGCCTGAATTGGGGGCTAAGAGCTACAAATGGCCGTACTGCCTCTGATCAAGGAGGCAATCCCACCTAGTGGAGAAGCGTGGCTCAGTGGTTAGAGGAGGCAGACCCGGAAGCTGAGATCAGCCGTGGACCAGGGTTCGATTCCCCGCCTCGGCGGGTCTCGGGCTCAAAAATTCCACGGACTCGACAATTCTCGCTCCGGTGCCTACTCGACTCACAGGGTCACACTCTGCGACTCTGGGCAATAGCTTGCTTAATCTCCACTACGGCCCCTCGCGGCGGGATGCCTGGCTTTCACCTTGTGAATACCCTGCCTGGGTATCTCACAGGGGAATACCAGGACGGGTTCCCTAAGCAAGCGCCTTGAGACCCCAGGGTGATTAGTGCGCTATATAAATCGAAATACATTTACATTTACATTCACTTTGACAATGGGCTAAGGAAAAGCCGTATAGATTATATCCTGTTGAAGATGGAATATTGGCCACTTCTGATATATATGGAGGTAGTACCCCGCCCTGAAAGCGATCATAATCCTTTGTCACTTAGTCTGAGACTTCCGGGTACATGTGGAAGGATTCCACCAGTTATTCACCAGACAGGGGACACTATCCTGACCAACGATAGAAGAAGGCTCAAGTGGACAAGGATTGTGGGGGACGAGTCTATTCTGGATAGCATTACGAATGTGGTTTCCAAGACTGCTAACGACATTTCGACCCTTGTCACCACTAGGGGTGATATTGATATTATTTGTGAACTTCATGAACAATGCTTCGCCCAGCTCAAGGTCCTTCTAATGCTGCCGCCAATAAAAGGCACCCTAAGGGTGCACACCTCCCAGCGCAAATGGAACAACAAGCAATGTAGGGAGGCCCACAGTAGATTAGTGAAAGCAGTTAAGTCCAGAATCTTGAGTGACATAAAGGAAACTAGGGCACAGTATAAAAAAATCCAGTGGAAAGCAAAAAGAGAGTGGGAAGATAATTATTGGTCTGACCTTCTGGATGCCTGCATTTCCAATAATCAGATTAAGTTCTGGGAAACTGTAAAGTGGGGCAGAAATCCCGACCCCCAAACACCTACTAACCATGTATCCGCAGAAGCCTGGGTGGAGTTCTACTCCGGTCAATTCAAGGATTTGAATTTAGAACCCACTACAGGTTTACCTAGGTTACAAACGATGTCTGCCCATACAGAGGAGTTGAATTTTACAGAACAGGAGACCGAGATTGCACTCGGCCTGACCCAGCGGGGGAAAGCACCGGGGATGGATCTAATTCCAGCTGATCTATATAAAAACAATCCCCAACTTTGGGTTCCCTATATAACTAGGATTGCAAATACTATTGCTAAGGGGGCCAGGATCCCTGTGTCATGGAAGGGGGCTGAGATTCTCCCAATTTTCAAAAAAGGTGATCGTTCGAACCCAGGGAATTACCGCCCAATTAGCCTTATAGACTCATTCCAAAAGGTCATAGCAAGGATGGTCCTTGCAAGAGTTAAGGGCTGGATGGAGCTAGAGGGTATTTTGTCCCCAATGCAGGCCGGCTTCAGATCTGGTACTAGTACCATCGATCAGATTTTCAGATTTTGCCTGATCTACTGGAAGGTGGTGCTGTTGGGCGGTGGAACTATCTATGCCGCGTTTATCGATCTGAAGTCGGCCTTCGACTTGGTGCCAAGGGCCAAACTTTGGTGCGTTCTAAGAGACCTGGGATTGCCAATTGAATTATTAGATCTGATTGTCAGATTACACGAGGGCAATTTTGCAAGGGTTAGATGGGGAGGCCAAGGACAGGTGACAGACTGCTTCCCCGTAACACGGGGCGTCCGTCAGGGGTGCGTACTGGCGCCCACGCTCTTTCTATTGTTCATTGATCAAGTTGTTAAGTTTTTTCCAGAACCCCTACTGATGCACCCACTCTAGGGGGGACCAGGTTCCCTATGCTCATCTTCGCTGATGACACATTACTCCTCTCAAAGACCCGTATAAATAATGTTATAATTTATATGTATGAATTTCATGAAATTCGGATCTGTATATAGTAACTGAAGTTATAATCATGTAATATCATCTCTTATAATAATATGTATGTTCAAAAACTTCACGCTTTTTAAAAATATGTCTTTTATGATTTTATTATCGAAATAAAGACTTAAAAACCTGAACCTGAACTTGGCTTCCAAACATTGGAACGAACTTCCACTCGACCTCCGAATGGAACCCTCTGACACCGTGGAAAACTTAAAACGCTTTTGTTCCCTTTTGTGTAACCTCCATGCTTTCTTACCTCTCATGGCTCTCTCTTTTTACATCTGCCTCTTGAGAATTAGCAGCATTCAGCGCGGGACACACTGTTTTCTGTGTAGCCAGGCGCTTTAAAAAATGGTTTATTATTAATATTATTATTCTGATAGCAGCTAGATTGGCATTCACGCAGGTTAGGAATCAACCCATTACACCCCCCATGCACATGTGGTGGAGCAAGATCTGGTCCATTTATGCCATGGAAAAACTCTCCTCCATATTAGATGAGAAACAGGTGAAATATCAGGAAGTTTAGAAAGCATCCAAGACCACCATGACAAGGGATCAGGGGATAGATAGTCTTGTGTGACGCCCGCCCACACAATATCATAGCAGGACAGGCCTCCACCAATCAGACCAGCGGCCCCGGAACTGCTTCACAGGGCTGGCCCATAGTTAGCCTCTCGGTGGAGAGTATACTGGAATGGGAGGGTGGTCTTCATGGGGACACCACAGAGTAAAGCAATGCATGTGTCTAGGTGATGACGGCAGTACTGAGATTCATGCATGGACTACTGCACTGAATTTTCTTGTTTCCTTTATGTCAGGAGCATAGTGTATCTTACTGGAGCGCATCAAAGATGTACAAATAAAGAATAAAAAATGAATGGTGGGGCCTCGAAAAAGGTTTATTTTGCTAGGTCGCAATGGCAGATGAAAACTGAATAATAAAGCAATAGAAAGCCCAACTGGGCGGCAAAGTAGAAGTATCCCTTCTACCGCTTTCGTGTCCTTTCATCACCACATTAATCTTACAGACGTTTACGTAAACTTTCTGTAAAGATTCTAGTCCGACTCATGGTTCAATTGATAGATCTTTATTATAAGACCAACACAGGCTTCACTGATGCGGAGTGTACGGGAAACAGCCGATGTGTCAGTCATCAGTTGTCAACTGTCAACGGCCAGCTGACAGCTCATAACTGATGCTGGCAGTACAGTGTCCGCGCAGGGACCCAAGAATGCAAAACAACGAATGGTGTCCTGGCAGGGACACTTAGCATAAACATAACACATCTTCCTCCTTATGGAACGGACAGGGAAGGGGAGAGAGAGAAAACATCCAAGGAGGGAGGTACAAGTGAGGGTGAGAACTGTGCAGAAGAGTGTGGCTGCTCACAAATATAATCCACAAGTTTGATGGGTGGCTGAAGCCTCCTACCAGCTCTGCAAGTGCTAGTAGGATAGGTGGTGTAATTAGAAGGTGTAACAGGAAGCTGTCTACCAACTCTACCATCTGTGTTAGCATTCGCTGGGGCGCGCATAGATGCAGTAGTGTCCTGCAATGCCTTGCCCTGAGTAGTAGAGTCACTAGTGTTTGGTTCGGAGTCAGATTCATCGTCAGACAAAGCAACGGGGTTGCCACTGGCTTCTCCGCTCGATGTAAACTCAGTGGTAGACTTCAGGGATTGGGAACTGTCAGAACTTCTTGAGCTTGGTTTGCGACGGGACAAAGAGGATAAATGTCACACCCTTCCGACGCTCAGGAGAGCCGAATTGCAGAACACCTTCTGTACGGCAAGGGGTTGCGAATATCTATTCTGGCCCTTCTTTACAAAACCACTTCTGTTGACTTTGACAGTGTCCCCAACCAGTAGTTCCACCGTTTTGCACCCATGTTTAAGGTCGTATCTGGAGTTGGAATTGACTTGTGCCTGTACCAACCTTTTCTTTACACAGTCTGCCGACCAATGCACTCTCTTGGTGGATGGGGTACACCCCACATTGTCTTTGGACAATGGTGTTCTGCTTCGCATCAGCTCAAACGGGCTGTAGCCAGTTGAATCAATGGGGGTTATGCGATAAGCCCACAGGGTTTTCATAATCTCATGTATCCAACTCAAGTTGTTACAGCTGGACAATTGGATAATACCTTTGATGACTCTATTGAAGCGCTCTATGGTACCATTTGTGGCAGGATGGTAAACTGATGTAGTTTTGTGTAAGACTTGGTTCCTGTGCATGTAAGACTTAAAAACATCCGACAAGAACTGGGGACCGTTGTCACTGACAATCTGTTTTGGGAGTCCCTCATGGGTGAATAAGTCATCAAGGAATTTTACAATACAAACAGAATCAGGTTTTTTAACAACCTTAAGCTTAGGCCACTTTGAAAAGTGATTGATTACCACAATTATGTACACTTGTTCTGTCTGCTCAAGAATGGGACCCATAATGTCTACATCGATCCTCTCCCAAGGCATTGATGGGCACGCGATGGGATGGAGTGGTGGCCTGAATGTAACCTGCATCTTATCAGAGTTCAGGCATTGTGTGCAATCCCTTACCATCCTTTCTATAGCCAAGCTGATACCTGGCCACCAGTAGTAGTTTTTAATTCTGCACTTGGTTTTACCAATGCCAAGATGTCCTTCGTGACATAGGTTAAGTATTCTCCCTCTTAGACTGCTAGGGGGAACAACTCTACCTCCCCTTGTTAATAAACCATTCTCAAGTGACAAATCATCTTTTACTTCCCAGAAGTGCATCAAAGAGTCAGTCAACTTTTTTTAGCATGCCCATCCCACACTGAGCATTTTGATGACTTCTTTTAGTATAGCATCTTTTTCCTGTTCATTTATCCATTTCACACTTGAAATGCCATCGCATCTTTCATTTATGCTGGCTACGCATGCTTCTTCAATCTCCTCTGGTTTATCTTGGTCACTCATCTCCACAGGCATTCTGCTTAAGAAGTCTGCCACCACATTTTTAACGCCTGGGACATATTGTATTTTGTACATGTAATCAAAAAGTCGCGCCGACAGTCTAGCCAGCCTTGGAGAAGCTGCATTGAGCCCCTTCGTGGTGAACACTTTTGTCAAGGGTTTATGATCGGTACACAGGGTAACTTGCTTTCCCCACACAAATTGTCTAAAACGATCCAGGGCCCATACACATGCCAATGCCTCCCGCTCTATGACCAAATATTTTTCCTCTGTGGGGATCAAGGAACGTGAAGCAAAGGCTATAGTGCATTGCTCACCTTTAGCATTTTTCTGGGTAAGGACAGCCCCCAAACCTTTACAACTCGCATCTGTGGTTACGATATTTTCCATTAAGGGATCATAACCTTGTAAGGGCAAGGCTGTGCACAATTCACTTTGTAATGTGACGAAAGCCTGTTGACACACATCTGACCATTCAAACTTGTTTTTCATTTTAAGAAGTTGTCTCCGTTCATGTGTTTTGCTTGAAAAGTTCTTTATGAATTTAGCATAAAACTCGATCAGCCCCAGGAATGATCTAACTTCGTCCATGTTACGGGGTACTGGTGAATCCTTAATAGCATTCAGAAGTTCTTTTTTTGGACTAATACCCTCACCTGTGATTTCGTGACCAAGGTAGCTTTCGGATTTGCATGCAAACTTGCACTTTCATGCTCGGCAGTTAACCACGTATTATCTAAAATTTCCAGGACCTGTTTGACTTTTGAATACTGTTCCTCTCTGGTTTATCCCATCCTCATAATCTGCCAAGACTCTGCAAGACGCATACTTGTTGTACTCTTGACATAACACTTTCCTTAACTTGTAGATTATAAAGTTGATAAAGAAAAGAAATGGTTCACGTCAGTAAACTATTTCATGCAATAAACGGAATTGCCACCTGATGGCAGCACAGAACAAGAACAAAGAAAAGAGAAAAAAAAAGCTAGGCCATCCATGAACAAGAGTGCAAAGATGAGTTCATTTCCCATACCTTTCTGCATTTCTGTTAAAGGCATTAGTGGAAACACTAAGGGTCAGATTTACAGTATGGTTGTGCAGCTACCAAAGTTGATGTGCTGCATTGAGAAAGGGGGAGAAAGCAGCTCCCGGCAAACCTTTAAACATTTCAAACATTAGATATATGCAACACACTACAGCTCACAAGCAGTGTTAAATGAAAGACGAATTTCTCCTACTTTGTACCTGTGTCAAAGAACATTGGGGCATATTATCAACACAGGCGATAAAATTATCGCTGCTTTTATCGGCAGAAAACTGCCGCTAAAGCCGCTTTTGCGGCAGAAAACTGCCGCTAAAGCCGCTTTTGCGGCAGTTTTCTGCCGATAAAAGCAGCGATAATTTTATCGCCTGTGTTGATAATATGCCCCATTAGTTTTTTATGCAAATCCCAGTCTATTTAATTACTAAGGGGATCATGCATCAAAGGTTTTTGCAATTGCAAACGGTGCAATTCGCAAAAATCGGCTGTTTGCAATAGCAAATTGGCCTTTGAAAATGCATGAAAGTGTTTCCTATGCTCAATTTAAGAATTCGCAATAATTTGCGAATTCCTGAATTGCGATTGCATTTAAGGAATCGCAATGTGCGATTCCTTAAATATAATGCTAGAAGCACTTTCAAATAGTGATTTGGGACCGCAAATTACAGACAAATCAAAGTTGTCTGTAATTTGCAAAAACTTTGAAAAAGGCACCAAAATGCCTTTTTTAAAGTTTTAGGTTACACACACACATGCCCCTGGGACATGTGTGTGCGCAACATGGGTGCACATCACAATTTCAGGGGTGCAACAGGGTGTCATTTTGACACACTTGCACCCTTGAAATTGCATGAGCAATTTGCAAGTACCTACTGGTACTCCCAAATTGCGCATGCAATCTCCAATGGCATTCCTTAATTGCAACTCGCAATTTGCGTGTCACAATTAAGGAAATTTTAGGAATCACTATTTTTATAGCGAATCCTACGTGCACAGACTTTTGCGATTCCTTAATTGTGATTCCTTAATAATCGCAATTAAAGAATCTCAAAAGCCTTTCTTGATGCATGTGCCAGATAGTGTTTTGCTCTACAACTGGTGGATCGTTGCCCCAGCATTACAGAGTACCGCCCATAGAGCACCACTTTGATACAGTGCAGCACAAAGCAGTATGATGCTTTACTAGCTCTACAAAAAGAGCACTTTTCTAGTGCAAGAATAGTTTTCGTCTGGAAAGCAAATACCACATAAAGGCTTTGCTCACTTTACATGCATCTGTGGCAGTGCAAATTCTTGATAAATCTGTACCTAAATGCTAGATTGTCTGGCTTTCTAGAATGAACAAATGGGCAACACCACAATGGTGGAACTTGGCCACAGATGGAGGCCTGTACATGGCCTAGGGAAGGGACAAACCAATGGTTTATGCTGCACTGATGTGCTAATTCAAAAGTTACATGCTTTCTTAGGGCAGCCAGAAACCGAGGTTGGAACCGAGGCCCAATTCCACAGGTGAGCCGAAGGGGCTAGGCCCACCCAAACATAAGCCTTGGCCTTCCCAGTGATGGCATGAATATCAATAGAAAATACCCACTGTAGTTAGAAATGACCCCCCCAAATTTTGTTTTTCTGCCTTTTCCCAGAGTTGTGTGAATGGGCAAGGGCTCTATCTCACAGGAATCTGAATCACACATCTACTTTTAAAAAGGTGGGCTGTGTATCCCCGCCCACTAGTTCAGGTACTATAGGGGCATGGTGAGGGGAACAAATCCTTTCCTTTGGCACCAAAGTAACTTTTTTTCTACTGTCGTGCTGCGCAAATCTTGCCTTTACTATTCAGCACTGGAGAAAAGATGTTTATTCTGCTACAACTATACCTTTCCTGACACCTGCAGCTTCTGCTTTATCAGATCGCTGTGCAAGGCAGAGTTTGAGGTTAACCTCCAAGCAGGTAGAGAATGTTGCGGCAGTGTGTGGCTACTTGTATATGGTTTTAGAATCTGCCAAGACTCTGCAAGACACATACTTGTTGTACTCTTCATTCAAAATCTTTGTTTTCATTATTATCATGGCCCAGAACTGGCTCTAGGGCATTGCGAAAGATGCAAGGCAGCAATAAAAATATCAAAATACCTTTAGTGATGAAATGATCCTGCAGGAGAGCAATTGGAGTCTTATCTGGAGGCAGTTTGACATGCAGATACCAAAATGTATTTTATGTGGATAGCTTAGAGGGTTACTGCCTTAGTCACAGAGATACTTTTGTTACTGGCAGTTCATAAGTTACAGTCCTGATATAGGACAGTGACCTATGAACTGTCATCAAAGAGCTGCATGCATTCTGCACGGTATAGTCAGAGCGTAATGTTTTTTACCAGTCTTTCATTATCCTAATGTTGCTAAAAAGAGTTTGTTTGGGAAGATATACATTTTTATTAGTAAAGCCAATCCCCAACCACTGGGGTATGATTTAAATCCTCGGTTTGTGCTTCTACAGACCAAACCTTCTTAAAATATACTGCTCACCAATATGGATGACATGATTTCTACACCTTGTAATCTTCATTGTCTTATGTGACATTTCCTATATACTTGTAGGATTCATTGCCTATGTATGTATGTATGTCTCAAACAACTTACAGCGCTCAAATGCACCCCTCATTTTGTTGCCCCTGCGAGATCTTTATGTATAACTCTGGACTAATACCTGAATATGCAAGATCACATAAGTGCAACTATAAGGGGAGCCAATCATCAGCTCAACACATTAAGGAAAATCAAGCCATTCTTGGCGTGCTTCTGTGGACATTCAGTCTGCAGTCCAATCCCAAGTTATCTCACGTTTGGAATAAGTATTGGTGACCCTAGCTGGATTAACTAAAGCTAGATTGGCACCTCTTAGAGCCACTTTGCATTCTTCAGCTAGACTCGTCACTGGTTCCAGAAAACATGACCACATCACACCTGACCTAATGCATCTAAACTGGCTGTCTATTGAAGTAAGGATCCGTTTAAAGAGAGCACAAAGCTATTCACTACAACACTCCTGTTTACCTGGCAAAAAAACTTGAAATATCGAGTTCAAATCGGAACCTAAGAAGCTCTAACACACTACTGTTGAAACCTCCCAAATTCAAAAAGAAAAGAGCAGATGATCGTGCTTTCCCTCGTCTTGCACCAAGAATTTGGAACACTCTTTCTTGCAAGATCAGTTAAACCCCTGTTGGAAATGGCCCTTTTTGCAGGTTTATCCCCAAACATTTTGCTTCTTCTTGCCTTGTTTTTCCTGACCTGTGGTTGTTGGCCATAGGACTCTGGGCACTTTACCACTGCTGATCAGTGCTAAAGTGCATATGCTCTCTCTGTAAATTGTTATTGCTGTGATCGGTTATCCATGATTGGCATATTTGTTTTACCTGTAGGGTCCCTAGTAAAGTGCACTGAATGTGCCAGGGCTGGTAATTTGAATGCTACTAGTGGGCCTGCAGCACTGATTGTGCCACCCACATGAGTAGCCCTAAAATGGTGTCTCAGGCCTGCCACTGTGGTACCTGTGCGCAGTCTGTGAACTGCCATGTTGTACTGGACAGTGTACACACCGACCAGGCCTGACCCTTCTCTTTTCTTACATATAGGACACCCCTATGGAAGACCCAAGGTACCTCCCTGGGCAGGGTGCAGTGTATGTGAAAGTTAGTACATGTACTAGTGGGGGTGACATGTCCTGATAGTGAAATACTGCCAATTTCGTTTTCACTATTGCATGGCCATCTTGCCCATAGGACAGAATGGGGAATGCTGTGTCCTATGTGTACCTGCATATCTCCCCATAGGAGCAAGATGGTAAGCTGAAGTATGGTATCCCTGAACTCAGAATTTGATAACACACTTTTAGGAAAGATGGCTTTTAAATTCCGTGTTTGAAAATAGCACTTTTAGAAAGTGGCTCTTTTCCTGTTCAACCTTTCTGTGTGCCTCTGCCTGTTTGTGCATTGACTGTCTGGTTTGTAAGTGACTGGGGCTGGGGGTGGCTGGAGGAGGCTGGGGAGTCAGCACTAGGCTGAATACACCTATTTACACTTAGAGGGGTGGGAGGAGTAGCACCTGGGTCTGAATATGGCTATGTCTACCTCCCACAATGCTGGCTCCACCTCCTGCAGTGCGTCTGTAAAGTAAGAGCTGAGACCCCAGTCAAATTAGATCACTTTGGAATCAAGGAGGAAACTCTGCCCAAGAAGATCACTAGAAGAAACTGAGGAGAAGAGCTGCCCTTGCTGTGTGTTCTGGTGCTGGCCTGCAGTTTACTGATTCTGCTGAGGGTGAGGCTAAAGGACTTTGCTGTGTGCTGTGTCCCCCCTGCTTCAAAAGAAAGGAATTTGCTGTGTGCTGTGTCCTAAAAGTCTACAAGGGCCTGAGAAGAGCTGGCCTCCTGTTGAAACTCAGGGATATAAAAGTTTGCCAAAGAAGACTTCTACAATCAAGAGGAAAGGGGACTTTGCTGTGTGCTGTGCTTCCCCCGACATTCTTGAACAACAGATTTTGCTGTGATGTGCCTTAGAGAGTCTCCAAGTGCCTGAGAAGAGCTGGCCTCCTGTTGGGAACGCAGGGATATCCAGTTCCCCAAGAAAACATTTGTACAAAGAGCTGTGTGCGTGTCTCTGCGCATAACCTGTGGTTTTACTGAGGCACACAGCGGGGCTAGGTGAGGTCAGCCGTGCCTTTGCCTTCCTCATCCAGCCCTCGAGAGTGCGTGCCTGTGCACTACCTAAGGCTGTTGGCAAAAGGGGCCAAGATCACCGCCGCTGGCCCAGTACAACCCATGAGGAAAGGGCTGTGCCCCGAAGAATCACCGCCACGGTCGGCCCTGGGTCGGGTTACCGGGAGAAAAGAGGCATGAAGATTCCCTGGCTGACATCACCGCCACAGAGAAGAGGTCCGTCGCGTCCTCGTAGAGCCGCGCTGTGATTGGTGCCAGCACGGCACGTCGCCTAGGTAACGGAGGGCTCCCTGCCAGAAGAAGCCTCGCCAAAAGCAGGAATCAGTGAAGCGTTGCCTAGGCAACGAGGGGCTCGCCACCAGGAGAAGCCGCGCTGAAGCCCAGGAAGTGCGAGGCGTCTTCCCGCAGCCCGACCCCGTTCTGGCAAACAGACCGACTGATGATGCAGGACTGGCACCCCAGGTAAACCGACCCCAACCGCACTGTTGTATGAGTGTGCTGAAAGTGGGTTGGGGATCCGCAGGGCTGCCGTGGACAGCGGGGGAATTTGAAGGTGGCAGCTTCAGTACAAAGGGATCGTGAGGGCCCATTCTCGTCACTTAGAGGAGTGGCAGTACCGGGGCCTCGGCAGAGAAACGATCTGGGCCTACTTAAAGCATATGTGGGGCATATTTCCCTCAATCACTGACGATGAAGTATGACACCTGACTGCGAGATTACCTACCACCGATCTAAAAGTGAGAAGGGGCCCACACTTGGGAGATAATTGCCTCATATTGCAGACATCACCATTTAAGCCCGCAGTTGGTTTTCCCAGTAACTTTCCCCCACGTCTGGAACTGTGTTTTCATCCAGACAGTATCTACAAGTTTATTTCCATCTTCCTGACCAAGAACCTTATCAAAGACATTCCTAAAGAAGAGCTGATCGTGTATGTTGGATCTATGTCATTTTGGTCATGCTTAATTTTAGATAAAGTTATTTATTTTTGTAAATACCAGTGTGGTGTCAATTTGTGTTGTTTCACAGTGTTATTGTGGGTGCTGGGGCAAATACTTTACACATTGCCTTGGGGATAAGCCTGCTCATGCCAAGCTACCAAGGGAGTGAGTAGGGGTTATCAACAGTGTGTGTTTCCCCCTTACCCTGACTAGAGTGGTGGTTTCTGCCAGGCTTTGGTGCAAGCCTCAGCCAACCAGAAGTCCCATTTCTAACATTGGCGGTCAGCTGTGAGGATTTGAACTTGTGTTCGTACTTGGCCAACAGTGATTGGTGAACATTACTAGTTTAGCGCAGATCATTACGCTGCCACATACTGAACTTTTTGTTTTTTTGGTTCTATTTTTTGCTTAACGCCCAGGAAGCGTCATGTCTCAGAAGGAGAGCGCAGCAAATGACAAGGCAAAATTGAAATTTCGTGTTGAGGATCTATATTCCTACAAAAAGGATGAGCTCAAACAATGTTTCAAAGATTTTGGTTGCACCATGAGAAACAGCTCCAGGAAGGAGGAGCTGCAGGAAGCCTTGAAGGCCTGGTGGGAGGCCAAAGAGGCGGAAGAAACAGATGCTGAGAATGGAGGGGAGAACCTTAGGAGGGATGGATTTAGGTCACATGATCTGCCAGTGGGCGGACCAGCCTCAAGGGCTGATAGCAACCATTCCAGTTAGGGACTCTCTCCAGAGGAGTTACAGGAGAACCAGAGGATCAGAGATCATGAGCTGGACGTCCTGAAGCTCTAGGTCCAGATGGAGGAGAAGAGAATGCTTTTAGCTCATATATTGAGAATGAGGGAGCTTGATATGGAGCTCGAGTGGCTTGAGGCCATGAGTGTCTCAGCCCAGGAAGTGAGTTTTGCTGAGTTGGAGGTGGAGTCCAGCTCAGATGGTGGCAGCAATACTATGGTATCTAGTGCTGAGGGAGAAGTACACACACCCAGAGATGTGGCGCCTGACTTGAGGAAGGGGTTGACATACACCAGGGGGTGCAGGTTTATGAGGTAGCTCCAGTGGTGTTTAGTGTCCCTGAAGTAGGTTGGGGAACTGACACAGGGGATCATATTCCTAGTGGTGGGAGGGATGCTCTACTGACTCTAGATGAGAGCTGAAGGGAGAGGGGTTCCCTCATTGTAGAAATCCTGGTGTGTGAGTGTAAAGACCGCCCAGAAGAGTGTGGGTTGAGTGACAGAGACAATCAGACACTGTCTTGCCAATCTCAGGAGAGTGGTGTGGGGTGCTTGTGTGAGGCACTGGAGGGTGAGGCAGAGGGTAGCTTGGTTAACGACTGTGGGGGGCTGTGTGATTCATTTGTTGGAGAGCACATTTTAAGTCCCTGTTTTCCAGAGCTATGCCAACACCTGATGGAGTGTGAGTTCTCTGATTCCAGGGAGCTTGTGTTGGAGGCATACCTCTTGGTGGTTTCCAGAGGGTCTGAAGAGGCATTGGGGAGTGATTCCAAAAGTAGTGGCCTGGGTATCTTCTGGTCTTGTGTGGTAGAAGAGGTTCAGTGTAGCCCAGCTAGGTCCGAGTGTAGTGGAAGGGGTGTAGGAGTTCATGTCCTGTCTCAGTGGAGAAGGAGTAAGTGTGGGATTGTGTGTCCCAAGGTACTTGAAACCCAATCTCAGGGCCTGGAGGGTTCTTTAAGGGAACATCAGGTTGGGGGCCTAGGCTGTACCAGTACACCATTTGAGGGGGATCTCCTAGTGTCAAGAGAACCTGAAGCATCCGTAAATTGAGCTCCAGTGGTTCTGGTGTCTGGTGGTGCCACTCCACTTGTGAGGGTGCAGAATTCCAGAGTGAGGGGTGAGAGGGGGATGTGTTCCCTAGTGGGAGAACCAGTGGGTCAGGGGCCAGCCAGAAGGGCTGAGCCTCACAGGAGTGACCATGGTGACACCACTTCTGTCCTGGGGGATCTTCGCGCACTGTCAAATGAACAGGGATCAGGAGATCTGCGCCAGGAAGACTGTCACATGACACCGGAGTCATGTGTTACCCTCGGGGGGATACAGTGTGAGTCCACAGAAGTCCTGGCATGCCAGGCAAGTGTTTACCCAAAGGGTTTATGCCCACATGCATCAAGCTGTTTTGCATTCGCAAACGGTGCCAATCCCAAAATTCGGCCGTTTGCGAATGCAAAAAGCTTTTTTGGGATGCATCATTTTTTTCAATTTTTTCGCAATTTAAGAAATCGCAATTTTTTGCGATTTCTCAAATTGCGATGGCATTTAAGAAATCGCAAATGTTGCGATTTCTTAAATGCTATGCATGATATTTTTAAATTTGCGAATTCGCAATTTTAAAAGGAAAAATTACCATGAAGTATACCTTCGTGGCAATTTGCAAAAAGTTTCAAAAATGCACAAAAGTGCATTTTTGAAACTTATATTTTACACACACACATGCCCTTGGGACATGTGTGTGAGTAAAATGTACTTATGTTACATTTCAGGGGTGCAGGGGGAGGTCCTTTGGACCCCCCCCGGCACCCTGGAAATTGCATTCTCATTTTGCGATTCCTTAATTGCGAATTCGCAAAATGAGAATGCCTTCCTATTGATTCCTATGGGCCTCTAGGCCCATAGGAATCAATGTAATGCCTTTCCGTAATTGTGATTCGCAATTAAGGAATCGCAGATACAGAAAATTAAGAAATCGCAAAAATGTTTGCATTTTCTTGATGCATAGGAATTTGCGATTTCTAAATTGCGATTCCTTAATTTTCGCAATTTAGGAATCGCAAATTCCTACAATGATGCATGTGGGTGTAAGTCCCTGGGTTGGGAGGCCAGGTTCAGGATCTGCCTGACCTGGAGAAAAGGACGTCTGCAACCAGTGTCCTGACCGGTTTGGCATCCAGGGGGATCACCCCAGTTGGGAGGGTGCAGTCCTCTGGAAGGGGGTGCAGAGGGAGGGAGTCCTCGCCTCTGACCCCGGGTCAACCTGAGGTTTTAGACCCTAGGTTAGGAGACCAGTTGCAATACAGAGGTCCTGAACTGGTGGGAGAGTTGTATTCTGAGGGTGCCTCTCCTGTCAGGAGAGTGCAGGACCCCAGAAGGAGGGGTAGGGAGAGGAGAGCCTCACCCGTGACCTCTGGTCAGCCTGAGGGTGCAGACCCTGTGCTGGCAGGCAAGTGTCAGGATGCTATACCTGACTTGGCAGGAGAGAGAGTGGAGAAAAGGTGCCAGGCACCTGGGGCTACTGCCCCTAACTTTCTGATGCCACTGAGGTTAGAGATGCCTGACAGGCATGAGGCCTGGCTCTCATCACTGACTGCTATCAGTGGCCACCATGGCTGATTGTCTTGGTGGACAGAGTTGCCCCTGGGAGGGGGGCAAGAGTCACACTATGTGGGTGGGCTCGGCCCCACCGTTGTGCTGGCCAGGTGGGTACTGTCTACCAGTGAGGACACATCTGTGAGCAAAGTAAAGTTAGGCGCTGCACAGATGGGGTCCCCAGGTGAGAAGGTTCCCCCATGGTTTAGCCTAGTGGGCCCTGACAGTATAGATAGAGGGAACCAACTAGGTTCAGGAAGGCAAAGAACAGGAATAGACCCCTGCTGTTCGGGCCATTTTACGTGTTCTATTGCCCCAAGCAGGGAAGCCCATTGGGGTATCGTTTGGTCAACCCTGACTTTAGGCTGGAAGGGGGTTGTGTTGGAAATGGCCCTTTTTACAGGGTTATCCCCAACCTTTTTGCTTCTTCCTCCCTTGTTTTTCTTGACCTGTGGTTGTTGACAATAGGAATCTTGGCACTTTACCACTGCTGATCAGTGCTAAAGTGTACATGCTCTCTCTGTAAATAGTTATTACTGTGATTGGTTATCAATGATTGGCATATTTGTTTTACCTGTAAGGTCCCTAGTAAAGTGCACTGAGAGTGCCAGGGCTGGTAATTCGAATGCTACTAGTGGGCCTGCAGCACTGATTGTGCCACCCACATGAGTAGTCCAAAATGGTGTCTCAGGCCTGCCACCGCAGTGCCTGGGCGCAGTCTGTGAACTGCCATGTTGTCCGGGCCAGTGTACACACTGACCAGGCCTGACCTTTCCCTTTTCTTGCACATATGACACCCCTATGGTAGGCCCAAGGTACTGAACTCAGAATTTGATAACGCATCTTTTAGAAAAGATGGTTTTTAAATTCCGTGTTTGTAATTAGCACCTTTAGAAAGTGGTTATATTCCTGTTCAACCTTTCTGTGTGCCTCTGCCTGTTTGTGTATTGATTGTCTGGTTTGTGAGTGACAGGTACTTGGGGCGGTTGCAGGAGGCTGGGGAGTAAGCACTAGGCTGTATAGACCTATCTACACTTAGAGTGATGGGGGTTCTGAATAGGGCTGTGCCTGCCTCCCACACTGCTGGCTCCACCTCCTGCGGTGCATCTGATAGCCCTGGCCCACACTCACAAAGGAAGAAAACATGACCTGGCAGAGGGCACCTAGAACTGGTTTGGACTGGATCCTGGACCCCTCACACTTGTAAGAACATTGACTTTTGGGGTATAAAAGTGAGAGCTGAAACCCCAGTAAAATTAGACCACTTTGGAATCAAGGAGGAAACTCTGCCCAAGAATATCACCGGTAGAAACTGAGAAGAAGTGCTGCCCTTGCTGTGTGTTCTGGGACTGGCCTGCAGTTTACTGATTCTGCTGAGGCTGAGGCTAAAGGACTTTGCTGTGTGCTGTGTTGAAGTAGCGTCTTCGTGGTGACTGGGGTCCGGGAGGAGATGATGGGCTGGCTGGCGTTGCTGGAAAAGGAAGTGGTTTCTGAGTCAGGTGTCTGGTCATTGAAGTGGTCGTAGAGGCCCCTGATTTTCAGATGGAAGTAGGATCCGAGCTTGTTGCAAAGGTCTTGGGAAGGGGTGATGTCCGTGGTTTTGCTGGGGGGCTTGGTAAGTTCCTGGATGACGCTGAAGAGTTCCTTGAAGTTGCTGGAGTTGGCGAGGATCTTGTTTTGGATGAAGGTCATTTTGGTAGATCTGATGCGTTGATGGTATTTCATCATGGCGTTCTTGAGGTGGTATGATCGTCTGATGTTTTGCTGTTTCTCCAGTTCTTCTTGAGACATCTGCAGGTGCGTCTGGACTCTTGGAGGTCGGTGGTGAGCCAGTTGGCCTTCCTGGGGTTCTGTATGTAAGATTTACATAGGTGTGTGAGCTAAGGCCTAAAAAAGTTTGTGTTTCAAATTGTACCACATACCTCTTGTAAAATATCTTCAACATAAAAAAAAGTACATTTCTTTAATATAAAGGAGTGATTCCCCATAATACACTAGATTATATCTCTGCATTGAAAGGCATGTATTAAAAGTGATAGTTTTTTAAAATCAACAGATATATTCATGAACACCCCGCTCAAAGATTTTAGTCAACAAAAAGACTAAAGGGCAAGTCTGTTGTCATGTGCACCCTACTTGTTGCTTTGTTTCTTAGTGCAGATAAAGCACCATTGTAGTATACTAAACCAAACAGAAAAGGATTTTGTACAGTGCACATCTTGAACACCCATTTGAAGGTGTCCTCATATGCAGCCGCGGATGCTGCAGGTAAGAGCAGTGGGGCCCTGGGGCTGGGTGGGGGGATTTCAAGAGACGACCAAGAGGGAAAATTGAATAAATAATTCATTTTCCCTCGTAGTCCTCTCTCAAAATCCCCCCCACCCGGCCCCACTGCCCCACCGCTCTTACCTGCAGGGGCCATGGCTGCTCTTATGTGATATTGAAAAAAGGAGGTTCGGAGAAAAAAGATTTGACTAGGATCCCACAATTTGGTAAAGCCAGAAAGCCAGGATTGATCACAGGTTTTCTTGTTTCACATTGTGCAATTCAGCTACTAGATGGTTATCTCATTCTCCTGTTTTGCATTAAAGATTAATGCTTTATCTTTAATTCTTGGCATATGATGTTACAATCTGGGCAGCAGGCAGAAGCCAAAGGAATTTCAGCTTGTTTTGGGCTCGGTGTCCAAAAGGACCTTGAGCTGAACCAAAGCCAGGCATCTGGCTCAAGCCTTCAGTGGCTTGCCCACCTCTATCCATCTCTGGTAGAGGTGGCCCTAGGCCTCCAGAAGTAGGACCCAATTGTGCCCAGAACCTCTGAGTCCTCCATATCCCATTCTGGGGAAATGCCCAAAAAGGTAAATCCCCAGTCAACCCCTGCTACCACATACAAAAGTACAGTTTCTTCTGTGCATATGTCCTTCATTTCACTCTCTCTCACATCGCCAGTAGCATTGTCAATGTATCATGGGCCATAATGCAAGAGGAACTGTGCCCTGTCTGCTACTTGAATTATAAAGTACAACAATCAAAAGGGATCACTGAGCCCCTCCGGCCATGGGGCCACTGTACCAACTGCATCAATGGAAGCTACGCCCCTGCACACTCTTTATCCTGCTCTCTCATTTCACCTTTTAGGCATCCTTTAATGTGATGTACTTTACATTATTGATCTCTGGGTTGGTTTTCCCTTACTTTGAGTTTTTAAGAGATTAGCTGTGGAGTGCCCCAGGGATCCACCCGGAGCCCCACCCTCTTCTACATCTACATGGCCACCCTCACTGCCATCGTCAGAAACAACAGACTCAGCATTGTCTCCTATGCCAACGATACTCAGCAGATCCTCTCCCTCACCAACAAATCCACAGTTGCTTTCACAGTGGAATGAAGGCCGTTGCCACCTGGATAAAAGAAGGTGCCTCAAGCTCAACTTGGAAAAGACCAAAGTACTCATTCTGGGACCCACCTCCCTCAGCTTGGTACGACTCCTGGTGGCCCACAGCACTGAGAACCCCCACAGACCATGTAATCTCAGCATCATACTGGACTCATCACTCACAATGAACCGCCAGATCAATGCTGTATACTCATCCTGCTTCCACGTGCTCCACCTGCCTCAAAAGACATTCAGATGGATCCCCGCACGGAACCCAGAAATATGGTCACCTATGCACTCATCACCAGCAAACTCGACTATAGCAATGCACTCTATACCGGTGTCACCCAATGACTGCTCAGGAAACTTCAGGACATTCAAAACTCTGCAGCCAGACTATTCCTCAACACCCCCTGCCACATCACTGAACACCTTCCACAACTCTGCTGGCTCCCAGTCAACAAGACTATCATTTTCAAGCTCCTCAAACAAGCCTAAAAAGCTCTCCACAACGTAGGCCCAGTATATCTGAACCACTGCCTCTCATTTCAAGTACCCGACAGACAACTTTGTTCTGTGACAATTTGCCCTGGCCACTGTCCCACGGATCCATAACACCAGAACTGTAGGAAGATCCTTCTCCTTCCTCACCACCAACACCATGCCCCCAGGCAATCCCCATCGCTGACCTATTCAGGAAGGATCTAAAGACCTGGCTCTTTGACTGAACCTCCATGCTCAGACAGATTGGAACCCCCCAGCACCTTGAGACTCTCACAGGTGAGTAGCCATTCTATACAAACCCCTGATTGATTGTCTGCAGAGCTCCTGACAGAACAGGCTCAAAATTATGTGTTAATAGCTCCCCTACTTAACCTGTGATAGAGGTGTGGGGATAGGGGTTCATGGTGCCACTGCCTAGAGGCATTGTATTTTTGAATTACATTCTGCTTTGTACCAATGCCTTAAAATTTACAATGCGGTACAAAAGGTTGTGGTGATGGATGGAGCATCTGAACCAATCAAACACTCACACCCAGTCAACAGATCTGGATTTAATCCATCACCATTCTTTAGCCCATTCTGCCACCCCATTTCAGACGTGGCCATATGCAAATCAGTCTGATCCTGTGCCTCATGGGAACATTCCAGCCCGAACTGACATGCCATGCCTTCCCTGGACCG
The DNA here is from genome assembly GCF_964261635.1 of Lissotriton helveticus. NCBI lineage: Eukaryota > Metazoa > Chordata > Amphibia > Caudata > Salamandridae > Lissotriton > Lissotriton helveticus. Next base: position 1,526,059,374 of record NC_136065.1, read on the forward strand.
GAAACAAGCTTCCTAGGACCAGTTTCTGGCATTTCAGCCGTCTTCAGCCAGGCCTGCTTGAATGCAGTGGCAAAGTGAGCAAGGGACTCACGTCTGAGCATACCCTGCCAACTTATGGCGAACAAAGCGGTACAAAAGGGGGTGGTGACAGAGGAGCATCTGAACCAATCAAACACTGACACCCAGTCAACAGATCTGGATTTAATCCATCACCGTTCTTTAGCCTTCTCTGCCACGCCAGTTCAGACATGGCCATATGCAAATCAGTCTGACCCTGTGCCTCATGGGAACAGTCCAGCCCAAACTGCCAAGCCATGCCTTCCGTGGACCGGAAACAAGCTTCCAAGGACCAGTTTCTGGCATTTCAGCCGTCTTCAACCAGGCTTGCTTGAATCCAGTGGCAAAGCAAGGGACTCACGTCTGAGCATACCCTGACAACTTATGGCGAACAAAACGGTTCAAAAAGGGGTGGTGATGGACGGAGCATCTGAACCAATCAAACACTCACACCCAGTCAACAGATCTGTAATTAATCCACTACTTTTCTTTAGCCCACTCTGCCACCCCAGTTCAGACGTGGCCATATGCAAATCAGTCTGACCAAGTGCCAAGCCATGCCTTCCGTGGACCGGAAACAAGCTTCCAAGGACCAGTTTCTGGCATTTCAGCCGTCTTCAACCAGGCTTGCTTGAATCCAGTGGCAAAGTAAGCAAGGGACTCACGTCTGAGCATACCCTGCCAACTTATGGCGAACAAAGCGGTTCAAAAAGGGGTGGTGATGGACGGAGCATCTGAATCAATCAAACACTCACACCCACTCAACAGATCTGTAATTAATCCATTACTGTTCTTTAGCCCACTCTGCCACCCCAGTTCAGACGTGGCCATATGCAAATCAGTCCGACCCTGTGCCTCATGGGAACAGTCCAGCCCGAACTGCCAAGCCATGCCTTCCCTGGACCGGAAACGAGCTTCCTAGGACCAGTTTCTGGCATTTCAGCCGTCTTCATCCAGGATTGCTTGAATCCAGTGGCAAAGTGAGCAAGGGACTCACGTCTGAGCACACCCTGCCAACTTATGGCGAACAAAGCGGTACGAAAGGGGGTGGTGATGCACGGAGCATGTGAACCAATCAAACACTCACACCCAGTCAACAGATCCGGATTTAATCCATCACCGTTCTTTAGCCCACTCTGCCACCCCAGTTCAGACATGGCCATATGCAAATCAGTCTGAGCCTGTGCCTTATGGGAACAGTCCAGTCCGAACTGCCAAGCCATGTCCTCCCTGGACCGGAAACATGCTTCCTAGGACCAGTTTCTGGCATTTCAGCCATCTTCAGCTAGGCTTGCTTGAATCCAGCGGCAAAGTGAGCAAGGGACTCACGTCTGAGCATACCCTGCCGACTTATGGCGAACAAAGCGGTACAAAAGGGGGTGGTGATGGACGGAGCATCTGAACCAATCAAACACTCACACACAGTCAACAGATCTGGATTTAATCCATCACCGTTCTTTAGCCCACTCTGCCACCCTAGTTCAGACATGGCCATATGCAAATCAATCTGACCTTGTGCATCATGGGAACAGTCCAGCCCAAACTGCCAAGCCATTCCTTCCTTGGACCGGAAACAAGCTTCCTAGGAGCAGTTTCTGGCATTTCAGCCATCTTCAGCCAGGCTTGTTTGAATCCAGTTGCAAAGTGAGCAAGGGACTCACGTCTAAGCATACCCTGCCAACTTATGGCGAACAAACAGTACAAAAGGGGGTGGTGATGGACGGAGCATCTGAACCAATTAAACACTCACACCCAGTCAACAGATCTGGATTTAATCCATCACCGTTCTTTAGCCCACTCTGCCACCCCAGTTCAGACATGGCCATATGCAAATCAGTCTGAGTCTGTGCCTTATGGGAACAGTCCAGCCCGAACTGCCAAGCCATGTCCTCCCTGGACCGGAAACAAGCTTCCTAGGACCAGTTTCTGGCATTTCAGCCATCTTCAGCGAGGCTTGCTTGAATCCAGTGGCAAAGTGAGCAAGGGACTCACGTCTGAGCATACCCTGCCGACTTATGGCGAACAAAGCGGTACAAAAGGGGGTGGTGATGGGCGGAGCATCTGATCCAATCAAACACTCACACACAGTCAACAGATCTGGATTTAATCCATCACCGTTCTTTAGCCCACTATGTCACCCCAGTTCAGACGTGGCCATATGCAAATCAATCTGACCCTGTGCCTCATGGGAACAGTCCAGCCCGAACTGCCAAGCCATGCATTCTCTGTACTGGGGTGAATGTATGACATTGTTCTGCATTCTGTCCATCAATTGTTGTTTTTGCATTAAAATTTACAATGGCACCCTTTATCTGTACCTGTATTTTTTTAAAAATGTTTTGCTGTTTTTCAAAGATTTTTATTTATGGAAGTACATCACAGAAGAATGACAGAAAAATAAAAATTATAAAGTTCATATTGTGCAGAGAAATACGTTTTGGACAAATTGCAAGCCTTTCAAGTGCAACGATGTCAAGGCTTTTGTCCCGTAATAGGGATACCCTTAATCTTGAACTACTATCGCAATGTGCTTGGTATTCCAATACTTGTGTTGAATGAATCCTGGCCTAAATTTGAGGGTTTGCACTTAGTACAGACTTTGCTCTTACTTTTGAGTAACTCTCTACATGCTATGTATACACACAGACTCTATCCTTTGTATCATGATGACTGTTTACAAGTAGATGTGATGTAATCTAGGGCTTGTAGACTACCTCCAGAAGCATCAAACAACTTTGGCCCGCAATGGCCACCCAAATGCACCCTTGGCCTACCCAAATAAAAATTCCGGGAGCAGGCCCTGTTGGCACCCTTGGGATGCCATAGGTCTGCGAGTGGCCTGCATCGGCACAGGAATGGGCATGTAGGCCTCGGGCTCTCCTGGCACCCACATCACTTCCTGGTTTGATGTACCCCAGCAGAACATCAAGGCACGTCTGAGTCTTGCGGAGGACTCATCAAAAAAGCCATTGCCTTTGCTCACTGCTCCTTGGAGCTGCTCACCACCTGCCTCAGTGACCAGTGGTGGCCAGCAGGGATCGGGATGGCGGGGTAGGGGGTGGGGACTGAGGGGGAATGTAAAAAATGTAAATTAAATAAACTTACCTTTTCGCTGCATCTCTCCTCTGTGTCAGAGTCGGGCTAGGTCAGAAAGCAGAAGGCACCCAGGAAGCACCTGACCCAACACAATACTGCAATGCGGCATTGTGATAGGCCTGCGTACAGTGGTTCAGCACTCAGAATGGGAATGGGGACCTGGGCATGTTCTCCACCTAGGCTGTAATGCAGCTTGCGTGGAGAACATGTAAAGTGCAAATGAAGTGGGCCAACCACTCCTCCCCTGCCCTGCTCTGAGAGCAGAGCAGCCCCACCCACCCCGACTGCAAAGCAGCAGGAACAAAGAAAATTATAATAATAACATGAGTTGTAATCTATTTATTTTTCCTTTAGTTACACTGCTTAAAAGCAGTGGGGCAACAGCTACTGCACGAAGACGAGTGTTCCAGGGGGTGAGTATCAAGAGGCCTTTCCACTTGACTGTGTCTGACAGTTACAGCCCTTCTCTGTCCCCAGGGGGTGGGGATCAGTGCTTGAGGCTGAAGTAAGGCAATGTGGCTGTTTTTGGTGTCAAGGGGTGGGGGAGTGGCACTACTTGCTTGGGCATGTAGTGTCTCAGCAGGCACTTGTATTCCCAGCCAGTCCTTCGAGGGCTGGACACACGTGCACCCCGCATCCATCCATCAAAGGCGTCACGAGTGATGTGACCCTGTTAATAAAAGGGCCCGATTGCATGTGCTCTTGGACAGTTTAGCAACCATACACACTGTCTGCATCTTTATTTCATAGCATTTGGGCCGTGGGCCCACAATACTACAATGGTGACGAGTGGGTCTGACCCCACCTGCCATGCTGCCCAAAGTGAAGCGCTATGGAGGTGACAGAGGGCAACATTGACGAAGCGGCCGTGTCCTCATCAGGCACCAATGCACAGAATGCTTTGGAGGAGGAGACGTCAGCCCTAGTGTGGAGAGGAGAGTCACACACTGACATGGCTCGAATGCTGCTTCTACAGTGCCCCAAGAGAAGTGTTCCGACTTGTGCACGGTCGGCTGGACAGTCGCTGCCTGCAGGTGAGAGGCTGAAAGTGGGAGGCAGAACCCTCCCTGCACCACATGCTTTAAGCCGTCAGTATCTCCCCATTGGCAGTGTAAAGGACTGAGGCCCCGCCTTTAGCGGAGTAGATAGAGCAAATCCCTGAAGCCTCCTGGAGCAATTGTACAGTACCCAGGGGCAATGATGATGCTCTCTGCATTGTACAATGCCAGCATAATTAATCACAGCCCACCATCCCCGAAAAGCAGTTGTGGCCTGCAGATAAAGAAATAACACTCACCAGAGTGATTCCATACGGCGGCCCGATCGGGGTTAAAATAAGAGCCCCTGGCACTGCCTGCCCCTCCCGCATAAAACAGCACTGCTAATCAGAGCGCGGCCAGCAGTGTCTGCGAAGAGACCTGCGGCCTCGTCACAAAGCATCTGCAGCGCCCCTAGCAGAGGTCTGCCACACTGCACCCTGGCAAGCGACTGAAGTAACGTGCACCGTACCTCCAGTCCCAACCGGCCACGGTGGTCCTGCTTACAGTGGAGCTAGCGCAGAGCTCCCTGAACCAAGGAAGCTGCCTGGGAGGTAAGGGAAGCCACTGTGAGCAGCTCGTGGCGTACACACCTCCCTGAAGGCACCAGCCAGCACTCACCTCAGCACCTGAACCTCGGGTGCTGCTGCGGTGCACACCAGGGTCGGTCCTAGAACTTCTGGGGCCCCAGAAGAAAGGGAAGATGTGAGGCATGTAACATCCAGTCGCGACCGGCCTGATGCACGAGTGGGGGGTCTCATAGGTGTTCGCATGCGGGGGTGTAATTTAAAAGTAAAATAAACGTACCTTCCTAGGTCTCACGTCGTCTCTGCTCCTGACCTGCTCTCCTGCTCTCCTGCCTCTGGCAGGAACAGGAAGCAGGCAGCCTCCCTCCCCTAAGCCAATCACAAGGTTGTAATGGAAGGATTGTGTTAGGTCGGTACGCAGATCAGCCAGGCGCCTATGGGGAGGCTATTTTCTCCGTTGAGGGTGCATTGCACCCTACATGGAGAAAGGCCAGAGTGCCCATGACTGGTTTGGTCGGTCCCAGAGGGCCAACCAAACAGTCAGCGCCCTTAGCAGTGGGCAAGGCACTCCTTTCCTGCCCTAAAGCAGACCCGCCCAACCCCAAATAATCACTTTTGCTTTCTCGCAGTGCAAGTAGCAGAAACATAAAATGGTAGTTTTAGCATTTTGTGTTTCTGCTTCTCACACTGTGAGAAAGCCGTAAGGCGACACTCCTCCGCCCTAGTGGAGGAGCCGCCCTTGGTAACATCACAAGAAGTCACATCACAGAAATTGACATCGCAGGACTATTGATCTTATTTAGCATCCCCGAAGAGACCTAACGTGGATATCAGTAACATGTACAAAAAGATAAATATACAAATAAAATAAGTCCATATATTTTAAAACTGTATTAAACGGATTACATTTGTCACATTGGATGGAAAAGCTAGGTGCAGGTCTCACAAATATGTATATTATTTACTCCTCGTTAACTGATTGTTTCCAGATGAGTGCATGATTTAATTTCCAGTTCTGCATTATAAAGGGGGGAGATCCTGTTGAGGTAATGGGGGGCGGGATCATTCAAAATGTAAATTGACACAACAGAAAACCTTTCACACCATGGATATAATTGCAAATTTCAAAAGGCTCTCGTATCTTTCTGTGCCATTATTGTGCTACCTAAGGATGACATTAATACTTCATAGTTTGTTTTAACGTAAATCCTCTCACCAGTATCCCACATACACATGCTAAGAGACGTAGGACAATCTTTTTTGTGTGTGGGCTCTTTTCTCGCCAGAATCATGGTAACATCGGTGAGCCTAAATAAGTCTTTATCAACTTGAGGTGTGAGAAACTGCGTTCGGCAGATGCTACTGTCACTGGAATTGTTAGCAGAATTCTTAGGGCAAGCACACAATTTGGATAGATGTCTTTCAGTTGGTTAATATAAATATTCTGAAGAGCCTCTAACATATTTAATTTTTCAGGAAGGAATTGAGCAAGAAAGGAAATCTCCTGAAACAATGCAATCCCATCTATGTCAGAAGATATAGCACCCTCAGCTGAGCTGTCTGATAAAAGATGATGCAGTTCATTGCAGTGATTTTGTACTTATCCACTTTTCATGTCTTTTAGGCTGGAAATATTATAAAGAAAGACAAACTGCTTGTGGTGATTTTCAGCTGCTCAAGTCCTCTGTCAATGCACACAATTGCTGAATCAACAAGAGCATTAAAAACTTTGATGCAAAATTGCTCTTAGATATTCTTCGATCACATTTGAATTCTTTTTGAATGCCCAATTTATCTGCAAGTTTGTTTGCTGACATCAATGCAGCTGTAAATCCTTCATGGCAATACTTTGTAAGAATGCAAATAGTTCTGAACTTGTTTCACGCCTACTTCAAGCTGCATGTTCTCACTCTGCATCAGTTTACTGACTGTTGATTCTTAATAAAATACCATACCATATGACCAAACATAGGAGGAATTCATCTGATTCAAGCTCTGATGCTAGTGATGTTGCTTCACTTCTGGTTTTGACATCATTATCCATTTCAGACACCTGCAGAAGTGCTTCATGTATTAGACTCATCTGAAATCGGACCGCTTTGACGCTTTCCAGACGGCATTCCCACAGAATAGCTTTTTGTTGATGCTGAGAACAATGAGTAAAGTCATTGAATAATACCAGAGAAGGTGGCAGTGTATGTAGATGAAGCTGCAGCATCTCCCAAGACCAGGTTCCAATTGTGACATTGTGACAGGTGCACGGTGTAAAAAAAGCCAGTCTTTTCTCTTAAGATTCAAGCTTGGACAGCACTATATAGTCCACGCTGCATAATTTGGTCCCCGACTGCTGCATCATTCCAGTGGTCCTGGTTATATTAGTATACGCCACCAGACAGCACGTTAATGACTGTGCTATCTTACTGATTAAACTACAGGCGTAAACACTTTCACTGGCTTTGTTTGATAGAGCTTTGTATCAAAAAAAGGAGTCCATAATCAAACAGTTGATCTCCCTGAAAAATAGTAACACTTTCTGTAGGGCTGTCCTTTGACTACAGTCATTTAAAAGCTGCAGTGGGGTGGCACTAAAGCTCAGGAAACTCACTGCCAAGGCCATCTGCTGACAAAGCCTCTCAATTAAAGTGCCAAATCTGCAAGAGACTGGTAAGGCAGGGTGTTGCTCTCCAGTTAAATGATGGGTTTGAGACAGGATGTGGTAGAGCAGTGAGGATTCCATGACTGGCCACCATGAATGGAAGTGTGATCATCCACTGTGGAGACAAAAGCAGTACCCTTTTTTTCCACCATCACTTCCCCCCTTCCAAGGGGAGTGAAAACTCTGCTGCATCTAAAAAGCAGCATCTCCCATGCCGAGGGCGCACCATCATACCACAAGGCCAGGGCGGGAGCACAAAACACATGATGGGCCTGCCGGGGCAGGCCCATTTTCATTCTATATATGACAATGATCTACGATTATCTATGCTGGGTTTGGAAGGGGCTGCTGAGGCCTCTCGAGTTCACAGCAGCAGCAAGCCCAAACTTTAATGAGAAACAAAACGGCCCACATTAAGCCTTCCTTCCCAATCCAACCCTGGCACTACATGATGTATATAAGGCCCAAGGAAGGGGGTCTCCACGCCTGGACCTTGCAACTGGATCCAGTGCTTCAAGGCACCCCTCCCATGGGCCTCGAAACAGTAACGAGACACTTCCCAAAAACACTTCCTGTTAATTAATCAGAAATAACATACATGCAAATGAAAGTTGATGAGGAGAATAGGACAGATTGCAACTCGCGTGACAACTGAGGAATAATACAGATCTACCAAGCACATGACAACCTATGTTGGTAGGGCTGACGCCAAAGTAACATCAAGAATCCTCTTCTATTGTAAGACCTATAGACACCATAAAGTAGAGGAAATATGTTACTAGTGAATGTGCATGGGAGGCCACTATGGGAATGCAAAATGTTGCGCTGCAGGTTCATGACCAGTTAATTTAACACTGCAACCGCAAGCCTATGACACTTGACACTTGAGCTGAAAAGGACCAATTGTTGGCAAAAAATACCAGTGGCTTAATTGGATAGCTCCAGCATTCATCATCTGCTCATAATATGAACATCCGAAAACTCCTGCTTTCTCAGATGACAGGATGCTTTGGTGATTCTGCAGGTTACAGTCAAATAAGCACTTTACACAAGGAGGAACTGTGAGAAGTTGGCCTGATGTATGATGTCCCCAATTCTGTGGGCACCCTGTATCAGTCCAAACAATCCCTTATGGTGATGGTTGTAAGTCAACCTTGAAAGACAAGCTATCATAGGGGTAGCATTGACTAAGCAGCCTAAAGGCTTAACTCAAGAGGGCATGTGAAGCCAGCTGTTTTACCATATGCAATCCTGTAATATCAAATGAAAGGACACCACACCAGTTATATATTATAAAAATATATGTATTTATTCTCAGAATAATCCCCTGTACTCTTTATGAGTATAGAAGCACAAGCGTTTAAACAAAAGCACAATATAACATATGAAAGTTGCACGTTTATGGATGAGGCCGGTGGCCACTCAAACCATATATCAAAAAAGTGGTATAAGTATGACTAATCGATCAGTGGTAAGGCCTAGGGCCTTGTGAATCGCTGGGACTACACTGGACTAACAACAGTTAGGAAGGGAGTAGCCCGCGGGATTCGGGTGCAGCGCTTAAAGCACACGCATGCACCAATGCAAAGTCAATGGTGCGTAAAAGTTATCGAGTTACAGTTTTAGGAGTCTTCCGACTGGACTAGAAGGACAAAACTTTAGACTTAGACACTAGAGGTGTAAACCACTACAGGAGCACTGGCGTTCAAGAGTTACCTCACCCACAGGAAGCGGCTGCACAGGTGCAAAAGCATGTCGGGTTTCGTCGTGAAGATCTATGGAGCCTGGAGATGAAGATGCTGCAGGCGACCAGAAGAGAAGTGTCCGGTGTGATCCAAGGGTGGATCAAAGATGTAGAGAACCTGAAAGCAGAGGGGACAGAGTCTGGGTCACTAGCCAGTGACCGGGAAGGAACCAGGAAGGAACCAGGCGATCTCGGGGGCAATAAGGTGGTTGTCATGAAGCTTGTCTCCGCTGCCACGTGGACTCTGGGGCACCGAGGATGTCCAGGTGTGGATCACGAGCTATCCCACAAAGGCTCTCACTGTCGGCGGTGTCGGCTTCCAGATCGGAGTTAACAAGCCTTGGCAAGGGCAACCCACGCAGGATTCAAAGATTGCTTCGTACAGCAAGGTCAGAGCGGGTGCTCCTTTTCAGGGGAGCGAGGGCCAGTCTGGAGCAACCAGTCTAGCAGAGCAAATTCAAAGGTTTGTTGGTACTGGGGCCACTAGCCAATGGGCAAGCAACCAGACCAACACATCAAGCAGGAAAATGCAAAAGGGCCCCACGCAGCACTCAATGAGTGTGTAGGGGTGAGCTTCGGTGCAAAAGCTGCTCGGGGATTGAGCTTCTTAAACTCAAATGCACAGCTTCAAGGGAGCCTCGGAAGCTGCATGGTGAACACTCCGTCGTTTTTCCAAGATGGCCGGCCCCACGCTTCAGGTCGCCTCCACAGGTCTCAGCTTTGCAGGGGCTGTGGATCGGGCTGTTGGAAGGCAGGAACGCTGGGTCTTGTTGATCTCTGTTGCTCGAGTTCCAGCGGGAACTGCAACAAAGCAAATGGTGAGGTGCTGGATGGTGCCTGTTTGCACAGGGTGGTCACTCCTTGACCACAAGGGAGATTCTTCCGTCTTCCACGTCGAGTGGGATTTCGAAGGGTCCAGAGTTTTGTTTCATAAGTTTCAGTCAGGATTACCTGCTAGGTCCCTCCTATGGGTGGGACCCAGGAAAGGGGTGGTTACACCCCTTTCCATTTGTCCAGTTTCACGCCAGGACTGGGGGTGGTGTGCTCCAGAACCGGTTTGACTGGATTTTGCATGGGACACCTTGTGTGCCCAAGGCAGTGTCTAGTTTCTTTCAACCCTCCCTGCTCCAATCCACTATCTCCTGTCTGGGGTAGTGTAGCACCTCCCTGTGACAGGAAACCCTTTGTTTAGGCCTCCCCTGCCAAGTTTCGGTCAGCAGCATGAGGTCAGACTTGTGTCGGGGCAGCAGCATCCATTTTGTGATGCTCAGGCTCTGGTTAGAATTAACCGCGTTTTCAGTAAAGTAACATGTCTTCTCCCTCTAGAAGGGTGGAATGCTACCCCCGTCGCCAGAACTGGTGAGTGGGTAGTATTCCAAAGTGTATGACACCAAACACGACATGTTTTGATAAAGCCAAACCAAAGTTAGCAATAACCGCGAGGATTATAATGCACTTAAGAGTATATGGTATGGCAGTATCACTGGAACAGCTATAAGGAAATGGTTCTGAAAGCTGCAGACAGGCTCAGCTCATGCCAGAGCACCATCTCACATAAAACCAAGCACTCTGCCTCCAGGATTGTTAAGGCCTGCCATAGGAGTGACTTATAGGTATATATGTGTCCAGATATAGGTTTAGATGTAGGTATACTATATCTAAGCAAGGGGTGATTACACCACCTTGCCCCAGCTGAGTGATCAGCCAGTTGTGTCGATTTAAGTACCAGCCAGGGGTGGCAAAAGATATGCTGAGGCCCCTGGTAGGCCTTGGATGCACCTATGCCCTGAGCACCTATAGTGCATGGTAAAGGGGCTGACAAGGTGTCCAGTACCAAATTGGTGATGTACCTATAGTACATGTATGTGAATTTAGAGAGAGAACAGCAGGCTGTGGGTCTGATTAGCAGGCCCACAGCCACATTAAGTCGAAAACCAGTGAAGCAAAAAGCAAAAATTGGGGTGACCATAGGATAGCAGACCCTACTCCCCTACAGGAACCATCACTGTTCTCGCCCAAGAGCAGCTTCACCAGGGGAGCATGGTCAACCTATGAGAATGAAACCATTTCACTGGTAGCTGTGTGAAAACACCACAATGACACAGATTCGCTTAATTGACATACACAACCCTCTCCCCACTATTGAACCGCTGCCCTCTTTGTGATTTAATTATATTATGACTGTGTTAGTATGGTTTTGCAAAAAACAGTGTTTTTAGTGCAGGTGTGCATAACTCAAAGAGGATGTGTCCAAGTACAGAAGGTGTTTAGCTGGCAGCCAGGCTTCCTCCATCACTGCAGCCCAGCTGCAGAAGTTTATTCCCTTGTCACCACACTGGGAAGTATCCCTCCTTAAACCCAGGGAGGCTTCAAATGCCTACTTCAAATTAAGCCCTCTACCTGTAAACCGTTTGCTGACTCCGCATCAAAAAGCCCAAGGGTGGATGCTCTGCTTCATAAACTCATAACAAATACTAAAAAGACATATATACATAATTCCAGCGACGACCACAGAAACAGCTGCAGCAGGCATTGTGTAAAAGTAAAGAGAGCGCTGAGGACCAGTGCTGTCAACCATGAGACCCACAGACACAGTGCCCTCAATGCATGGGCATGCTGCGCAGGTGCTTGGGGACCCTACAAGCATAGGGCCCCCATGCAGACCAGAATTTACACTGATTATCCTTTAAATATTTTTATTCCTGAGAGTGGTTGTGTGGGCAGGGCTCAGTGCACTGCTTTTCACGAGGGCCTATAATGCAGTTAAGGCAGCCCTGCACAGACATGGCAGTGTGTGGAATAGTTGGTCATAGATTTCAATACGCCGTGATCACTCCAGATGGTTTCAGCAGCTCTGCCAGTGCTCAATTTGGGCCGGTGGTTTCCGGTGCTCGGCACCGGCACTTAATTGTTGACACCGGGGCTTGTGACAGTCTGCCACAAGGTGGCACTGTCTATCAGCCACGGCTGGTAGTAGGTATAACTACAGGGCGGTGACGTGGGGAGGGGGAGGGGCAGGGTGGGGGGTAGTAATGTATGGATTACGGACTTTAACAGGTAAGTAAACATTTAAATAAATAAAACGAATTTCGTTGCGCGCACTGCATCACACAATTCAATATACATTAAAAATTATAATTACCTGCCAGCCAAGCCATTCTTACAGCCTTGGGGGCCTGAAATAGTCCAAATTGTCGCGCTTGCAGTAGTGTGATGGTTGGTAGCTGTGTTGTTACTAAAATTGGCAGCGTGGCGGGGGCAATGTGTGGTGCAAGCAGCAGTGACCTCCTGATGAGAGCCTTGGCACTTATGCTGTTACAAATTAAGCACTGACTGCTCTGCTCTTTGAAAATGTTCTGCCAGCTATAAATAAACTACTGCAGACCACTGCTGGCTGGGTCTGTTTATTTTTGTCCCTTTTATTGAAAGGCTACATGCTATTTTGTGTGTTTTTGGTGAAAGGACAGGCCCATACCAAGGAGCGATATTAATACATACATGCAGATGGTATTGTCAGACTTCTCTCTTTTTAAATTACAGACAAAAAGCCTCAGGCAAAGCTCATTTATGCAAATCAGATAACTGGTCTGGGACCACAGGCTCCTAATCAATGACTCAGCGAGAACCACAAGGGACATAGGACCAGATGTAGGTGGCCATTTACCGTCCGGTAACGGCCGATGTCGTCCGTTACCGACCGGTAAAGGGTTTTTTGGGATGTAGGGGCATCATTTTACAGATTCGGTAAATTTACCGAATTGGTAATTTTACCGATTCGGTAAATCCAAGATGTAGGTAGCACTGTTTACAGTGCTACAGGCCTTCAGAATTCGGTATTTTACCACACAATCCTATTGTGTGGTAAAATACCGAATTCAGGTGTGCATGCACATCTGTGCATGCACACCTATGCCATGTGACAGAGAGATATGCCCTTAGGGCATGTCTGTGTGCCACATGGCGCACATGCCTGTTTTTGGGGTGCTAGAGGGTGTCAAAGTGACACCCCCTGCACCCTTGCTGGAATCGGTATTTACCGAATCGGTAAATACCGATTCGGTAATGCCCATTGATTCCTATGGGCTTCAATGCCCATAGGAATCAATGGGCATTACCGAATCGGTATTTACAGAATCGGTAAAAACCGAATCTTAACGATTCGGTATTTACCGATTCTGTGTTACCTACATCACCCCCCCCTCCATGTTACCACTTCTTAAATACCGAATCGTTATGATTCGGTATTTAAGAAGTGGTAAAATGAAATTACCTACATCGGGCCCATAGTACTTAAATATGACTGCAAAATAAGAGTTTTTGGAAGTTCAAAAATTAATAGAAAGGTGAAGTTGGTCTCTCACTTGCAGTGCCAGATGTCATGCAAGGCGAACACACTGTGGGTCAAAGGTTACACAGGAGGATGAGTATGCCATGATAATTCTCCTTGAGTGATTGTTATGGATGAGTTCAGCTCCAAAGGTGGACAGTGCTATCACTGGCTCTCTGTGCAACTAATATGCTTAACTAGACTTAGTGGCCAGGCATCAAGCAGATACTAAGAGCTCTATAGTTGCCTCAAACATGTGCATTCTGGGACCTGTAGTTTTACTTTCCTTCTGCAGCGCTCGGAGTGCCAGAAGGAAACAAGCATTCATAATGCAATAGGTCTCGCATTTGCGAGAGTTTAAGCTATTAGCATTGTAAATGACTATGCCTTTTATTTATCTTTTAAAAAACAAAATATAAATAAAAAGGCATTGTCATTTACAATGTCATTGGCTCAAACTCGCTTAAATGCAAGACCTATTACATTGCAAATGCGTGCTTTACAAGGAGCACCAAGAATTAACATTTAAAATTAAATCAATGCCAAAAATACATTCAGTTCTTTTGCTGTTCAAGGACAATCGAAAAACAAATTATTTATATGAAAATGGGCTGTGTCCGTGGAAGGAGCTGCTGAGGCCTCTCGAGTTCACTGCAGCAGAACAAGCCTCAACATAAATGAGGGAAAAAAAATGGCCCACTTAAGCCTCAGGGACTGGGCCGCTCGCACCAACAGAATACCTCACTCCCCGATCCAATCCTGGCACTGCATAATTACTACAAGGCCCAGGGAAGTGGGCCCCCACACATGAACCTTGCAGCTTGATCCAGTGCTTAATGGCCCGGGGGGGGGGGAGGGGGCTCCCCTGGGCCATGAAACAGTAAGGACACACTTCCCAAAACATACAGTTTATACACAAAGAAAGGTAAAAAACAAGTTGATCTGGCTGTCCCCTCCTCCCCTCACCCACCTCCTCTTACCTGTGTCCGACTTCCCCTGGAAACAAAGGGGCCTTCTGTCGCCTGGATACAAAATGCACAAAGTGCACCTAGAATGGCCAGTACTTAACAGAGGTGCTGTCTGCCACTGACACTGAGCCAAGATAATTGCTGGCCCACCTGGTGTGCTGTCCCCCATTCAGTTTGTACCTTCCCCCCACCCGCCCCCCAGGAATGTCACCACGCCAGCAAATTCAAGATATAATATGATCAGGTGGGGCAGGGGGCCTCGCAAGAATAGGTTTGTTAATGTGAAAGTGTGGCATTTCACACTGTTGGGGGGGGCCTAATTTCTGGCGGAGCGCGAGACCCTGGGCAGCTGCACACGCTGCCCATGCCTAGCACTGGCCCTGGTGCACACAAAGGATCACTGGCGGTAATGTAAGGGAAGACAAGGGCGAAGTGTGAAAGCACTGCACTGAAGGAATTGCCCAGCAAAGAACTTTGCCCCAGCTGAAGCCACTCACCGCCCAATTACCACTATGCATGGCCTGATGCTTCAAAAGACTGCTCCGGCCTCGTGTAATGGTGCCACTTAGTGGCCGTTCTGTTGTACTGCACACTGGCCTTGGCAGGAGACCCAGAGGTGCCACGCGACCTCTGGTAACAGCTACACACAGGGCCATCTACAGCTCTCCATCCCTCTCGCTCAACGGAGACAGAGGCTGTGAAGGACAGGTAAGAAAGGCGCTGACTACACCCTGCTCCCATGAATAGACTGTGTGCCTGTAGCAGCTTAACAGTAGCCCTGCGTAAGGCACACAGGAAACAAGTAAGCATTCAAGCCAATCACCTACCACCCACATGGAGAGATTGCCCCTGAGAGTAATGCATGCCATTATTGGCCATCTGCTGGCAGTAGAATGAGAACACCGGTTGCACCCAGCTACCTGGCAAGAGAAAGGCACATGAGAGACAGCAAGCACAGTATCCCAGTCAAGCCTGAGCAAGGAGTTACACGGAAAGACTAGCCATAAGAGCATAGCATGGCCCTCAGTGGTAGGCAGCCACTACAGAAATAAAGAGACAAGGTCACAGAAAGTCTGATTGCCCGCAAGCACCCACAAAAGTGACTATGTGCAATGTCAAGAGCCACCAGCGCTCCGCCATAGAGGCGAGGGGAGTAAAGACTTAGCGTTGCCCGTAAGCAAGAGGGAGTGACTGCTAAACCCGCGCGAGAGCCCTACAAGGTCCAGCAAAATCGAATAGAACCAAAAGCAACCAAGCAAGCCCCACAAAAGGTGCAAGAAGAATGTGCACTGTGCATGCCCCCCGTGGCTGTCTGATACCACTCAAAGTGAGAAGAGTACACCGCATGTCCCCCATGGTGAACAGACCCCACCAGAAACTACAAAAGGGGTACACCATGTGCCAGAAGAGGGCAAAAGTACAGAGATGAGCAGAAGTCTGTACGATTGAATCTGACAGCACGGGCAGGAGCCCAGGGAAGTGAGATCTTGCCACAGAGAAGAAGCAATGGTGAAGGCAGCGAGGAGAGCCTCCACATCTCCACTGCTCCAGCGAAGCCCCGGAGTGGGCCAAAGACAGCGAGGAGTGTCTTCCCTCACGCTTCCTCAAGACGGAATCACCAGTGGCCCCAGACACGATAGAGGAGAGTCGCACGCTGCATGTGGCAAGCTACCACCGCAACATATGCTCCAACAACAGGTGACACGTGGCTGGACACCACATCGAACAGCAAGCAAGGAGCATGTGACCAACCCACCAAGAATGCCTGAACACCGCAGGAGCAGGTGCCACAATGGCGCAGGGTCGAGGCGCAAGCACGAGTGAAGAAGGTGACCTGTCATTCAGGGAGAGGAGCACCACAAAAATCCCTGAAGAGGGAACACAGAAGGCAAGTGGCCGGATGCTACCAAACGACCAGGAGAAAGAAGAGAGGAGAGTGACTGGAAGTCTCGCCCGCATGATCCAGAGACCATTGAAGTTGATAGGCCCTGTTGGCCTGTTTGGAAGAAACTGCATGCTACTGCACCTGGAGAAAGAACCGAAAAAAATAGTGACAATCCTGTCACCATGAAGAACCAGACTACCACAGTTGCGCTGGGACGACAGAGAGAAGGAGAACGAGGCCTCTCACTGCCACAAGACTGCACCCAGAGAGACCAGCCAGCCACCAAGGCAGACCAATGTCCCTGGAGACAGCCCCATGAAAGAACCAAAAGTAAGCCGCAGTAATTGCATACTGAGTCTGTCCCCAATGCTTCCCAGTGCGTCTGTCCATCCCCGAGTGTCGTCAGTCTAAGTCGGATGGCATCCCTGCTCCTGACCGCAAGTGCCATGGGTGAAGGAGCAGCCTCAGCAAGACAGAGACATATAGCTGCGAAGTCCCTCCAGAAATCCCTTCTCCTGGAAGATCATCACCACCTATTGTTCAGGTCTAATGGCAACCACATCATCATTGCAATGGGCATGACACTGCACCCAGTAGGAAATATGGAAGTGTGACTGGAGGGTCTACACTAAGAATCTGACGACCAACCAAGTTCAGGAGGAGAAGTCGTGAGTAGCCTGGCCTGACATGTAGGGCAACTTGAGCTGCTGACGAAGCGGATCCCGGCACACCAACAGCAAGTGAAGTGGGTGACAATCCGAGAATGACCTGGCGAACGCACCAGCAGGAGACCGAGAGTAAGCCGCAAGAATGCGCAAACAGAGTTTCTGCCTCTCGTTTCTCAGTGCATCCATCACAACACTGTCACCAAAGGCTTAGCAGCCCATGACATCCAAGGGCAGGAATGCTCATGCCGACCCAAAGAAAATGGAAGTGCTTGGCCACCTCCACTCCAGGTGATCGACTCTTAGGGCCAGATGTATAACCACTTTATTTTGTGTCTTGCAATTTGTGACTTACTGCGAGTCGCAAATTGTACAACAGTATGCTTAACACTGTTTGCAATTCCCAATGGGGTTGCAAATAGAGAGGCTCATTAATATTAATATTAATGAGCCTCTCACAATTTGCTAGCCCATTGGGAATCCCAGGCCCTCCCAGTAATGGTGACCTACTGGGCTCAGCAGACCACCATGTCTGGGAATGCTTTGAAATAAAGCAGCCTTTTTTTAAAAAAATGCAGCCTGTTTTCCTCAAAGGAAAACGGGATGCCTTTACAAAATATGTGAATGAAATGTTTGTGTTTCCTTTTCTAAGGCAGGCAGTGGTCCCTGGGACCACTGATTGCCCTTAAAAAATATTTTCGCACAGAGGGGTCCCCTGGGGACCCCTTTCCATTTGCGTATGCATTACTACCTACTTGAAGTAGGTGGTAATTGTGAGTACTTTGCGACCGCGATTGCAGTTGCAAAACATTAGTACATGGTTTTGAGACTCGCTATTTGGAAGGGAGCGCCCCTTCCAAATAGTGAGTCGCAAAACCTATTTAGCAAGTCGCATATAAATTGCGACTCACTAAATAGGCTCTGCACATGGCCCATGATATTTTTGCATGCGCAAATGGGTTCACAAGGCCGTTTGCACATGCAAAAACGGGTCGTACATCTGGCCCAAAGTCCTGCACACACCACAGCAAGTCATCACCGAAAGTCGTCCAGATTCACCACACGGCTGACCATGCCAACACGCCAACCAGTGTCAGGTGCGTCAAACATTCCCAGAATACCAGTCCAGTGCTCGGTATTCCCAGAATACTGAACACATGGACTGAAGTTCTACACCTTTGCCACACAAGCCGACAAGAAGAACCAGAGACTACCTGCTAAACTGGTTTGCATCCGAATTCTGGCAGCAAGAACATATCTCACTCACCCCTGAGGTTTTTTTCGAGCGACTAGGCACTGGCTCCTCTATGGTTTTGCAGCTGCCCCACATCAGCACGCACGCAGCCCCTGCGCAGCCCACAAGCAGTCCCGTGGAAACCCAGACAAGGGGCCACCCCTAGGTGGGAGAGTAGGACTTGATATTGCCCCACCGCTGGATTACAGGATACAGTGAAGTCGTCTAACAGAGACTTCAGTTGATCAAGCAACATCTTTGTGAACCTTCACCATGGACTCCGACCATACTCCTGATGCACCCTGTTTTAATGAACCCACCACAGACCATCCTCAAAGTCAGCGAAGTGGTGCAACCAGTGCTTTAAATGGGAAATTAGAAATGCCGGTACACACTAATTAGACTAGGTGGGTGGTTAGGGGTGTGTCTGGGGACGTGGCTGTGAGACAGGAATTTAACAATAGCCACATAAGTAAACTTTAATGCAAATCCTCGGATTGCCATGTAAAGTGCTGAAATGGCCAGGGGCCAAATTTGTGCAATATCAAACTGCCTCCTTACATAAGAGACAAGGCAAGCATCAGCTTCTATGTCATACGAGCAGAGGCTAACTTTTGTCAGTTTGATATTGCGCGAATTTGGGCCATGGGCATTTAAGCGCATACATGACAATCTGAACATTAGCATTAAAGCTTACTTTTTTTAAGCCCCCTTGGTTAACCCCTACCGCGCTACCGCGTTTTCCCGCTGTGCAGGTAACGTTGATGACGAGCTGGCTTTGTCATCAGCACTGAAGGGGTTAAGGAAGTTGTCCAGAATCACAGGATGATGAGCCGATGTCGGGATTCGAACCTGGTTTTCCAGTTCCCCTGTCGGCACCCCTGACCGTATCCTCATTCTTGTTGTGATGCCAATGAGAACCAGAGGCGCAACTAGAGTCAAACTTCAGTGAGCGTGGGGGCTAATTATTCCAGCAATAGGCAGAGTGGAGATGCAAGGGCTTTAAGAAGAGGTGAAAAACAACAAAGCCTTATTAACAAGCAAATGGTCTTTTAAAGACCTGTGAAGTACTCTGTGCGGCTGCATGTGTGCCCGGGAAGCTGTCCCATACCGGGCTGCCACACACTACAGGGGTAAGGTTTTCGAACCCCTTTGAGCCGAAAGGGCGTTACACGCTTGATGAGATTGAGAACCTAGGAATACACAGGCTGTTGCCAGCCAGAGAGGAACATAAACACGCTCCATCTGAAAGGGTCATTTTCAGTTTTTGCGTTGCACGTACCCGTACTTCAGGGCCTGAGCCCTGCTGCTTCTGGGAGTACCAGTACCCCTTGCCCTTGAATATGTTCTGGTACTCAGGGGGAGAGAACTGAGAAGTACCGGTACTCAGTTCCAGTGAGTACCACTACTGGCCCATTTAAAGTACTGGGAGCAACTTCAGACCAAAGAACATGTTCCCCCACTGGTATGGCCCACAATACTACATGCCACAACCAGCAAGGCTGTTTTTTTTTTTAATTGGTTAAGTTTTTAAGGCAACAAGCCTGAAATGTGTTTTGTCCCCATATTTAAAGGCACAGCTAGGTTGTTTTTAGTGAGAGTGAGGGCAGGTTGTTCTTTGGTCACAGCCGCCCGTCTTCAGGGACGCCACACTTTAGGCACGGCCACAGGGGGAGCCTACTTTTCCGTGGTGCGCAGGTGGGGAGTGTGTGTGGTCTATTTGATGTTTTTATTTACTCGACCAAACAAAGTAGCTGTATCGTTCGCCCTGAATGTGGGCGCAGGTAAGGCTTTTCTTTGACGTGGCTGCCACCTTGTGGTCATAATTAGTGGAGATTCCAGTATTCCCTTATTACAATACATACTGCAGCACGATTTACCTTCAGTTTTTTCAGCTTGGGCAGCTCTCATAAATACCATTGCTAAGTGGTGTTTGATGACCTTGAACTGTTTTTTTTCGGCAGTGGGTCAAGTGACCTGGGGAGTCTGGCATTATTAAGCAGCATTTTAGCTAGGATGCCGCCCAAACAGTAGGAGGGGCCGATGGACTTAGACATGGAGGAAGTTATTGGTTTCTTTCTAGTCACTATATGCTCCTGATCTAGTCATCTCCGTTACTTCAACCCATACATGCTCTAACATATATGCAAGACCCACTACGAATCTCGCACCTTCTTCTTTTTTATTTGAATGATTACAGCAGCACAGTATAATTTGTGACGACAACCATAGATAAATAAGGGGAACCTCGGGACGCTCTGATAAACGTGGAATAAGACATGTAAGTATTGAAGGTGTCCCCAAGCAGACACATATGTGGGATTGGTTAATAGCAGAAGATGAGTGTCTTGAAGCCTGTCCAGTAGGCCAATACCAGTTGGTCGTGGCGTGGGTTGTTGAGCACACGAATATTCCAATTTAGGCACTGGACCTCGCCAGCGATAAGAGCGAAAGAAAAATGTACAAATAATGAGGGACATTGTGACCGATGGGCGGGTAATCATAGTTGATCTGCAAGGCATACACTTGTCGTCACTGCAAGAATTGAATAAAAAACAAAAGCAACCCTATAGAAAGTATCTCCTCTCCCTCCACCGAAGGCTTCAGTGCTTAATTTGTAAAATATGAGGTGCAGGTGGTTTCCTTTTTTAGGAGGCCACAACCACTTTCACCAGTGACCACACCCACTGACTATTTGCTCTAATCCAGTGCTTAAATTGTAAAATAAAAAAGTGCCAGGGACTTTTCGGAAGATTACGACAGTCTGCACCACCCATTACCCCTGCCAGTGACAGTACCAAAACAACTACATACCACCTCAGTTCTAAAAGTGATACAATTCAGACTATTTTTATGTATTTTGACTTATTAAACACAGTTGCTGTGCTCTTGTGGGCAATATTTACAGGCATGTTTGGGATTTTAGTTTCAAGGTAAATACAAGTTAAGAAAAAAGAGACAGAAAGAAAAGAAAACTACTGAGGAAATCATCCAAAACCGGCGTTTTCCCTTTTGTAACATAAACTTTAAAAAATATATATGTACAGGAATTATACAATTCAAATCTGTTTTAGACTCATCTCATCTTTCCATACATGATTAGTAACACAAATAAAGACAGACCAACCTTGTTTAAAAGGCGGTACAGAGGACTGTAAACAAGTTAGTATTGAACCCTCCAGAATTGCAAATTAAGATCAAGTGAAGAAATATTTACTTCACTGAGTAAGGGGCAGAGCTGGACTCAGAAATAACAAGAGAGGGGAGGAATAGGGAGGAAGAAGAGGAGTCAGATGATTGGAAAAGGACGAAGGAGAATAGAGAACCTGTAAGAACGAGAAATATGAACAGAAGTGGAGCGAGGTGCAGACAGAGGAATGGGGGTAATTAATCAACCTTTTCCACGCGGCTGCGCCGATAGGCCTCATAAATCCTCGAGGCCCCTGCACTTAAAATTTTACAAGATAAGCATTGAGCAGCAAAGCACCTCAACAGTAAACTTGCTTTACTCTGGTAACGAAAGCATAGAACTCCCACAGTTAATGCAGGGCAGAATAGAACGGTAAAGAAACATAACAACAATGTGAAAACCACCACAAACACCACCCACCCAGTATGGCAGCATTATACTTTATTAATATAATGAAAAACATCCCATTATACCTGGGCCTCCTAGTGTTAGGTCAAGCAGCGAGGCTGGGGCCCCTCCCCTTGGGATTTGCTGTGATAAATTATAAATATGGTTGCGACTGCAAGGCCTGTAAGGGGCCCAGGTCCCTACTAGCATGGGTCCCGCAACAGTAGACCTTGGCATTGTACTTGCACATGGACAGTGCCGGTGGCATGATTGCTTAGGGCAGGCCGGCTTGGACTTGCTTGAAGTGAACTGTGAAGTCCACTGTCCAAGGCCTGCCCTGAGCAATCATGCCTCCGCAGTCAGCACTGTCCGTTTGCAAGTACAATGCCATGGTAGGGGTCCCCAGTAGGCCGTGCAGCCATGTTTTATGGTACTGCTGCAAGCCTAGGGGGAGAGGCCCAGCCTCGCAGCCATGACCCAAGGCTGCCTAGGATGACCACTGGCCCAGGTGAGGGGATCACGCAGAAAGCTACTCTAATGATTGCCAGTGCCAGGAGAAGGCTGGTCTGCTGCATGAAGGGCAGCAGGGCCGGCGCAGCTGGCAGGGCCTTTAAAGTTAACCCCGGAGGGCTGGACTTCATCACCGAGTGGGATCAGGAGCTAGCCTACGCCTACCACGCCTGTGACCGTCAGTCGCAGACAGTGTCACTCCACACACCATGCTCCAAAATATTAAAAAAGCAGCGTTGCTACTTACGGTTTGCTGCTGCTGGTGGTGGGCGGCCGGACACTGGCAAAAGGTGGCCTAGGCCTGCTGCTGCCTGCACTGGGCCACGGCCCGTCCACTGGCAGCAACACTTAACCGCATGCGTGCGGCGGCTATTTTCGCGCTGCGCGGCTTTTTTTCAAAAAGCTGCGTTACATGACGAGCTGAGCTCGTCATGAGCGTGCGAGTGGCACAACTCATGGCGAGCTCAGCTCGGCATGAGCGCGGAAGCGGTTAATGGCGGCTAGCTATCCGCTGTGGCTTCACGCCGCTTAAAGCAAATTTGAAATGCCTCATCATCGGCATCTTTGGAATACGATGGTCTGTGGAGTCAATGATGAATGTTATGTGATGAGCGCCGCGTCTGAGCCTGAGATAATTTAGTTTTATACACTGACACACATTGCCTACCATATGACTAATTATATGACGTGCAGTCTCAGAGTTGCGTGGTGGTGTTATGTAGACCCGGCCCTGTCAAATAGGTGCCGGTGCTAAGCACCGGAAAGCACCAGCAAAAATTAAGCACTGACCGAAGCCAACCCCAAATAATCAGCGAAAGCCCAGATGCAAACAAAGAAAGAAAGAAAATCCATCACAGCATTAGGGGAAACAGTCGGAACACCACGGTCTAAACAATGCGGGTTCCGACTATGCAAGCTCTACCACGCTTGCCTTCACCACGGATATGCCATAAACACGCATATGTGTTTTTAAGGCAGTGCACGGTCTAGCTGCTGGAGGATAGAAGCAGGAAGACGCTGCGGTGAGGTAAGTGGGGCTGGTTTTTTTTAGGGCAGGGAGGGGTTTTATGCCTTAGGACATTGGGAGGGGAATAGGTAGTTGGGGTAGTTTTTAGGGCTGGAAGTGGGTCAGTAGGTTTTAGGGCAGTGGAAGGGATTGGGGCAGTTTAAGGGTCAGCGTGGGGCAGGGGTGGGGGGTTCGTCAGGGGGAAATGGGGTAGTGGTGACCAAAGCCAAACCTACCCCTTTACCATTCATGCCTATACCATTACATTTCGTGGTAAAGGCATGCATGGTAAAGGAATGCATGGTTAAGAGGCATTCGTGGTTGGGTTGCGTGGCAGAGTCACTCATGGTAAAATCATTTGTGTTTGTATTGTACAACCCAGCATCAGTCGCTGATGCCATTGGTGCAACATATGCATGGGGGGGCAGTAGGGCACAGATCGGCCCTCAGGAAGAACCCGTAACAGTAGTGAAAAGATAAAGCCAGTGCCACTGGAATTAAGCGGCAGGAGAGGGTCAAATTATGCCAATGCTAATTTGTTGAAAAAAACACATTTTGTTTAGAGCCAACCATATTTGCGGTATCTTGAATAATGCAGGTGATGCATTGTCTCGCCCCAAGTTGCAGGACTTTCAATATTTCCGCCCAGGGACAGATAAAGAGCCCACTCATTTACTGGGGTCTCTTTAGAATCTTGGTGCCTAGCCTTACCACAGCTAAGTGCTACCAGTTTTGTCCCCAAAGATAGGAGGGAAATAAAGAGAGCAATGGACCCTTTCTCTCCTGCACTACCACTACAGGACACACACAAGAGAAGTGTTTTCCCTGGGAAACTGGTTGGGCTTTATTGAGCATAATCAGGTTGATGGCAGTCCTGGAGCATTCGCCAGGCAACATAGTTCAGCAGTAATTTTCTAAGACTAGCTAACAGGGGCACCAGTTGACTCGCATTCTTTCTTAGTTAAGAAGGGTCTGAGGAGTTGGGGGAGGTTAGAAGGGATCAAATGGACAGCAGATATCCCAGAGACATTGGGCCCGATTCACAGAACTAACTTAAGACAAAATCCTAAACTTACTACCATTTTGGTATTCACAGAAGGCACTTACTCATTTTGGTATTCACAGAATGCACTTACTCATTTCGGTATTCACAGAAGTTAGGAGTCCTAACTTTAGGAATCTTAAATGCCTTCTGTGAATACCGAAAGTCTTAAAGTTAGGATTTTTCTCAATTTAGTAGTAGTAAAGTTAGGACTCCTAACTTTAGGACTCATAAATGCCTTCTGTGAATACCGAAAGTCTTAAAATTAGGATTTTTCTCAATTGAGTAGTAGTTAAGTTAGGACTGCTAACTTTTGGACTCCTAAATGCCTTCTGTGAATACCGAAAGTCTTAAAATGTTTTTTTTTCTCAGTTTAGTAGTAGTAAAGTTAGGACTCCTTACTCTAGAACTCCTAAATGCCTGCTGTGAATAATGAAAGTCTTAAAATTAGGATTTTTCTCAATTTAGTAGTAGTAAAGTTAGGACTCCTAACTTTTGGACTCCTAAATGCCTTCTGTGAATACCGAAAGTCTTAAAATTGGTTTTTTTTTCAGTTTTGTAGTAGTAAAGTTAGGACTCCTTACTTTAGAACTCCTAAATGCCAGCTGTGAATACTGAAAGTCTTTAAATTAGGATTTTTCTCAATTTAGTAGTAGTAAAGTTAGGACTCCTAACTTTCGGACTCCTAAATGCCTTCTGTGAATACCGAAAGTATTTAAATTAGGATTTTTCTCAGTTTGGTAGTAGTAAAGTTGAGAAAAATCCAAATTTTAAGACTTTTGGTATTCACAGAAGGCATTTAGGAGTCCGAAAGTTAGGAGTCCTAACTTTACTACTACTAAATTGAGAAAAATCCTAATTTTAAGACTTTCGGTATTCACAGCAGGCATTTAGGAGTTCTAAAGTAAGGAGTCCTAACTTTACTACTACTAAATTGAGAAAAATCCTAATTTTAAGACTTTCGGTATTCACAGCAGGCATTTAGGAGTTCTAAAGTAAGGAGTCCTAACTTTACTACTACTAAACTGAGAAAAAACACAATTTTAAGACTTTCGGTATTCACAGAAGGCATTTAGGGGTTCAAAAGTTAGGAGTCCTAACTTTACTAATACTAAATTGAGAAAAATCCTAATTTTAAGACTTTCGGTATTCACAGAAGGCATTTAGGAGTCCTAAAGTTAGGAGTCCTAACTTTACTACTACTAAATTGAGAAAAATCCTAACTTTAAGACTTTCGGTATTCACAGAAGGCATTTAAGAGTCCTAAAGTTAGGACTCCTAACTTCTGTGAATACCGAAATGAGTAAGTGCATTCTGTGAATACCAAAATGAGTAAGTGCCTTCTGTGAATACCAAAATGGTAGTAAGTTTAGGATTTTGTCTTAAGTTAGTTCTGTGAATCGGGCCCAATGACTAGTTCAAAAGTATGCTGAGAGTCCTTCAAGCACTATGCTGCTCAGTCTATAAGACAACACTGTTCTTGCCTGCTTTTACTTTAGCTTTTAATGGGCATTCAGTATCTCCGAGCTTGGGGCAGGGTCCAAGAAGGATCCTCACAAAGGGATGTTACTCAGTCACATTTCCTGGCTCAGAGAGGATCTATCTGTCTCTGTGCTTTGCTCAAAAAACGATTAACCAGGAAAAAGGGGAGCATGTGTTTGTAAGGCAGGCTGATGCAATCCTGGGGTGCCCTGTAACTGCTATGTCTGCTTTTCTACACATTTAGCATCTCACAATTTCTACCTGCCTGTTTGACCGTTACACAGGTGTACCAGTCACAAAATACTCGTTTAATGAACTGATAAGCACTGCGCCACGTGAGGTGGGCATAGATTGTACGGTCAACACCACACATTAGTTTACGATATGCCAACAACATCAACAGTAGGAGCTGCTCTCAATGCAGAGACAATCAAGGGAATATAGAGATAGAGGCCAATTTTCTATAAACATTAAATGTGCCTATACATAGTATAAAGTGTGCTTTGTGCTTTTGAGTGGATGGATTAATCCTGTCTTCTTTCCTTCCGATTGGTTTTCTGTGTTGTGGGTTACATTGCCATAGCCAGTGTTCGGATTCTGGTCCATTCTTGAGTGTGACGAGTGGGAGCAGGTTTTCAGGGGACTCAATGCAAGCAATCGGCCGAAGCGGGACTGCAATTTCTGTGGGTCAGCAGAGGTGGCCTCTGGCTCGATGGATAGCACCAGCTTGTAGAGGAGGCTGGAGCAGGGACCTGCAGCCTCCTGCATTCATCATTCTACACATAGCTTGTAAAGCGTCACGCAAGGCGGCGTAAACGTGGCGCATCCCTGCAAGGCATTTACAACGTGACGCTACCATCAAAATACGAGAAGCTCTTGATTGATAATATGTGTTTTTGTGTAACTATATCCATTTTTATCTAATTTTTTCTTACTAATATGTAAAATAATTTTATTTTATTTTTCTGCTGTTTTAACTTGTACTTTTTATGGTTGCAAACAAGTGGTAACCGAATAAAAGATAATGAAATCTATTGAAATCTACAACGTGACGCATGTATGGAGATGCGTCACGGTGTAAGGCCCTGCGCCACATGAAACCTGCGTCAGGTTTCATGTGGGCGTATTCACACAGGGGGGGACGGGTCCGTCGCAGGAACCTGCGTGATAAGTGACTCAATGAAATCTACAAGATTTCACTGAGTTACTTTCCCAACGCTGATGCGTCAAAACCCTGCGCCTGCTTAAAGCAGGCATAAGGCTTGACGCACCACGTTAGAAATAGGGCAAGTTGGAACAGTGCTGGAGTTGCGTGCCGCTCGCAACACAACTTCAGCACTGCGCCAACTTTACGCCTAAGATGTGACACGCATCTGTTTATTCCTGCGCCATGGTGCGCCGCATTGTAAATGCGGCGCATCATGGGTGGCGCAAGGATAAACCTGCGTGTCGTATCTTTCCTGGCGCATCTCTGCTGATTTGCAGAGATGCGCCAGGCAACTTAAATATGCCCCTTGAAATCCACAATCTCTAGTGAAACCACAGTTACGCATAAATTAGTACAACTGTTAGCTTGTATTGTCGATATTGTTGGAAGAACATTCAAAGTGAAGCACAACTTATTATAAATATGAATATATTGCTTTAAATTACATCATACGACATATTCATCATAGACACATCATAAATCATATGTAAATCCAACAAAATGATTTCCAATAATATATAATGTTAACCGTAGATGCTTTGTGTGTAACATAGTGAATCAGTCCTGCGGAAAAGTGAATGCCAACATGTGTTTCACGGTTTGTACTGCTGCTCATTCAGGGATGCAGGAAACACAATGATGATTCCATTTAATTTCATAACAAAACATAACTAATACATGTTTAGGCAAGTTTGCATATGATTACCTACTCCTAACAACAGTGTTGTGTTTAAGTGGCCCACAGAAGATGCAGGTAAGCGTATCGTTATTAACTTTTATCTAGCTTCTCTTGCCCACGCTCTTGCTGCTCTGTTCCCTTAACTCCATCTGCCTGTTCCTCCCTTCCCGGTTCCTGTCCTCCCTATTCCAGTTCTGCCTTCCCTTTGACTGCGGGGTCCTGGTGGTCACAGGTAAGTTCAATTATAAAATTACATCTCCCCTGTTTACACAAATTTGCCTACATTTTTGTAGGAAAGGAAAAGGCATAATGTACACTTCTTTAATAAGATGTGCAGGTCTTCGAAGAGCATGCTGTGGCCTACTGGCCAAGTCTTGTCGGATTGCTCTCCTTCAGCCGAGGAGGAGATAAACAGACTCACTGCCTGTGATTGAGTGTCCGCAGTGACCGCACTTACCACCACACCTTGAAGCTTTCTGGTTGTTGGCATGCACTTGTGAAAGTGGGTAACATTCCTAGTTATCCTCTTATGATCAGAGGCAGATGTAATCATGGTACCCTTTTGGCTTGTTACTTGCAGTGGATGTGCATGAAATTGACTGTCGTTTTTTTTCTTGTGTTATTGCCGGACGAATACCCAGTCTCCTTCATGGATGGTTGATGGTTTGGCTCTAACAGCTGTCTGCATATGCCTTCATTTTAGCTTTCCTTGTTCTGTCCACTGCTGCTAATTTTTCCTGATCAGAATCTTGAAGAACACAGCTCGCTGAGCTTTCCCACACAGGTATTCTTGTGCTCGCAGTGCGGCAAATTATCAAGGTAGCTGGACACTTGTCTGTGGTACCATGTGGCATAGTTCGATATGCTCGTAGTACCCCATTCAGAGCTGTCTGGACATCTTGCCTTGACAGTTCAGCTTGCTGTAGGGCCTTCTTCAGGGTACCCATAAACCTCTCCACCATCCCATTGGCCTGTGGCCACATGGTAGCGATTTTCTAATGGCAAAAGTTGAGGTGATTAGAAAATCCAGCAAACTCATGTCATTGAACTATTTTGACTACTTAAGGTATTACCCATTCTGTGAAGACTTCGTCCAATGATGGTATGGTGATAGCTGCTTTGGTGGATGATACCAGATGTGCAATTGGGAACTGGGATTACTGGCCCATTAAGACAAGAATGTATTTGATTGATAGTAACGGACCAATGAAGTCTACGCCAACCTGATGCCGACACCCTCTGGAAGTTCTGACATTTCCAGAAGTGAAGGTGGCTCTTCTCGAATAACTAATTGACATTGTGGACAGTATTTCAGTGTGACTTCAACCATCTGAGCAAAGGAGGGGTTGCCAGACTCGTTCATTCAATGCCCTTTTTGTAGCCTTGATACCCCGTTGCCCTACATGCGACAGATTTATGACTCCTTGATGCAGCTGTTTCGGAATGACAATCCTCTTGTCCCTTAATAGAAGTACATCTTTGACAATGGACAATTCATCCTTTATATGTCTAAAGGAGGTTAGTTCTTAGATGTGAACATGTTGATTGCATCTGGGCTCTTGAAAGTGTCACAAGGAGATGATGGACAGAGCACTGAAACTTTCCAGACACTCTCCCCAGTCACAGATCTGGGTTGAATCCATCATCATTCGTTAGCTCACTTCGCCACCTCAGGTCAGACCAAGCTATATGCAAATCAGTCTAGGCCCTGTGCCTCATGGGAACAGTCCAACCCGAACTGCCAAGCCAGGTCTTCCCTGAACCGGAAACAAGCATCCTGGGACCAGTTTCTGGGTAAAACACTTCATCAGCCCGGCTAGCTTGAATCCAGTGGCAAAGTGAGCAAGGGACCCACGTCTGGGTAAACCCTGCCAACTTAGGGGGAACAAAACAAACCCAAGGAGATGATGGATGGAGCGCTGACACTTTATAGACACTTACCCCAAGGCACAGATCAGGGTTGAACCATCAGCATTCTTTAACTCACTTCAACACCTCAGTTCAGACCCAGCTATATGCAAATCAGTCTTGCCCCCGTGCCTCATGGGAACAGTCCAGCCTGAACTGCCAAGCCAGGTCTTCCCTGAACAAGCATGCTGGCCAAAAGGCAACCCTGATGCACCCCCAAAATTGGCATGTGTGCACGTGTCGTGCACACATGCCCAGAGGGCATGTGTTTGCGCCACATGGCACTTAGAAAAATGCAATTGGAATTGCAAATTACCATCAATTTGAAGTTGATGGCAATATTCGATTCCATAATGCAAAGTCGCAATCTGAGATTGCTTCTTGCATTGCATTTAGGGAATCACAAATTGCGATTCCCTAACTGCATTCGTAAAATAGGTAATCGCACATTTTGTGATTACCTATGTTTCAAATAGCTTTGAGCTTGATGCATCCCAAATGGCTAATTACCAGTCGGAACCCTCTGCAACCGGTAATTAGCTTGATGCATGTGTTCCAGTGTCGCTGTGTCTAACAGTTCAATAATTAACAATTAATTAAATAAGTACAAATTATAAATAACATTCATTACAACCAACAGACATACCCGTAATCATACGTGCATCTTTTTACAAATGTAATCAGAAAACAGACAATTTGATCATTTATAATGCAAAATTGAGCCAAATGTTTCAATGTATTAGTGATAGCAGATGGTGTATAATTTAGCGGTAAAATGAGCAAAGTTATGGAAGGCAATGATGTTCTCAAGTTTATACAGGGCAATGATATTCTCTATGCGCATTTCGGCAAATTGTCTTCATCAGGAAGCCGCAGGATGAAGAAAGTAATGTCTGTGGGCAACAAAAAATTGTATACCCTTAGTTTTCATATGTGCCCTTAATATCTTAGGGCGGTAACTGCAAACACAACAATGATGGACAGAATGTGGATCAATGTCACCCATTCACCCCAGTCAAAAGATCTGGGCCCAAATCCATCGTTTTTCCACTCCACACCACCCTGGGTTAGACAATGGCGATATGCAAATCAGCGCTGACCCTGTTGCCCCATGGGAACAGTCCAGTCCAAACTACAAAAGCCATGTCCTTCCCAGAACGGAAACAAGCATCCGAGGACCGGCCCAGTTTCGAGGTAACACCTCTCATCAGCCCGGCTAGCTTGAATCCAGTGGTGTGGAGTGTCTGGGACTCACGTCTGAGCATCCCCAGTACACGTAGAGCGGTAACTGCAAACACAACAATGATGGACAGAATGTGGATCAATGTCACACATTCACCCCAGTCAAAAGATCTGGGCCCAAATCCATCGTTTTTCCACTCCACACCACCCTGGGTTAGACAATGGCGATATGCAAATCAGCGCTGACCCTGTTGCCCCATGGGAACAGTCCAGTCCGAACTACAAAAGCCATGTCCTTCCCAGAACGGAAACAAGCATCCGAGGACCGGCCCGGTTTCGAGGTAACACCTCTCATCAGCCCGGCTAGCTTGAATCCAGTGGTGTGGAGTGTCTGGGACTCACGTCTGAGCATCCCCAGTACACTTAGAGCGGTAACTGCAAACACAACAATGATGGACAGAATGTGGATCAATGTCACACATTCACCCCAGTCAAAAGATCTGGGCCCAAATCCATCGTTTTTCCACTCCACACCACCCTGGGTTAGACAATGGCGATATGCAAATCAGCGCTGACCCTGTTGCCCCATGGGAACAGTCCAGTCCGAACTACAAAAGCCATGTCCTTCCCAGAACGGAAACAAGCATCCGAGGACCGGCCCGGTTTCGAGGTAACACCTCTCATCAGCCCGGCTAGCTTGAATCCAGTGGTGTGGAGTGTCTGGGACTCACGTCTGAGCATCCCCAGTACACTTAGAGCGGTAACTGCAAACACAACAATGATGGACAGAATGTGGATCAATGTCACACATTCACCCCAGTCAAAAGATCTGGGCCCAAATCCATCGTTTTTCCACTCCACACCACCCTGGGTTAGACAATGGCGATATGCAAATCAGCGCTGACCCTGTTGCCCCATGGGAACAGTCCAGTCCGAACTACAAAAGCCATGTCCTTCCCAGAACGGAAACAAACATCCGAGGACCAGCCCGGTTTCGAGGTAACACCTCTCATCAGCCCGGCTAGCTTGAATCCAGTGGTGTGGAGTGTCTGGGACTCACGTCTAAGCATCCCCAGTACACTTAGAGCGGTAACTGCAAACACAACAATGATGGACAGAATGTGGATCAATGTCACACATTCACCCCAGTCAAAAGATCTGGGCCCAAATCCATCGTTTTTCCACTCCACACCACCCTGGGTTAGACAATGGCGATATGCAAATCAGCGCTGACCCTGTTGCCCCATGGGAACAGTCCAGTCCGAACTACAAAAGCCATGTCCTTCCCAGAACGGAAACAAGCATCCGAGGACCGGCCCGGTTTCGAGGTAACACCTCTCATCAGCCCGGCTAGCTTGAATCCAGTGGTGTGGAGTGTCTGGGACTCACGTCTGAGCATCCCCAGTACACTTAGAGCGGTAACTGCAAACACAACAATGATGGACAGAATGTGGATCAATGTCACACATTCACCCCAGTCAAAAGATCTGGGCCCAAATCCATCGTTTTTCCACTCCACACCACCCTGGGTTAGACAATGGCGATATGCAAATCAGCGCTGACCCTGTTGCCCCATGGGAACAGTCCAGTCCGAACTACAAAAGCCATGTCCTTCCCAGAACGGAAACAAGCATCCGAGGACCGGCCCGGTTTCGAGGTAACACCTCTCATCAGCCCGGCTAGCTTGAATCCAGTGGTGTGGAGTGTCTGGGACTCACGTCTGAGCATCCCCAGTACACTTAGAGCGGTAACTGCAAACACAACAATGATGGACAGAATGTGGATCAATGTCACACATTCACCCCAGTCAAAAGATCTGGGCCCAAATCCATCGTTTTTCCACTCCACACCACCCTGGGTTAGACAATGGCGATATGCAAATCAGCGCTGACCCTGTTGCCCCATGGGAACAGTCCAGTCCAAACTACAAAAGCCATGTCCTTCCCAGAACGGAAACAAGCATCCGAGGACCGGCCCAGTTTCGAGGTAACACCTCTCATCAGCCCGGCTAGCTTGAATCCAGTGGTGTGGAGTGTCTGGGACTCACGTCTGAGCATCCCCAGTACACGTAGAGCGGTAACTGCAAACACAACAATGATGGACAGAATGTGGATCAATGTCACACATTCACCCCAGTCAAAAGATCTGGGCCCAAATCCATCGTTTTTCCACTCCACACCACCCTGGGTTAGACAATGGCGATATGCAAATCAGCGCTGACCCTGTTGCCCCATGGGAACAGTCCAGTCCGAACTACAAAAGCCATGTCCTTCCCAGAACGGAAACAAGCATCCGAGGACCGGCCCGGTTTCGAGGTAACACCTCTCATCAGCCCGGCTAGCTTGAATCCAGTGGTGTGGAGTGTCTGGGACTCACGTCTGAGCATCCCCAGTACACTTAGAGCGGTAACTGCAAACACAACAATGATGGACAGAATGTGGATCAATGTCACACATTCACCCCAGTCAAAAGATCTGGGCCCAAATCCATCGTTTTTCCACTCCACACCACCCTGGGTTAGACAATGGCGATATGCAAATCAGCGCTGACCCTGTTGCCCCATGGGAACAGTCCAGTCCGAACTACAAAAGCCATGTCCTTCCCAGAACGGAAACAAGCATCCGAGGACCGGCCCGGTTTCGAGGTAACACCTCTCATCAGCCCGGCTAGCTTGAATCCAGTGGTGTGGAGTGTCTGGGACTCACGTCTGAGCATCCCCAGTACACTTAGAGCGGTAACTGCAAACACAACAATGATGGACAGAATGTGGATCAATGTCACACATTCACCCCAGTCAAAAGATCTGGGCCCAAATCCATCGTTTTTCCACTCCACACCACCCTGGGTTAGACAATGGCGATATGCAAATCAGCGCTGACCCTGTTGCCCCATGGGAACAGTCCAGTCCGAACTACAAAAGCCATGTCCTTCCCAGAACGGAAACAAGCATCCGAGGACCAGCCCGGTTTCGAGGTAACACCTCTCATCAGCCCGGCTAGCTTGAATCCAGTGGTGTGGAGTGTCTGGGACTCACGTCTAAGCATCCCCAGTACACTTAGAGCGGTAACTGCAAACACAAC
The DNA here is from genome assembly GCF_964261635.1 of Lissotriton helveticus. Lineage (NCBI taxonomy): Eukaryota > Metazoa > Chordata > Amphibia > Caudata > Salamandridae > Lissotriton > Lissotriton helveticus. The sequence goes on from NC_136065.1 coordinate 1,526,093,243, forward strand.
AATGATGGACAGAATGTGGATCAATGTCACACATTCACCCCAGTCAAAAGATCTGGGCCCAAATCCATCGTTTTTCCACTCCACACCACCCTGGGTTAGACAATGGCGATATGCAAATCAGCGCTGACCCTGTTGCCCCATGGGAACAGTCCAGTCCGAACTACAAAAGCCATGTCCTTCCCAGAACGGAAACAAGCATCCGAGGACCGGCCCGGTTTCGAGGTAACACCTCTCATCAGCCCGGCTAGCTTGAATCCAGTGGTGTGGAGTGTCTGGGACTCACGTCTGAGCATCCCCAGTACACTTAGAGCGGTAACTGCAAACACAACAATGATGGACAGAATGTGGATCAATGTCACACATTCACCCCAGTCAAAAGATCTGGGCCCAAATCCATCGTTTTTCCACTCCACACCACCCTGGGTTAGACAATGGCGATATGCAAATCAGCGCTGACCCTGTTGCCCCATGGGAACAGTCCAGTCCGAACTACAAAAGCCATGTCCTTCCCAGAACGGAAACAAGCATCCGAGGACCGGCCCGGTTTCGAGGTAACACCTCTCATCAGCCCGGCTAGCTTGAATCCAGTGGTGTGGAGTGTCTGGGACTCACGTCTGAGCATCCCCAGTACACTTAGAGCGGTAACTGCAAACACAACAATGATGGACAGAATGTGGATCAATGTCACACATTCACCCCAGTCAAAAGATCTGGGCCCAAATCCATCGTTTTTCCACTCCACACCACCCTGGGTTAGACAATGGCGATATGCAAATCAGCGCTGACCCTGTTGCCCCATGGGAACAGTCCAGTCCGAACTACAAAAGCCATGTCCTTCCCAGAACGGAAACAAGCATCCGAGGACCGGCCCGGTTTCGAGGTAACACCTCTCATCAGCCCGGCTAGCTTGAATCCAGTGGTGTGGAGTGTCTGGGACTCACGTCTGAGCATCCCCAGTACACTTAGAGCGGTAACTGCAAACACAACAATGATGGACAGAATGTGGATCAATGTCACACATTCACCCCAGTCAAAAGATCTGGGCCCAAATCCATCGTTTTTCCACTCCACACCACCCTGGGTTAGACAATGGCGATATGCAAATCAGCGCTGACCCTGTTGCCCCATGGGAACAGTCCAGTCCGAACTACAAAAGCCATGTCCTTCCCAGAACGGAAACAAGCATCCGAGGACCGGCCCGGTTTCGAGGTAACACCTCTCATCAGCCCGGCTAGCTTGAATCCAGTGGTGTGGAGTGTCTGGGACTCACGTCTGAGCATCCCCAGTACACTTAGAGCGGTAACTGCAAACACAACAATGATGGACAGAATGTGGATCAATGTCACACATTCACCCCAGTCAAAAGATCTGGGCCCAAATCCATCGTTTTTCCACTCCACACCACCCTGGGTTAGACAATGGCGATATGAAAATCAGCGCTGACCCTGTTGCCCCATGGGAACAGTCCAGTCCGAACTACAAAAGCCATGTCCTTCCCAGAACGGAAACAAGCATCCGAGGACCGGCCCGGTTTCGAGGTAACACCTCTCATCAGCCCGGCTAGCTTGAATCCAGTGGTGTGGAGTGTCTGGGACTCACGTCTGAGCATCCCCAGTACACTTAGAGCGGTAACTGCAAACACAACAATGATGGACAGAATGTGGATCAATGTCACACATTCACCCCAGTCAAAAGATCTGGGCCCAAATCCATCGTTTTTCCACTCCACACCACCCTGGGTTAGACAATGGCGATATGCAAATCAGCGCTGACCCTGTTGCCCCATGGGAACAGTCCAGTCCGAACTACAAAAGCCATGTCCTTCCCAGAACGGAAACAAGCATCCGAGGACCGGCCCGGTTTCGAGGTAACACCTCTCATTAGCCCGGCTAGCTTGAATCCAGTGGTGTGGAGTGTCTGGGACTCACGTCTGAGCATCCCCAGTACACTTAGAGCGGTAACTGCAAACACAACAATGATGGACAGAATGTGGATCAATGTCACACATTCACCCCAGTCAAAAGATCTGGGCCCAAATCCATCGTTTTTCCACTCCACACCACCCTGGGTTAGACAATGGCGATATGCAAATCAGCGCTGACCCTGTTGCCCCATGGGAACAGTCCAGTCCGAACTACAAAAGCCATGTCCTTCCCAGAACGGAAACAAGCATCCGAGGACCGGCCCGGTTTCGAGGTAACACCTCTCATCAGACCGGCTAGCTTGAATCCAGTGGTGTGGAGTGTCTGGGACTCACGTCGGAGCATCCCCAGTACACTTAGAGCGGTAACTGCAAACACAACAATGATGGACAGAATGTGGATCAATGTCACACATTCACCCCAGTCAAAAGATCTGGGCCCAAATCCATCGTTTTTCCACTCCACACCACCCTGGGTTAGACAATGGCGATATGCAAATCAGCGCTGACCCTGTTGCCCCATGGGAACAGTCCAGTCCGAACTACAAAATCCATGTCCTTCCCAGAACGGAAACAAGCATCCGAGGACCGGCCCGGTTTCGAGGTAACACCTCTCATCAGCCCGGCTAGCTTGAATCCAGTGGTGTGGAGTGTCTGGGAATCACGTCTGAGCATCCCCAGTACACTTAGAGCGGTAACTGCAAACACAACAACGATGGACAGAATGTGGATCAATGTCACACATTCACCCCAGTCAAAAGATCTGGGCCCAAATCCATCGTTTTTCCACTCCACACCACCCTGGGTTAGACAATGGCGATATGCAAATCAGCGCTGACCCTGTTGCCCCATGGGAACAGTCCAGTCCGAACTACAAAAGCCATGTCCTTCCCAGAACGGAAACAAGCATCCGAGGACCGGCCCGGTTTCGAGGTAACACCTCTCATCAGCCCGGCTAGCTTGAATCCAGTGGTGTGGAGTGTCTGGGACTCACGTCTGAGCATCCCCAGTACACTTAGAGCGGTAACTGCAAACACAACAATGATGGACAGAATGTGGATCAATGTCACACATTCACCCCAGTCAAAAGATCTGGGCCCAAATCCATCGTTTTTCCACTCCACACCACCCTGGGTTAGACAATGGCGATATGCAAATCAGCGCTGACCCTGTTGCCCCATGGGAACAGTCCAGTCCGAACTACAAAAGCCATGTCCTTCCCAGAACGGAAACAAGCATCCGAGGACCGGCCCGGTTTCGAGGTAACACCTCTCATCAGCCCGGCTAGCTTGAATCCAGTGGTGTGGAGTGTCTGGGACTCACGTCTGAGCATCCCCAGTACACTTAGAGCGGTAACTGCAAACAGAACAATGATGGACAGAATGTGGATCAATGTCACACATTCACCCCAGTCAAAAGATCTGGGCCCAAATCCATCGTTTTCCCACTCCACACCACCCTGGGTTAGACAATGGCGATATGCAAATCAGCGCTGACCCTGTTGCCCCATGGGAACAGTCCAGTCCGAACTACAAAAGCCATGTCCTTCCCAGAACGGAAACAAGCATCCGAGGACCGGCCCGGTTTCGAGGTAACACCTCTCATCAGCCCGGCTAGCTTGAATCCAGTGGTGTGGAGTGTCTGGGACTCACGTCTGAGCATCCCCAGTACACTTAGAGCGGTAACTGCAAACACAACAATGATGGACAGAATGTGGATCAATGTCACACATTCACCCCAGTCAAAAGATCTGGGCCCAAATCCATCGTTTTTGCACTCCACACCACCCTGGGTTAGACAATGGCGATATGCAAATCAGCGCTGACCCTGTTGCCCCATGGGAACAGTCCAGTCCGAACTACAAAAGCCATGTCCTTCCCAGAACGGAAACAAGCATCCGAGGACCGGCCCGGTTTCGAAGTAACACCTCTCATCAGCCCGGCTAGCTTGAATCCAGTGGTGTGGAGTGTCTGGGACTCACGTCTGAGCATCCCCAGTACACTTAGAGCGGTAACTGCAAACACAACAATGATGGACAGAATGTGGATCAATGTCACACATTCACCCCAGTCAAAAGATCTGGGCCCAAATCCATCGTTTTTCCACACCACACCACCCTGGGTTAGACAATGGCGATATGCAAATCAGCGCTGACCCTGTTGCCCCATGGGAACAGTCCAGTCCGAACTACAAAAGCCATGTCCTTCCCAGAACGGAAACAAGCATCCGAGGACCGGCCCGGTTTCGAGGTAACACCTCTCATCAGCCCGGCTAGCTTGAATCCAGTGGTGTGGAGTGTCTGGGACTCACGTCTGAGCATCCCCAGTACACTTAGAGCGGTAACTGCAAACACAACAATGATGGACAGAATGTGGATCAATGTCACACATTCACCCCAGTCAAAAGATCTGGGCCCAAATCCATCGTTTTTCCACTCCACACCACCCTGGGTTAGACAATGGCGATATGCAAATCAGCGCTGACCCTGTTGCCCAATGGGAACAGTCCAGTCCGAACTACAAAAGCCATGTCCTTCCCAGAACGGAAACAAGCATCCGAGGACCGGCCCGGTTTCGAGGTAAAACCTCTCATCAGCCCGGCTAGCTTGAATCCAGTGGTGTGGAGTGTCTGGGACTCACGTCTGAGCATCCCCAGTACACTTAGAGCAGTAACTGCAAACACAACAATGATGGACAGAATGTGGATCAATGTCACACATTCACCCCAGTCAAAATATCTGGGCCCAAATCCATCGTTTTTCCACTCCACACCACCCTGGGTTAGACAATGGCGATATGCAAATCAGCACTAACTCTGTTGCCCCATGGGAACAGTCCAGTCCGAACTACAAAAGCCATGTCCTTCCCAGAACGGAAACAAGCATCCGAGGATCGGCCCGGTTTCGAGGTAACACCTCTCATCAGCCCGGCTAGCTTGATTCCAGTGGTGTGGAGTGTCTGGGACTCACGTCTGAGCATTCCCAGTACACTTAGAGCGTTAACTGCAAACACAACAATGATGGACAGAATGTGGATCAATGTCACACATTCACCCCAGTCAAAAGATCTGGGCCCAAATCCATCGTTTTTCCACTCCACACCACCATGGGTTAGACAATGGCGATATGCAAATCAGCGCTGACCCTGTTGCCCCATGGGAACAGTCCAGTCCGAACTACAAAAGCCATGTCCTTCCCAGAACGGAAACAAGCATCCGAGGACCGGCCCGGTTTCGAGGTAACACCTCTCATCAGCCCGGCTAGCTTGAATCCAGTGGTGTGGAGTGTCTGGGACTCACGTCTGAGCATCCCCAGTACACTTAGAGCGGTAACTGCAAACAGAACAATGATGGACAGAATGTGGATCAATGTCACACATTCACCCCAGTCAAAAGATCTGGGCCCAAATCCATCGTTTTCCCACTCCACACCACCCTGGGTTAGACAATGGCGATATGCAAATCAGCGCTGACCCTGTTGCCCCATGGGAACAGTCCAGTCCGAACTACAAAAGCCATGTCCTTCCCAGAACGGAAACAAGCATCCGAGGACCGGCCCGGTTTCGAGGTAACACCTCTCATCAGCCCGGCTAGCTTGAATCCAGTGGTGTGGAGTGTCTGGGACTCACGTCTGAGCATCCCCAGTACACTTAGAGCGGTAACTGCAAACACAACAATGATGGACAGAATGTGGATCAATGTCACACATTCACCCCAGTCAAAAGATCTGGGCCCAAATCCATCGTTTTTCCACTCCACACCACCCTGGGTTAGACAATGGCGATATGCAAATCAGCGCTGACCCTGTTGCCCCATGGGAACAGTCCAGTCCGAACTACAAAAGCCATGTCCTTCCCAGAACGGAAACAAGCTTCCGAGGACCGGCCCGGTTTCGAGGTAACACCTCTCATCAGCCCGGCTAGCTTGAATCCAGTGGTGTGGAGTGTCTGGGACTCACGTCTGAGCATCCCCAGTACACTTAGAGCGGTAACTGCAAACACAACAATGATGGACAGAATGTGGATCAATGTCACACATTCACCCCAGTCAAAAGATCTGGGCCCAAATCCATCGTTTTTCCACACCACACCACCCTGGGTTAGACAATGGCGATATGCAAATCAGCGCTGACCCTGTTGCCCCATGGGAACAGTCCAGTCCGAACTACAAAAGCCATGTCCTTCCCAGAACGGAAACAAGCATCCGAGGACCGGCCCGGTTTCGAGGTAACACCTCTCATCAGCCCGGCTAGCTTGAATCCAGTGGTGTGGAGTGTCTGGGACTCACGTCTGAGCATCCCCAGTACACTTAGAGCGGTAACTGCAAACACAACAATGATGGACAGAATGTGGATCAATGTCACACATTCACCCCAGTCAAAAGATCTGGGCCCAAATCCATCGTTTTTCCACTCCAAACCACCCTGGGTTAGACAATGGCGATATGCAAATCAGCGCTGACCCTGTTGCCCAATGGGAACAGTCCAGTCCGAACTACAAAAGCCATGTCCTTCCCAGAACGGAAACAAGCATCCGAGGACCGGCCCGGTTTCGAGGTAAAACCTCTCATCAGCCCGGCTAGCTTGAATCCAGTGGTGTGGAGTGTCTGGGACTCACGTCTGAGCATCCCCAGTACACTTAGAGCAGTAACTGCAAACACAACAATGATGGACAGAATGTGGATCAATGTCACACATTCACCCCAGTCAAAATATCTGGGCCCAAATCCATCGTTTTTCCACTCCACACCACCCTGGGTTAGACAATGGCGATATGCAAATCAGCACTAACTCTGTTGCCCCATGGGAACAGTCCAGTCCGAACTACAAAAGCCATGTCCTTCCCAGAACGGAAACAAGCATCCGAGGATCGGCCCGGTTTCGAGGTAACACCTCTCATCAGCCCGGCTAGCTTGATTCCAGTGGTGTGGAGTGTCTGGGACTCACGTCTGAGCATTCCCAGTACACTTAGAGCGTTAACTGCAAACACAACAATGATGGACAGAATGTGGATCAATGTCACACATTCACCCCAGTCAAAAGATCTGGGCCCAAATCCATCGTTTTTCCACTCCACACCACCCTGGGTTAGACAATGGCGATATGCAAATCAGCGCTGACCCTGTTGCCCCATGGGAACAGTCCAGTCCGAACTACAAAAGCCATGTCCTTCCCAGAACGGAAACAAGCATCCGAGGACCGGCCCGGTTTCGAGGTAACACCTCTCATCAGCCCGGCTAGCTTGAATCCAGTGGTGTGGAGTGTCTGGGACTCACGTCTGAGCATCCCCAGTACACTTAGAGCGGTAACTGCAAACACAACAATGATGGACAGAATGTGGATCAATGTCACACATTCACCCCAGTCAAAAGATATGGGCCCAAATCCATCGTTTTTCCACTCCACACCACCCTGGGTTAGACAATGGCGATATGCAAATCAGCGCTGACCCTGTTGCCCCATGGGAACAGTCCAGTCCGAACTACAAAAGCCGTGTCCTTCCCAGAACGGAAACAAGCATCCGAGGACCGGCCCGGTTTCGAGGTAACACCTCTCATCAGCCCGGCTAGCTTGAATCCAGTGGTGTGGAGTGTCTGGGACTCACGTCTGAGCATCCCCAGTACACTTAGAGCGGTAACTGCAAACACAACAATGATGGACAGAATGTGGATCAATGTCACACATTCACCCCAGTCAAAAGATCTGGGCCCAAATACATCGTTTTTCCACTCCACACCACCCTGGGTTAGACAATGGCGATATGCAAATCAGCGCTGACCCTGTTGCCCCATGGGAACAGTCCAGTCCGAACTACAAAAGCCATGTCCTTCCCAGAACGGAAACAAGCTTCCGAGGATCGGCCCGGTTTCGAGGTAACACCTCTCATCAGCCCGGCTAGCTTGAATCCAGTGGTGTGGAGTGTCTGGGACTCACGTCTGAGCATCCCCAGTACACTTAGAGCGGTAACTGCAAACACAACAATGATGGACAGAATGTGGATCAATGTCACACATTCATCCCAGTCAAAAGATCTGGGCCCAAATCCATCGTTTTTCCACTCCACACCACCCTGGGTTAGACAATGGCGATATGCAAATCAGCGCTGACCCTGTTGCCCCATGGGAACAGTCCAGTCCGAACCGGGCTGATGAGAGGTGTTACCTCGAAACCGGGCCGGTCCTCGGATGCTTGTTTCCGTTCTGGGAAGGACATGGCTTTTGTAGTTCGGACTGGACTGTTCCCATGGGGCACAGGGTCAGCGCTGATTTGCATATCGCCATTGTCTAACCCAGGGTGGTGTGGAGTGGAAAAACGATGGATTTGGGCCCAGATCTTTTGACTGGGGTGAATGTGTGACATTGATCCACATTCTGTCCATCACTGTTGTGTTTGCAATTACCGCTCTAAGTGTACTGGGGATGCTCAGACGTGAGTCCCAGGCACTCCACACCACTGGAGTCAAGCTAGCCGGGCTGATGAGAGGTGTTACCTCGAAACCGGGCCGGTCCTCGGATGCTTGTTTCCGTTCTGGGAAGGACATGGCTTTTGTAGTTCGGACTGGACTGTTCCCATGGGGCACAGGGTCAGCGCTGATTTGCATATCGCCATTGTCTAACCCAGGGTGGTGTGGAGTGGAAAAACGATGGATTTGGGCCCAGATCTTTTGACTGGGGTGAATGTGTGACATTGATCCACATTCTGTCCATCACTGTTGTGTTTGCAATTACCGCTCTAAGTGTACTGGGGATGCTCAGACGTGAGTCCCAGGCACTCCACACCACTGGAGTCAAGCTAGCCGGGCTGATGAGAGGTGTTACCTCGAAACCGGGCCGATCCTCAGATGCTTGTTTCCGTTCTGGGAAGGACATGGCTTTTGTAGTTCGGACTGGACTGTTCCCATGGGGCACAGGGTCAGCGCTGATTTGCATATCGCCATTGTCTAACCCAGGGTGGTGTGGAGTGGAAAAACGATGGATTTGGGCCTAGATCTTTTGACTGGGGTGAATGTGTGACATTGATCCACATTCTGTCCATCACTGTTGTGTTTGCAATTACCGCTCTAAGTGTACTGGGGATGCTCAGACGTGAGTCCCAGGCACTCCACACCACTGGAGTCAAGCTAGCCGGGCTGATGAGAGGTGTTACCTCGAAACCGGGCCGGTCCTCGGATGCTTGTTTCCGTTCTGGGAAGGACATGGCTTTTGTAGTTCGGACTGGACTGTTCCCATGGGGCACAGGGTCAGCGCTGATTTGCATATCGCCATTGTCTAACCCAGGGTGGTGTGGAGTGGAAACACGATGGATTTGGGCCCAGATCTTTTGACTGGGGTGAATGTGTGACATTGATCCACATTCTGTCCATCACTGTTGTGTTTGCAATTACCGCTCTAAGTGTACTGGGGATGCTCAGACGTGAGTCCCAGGCACTCCACACCACTGGAGTCAAGCTAGCCGGGCTGATGAGAGGTGTTACCTCGAAACCGGGCCGGTCCTCGGATGCTTGTTTCCGTTCTGGGAAGGACATGGCTTTTGTAGTTCGGACTGGACTGTTCCCATGGGGCACAGGGTCAGCGCTGATTTGCATATCGCCATTGTCTAACCCAGGGTGGTATGGAGTGGAAAAACGATGGATTTGGGCCCAGATCTTTTGACTGGGGTGAATGTGTGACATTGATCCACATTCTGTCCATCACTGTTGTGTTTGCAATTACCGCTCTAAGTGTACTGGGGATGCTCAGACGTGAGTCCCAGGCACTCCACACCACTGGAGTCAAGCTATCCGGGCTGATGAGAGGTGTTACCTCGAAACCGGGCCGGTCCTCGGATGCTTGTTTCCGTTCTGGGAAGGACATGGCTTTTGTAGTTCGGACTGGACTGTTCCCATGGGGCACAGGGTCAGCGCTGATTTGCATATCACCATTGTCTAACCCAGGGTGGTGTGGAGTGGAAAAACAATGGATTTGGGCCCAGATCTTTTGACTGGGGTGAATGTGTGACATTGATCCACATTCTGTCCATCACTGTTGTGTTTGCAATTACCGCTCTAAGTGTACTGGGGATGCTCAGACGTGAGTCCCAGGCACTCCACACCACTGGAGTCAAGCTAGCCGGGCTGATGAGAGGTGTTACCTCGAAACCAGGCCGGTCCTCGGATGCTTGTTTCCGTTCTGGGAAGGACATGGCTTTTGTAGTTCGGACTGGACTGTTCCCATGGGGCACAGGGTCAGCGCTGATTTGCATATCGCCATTGTCTAACCCAGGGTGGTGTGGAGTGGAAAAACGATGGATTTGGGCCCAGATCTTTTGACTGGGGTGAATGTGTGACATTGATCCACATTCTGTCCATCACTGTTGTGTTTGCAATTACCGCTATAAGTGTACTGGGGATGCTCAGACGTGAGTCCCAGGCACTCCACACCACTGGAGTCAAGCTAGCCGGGCTGATGAGAGGTGTTACCTCGAAACCGGGCCGGTCCTCGGATGCTTGTTTCCGTTCTGGGAAGGACATGGCTTTTGTAGTTCGGACTGGACTGTTCCCATGGGGCACAGAGTCAGCGCTGATTTGCATATCGCCATTGTCTAACCCAGGGTGGTGTGGAGTGGAAAAACGATGGATTTGGGCCCAGATCTTTTGACTGGGGTGAATGTGTGACATTGATCCACATTCTGTCCATCACTGTTGTGTTTGCAATTACTGCTCTAAGTGTACTGGGGATGCTCAGACGTGAGTCCCAGGCACTCCACACCACTGGAGTCAAGCTAGCCGGGCTGATGACAGGTGTTACCTCGAAACCGGGCCGGTCCTCGGATGCTTGTTTCGGTTCTGGGAAGGACATGGCTTTTGTAGTTCGGACTGGACTGTTCCCATGGGGCACAGGGTCAGCACTGATTTGCATATCGCCATTGTCTAACCCAGGGTGGTGTGGAGTGGAAAAACGATGGATTTGGGCCCAGAACTTTTGACTGGGGTGAATGTGTGACATTGATCCACATTCTGTCCATCACTGTTGTGTTTGCAATTACCGCTCTAAGTGTACTGGGGATGCTCAGACGTGAGTCCCAGGCACTCCACACCACTGGAGTCAAGCTAGCCGGGCTGATGAGAGGTGTTACCTCGAAACCGGGCCGGTCCTCGGATGCTTGTTTCAGTTCTGGGAAGGACATGGCTTTTGTAGTTCGGACTGGACTGTTCCCATGGGGCACAGGGTCAGCGCTGATTTGCATATCGCCATTGTCTAACCCAGGTTGGTGTGGAGTGGAAAAACGATGGATTTGGGCCCAGATCTTTTGACTGGGATCAATGTGTGACATTGATCCACATTCTGTCCATCACTGTTGTGTTTGCAATTACCGCTCTAAATGTACTGGGGATGCTCAGACGTGAGTCCCAGGCACTCCACACCACTGGAGTCAAGCTAGCCGGGCTGATGAGAGGTGTTACCTCGAAACCGGGCCGGTCCTCGGATGCTTGTTTCCGTTCTGGGAAGGACATGGCTTTTGTAGTTCGGACTGGACTGTTCCCAAGGGGCACAGGGTCAGCGCTGATTTGCATATCGCCATTGTCTAACCCAGGGTGGTGTGGAGTGGAAAAACGATGGATTTGGGCCCAGATCTTTTGACTGGGGTGAATGTGTGACATTGATCCACATTCTGTCCATCACTGTTGTGTTTGCAATTACCGCTCTAAGTGTACTGGGGATGCTCAGACGTGAGTCCCAGGCACTCCACACCACTGGAGTCAAGCTAGCCGGGCTGATGAGAGGTGTTACCTCGAAACCGGGCCGATCCTCAGATGCTTGTTTCCGTTCTGGGAAGGACATGGCTTTTGTAGTTCGGACTGGACTGTTCCCATGGGGCACAGGGTCAGCGCTGATTTGCATATCGCCATTGTCTAACCCAGGGTGGTGTGGAGTGGAAAAACGATGGATTTGGGCCCAGACTTTTGACTGGGGTGAATGTGTGACATTGATCCACATTCTGTCCATCACTGTTGTGTTTGCAATTACCGCTCTAAGTGTACTGGGGATGCTCAGACGTGAGTCCCAGGCACTCCACACCACTGGAGTCAAGCTAGCCGGGCTGATGAGAGGTGTTACCTCGAAACCGGGCCGGTCCTCGGATGCTTGTTTCCGTTCAGGGAAGGACATGGCTTTTGTAGTTCGGACTGGACTGTTCCCATGGGGCACAGGGTCAGCGCTGATTTGCATATCGCCATTGTCTAACCCAGGGTGGTGTGGAGTGGAAAAACGATGGATTTGGGCCCAGATCTTTTGACTGGGGTGAATGTGTGACATTGATCCACATTCTGTCCATCACTGTTGTGTTTGCAATTACCGCTCTAAGTGTACTGGGGATGCTCAGACGTGAGTCCCAGGCACTCCACACCACTGGAGTCAAGCTAGCCGGGCTGATGAGAGGTGTTACCTCGAAACCGGGCCGGTCCTCGTATGCTTGTTTCCGTTCTGGGAAGGACATGGCTTTTGTAGTTCGGACTGGACTGTTCCCATGGGGCACAGGGTCAGCGCTGATTTGCATATCGCCATTGTCTAACCCAGGGTGGTGTGGAGTGGAAAAACGATGGATTTGGGCCCAGATCTTTTGACTGGGGTGAATGTGTGACATTGATCCACATTCTGTCCATCACTGTTGTGTTTGCAATTACCGCTCCCAGTGTACTGGGGATGCTCAGACGTGAGTCCCAGGCACTCCACACCACTGGAGTCAAGCTAGCCGGGCTGATGAGAGGTGTTACCTCGAAACCGGGCCGGTCCTCGGATGCATGTTTCCGTTCTGGGAAGGACATGGCTTTTGTAGTTCGGACTGGACTGTTCCCATGGGGCACAGGGTCAGCGCTGATTTGCATATCGCCATTGTCTAACCCAGGGTGGTGTGGAGTGGAAAAACGATGGATTTGGGCCCAGATCTTTTGACTGGGGTGAATGTGTGACATTGATCCACATTCTGTCCATCACTGTTGTGTTTGCAATTACCGCTCTAAGTGTACTGGGGATGCTCAGACGTGAGTCCCAGGCACTCCACACCACTGGAGTCAAGCTAGCCGGGCTGATGAGAGGTGTTACCTCGAAGCCGGTCCTCGGATGCTTGTTTCCGTTCTGGGAAGGACATGGCTTTTGTAGTTCGGACTGGACTGTTCCCATGGGGCACAGGGTCAGCGCTGATTTGCATATCGCCATTGTCTAACCCAGGGTGGTGTGGAGTGGAAAAACGATGGATTTGGGCCCAGATCTTTTGACTGGGGTGAATGTGTGACATTGATCCACATTCTGTCCATCACTGTTGTGTTTGCAATTACCGCTCTTAATATCTTAGGGCCAGATGTCGACCGTTTTTTGTGCTCGCAAAGGGCATTTGGCCTGTTTGCGACCTCAAAAAACAGATACACAAAGTACTAACCCTATTTTGTAAGTCGCTAATCTATTAGGGTTAGCCAATCGCTATTTGGAAGGGGCGTACCAAGGGTGTCCCTTCCCAATAGCAAGTGCAGATGCCATGTATGAGTGTTTTGCAACCGCATTTGCGGTCTCCAAAAACTCACAGTTTACCACCTACTTCAAGTACGTGGTAAACCACTTGCAAACGGGAAGGGGTCCTCAGGGTACTCCTTCTCCTTTGTGAATGGCTGTGCAAATACTTTGTAAGAGTAGCCAGTGGTCCACTGGACCACTGCCTGCCCTTAAAAAATACACCTGTAACGGTCAATTTTTCTTTTTTAAATGCATCCAGTTTTCCTTTAAGGAAAACCGGATGCATTTAAAAATAAAACTGTTTTATTGACAAGCAGTCCCATACATGGCGGTCTGCTGACCCCAGCAGGTAGTCATCCCTGGGAGTGCTAGCCATTCCCAGTGGGGTCGTAAATTACGACAGACTCATGAATATTCATGAGGCATGCAATTTGCGACCCTATTGGGAATCGCAAACAGTGTCTGAGACACTGTTGTACATTGAATTTTGCGACTCGCAATTTGCGTGTCTCCAAATTCAATGGTAGTACAACTGGCCTTTAAATTCTAAGCTAAAATAGGGCGATTTAAAAAGAGGGTTAACACAGTTTGTGTACTCAGAGAACCATCATGCTCACAATTTCATTTATGTTACACTGTATATCAGTAACAGTGAATAGATGTGAAGTCAGTAGAAAATTGCTAATTTACCCATGGAGTAGCAGTTCATTTCTAAAATTCAGAACTCGCTTGTGAGCATGCACATGCTATGATGCTTGGAATTACCTTATGCTGAAATTAGAGGATAGTGAACATTGCTGCGTGAAGTTAGTTTGAAAGATGCCGCTAATTAGAGAGACTCGCACCTGTATCAGGAAATAGTGCTCCATATGCTACACAATTTGACAACAGTTTCTGGGAGCGCACAGCAATTTCAGGAAAAGTAATTCTCAGGAGTAGATGGGTGCTCCAGGTAGATATGAGCCTGTTGCCTTGACTCTAAACAAAACCACCTTAGTGATCCGACCAACACAAATAATCCACCGAGCACTCAAAATAATCAATTTCAGTCCACAAATTGTAAAGTCCTTCTTCAATTTTTCTTTGTCTTTATTCTGTTACTCTTCTTCATCCAAAGTAAAATTCAACAAAACAGCCAACACGTGTTTCGTCTCAGTCAGTCTTAGACATTAAGACTTCTTCAGGGCTGTAAACAATACAACAATTTCAACTTAAATACAATAAATAATTGTATATTAATAGACTATTCTTGTCTGATAGAAAACCACTGAGTTATTGTGGTGCATAGTAAAGACATCACTTATAGACCCTAATGCCAAGCATAAAACCAAAGTCACCCAAGTGTGAAATAGATGAAAAAAGTCAGATTAAAGCTAATTAACGTAACCAGAGGAAGAGCCTAATAGATAGAATGCAAACTTAAAGTACCATTATCTTATCTTTTGCAAATACCAATTCAAAGTCCAGTATATATCACAATTGAAAAGTTCAATCCACTGATTCCAATTTAGCGTAATAACTGTAACAACAAACAGACAACAGTTCCCTTGTCATGAGCTACTATCCATGTTATTTGTGATGGTCTCAGTACAAACTAACAACTATCGGATTTATCTCCCTTAGCTCACCTCGAATTTTTGAAGTAGGTAATTCGGTAGCACGATATCGCTTTTTAGTTGTAGTTATAGGAAATCCTTTTTTCAGTATTCGTTTTTCTATAATAGTAAATTATGATGTAAGTAATCATTCTTCTATAATGATGTATTTTAATATCCATATCGATATTGATCTAATTAGTACATATTTCTTGGTAAAAGTATATCGTTACTGAGCAAATAGATGTCCCTTCTCAGAATTACAGTATTAGTAAGATATCAGTATCGACAGTCTCTATCAAATCATTATATGTTCAATTATTTTCAAAGTTATTTGACATGCTATCAAATTTAGTGTCATAGTACTTTTAATTGAGTTTAACGCTATCGATATCATAATCATCTCATTGAATTTCGTTACCTGTAACTGAAGGCTTGTCACATTCTTATCAATAGTAGTAGTCTTTAATCTGTAATTTCTAAAACAAACGTAAACGAGTTCAGTATTTTATCCAATATTGCATTTGATCCTAGTGTTGTATCTTAATCTGTTGCCCATTGCACTCACCGTTTATCGTATGATTGTCTCCGTAGTTTCTGGCGTGCTACGTCGGCGCCATCTTGTAGTGGCTTTTTATACCTTCAAAGTACGGGCGCCATCTTTGACTACTTTTACTAAATATTAGACTTGCTGTCACTTTTCGGCAGAGAATCTCAACGTATAGTTCATTATTACGTTTCGTAAATCATTTTTACCAATTATTTCAAGACATATTATATATTTATGTCTCACAAAGATCGACGAATTATGGTACTGCCATCTTGTAGTGGCTTTTAGCGGTCTCGAATTACGGACGCCATCTTAACCTAGTATTTATAATTATTTAATCATTAATCAGACAGAGTTTTAATTTGCGGTTTATATCCACGCTTGGTGGTTCATATTTATCAGTCAATCTAGATCACGATGTATTTACAATTTAATTCCCATTTTTTAAAATTCGCCGATTCATAATATTGCCATTCTATATCGGGGAAGATCTCCGGTGTTATTAAAGCCTAAAATAGATTTCCAAACCGTAACATTTTAACTTTGCAAGTACAAATGGGCAATCCTATTTACATAGTATTTAGTGTTTAACTGTCATAGCTTAAATTAGTGGTTCAAGTTCTCTATTCAATTCCATTCTCATAGTATAAACTTTTAGGTTATTAATTTTTCTTTCTTTTATCTTTTATCAATATGTGAGCTAAGATGCCATGGATCGTAGTTACTGACAGGGGGTGTTGAGAGTGTGCTTATTGATTATCTCCGTACAGTTTCAGTTTTGGGGAGTTGGATGGGAAGATAGGTACAGACAGGATGGCGGGGAGTGATACTACATAAATTATACACAATATCCAACATATGTAAATTATTACATTTCATTCCTGGCCTAGATAGTGTTCAAATTAATTATCAATATTCAGGCCTAATTCAACAGCTTTAAGCTTCATCAACCACATAACTTCTCTACGTCGCAGTTGAAGCGTTCTGTTGCCACCTCTAGGATCTCTTTTCACATGATCAATGCCATGGTAGCTAAATGTATGCTTCTCTCTATCTTCATGATTTCTTACTATGTGTGAAGCTACCGGATAGCGTGTATCTCCTGTTTTCAGTGCCCTGAAGTGCTCCACCATTCTTTCTTTCAGTTTCCTTATCGTGCTACCCACATAAATCTTTTTGCAGGTCAATAACATACGAGAATGGGTACATTGAAATGCTAGCCCTCCCTTTTCCCTACGACGCCTTAGTTTTTTTCAGGCAATCCTGGGTATGTGTTGTGCCCAGATGAATGAGTTGATATCGCTCTGCAGCTTTGATAAAAGTGAGGGTTCAAAATATAAATAATGGTATTAAATAAAAAGGTGACTTTAGGCAAAATGGACATTTTAATGAGATTAACTCTACCCAGAATAGACAAGGGTAATGTAGACCATGTTCTCATAAGTTTCCTACAGTCTTTTGCTACTGCCGCAAAATTTGTTAAACGGGTCGGGCAATGCTCCATTCACCAAAAGGCATGCTGAAGGATTTTGATAGAGCAGTCTCACAGCTCGATGAAATCCGTCTCCGATGTTAAATTTACCTAAGACCCCCGACAGGTATGACCAATTCACCCTGTCGAAGGCCTTAGTGGCGTCAAGCGTGAGAACAGCCAATGGAATGGAGCAGGTGGATGCCACATCTATAGCACCTATCAGATCATAAGTTAATTCAAACAATTGTCGACCCTTTCCAAACCCCCTCTGGTCTTGGTGCAAGATGTCACCTGCAACCGACCCCAGTCTATTAGCCAAGATGGAGGCAAAGATTTTATAGTCGACATTGAGTATAAAAATAGGCCTGTAAGACCCACAATTTGATGCCGGTTTACCCGGCTTTAATATCAGAGTAATAGATGCCTTATCCCATGAGGCTTGAGGCGACATCCCGTCCTGGAGAATCTGATTGAATAAAGTAGTTAAGCAGGGGACAAGTATCGGTTCCAAAGACCTATAAATCTCAGCGGGAAGGTCATCTGGACCTGCCGCTTTTCCCTTTTTACTGCCCAAAATAGCCGCTTTAACCTCATCCTGCGTGATAACTCGGTCTAAGGAATCACGTTGATCCAAGGTCAGTGAAGGAAGTTGTATCTCCCTGAACCAACCTTTAACACGACCCGCCTCAATAACTTTGTTCTCACTATAGATGTCTTGGAAAAACTGTCATAATAAATGAGAAAAAATAGAATTAAGGGCAGAGGGATCATCCTGATTCGGACCATAATATCCCACAATTGTTACTGATGTACCTGCAATGATCACAGTTACGATCACCCATCTACCTCCAGGGTCTACCAACTTACATACTAAACGAGCTTTTATCGATTTCTTAAAAAGAATCGTGACTCCCCTAATATTCATAGTCTAGGTTGTGGCGATACATAGGTCTATCCATCTGTTATCTTTGACCAGGGAAAACATCTCTGATTCTGTCATATGCGTCTCCTGGAGAACAATGACCTGCGCACTTGAAACGCGAAGATACTGCAAAATGTTATCCCTCCTGGGTCTGGTGCGAAGACCATTGATATTCCAGGAGAGGACCTCCAGACTATTCATTGAGAGAGTTGCTCCCTCCCATCTTGCTCCCAATACCTGACGTAAGCACATTAGCACTCTTTAACTCATACACAAATGCCATATTTACAAAAGTCACCTTGTCAAAAACAGCAGTCATTACAGGGAAGAAAATGAGGACATTTTTAATTTTTTTACCAAGCAACCCCCACCCCCCTACCCCGTGCCCTAATCTAACCCACCACGCCCCGTGGGAAACCCTTGCCCTATCTATCCGGACCAAGTCCAGAGATAGCGCCCCACCAGACTCCCGCAACACTTAAGTGCTATTCCAGCAAATTCAGCCAAGATGCCAAAGGTGCCTAAATCAATCGGATTTTGGCATCGTATAATGAAAAAAATATGTGATTTCTGTGTATATTTTATTTTAAACTAATCCATTTTGCCCCTTGGATATCCTCGTAAAACACCCTTAAAAGAGAGAATAGGGATAGAAAAATAAGCTTAGATTTTAGCAGAACAACCCAACCAAGGGCTGACTATATAATATAATATTCTATATCAAACAGGGGACAAGGAAGGAAGCCCTACCAAACGGGCCAGAAGTAGGCACAAACTAACCCGAAGAAACCCCTTATTGCCCCCATCTAACAAGAGTTAAACTGCCGCTACTACAGATATAAGATTGTACATCTTGTTATTGTACATTATTTGCAGTGCAGCTGGAAACTTAAGATGTACAACCGTCTCTATCTTCCTAAAGGCATCCAATCTCCTCCCCAACTACCATTGTTTATCCAGGGTCGTCCTAGATAGGTCAGACCTTATCTGAAAACGAAACCCCTTACCGCTCAAAGATTTATGTTTTAGAGCTAGATTAAGAATAAACTCTTTGATGGAGTAGGTGAGGAAGTTGACTAGAATTTTCCTGGGTTTTGTTCTTTGAGTATTTCTCCTAAAAGGGTCCCTATGAATTCTATGAATATCAGTAGCCAGATCCTCTACTGAGTGTTCAACCCCCAAAGAATCCTTTAAGAGTGTAACAACAAACTGCTTGATATCAGTGCCCTCACTCCCTTCCGGAATAACAGAATTCAGAGGTTATTGCGGCACGCATTATTTTCCAAAACTTCCATTCTCTCAGACATTGCCAAATCCTCTTTTTTAAATTAATAACATCAGCCTTGGCCTTGTCAAGATGAAGAGAGAGACCAGTCACAGTTTCTTCAAGCGCCGCTGTCCTGGCAGTGAGACCATCAAGTTTATTTTCCAAAGACTCACAAAAATTTCTAATTTCTGTCTGATTGGCAGTAGAGTTTTCAAACCCCCTTTTTATGTCCGTTGAGAGTGACGCAAACATTGTTTCCAGGGAGGGAGCAGTTGCCCTCCCCAACCTGCACAACCTGCTCAACCTGTGGGGTAATCGAACTCCCAGCCATGTCTTCATGCTCTTTCGCCCACAGATCAAAAACCTCCATTATCTGACATGCTTCGAAGGAGGACTTCTCAGATACACCTCTGTATCCCATATTCTTCGCTGCAGCCTCTAAGCCTTCTGCACCAACACAACTCTGCGGTAAACAACCTTTACCACGAAGTTTTTACCACGCGGTACCTTTACCACGCGTCCGTTACAACGCAAGTCGTTACCACGACTTGCTCTGGGGGGCGCTGTGGGATAAGGAATTTTATAAATTTATATTCCAACACCTTCCCTACTGTTACGGGGACTGGTGTTGGAATATAAAATTATAAAAATCCTAAATCCGCGCCCTCCAACGCAAGTCGTAGTAACGACTTGTGTTGTAGCGGCCGCGTGGTAAAGGTATGCGTTGTTACAACCTGTGTTGTAACAACGTACATCCCAACTCTGCACCCCACAGATGGAATCCTCCTCTAATAAGGCACCCTCCATAGTGACAATAACAGGGGAGGGAGATAGAGAAAAGTGGGGAATTTGCCCAAAAGATGCTTTACTCGCTGCTCTCTCTTTTGCTAATTCCAAAACTTGTGGCACAACCTTGAAATAGGATCTTAAAGAGGGAGTCAATTTTGAGGCAAAGGTGGCAGCTGGTTTCACTGCCTTAGCTATTTTGGGCCCTTTAGCACGTATAGCTTTTACTTCTTAACACAAGAAAGTGGAAGCATTAAGTTTCTTGTTACTAGTGCTATGGCTCAGACCTTGAGTCTGAGATTTCGAATTTCGTGCTGAATCTAGTGAAAGACCCTTTTCAGCTCTCAACTCTCTTGAATGAAGTTGTGCCTTGGCTCCCCGCCTTCCACTTTTCCGCACTGCACTACAATCTGGGGTAACTACTAGGGTAACTACTGCCCCCTCTCCTAATGGGGAACCTGTTGTGGCGTCTATCGAGTCTATCGTGCCTCTCGGCGTCTCACCACACTGCAGGTCCAGGTCCTGCTCCTCCGCCGATCAGGCATCCACCACACCAGCCTTCGTTTTAAGCGTGGAGAGTCTCCACGCTGCCCTGAAGCATCTGCACCGATGTTCAAGCTGTTACCCTGCATACTCCGGAGGAGGCTCCGGAGCTTACGACCTCTGCGGAGCTCCAGGGCGCCTAACCCCCAGTGCAGCAACCCGATGGACCGAACCGCCGCTACTGTGAGACACATACACGTTGAGGGAACTGATTCACAAGGAGAGATGGAAAGCCCGGACACGCCGGAGTGAAAGACGCCTTACGAACGCCGAAAACGCCGAGGTGGGAGTTTCAATGCACAAAATTTACTTTTGGGACTAGAAGGGCAATCAGCGCCCTATATTTAGCAACAAATCAATCACAGAACCTCTGGCATAGGTTAAATATGAAGCATTGCGAGAGCCCTAAACCGGAGCGCTGCAGCAGCTCAGCCAGCCGCCGCCATGTTCCCCCTTCGTTTGTGAAATCGGTATCTAAAATTATATACAAATCGATGTTATTTCTCTAAATTGGTCTCAGATTTCTTATTGAGAGTCTGTCTCATTTATTGACTCTGTGTGTACAATAAATGCTCAACACTCTCCTTTGATAAGCCAAAGCTGCTCAACCACACTACTACAAAGAGCTTTGCATGGTGTATCCCTACATTGGTTCATTAAATAAAAAGCCAGTTTCCTACTCCCAGGACATGAGAGTGACTCTGCTAGCCTCCTCTTCTGAGCCTCAAGGACATAAAGGCTCTTCCACATCCAGCAACAGCCCCAACTGAAGTGAATTCCTGATCCCCAAGTGGTGCCATACAGGACCTGGACCCTAGGTGTGGCTCAGAGAACTGTATTTTTGAGCTTTTGGGCTCTTCGCGAACACGAACGAACTTTGTGAGGGGCATTGTCATGTTGGTGACCCTGAAAGTTCAATCTCAGAAAGCTGAAGAAAAAACAAAATGATCACTGATGTGTTGAAAGCAAGCACTTTTTTTTGTTGAAGCACAAAACGTCTGCCCAATCAAAACTTGGGTATCAATGTTTGGGTGTAGCCAACACCCCTCTCCTAGTACGCTTCTTAAAGTCCTTCTTTAGGTTAATCACAGGTCTGCACGCACAGTGGAGCCAGATCTAAAATGTGTCCTTAAACTTATGAAACCTTAAACATTTTCAATTATTGTATCTCTAACATGACTCTGTCCCTACCCCATCTTTTCTGTTACCCTAAATGTAAAACGCTGTATTAACCTGTTTTCAAACTTTGTCATATTAGTTTAACTGTTTAAGGACTCCATTTGATCAAACTTTTTCATTCTCGTTTTTCATTCTCATCTTATTTTTTTTATTATTTTTTTGGCCTAAACTAACAAAATAACCCATGTAAAGACTAAAGAGGTGGGTCGTCTGTCTACCTGTCCACAAAGCAAATCACTTTGCGGGATTTCGAGATCAGAGACAAGCAATCTCAAAACTAAAGACTTTTGTCTGAACAAGAAGCGTTCGTCCCCATTGACTAGACGTGGTTCTGCGTTTAAACTCACTGCAGGCGTCGTTCTGGGCCCGCGCATTTGTAAGCGCAAATAAGTGTGCAGTTTCCTGCATAACTGCTACCACGCATACCAGAAACTAGCTTGCGCTCAGCACTGCCCGGGAACCAGTAAAACAGGTTCGTTCGCAGGAATCTCCGCAGGTACCGCGCTTCTCTGTCACTGACACAGTTGTGCGTATTTTATGGGAAGTCTGCCTACCACGGCTTTTTAATAGCCTTAGCAGGCCCTGGCATGTGGCGCTCGTCACTAGATTCGATGTTTTACAATTGCCAGTCAGCCACGTGCCACTGGTTTGATTTGTAAATGGAAGTAGTCGGAGGAGTAATACTCATGGCTCCATGCCACTGGCCTCTACATGTTTCTAATCCCTGATTTTCATTTAGCAAGATAGCGCATGATGGGGCGCATGATGGGAGCTGTAGTCTTTTATTTAAAAGGAACCAACCGGATTTAACAATAGTTACAACTGGCTGCAAAGGAAAGAGATGGGTTTAACTTTTGCTGTTCACTTTCCCAGTGATAAATTAAGGCGCCACATGACCTTACATCTGACGTAGCTTCATCACCGGAGGCATCGTTTCCTGATAAATCAACGAAAGCCCTATCGTAATTAGCTGCTTTTACATTTCCTGCCTGGCGTGAATACATGAAACTTTCTAAATTGCGCTTCAGGAAATAGAAATATCCGGTTATAATGTAAACTATTCATTGATGCATATTGTTCCTTGTGCACTGCGTTATCTAAATTTATGCTCACTGTGGACTGTTGTCACAGTAATTGATTTGAAGAGGCCGTTATTAGGGCTTTAAGTGGGCCAGGTCTCACCGGTGCTGAGCACTGGCAGTTTTTTGAAGGAGGTCCCGAAACGGGTCTCTATCGAGTTCTGCTTTGTGCCTTGGCACAGGCGGACCGTTTTTTTTCCGGACTGCAGTGACAGCAGGCATATCATGTGGGTGTGCTCACTTCTCACAGTGGAGAATTTACGCCATGAGGTCATACCAGATGAACATTGTAGGGGAACGGAAATCCTTCAAGGAGAGTCATTTTCTCTCTGGATTTTCCTTCTCTTTTTGAAACTCAGGAGCAGCAACGTTTTCCTGGTGTCACCAGGGCTGTAAGTGGAAGCTTTTTCAATATTATATACAAGCCATAGTTTCTGCATATTTATCTTATGCAACTAACAACCATTGACAAAGCCAAAAGTCCTGACTTTTTGTAGGTATGATGTTACTTGTTGTAGCATATATCTGGATGCAGTGACAGAAACAGCAAAGTACTTGTCAGGCAGCACACTGTGCTAAGCGCAGATTTTTAGCATACCTGTTTTTAAAGCCACGCCCTTAATTACTTGGCCACGCCCCTTTGAGAGACCCTCCTCACTTAAAGCTCTGACCTCTATACTTTTATTTCTAAACTAGCCTTAGAATTAAAAATAAAACACCCATGTGTAAGGTCATAGCTTTTAACAGGTACATGTACATGCCCTTCTGAAGGTGAAATTTAACCAGTCTTGCTTTTCCTTCCGATAGTACTAAGCATTCTGATACATATAGTTTCACATCAGTGGTGGCTGGTAATTCTACAGGGAGGCGGGGGGTGGGACGACTCATACACACACACACCCATTCACTGCACTCCCTAACAAATGCACATACATTCACACAGGAACCCAACAAGACTACAAAAAGCAATCAGTCAATCAATCATAGCATTTGCAGAGCGCACTACATACCTGTGAGGGTCTCAAGGCGCTAGGGGGGCAATGCTGCTGTTGTTCGAAGAGCCAGATCTTGAGGAGTCCCCTGAAGGTTAGGAGGTCTTCGGTCTGCCGTAGGCGGATGGGGAGGGTATTTCATGTCTTGGCGGTGAGGAGGGAGAATGATCTGCCGCCGGCGGTCACTCTTCGAATGCGGGGGACGGTGGCGAGGGCATGGTCTGCGGAGTGGAGCTGGTGGGTGGGGGTGTAGAGGCTGAGTCATCTGTTGAGGTTCGCTAGTCCCGTGTCATGGAGTGCCTTGTGTATGTGGGTGAGGAGCTTGAAATTTATCCTTTTGTTGATGGGGAGCCAGTGCAGGTCTTTCAAGTGTGGTGTGATGTTGCTGCGGCAGGGGATGTCGAGGATCAGGCGTGCGGAGGTGTTCTGGATGCGTTGGGGTCGTTTCAGGAGTTTGGCTGGGGCTCCTGCGTAGAGTTTGTTGCCGTAGTCCAGTCTACTGCTGACGAGGGCATGGGTGACCGTCTTTCTAGTTTTGGTGTAGATAGGAAAGTCTCAGAGGTCCCAGGAGGGTTGGAACTGCTGCCCTCTCTCATTGGCTGACCAATAAGAGAAGGTAGCAGTCCCTCACATGTCAAAGAGTGGGATGGGGTCAGTGAGACAGCTGTCCCCACACCACTTCACTCTGTGACAAGGCTTCACTGATTGACACTCATACTTATGCACTTCAGGTCCTAAAACAGAAGTGCCTAAGTCCGAGACAGTTAGTTGCACTCCCAATCGCAACGAGGAGGAGGACCTTGAGGTTATTTTGGCAGGCTGAGGAGGTCAGGCCCATGGGGCCTGGCAAAGTTCAGCTCAAGCAGCCCGGAGCATGCACATTTAACACAAGCCTAGGTCCTGGCTGCCTGAACTGAACAAGAAGAGCGTCTGTCAGGCTAATCTTTCATTAGCCTGAAAGATATTCTTCCTATAGGGGAAAAAGATGGGGGGATTGTCCCTCAGTCCATATGGACTGCTGCTTCACGCTTCACATTAAAAGCATGGTTGCACCAGCCATAAAGTGTTCAGTGCTTTTACCTGCACACTCAGAACCTGCTATCAACCAACTATTATGGAGACAAAACGTGTTATGTGAGGCAGCTCAACCTCACTGAAGGCTAGCTTTAAAGATCTTGTTCTTCTGTGAGGAGTAGAGTAAATGTCCTCTTATCTTGCGCAGCAGTTCGGAGGTGCGGTGAGAATGCTATGTGAGGTCTTGCATCATCGGAGAAAATCCCATCAACGAGGACTGGTGATGTGAAGTCTGGCGTTGAGAATACGTCGCGCAGTCTGGGTGATCTGTCTGTGCGGATGAGCTACGAAACGGTTATTCAGAGTCTGGTGTCATTGTCAAGGCTGCAGTTGAAAAAGGATGCATTGGCCGGCGCTGAGAGTGCCTCACGCAGTGGTAGTTCCTAAGAAGTTGCGGGCTGCAGTGGCAAGGCGGTTCTTTGCAATGGGTCCAATCTATGCAGCAGCTACGATGCGTTGGTTCTTCTTGGGGTCGCACCGTGCAGCAGAGAAGATGCATCTGTTCCACTGGATCGGCTGAGCTTGGTAGAGCACGTTAAACCCACTCGAATGATCCAGGACTTGGTGGCATCATTTGGTAGGGTATACTTACAGATGGGAGAGTCCAGGTACAGGGTTGTTGCAAGCATGTTGTGACCCTGAATCTTCACATCAGGAGGCCAGCCAACTAGCTCTTAGAGCCACAATGGGGTTCAAGAGATGCAGGTCTAGTCCTCACCCAAGCAAGAGGGCAGCAGGTCAGCACAGAAGGGCAGCAGTCTTTCAGAGCAGTCCAGTAGAGTGGCAGCTCTTTCAACATCACAGTGGTCCTTCTTCGTGGCAGAGTATCCATGGGTCAAGAAGTATATTGAAGAGTTGGTGTCTCAGGTCCAGTATTTAAACCCAGATGTGCCTTTGAAGTGGAAAGAAGCTTCTAGAGGCAGGTCTTTGTTTTTGGCAGGTCACAGCCTATTCAAGTGTAAGTGGGGCTCTCTCCCTTTCTGCCAGTGATGTCCCATTCAGGACCATATAAGCTCCCTATTGTGTGTGGCTGGACAAAGAGTGGAGCAGAATGTTGTGGAGTAGTGTGTTGCAGAGTGTCTTAGACTAGTGGGGCATGGAGTAGTGTGTTGTGGAGTAAAGTGGCATGGAGAGGAGTGGCATAGAGTGGAGTAAAGCTGAAATGGTGTTGAGTGGTGTGTCATACAGTGTTGTCTTGTACAGTGTCTTAAAATGGCGTGGAGTAGAGTGTCATAGAGTGGAATAACGTAGAGAGGAGCAGAGGGGGTCCCATACAGTGTCCTAGACTACACTGCGTATAGGTAGCAGGGCGAGTTACAGTTCATTCAGTCTGCCTAGCAAGTTCACAACACTGTTTAATGAGGTTCGCAAGTCATTGTAAGTTTTAGGTGGGGCACAAATTATAACTTTATTCACTAACTAGAACTATAACATTTCTCATCTTTGTGTAGTTTAAGTTGGATTTGTATACAAATTATTAATAATGTTTTCTTAATTATAATCTATCCAGTACATTGCTTTTCATTGAATAGTTTTATTTTATTTTCTTAAATAAAAATGTGTTTCAAATCGTAAAGTGGAGTGTCATAGAGGACAATGGAGGAGAGTTGGAATGGTGTGTCATAGACTGGCATATTGTAGAGTGTCTTAGAGCAGGGGGGCATAAAGTGGCTTGTCATAAAATGGACTAGTGTGTTATGCAATGGAGTAGCGTTTTTAGAGTCGAGTGGAATGTTGTACAATGGAGTACAGTGTTGTGGTGTAGAGTTGGGTGGCGTGTGATAGAGTGGCATGCTGTAGAGTATCTTAGAGTGGAAGATACTCTTAGAGTGGAAGATACTCTGTGGTATTTCATAGAGTTTACTGGTGTGTCATACAGTGGACTGGCATGTTGTACAATTGATAAGAGTGTTGTGGTGTACAGTTTTGTGGTATAGAGTGGGCGTGCCGTGAAGTGTAGTTGCATGCCGTAGAGTCTAGTGGAGTTGCGTGTCATTCAATTCAAAAGAATGTATAAAGCGTATGGCTACCCAACAGGCTGCCCAGCACTGAGAGGTCGTCCAGGCTCTATAGAAAGTTCTTAAGCAAATAGATTAGTTTTGCGATAGTTTCTAAAACTGAGTAGGTTATCATTCTGCCTAAGAGTTAGGGCTAGGGTGCCCCACAGTTTGGGGACAAGGTATGCAAATGAACATCACCACTCTTAGCTTTCTTCACACAAGGAATAGAAAGAAGATCATAGCTCTCTTTTGGGGCGGTGTGGCAGACCTGATGTTGAATAATTTGTGTCCACTTCATGTGCCTCGCAGAGTGGACCATGCAAAGAGCTTTAAATTGAATCCTCTTATGTATCGGAAACAAGTGTAATGTGGCTAGTGCAGGAGAGACAGCCTGATATTTGTGCTTGCCCAAAAGGATTTGAGTTGCCGCATGTTGGATTACCTGAAGTTTTTTAATAACTGAAAGTGAACATCCCAGCTATAAAGAATTCCCGTAATCAAGATGAGATAGTACAAGGCCTTGAACTACCACTCTCCAAGCAGACACTGGTAGCCATCCAAAGTGGAGTGGCATACATTGAAGTGGCGTGCCATATAGCAGAATGGAATGGCGTAGAGTGGAGTTGCATGTCATAGTATTGCGGTGTATTGTATAAAGGAGTGTCATAGTGGTGTGGCATGTTGTAAAATGAAGTGGCATAGAGTAGAGTGGAGTGGCCTGGTGTGGAAAAGTCAGCCCATGACACACCTGATGCCCAGGCTGCTGGCGCAGGACACCTCTTAGTTCCCATCTTGAACAATTACCAAATAAAGAGACGGGCGCTGGAAGCAGGAATACAAGAATAGAGTTTTATTGCTCATGAGGAGAGCCTGTCATTTCGGACACTCGCATAGTGTCTTCAGGAGGTGCTCTAACAAGTTTCTCTGAGGCTTCGTCTTTTATACACAGGTTTATGGCACACAGACATTCTTCGTTACAATCAAGACATTGTGAAGTACGAAGATATTCCAACACGTGGCTACAGTAGGGGCCCTGATCCTCCATACAATAGGAGGGGGCTGTCACGCAGCTGAGTGTTCTGCTGATTCCTTTGGAATGTGTGCGCCTGATCGAATCTCAGAGGGTGGGGAGGTCATGATCAATAGTAGCCCCTTTCAAGAGAGGCGAGTGCATACAGTAGTGGGCAATAAACTGTATCCTCAGGCTAAAGGATGACCAGCGGTCCATGTAGACAATTAGATTCAGAGGAAGAGGTCATCAAAGGAGAGATATTCATGAAAGGAAGGATCGGTGTGGACAATCGAGCGTAGAGGAAGGGTTTATCAAAAGAGGGGTATTCATGGAAGGAAAGGAGGTGTTGGTCAGGCGCGGGGTGTGATTCCCAGTGACAGAGTCATGCAGAAGGAGAAGGGTTTATGACTTGTGCATGTGAGAGTGGGGGCGGTCGGGGTGCATGGGGGATGCTTGCAGGGTCAGGGAAGGGCGCTGATGATTGATCGCGAACAGGGAGACCATGGCACCTAAAATGGCTGTTGTATATATGTGTGCATGGGTCCATGCTGGCGGGATAACACAGTCAGTGTTTTGCAATATCCATTCTGCTTATGACAAGAGGTACAGTGAACACAAATGAACGCCGCTTATGTGTATATACATTGCCAATTTCAACAGTCGCCGCTTTTTAACATACGCTAGTACATTTGTGTTTACCCCAACTGAATAGCGTTTGTCAATGCTAGCAGATTGCATATAACCATATGTAGTCGCTATGATTGGCGAAACGTGGTACGTATGAATTTACATTTGTTGGGTTATTCATACAAGTCTAGAGATCGACATTACACTTTTAGTCGAGGGCAATCAGGAAAAAACGTTCCGACATATTATAGACTCAGGTTCTGACTTTCTTTTCAATGACATCAACATACAGTAAAAAGAGCTCTGATACTTTCGGGTCTTGTCAGTGCTATAATAGACTTTTGGAAAACTAAATGCATGAGTGATCGATGAAACATTTTAAAAGGCAATACAAAATGGTTGAGGGAGGGATTCAATTCGATACAAGCAATCAGTCAAGGGGTGAATAGAAAGTTCTGGAAAGGGGGGAGGGTCTTTGTCGCAATGTCTTTTAACAGAGTCCGTCTTCTTTTGTTGGCGCTGCTGAGCACCGGCGGTGGAGCTATAGGTCCAGCTCGGATTCATCCTTACACGTTGCAGGGTGCGATCAGTCCTCTGCTGTTAGATCACAGTCCTGTTTCCTAACTTATTTTCTTAGGAGTGCCTCAAGCTAGGCACCTGCGTGTCTTTCTTCTTCCGTGGCAAAACCTTAGTCCATAGTCAAAAGTTTATGCGAAAAAGGTGATGTTGTTGAATAATCAAGGGAAGAGAGGGCGGAGTGGGATCAGATCTTTGAGCACATCAAGGGACCAAAAGGAGCAAAGGATAATCGAGCAGGCAGGCCCATCGGTCGGGCTCAAAAAGGACGGGGACTTCAGGCACGAGTGGGGCAGCAAATCGAGGGCTTCAAGGCAGCCCTTTATTCCTTAATCTGCCGAGTTTGAGAGTGGTGCCTCGTCCCGCGTCTCGTTGCTCGGTGGCTCCACCTTTTGTCGCGGTCACACGTGCTTCATGATCTGTGGCCAGGCTGTGCGTCACGTCCAGCTCCTCTCCTCCGGTGATTGTATCTTTGAATGGGTAAAAACAAGTTTTAGAACAACTGGCAGGAGAAGACATTTATACATCTCAATTCCGTCCTCAATCCTAAGTAGGTGGGATATAAGTTCATCGATCACAGTCAGAAGTAATCATTTATGGAGTATGTAGGAGGGCATTACCATTGAATTCATAAAACCTGTTTGGCGTTCATTCGTGAGTATGTGGAGACAAATTTGATCTTTATACACAGTGCATTACATCAAAACTCAAAATCGAGTCCTTATGTAGAGACTCGTCCTTCCCTTTAACCCAAGTATCGACAATCTTACATTTCCCTCCGGGGTCGGCTAACTCTTGTTATCGTCATGAAGAAGGGGGAGGGGGCAGATGTAAAACATACTTTTCTTGGGGAGTGGCCGTTAATCAAGGTCATCAATTTCGCTACGGGGGTAGCTGACATGAAGCTGGGTTTGATAGGGGGTAACGGGGACGCTTTGGACAGGGAGCTGGGGTCGATCGGGGGAAGTGGGGCACTCTGGACATCCGCACTTAAGTGCAGAGGGGTGGGACAATCTGGGCATTGGGGATCGCATTTCTAATGAACTGAAAAACAGAAGACCATTGACGTTATAGTCCCCCTATAAAAAGGCCAGATTAGGGGACATCAGTCGTCTGACCTGTCCTTTCTTTCATTACCAACTCGGGTTCTATCGTTTTGCAGAAAGGAGAGGTAGTAATATGGCAAGTCACAATCGTTTTGGTTTCGGTCAATTTTGCTGAACACCTTTGTGTTCGAGGAAACCCAATTATGTTTTATGCCGGAGGGGCACAACGTCACCATACAAGGGAAGAGGGAACAGGGGGCTTTGAAGAGAGAGAGAGAGAGAGAGAGAGAGAGAGAGAGAGAGAGAGAAAGAGAGAGAGAGAGAGACCGCACTCTAAATGGTCCATTCTGTACACGTATGACATGGAGCGAGATAGAGAGAGGGAGAGAGAGAGAGAGAGACGTGTACAATAATGGGCCATTCAGCGCACACACAACACAGAACAGCAGGGGTTGAGTAATACGGAAACACAGGCAGAGGGATGACGTAGATCCACACATTACGTACATACATACTCAGGTGAGGGAGACAGTACATGTATTATATACAAAAAAAAATCCAAGACAAGACATATAATCGTTATTGGCCATAATGATCTCTTCCTGTATGCTGCGTATTTTTAGCATCCTAAGTTCTTTTTACCCCTTTCTTTCCTTTTATTGTCGGCTGCCTTTACTGGTCTTTGCTGTTTTACACACTTACGCCTTTGGCAATTGGTCATGAACTAACCTGGTTGGGCTAATGCTTACGGTGGTATTTTCGAGTCATTTTAGTAAATGTGTTTCCAGGCTGAGACGACAGTTGGTGTCAGTTGGGAGAACAATAGGGCAGCTCTGTGTTTCCAGTCCATGAGGGTGTGGAAAGGACGCAGTAATTTCTATACACTGATAACATTCCTAGTCCTCCAAGCGGAGTGTACTAGAGTTTTAAACTTTACCTCAGAATATTTTTTAAACCTTTCCCTATTTAGTTAAGTGTAGAGTGCTTAATCATGAGTGCACATTATTTTTGGTTGTATTATTCGGGGTGTGTGGGTACCATAATCGAACGCCTTTTTCCCGTCTCTTCGTCTGTTAGATCACCTTTTTCTTTTTCGTATTTTTAATCGATGTTCCAAAGTGACCTGCAGAAAGAGGGAAAAAGAAGGGGGCGGGGGCAGCATTTTAAAAATACATCAGCGCGCATAAACCCGAAAAGGCTTTTACTTACTACATACTCGGTCTATCTCCACGGAACGCAGTTCTTGCCAACTCGGCATTTAAGCCCAGATGTGGGAGAGATGTTTATCGGAAGCCGGTGGATAGCATAGGTCACCCAAGTGTGGTATTACAGACCGTATGTAGGGAGGCCAAGTGGCATTCCTTCGGGGCGACTTAGGGGCATTTTAGCACAATTTTCCTGATACGGGTAGCATATAAAGTATAGGCTGAATTCCAGCGTCTTTTTAGCGGTTGCTTTGGGCTGTACAAAAATGTGCAAAGTACATACAACAAAAACCTGGACCATTCATATTTGCAATATTTCTGCGTATTATACTTTTTAACCCTTAACTAATCGAGCTGAGTCATTTCACCTGTAATTCGGTTATATCGGAAACAGTGGTCATTTATTCGAAACGTACCAATTTACACGTGACAACTACGTACGTTTTTTCCAAAAATCTTTAATAAGAATGTCGGTGCACAAATACGGGTCTATAACCCCGTGGGCCGGCCACGGAGCAGGCTGGAACTGTAGATGTGGGGATACTTTATTAGCGAAAAACCTAATGGAGTCGGGGGTTGTTTATTTTATAATAAAAAGTACGACTAGTGCAATAAAAACATGTCGAGAATTCAGTGTGGGCGAGTATCATAAGTGTTAAAATTCGAACTTGCAATAATTATGAGGCGCCAAAACTTAACAACAATTCATTGTCCGAATGTTCAATCGGTACCCATCTCATGCCAATTCATTGTCCTTCATTGTTCGAACACATAATCAGTACCCATCCTATATCAATTCATTGTCCGAACTGACAGTATACATCCTATATCAATCCATTGTCCGAACATATAATCAGTACACATCCTATATCAATCCATATGTTTAAAAACTACATACATATCCCATGACACCAAGGCTGAGCAATCGGAGTACAACAAGGAGTTGAAAGTTTCATTTGTACCGGCGCCATTTTGGGTGCGACCAGGCAGATCCAGGCATAGTCTAAATTTCCACGGGCCAGAGCCTCTTTCGGCAGTCCAAAAGGCTCCGTTAAAGGGCAACAGAAAAGATCGGCAGTATGAACCATCAGTCAAAAAAAAAGGGGGATGGAGGCAACAATTTTCTACCGGGTCATACTGCGTTTTTCACCGGAACTGTTCCGAACTGTAGTCTGCAGGATTTTAGTCATTCAAATTGAGGCTGGCGTCAGCATGGGAGCGCCGATGTCCCGCGGCTACATTTTCATCGTTCCACGGGCAGTCATGGCAGTCATTCCCCATCGGGGGTATCTGCGGGAGTCGGGGACTCCCGCGGCTCCTCTAGAATCTTCAAGGTCGACGAGAACTTTTATGATGGTGGAATCAACAAGCAACCGGGCCATTCCTTCATGCTGGGCCCGCTCTTGCAAGGTCGACCGCCATTTTGAGAGTTCGGCAGCTACCGGCAATCGCGGGGTCAAATGAGCAGACGGGCTCCAACCTGCCGGGCGAGGTGTCGCAGCATCGCCACAGTGGACGAACCCTTTGCCGGGTGCGAGAGCGTTGGGGGTGCAGCTGGGGAGCCTTCACCTGGGGAGGTGGGAGAGGCTCGTTCGCGCCGCCTCTCCCTCCCGGTGCACCCCACGGCGTCTCGCTTGACATTTGTTATGGCTGGACCAGGTGATGAGGACGAGGGGGGGGGGTCGGAGGCATGTGCAAGACATCCCCCCCTAGTGTTGTCGCAGCCATTATTGAAGAAGTGGCGCCTAGTACGTTTCGGGCCGGGCCTCCGGTTGATGGCGGCCGGACGCTCTTCGCCACGGCCCCAGGAACGGGTCCCTTGGTTCATCCGGGGGACAGGCCTTGGCATGTGGCGCCGCCTTCGGGCTATTCGCGTAGTGGTCCTTCCACCCCACCGCCCTCGATGGTTTTTGTAGACTTTAAAACGCCCAAAAACTACTAGAAAGTAGCCCAAAGTAGCCCAACATTGCTACTTTGGGGAAGGAAGGACTGGAACGGCGTCAGGCAGACAGCGAAATGCATTGTGGGTTTCGTTTGTCGTTGCAGCAGTTTGTCATGTAAATAGTTGCTTAAATGTTTTCTTTGTTTGTTAAAAAATAAAACGTGTTCACCTGTTACTTCGCTAGAGTGTTATATATTTTTCTATTATTCGCCTAAGTTTTGTCGTTAATTGGGCGGGGTGAGTGGTGGAGCCAAGCTGTCTCAAAGTTATAGCGTTAAGTTCGGCTTTCCCCACCAGTTTCATATTTCCTGAGGGGTTGTTCCCTATGTTTCCAATTTAGCGAGGTTGAAAAGAGATCTCATCAGTGGCCTACTGATTTCACTCTATTCCTTTTCTTTTCCCTAACGATTTTTATATATATTTTTCTCTTTTATTTGCTAGCACGATACAGCGGCTAATCCGCATTTTTATATTTGTCCTTTTGTATTAGGGGTACCCTCCTGGTCGAGCCAGATGACCTACCTCCAATAAATGGTCCGGGTGGAACTGGTTTACCAATCAGTGGGGAGTAGATAGGCATGACAGATTACAACGGGGGACAAAGGTCCGCATTACATACCCTTCCTTACTTGCAAAGACTAGACAGAACATTTCTATTCCACATTATTTGCAAACAGAGAATGCCTCAAAAGAACTATTCCTTGAACAATAAATGTTCAGACAATCAATCAATCAGTGGGGAGAAAAAACAGGCATGACGGATTACAACGGGGACAAAAGTCTGCATTACCTATCCTTCACTATCTGCAAAGGGAGGCAGAATATTCCTATTCTTCCCCGTTTGTAGACAGGGAATATCTCAAAGAGCAATAATCGATAAAAATCGATAACAAACAATCAAATGCGGAGAAAAGATAGGCATGACGGATTACAACGGGGACAAAAGTCTGCATTACCTACCCTTCACTATCTGCAAAGGGAGACAGAATATTCCTATTCTTCCCCGTTTGCAGACAGCGAATGTCTCAAAGAGCAACAGAGCAACCAATCAATCAGTGGGGAGAAAAATAGGCATGACGGATTACAACGGGGGACAAAAGTCCGCATTACCTATCCTTCACTATTTGCAAAGAGAGAGGAACGTTCCTATTCGTCGCTGTTTGCAAACAGAGAATGTCTCCAAGAGAGCCAATACTTCAAGTAGCAACCGAGGCTAAATGAACCAATCAATGAACAATACCAGTATCTAAATACCGTTTCCAATATCAACAATCAATCAATCAATCAGATGGATAAAGCCATCCTACCAATCAGACGTAAAGACGTCCTACTTAACCTTACCCGGACCGGATCATGTGGGCAATTCTTCGTCTTCCTTTCTCCAGCGCCTCTTTTCTCTATGTTTTTATCGCAGCATTCTTGTGGGATTCCAGTCAGGACAGTAGGTCACTTGAGAGAGGTCCGTTCAGAATCGGTGAAGTTCATTCAATCGACAGCCGGACGAGGGCCCTCTCAAGGCAGGTATACTCCAATCATTTAGATGTTCACCCCATCGTCTGGACCTCTCTTACCGGACCTTATGTCGCTGATGGACCCCGCGTTAGGGCGCCAATTGTGGAAAAGTCAGCCCATAACACACCTGATGCCCAGGCTGCTGGCGCAGGACGCCTCTTAGTTCCCATCTTGAACAATTACCAAATAAAGAGACGGGCGCTGGAAGCAGGAATACAAGAATAGAGTTTTATTGCTCATGAGGAGAGCCTGTCATTTCGGACACTCGCATAGTGTCTTCAGGAGGTGCTCTAACAAGTTTCTCTGAGGCTTCGTCTTTTATACACAGGTTTATGGCACACAGACATTCTTCATTACAATCAAGACATTGTGAAGTACGAAGATATTCCAACACGTGGCTACAGTAGGGGCCCTGATCCTCCATACAATAGGAGGGGGCTGTCACGCAGCTGAGTGTTCTGCTGATTCCTTTGGAATGTGTGCGCCTGATCGAATCTCAGAGGGTGGGGAGGTCATGATCAATAGTAGCCCCTTTCAAGAGAGGCGAGTGCATACAGTAGTGGGCAATAAACTGTATCCTCAGGCTAAAGGATGACCAGCGGTCCATGTAGACAATTAGGTTCAGAGGAAGAGGTCATCAAAGGAGAGATATTCATGAAAGGAAGGATCGGTGTGGACAATCGAGCGTAGAGGAAGGGTTTATCAAAAGAGGGGTATTCATGGAAGGAAAGGAGGTGTTGGTCAGGCGCGGGGTGTGATTCCCAGTGACAGAGTCATGCAGAAGGAGAAGGGTTCATGACTTGTGCATGTGAGAGTGGGGGCGGTCGGGGTGCATGGGGGATGCTTGCAGGGTCAGGGAAGGGCGCTGATGATTGATCGCGAACAGGGAGACCATGGCACCTAAAATGGCTGTTGTATATATGTGTGCATGGGTCCATGCTGGCGGGATAACACAGTCAGTGTTTTGCAATATCCATTCTGCTTACGACAAGAGGTACAGTAAACACAAATGAACGCCGCTTATGTGTATATACATTGCCAATTTCAACACTGGCATGTCTTAAGTATTGTGGCATACAGTGCAGGGCATGTTGTAGAGTTGCTTGTCTTAGAGTGGAGTGTCAAACAGTGCAGAGGCACCCATTGAGTGAAGTGGCATTTCGCATAATTGAAGTGGTGTACAGTGTGAGAAGTTGGCCTGGTATATGATGTTCACTATTCTAGTGAGCACCTTGCACCAGTCCAAACAACCCTTATGTTGATGGTTGTAAAGTCAACCTGATAGACCAGCTATCCTAGTGGTAGCATGGACAAAAGCAGTCTTAGGTAAACTCAAGAGGGCATGGGAAGCCAGCTGTTTTACCATATGCAATCCCTTTAATACCAAATGAAAGGACACCACACAGGTTATATATTCAAAATATATGTATTTATTTCTAAATCAATCCTCTGAACTCTTTATGAGGGCAGAGGCACAAGCGCATAACAAGTAACTCAATATAACATACAATAAGTTGCACAATATGGATAGGCCCTGGTGGCCCGCTAAACCATATACTAAAATAGTGGTATAAGAACCACGTCACGAACAGTTGGAAGGCCTCGGGCCTTGGGAATCACTGGGGCTACACTGGACTAACAGTAGTTAGGAAGCAGGAGGCCCACGGGATGCCTGTGCAGAGTCTAAAGGCACACGCGTGCACACAGAGGAGTCAATGGGTGCATAAAGTTAGAAAGTTAAAGTTTTAGGAGTCTTCCAACTGGACTAGGAACTACCCACTTGAAACTAGGACACTAGGATAGTCAATCTTCACAGGAGCACCAAAGTACTCGCGTTACCTCACCCTAAGGATCTGCTCCTTCATAATCAAATTATAGAATCCTGTAAAGTCATGTACTTTGCTGCCCAATAACCAGCCCTGCAGAGCCTTAGTAGCACAATCTACAAAATCAGTCCAGTCCTGAGTCTGTGTCTTCTGGGTATCCGTGAACATCAACCTGTACTGTTCAGTGGTTAAGCCAAACCCATGAATCAGAGCACTCTTCAGGACAGTGTAATTGTTAGCATCCTCATAACTAACTGTGAGGAGCTTATCTCTACCTTTTTCTTCAAAGGAGAGCCACAAGATAGCTGCCCACTGACTCTGGGGGACCTGATGACTTTGCAGGCCATTTCCAAAGCAGTTATCCATTTGTGGATGTCATCCCCAACTTTGTAGGGGGGCACTATCTTTCTCAGGTGCCTAGAATTCTCATGGGACCTGTCTTTATCCTTAGGGATATTGCTGCCACCAGTGGGTTGTGACCCACCCAATTTCTGCTCTCTGGCTAGGGCAAGCTTCTCTTTGGCAAGGGAAACTTCTAGTTCTTGCCTCTCAATCCTTAGATTAGCTTCCCTCATCCTAGCCTGATGTTCTCTCCTTTCAGGAGAGGTCATCCTTCTCCGAGCAGGGGTATTGGATCCCCTAGAGGCATTAGAGTGGAGGGACTTACCTGAGTGGGACCTTCTCCTCTCATACCCCTGGTTAAGTCTACTAATAGGTCTGTATGGGGCTAGCCCATTCTCAGCCCCATGTAGGCTTAGGTTAGCCTGGCTAAGTCTCCCAACTTGGACCTGGCTATCTTGGAAAACTTCTTCTTCAGATTCTTCCTCTTGTTCATCCCCTTCTTCACCTACGACAGTGGGGTCTGATGCATCATCTGTAGAGGGGTAAGACCTCTTCTGCATGAACTTAGGGACCTTGTCTAGAGGCCTTCTCAGCATCAGCCCTCTCTAGGAGTTCTATTAGGTGGGAAATGGTAGGGTTGGAACCCTGTTTCAATCTCCTTGAGGTACACAAGTGTCTCATCTCTTTGAAGTTGAGCATTTCATATCTAGAGGGTGCCCTGGGAGGGTCACTCCCCACAGGAAGAGTCATACTTGGCTCCCCTGTGGTAGACATGATTCTAGTGAGGTGTGGTGTTTGCACCTACCTACACTATGTGTTTTCTACTAGAACCTCTCTAGGAGTTGTAGTCAGGGTGTGCTAGGCCCTTTGGTCTACAACAACTAAGTTCAGTAGAACTTATGTATTCTAAGTCTTGTTATATGTACCTATGGTACCTAATGTGATCTTTCAAATGATATCTCAAAGATTACAATTGGTAAGACAACAGCAAGCGCAAATCCCAACCGCTGCACACCAATGTGAGAAGTTGGCCTAATATATGATGTTCACTATTCTAGTGAGCACCTTGCACCAGTCCAAACAACCCTTATGGTGATGGTTGTAAAGTCAACCTTATAGACCAGCTATCCTAGTGGTAGCATGGACAAAAGCAGTCTTAGGCTAAACTCAAGAGGGCATGTGAAGCCAGCTGTTTTACCATATGCAATCCCTTTAATACCAAATGAAAGGACACCACACAGGTTATATATTCAAAATATATGTATTTATTTCTAAATCAATCCTCTGAACTCTTTTTGAGGGCAGAGGCACAAGCGCATAACAAGTAACTCAATATAACATACAATAAGTTGCACAATATGGATAGGCCCTGGTGGCCCGCTAAACCATATACTAAAATGAAGGTATAAGAACCAGGTCACGAACAGTTGGAAGGCCTAGGGTCTTGGGAATCGCTGGGGCTACACTGGACTAACAGTACTTAGGAAGCAGGTGGCCCACTGGATGCGTGTGCAGAGTCTAAAGGCACACGCGTGTACACAGAGGAGTCAATGGGTGTGTAAAGTTAGAAAGTTAAAGATTTAGGAATCTTCCGACTGGACTAGGAACTACCCACTTGAAACTAGGACACTAGGATAGTCAATCTTCACAGGAGCACTGAAGTACTCACGTTACCTCACCCACAGGAAGCGGGTGCATAGGTCCCAAAGTGTGTCGGGTTTCATCGTGGATTCCTATGGAGCCTTGGAGAAAAGATGCTGCAGGCGACCAGGCGAGAAGAGTCCGGTTGGATCCAAGGGCGGATCAAGGATGACGAGTACCTGAAAGCAGAGGGGACAGAGTCTGGGTCACTTGCCAGTGACCAGGATAGAACCAGGAAGGAACCAGGCGATGTCGGGAAGCAATCAGGCGATGTCATGAAGCTTGTCTCTGCTGCCACGTGGACCAGGAGGTGTCGACGACAACCAGGAGCTGGGCACAGATTGTCCCACGAAGACTCTCACTGTTGGCGGTGTCGGCTTCCGGATTGGAGTCAACAAGCCTTGGCAAAGGCAACCCACGCAGGATTCAAAGAGGGCTTCTTACTCAGGCCAGCAAAGACTGAGGGGCTTCTTTTTCGCAGGGAAGCAAGGGCTAGTCTGGAGCAACCAGACCAGCAGTCTAGATTTTGGGTTTCGTCGTCACAGAGGTCACTAGCCAATGGGCAAATGACCGGACAGACGTGTCAAGCAGATAATGCAAAAGGGCCCCATGCAGCACTTGATGAGTGTGGACAGATGATCTTTGGTGCAGTTAGGGCTCGGGGCTGGGGCTTCTTAATCCCCGATGCACAACTTCGAGGATGCCTCAGAAGCTGCACGTAAAGCGTTTCACTGGCTTTCCAAGATGGCCAGTCCCGCATCTCGTGTCGCCTCCACGGGTCTCAGCTTTGCTGTGGCTGTGGATCGGGCTGAAGGAAGTCTGAAAGTCTGGGTCTTGTCAGGCTCTGTGTTCGGGCTCCGGCGGGAGCAACGACAAAGCAAACCGTTGAGCGCTTGATGGTGCCTGCTTGCACAGGGTGGTCACTCCTTGACCACAAGGGAGATTCTTCAGTCTTCTACGTCGAGTAGGATGTCGAAGGTCCAGAGTTTCGTATTAGAGTTTCAGTCAGGATAAATCTGAAGTGTTGGGACTCAGCTCCTACCTATATACCAAATCTAGGTGCTGGATTACCAGCTAGGTCCCACCTATGGGTGGGACCCAGGAAGGGGGTGGTTACACCCCTTTCCATTTGTCCAGTTTCACGCTAGAGCTGGGGCTGGAGTGTCCCAGCACCGGTTTGAACTGGACTATGCATGGGAAACCTTGTGTGCCCCAGGCAGTGTCTCATTTCATTCAGCCCTCCCTGCCCCAACATACTATAGCCTGTCTGTGGTGGTGCTAGCACCTCCCTGTGACAGGAAACCTATTGTCCAAGCCACCCTCGCTGGAAGGACTCCCAGCAGCAGGAGGTCAGACTTTTGTCTGTGGCAGCAGCATCCATTTTGTGATGCTGAGTCTCTGGTTAACTTTAACCGGGATTAATGGAAGTTACATGTCTTCTCCCTCTAGAAGGGTGGAATGCTACCCCCGTCGCCAGAACTGGTGAGGGGGTATTATTCCAAAGTGTATGGCACCTTACACGACATGTTTTGATAAAGCCAAACCAAAGATAGCATCTGACCGCGAGGTTCAAAATGCACTTAAGAGTATATGGTATGGCAATATCCTAGAACAGCTATAAGGACATGGTTCCGAAAGCTGCAGATAGGCTCAGCTCATGCTAGAGCACCATCTCACATAAAACCAAGCACTCTGCCTCCAGGATTGGTAAGGCCTGCCATACGAGTGACTTATAGGTGTATATTTGTCTAGATAAGGTTAGATATAGGAATACTATACCTAAGCAAGGGTTGATTACACAACCTTGCCCCAGCTGAGTGATCAGCCAGTTGTGTCAGTTTGAATGGCCAGCCAGGGGTGGCAAAAGATATGCTGCAGCCCCTGGTAGGCCTTGGGTGCACCTATGCCCTGGGTACCTATAGTAGACTATACAGGGGCTCATAAGGTGACCCAATATCCAATTAGTTATATACCTAGGGTACATGGAGTCCATTTTATAGTGAGAGCAGATAGCCTGGGACCCTGATTAGCAGGATCCCAGGCCAACTAAGTCGAAAACCAGCTAAACACAAGGCAAATAATCTGGGTTAACCATAGTTAGTTATCCACCTTCCTACATACAGTGGAGTGTCATACAGTGTTGTGGCGTAGAGTGTTGTGTCATAGATTAGAATAAAGTGGAGTGCCATTTCATTGAGTGGCCTGGCATACACTGGAGTAGAGTGGAGTAGTGTGTCATAGAGTAGAATGGAATCAAATGCTATAGAGGGAGTTTTATAGAGTGTTGAAGCATGGCATAGAGTGCAGTATAGTGTTGAAGAAAGGCATTCAGTGGAGTAAAGTTTTGTAGAGTGGAGTTCAGTGGAGTAGCCTAGAGTAAAGTGTTGTGGAGTAGAGTGTCGTAGAGTTGAGGGGCACAGAATGTTGTAGAGTATTGGTTGTCATAGAGTGGAGTGGTATGTCACAGAATGTCTTAAAGTGCAGTGGTGTAAAGTGGAGTGGAATTTTGTACAGTGGAATGACGTGTCATAGAGTGGTGTATTGTGCAGTGGAGTAGTGTGTTAGAGTACAGTGGAGTAAAGTTGCTTATAGTTGAGTAGAGAGGCATTGATTGCAGTACAGTCTTGTAGAGTGGAGTAGCATAAATTGGAGTCTCAGAGAGTGGAGTAGTGTAGAGTGGAGTAAGTGTCATAGAATATAGTGGAGGGGCATAGAGTGGAGTGGCATGTCGTAGAGTGCCTTAGAGTGGAGGGGCATTTAGTGGCATGTAGAGTGGACTGGCATCTCAGAGAGTGGATTGGCTTGTTGCGGAGTGGCAAGTCATAGAGTGGTGTGTTGTAGAGTGGAGTGGGATATTGTGGAGTAGTGTCATAAAGAGGAGTGGAATGAAAGGGCTGGAGCTCTTTCATTAAATCATTAAAATTCCATTCTGAGTGTGTGTGGCTGGTGTTTCTTCCACAGAGTTTGTATTCACATTCGTGGCTGCGTGTCATGCCTAGCACCATGCGATACCTCTCAGTGAAGAAGCATGGCGTGAAGTGGAATGTTGCATATCATATATATTTGTTACAAAAAGTACTTGAATTCCAGGACTATACTGTTTGGTTGTCTGCCGTAAAAAGAAGAAAACAACTAATAATTATGTAGTTGAGACTGCTATTTTTTAGAAAAGATGCATTGTTAAAAAACATTTGGTTGTAATAATAATAATAATGCACATTTGTAAAGCGCAAACAATCACCCGTAAGGTCTCCAGGCGCTGGGGGCCGTTGGGAAGATTAGGCAAGCTATTGCCCAGAGTCACATGGTGCTGGGATAATCTGCCACCGGCACCGAGGATCGAACCGTGATCCCCAGATTCCAGCGTCAGTCGCCCTGGCCGTGGTGCCACACCTATCTTGTAGAAATGACCAAATATTGAGGCTGCGCTTTTCAAGGTACAACTTACAGTCTGGCATGACTGGCATTAGAATGTTTAGGTTGTGTTTACATTTCATGAATCGATTATTGATAAAACAATGGTAAGTGTAAGTGAAACTATGCAATTCTGTGCTGAATGCCTACATTGTATAATTATGGGTTTGCCCTTCTCGCCAAATAATTTGCAGCTTTAACAAACAATGATGTTTCCAGCTCAAACAATAGTGCTTGAGAATAAGTTGCATAATCCTGTCTAATTTAGCACAGGTACTTCAGGTTCAGTATCCTCTTCCTGTAATTTAGAATAGACAATTTTTGCCAGGTGTAGACTCCAATGGGGTTTAGACTCTTGATACTTAAAGATGAAGTAGGAGTGTCTTCCCTTTTAGTAATGAATCATAGTCATATTCATTTGTATGTGACTTTTACTTTTTATTTGAAGGCAAGTACTTTGATGTGTTATATAGGATTTGAGAAGAGCCAATACGTGTTTCCCCCCCTTGGGCTGATATGCCTGGGGCTTTCTCAAGGCTTTGAGACAACAAAAGTAAATCTATTCACGTCTTCAGTCAAGTTGTGGTTGCAATTCTCTATACATCAATAATCATTTTATTTCTTTTTTACATTTTACTCCACCAGTTTGACTTGTACTTTAATTTGCTTTATTGTAGTATGTATCTGTTCTTCTTTCTCTTCTGCTGTTTAGAAGGCATCTGACAATACGTTAAATACCCCTGCAGGGGTGTGGAATTTAATAAAATATCTACTTGTGCATGGGACTTTGAGTTGTTGCTTCATAAATTTACTTGTCCTGCAACAAAATCGACTTGTCCCTTTGGTGTCATGTAGTGCGGCGACAAATTATGACAGCAACCTCTTTATCTAAAGCTTGGATAATAGCCTCTCTGATTATGCCAAT
Organism: Lissotriton helveticus; assembly: GCF_964261635.1. Lineage (NCBI taxonomy): Eukaryota > Metazoa > Chordata > Amphibia > Caudata > Salamandridae > Lissotriton > Lissotriton helveticus. The sequence goes on from NC_136065.1 coordinate 1,526,136,174, forward strand.
GCTCATACCATAGTTGTGTTTGAATACTAGCAATTCCCTTGTTTTGCCACATTTCCAAAGATCTACATACTGGGGCTGGACGTAGCAGTAAGCAATTGTTCTCCAAGGTTGGAATGTCTTTGAGTCTGTGCAAACCTACCGACTAGCCTTTTTGGAGGGTTTTCAATACCTTCTCTCTATTATTTTTTTCATACTGAGAAAGTTGGAAAAAAACTTCTTCCAGGGTTGAGAAAAAAAGTGGTTGGTGACCTTGTTACCGCTCAATAGATTTTCGCATCAGCAAATTTACACATGCATGTTTGCTCATGTAGAAATGAAGTTCACAAATATTTCTGGGAGTACGGTTTCCTAACCTACTTGTGTAAATTCTTGTGAATTCATCAAAGTCGTAAATCTATATTAATGCAAGGCACACAACATGGGTGCATGTTTGTGACTTCTTTATGAATTGGACTCCTATTTAGGTCTAGTGTAAACCAAGACCGTTTGTTTATATTAAAATTCTCTCTCTCTCATTATCGTCTGGCTTCTCTGTGAGTGATAGAATTATGTTCTTTTACAAGGAGCATATTGGCAGCAAAGTTGTTTCTTTGAGTGCCAGGAACTACTGTGGAAATGTGTGGTTTTCGAGACCAAAATATTTCTCCTTAATGAACATTATATTTTGAAAGGAAATAATCCACAATCTTGCTTTCAAGCTTTGCATATGTTTGCACCTAATCAGAGCACACCCTGGAAGTATTATACATAGCCTCAGCCTCATATTGTCAAACTTTGCGAACATGTGTACACATTGTTATACTGGAACCTCTGTCAGTAGTGCAGTCTGAATTTAAAACATTCTCTTACAGCACTCACCCTAATAATAAAGGCTCTGTATTAATGAACCATAAATGAAGTTTGAACACCATTAATATATAGACACAAATATTTCCTTAACTGAAGACATTGCCCTTCCCTGATCCAAAATGTGGTACTGTAATCTGGCAGCCGAAAGGGTTGTGCTGCAGGTGGTTGGGCATACTTGTCCTAAGGACAACATAAACATAATAACTTCTTGCCCTTGACCCCAATCAATATGTCCTGGGTGTCAGGCTGTAGGGATTCCACACCCCTGCAACTGGTATCAAAATCAATGTCCAGGAAGAATACAAAGCAGAAGAAGAACAGAAGTGAAATATTAACATCATTTTGTTACATTTGTAATAAAGCTTGAAACATTGAGAGAACATATTTGAAACAGGTGTTGTTGAATGGTTGCATAAATTGATGCTGTGGTGGCGCTGAGTGATGTTGTGATGGCGAACGAGTGATGCTGTGGCTGTCAGTGATGCTGTGGTAGTGCATAGTGATGTTGTGGTGCCCCTGAGTGATGCTGTGGTGGTGCGGAGTGATGCTGCATGCTATGCTATGTTTTGTTTTGCTATCCTATGTTTTGTTTTGTTATGTTATGCTATGTTTTGCTATCCTATGCTTTGATTTGTTATGCTATGCTATGCTGTGTTTTGTTATGCTATGCTATGTTTTGCTATGCTATGCTTTGTTATGCTATGCTATGTTTTGTTAAGCTATGCTATGTTTTGTTGTGTTTTATTATGCTATGCTTTGTTTTGCTATACTATGATTTGTTATGCTATGCTATGCTATGTTTCGTTGTGTTTGGTATGCTATGTTTTGCTATGCTATTATATGTCTGTTTTGCGGTGCTATGTTTTGTTGTGTTTTGTTAAGCTAGGCTATGTTTTGTTGTGTTTAGCTATTTTTTGTTATGGTATGTTTTGTTATGTTATGTTTTGTTATGCTATGCGATGTTTTGTTTTTCTATTCTATGCTTTGTTTTCTTATGCTATGCTATGTTTAGTTTTGCTATCCTATGCTTTGTTTTGTTATGCTATGCTATGTTTTGTTGTGTTTTGTTATGCTATGCTATGTTTTGTTGTGTTTTGCTATGCTATGCTTTATTTTGCTATGGTATCTTTGTTATGCTATGCTATGCTTTGAGGGTGTGTGAGGTTGAGGGTGAGAGGGTGTGTGAGGGTGAAAGGCTATAAGAGGGTGAGAGGGTGGGTGAGGGTGAGAGGGTGTGTGAGGGTGATGGTGTTTGAGGGTGAGGGTGTGTGAGGGTGTGAGGGGGTATGAGGGTGAGGGAGTGTGAGGGTGAGGTGGTGTGAGGGTGAGGGTGTGTGAGTGAGGGGGTGTGTGAGGGTGAGGGTGTGAGGGTGAGGGGGTGTGGGGTATGGGGGTGTGAGGGTGTGTGGGGGTGTGAGGGGGTGAAGGTGAGGGGGGTTGAGGGTGAGGGGGTGTTTGAGGGTGTGAGGGTGTGTGAGGGTGAGGGGGTGTGAGGGTGAGGGTGGGTGAGATGGTGTGTGAGGGTGAGGGTGAGAGGGTGTGTGAGGGTGAGGGTGAGAGGGTGTGTGAGGGTGAAAGGCTATAAGAGGGTGAGAGGGTGGGTGAGGGTGGGTGAGAGGGTAAGTGAGAATCAGGGGGTGTGTGAGTGGTTGTCAGGGTGAGGGGGTGTGAGGGTGAGGGGGTGTGAGGGTGAGGGTGTGAGGGAGGGTGAAGGGATGTGAGGGTGATGGGATTTGAGGGTGAGAGGGTGTGTGAGGGTGAGAAGGTGTGTGAGGGTGAGAGGGGGAAAGTTGGGAATATCCCCTGCCTCGCTGCAGTTTGGGACTGGGAACCAAAAGCAGTCCTGGCAAAAAATGTGCAAACTAACCCTATTCACTTCTTCATTGCCTCTCATCTCTCTATTCTCTCTCTTTCCTCTTGGTTTATGGGTGTTCAGATCTCCAGGTGACCTGCTGATTACCTACCCAAAATGAGTGAAAAGAAGGCACCAGTGTTCAAAGCATGCAATGATCAAAGCCACTGCCCATGGCTCAACTGTAACGCTTCTACACTTCTGGAAATACAGAAAGGTCTTTTCATGGCAGCCTCCAGTGAAAGAATTAAATGCATCATTGTTCTGAATGGTGACCCTCTTTTGACACTTTATATAGGTCAGGTCATGCCTTTTATTCTGTTGGGCATTTCCCCAGGGCTAGAGCCCCTGGAGGCCATAATTTAGGGTAGGGGGCACTCCTGGTGATTCCGTCATCTTCCTAGCTCCTCGAGGTTAATTGCAGTAGAGGCTTTAAGATAGATGTTGGACACGGCCTCATGGCGTGGCCCTACCCCTCCAGCATGGCGGGCCCAGAACGACATCGGCCCTCCGCCGGGCCTCGGGCGGCCCCTTTGCCCGGCCCTGCATGCCCCAACACTGCCGGTCCGGTTACTACCCCGGATCACCACTACCGGCCTAACTCCATCTTGGGCCCATCACGTCACGAACCACGTCCTGGGCACGAGGCCTCGCCCGACTCCATCTTGGACCCACCACGTCACGACCACGTGGCCTCGGCCCCGACCCGGGCCCCAGCGAAGCCCCTACATCGAGGCACCAAGATCCACCCAGGTGGTTGAGTGGCCACTCAACATATCCCAGAGGAGGGAAGTTTCGATGGGCCTCCAGCCGTCCCCGGACGCCTGGTATCGATCGCCCTCCGGCCTCCCTGGGTGCTGGCTCCACCCCCCTGCTGGGTGTCTGGACACCATCATCCCGGCCCCTCTGACCCCCAGGCGCGAGGGTCCGGACATCAAAGGAATCCAGTCCTATATCTGGGCCAGCCCCGGAGTAGGATGTTAGTTGTATCCTGGACTGGAGAGCCCTGCTGATGCTGTCGCGGCTGACACCAGAAGAACCCGTTATCCTGGAACCTGAAGCTACCTTTGGAGCCTGCTGGCGCTGCCGCGGTCCACCCTCTCTGAACCATCTCGGGAGCCTGTTGGCACTGCCGCGGCCCACCTTTGCTGAACCATCTTGGAGCCTGCTGGCGCTGCCACGGTCCACCCTCTCTGAACCATCTCGGGAGCCTGCTGGCGCTGCCGCGGCCCACCTTTGCTGAACCATCTTGGGAGCCGGCTGGCGCTGCCGAGGCCCACTTTCGCTGAACCATCTTGAGAGCCTGCTGGCGCTGCCGCGGCCCCCTTCCGCTGAACCATCTTGAGAGCCTGCTGGCGCTGCCGCGGTTCGACCTCTCGGAACCCCCCGGCTCGAGGATTGGGAGCTGTGCGCAGGGTATCCCCTCCGGCACCCGTATTGAGACTGTCCCGCTACCCTGCCCCTTATTTTACGAGACTTTACCGATCCATCGATCTACCTGTACCTATTTCTGAGAACAAGCAACCTTTATTCTTGATAAAGCCTACGAACTTAACTTCTTGTGTGGTGTCCGTTTGTGGTGTTGTGATTACTCTGCTGTATGGTCCTTCGGAGAGGACCCTTACCCAGGAGGCCTCTCGGTAACGCCCGGCTACTTCTCGACGGAGAGGTGGACCTAGGGGTGGTCAGTCAAACATCTTCTGCCTCCCCCGGGATCACCTTTCTAACATTGGTGGCAAGCGACGGGATCCGAGCCGATGCAGACCGTACAGAAAGTGATTCATCCACTACCGAGAAAAACACACTAAGACCATGACTACTCAAGAAAACAGACCAACTACGGAATTCCAGAAAGAGAAAATGGAAGATTACAGTCATAAGGAATTAAAACAATTCTGCAAAGACCTGGGCATCGCTACCACTGGCCTAAGCACCAAGGACGACTTTAAATCGGCCCTACAAGCATGGGTGGAAGCTGGTGACACACCACCCCAGAATGAAGATAACCCGGGCCCGAATGGACGCCCGGAGACCGAGACGACCCCAGCGGGGGAAAGACCCCCAAATCTAGGCACGGGCCTCTCCCACGAAGACGCCCGAGAACGAGAGAGGAACCGGCTCCACGAATTGGAGCTCGCCCGACTCCGACAAGACGGAGAAATCCAGCTGGCAGAAAGAAAATTAGCCCTCGAGGCCGACATAATGGACTCCAAAGAACAAACTTCCCTGAAAAGGGTTAAATCCGACCACTCGAATCCGGGATCACCTATTAAAACCAAGAAAATTCCCACCGAAGCAATAGACATGATTCTAAACAGATTAGACGAGGTAAAAGACTTGGCCAAAACAACCAAGGAAGAAGTGGTGGCAATAAGGCAAGACATTAGGGACACTAACGCGCGTCTTACAGAAACAGAATCCAGGATTAGCCGACTTGAGGATATTGAAGTCAAAACATGTGCGGCTCTGAAACACCTACACATCTCCTCGGACCAAATCACAAGAAGGCTGGCCAAATTGGAAGATAGAAATAGAAGGGGGAACCTGCGCATTTTTGGGGTTCCGGAAGGATCAGAAGATACGCAGGGATCCTGTATCCAATTTTTGGAATCATGGTTTGCTCAGGCCACAAATTTAACCTTTGTCAATCCACTGGAGTTTGACAGAGCGCACAGAGTACCCGGAAGAATCACCAAGACGCAAAAAGGCCCCAGACCCATCGTCTGCAAGCCACTACGATATCAACACGTGGAGCAAATCCTAGCCTTTGTCCGGAAACACAACCATATTCTCTGGAAGGATGCGAAGATCTACATCTCACAGGACTATAGCAAAGAAACTGTAGAAGTGAGGAAGGCATTTCTGGCCCTGCGCCCACAACTAAAATTGAGGGGTTACCAATTTGGCTTTGTGGGTCCGGCGAAATACAGAGTAATTGTTCGTGGGTCTCCTCACATCTTTACGGATCCCGTGAAACTTAAACGTATGCTTGACGACTTGGAAGAGCGCGACATGGATACCAATAACCACTATACCATGGCGGCCTCGGCCTCTGGCTACAAATAAACACTTTGATACATGATGCTTAGATTTTGACCCTATTACTTGCACTGTTTCACCAGATTGGTGGTTCTGGTAGATACTCAGCTTAGGTCATTCACTCGAAGGCCTTTCCTGCTATTGTGAGTTATGCCCCAGCACATTTCTCTAGGTCAAAACTTTCAGCAAATAGACTGGTTCCTGATTCCTTGTGGCTACATCTGTTTGTAACACCCATCTGTGTATGCGCCGAATTGGCCTCTTTTCATTGATCCAAGTAATTGTTCTGATTTAATGATGTGACTTGTTCCTAGGTTATCTAATATGTGAGATACTGTCGCCTTCCTTCTGCTTCATTAAGATTTTTAACGAAGGCCTCAACTGTTGTTAGTATGTTATTCTTGGTTATATACCACCTTTCTCTGATCTTTCTAAGCAACACCAGAACAGATAATCCGATGTTGCATTACTCCATATTAGCTTCCTTTCAATTACAAAATCATCTCGATGTTCTAATTGTAGAGATTGATTGAATAACCGAATCCAGAGTTCCATAGTTGAGTCATGCTGCTCATGGTTTAAAAAAGGGTTCAGCTCACAGTTCAAATGTTTCAGAAGGTTGTTCCAATGTTTATGCCATATTAACATTGACGGGAGGGACTACTGCGGTTTTCCTAACGTCACCATGCTTACTAAATGCAGTAGGGGTGGGTGGGGTGGGGGGAATGGGGGGATAGGGGAGGGTATGTGTTGTATGTTTTGGTTCTTATTTTCACTTTTGTTATCAAACTTATTCTTTGGTTGGACAAGATGTCTCATTTGTATGCCATACCTGTGTGCTCCCACATCGGCTCAAGGTATTAGTCAGTCATGTACCATGCATAACGAGAAAGGAAATACCCTCCCCATTGTACTGCGTGGAGCGGAACTCCTTGAGGTATATAATGCCCTTTTAATGTCCACAATAACCAGAAATGGTGCATACTACACTTAACACACCGCTAGGGGCGGCTTCCTTGGACAAATTAAAGATCTTGTCCCTGAATGTAAAAGGTTTAAATCAACCCATAAAAAGGCAGAAGATACTGGACTATGTGCGCAGACAAAAAAGCGATATTGTGCTACTACAAGAGACCAAACTAGACACAAAACAATTTTACACGCTGCGGAACAAGTACTACTCTGAGGTGGTGGGTTCAGAAGCTATAGGCAAAAAAAACGGAGTGTTGATACTATTGGCGAGAAAATCCAAGATAGAACTGTTGTCGTCATCAACTGACGAAAAAAGGTAGATGGGTCACAGTCAAACTCGCCAGAGATAACACAGAATTCTACGTCACTAATATCTATGCACCTAATACTACCGACTTACACTTTTGGGAGGGACTAGTGAAACAGATCGAGACTATCCCGGACTCGGCCGTACACATACTGGCCGGAGACTTCAACCTCCCGTTTGACCCCGCCCTAGATAGGGACTCACGGTGTATTTTCAAGCCAAACAAATCACATAAAGCGTTTCTTAATTTATGCCGTCGTTTTAATTTAGTTGACTACATCTTCATTTCACAAAATGGGATTCCGAGAATAGAAGATACTTCCATTGAACCGAGAGTTATATCAGATCACTCATGTATCTCCCTTTCCATCAGCAACGTTAAGCCCTCCCCAAGACAAACATCATGGAGACTAAATGAGGAGATCTTAAATAAAGATCAACACCGGACTGCTATCCAAACAGCCATCCGCTCGTACCTAGAATTGAATATGAGAGGGGACACCTCAGACCTTGTCCGTTGGGAGGCCTTAAAAAGCACACTTAGGGGAATATGTATCAAGATTCGATCTGCAATGAATAAAGATTACAATGCTAAATTGGAAACACTAGAAAGCGAGATATCAGACTTAGAGAATAGACACCAGGTGAATAGGGACAGAGAGATACTTAACACTATGACTAATAAGAAATATGAATACAACAAACTGGTGAGTGAAAGGGCAGGAGTATGGCTGGACAGAAGGCGGAAATTTAAACTTTGCGAGTCTAATAAGGCGGGCAAAAGCCTAGCCGCTTATCTAAAATTCAAGGTCCAGAAGGACTCAATTAATGTTATTAGGGACTCTCTTAGTAGGTCTTAGTAGGTCACTCTGATCCTAACGAAATAACGGAAGTCTTTAAAGACTTTTATGAAACCCTATATGCTAAGAACGAATCTGTAGATGAGGGCAAGATTCAGGATTACCTGAATGAATGTGACTTACCAAAACTGTCATCAGAGGAACAACGGAGTCTAAATGACCCGATCACAGCGAGTGAGGTTGAGAAAGCGATCAAAGGCCTAAAATGTGGAAAAGCACCTGGCCCTGATGGCTTCTCAGCTAAATTTTATAAGAGTTTTGCATCAGACCTGATAGATCCTCTTCTTCACCTATTCCAAGAAATCACTGCCACAGGTGAAGTAAAGGGTACTCTAGCGGAGGCAATTATTGCGGTACTCCCCAAGGAGGGCAAAGATCCATCATTACCGAAAAATTACAGACCAATTTCCCTGATTAATCTTGATTGTAAGTTATTAGCTATGATTCTCTCAGCCCGACTGCAGCGGGTCCTCCCTACCCTGATACACCCATCTCAATCTGGATTTTTAAAACATAGGCTGTCCAGCGATAACACCAGAGCACTTGCCCATGTGCTGGAAAAAGCAAAACTTCTAAATACCCCCACAGCGGCAATCACGTTAGATGCTGAGAAAGCCTTTGACAAGGTAGACTGGGCATTCCTGGAGGCAGTCTTACACAAATTCAACTTAGGTACGACATTCACGAAACTAGTAATGTCCTTGTACGCCTGCCCTACTGCCAAAGTTAGAGCAGGTGGCTCCTTCTCCTCATCCTTTTGCCTAAAACAAGGGACGAGACAAGGCTGTCCTCTTTCACCGTCCTTGTTTTTACTAGCGATCGAACCTTTCTTGTATCATTCAAGGAATAACGAAGCCATTGCCGGTATACCGTTCAACGGATATACTGTAAAACTAACTGCATACGCAGATGATGTGCTCATTATGTCGGAAAGGGCAGATGAAGCTATTCCGGCGCTAATGTCCACTATCGATGACTACTCTAAGGTCTCCGGCTATAAGCTGAATAAAGACAAGACGGAGGTCAAACTCCTGAATAATGTTGGAAATAAAGAAATACTCGGAACGTCTGGCCTCACCTGGCAACCACAATCCTTTAAATACCTGGGTCTGGATTTCGAGAAAGACTTAATATCCACCTTAAGAGTGAATGAGGAGCTGACCCTAAAAAAGATATCCACACTATTGGACGGATGGTCGCCCAAGTTTCTTTCCTGGTGGGGTAGGGCTGGGACTCTTAAAATGATGTGCACGCCACTGGTTAATTATCTGGCCAGCATGCTCCCAATGACTTTCACGGATGAATTTATCAAGAAAGTGGATAGGCTGTTTGGGGAGTTTCTGTGGCGAGGGAAAAGAGCCAGGATTTCATTAAAAAAGTTGCAACTAGCAAAAGAGAAAGGCGGCCTGGGCCTACCCTCGTTCAGGAACTACCAGACGGCTTTCCTCTGCAAGCAGGGCGCTCTCTGGCTAGTAGACTCTCCATCCTATATTCCAGTATGGTTATCTATTGAAAAATCCATCATTGCACATGCACCCCTTCCAGCCCTCCTTAGCATGGACTTATCGCACTTACCTCATTCCAAATATATCCTGCTAAATACTAGGCGAGCCTTACTAAGGCTTGACCAATCCCATAAAACTAGTTCTGTACTTAAAAAATCTACTTTGGTGTCATTGTGGTGGAACCCTATGTTTAAGATAGATGGCAAAACCCTTTACTGGGATCTGTGGGCTAAAGAAGGAATTAACATGGTAAAAGACCTCTATGACGGCTCCCTACCTATCCCTTTCTCGAAACTGCAAACGACTATTCACTTGCCACCCATAGAATTTTATCAATTTCTGAAACTGAAATCTATCATATCTAAACGTGCCCTCACTACTGACCCACCTTGGCTTATGACGCGCTTACCAATTCTGTCCCTTGCTAACCATTTCGTGTCTAGAGTCTATAAGCTACTCCTTCCCAAGCCCAAGAAATCCCATAAACTAACGGAAGGCAAATGGGAATCAGAACCTAATTCGACAGGAATAATGATAGACTGGGATGTAATACACAGTACTGCATTATCCAATAAGGTTTCCCCGATCCTCTGCCAGACGAAATACATGCTGTTGAACAGAACATTTTGGACCCCTCAGAGGTTGTATAAATGCCACCTAAAAGATACACCCATCTGCTGGAACTGCCAAGCAGCAACTGGGGACCTGACACATATGCTCTTCGATTGTCCCTTATTACAAACATTTTGGGGGAAAATCTTTGCATATATCCACCAGACATTTGGAATTGAACCGGTAAAAGAATTTATCTATGTTATACTGGGTGCACTAGACACACAACTGCCAGATATACATGACCGGCAACTTTTGGATATAATGTTAACACTGGGGTGCAAAGTCATCCTCTGTAAATGGAAAAACTTTGCTGAGGTCAATTTTAAGATTTGATTAGAGTGGCTCTTTTTCTTGAGAGGGGCTGGTAACCCAGCACTGCAATCAGCCACATGGAAACCTTCCAATAAAAAATTGTGGTCTTCCCTGGATGCATCATCCTCCCACTTTGATCCCCCATGATGCAACCTATAAATGTCGACTATCTATGTATGCTTCACTGGACCTATATCCTAATCCCATACGCTCCAATGAATATTTATATTCTGCCTTTGTATGCAATGTGGCTAATGTTCCTGATGTCTGCTTAGCCTTGATGCATCGAACACACTTGTCCCTGTTTTTCTTTGATTTTGTGTAAATGTCGCTCATTACCATGGTCGTATCAATCCATGTCATGGAAGATTTATTGTATTGTCTTTTCTTTCTTTTTTCCTAAATTTTCAATAAAAATGATTTGAATAAAAAAAAAAAGAAAATTAGCCCTCGAGCAACTACGGCTGGAAGGAGACCTGGAGGAAAGACGAAGACAAAGAGACCTCGAAGAAAAGAAACTCATGCTCGAGCATGAGCGTGGCTTAAAGGAACTAGAATTCAAGGCCAAAACAAACGATGACAGCGCATCCGGGGGCAAGACCTCGCCCCCTCCTATGGACACGAAGGTGCACATACCCAAGGATGTCGTCAAAGAGTACTATAGGAACGACGACATCCAACAGTGGTTCAAATCCTACGAAGTAGCCATGACCGCCCATCGAGTACCCCTCAAGGACTGGGGCGCCGGCCTGTGGGGGAAGTTCGTCAACGAGGGGAGAGACGCCCTGCTAGAGCTTCCCGATGCCGAGATGACCTCGTACGAACACATGAAAACAGCCCTCCTCACTCGCTACGGACTCACCCCCGAAATGTACCGGCAGCGATTCCGAGACTGTAAAAAAATCCCCGGTACCACATGGGTGGAGTACGTGAACTTTTACAGCAGAGCCTTCGAGGGGTGGATCAAAGGCAGTCAGGTCACCACCTACCAGCAGTTGGTCGACCTCATTATATGGGAACATCTTTCCAACAACTGCTTCATCGAACTCCGGCAGCATCTCCTCGACAGCAAATTGACAGAGCCACGAAAACTCGCTGTCGAGGCTGATAGATGGGTGAGCACCCGAGTCCCCCGGAGCCCGATGGGAGACTATGGCCGGGGATCCCCCGGAAACCACCGACCACGAGGCGGAGGAGGAGGCCAGAGCAGGGGCCGAGACCCCCCCACGGGGTTCTCCCCTACCCCCAATTCGCCATCCCTGGGCTGAAGGGGGGCCCCTCCCGCACGACCGGGGCCCCGCCCGAACGTTACTTGCCACAGATGCCAGCGACAGGGTCATTATGCGAATGACCCCCTCTGCCCGATGAACCAGCGACCCGGCACCACCGGTCCTCCGAACCATCAGATCGCGGCCGCCGCCCTGGGTACAGAAGGAGGCAAGGAAGAGGACAACGACCCCGAGAAGGCAGAGTGGGAGCCCGCCGCTATGATCTTGGCGTGCCTGGGTGAACGAGACATGATCCCCCGAGACCCGATCCCAGGCAACACACAGAAATACCGCCAATGGGTCACCATCAATGGACACCGGGCCGAAGCCCTCCGTGACACTGGAGCCAGCGTGACGGCGGTCCGCTGCCACTTGGTGACCCCAGAACAGATTCTACCCAATGTCCTGTGCCCGGTGCGGTCGGCGGACAACTCCGAGAGTTTGTGCCAGATGGCCCGCATCCCCTTCGAATGGGGAGGGGTGTCGGGCATGCTGAAAGTGACTGCCTCCTCGGGAACGACCTGGAAAGTTCCGCCTGGGCCCACGTCGAGCGGAGAGAGCATCTGGGGATGCTAGGCCTTCCCGAGTGGGTCTGTGCGACCACTCGATCCATGACCGCCCGGGCCTCCGCCCCGATCGAAGATGCCCTGCCGGAAGAACCGGAGTGGCCCGCACCTCCACCGCCCGCCGTCCGCGAGGACGCCGACCCTGAACCCGGCCCCCAGGGGCCCAGCCATGAAGACCTCACCGAGCTCGGCCACCTTCCAGAACTAGCTCAGTGGCACCATGAAGGTGGCCCCAACCGCGAACAATTCCGGCAGGAACAGAAAACCTGTCCCTCCCTCGAGGGAATCCGACAACAAGCCGCCACTCAAGCCGTTGGAGACCCCTCGGGGTCCCACTGGGTCTATTGGGACCACGACCTTCTCTACAGCGAGCAGAAGATTGCCGAACTAGGGGCCAGCCGGGTGCTGGTCGTTCCCCTCCGATTCAGAGACTTCCTGTTGAACTTGGCACATGACGTGCCCCTCGCCGGGCACCTGGGGCAGGACAAAACTTACAGCCGCCTGGTGACCCATTTCTACTGGTCGAAAATGCGCAACGATGTGAGTAGTCACTGCCGATCCTGTCCGACCTGTCAAGCCAGCGGGAAGAGCGGGGGAAGAGTCAAAGCTCCACTCCAGCCTTTCCCCGTGGTCACCACCCCCTTCGAGCGAGTGGGGATTGACATAGTGGGACCATTGGACCCCCGCACCTCTCAGGGGCACCGCTTCATCCTCGTTCTGGTGGACCATGCCACCCGCTATCCTGAAGCAATCCCCCTCCGAACCATCATGGCCCAAGTAGTAGGCCGAGCCCTAATGGGGATCTTCTCCAGAGTCGGCTTCCCCCGAGAAGTCGTGAGTGATCGGGGCACAAACTTTATATCTAAATATATGCGGTCCCTGTGGCAACAGTGCAGGGTCACATATAAGTTCACCACCCCGTATCACCCCCAAGGAAATGGACTTGTAGAGCGGTTTAACCGAACACTGAAGGGGATGATCAAGGGCCTAGAAGAGCCGCTACGACGCAAATGGGATGTCCTTCTGCCCTGCCTCCTGTTTGCCTATCGCGAGGTACCCCAGAAGTCCCTGGGGTTCAGCCCCTTCGAACTATTGTATGGGCACCCGGTCCGAGGCCCCCTCAGCCTGGTCAAAGAAGTCTGGGAGACGGCTGTCCGGGGTGCTCCACCAGATGTCTACCAGTACCTCCTGACCCTACGCAACCAGACTCGGAAGTTCCGGGAACTTGCCTAGGCCAACCTGGAGGCCAGTCAGGAGGAGATGAAACGCTGATATGACCAGAACGCCTCGTCCATCGAATTTGAGCCAGGCCAGCAGGTCTGGGTCATGTCCCCGGTTGAACCTTGTGCCCTCAAGGACAAGTGGACGGGGCCCTTCAAAGTGGTGGAGCGCAAGAGCCCCGTCACCTATCTGGTGGACATGGAGTCCCCCAGGAACCCCCTCCGGGTTCTACACGCTAACCGGCTCAAGCCGCACTTTGCGCGCACTGAACTAAGTCTGCTGCTAGCGACCGATGACGGAGCTGAAGACGACTCCGAACCTCTACCAGATCTCCTGAGCACCACCGAGAAAGACGGCTCCGTCGAAGGAGTCACGCTCTCCTCTACCCTGACCCCAGAACAGCACCAAGACTGCCGGAAGCTGCTGGGGCAATTTGCAGATCTATTTTCCCTCACTCCTGGGATCACCCGGTGGTGTGTCCACGATGTAGACACCGGAGACAGCCCGCCTGTAAGACACCGAGCTTTCCGAGTGCCCGACCGAGTTCGGGCCTGCATTCAATCCGAAGTAGCCAAGATGCTAGCTCTGGGGGTAGTCGAGCCCTCCGACAGTCCCTGGGCCAGTCCTGTTGTCCTGGTCCCTAAGGCCGCCGCCCTCGGCATGCCCCCGGAGCTCCGGTTCTGTGTTGACTACCGGGGGCTGAATGCAGTCACCAGGACCGACGCCCATCCCATCCCCCGGGCGGATGAACTGATCGATCGCCTGGGGGCCGCCAAGTATCTCAGCACCTTAAACCTCACGGCCGGATATTGGCAGTTCGGCCTCACCCCTGGAGCACAAGAGCGATCGGCCTTCTCGACCCCTGATGGCCACTACCATTTCAAAGTGATGCCCTTCGGCATGAAAAACGCCCCGGCCACCTTCCAGAGACTCGTGAACAGGGTGCTGGCCGGGCTGGAAGAGTTCAGTGCCGCCTATCTGGACGACATTGCGGTGTACAGCCTCCACTGGGATGAGCACCTGACCCACCTCTGGGAGGTCCTGACGGCCCTCCCTCGGGCCGGACTGACAATAAAAGCCAGCAAGTGCCAGATAGGCCAAGGGTCCGTGACCTATCTGGGACACCAAGTAGGGAGCGGCCAGGTGGCTCCCCTCCAGCCAAAGATTGACACCATCCGGGCCTGGGAGCCCCGGTCACCCAAACAGCAGTCCGAGCCTTCCTGGGGCTCACTGGATATTATCGGTGCTTCATAAAGGACTATGGGAGCATTGTGGGGCCCCTCACAGAACTGACCTCCAAGAGACTACCACAAAAGGTGCGCTGGACCCCCGAGTGCCAGGTCGCCTTCGATACCCTGAAGACCGCCATGTGCACCGCCCCTGTGCTCCAAACCCCCGACTACAACAGAGAGTTTGTGGTCCAAACCGACGCCTAGGAGCACGGCATTGAAAGCACCCTCTCATGCCGGCCCCTCTGACCCCCAGGCGCGAGGGTCCGGACATCAAAGGACTCCAGTCCTATATCTGGGCCAGCCCTTGATTAGGACTCCAGTTGTATCTTGGAGTCGAAGCCCTGCTGACCTCGTCACGGCTGATCCTGATAAGAACTCTCGTACTTGGAACCTGAAACTATCTTTGAGGCCCTGCTGACGCTGTCGCTGCCTGACCACGCTGAACCATCTTTGAGGCCCTGCTGACGCTGTCGCGGCCTGACCACGCTGAACCATCTTCGAGGCCCTGCTGACTCTGTCGCGGCCTGACCACGCTGAACCATCTTCGAGGCCCTGCTGACGCTGTCGCGGCCTGACAACGCTGAACCATCTTCGAGGCACTGCTGACGCTGTCGCGGCCTGACCACGCTGAACCATCTTCGAGGCCCTGCGGATGCTGTCGCGGCCTGACCACGCTGAACCACCCTCGGAGCCCTGCTGACGCTGTCGCGGCCTGACCACGCTGAACCATCTTCGGAGCCCTGCTGACGCTGTCGCGGCCCGACATCGCTGAACCATCCTCAGAGCCCTGCGGGCGCTGTCGTGGCTCCTTGTACCCCCCCCAGCTCGAGGATTGAGAGCTGGGCGCAGGGCATCCTCATACCAGTCGGTACCAAGACTGTCCCGCTACCCCTTTTCACTGATACTAAGACTTTAAGGATCCCTCGATCCCTTTGTATATATTTCCACGAGAACTTCCCTTTATTCGTTACATAAAGACTCTTAAGAATCTACTCTCGTGTGGTGTCCCTCTGTAGTGGTGTGATTGCTCGGCTGTTACGATTGTAGGAGAGGAGCCTCGCCAAGGAGGCCTCTCGACGGCGCTCGGCCTAGTTCATAAGGAGAGGTGGGTCTCGGGGTGGACAGTCAGACATCTTCTGTTTCCCCTGGGATCGCCTTTCTAACAGAGACGAACACATAGAAACAGGAGAAGAAAAGAACAAACGAAAGCAGAGCAAAAAAGGCCCTTTGCTCCTTTCTTTTTCTCTCCAATATATGAAAATAAATTGAACAGTATTTAGACATGTTGAGCTTGGTTCTCTCCCAAACAGATTATTATTATTATTATTTTTTTTGAAAGCGTGATTTCTTCGTTCAGTTTTCTACTGCACCCTGTTCCCACCCACAGTTGGAGTGTACTAAATGAATGTACATAAACAGAATATGCTTCCAGAGGGCGTAAGAAAAGCACTTGTGACTTCAGAGGCCATCGTGAGCTTTGAATCTATGCTACCACCATCCAGGGAATGGCTATTTAAGCAGAGAGGGCCTGCTTGACTGATTCATTTGAGGAAGAAATTCAAGCAGTCTTTTAGTCCTCTTGTGGTGAACTGGATTTCCCTAACATCCAAATCCTCTATTCTTAACCCAGTTGAATGACTGATTTTGCATCGAACTGCAGAGCAAAATAAAACTTTTCCTAGGACACAGCTTCTGGCCTGTTTTACACAATGCATTCAGGGAGCAGCAATCCTGGGCACGTTCTACTGACCTAAACAAACCAACGCTTAGGGGCTGAACACTGAGTCGGTGGTGACAAGGAGTCATCAGGACTTTGACCGGAGGAGTTCCAGAGAAGAACAGGAGGAGGCAGAGGGACAGTACCTGTCAGCATGGTGAGGAGAAGCGGGAGCATTCCTCCCGCTATAGCGCATCTCTGCTACCTTAAGGCTCTCGGTGGCGTGCTGCTGGGCGGGGCCGCATCGGCCACGGCTTTCCCTTCTCCTGCCGGCTTTCTCTCTGTGGTTGCGGTGGTAACGTGTTGGGGCCGCGGTCAGGCTCCATGTGGCACCCGCAGCAGCACGATCGCCTCACACAGAAAAGAGACAAACAGTCCCTGCATTGTCTCTTCTGGTCTCAGGTGGGTTCGGGTGCAGCACGGAGCAAAGTCTTGTGTTTAAACCCTTCGGGGCTGATGACGAGCTCAGCTCGTCATGGGCGTAACCTGCGCTACGCTGATGACGAGCTGAGCTCGTCACGTAACGCGGGTTTTTTTAAAACACAGCGCGCAGCGGGAAAACCGCCAGCGCGCATGCGGTTAAACAGAGCCCCTGCCTGAACTGGGCCGTATGGCTTTAGCCGAGGTAGACGTGGGAGGCGGCACAGCTCTCAGAGCCGGCCTTAGGCATGTGCAAGCTGTGCACCTGCACAGGGCCACCAAACCCCAGGGGCCACCACACCAATATATATCCTTAATATAATTATTCTCTGAGGATGCATACATATTTGTGTGGCGGCCCCTGGCAGGGATTTGGCGGCCTCCGGCTCTGTTCCACTTCTAAACACCCTGTCCCCCCCCTACTGGCCTCCACGCTCTACCCCGCCCGGACCCCCTCTTCCGGGGCCCCCTGCCTACGCTCCCTGCCCAGGGCCGCCATGACCCTAGAGCCGCCCCTGCAGCTCTGCTCTACTTACTGAGCTCTGCCCACCAGCGAGGCATTGGCTCCTCTGCAGCTTGCTGAATTGTCAAGGCCTCAGGATGGCCCGCAAAGGAGAACAGGTGCTGTCTCTGCCCGGTCAGTAGCGGTGACTTCTGGTTCGGAGCCCTTGCGCTCCAGGGGAGGGGTGGGGCTACCACCGGACTTCTCCTTGGCGCTGCCCCAGCAACACGGGGCTCTCGCCTTCGGGACCTTATATGTATATAGGTATGCAGCACATAAGCCTGGGTACTGAAACACCTACTGTTCTTTAACATGGAAGGAAAGTAAGCACCAAGCTGCGTGACACGCCAGGTATGGAACACATGGAGAGAAATATTGCCTTTCAGTGGGAAATGGTATAGTCTAAAGCTCAGTTTTTAATATAAAATCAGGGTTTTTGGTGGTCATATCACTGAAAATACAAGATTTGAAAAAAATATTATTGTCTACGGGTACTCGTGGAAGAAAATTTCAAGGAAATGGGTTAGTGTTTCCGAACCTCCCAAGGGACACGTGCACATATCTGCTCCCTCGTCAGGATTTGGTGACCATCTTTTAGTAAATGATGCCACTGGCAATGTGCTCAGTCAGAATTTTAGATAGAGAGTCCTCTTCTTTTCTACAGGGGAAAAATGTGTCTAGGAAAATTTCAAAGCTGCGTTCTTGTTTAGTGACAGATAGTATTTTATCAGGGGACCTTCAGTTTTTAATTTAAACAAATATAATTTGGCAAGCATATAATATTAATTTGCCCCATTTAGGTAGTGCTGTGTTAGCTTCTATTTTTATTGCATGATTTCAATCAAATTAAGTAACAGCTGAACCAGTCTTCCAGGGCCAGACCTACAGACTTTGGTGCTATTTGAATAAGCAAGCATTGTCAGAGTTATAAGCAGTGCTGATGACCAGAAAAATGCAGTGTGAACTTCTGTAGGGAAGCTACTCGGATCACTCCAGTCAGCCACCCTGTTGAGACTGTCTTCTACACCGGTGTGGCAAGCATGTCTCCTCTCAGGGACCCAATCGCACAAAAGGCATAGATAAATGAGTGCTTTCGAAGGGGTGGAGGGTGTGGGTAGGTGGCACAAGACATGATTCTGAGGGACGAGTGCTGGAATCCAACTGACAAATACACACAAATGCAGGAAATAAAGAGGTCTCATATTTCACTTAGCTTGAATTCAGTAAGTGGATTGCAGTAACTTCAATTTTGTTATTTTTTTTCATTAAATCAAGAAATAAGTGGTAGTCATTTCCAAAGATTTTAGTTCTTGCACATTCTTATTTCTCACTGCAACGTTTACATATTTCTACAAATGTTCACATATTTATTTATATCGAAATTGGGACTGTCTCTAGTCTTCACCAATTCAATATTCATGGAAAAGCGGGTTCTCTGTTTCAAACAGATGCAATCGGTCCCCAGTTCCTGAAATAGCCGATCAGGTGTTTCTACCGAAAACTACTACATGTTGTTTGGCTAGCTGGCGAATTAACTCAATGTTTTTTCCAGTACCATTTGCCTACCAGCCACCTCTCTTGAACCACTGGTCGTTAAGTGCATCATTCAAATTTTTCGTCCACCCACCACAGCAAACGGCACAGGGGCAAAGGGTCGGCCTACTTTAGCCATTGTCTTACTTCTCTATGAGTAAAAGCATTGTGCTCTTACAGATAAAAAGTAGTGGTCTTCCGCATTTTTACCAAGCCACATGTCTGTAGCCAATGGCTAAGCTATCTCAAAGATTTAAGGCTGATTATTTTCAATTAACATTGTGTACGCCTAGGCAGCACGCTTTAGTCTCATAGATTTAAGGCAGATTATTTTCAATTACATTGTGTACGCCTAGGTAGCACGCTTCAGTCTCAAAGATTTAAGGCAGATTATTTTCAATTACATTGTGTACGCCTAGGCAGCACGCTTTAGTCTCAAAGATTTAAGGTAGATTATTTTCAATTACATTGTGTACGCCTAGGTAGCACGCTTCAGTCTCAAAGATTTAAGGCAGATTATTTTCAATTACATTGTGTACGCCTAGGCAGCACGCTTTAGTCTCAAAGATTTAAGGCAGATTATTTTCAATTACATTGTGTACGCCTAGGTAGCACGCTTCAGTCTCAAAGATTTAAGGCAGATTATTTTCAATTACCATTGTGTACGCCTAGGCAGCACGCTTTAGTCTCAAAGATTTAAGGTAGATTATTTTCAATTAAACATTGTGTATGCCTAGGCAGCACGCTTTAGTCTCAAAGATTTAAGGCAGAATATTTTCAATTAAAAAAAAAGGAGTGCCCCTCCCCATTCAGTTAATCGAGCTATTGGCTTTGCCAACACTGGTCTGTAATTCCAACCTTTATTATGGTTAAACACTTAAGTAGTGAAATGTCACCTACCATTCCTGTCTACATCATGAAATGTATTTCCGTTTGTCAACCTCCTCTAATATGGATGTTGGTGGAGACACAGAACAACTGACAGTTATGTAAAGAAAGGGATTCTTAAGTTAAAATTGACTTGTGTGGAAGGTCAATTCCATTCACTACCCAGTTTTATGCCAAACAACAAAAACGGTGTCAAGTTTGTCAACACCCAGAGACAGAGTTCAATAATCATGATGGATGCCTAATACACGAGTGGCAGTCACTACCAATCACTTTTTGTACTTTCAGAGTATTATGCAGCTGGTTCACATTTACAATATGGATAATATACTAATTCACCAACTTCATGGGCAACTATTAGAGAAAGAATGCTTCTTTTATCAAGCTACAGCAACTAAACACCAAACCACGTACAAGATTCAATCCCACTAATTTTCCTATCATTCTGATATGACACTTCCGTAACAGGCTATGCAATTTAGCCTGAACAAGTCCACCAATCGAAATTAGGGTACAAAGAAACAAGGATTGTAACATAGAAACTGGATGTATGACGGTACGTCGAATATACTATTCTTAATCCTCTAGCGCCCTCCAGCGCAAGTCGTGGTTACGACTTGCGTTGTAATGGACGCGTTGTTAAAGCCTTGCGGAGTAAAATCCGCGTGGTAAAGGATGTTTCCCATAGAATCTGGTCTATAGACAAGACATTTATGCATATTTTCTAACGCAAACAAATTGAAGGAATGCTTTGTAGTGGGACCAAATTACTTAAGAACAGCTGATTCATTTGTAAACTATTTAAACACCTTGTAACCTTTCAAAGATGAATCCGCCACGCCAACGGAAGGGAATTAACATGAATAGAGCAGGCTTCACAGTGGTTGGATCAACGTTTAACAATGACTCCTTTAGTGTCTGTTTAAGTTTCACACAGTAAAGGCCTATGCATAAACAGGCAATAGCAGCAAGCAGAATCAGATTACAAGTGTTGGAAAGGCATATATTAAATTAAAGACTTTAACAAAAACTACACACGCCATGTTCTCTTTGACATTTATTTATATGCTCTATAAAGGTTGCCAGAGGCTAGAAGCATAGAATAAAAAAAAAATGAAAAAAATAGAATACCAACTCACACAGTTTTGCACCAACCCAGGGCAACGCTTGAAAAGTACAGGTAGCCGAATGTGAGCTCAGATACCCGTAGGTTTGCAGAGTAGCTATGGCGTAAATTGCTTTAACTCTTTGGACAAAGATTCTGTCAAATTATTTTTTTTAGCAAGAAAAGCTTCTCCAGTACATAAGCAACTACGGATGGTGAACTAACACATATTTCCTAGTCTGAACTATAAAAGGCACATAAGTGGCCCATACATAATTAGTGAATCTGTATTTTTAGACTTGCTAATTTTATCTGGAGATGCAGTGTGCAATACACATTCAATTACCCTAAAAAGCAGCAGAGAACTAACACCTCACGTCACTTCTGGCACAGATGCTCCAAAGTAGGTGAACAATATTCTATTTTTAAACAATAAAATTAAGAGAATGAGGAACAAAATGTAACGTTCTGGGCACTAACTTAATATCCTTTCCAGATGAATAACGCATTAAGAGGACTGAAAATGTTCCAATTAAATCCCGATAGTGTTGACATATCATGAAGTTAGGTAACAACCCAAGAGTTACAACAATCCACATAAGTACATTAATGAACGGTTCTGTGGTGTTGCGGTCTAGTGGCGTGAGCCCCGGCAGTGACGTGGGGCGGATATCCGGCGGCGGCCATGTTTAGCATTGGCGCGCCGATCTTGAGAGCTCAACTAGCCCGATCCGGCGCTCCTGAGGAATAATAAGTTAAATATTGTTATAAGAGGAATAAACCCCCTTAAACCCACAAATAAGTGTCCTGGCATTATTACAAGAAAGGGTACAGTGCAGCAACATTATAATGGAGACGAGGTGACGGGATTTGCCCACAGCCCGAACCCACGAGGGCAGCACCGACCAAGGACATCACCAGGCACCTACAGTGGCACTCGAGAGCGTGGCAGAGATAAGGGGCAGTAAATGTGCATCATGCATAAGGCCATGAGGAAAAACGCTCCCGCCATGATCTGCGCCTTAGCCACTCCCTACTACCCCCATAGATCTTTGCGGTCAAGCACAGCTTTTCTGGCAACAGCGCGGAAAATTAAATGAGCCAGGTGGGGCGGACGCTCCTTCTCCCTCAATGCTGCCACTACCTGGAACTCCTTACCTCCTGCCCTCCGTAATGAGCCCAATCTGTTAAAATTCCGTAAATCCCTTAAAACTTTTCTTTTTTCCACATAATTCAGTAAGTCTCCCCAGAAGTAAGCAACTTTAGCACTACGAGGCCTTCGGGTAGATTTGCGCTTTATAAAACCCCTTTTCATTCACTTTTCATTTCATAAAAGGAGGTACGGACAACCACTCAGCAGGCGCGAGGGAGCAGTGACAAGCAGCGGGCGTGAGTACATGCACCGCAAGTACATGTGGGCACGGAGCCCAACCCGGGGAGGCTGTGCTGGAGCCCCAAAGCGGAAGCCAGGCGCAGGGGGGAGAGCAGGCTCAACAGGGGACACAGAACCAAACGAAGTGGTACCTGGCACTCCCACCCCAGAAGTGAGTGACGGTGAAGAAGTCAGCAGCGCAAAAGGCCAGACCATGTGCGCCCAAGCTTCGGCGTTAACGAACCCTGTGCCATTCTTAGTGAAGATGGGAGAACCAGAGATGCCCTGAGAGGACTTGAAGCAGTACTTCCTAAACTACCTTTCAGCATTGGAGGAGGAGGGCGAAAACGAATATAAGGAAGCACGGCGCAAGAAGATATTGCTGCACAACTTAGGCCCGGCGGGCCAGAGAGTATATATGAACTTAGTCAAACCAGAGCGGCAGGCCACCGATACGAATGTGTTCCAGCATGCATTGGAGGACCTGGATGCCCATTACAGGCCCGTAGTCTGCACAGCCATCGATAGGTACAATTTCTTTCAAAGAAAACAAGCCAGAGGAGAGACGGTGGACGATTATGTGGCGGCGTTACAGAAGTTAGCTATCACATGTAAATTCGTAGCCCTGCAAGAAGAATTGATCCGCGAACAAATAATCATGCACACCATCATCACGTCTATCCAAGAGAAAATATGGGTAAACGGCGACGCACCCCTGAAAGAAGTAGTGGCCTTAGTGAAGAAAGCGGAGATGTCCAAAAGGTGTGCTGAAGCGGCAAAACTAGAAAACAGTCAAAATGCGGCCGTGTGCAGAGTGGTAGATAAGAGAGGCACAGAGGCCAAGCAGCAATTAGGACACCAAGGAGCACGCACGTACAAAATACAGAACCAGAAAGTGTACAAGAACCAAGGTCAAAGGAATGGGAGCAAGAGCTCATGTTACAGGTGTGGGACTACCACGCACACAGCAAATGACAGAGGGTGCCCGGCGTGTGGAGCAAAGTGCTCGTTCTGTGGTCTCATAGGGCACTACGAGAAAGTGTGCAGGAGAAAACAGTCCAGAAACGAAGTCAAGTACGTGGCGCAAGAGGCGAACCAGGAGAACGAAGACGCGGACGAAAGCGAAGGTGACGAGATTCTGATGATAGATGATCAGATATTGGGTATCGATAGCGCCACGGACAAGAAACCAAAATGTGAGATGGAAATTGGCGGGGTGCAGACGACTATGATAGCAGACTCAGGCTCACCATATACGATCATCCAGAGGAGCGTATGGGAGAAAGATTTCGCTCCCAGAATCAGACGTCAGCTCTTGCTGTCAGATATTCACCCCTTAACGTACACCGGTGACCCCATTCCCATGGTGGGGTATTGTCCCTTAACATTTACCTTCAAGGACAGATCAACGGGAGGAAAATTATATGTAGCTGAGAAGGGGCCAACCGTGTTGGGTTGGAAGGACCAAGGAGCCCTCGGAATAAAGCTACACCCAGGCGGGCGCACGCAAGTACTTGTCACGGAAGAAGCGGGAAAGCATGAAGCGGAAAGCTGGAAGGAGGAATTCCCAGGAGTATTCAAAAGCACCATTGGTCGCCTGACGAAGTTCACGCACAAGATTTTCCTGAAAGAAGGAGCACAACCCAAAAGCCATAAAGTGCGCAACATTCCATTCAGAATCAGAACAGCCGTACAAGAGGAACTGCAGAGGTTGGAACAGAACGGTGTGATAGAAGTGATTGACAGCGCGGAGTGGTTGGCGCCGTTGGTGGTGGCACAGAATCCGAACGGGAAGGTGAGGTTATGTGTAGACCTCCGCGAGCTCAACAAATGCATAGTGGTGGACAAATTCCCACTCCCAAAAATAAACGAGATGCTGGCTAAGACCAAGGGAGTAAAATGGTTCTCCACAATTGACCTCTCTTCGGCCTACCACCAGATGGAGCTACACCGATCTTGCAACCACTTAACATCATTCATCACGCCCTTCGGGTGTTACAAATTCTTAAGATTGCCGTTCGGCCTGGCCTCCGCAGCGGCAGTGTTTCAAAAATTGATGTATCGACTTTTCCACAAGATGGATGGCATCCAGTATTTCCAAGACGGCATCTTGGTAATGGGAACATCGCGAGAGGACCATGATAAGAAGTTAAGGGAAGTGCTCACCACCCTGATGCAAAACGGCCTCACTGCCCAGTGGGAGAAATGTAAATTCGGCGTGAACAAAGTCACATATTTGGGGCATGAGATAAGCAATAGGGGCATTGAACCCAAGGCAGCGAATGTGAGTGCCATCAAAGACGCCCCCACCCCGGAATGTAAAGAGGACATAAGAACCTTCCTAGGAATGGCAGAGTTCTACGGAAAGTTCGTACCACACTTCGCGTCCAAAACACACCATATGCGACAGATACTGAAGGACAAGACTGCATTCCGGTGGGCTGAAGACGAACAGAGGGAGTTTGAGGAGATGAAACGGAGCATCTGTGAAGCAGTACCCATACACGGATTTGACCAGGAGGCTACAACCATACTGACCACAGATGCCAGTGACCGTGGGTTGGGTGCCGTGCTCACGTAACAGTCTAAAGAAGGCACGACCACGACGATTAGTTTCGCGTCGCGAGCGTTGGCTCCCAATGAACAAAAGTTCAGTGTAGTCAAGAAGGAGATGCTGGCGGCCGTATGGGCAATGGAGAGATTCTGGCAGTTCCTGTGGGGAGGAAAGTTTCACGTTGCGTACTGACCACAAACCGCTGATAAAAGTACTTACGTCGAGCGGCCTCGAGCGCGCAACCCCAAGCATTGCGAAGATGACCTTAAGAATACTTGACTATGTATATGATTTGGAGTACCTGCCTGGCACAAAAATAAATTGGCTGACTTTTTGAGTCGTGCAGCGGCAAAGGAAAGTGCAGAAGCACAAGATAGAAATGTGTGAGAAGATTTCGTAATAGTGACAACCGCCGACCCAGAAAGGGCCATAAGCATCCAGGAGTGGGAAGCGGAGTATACCAAGGACGAAAAGCTTGACGCCGTGAAGTCATATGTGGCGGCGGGGTGGCCAGACAAACGGATGCTAGACGAAGAATTGAAGCAGCATTGGGAAGTTCGGGAAGAATTGTCGATTGGGGAAAACCCCTGCTTCCTCTTGAGAGGTGACAAAGTGATACCACCTACATCCCTGACCGAACGACTCCTGGACATAGGACAGGAAGGGCACCAAGGCATTGTCAAAACAAAATGGAGGTTGAAGGAAGACTATTGGTGGCCGGGAATGGACAAACAGATTGAGAGATATGTCAGGGCATGCGAACATTGCAGCAGTGCGGACAAGACACAGAGGCTGTTACGCCCTCCCCTTGGCAAACATGAATACCCGGAGAATCCATGGGAGGAGTTAGCCATTGACATTCTAGGGCCCGTCCTGGACTTCCAAGGGACACAGAAGTACATCACGGTGCTAATAGACCGATACTCGAAATGGCCCGAAATAAACATAACGGAAGACACTGAAACTGAGACAGTGCTAACGTTCCTCACTGACGTCTTTATAAGGGAAGGAATCCCCAAAGGGATTCTAAGCGACAATGGACCCCAATTTGCATCAACCAGATGGGCTATGTTCATGGAACGTAATGGCATTGTAGTCAGACACACTCCTGTTTATCACCCGGCCTGCAATGGACTGGCGGAGAGATTTAACCTGGTGATCATGGGCTCCATCCAAGCAGCCATCAGTCAAGGGAAAGACTGGGAGAGGGAGCTGAAAAGATTGATATGGGCATACCGCATAACACCGACAGCTACGTGGTACAGCCCGGTCAGGATACTGAGAGGGCGTGAACCATTCACTAAGGACAATGTCGCATGGAAGCGCCTCACCGTACAGAGTCACTGGTCACCGGCGGTGGTCCGCAAGAACATGGAGAAAGCCCAGCAAATATATACTGAACAGTACAATAAAAGACGTAACACCCAAGAGGCCAGCCTGGAAAAGGGAGAATGGGTGAGAGTAAAGCAACCCATCCAAAGGAAGAAAGGGGACAGCAAATTCACACCCTCCCCCCCTCCAAGTCGAAGAATCGTACTCCAGGTCTGCGTTACTCAGCGACGGAAAGGTCTGGTTGCAAGACCGCATGGCGAAATGCAATCGAGTGGAGAAATGGGACGTGGTGCAGGAGAAAAGAGGAAGTACACCACGAACAGAAGGTCCAACCCGGAGCCCGGTGGGCAGTGGGGAAATAACCACCCAAAGAGAATCACCGTGGATGAGAGAGAGCGAAGAAGTACCAGGAACCTGGACACATGTGAGACAGGAGAAAGAAGAGGATCGAGAAGGAAAGGGCGAAAGTAGTGAAGCTGGGCCCAGCCCAGTAGAGTCGAGACTGTCGCCCACAAATATCCAGCGAGACGTGCAGACTCGAAGGGGCAGAAGGATTATGCTACCCAATTGGTTTAAAGAGTTCAACATGGAGAGCAAGTAAGACTGTTGTGTTATAAAGTGTAAAAGGGGGAGATGTGGTGTTGCGGTCTAGTGGCGTGAGCCCCGGCAGTGACGTGGGGCGGATATCTGGCGGCGCCCATGTTTAGCATTGGCGCGCCGATCTTGAGAGCTCAACTAGCCCGATCCGGCACTCCTGAGGAATAATAAGTTAAATATTGTTATAAGAGGAATAAACCCCCTTATACCCACAAATAAGTGTCCTGGCATTATTACAAGAAAGGGTACAGTGCAGCAACATTATAGGTTCCTAATCGCAAAATATACCCTGACGTCAAGATTGAAAACTAGGAGCAAAGAGATGTTTTTTGCGGATGGAAAATAATCCAGAAATAGAACCAAACATGGGTAGCTGTAAGAAAATACGGAGGGAGTTGCATGACACCCGGTGGTAATTGGGCACCTGTTTAAGCTAAGCCCCCTAATTACAGAAGCTATGCTATTTTCGTCCCATTAAGTCCCTGCTTAGTGCTTACAGCTAATAAAATATGGCCCCACATATTCTTTGGCATGGTGTAGCCAAGGGTGCTAACAATTCGATGTTAGGGCAGAGGGTAACCAATGAATAAACAGTCCTCGAAGGCGGCCGGTGGGGGTCTGTTCTTTCAGTTGATGCTGATGTCTCAAACAACGAGTAGACTACGCACATTTATTTGGGTATTTTATTTCCTCACCTCGGCGCTCTGTATCTGTCCAGTCACCATTAACAAGAACACACTGGGACTTGCTGCGGCGCTCATTGTTCGTGTTGGTTCAGTACCAGGCTGCTGTGCCTCTAACTAAATCACACATGGCAACAAAACCACGGCCCTTGGTAACGGAGGATGCAAATGGAGCACCCGAGGAGTCAAAACTACTCTTTCGCTGTGGAAAGGTGACAAGGGCTGAATCCGGCCGATGCTCCACACGTCTTCCATGGACAGTTGGCTGCTTCTTTTAAAGACGTGAGTGAGGGCAGACTAACGTAGTTTTCAAAATAAATAAAATCAGAGCAGTGCAAACTGTTACAGTGGAACAAAGCGGCGCACCCCCTCATCCTGTGACACATGTGTGGAAACATATACTCATGCTGTCTCAAAGGTCTCCAATGCGGGAATTTATGGTTTGCTCTGGCACGATTTTCCTGAGGTAAAAGGGTCAAGTGTAGGGTAGGAAGAACAAGATTGTGCATTAATTAACAAAATGTATTGCAGGCGCCTCCTTAAAAGGCACCTTAAACTCACTTGTGCATTCCCCTCCCTACTTACTGCCCCCGCCTATCTCCCTCATTTCTGGCTGACGTAAGGGCTCCCGGCTCTAGTGTTTGACCCCCAGGCAGCAAAAAAGTAAAACATCCTGGGTTGCCTAGCAATCGTGAAATTTGCCACCCGTCCACTCCTGCAGCCTCACGTGCGCACACGCATCCACTCATCACATGCTTGCTTAGGCATGCTGAAGTGGATGCCTGCTTGTGCCCGGGGGACCGCAAAGTGCATTAGATAGAGAAGCACTCTAGTAGGTCCCTGCTTGTGCCCCAGGGGCACTGTGAACTGCAAGCAATGGAAACAAATAAACTCCTTTAAGGGGCTTGTCTTGAAGCAAGGAGAGGTAGCGTAACATGTTGGAGATGGGGAGCAGAGTTCGATCCTGGCTTGCGCTTTATTAATTATAAACAATTAAAAGCATAAATAATGTTAAAGCTAGGCTTGGGCTGTATTAATCATAACAGAGATCTCAGGTGAGAGTGGGGAGAGACAAATAAAACAAGCATTGTGGGTGGAGACAAATAAAACAAGCATTGGCAATGGAATAGTATGGGGTTGTGAGAAGGCATAGGAAGAAAGTAGTCTGTGCAGTAAAGGGGCCAATAGCCATGGAAGGACACAAATGAAGACAAGTCCATCATAAGGAGGGACAACCAAGCCTACAACCAATCTTAAGGCACCGTTTAAGACATGAGCTAATTAAAATGATTTGTGGAGAGTGGGTGGAGCTTATATATACTGCATGTCTCAACAAGACAGCGCAAGCGCTGCCTAGGCGAGACCCAAAAAAGGGTGGGGGGAGGTAAAGATAAATTGATCATAGAAGGAGAAAAGAGCATCACGCCATGTAGTAGACATCACAGACCTAATCACCTATCACAAGCTAGGCATCTTCATTTTTTTTTAAACATATTTTATTGGTTATCTGTTGACAAAGTACAATATACAGTACAGGTCACTGTCATAATCCTTCGAGTCAATGTCTAGAACATTCACGTTACAGCATTAAAAGTAATCACTTAATGCATCAGTTCTCCATCCAATAACGGCATTATAATCCCATCTTGACCCTCTCCCTACTCTCTACACATAACTCAACCTATTTGCTAAACTATTTCCAACCCCAACTAAGTCCTACCCTCCTCCCCCCCGCCACTGGTGTGTAGTACATAAAGCCCAAAATACAAAACACTTCTCTCGACCCAACTGCAAATCCAGCTTACCTATAACGGTAATGTGCAAAGCCTCTTGCAGCAACAACACTCTCTACTTCCGTTGTCTGATCAGCCAGTGATTGCACCAGCATCTCCCAATCCGTCGCCGTCTCGAAAGTTTTTTCATTGTCCGAGCGTCGTACCTGTTGGAATCTGATAATACTCTCACTACTAGCCCATTTACTCAGCTCCGCCCTCCATCTCTTACTGTTGGGTCCTTCCTTCGACTTCCAGTGCATTGTTATTTCTCTTTTGGCTAATAGTAAGCCCATATCCACAAATTTACTGGTCACCTTTGTTTTGGACGTGTGGGGGAACCAATGTAGTAAGCATGTAGCTATATTAAAATCTAATTGCCTTTCAGTGACTGTATTTAACAAGTTCCCCACTTCCTCCCAATAAACACCTAACTTTGGGCACTCCCACAGCATGTGCTCCAGCTCCACCCATCCTCTTCACATCTAGGGTATGCTGCATCCTCCACTCGAAAGTATTTCCGGATCTTACCCGGCGTTAAGTATGCCTGTGTAGTATAAAGAACCTGGAGTTGTGCTGCTAATTATTAGATCTCAAAATCTGGAACTGCCAATCTACCTTTGGTTTTTGGTCTCACTAACGTTGTCTGGGCCACCCTCCACCTACCAGATCCCCAGAGGAACCCCACTATCATGGATTTCAGTAACTTGAACACCGAGTCCCGAACCCAAATGGGCAACGTTCTAAAGAAATATAACAACCTAGGCAGAGCCACCATTTTCAACAATGCTATCCGACCCATCACAGACAATGGAAGCATCATGCAAAATGCCATGTTACCCTTCAATGTGTATACAAAGAGATTTACCTAAAGTCCTATTTCTTAAAAATAAAGATAAAAAAATCACACTATATACTTTTTGTGATTTGGGTTATTTATTTACCCCTATTTTTTACTTATTCTTTCTTTTTTAAGGATTTTCTTCTCATTTTAGAGAATCACACACTGATTTGTACTTCTATTTACAACAATCACAAAGACAAATTTAAGCGACATAAATCAATCACATATTAACAATATAAAACACACGATATGTCAAGAAGCAATTCCACATTGATTGCACCATATACATCGAGTGTATATGAACTCTCAAATACGCCACCTCCTATTTAGGCATATATGTGCAAAACCATTTTTTTTGTTGCTATCAATTAACAATTAATTTTGCCTGATTTACGATTCAATTATTGAATATCATAAATTGATTGTGCCGACGCGTTTCAAGCCTTGTTATTTTCTTTATGGGCTTTCATCAGGGCTTCTTAGTTCAAGCATGTTGGACATATCTTTTGTCAGTATTTTGAAGACCAAATCCTTGGGTGTCCACAAATCCAAATATAGGCAGCAAGATGATCCCTTTTGCATCTACGTTAAACACTCTGGTTGGTTTCTTTTGCCACAGGTCTGCGAAATTCTATTTTGCTCAAATCTTAAATATTTGCGGGCAGTTGTCAGAAATGTCACTTCCGGTGTTACTCTGTCTCTCCTCACAGGCAATTCTCCTGAGTAGTAAAGGCTCCCCGGCAGAGGGAGTTGTTCACGAATGTAATCCTTCAAGGCTCTCACGCATCTCCCTATGTTCCCCTCCAACATATCAACTGCCTAATGGTAAATCTGAACCCCTAAGTACGTCAAGCATGTCGGCACCCAGCGTACATTCCAAGAGAGCACAGGTACTAGTCCGCCAGACTTCATCGGAAACAGGCACGTCTTATTCCAATTCACCCTCAGCCCTGAAATGTCGCCAAACTTCACTAGCAAATCTGCAGTTCCCTTCAACGCACCCCCTGTATCTGCCAAAAATATCAATAGGTCATCCGCTTATAGCGAAATGTACTGTGGATCCCCTCAAAACCGCAAGCCCTTATAACTCTGCCCCAACCTAGCTCTAGCCGCCAAAGGCTCTATTGCCAGGGCAAATAGGAGCAGTGACAGCGAGCAGCCCTGTCTCGTACCTCGTGCCACTCAGTATTGGGGCGAAATCAACTCCCACACTCGCACTCTTGCCACTGCAGAAGTATATAACACCCTAGTCCAGCCTACAAACGCATCACCCAATCCAAACTGCCCCAACCTTCGGTATAAGTACGGCCATTCCAAACTATCAAAGACCTTTTCGATGTCCACTGATAAGATCGTGGGCACAGACGAGCCCTGTTGATCTTCCCCCATAATCCTCAGCAACCGTCGTATATTTGTAGCTGTGTTCCTAGTTGGGTTAAACCCAGCCTGATCTCCATGTATTAAGCCAGTCATATGCTGCAGGAGACGGGACGCCAACACTCGACTCAGGATTCTATAATCCGTGGTCAACATTGATAACGGCCTGTAAGCTGTTATATCTGTGCCCTCTCGCCCTGGCTTCAATAACGGGATAATGAGCGCCTCCCTCATGGACATAGGAAGGTGACCCAGTTTCGGTGCCTCTTTATAAACTTCTAACAACCGTGGAGCCAGCGTATCCACATAGCGCGAGTAAAATTCTATCAGTAGTCCGTCTACACCTGGAGTCTTATTGCTGGTCATATGCTTAATCGCGCCCCGGATTTCCTCAAGTGTAATGTCCCGGCCTAAAAACTCTGCTTGTTCCTCTTCCAGCTGTGGAAGTGGTACACTCTCCAGGTAAGCTTCGATTTCTGTCTCCCCCGCTACCAGTGAACTTTCATATAATGCCTCATAATAGTCCAGGAACCGTGTCAGAATCTCACGTTGGGTGTGTATGACGCTACCATCCTGTGCATCCAACGCCACAAATGGGGAGCCTCTCGAATTAGGGTTAGCCAACCATGCCAACAATGTTCCCGCTTTTTTACCCTCAGCATGAGCCTTCGTGATATAAGTCTTATAATCAAAGCTTCTTAATCTTTCTATTTCCCTTGCAACTACTTCCTCCGCCTCCACCACCTCTGCTTGCCTTTCTGGATGCTCCGGTCTAGCCTGTTCTGCTGCTCTCAATGTACGTTCCGCCTTGTCCACATCTTGTAGCAACACCCTCCGTACCCCCACATGTTTGCTAATACAGAGCCCCCTTATTACTACTTAAAGGCGTCCTATTCCACCGCTCTAATAGAAGCCGTTCCTCCATTTTCAGTAAAATAGTGCGCTATACCCTCCCCAATTTCCCTCTGGAAAACCGGGTCCTCCAACGTCTCGGGTCGCAGTCTCCAAGTGGGAATATCAGATTTTACCGTCACCCAGTTCACAGTAATTAATAACGGGTTGTGGTCTGATAGAGTCCTAGCCAGATATTCTGAGCGTACCATGGTGGGCACTATCGGTGCAGAGCATAAGACTGCATCAAACCTAACGTGGAGTTTGTGCATCGCTGAAAAGAAGGAGTAGTCCCGGTCTCGCAGGTGGTGGTTGCGCCACACATCTACCATCTACCTATTCTGCCAGTCCAACCTACTTTTGGCCAATCTACAGATGGGGGAGTCTGCTAATGGATGGTGCGATCTGTCCAGTGATATATCAACTACAGAGTTAAAATCCCCTCCTAGCACCACCGGGCCTGCCAAATAATGTGCTAATGTGCCCGATATGCAGTCCAGGAAGCGCACTTGGTCTGTGTTTGGTGCACATATACGCACAAAGGTATGTCCCTACCATGCAAACGCCCCTCCACCGCTACAAATCTGCCTTGCGGATCTATTGTCTGCTTTGTGGCCTGAAAAGGGACTCCTGCACTCACCCAAACTAATGCCCCCGGTGCAAATGCCGAATATGATGTGCTAAAAACCTGGCCTCTCCACCTGCGCTGCAGCACCTGACCTTCTGCCTTGGTAAGATGGATTTCCTGTAACAGTGCTATATGCACTCCCCTCCTAACTAAATATGCATGGACTTTGTGGCGCCTCATCATAGTGTGCAGGCCTCTCACATTCCAAGTGATACAACGCAGTTCAGGTAACGTCCCCATTGCAGCTAAACAAATTCCACCTGTCGCCTTGCACATGCCCACACACACCAGGGGCCCCTACTTGATAAACAGAACCCCAACATCACCATCCCCTCACCCCACCAAGAACAGGTCCTAGAACAAAACTGCCAGTCCCCATCCAAACCATATCAACAATCAACACACATTCAAGCCCACCAGTGGTCACTGCGGGCATGCCTTATGGGTGGTTGGGGGTGCTCAGTGCCAACAGGCGACCGCGCAAGCTCCATGACCCATCCCACTTAGATCCCCTATTAAAATACAAATCCCTCTTCCCTCCCGCTCGCTTTACCTGAAACAATGGAGCCCCATGATTGTCCAGATCCCGCACCTCAGATCCAGCACCAAAAGCCCCCTCCCCCGGGCAACCGAACACCCACAATATTTTCCTCGAGCTCGCCAGAGGCTTTCAGCACTCTAAAAACAACCTCTCAATGCTCATGCCATTACTCATCCAATAGTCCATCCGCTGTTGCCGGGGGTGACCTTCGGCCCACGTAGACTGTCCGTTTCTGATAACTCAGTGTCTGACTGCGCTTTGTCCCCTTCCGAGTCTGTGCCCTCCAAGGTTGGGTCAGCCGGTCTCCCGATAAAGCCGATATCGCCTCCAGCACCCCTCGTTGCGCTACCTCAGACTGTGACGTCGACGGTTTCCGCAGCCCCCGCTGTCGGCAGTGTAGTTGTTGTGATTTGCGGAGCTGATGATCTCTCAGAGGATCTGAGACCTGTAGTCCCACTCGGTCTGTCCCAGCTCTGTAGGTTTCCAACCACGCCCACGCCTCAATTGGGGTGTCAAAGAACTGAGTCTTGCCATCTAAGATGATTCTCAGTTTGGTGGGGAACAACAGGGAGTAGATAGGATGCGTGGCGGCGCTGTATATCCAACGTATAATCCGGGAATAGAGTCACCTTGCCATTTCCGACTTGATACGGGCCTTCGGTGCGAGCCTTCTGGAGCAAGAAGTCTCTATCTCTATAGTGGAGCAGACGGACCACCACTGGCGGGGCGGACGACCCAGGAGAGGCGGCTTCGCCGGCACCCTATGCGTATGTTCCAGTGTGTAGAAGGAGGATAGTCCCTCAGGTACCACCACCGTCTTCAGCCAGTTCTCAAGGTACTGCACCATCTTCTTTTTCAGGCAGGCCCACCACGCGGATGTTATTATGTCGATTATGTCGATTACGACTTTCCGCATCCTTTGCTTGCCTCTCCAGCGCCTGGATACGGTCCAATGCGTCCGACACTTTACTCTCCAACGCGGTGGTGGCTGGTGCTCCGTCCTGGAGTATGCCCTCCACCTGTTTTACTCTGTCTACAAGCTTGGAGTGATCCACTCGCAAGAGGCCCAAGCCCGTCGCCACCTGCGCAATGTCCTGTTGCAGGGCGGTGCGAGAGTCCGCAATTACCACTAAGATGCGGTCAAACTGTTGTTGCATCCCAGTGTCTTGAGACGCTTCCACGGCCCCCTGTTTATTCTGGGTGGAAATCTCTGTGTCCGACATCTGGTGCGCTCCATCTTTCTTCCCCTTTGGCTTTACCATGGTCTAGGTCTCCCGCCCTTGCTCTGGTGGCCACGGACTTTCCACCACGTCCTTATCACTGATATAAGACCCAAGTGTGGATCAGCAAAGCCAGTAGTACTTCACCCCAGGCGCTTCCGTCTTTAGTAGTTCACGCGGCCCAGCACGCGGTGCACCCCTGGCATACAGTAATTACAAGTATTCTACCCCTACTAATATTCCGGCCCCCAAACACCTCTGTGTCCCCCCTCCTCCGCTCCTTGTACACCTAGCCTCCAGGGCCACACCAATCCGCTCTATCATGGGAGCAGATCTCTCCCCCACCGGCCTCCTCCCTATCTTGCTGTGCTCCTTTCACTTGGTGTCCTGTAATCACACGGGCTCCAGGCCCAGGCCCACAGTGACCGCAAACTCGTGCAGCACAAGGCTTCAGTCCATGCCCCAGCAAGCCCCTCGTCCTCCATCTTCAGTGTCCCCCTGTGTGCCTGTGCACCTCCACTACCCCGCTCCAGCTCGCAGGCCACGGCCTTCCCCCGCGCCCCGCTACCGCCTCCACAGCTGGGGCCCAGGATCGCGCCACAACCCACTCACCGGTGCAGGAGTAGGCGCTGCCGTCCGTCTGCACTCCTCTAGGCAGCCGCACGCTGCCACGCTGTGTCCCGGTATCCCGGTGCTGCTCCAGGGAGTTATCGCCTCCGGGCCTGCGCTTCCAGCCCTTGCATCGCTCCCTGCCGCCGGCAGTCTTCCGGTCGAGTCTCCTCTGAAGATTGCTCCGCGGTCCTCCGAGACCCTCACTCGCAGCTCCGAGGGCTGCGAGGGGATCCCCGCTGCTCCGGTCCCATTGAGTCACCGCCGTGTATGCCCCCAGACTGCTTTGCCTGTTTTCCTCTCCGTCCGGGCTCAGGACTCAGAGCCGCGGAGCTGCCTCCATCTTGGATCGCTCACCCATAGCGGGCCCGGTCCAGAAAGTCACCCAAAGTTCTCGATCGGCTCCGTAAAAAGCCTCGGGAGCACGCCAGTCCCAGTCCGCACCACTCCCAATACCCTCGGTGCCACCAGACCAGGAGAGAAATCGAGATATATCAGGATAAATTCGGGGATCGGTGCGGAGCCTAGCGCTCATGCAGCCTGTCCCATCGGCCTCCAAGCCACGCCCCCAAGCTAGGCATCTTCATAGTCACAGAAACCTGGTTCACCCCCACAATAGTAGATGTCCTTCCACCCTCAGGCTATAATATTCACCATGTGGACTACAACCATTAGAAGAGAGGAGGACCTGCTTGTAGTGTCCTTCCCAGCCTGGGTACTCGCTAATGAATATGCCACACACAAATCTTAGTATAACACATCTTTATTCTCCTGCGTGTATCAATCGTCTATTAACTCTGATTCAGTACAGCTGCTGATATTGGACTAATATCAGTAAACTATAACATGATTTCATGGGTTGGGAAAAATCACGACTATGACAGTCAAATTCAAATTCAAATTAGTCTTTATTCGATAATTTTTCAATCATAAAAAGACATTTTACAATTAAAAGTTGTTTTTGTTACCACCCACACCCCACAAGAAGCAATATCCACAATGAGTCAAATACAAAACAAATCCTAACTCATCCTATTTACATATTTACATACTTTTAAATATATAGTATTAAAACAGTTATAAAACATTATAAAAACTAATTTCATCAATACAGTATATATCAGTTACTTATGCAGTATTCAAAACATGTCACTTGCTAAATACAATCTGCAGATTTAAGTGGCAGGGTTTGATGACTATCCTTAGGGTTACTCCAGGCTCGTTTTGCGTGCCCGGATTATCCACATCCAGTGGAGAAATTTCGACATGGCTATAACGACAGGCTGGGAGGTATCAGTTCTTAAAATCCTAACAGCCTCGTTTGCTGATTTTAAGCCCAACTGGGCACAAATCGGTTTTAACCATGATCGCCTAGGAGCATTATATTCGGGACAAGCAAACAACACATGTCCAATGTTTTCCTTATGATCAGGACAAAAGGGGCAGCATGGAGATTGGTTCTTATACCATTTTTCAGTTAGGGCATTTAGCGGTAGTGTCCCCACCCTCAATTGGTGATATCTCCTCCTATCACCTGGGATGGTAATCCAATCCCAGTAAGGTTCAAGGGCCGGTGCATGCTTGAGTTCTAATAATTCTCTGGTAAAGGATCGATCAATACATTTTCCAAAGCTCTTAGACTCAATCATGCTCCAATACAAATCTCGAAATATTTTTTTGGGTGGGAAAACATTATTTACAGGGTCATCCCACAGTTGAGATAATCCCATAGCCCTATAAATATTTTTTACCTCTCTCATCCATGCTATTTTGTGTCTAGTGTCCTGAGTTCTAACCTCAAGGAAGCCTTGGGCATACTGGGAGAGTTCTGGGATTACCCACAACCTCCTCCAGTAGGCCACTGATCTGTACTTGGCCATATCATCAAAACTGTGGAATCCCAGATCATAATTTAGGGGTAGCGAAGGGGTTGACATTGGTAGGCCAGTAATGTTGCGGAGAAATTTATTTTGTGCTACCGTCAACTTTGTAAGGTTACTAGGCCCCCAGAGTTCTGCCCGTATAAAACCGCCGCTCCTACCTTTGCGTTATAAATTTTTAGAACCGGACTTATAGGTTTGGAGTGTGAGGAAAATAATTCCTTAGTAAGGACTCCTGTCAGTTGAGCATGCCTTGAGGCTAGCTCATTAGTGTGTTGTTTCCAATCTAAGTTATACGACAGGGTAATACCAAGGTACTTAAAAACCTGGGTTTGTTCAAGTTGAACTCCATCCATAACAGCCTTCCCTCTAATATGTTTCCGGTTGTGCAAGACCATAAATACACATTAATTTGGACGTCTGTCCGATTTCTCAAAAACAAAGACAAATTGCCTTTCACTTACAGGAAGCTGGTGAAAAGAACTTGAATATTTACTTAAACACAGTATCATTGAGTGTTCCACTGGTTCAACTTCATGGATTTCTCCCATAGGGCAGTACCCAAAAAAGCACAGTAAAGGATCTGTACGCATCTTTGTGGATATGCATCAAGTGAACAAAGCAACTGAAAGAGAACAACATCCAGGTCTGCACATTGCCGGCATGATAACACAATAGAATAGTGCAATGGTATTATCTTGCTTGGATCTGAATAAAGGATAAAATTAGTTGCAACTCAAGGAGAATTGCAGGTACTTTACAAACTTTTCTACACATGTTGGTCTGTTCCGTTACAGTAGACTAAGTTTTGGTGTGTCATCAGCTGCAGAGCTATTCCAAGATGTCATTTGGCATATACAGCATGTCATAAATGCTTTCTGTTATAGGGGGCATGGCTTGGATGCCATGGCGAGGAGAAGCGTGAGCGCCGAGCTCCACTGAAAAACCCCGCATTTCTCCAGCATAATTGACCCACAGACCCCCCCCACACCAATCAGGGACGGGTAAAGCGCCAAAAGACGGCGGCACTCAAGATATCTGTGCTGTGCCGTGGGCTGAGTCGGCGGCTCCCAGGGAGCTTAAAATGGTGGCGCTGTGGGCTGAACCGGCTATGGAGCGGCACAGCGAGAAGAGGGCACTGCCGATCCGGCCTAGGTGGCGAAGCAGCGGAGATCTGCTGCAGAGGCGGAGGAGGCGCACTGACTCTGAAGCTCTGGGCCCGCCTGGTAGTGGACGTTTACTCGACCGACGCCGCAGAGCGGAGCGGAGTGGACTCAAGCGAGAAGTGGCGCCGGGGGAGAGGCGAGCCCTGCAACTAGAGAGTGAGTGGCGGCCTGCATCGGCGGGGGCTCAGGAGGCCAGCAGGGGCTGCTGTTACGCTGTGGGGGCTCGGGCTGCTGATGCAGAGGCCCTGGAGGGGGCCCCCCTCTCTGAGATGCTCCAGTGAGTTCACAGGGCTTGAGGTGATGGCTGGGTCCTGGGGCAGGCGGCGAGAGCGAGCCAGATGACCCTGGACGGGGCGGAACAGCAGATACGGCACTGCATGAGAGAAAAGGTGGCTGGACAGCCCTGGAGATTTACGTGCCGTGCATAAAATGGCGGCGGCCCTGGCCTGGACCCCTTGTTGACCGCTGTGAGGAGATGTGAGCGGCCTGTCCCGGAGATACTGTGTGAAGCCTCGCGGATGCGGAGAAGGCTTGGGCGATGCGAGGTGGTGGATTCACGCGTGGAGCACGCTGGTGGAGTGGGGAACTGCGCTAAGGGTGGCGACGGTGAACCCGAGAGGCACTACAACGAGCTGGAGTTTGGCCTGCAGAGGCATTAGGGGACTCCTGTGGTGTAGCGGGACATTGAGTGCTGGCCTATAGAGAGTGGCGCGGCCCCCAACCTCGGAAGACTATTCGATTAAAGGATCTGCTGTCGTTGCCCTGCCTCGACGGATGTGACAATGAAAGGGTGCAGATTGAGCCGGGGTGAGACGCTATTCTGCCTGGTCTGGTTTGGAGGCGGGCCCTGGCTGCCGACTGCAGCTGCTTGGGTGCTCCGGCGATACGGTTCCTGCGAGTGGGTTCCGACAATCGGCGCTATGGGCAAGCCCCGAGGGAGAAGAGAGGAAGAACACCCGCCTTCTGACACTGAACCCCCACCTCAGACTGAGCAGGGGCTGCATGGATTGTCTCAGGTCCCGGGGCTGCAGCAGCAGCTCGATAAGATCCTGGTTGCTATAGCAGATTCTCGCACTGCCCTACAGCAGGACATCGCGCAGGTGGCGACGGGGCTGGGACATCCACGAGCTGATCACTCGAAATTGTCAGATAGGGTCAAACAGGTGGAGGACACTGTCCAGGAGGTCGCGCCGGCACAAACCGCGCTGGCCGCAACAATGGCGGGTGCATTGTACCGGATTGCAGCGCTTGAAAAGCGCGCTGAGGACGCAGAAGGGAGGAACCGGCGGAACAACATCGGGGTAGTAGGCCTGCAGGAAAAAACAGAGGGATCGGATGTGGTGAGCTACCTGGAAGATCTGAGAACGGTGGTGGCCCCCGAGGGATTGTCGGCCTTCTATACACTGGAACGCGCGCACCGGGTTCCTGCGAGACCTCCGCAGCAGGTGCGACCTCCCGGTCGGTGGTGGCTCGCCTGTTACATTTTGGGGACAGAGACTTGCTTCTCTGGAAGGCACACATGGATGGCCCTTTCCAGGTCGATAATAGTACGGTCACGCTGTTCCCGGACTATTCCTTTGAAACCCAGCGGCGCCGCGCGTCCTTCCAGGCGGTCAAGAAGGAACTGCGGGTTGAGGGGATCAGTACTCCCTGTTCTTCCCAGCTAAATTGCACATAATCCTGGATGGGAAAACCCACTTTCATGACATGCTGGAGGATGTGTGGGCTTGGCTGGAGTCTTATAGAGCTGGCAAAGATAGATTGGAACAGGAAGCATGAGAAATGGCTGCAGATTCACAGCCTCGCAGGTCACGACGTATAAGGCGCCGAGGACGGGGATTGCGGAAACCTTCTACCTCATAAACGGAACTGGAGCGCAGGAAAGCACTGGAAGCGGTGACTGCAATATCCGTCGACAAGCTGCTAATTTTGCCAAGAGGCTCAGACGCGGACACTGACAAGGGTCAGTCGGAAGCGGACTCTTCGGCGTCGGACAGTGTACATTTGCCGCTGGTCACCCCGGGAACAGCAGATGGACTGCCAGATGAGTAAACACTGTGGGCTGCATGGAGGGAAGGGAGCTGCTGTGCCTGAAGTGTTAAACAGTGAAAATTGAGATGGGCTAGTGGTGAATCAGATTCTGGATTTCTAGGTTCTGGGTGCATCAGTGCAACGCCTATGTAACTGAAGAAGGTGTAGTTATGTGGGGAAGCAGAAGGGTGGCTATGGCTATTGGGGATTTCTGGGGCGGTAAATGGATGCTGCATTGACTGATTGTGGGTAACTTGCTAGGCTCTATCCAACCCCCACCGGATGGTTCCCAGTTGGATAGCCTTACTTCGTTGGGCGATAGTTGGGCTAGTTTGGATGGGATTCACTACGTTAGTGCCTGTTCTTGGGGGGGAGGATGATGTTGAGGGTGGGGTGGGACTGTTGGGGGATGGGACTGGGTGGGATGGGGGTTGCACCGACCGGCGCGTCTATGGAGAAGTGTGGTGTTTTTGTATTTCCCTTTGTGCTTGTACTATCGGTCCGTTACCTGATGTGAAGTGTATGACCTGGAACGTACGGGGATTGCATTCCATGCAGCGCAGATATAG
Source organism: Lissotriton helveticus (assembly GCF_964261635.1). Lineage (NCBI taxonomy): Eukaryota > Metazoa > Chordata > Amphibia > Caudata > Salamandridae > Lissotriton > Lissotriton helveticus. Next base: position 1,526,177,003 of record NC_136065.1, read on the forward strand.
GGTCCATTCCTACTTGGTACGCAGGGGTGCGCAGATAGTGTTTTTACAAGAGACACACTTGACCAGGGCAGAGGGGCTGGCGCTGCAGCGTAGGTGGAGAGGGCAGCTTTATCACACCACTTATTCAGCTTTTGCACGAGGAGTGTTGATTTGGATTAGGGCTGGGGTCTCCTTTCAGTTGACTGATCAATAAATAGACCCAGAGGTCCGATATGTGGCAGTTAAGGGGCGTCTATATGGGCGGGAGGTGGCTCTATGTAGTATTTATGCCCCTAATGTGGAGCAGGCGGCCTTTTTTGAGCACTTATCTGATCCCCTGGCGACCTATTTTACAAACCCAGTGTTGCTTGGTGGAGACTTTAATTCTATCGTGGATGTGATGATGGATAGGTCCCACCCCCCGTTATCATGTGCTCCAATTCACAAATTAGCAAAGGTCAGGGCTCACTGGCAGGATCATTGGGGGTTGGTGGATGTTTGGCGGGCTCAACATCTGGCTGAACGAGATTATTTATATTTCTCCGCTTTACACGATCTGCGTGTGCGGCTTGACGCGGTCTTGTGTAGCTCAGGACTGGCTGCTATGGTAGTCAATATTGAGTATTTGTTGTGTACTATCTCGGACCACAATCCACTGCTAGTGAGTTTCTGCTGGGCCGCGGGGCGCTCTGCTATACCGACATGACGCTTGCGCCCAGAGCTGCTGGAGGATCCGGTCTTCCACGCCCAGCTGGGTGTGGGGATTGAGACATACTTTGCTGAGAATGAGGGAACAGCTACGACAGTGGCCTTGGAGTGGGACGACTTCAAGGTAGTGACCCGAGGGGTTTGCATCGCTAAGCGGGTGGGAGTGGGGAAGCTCTTACTACAGGAAATAGAAGTTGCGGAGACGTCCCTCAGGGCGGCTGAGCGAGACCACTCCACTAACCCTTCGGCGCGAGACATGGTCCGGGACTTGTAGGAAGCAGTGGCGGCGGTGGTGGAGCGCCTACAGTGCTTTGACTACAGAACTTATTTGACCCGCGCGCATGCCGAACGGGATAAGGTGGGCACCTTGCTAGCGAGGGTGGCCAACCCCCTCCCTAGATGCGTCCCTATCCTAGCACTGACCTCTGAGTTGGGGGTGCTGGAATACACGCAACATCAAATAAATGATCGTTTTCGGTCCTTTTATGCTACCTTATATACGGGCCACTTGCGGACCGGGGAAAGGGACATACAGGCGGTCTTGGAGGACTTAGAGCTGCTTGTGGTGGATGAGGAACATGCAAACTCCCTTGGACAGGAGATCTCGTTAGCAGAAATCCGTTGCGCCATTAAACAGTTGGCGCGTAACAAAACTCCGGGCAGCGACGGGTTACCTATCGAGTTTTATTCGGCTTACATCGATGTTCTGGCTCCTAGGTTGCTCACAATGTATAGGGAGGCTAAGCAATTGGGAGAGCTGCCGATCTCGACTACGGAGGCCATTATAATTCCCCTCCGTAACCGAGGGAAGGACCCCACGGATCCAGCAGCGTACCGGCCGTCAATGCTCACCACTGACTATAAGATTTTAGGTCAGGCGCTTGCCACCAGACTCCTTCCCCTTATGACAAGGTTGATTCATCCGGATCGGTCCGGCTTTATCCCTACACGTAACACGGCTGGTAGCGTACGTAGGTTGATACGCATACTGAGCGGGGACTATGGCGAAGAAGATCCAGCAATAGTCCTCTCTGTGGACATTGCATAGGCATTCGACAGCTTGTAATGGCCTTATTTATTTTCAGTCATGAGAGCCTTCGGACTTGGGGAGGGCTATATCCGGTGGACCAAAATTTTATATGCCTCGGCGAGCGCTAGGGTAAGAGTGGGTAGGGTCATTTCCTCCTCATATTCGGTAGGGTGGGGCACCAGACAGGGCTGCCCACTCTCCCCGTTGCTATTTGCCCTTGCTATTGAACCATTGGCGTCGCGAGCAAGAACGGGGAGGGAATTTCAAGGTCTTGTGGCCGCATACACTATATTTCGCTGTACGCAGACGACCTTTTGCTCTTCTTGAAGGACGCTAGAGGGGCACTGGAAGGAGTGCGAGACCTGCTCCGCTGGTTCGGGGATATATCAGGCTTGCGAGTCAATTGGGCAAAGACTTGTGTGTTTCCGGTTATTAGAGCGAGTGCCCGACCTGTGCATCTATCTGACGTCACGTGGGAGCCAAAGTGCCTTCCCTATTTGGGGACACACGTATATCATACCCAGGAGGACCTACTGGAGGGTAATATCAGCAGGGCAATAAGGGGCCTTAAGGGCAGTATGCAGTTCTGGGGAACCTTGCCACTGTCGGTGGCGATCGGGTGGCTTTGCTGAAAATGGTGGCACTTCCTCGGCTGCTATACTTTTTCAGTACTTTACCTATACGGATACCTGTTGCACTATTTCGGCAGCTCCGCTCAGTGGTGGGCGGCTTTATTTGAGGAACGGGACGGCGCCAAGTAGCACTGGATACACTGATGTGACCAAGAGCTGAGGGGGGCCTGGCAGTCCCTGATTTCGAGCTGTACTATTTCGCCGCACAGTTCCAAAGCCTTATTCAAGCGGTGGCACAGGAATTCCAGGGACCGGAACGGGAAGTCGAACCGGAAGTTCCGAGGCACGTGCTATCATATGTGATACTGCAGCAAAAGTTGCGAGCAGCTGAACTAACGATTGAGGAAGGCGCTTTAAATCACTGTTGGAAGCGGTACCACAATAGAATTGGCGTGCAGCGACCTTATGCCCCGGGATACCACTGGGGATGTGCACGGCCCTGCCACATGGAGGAGACTGGTCTGTTCTTGCGGAATGGGAGAGGTTAGGGCCACAGATGGTAGGAGATTTATTTGGGGATGGAGTATTATTGCCTTATAGTGCCCTGCAGGAGAGTTTTGGGCTCCCACGGGGTCATTTTTTAATACATGCAGCCTTAGTCACTGCCATTCAAAAACACTGGGGCATGGGCCTCTCGGAGCCCCCAGTAAGCAAAGCGTGTCAATATGTGGTGATGGCAGCGGGCACTTATAAGGCGGTTACCTGTTTATATAGGCGCATGATCGGTGAGGGGCTGACACCGCTACAGAAACTGCAAGAACAGTGGGCGGCGGATATAGACAAAGAGATATCTGACTCTGCTTGGTCGCACATCCTTAAGAGGGCATGGAAGGGCACTAGAAACACCAGGTTCCAATTGGTCCAAATATTTATTTCGCAGAGAGCGTATCTTACACCGGCAAAAATCAATCAATATTTTCAGGTGGACACTGCACAGTGCCCCCGATGCACGTTGCGGGAAGCGGACCTGGTGCATATGTTGTGGGATTGCCCACAATTGGGCACATATTGGGAGGAAGTGGTTGAGCTGCTCTGCAAGGTAACTGGACGGCGGATTGCTCTAGCTAAGGGGACCTGCTTGTTGCATTGGTATCCGCATACTAGCAAAACGAAACTGACGAGTACATTTCTGGACTTGGGACTGTTGCTTGCTAAGGGAGATAGTACGTCCCATTGGAAGGCTGCAGCGGGACCCACCTACTGTAGATGGAGGGCTACATTGCTCCTATGGGCAGGCAGCGAGGGCGCAGTTTGTCTGCAGCAGGTGCATACGTCCCACAATGACAAAGCACTGGAGGGGGCGCAAGCGTGTGAGGCTCTTGTTACTGAACTGAAGGGGGCGGACATAGAATCTGAGTCAGAGGGGAGTGCCTTGACTGGGGATGAGGACTAAGAGATTAATGGCCCCCTTAGAGATGGGAAGGGTGGCGAGGTGTCCCTGTACCTCCTTAATGGTCATTATACCTGCTCAAGAAGTACATTGGAAGACAGGTATGGTCCCCTTTGTTGACTGGATCTGACACTTTATTACACATAATCTTAGAGTTGACGCGTCGGCGGGTGGGTGGGTTGGTATTGGGTAGGGGAGTTGGGGGCCGCATTGAGACTGGATCTGGTGCATGGGGCATTATGACGGGGATGTATTGATTTGGGATGATATCCAATAACTGCCATGGTTACTGCCTCGGGTGGGTGACTCCTGGACAGTGGAGATGGCTCCTTAGTTGGGCCTGCTGGGCAGTGGAGATGGTTGCCTTGTTTCTCATGGTCTATATCGAGAACTTGTTGTGTGTATACATGCTCGGCCATTCTCATGTGGTTTGTTTGTGTTTGAAACCAGATTTTACAAAAAATTATAGTGATGACATACTAGTTTTTGCAGCCCCACACAAGAAGCATGACAAAGCTCTCATGCAAGTGTGTCAGTTGCTCCAAGATGCTAGTTTAACTTTGAAAAGCCAAGAAATGTGAGTTTTCTAAAAAAAAATAAAAAAATTGCCATATCTTTTCTGATGGGGGTATGATATTCGTTCCTGCTAAAGTACAAGTGTTGTCACCTGCCAGTCTCCTACAAGACGTTCCCATGTTACGTTCATTCCTTGGCCAGCTATTGGTCTAGATACATACAAGACTGTGTCACTGCCAGTGCTCCATTAGGAAACTTGTTGAAAAAGATTATTTATTTTCTTTGGTCAAATGAATGTAAACAAAGCTTCCAGAAGATCAAGCAAGCTATTGGGAGCGCTACTGAAATGGCTTATTTTGATCGGAATCTTCATCCTGAGGTTGTTGTTGACCCTAGCCCAGTCAGGTTGGGCGCCATCCTTGCACAGCACAGAGGACACCTAACTGCTCGAAGACCTATCGTGGTTTATAGAAGCCGAGGTTTGTCCCAAATTGAACGTGCTAATTCCTAATCTGAGAAAGAAAGCTTAGTGGTGGTGTGGGCTTTTGAAAATGTCCATGTTTTCTTGTATGGGAAGCCCCCCCACACGTGTGACCGATAATCAAGCATCTTATAAAGATTTAGATTGATGATCGACTTCGCTTGGTTTCAATTTGCCTCAGCTGAGAGGGTGGCTTGGCCTTGTGGGCGTGCATCGAACGTTGCTTAGTGACCGTTCAGGCGCCTATTTTTTCTTCGCCGCATAACACACTTGCTTTTTCCTTCTTCCTGCAGACCATTACAAAATGGTCCTCTTTTCCACAGCCTTTACAGATCTGCCTGATGGCGAGACATCTACCTTCATGTGGAAATGAAAATCCACACCTGAGGAAAAATCACTTAGCGTCCTTCGGCCTTGTGCTTTGACTTTCTTTGGGGCCCCTAGGGCCTCCAATGTCAGCAGATTGTCATCAGCATGCTCCTCAGTTCTAGCAGCCATAAGAACTCACTCCAGACTAAGAGTTTCTCTCAACATTCATTGTCTGAATGAATCTAAAACGCATCCGTCAATCACTCTGAGGTGTATAATTAAATAAACTTACAGTGTTTCAGTGTATCCAGTCTCTCAACAAATAGTTGATGGTCTCATCAGCTTTCAGTTCTTGACTGAAAATGTATCTTTTATAATCTACATTCAGCAATGTGTTGAACTTGAGATTCAAGGCTGCTTTGATTTGACTGCATGTAATTCATCAGCTCGTAACAGATTCTTCAGATACTTGATAATCTTCTTTCTATCTGCTTCTTCAATTGCATCAATGAAATCATCAAATCTCTCTATCCAGGCAGTCCATCTGTTGCCAATATTTAGCTTTTTAGCTATATCGAATGGCGTTGGTGGTTTCAAGAAAGCAGCAGCATTGTTACCATTTATGAGATTGGTTGACACTGAGGGTGCAGTTCTCTTTGACACATTTTGCTGTGCGCTCAAACCTGCTTCATCCATACCGTCTTTGAGGCCCTGCAACGTGCTGGCCTCTGGGTCATCTTAGACAGTCTCTAGACCTTTGTACTCCCGCTTGGTCTCCATGGGAGTTCTTTGCTTTCAGGAGACTTTTGGAGTTGTCTAGATATGGCAGCTTCGGTGGTGTGTGGCTTCAGGTATGGACAACTTTGCAACCACAACCTTAAGAGTTTCATCTGGGTCACTTCCTCCAGTGCAGTGGTACGATGACTCCCTTTGCTGAGTTCTGGTAGGTAGATGCTTATCTCTTGTATTTTAATTTTGTTGCTTGTAAGTGTAACTTTGTAGTGCCCGACACCTGGTTGATATCTGCCTCACAGCGCTTCTGTCAGCAGTGTTATCTTGCTTCGCTGTCACTATTTGCTGCTTTTTCAAATCCTGGTTGCATCCGCCTATGGCATTATCACTCCTTATGTTATATGGGATTGAGTTGCGTAAAAAGGGTGATACCTCTCTTTGTGTCCTTCTCAACAGGTTTTCGCCAACGATGTGTAGACTTGTCAGTGAAACATTTGTTATCTTTGCATGCTTTACATGGACTAGGGCTGTGCTTAGACTCCACATGTGCCAAACATTGATTCTGCATTTTGACGGAGGCCATATGCCATGCAAAAGCAGTTTGTTGGACCATTGCAAACTCTCTGGGAGAGCACTGTTGATCTTCAGGTTACTGAGCCCCTATCTCATCACCAGTTGTAGCATCCTCCCCAGCCTGGGTACTCGTCAATTACTATGTCACACATAGAGCTTAGTATAGCACGTCTTTACTCTTCTGTATGTGACAGCAAACTCATCCTTCTAAACTTGCATTCATTTCATGCCTCTCTAAAGCGTACGTCACAGTTCTTCGGAGTCCATCAGGAGCCACAAAGGTTCCATCATTGCAAACTCACACAACACTACATCGCTGTCATCCTTTAATCCTCCTGGTCGAGCACCACTGGCAAGTAATTAATACTCAACTCCATGAGCTACTGACATGCTATGTCCCATTCACTGCTTCTCAAACCTTACATCTCATATACATGCGTCCTGGCCAGAGCAACAGCTTCATTGATGAATTCTCAGATTTCCTTGCCACGCCGACCATCCGACATGCCCACACACCCTCTTGCGTGAATTCAACCTCCAACACAAGACAAACACACAAAAAATCCCATCTTCATCCTCATTGACAAACTCAAGATGGTAACTCATGTCTTATAACCAATGCACTACAAAGGCTGCTTCCTAGACTGTATCTTCTCAACATCTCCAACAGTCCAATGCAAAGCACCTGTAGCCCTAGACTGGGTTTGCCACTTTGCTATTCCTATCTCCCTGCTCAGCGTCTTACCAGCAAACGGGCGAGAGCAGAACATTGGAGAGTCGATGCAGGATCCCCTGTGCGGAGATGCTGCAAAGAAAGGGTTGCTTCCCTGCTATATTGCCACGAGTCGAGGAGAATTCTCTGATTATTAAGACACCCCTGCTGTTTTTACAGCCTCTCCTGTCCCACAGCCTGCACTGGCACCTTGCCCACCTGTTATAGGAGCCAGGGGGAGGCTGGGTGTGCGGGCAGCTTGTGTTTGCAGGAGGGCTGGCTTGAGCTGCAGTGTCTTCAAAAAGGGCAGGAGGTATAGGGCGGATTCACCACTCGTGTGAATGAGCTGCAGTGCCACAAAGGGGACACAAAATAAGTGAGAGGTCAGCAAGGAGGCCTTGAGAATATCAATGAGTGCTGAAATTGTATCTACTGAAAAGATCGGACTTCTGTGGTGTGCATTATAGTGCCTGTGGCTGGGCTGGTGGTGGCAGCAGGGAGATGAGGTAAGTAAAAAAGTGAAAGTGTGGAAGCACTTCTGTGGCCCTGAATATTTGTGAGCCCGCCATCATCTAGGTGAGCTGTGAGTGCCTAGTTTGGCCATACACGTAAGGAACATCCAGCTGGGCATATCAGTCGCACCGAGCTACTTATCTTAAGAGGGCTACTTTAGGAAAGGTCATCAGTCCAGATACTGAGGGTCAAAAGAACAAAATGAAAACCAGAGGGCAGAAATAAATTTGAGCCCCGACTATGATGGCTTTGAAGCTGAGGGAGCAATGGGAGTCTCACAAAATGAATGATAATGAACAAGACAGTACAGGAAAAATTACTACAGCTAGTAAAGGGCTTGGAAAAGTTAAGAAAGCCCAATGCTTCATCTTGTCCTGTTTTGGGAAGCAAGCATGCGCCAACTCCTCAGTTATCCCAGTAACCCCGACTACAGATATGAACACAATACAAATGAAGAAGCTAATGCTGATCACTTAACAAATTAATGTTTCCACCCCATTACAGAATTCTCCACCAAGACTTTCTGTAAACTCAGATGATGGGTCTATATATGGAAGAGATAATTTTTTACAAACAGAGAACTAAACTCCAACCATGGACAGTAACCCAAAGGATATCATGGGTAATTCATTGGAAGACTTAAATCTAACTAATATATTGAATAGCTCATCCCAAGGGCCAACTGAGGGGCGCACCTCAACTGATCAGCTGTGTCAACAAATAGCGAAAGATCTTCTGACAGTACCTCAGCCATGTGTTCGGACCCCTAAGCAAGCATCTAAACTTCTGAACCTAAAGCAAGAGGAAGTGACCAGTTTTGCCAACTAACCTACCCTGTGCTATCTGCTATGAGTATCATCAGCAATACATTAATGAAAATGGCCTATACCTTGAATGAGTAATGTTTGACACTGACCAACCATAGTATGATATTAAAGGAGATTGTTACAATTTTGCAAACACAGAAAGAAACATACAGAGACCACCTAATGCAGGAGATCCTCTCAAAAGAGATAATGTCTAAAATGCAACAACTTTAACAAACTGATGACATTATAGATCTACCACACCTACTACCTTACAGATGAAATTGAATTGCAGAAGGTACTGATTCATTATCAGAGGTGGTTCCGAGTTGAGCAGACATTGGAAGTACTCTCAATAGTAAACAATCTGTGTTGCCATACCGGGCCATCTGGACACCAATAGCTAGAAGAAAGAGATCTGTCAACAACAAGGCCAGGTAGCTAGTACAGCTTTGCCTCTTAGTACCCAAACTACTGTTCAGACCCCCATGCCCAATTTGTACAGAGATCCTGGAGATCAGGTGGATCAGGCAGCACTGAATTCTTTTAATAGACTGGTCTCTACGTTAGAGCCATTTCAGCCCTATATAAGTAAACTGTTGCAGCAATTCTGCGGAGGAACAGAACTATACTTAGAACTATAGAACATCAGTAGATAGGGACTGAGTCACCATATTACCTCAGTACCATGAGCCTGAGTCAGACTAGCTATAGGGCCTCACTTGACCTCCTACTCATATCCAGAGAGATAAGTGAATTGACACACCAGAACACAACACTCCCGACCCTCTCAGGGCTCGCGGTATATGGATAAACCTTATCGTTCTCACTCTCGTACTCATCCACAATAAGATATGACAGAGAAACGACGGAAGTTTGAAATCTTTATTTTATACTATTGTGCACTAGAATGCAGTATACGTGCCACAATCAGAAAGCAACTGCCTAGCAAAAATAACATCAACATGGTCAGTAAACCATATATTATGAACATCTCATATTATAGGACATTATAAGACAGATTAGTCTAAGTTCCCATCCCATTCTACAGAAGCAAAATGATTATTCAGAAAGGATCTCTGGGATTAGTAGCAGACCCGATAACTTAGCATGCACAGATGGACGTTTTACATTTCAGATACAGCTGTGACCATCTGTAGGAAAATGTTTCTCTCTCTCTGTCTGTTACCTTGTTGTGTATACCTTTAGGACATGTTCATAAATAACAGGTGCCTTTCTGTGTTGTGTCTAGGTGCGAGTGCCTGACCAGAACCAAATAAGAAGGGACATTGTTGTTTGACCTTGTCTACTGTGTTCAGAGTAAATCCCAGGAAAGAACAGAATGAGAAAAACAACTGCAGGTTCTATCTGATAATACAATATGGCACAAAGGCAAATGTGTTTATATTGTAATATGTTCAAAGCTAAATCAGTCTGTGTCATGCACAGTTAAGCTAACATAGGGAAAACTACAATGAGCCATGCACCAAACAACGCCTTATGAAAGTTCGGAAATTAAAAAAATGTCGGGCGATACATAATAAGCAGGTATTCCATCAGCAAGGGGCAAAAGGTAAAAAGAATATGCTCTTTTTGAGAAGTAGCCACCTGGTAGAATCATTATTGAATTAGCCAGAATAAAATTGTGCCTCGCCAAAAATGGATAGCTATGCAATAACTTATATCGAAACAAATATGACTACTAATAACAGACTTCTTCCAGCCACTACAAATCGAATGCCTGACATAGACAGGGGTGCTACTACCTCCTTCACTTCAAACAATCATACTTATAAAGAGAGCCAGCAAGTAGCATCTCATAGTAGTGAACGTTACAGTAACGATACCAATCATTTTTATCTGGCGGATTTTCCATTCATAAATGAGACAAAGACCAGAGACGACATGGAATTAAAGGGAATCAAGACAAGAATCTCAGAAATATTGAATGTCCTGTGTAAATCACAGGAAGTAAGATCTCCATCACGTATCTCCCCTGTCCATAAAGGGAATGATACGTTACAGGGGAGGAACTTAGAACATCAAGAGCAGTTCTTACTTTCAGGTAGTACAGTTTATTGGATCAAGAAAGGAGCGGCTGTTTCCCGGTTGGGAGTTAAAGAATAGCACAATTTACAACCAGAAAGACTTGAATCAGGAGGTTATGAATACTTGGAGAATTAGTGTCCAGAAGATAATGAACTTTGCACAAATCGACTTCTGCCCTAGTTACGAATCGGAAGGTCCGTTTGCTATTCTAAGCTGGCATAACATCTTGAGGGTTTTGCACCACTTCTCAGATCTGGAGCATCTTAGTTCAAACAACCTCCTAGTTATTAAAATCTTGATTGACTATAAGACTCAAATAGAATGTACAAGCTCTCACAAGCCTCTCCTGCACCCACCCTGTCACAACCCCCTCCTGTGCCCCCTGCATAATGGTCTAGTGGGCAGGGCTCATGTTGCTTTATTCCTATGGTGATTCATTTCACGCTATGATCTCATGATCGATGTTTCCCAAGCATCCTCACAATGTCTTCACAGCACCCTCATAACTGATGTTCCCTAACATCCTCATGACTGTTTCCCCAGCATCCTCATGACCCATGCTCCCCCAGCCCCCATAACTAATGTTCCTCCAACACCCTTATGACTGATGTATTCCCAGCATCCTCATGATCGATGTTTCCCCAGCAACTTCATAACTGATGTCCCCTAGCACCCTCATAACTGATGTTCCCCCAGCACCCATAACTCCGTTGGGCTTGCATCCCTGCAAGCGTTCGTAAGTCTTGGTGTTGTTTTCATTATGCATGTTCGAGTGAAAATGATACATTTATTTACTGGTATTTGGTTCATATCAATAAGTTGCACCTGCCCATTCTGTAAGGTCAAAGAGAATGTACTAATGTGTTTTCACAAATGTTCGAGAACCTTCTAGATGGCCATATCCCTACATGCCACACCTGATCTAGCTACATCCATTAAGCCTTATAGAGGATATCTATATGCTGCTGAAAGCCCAATCGTGGCTTGGTCTTGCTCCCTGTGGAACAAGCTTCACCCTTCACCCACTCACTTGAAGAATCCTTCCGGAACCCAGTAGCACTCCTGTATCCTTCAAGTCCATCCAAACCTGTGGTTCCTGTGGCACCAGCTTCCTAGATATCTTCCTCCTCGCTCCCTACTGCACAACTGCTCGAGATCCCACGCAACTCTCTGAGTCAAAGCCTCGAGATCTTCGGTGACCTTCAGTCAAGTGGAGGAACTAGGCTAAGTACTTCATGCTAAACCTCCTACAATAGTAAAGAGGGCCATGTATCCCCATCTTTAGAGACTATAGGCTTTTCATGCATGTCATCTCCGTGACTTACTCCAACGCTTCATGCGAGTTTATCCTCCAGACCGTTCCTACAAACCTTAATTCTAGAGCTGTCACTGTGCAAGTATTAAATAATTTAGTTCTGTGTTTCTCTGATGAACAGAAGTGCTAAGAGAAAGCACTTCAGAGTGTTTGACATATGCATCAAACTTGTACTCCCACCCTGTGTTCCAATTGTATACTTAGGGGTGCAAGTATCTTCAACCTTTTCTCCGAGTGTATCCTTAGGAGTTCAAGTAACTCCAGCCTTTGCTCTTAATGTATCCTTGGTAGTGCAAGTAATTCCAACCGATGTTCCGAGTTTATCCCAGGGAGTGCCAATAACTCTAATCTGAATTTCAAGTGTATTCCTAGGTGTGCCACACTCCAATCCATGATTTTGGTTATTCTGTTTTCATGCCGAGCTGCTGATGAAACCTGTAGGTTTATGTCACTGAAGTTAATGCATATTCATTGTTTGTAGAGACCTGTTAGTGTGCTGATGGCAACTGCCTCCTCTTGGTATTTACAGTGCATTGCATCATCGCAAAGCCAGAGGTTGTGGTTCAGTGCACATCTAACTCACAAACATGGAAGGGCTCAGAAGTGACAAATTCTGCTACGCAGTGTTGCACATCAACTGAGCAGAAGTAGTACCGCAAGTTTTTCTTTTATTATTTTATTCCAACCTCCTTCCCTCTAGGGGGACAGAGTGAGAGCTAAGGTTTTGTTCCTTGACTTGCATTGTCCTTTGGAGGGATAAGGGGTCCAGTATTGGTTCCAATGTCCTCTCCACGGTTGGGACCAGGTGAGTGCATGACATTCCCACTACCTGGTCTAATCCACATCATTACTCAAAAATACTTGAAAAAGGTAATATACTGGCAGACATGTGAATAAAGTGAAAAACTGCTGAGCCAAGAAAATGCCCATAATTTTTTAAGAAAGGAGCAGACGGAGATAAGCACCCTACTGACACTAATTTGACATGTAGGGTAATATTCAAAGGCCTGGAACTATTTCAATGGGCACTAATAATCTGACAACAACTATAGGTTCTGTCAGCAATATGATCAGGCTCACAAAGATTGTGTCACAAGCAGCTAGTAATTTACATTTGTATAATCCACAAGGGCACAATTACTCATACAGGTAAGGAAGATACAGGACTTGTTAAAAATGTGCTGCAGATTTGTTCATGGAATATTGCACCCTGGGATAGACACATAATATATCGTCTTCAGAACTTATATAGATTTATGAACACCTATGATATCATTTGTTTAAAGGAAACTTGGAAGATAATGGAGTTGACTTTTTAAAATCACATATCCTTGGAAATTTTAAGCAGTAAAAGGCATATGGGGCAGACCTAGTTGGTGGATTAGCAATAATATTGCATGGCAGCTCAGGAATATCTAATTACAGAATCTCCCATGAATCTAGAAATATATTGTCTTGTATGGGCTAAAACATGATATAAATATACAGCTCTGCTTAATCAATGTTTATATCCCACCGTCAGACACCCGGGACAAGAAGAGAGTAACATCATTGTTGGAGGATAATGAAACTTTGATATGTTCAATCCCATGTGCTAAAGTTGTCCTGGCAAGTGATTTTAATAATAATTTTGACCAGGGAAGCGAGAAAGCTCCTGGGCGGGATGGGGGGGGGAGTGGGGGGAGGGGTTTTGGATGCAGTCCTCTCCACCATTTTTATAGACAGAAATCTTAAAAGTGTAGGGAGAATGGTTAGTACATACTTATGAATTTGGGGCTATGCCATTTAATTGGAAGACATATGAATGATCGACCGGCCAGATAAACTTTGAAGATAACAAGTAAAACCTCTGTTATTGACTATACATTCATTCATGCACTTGATTTTAGTAACCTTCTTGACTTCAAAATAATACCTAAATCAGAGAGTGAGCATAATCTCCAGCATGTTAGTCTGAGTGTCTGGATGAGGGGGAGCATGCAGTCCTCTCCGCCAGTTATTTAGACCGAAATCTTATAAGTGTAGGGGGAATGGTTAGTACATTCTTAAAAATGTAGGGCTATGCCATTTAATTGGAAGACATATAAATGATCGACCAGTTAGATAAACTTTCAAGATAACAAGTAAAACCTCTGTTATTGACTATACATTCATTCATGCAGTTGATTTTAACAACCTTCATGACTTCAAAATAATACCTAAATCAGAGAGTGAGCATAATACCCAGCATGTTAGTCTGAGTGTCTGGATGGGGGAAAATCAAATGGGTAAATGTCTGAGCAAGAAGGATTTTATGGTAATCAGAGGGAAAAGGTTAATCTGGAATCACGATTTTAAGCAGTTAGCACACAATATCTGTTTTAAATCTTTTTTCTTAATTTCGCCTTTGTGATAAATTCATATACAGATGAATCCAAGTTGGTGATAAACTTTTCTGTAGATCTTTTAACCCAAATCTATGATTTCTTAGCAGTCAGAAAAGCGGCAGGTTTTTAAAAGAAAAACATAAATCCCTAATAGAGTATAAAATAAAGCAGCATAAGTTAAGGTTTAGCAAGGAATTAAGGCTCCTCATGAAGACAGAAAACAGTAAGGGGAATGTATTGGCTATAAAAAGCTGAAGGCTAATTTTAGAAGGGAAATTAGGACTATTTAAATTAGAAAGGGATCCTGTAAATGGGCAGAGTTGAATCATGTAATACTAACAGGAAATACGCGGGAATTTTGGAAAAGGTGCTAAAAGGAGTAAGGGCAGATTTGGCTATCAGTTTGTATATATCAAGTTGGACCAATACTTAAGCTCCTTATATGGAGCAGTGGATACGGCTGGGCCACTCGTGAAGTGTACGCAGGATAGATCTTATTTGCGGATTAATCATATAGAGATAAAGAAACATATCCATTCCTGTAACAATACACTGACTCCTGGCCCGAATGGCATCCCTGTGGCTGTAATAAAACGTAATCCAGAGAAATGGGGGCTCATTTAACCCCTTTGTTTAATAATGTCATACTTTCAGGGAGGATATTACCCTCATTGGAAGAGTCAATCCTGCAGGCCATCTACTAGAAAGGACAAAGGTTTTCCCCAGTAGCTGCTAGACATCGATGGAAAATTATTGCAAGCATCTGTTAACCACCTATTAGTGTGGGCAGATCAATCAAATAGATTATCTTTCCTCCAGTTAGGATTTCGACCTAAATGTAGTACATTGAATAACATTGTGGCCATAACTTTGATCGGACAGAAGGCCTTTGCATTTAAAAATAATGTGTACACAAGTGTTTTTGATTACTGTACAGCCTTCGATAAGGTGGATCGAAATAGGCTTTGGGAGAAGATGGGCGAGTGGGGTATCCACTCTGGTCGTTTACAGCTCATCATTGAATTACATAGTAACACTGGGGTGAGAGTTAACCTCTCAAAGGGGAATGGTTTATCTTTCTAAATCTACACATATAATGGGCTGAAACAGGGATGCATCTTTGCCAGGCTTCTGTTTAGATAATACATATCTGACCTAGCTGGCACTTTGGTGCACTATTTCTCGGATGACACCCAAAAGCTAGCAGGAACTAAAATCCTGTGTTTATCATATGCAGATCATTTAGTCATCCTGTCAACGACCCAGATATTATTACATAGAGAGATGAACAGAAAGCAATCCTTTAATGTAGCAAACAACCTCTGCATCAATTTTAATGAAACAAAGGTAATATCATTCAGATGGCACAAATCGAAAAACACCTGGACAATAGGAAGTTCGAAGTTAGAAGAGGTTTTAGAATATACATACTAAGGAGTTACGATTGACAAAACCCTGAAATGGGAAAATCATGTACAGAAATTAAAAGGCAGAATTTCATGTGTAGCTGGGGCAATAAAAAATGTTTCAGTACTGTTCAGAGGGGGTGGAATTGGTCCTACATTAGATGCCTCAAAAACCAAGATTATTCCTGCTCTTCAGAGTGAAATTACGAACTAATCCCAAAATTGGGCAAAATGGTTTTGAACTCCATCAGAAGGCTATTTCATTTAAGGCAGTCAACTCCACAGTGCTGCCTACATCTAGAATGTATTCTTACCTCTTTGGTGACCATGGCAAATATTAACACATCAATGATTTACTAGATTGTAAAGCTGCAAGACTTAGGCCCTTATTACGACGTCAGTCCGCCTGACACCGTTGCAGAATCAGGACCGACCTAACTCTTATTTCTCTTTGGGAGCTTGTGCTGCAGCTGTAAACCGACCGTTGCACAAGCTCCCATAGAGAAATGCGAGAATCTGTGCATCCCTCCACCACATGGCAGGCACCACATTTTTATGGGGAGGCCGGTGGGAATGCTGGGTTGTAGGAAATTTGTTTCAGCCCGGTAATCTCACAAATTTCCCACTCAGAGATGTGAGAAAAATTTGATTTGTTTTTAGCAAAATGTTAGGTTTGCAGGGGATTCTGAGTAAGAAAACGTTGGCGGATCTACTCAAGCTACACCTCCCTGGTCTCTCCCAGGTGCATAGTTTTTAAAAATGTCTTGGATTGGTAGGTTTCCCTAGATGCCCGATGAGCCCGGGACCAAAAACGCAGGTGTGTGTTAACAATCGCAAAACAACCTGGTTTTGGAAGGTGTACCTGCATTTTAGGTACCGGGCTCGGAGACCATCTAGGGAAATCTCCCAATCCCAGACATTTCTAAAAAATAGACACCCAGGGAAGTCCAGCGAGGTGTGGCTTGTGTGGAGGAAACCAAAATCAAACTCGAGCCTTACCGGAGCACAGGCGCTGCCTTTCTTTCCAAAGGGGACACTGTATCTTGCATCGGCACAGCCCGCCCGCCCGCCGCCCGACCCCTTCAGTCACCTCGGGGGTCTGGCCGCTGAGTGGAGTGTGGGCGTGGTACCGCTACCTTTGCGCGCCAGGAGGCGCATAAATCAGGCATCACCCCCGTCTCGCGGGACGCCGGGCGAAGCCCGGGCCAAGGGCGGGCCCTCTGAGGCCCTCCGAGGACAACGAGGTCGGGTTGGGTACACCCCTTTAACATCTTTGCCCAACGGTACATCAGGTAAACATTTAATATCTGTTATATGTGTCTAAGATTCTCCCCTGCTGCCTAGGCCACAAAGACTAATATCTTTCACGACATAGAGCTCCGCCGCATGACACTTACCGGGAGACCCCTGATTTCTCCACTCAGTGCTTGCTATTGCACCCCGGCTATATCCACACTGCAATGTCTACCAGGGGAAGTAGAAGTAAAACTGCTGCAGCAACCAGTACATCTATCATTGGCCCCATTGACAATTTCATTACGAGAACTCATGACGCTATTGACTTAAGCATCTCTCTCCTTGAAAGAAGAGTCTCACAAGACTTAGAAGCTGCCAAGCGTAGGGCCTCATATGAACTATTAACAGCTAAACGTTCCTCCCTTGGTGAAATTTTGTTGGCAAAAACTCCTGTTAAACAACACGAAATACAACTAGGCTGCTTGCAAGAAATACGGCCTGATCTTCACACCATTCCTAACGAAATCAATTTATCGGCTACGGACCCACTGATTGATTGTGATTCTGACACGAGCAATGATCTTGAAAAGACACCAGATCTAAACATAAATCTTACTCCGGAAAACACAGAAGTGAATAGTCCTATATTATTAAGATCCACTGAAGAGGGCGCTATTCGTAAACAGACTCAACAACCAATAATAACTATCCCTCCTCCCGCAAAATTACGCAAAAAATCTAAAGCTCCATCTAGAAAAACCACAATCAAGCACCCCACAGTTAGTGGAACAACAAACCAACCCGAGCCTTCAACGGAAGCAATGCAGAAAAAGGCCCAGGAGTATCCAAATAACCTTGACGCATCAGTAAAACAAATAAAAGACGACCAAATAATAGAAAGAGTTGGCAACCTTCTGGCGATCTTCATCTCACCAATCGAATCTAGATTGACTCGAATTGAAAAGAAACTTGAGGAACTCATTGCTGTTAACAAAAAGACTCCCACTAGAGACATCGTACCTACTAATACAGCAGGAAAAACAAATACCAGTAAAACCACCATTACAAAACCGACAGAAAAAGTTACATCATCTGTAGCGAGAACAACAAAACCACAACCAAATCCACTTCCTCTAGTAAGCAGAGATAAGTTTACAAACAACCCTACTACAGGAAATGGCCCAACTCTAAGTACAACCACTAGCACTCAGGCGGTAACTACTACTCCAGGAAAGACGGCAGTATCATCTCAGGAACAAAAAAAGAGACACAACCATTCAACTTCTACTATTACAAACTCTCAAAAACCCCGGCTAACACATGACCCTCCATATAATTCAAGGCAGATCCCTTCAAGAATCAATCTTCCTCCCGAATGTGGTGCTTATGTATTGATTCTGGTTAATGTGCCTAGGCTTAGGCATGATCAAGAGGAAACTTACTCATCTTTGAAAAATAAGATCTTGCATTGGTTGATAGCAAACTGTAACTATCCGATAGAATGCACAGGAGAAATAAACAATGTACAGAGAGTAGGATGGATAGGCCCTTTAAAGAAAAAATTCGAAGGTGACTGTGTATCCATAAGCTTCAAAAATCCACAATGGGCTGAGAAAACCCTGGCTAGAGCCCCCCCACCCTCGGTTTGGGAATTTAACACTACTTTACTCCCGCTGGGGTACTTCTATAGACATCTGATTACTGATGCACCAACAATGGAATCCAATCTACCCACCCCTTTTCTCGATCACCATCCAATATTTGTAAACAACTCCCCCTTTTTACAGCAGTACCCTAAATTTACATATCCGAACATCCATATGCAAAGACATCAACCACAGGTTCATTCTCATTTCACACCTCACCCTTATCTGTCTACAATGCCAAACAAAGAATATAGGGACCCTCGTTGGCAACAAGTTGCTGCCGCACCTGGCAATCTCTATAGTATTCCAACACAAAATAGGTTTGCTGCACTTTCCACCCTTGACTTCAATGATTGACAAGAAAATACCTATTTCGTAAGACTAGAGACCTATATATTAAACCCAGAAGGCCAGATGTTAGGTAGTGCCCTCAATACTCAGGGAATAGACATTCATAACTCCATAGCAGAGAATACTCCAATTACTCAAAATCAAGTAGGACCAAATGATGAAACTAACTTAGTACAAACAAAAATTAGTCCTGATCTTCAGGGAAATTCTACAATTAAGATAACTTCTCCCAGACATAATAGAAGTACTTCCTTAATACATATAACCTACTGGAACATAGCAGGCTTGCTGGCTAAAGTAACAAACCCTAACTTTTTAAACCAAGTGACTGCGAGCAGTATTATCTGTCTTCAGGAAACTTGGGCTATTGAGCCATTACATATAACGGGATACAAGACTTTCCTTTCTTCAGCAAAAAAATCTTCATCTGGAAGAAACAGTGGCGGTTTAACTATCTATATAGCCAATACTTTACATCATGAAGAGATAGTTCTCTACTAAAGAAACCAACAGCGGACCCCACCGACCTCAAGAACTACCGTCCCATCTCGCTCCTCCCGTTCCCGGCCAAAGTCATCGAGAAGACCGTCAACAAACAGCTGGCCGCCTTCCTCGAGACGAATGGATCCCTCGACCCCTCACAGTCGGGCTTCCGAGCGAACCACAGCACCGAGACCGCCCTCATCGCTGCCACCGATGACTTACGAACTCTGATGGACAACGGAGAAACAGCGGCCCTCATCCTCCTGGACCTCTCCGCGGCTTTCGACACTGTCTGCCACCGCACCCTAGTACAGCGCCTCGGCAACATCGGAATCCAGGACAAGGCTCTGGAATGGATCACCTCCTTCCTCGACGGAAGAACACAGAGAGTCCGCCTACCACCGTACAAGTCAGAAGCCACCAAAGTCATCTGCGGCGTCCCTCAAGGATCCTCACTGAGCCCCACCCTCTTCAACGTCTACATGAGCCCCCTCACGGCCATCGCACGCCAACACAACCTCAACATAATCTCCTACGCCGACGACACCCAGCTGATCCTCTCCCTGACCAACGACCCCGCCACCGCCAGAGCCAACCTGCACGAAGGGATGAGAGAGGTAGCCGAATGGATGACGACCAGCCGCCTGAAACTGAACTCGGACAAGACGGAGGTCCTCATCCTGGGCTCCTCGCCCTCCGCCTGGGACGACTCCTGGTGGCCCCCCGCCCTGGGCACCGCACCTAAACCAACGGACCACGCACGCAACCTGGGCTTCATCCTGGACTCCTCCCTCTCCATGACCAGACAAGTAAACGCCGTCTCCTCGTCTTGCTTCAACATCCTGCGCATGCTACGTAAGATCGTCCGGTGGATCCCCACCGAGACGAGGAAGACGGTCACCCAGGCCCTCGTCACCAGCCGACTGGACTACGGCAAGGCCCTCTACGCCGGAACCACCGCCAAGCTCCAGAAGAGACTCCAGCGGATCCAGAACGCCTCGGCCAGACTCATCCTCGACATCCCCCGACGCAGCCACATCTCCGGACACCTGAGAGATCTGCATTGGCTCCCGGTCAACAAGAGAATCACCTTCCGTCTCCTCACCTACGCGCACAAAGCCCTACACGACCAAGGCCCGAGCTACCTCAACAACCGGATCAACTTCTACACTCCCAAGCGCCTCCTCAGATCAACCAGCCACGCCCTCGCCGCCGTCCCCCGCATCCGAAGAGCGACAACAGGAGGAAGGTCCTTCTCCTACCTGGCCGCCAAGACCTGGAACTCACTCCCAACCGACCTGCGCCTGACCCAAGACCACCTCTCCTTCAGGAAGAAGCTCAAGACCTGGCTGTTCGAGCAGTAGCGGCACCCCCCCCCCCCACCCAGCGCCTTGAGACCCTACGGGTGAGTAGTGCGCTCTACAAATGACCTGATTGATTGATTGATTGATTCCTGTTAAACTACATGAGAATTACCAAATAGTTATTCTAAAGACAACTAAACAGACGTTATACATTATCGTAAACTTCTATAATAACAAGAAACTAGACGATCTGACCAATCTTCTTCAAGAGATTTCTCTTACTTTACAAGACTTAAAAGAGAAATTCACTAATAAAACATGCACCATACTTTGGGGTGGTGACTTCAATATCCACTTATGTGAGAATAATAACACAGATAAATGTGGGATAGAGGAAGATGATGGTAATATGATCACCCACTTTACTCACTCACATGAAGGCGAAAAAATGAACGAGGCTGTAACCGAATTAGAACTGGGCTTTGCAAACGAACTAAAAACCTCCCAAGTACCTTTTACACCAACCTATAATGGTAGGGGACTAATGAGTCTGATAGACTACGTTATGATCTCAGCACATAAAGGTCCAAATATAGAATTATTTGAAGTAGCCAAAAACCCTTTAAGTGATCACTTCCCGATTGTAATCATCTTAAGAGAACAAAAAAAACAAAAAGATCTTGATACATTCTCTCTACTACATCAACAAAATCTAGAGCTGGGGTCTCTTAACGGCTACACCCTAAAATGGGGAAACGTTGATAAAAAAGAGATCACCTCAGGAGTAGTTACAGCATGTAAAAATGAGATATCACTTTGTCTAGACTATGAGGCAGAAAGTTCCAATATAATAGCTAATTTCAATACTATTACAGAAAAGATAAAAAAGGCACTAACTAGATCTTGTAAACAGATTAATTGTGAAAAGAAAGGCTGGTTTAATTCAGCTTGTACTAAAGCACACATAAAACTAAAAAAAGCGCTGGGCAGGAAATATAGAGATAGGGTGAAAATTACTGCTTTAAGGAGAGAATATGCCTTGGCAATTAAAAACAGAAAACAAGAGATAAAAAACGAGCTATGGGAGCGTCTAAAGAAAAGCTCAGAACTCAGAGATAGCGCTGAGTTCTGGAAAATAGTAAGGTCACCATACCTCACAGGTAAGGAGGATATACCCTCTATCGATGTTGCAATTACCAACACTGAATGGGTAAATCATTACTCAAATGTTTTTGGTTTAGGATCATCATATAATACGGAAACAATGGACTTACTGAATCAAGTTATCTATCCGTTAAACCTGCAGTTTACGCATGACGAGGTACAGAAAGCATTAAGATCCTCAAAAATAGGCAAGGCCCCGGGCCCTGACGGGGTTCCCGTTGACATTTATAAATACGAGGAAGAACTTTGGTCCCCGCTCCTGACAAATCTATTAAACGCATCACTAGAAGAAGGCCTGATAAAATCATGGAAGACCTCTGTACTCGTCCCGATCTTTAAAAAGGGAGACCGAAATTCACCAACTTGCTATAGGCCTATCTCCCTCCTGGACTCTCTTGGGAAGGTCGCTGGTCGGACCATTCTCGAGAGACTCCAGGAGTGGGCTGTTACTAATAACGCTATATCAGATATACAATATGGTTTCCGCGAGGGTCTAGGCACTGTGGATCAAGCGTTAAACCTGTCCCTATTGGCAGGAAAGTATTTAGAGGCCAAGGGGAGTGTCTTTCACATGGTGTACGTAGATCTATCCGCAGCCTTTGATTGTGTTATACACTCAAGGCTGTGGATGATCATGCTGAAAATGGGAGTAGATCCTCCTATCGTAGACTTCCTACGAGAACTCTATACCGGAACAACAGGCACAGTGCGATTCGGGACAAAGGGCCAACTGACAGATAGCTTCGGTGTGGAAAAGGGGGTCAGACAGGGATGCGTTCTGGCCCCCTTTCTATTCACCCTCTACACAAATGGCCTCGAGACAGCAATGCTTGAGGGAAGTAAAGACCTCCCCTCGGTCGGTCTTCGGCATATACCCGCCTTGCTATATGCCGACGACGCGGTCATTTTGGCTAGAACATCAGTGGAACTGCAGCGAGAGCTGGATAGATACTGTGAATTTATGTTAAGTCTGAACTTGTTTTTAAACGTTAAGAAAACTTTTACTATGCATGCGGGGAGGAAAAGCATGAAATCTAAAAGACTATTTGTGAAAGGAGAAGCTTTGGAAAGAACATCCACCTACCAATACCTGGGAATCGTCATTGACGACAAATTTAAGTGGAAAGCAGCAATTTCTGCTAGGAAACTATCCTTTCTAAAAGCAACAACGGCCTTGAGATCATTTGTTCAAAAATTGGGTCACAAGCCACCTTTAGAAACGTTAAAAATCTACAAGGCAAAATGTGTCAGTACCGCTATTTATGGGGCAGGGATATGGGGCTATGCAAACGTGACTGACTTACAAAAAATAGAAAACGCCTTTTTAAGATCCCTACTGGGGCTACCGAAAAATTCCTCTACATACGCCTGTCACGAAGAGCTGGGCATAGACCATCTAGAGGATATTATAAGAACTCAACCTATAATGCTCTGGCCCAGAATTTGGGTCACTGAACAATGCCATCTAACCAGACTCATTATCCAAGACATACAGACGCTTGAGCACTATGGGCGGATGAAATGGACAGCCTATGTAAGAGCCTTTTTAAAAGACATGGGATGCAGTCATTATTTTACAGATCCATTATCTCTAAACAGTATTTCCAAACTAGAACTGAGGAAAGCATGTCTATCACATTTGCATCAAATACGTCTGCTAAAAGAAGTCCATAAACCCTCTGTACAACAAAGCTTATTAGTTCAAACAGTATCATCTGTCGAACCCTATTTGATGTTTAATATGACCCAATTTGATAAACTACTTTTGACACGCTTCAGGTTCAACATGTTTCACTTAATGGTCAGTTTTCCTACACAGAATGATTGGTCATCAAGACTGCTGTTGTGCCCTTGCGACTCCCAATCACAGCAGTCAACGATACACACAGTCTTATTTTGTAAATTCTTTGAGGCACCCCGCAGACAATGGCTATTGCCCATATTCAAATATTGGGGCCTACGCCAATGTCGCCCAGCTTACCTGGCGTTACAATATCTGGAAAATGAATTGATAGCAAAAGCAACTGTACGTTTCCTGAAATTTTGCATACGCCATAGGTCTAATCTCTGACAATTAAATGAATGAAGAGTCCATAAGGGATGGCAGTAAAAGTTTACCCTTTTCTATGATTTTATAAACTGTATTTTAAATTTACGATTTTTAACAGTCTTTTTTAAACTGAACCAATGTATAAAAATGTATTTCTATGAACTTTTATGGTTTTCCTCTAAAAAACCGAATAAAGTTATTTTTGACTTTGACTTTGGCTTGTGTGGATCCACCAATGTTTTCTTACCCAGAACAAAACGGGGAGACCTCCAAACAAGAACTTGCGGCATTTAGGGAAAACTGCCTGAAATTACTGTATTACTATTACTAGCAGATCAGGTGCTTCTGTGCTCTGCGTTGGAATGCTATAAAGTTTAATAGGAGTGCAGGTGCCCTGCACCCTATGTTCTTCTGGTGAGATTTTGTGTTCCCAGTATTAATGGTGATCATTGACAATTCATGTGCTTTTCTCTTACTTAAACTAGCATTACATGCACTAATGTTATGATGAATACCATTTTTATTCTTTCATTATTCAGGATAACTAGTACTATATCAGGATTTGTATGCACAGTTTTCATGATTTATGTCATTTTGGTCTATGCTATGTACAATATACAACATTTTTACATAATCCTGTGTGAAGTCGCTTTTGGGGTGTGTTCATTGAGTTGCTGTGTGTCAATGTTCAATGTGTTCTTCAGGAGCTGTACGCACAGGAGGCCCACCTTCTTGCAGCTCTGACTCTGGTTTAAATTCACAGAGGATTAGAGTGGCAAGACTATGGAAAGGGAATAAGAAAGGGTACTGAGGGAGGGAGATCTGGAACAGAAAAGTCCATTAGTTATACCTGCTGCTTGAGATGTTGCACAAGATCAATTGCTGTCTTTATATTATTCAATAAACATTATAAATAAGCCTGGGCAGTGAACTCCGCTCCACTCGCGGAGTTTGAGGAGTTTTCCCCACTTCGTGCTACGTGAAGCTCGGGGAGTTGGTCAGCGTCATGTTGGCAAGCGCGAGGGAAGAATTTGCGTAGTCGCGCTATGCAAAGTTCAGCAAAACTGCAAAAAATCTCTGCAAGCACGCAGAATTTCGCGTGCTCGCAAAATTTCTTGTTCCGCCCGTTACACTACAGCTGTAACTTTGCCACCGCGCAAAAAGGCGCCAGGGTCCCACGAGAGAGCAGTCCATCATTGTGGGTAATGTGTGTAAGATGCTGCATAATGTTAATGAGTGTGATGCGGTGCCAAATTGTTTATAAAAGGTCAGAGACCGATCAGAGCAGTAGATGAGGAGAAAGAACCTCCTGGTCCAAGGAACTACGGGAGATTGCGCTTGAGAAAGTCATGAATGCAAAGACCTCCATCAAGGATCACAGCTAATTTTTGACGGTAGATATGGGGAGAAAGCACACCCGCCCAGCCTCGACTGTGCTCATGAATTTTTTGGGCTGGATAATGCGTTATTGAATTTGAGCTTCAACTCGGGTACCTGTTTTATTTATATCTGTAAAGTGCTTCCTGTTGAGATTTAGTTTTTATGACAGGAGCATCGTGCCGGAATGAATCCTGCCCTTCATATTTTTCAAGAAGATGCCACCTTGTTGCACAATACCTCTACTCAACTGGAGAACTTTCTATTAGCTAATCAGCAAGTGCTACCTCGTTGGGTAACTGTATAGTGCATTTCCTACACTACAGCTGCGTAAAGGGCCAAAAGAGTTGTCTCCAGGGACCATACGTGTCTGTAACTCTGCCACCACGCCGAAAGGTGCTAGGGTCCCTCGAGAGAGGTGTCCATTATTGTGGGCAATGTGCTTGTAAGACGTTGGATAGAGCTAGTGAATGTGATGTGGTGCCAAACTGCCGGGGCTTATATCCAAGTTCACATGCCTCTTGTTTATAAAAGGTTAGAGACCAATCAGAGCAACAGATGAAAAGTAAGAACCTCCTGGTCACAGGAACTACACGGGGATTGCGCTCGAGAAAGTTATGGATGCAAGTCCTCCATCAAGGATCACAGCTACTTTTCGACTTTAGATATGGGGAGAAAGCACACCTGCCCAGCCTCGACCGTGCTCACGAATCTTTTGGGCTGATTAATACGTTACTGAAATGACCTTCAACACGGGCACCTGCTTTATTTATATCTGTAAGTGCTACCTGTTGAGGTTTAGTTTTTGTGACAGGAGCATCAAGCCAGCATGAATCCTGCCCTGCATATTTATTCAAGAAGATGCCACAGTTTTGTGCAATACCACACCATGCCCAAGAATTTTGGTACGCCGCAGATCGTATAATTTTCGGCAATGCCACGTTTTGCTAATTCCGCGAGCGGAATGGAATTTACCCCCCACCCCTAGTTATTACTTGAAACAATAATGAACATGGATTCATGAAGAAACAGCCACTATGATCTATTCTTTGCTAGAGGCAGTCCTGAAGGGCCCGCTAGTTGAAGTCACTATGCAATACAAAAATAAAATACGCAACCAAGTCTTAATGGAAGCTAGCCAGCTTCCCAAGTTCAATTGACCTGGGGAGTTAGTTTGAATCCCCCAATTACTTTCAGGTGGTATGATAAACAATAAAATAACTTTACAAATGTTTAGTTACTAGTGCGTACTAGAGCCCAACACAAGCTGAACTCACATTACCCCAAAACCAAAGAATGCACATGAATGCAACACCAGCGGAGGTGTCCTACCTGACTCTGAGGTCGACAGGACCTAACGCTTCTTTCTCGACTGGTCCGGTGTCAACATACCCTTCTCTACAGGTTCAGCATTGGCAAACATGGAGCTGCGTGAACAATGCTCAGTCACGCTGGATCTGCAATAATCCTCACGTAAATGCGATGAGTGGCCAATCTATACTTTAACAAACCGCAGGGAGCAGTATCCATGGTACCCAGAAGAGCAAAGCAAGAGGACTAGGCAAACTAAAAGTATCATGACCAGGAGGAAAAGGGCTAAGATGGTCTTGAAGATCAGGACCGAGGGGACCAGGGCTCAGATTACCAAGTGGGGCAGAGCAATCATTGCAAGTTGTAGGGGCAGGGTAAGGGGATCTAAGGTAAGAAAGTCACACAGCATCTGGAAGACAAAGTGGAATGGAGAGAGGTGGGCTGAAGGACCAGAACCAAAATGACCTGGCTCAGGAGGACCTGAACAAGGAGAATCTGAATCAAGAGTGCCTGGATCAATGGTTGCAGTGCCAGTAGAACTAAATGGGTAAGGATGCGCTCCAGGAGAGCAAGGATAACCCAAATCAGAAGGACATAGACTAACAGTGCCAGGACACACGAAGCAAGATGGTTTACAACCTGCTTTACCAGGGCTAGTATGTGGATGGTGAGGAGAACCAGGACAAGGTGACTATGACCAAGAGGACCACAAAGGGACAGGGGCCCAATGGGCCATGGCTGAGGGAACCAGGAAAGGCAAAGTTTATTAACCAGCACCATAGGACAAAAAGGACCAGGAACAAGGAGACCAAGACTAAGATGGCAGGGTGGGTCAGGTACAGGATAACTAGGCCTAGGAGAACTCACACTACAAGGAACAGGACCAAGAGGGTCAGGGACAATGGGCAGAGAATCTCGAGAAAGACAAGGACTACGAAAAACAAGAATAGCATGACCTTGGCCAGGAGTGTCTGGTAGCTGAGAGGAGGCACACAGGCAGCCAGAGTCAGAAGGACATGTTCTAAGAGGACCAGGACACAAAGTACTAAGGGGACCAGGAAGATCAGGGCAAAGAGGATCCTGCTCTTGAAAACCAGGGTGAGGAGGAAAAGGACGATCAGGACCAAGGTCATCAGGATCAGGATGATCATAGCCTGAAAGTCCAGGCCACATGGCTAGGAACAGGATGGCTAAGAACCTGAAGAATAAAGAGATGGCCAGGCAACCAGAGCCAACAAGACAATAACTAAGAGGACCAGGTCTATGAGGACCACAACCAAAGGGAAAAGGAAGCTCAATTGACATCATCTGGCATACTAGGCCTAACAGTACCACATTGAGGAGGAACAGGAGAACCAGGACAAGAAGGCCAGTATGACTAAGCTGGGTGGCTAAGAACGACTAAGAACAGGATGACACTGATCAAAGCGGATCAGGATAAATTGGACAAGTTAATGTAAGATGACTACAAGCAGGAGGAAAAAGGCCAAGAGTATCATGACATATTGGAGGAGAACCTGGAAAACTAGTCAGGTCAGGAGTAGGTGGACAAGGACCATTACAACCAGGGACTAGAAGGATCCGAATAAGTAGGGCCAGGAACAGGTCCAGGAGAACCAGACGGGTCAAACCCAATGGACCAGGACCTGAAGTTCTAAGTGGAGCAGTGGGACTGGGAACTGGGTTAGTAGGGCCAGGCTGGCAAGGATCAGGGAAACCAGGACACGGAGAGCCATGAGGACCAACAGGATCAGACCAGAACCAAAATGGCTAGGCCCAATCAAAGAGCCCCTAATAAGTAGGGCCAGGACCAGTGGAGGCAGTACAAGCTTAATCACAAGGACAAGGCCTTTGACAAGACCAATTAAGATGAATCAAACCAGGAAGACAAAAAAGTGCCAGCCCTAGGAGACCCATGGCAACAGAGCTAGGTGGATAAGGACTCAGCAGACTAGCAGGATCAGGATGAGGACCAGTATTACCAGGATCATAAGGCCCAGGAAGGGCTAATACAAGCATGAGCCAAGAAGACCAGGTTCAGGAAGAACTACAACCAGTGCCGGTAGATCCAGGAAACCAATACCCGGGTGACTAAACTAGTTAGACCACGGCCAGGATGAGGATCAGGAGAACCAAAACAGCCCAGAAAAGGAGGACTTGGAAGATGATGCGGAGGAGGACCAATGCCTAAAGTTGTAAAAGGACCTGGAGGTGAAGGAAGAAGACCAGGAGAATGAGGACACCTATGTGAGTCTAGGTCACATTGTTGGACCTGACAGCCTTGTGGTGGTCTTCCACAAACATTTTGCCTGTTTGCCTAATATTTCTGCTGATTTTTGTTTTGCTGGCCTCAGGAGTTTGCCAACCAGTGGTAAAGGGCATGTGCATCTCCCCTAAAACATGGTTTTATTGACTTATCCACAAATGGCATATTTAATGTATCTAGCAGTCCCTAGTAGAGTGCATTCAATTTGCCCAGGGCCTGTAAATTAAATGCTAGAGGGCAAGCAGCACTGGTTCTGCCATCCACACCAGTAGCACTTTAAACGTGTCTCAAGCCTGCTACTGCAGAGCCTGTGTGCACAGTTTTACTGCCATGTTAACTTTTCATTTAAACCCCTTACCAAGCCTAAATACCCCTTTTTCATTTTTACATATAAAGACCAAAGAGAGCCCAAGGGGAAAAGGTGCTGCACATTTACTTTTAAGTTTTACATGTCCTGGTGGTGAAAAACTCCAAAATGTGTTTTTTACTACTGTGAGGCCTACCTCTCTCATAGGTTAACATAGGAATTCCTTATTACACTTATAAGTTGTAATTGTTGATTGAGAAGGAGTAACTCTGTCATGTTTCATATCATTGGAATGGTAACTATAAATCATCAATACTGGTAAAGATGAATGTATCACTATCTTTTTAAAAATGTCACTTTAAGGAAGACGGACTTTTTCTGCTCTTAGCCCTATGTGCCTGCAGCCTGCCTCCAATACACATCTGTGCAGATGACAGCTAGACATTGTGCATTCCCTCTAGAAAGCCTCACACAAAGCGAGCTTATGTGTGACTGATGTGCCATCAGCATCCTGATGGGCCATCCTAGGCAGGATTGGAAGGAGGAGCTGAAACTTACACCTCATTAAGATGTGGTCTTTCCCTACACGAAGGACTATATACCCCCTGTAGGGAGTCTTGATCCAGAACTGGGAGCGAGGACCTCGGCGCACTTCAAAGCGCCTCTTTAAATTCTCCTCCATTCCAAAGGCACAACTGCGTATAAGCACTAGGTTTCTGACCTCACCAAATCAGACACCAGTGAACCTGTAAAGAACTCTTCCAGGAGAAAGGACTGCTGTGCTGCTACAAGTTCAGTAACAACTTTTTTTTAAATTCATGAAAGTAACATACAGTATATATTCAGCTAATAATAAACAACAAACTGATAAAAATATCAATAGATACAAGCATCGCCAGAGGCAGTATTATCGTAAAAAATTCATCAGACATTCTTCTAATGATAAAGCTATATATATATACCTTTTTAAAACTCCTTACAAAAAACAGATACATAAAAGCAGATTGTGGGGGGTCAATAAAAACTGCAAGTATAACAGAGCGGGTCTTGTTTCTTTGAAATGTATGGGTAGCAAGAGCGGATAAATAAATGTGTGCCAAAGCATGTTAAATATTGGACATGTAAAAATGTATGTAATGTGTTTTAGACAGAATTGTTGACACACTCACACAAAGGGGACTCCATTTCTTAAACCACCAGCCATTAGGGTGCAGAAACTGAGGGAACATGCCCAGTATAAAGTATGCCAGCAACCTTCGATGATAGCTAGGTGTTACAACAGTAAGCTAGGGTACTTCCCCACTTGCCTGCTTCACCAGCAGGTGTTGTCGGATGGAGCTCTTCCAAAGAGCAGACTCCTCACGCACTGCTACTGCCCTTTAGCCAAAAGCCTGTTTCAGTAAAAAAAATGTCTTCTTAGAATATCCTATACAAATGGTAAAAGAGTTCCAGCCTGCCAAGCTCTTTCAAGTTCTTTGTAATGTAGTGTAGCCACGGGATGTGCAACATGTTATCCAGACTCAAACTGTCCTGAATAATGAACTTATTTAGCTTCAGTTGCTCCTTCAGCCAAATATTTACCCAGGGCAAACGGGGTCAACATTGTATCTGGTCTTTGATGTATCCCAGACCAAGTTCTACATGGACAACCTCAGAGGGAATCCCAAGTTGGACATCCAAAAGACCCATCAGGAATCTGTTTTCTACTATCTGAATCTGTTCAATCGAAACATACCCCAGACATTACAGTCAAAACTGGATACTGAAGCACACTTTGCCCTAAAGACTTCTACCAATGTCTTAATTCGCTTTTGGCCTAGTCATAGTGAAAATTCCACTATGACCGCTGTGGCCCTTTTAAAAACAAATCGTGTTCTTCTTGATCAGTGGCTTCCAGCTGCAACATGAGTCAAAGAGAGTTTCCAAATGGGAGACATTTTCCTACATACTTGTTTGATGGCCTTTAGCAATACATGTTTTCATTTTAGTGTTCTTCGAGCCCACCACCACTATGGTATGAGATTTTTAAAACGTTGTCGATACATCGAGATGATCCATAAAATCACAAAATACATCTAAGAGTTGCCGAAAGCCCTGTCCTGTGAGGGCAACCAGAGCGGCATTGTCTGTGTATAAGAGATCCGGGATTCATCTATCATTCACTCTCAGGACATCCAACCCATGCTCAGAAAGTGCTGCTTCAAGACGATTATTATGCAAAATGAAAAGGAAAGGACCCAAAATACATCTCTGAAGGACTCTTTTCTTCAGATTACAGTGCTCAGTGCATTCTCCATTGGGCCATATCTAATTGATGCCATTGGACCGTCATGTAAATCTCAGAAAAAGGCAATACGTGCAGGGTCTACCCCCATGGATCACAGTTCAGCCCAGAGCTTGGATATATTTACTCTGTCAAAAGCAGACAGAGGTTCATGAAGGTCAACTGCACCCAACCCTTTTTTGAGGATGTACGTCAGTACAACGCGATCTTTTAGATCGTGGTACTTTACAATGCTGCCATTACAACGTAAGTCGTTACAACGAATTGCGTTGGTGTGCGCGGATTGAGGATTATTATAATTTTATATTCCAACACCAGCCCACGTAACAGTAGGGAAGGTGTTGGAATATAATATTACAATATTCCTTATCCAACAGCCCTTCCAGCGCAAGTCGTAGTACAACTTGCGTTGTAATGGCATCGTTGTAAAGGTAGTGCGGTGTAAACACCGCGTTGTAAGCGATGTTTCCCCTTTTTTGACTTTGTGTATTTGGAGATGAGCCGCAACAGATTAAGGTTTTGTTCCACTGTGCCTCACCCATGTCTAAATCCATACTGGATGTCAGATAGGATGTTGTGCTCATTCGCTCAACCAGTAAGATGTTCCATGATCACCCGGCCAATTAGTTTAACTTCTCGCGAGATTGAGCAGAGACGGTGACGGAGATGCGAAACAGCGAAGCAAGTGGTTCGGCAGACAGCGTGTGGTAATCTACGGGAGCCGCTTTTTAAATCAACGGGTGCATTGGTGCATTGGAGCGTCCCGCGTCCCATGCCTGTGAGTCCTGTGAGTCCAGGCGCCCGAAGCTCTCGAAAGAATCAGGAGCCCTGGAGCTTTGGTACCGGCACTGTTGCTGGTGAGAGGCGCAGCTCTAGGGTGCAGACTTGTCGGCTTGTGCTGGCCCCGCTCGGCGGAGTGACCTCTAGAGGCGGAGGCTGAGGCTGAGGCAGCTCCGGTTGTGGAGCGGCAGGACGGGCCAGAGCGTAGTGGTGGACTAGCGGAGACCGGGAGGGTTGTTCATCTCATCCGCAACCTGACCTCCGCGCCAACCAGCATTCCCTCTCCGCAGTGCCCGGCATCCGTGGAATCTCTCCCTTCTGAGGAACTGACATCAAGGGTGGAAGTGGGGTGAGCCTTTTTTTTTTCTCTGCCTAGTCTCGGCATAGCAGCATAGCCCTCACCTAGCTACCATTTCGTTTCAGCCCTTTTTCCAGCCCTCTATCAGCACTCCACCCACCCCTACTATTTAAAAAATAAAAGAAAAAAGCTTCAAAAACAGCTGTTATCAGTACCAACTCGCCGGCCTGCCTGCTTCTACATAAAGGGAAGGTTGACGTGGAAGCGTGGGACTGTTTATCCTGCAAGTGGTACGGCGGAGAGACCTACGTGCCACCAGGTCTCCAGCTTGAGGTATTTACTTGTTGCTCACTTGCTCACTTGTTACTCTTGTTGTGAGCCTTCTGGAGGTCGCCGAGCGGCTGTTGGACAAACAAGCAGGCACACTATTTTTTTCCAGCCAACAGCTTCCCCTTAGTAAAAGAAAGCCCTGAAAAGTAATTAACTAACTAACAGTTAGCAGCAAACTGCAAACCGGCACCAGCCGCCTGCCCTCAGCACTCAGCCCTACAGTCACCTGGCCTTTTAGAAAATTGTACTGCAGTGCATGGAAACGGTTCAAAGTAAGCCGCTTACCTCTGCTGGCAATAAGGCAACGGGGTTAAGTGCCCACAAGAGCTTGTAGGGCAGCTAGGCATTTGGCCCCCATACATGATTGTCGGCAGAGGGGGACATAGGAGTGGCAAAGAGGAGGGAACCTGTGCTACTAGGACCTTGGCCACGGGGGCAGTAGCCGGACCTTGGAAGTGGGTGCCAAATCACTGAAATGAGATCAGGAAGAGTCAGACAGACCCCTGCCCAAAAAACCAAGAGTGAAAAACAAATCAATAAGAAAAAACAAGGTTCAAAATCTGAAGGTTGTGACTCTAAGCAAAAAAGACCACTTTTAGCGCCTCTCATAACAATGTTCAGAAGCATAGATGAAGGTACCAAAAGAAAGCCAGCCCTGAGTGACAGATTGCTACTGCTTAAGGATCCTGGAGCTGCCATTTACTCCACATCAGCGGAGATTCCCGGCCTCACGACTCCTCTAGCACCCCAGACAGCCTTATCGGCACGGTCCGTGAAAAACAAGATACAAAACAAATCGACGCAAAACTTAAATAGCACAATTGAGCAATGGCTGTGGCAAAAACCGAGCCAGAGTGAGGGAAAGCCTGACCCAAATCCGGCAGACAAGGCAGTGACAAGTAATGGTATTTGCTGTGGCATGATATGTAAAGAGGACACATGCCTGAGCATTGATCACGTTCAAGAGGACAGAATAAAAAGTGATGACATTATACACAACTTTAATGGAGAAAGTTTAGATCATTTGAATCAAACAGAAGGCTTGCTAAATTTTAATCAAAAGATCCCTAGGGAAAAATCCAATTCTCCAACAACAATCTTTAAAACATCTCAAGGGGAGCACACATCATCTACCCCTAAGCCACCCACCAACATCGCAAGAATATCAAGGCTTCAGATAGCCGCTCAGGTGCACCAGACGGATCAAGGCGACCAGGAAGGTACGAACAATGATTGGCAAACTGAAGCAACGTCGGTGATAACTAAAGATATCATGCAAACATCAGTGTTGGAAACTATCTTCCAAGTGGGAAGTAAGCGTAATCTCAATGCTCAAAATAACATGGACCTACAACGATCAAAAATCACACAAACAAACATTAACAATAATCCCTTCAGGGAGACTAACGACATCAGTTATCAGTTTAATCAAGATCAAAAACTCAACCAAGAATTAAAATCGCAGCCTCAACAAGGAGAGATAGCTATTGATCAAAGTGTGTTCTCGGAGTTCTCTAAATCCTTACTGAATACACTACAGACAACAATAATGGCATTTAACATGCAAAGTGATAAAATGGACATACAAATAGACCTCATGAATAATATTGCATCACAAATTGCAGGGATTAACATCAAACTGGAAAACATGAACAACTTTATTTGTAGAGTTCAGGCAAAGTATTCTCCTCAGTGCGCTTGTAGCCCAATAATTGACAAATTAAGTCTTCTGCCTACCCTTCTCGAGCAGATAATATTAATTAATAAATCAAGCTTGGGAGGTAACGAAAACAAAGAAGAACCAACAAAAGATAAGGCAGAAAACATCAAAGTTCTCCTAAGTTCGGAATCAAATAAGGATGAAACTTGCAACCAGCCATCTAGAAGTAGTGACATATCCAACCAGGAGAAAATAAGTAATATAGGACAAAAGCTGTCACGGAAACAAAAAAAACGTAACAGGAAAGCACGGAACAAACAGTCTCTAACTACAGAGCAGCAAACAACTAAGATCTATCCAATTTTCTGTAGTGTAAAGAGAAGCAATGCAACAACGGACTCGGACAGCTTTACAGATGAAGACTTGATTGGCAACAGGAACTCAGAAATTGTAGACAAGGATAAACCAGTAGAAGTTAATCAGATAACAGAACGTGGTGGAGAGATAACACGGGAATTAACCGAACGTACCGGGGACCAAAAGAACACTACGAAAAGAAAAGTTGACAACAAACAGGGGCCTAAGAAAAAGCTCACTCGAGCGGGGAATACAACCAGAAATTCTCAAACAATGATGTCAAAGGAGTCTTAAGATCCCCAGAGCAAAAGTGGTCAAGGCACTGACTCCATCAAAGGTGACCTGACGAATTACGAACAGCTCGGACTCTGGGCCAGCAACATACCACTTCATAATGCCTGGCTCGAAATAGAACTGAGAAATAAAGCTGTAAATATACGAGGTCTACACAAAACCCATACAATAAACAGGGAACACAACATCATAGGAATTTGTGAGGTTGGAAGGCGTGGGACTAAAAATGTTCTTGACAAACAAGAGAACCTAAACTTGGAGATTCAAAAGTTTGGAGACAGCACGATAGAAGGCAAACAAATTGATATCCCAAAGGTGTCTGGTCACGCTGAAACTCAGCCATGGGTTGAAAATCAAACGATCCCTCTATCCAAACAGAAAGGTGATAACATTCGAATGAATTTGCACCAGGAATTGGTAACTCCCGAACATTCAGGATGCAGACTGGACGACATCCATGCCTTGCACCCTGAGCTGGGAGACAATATCCAACACGTAAACATAAAAGTGGAAATAAAAGATGACATAAAGCAAATCAAAATCGAAATAAAGGGAGAAGACGCAATACAACAGTCTCTTCACCGCAACATTTCATCGAAATGGCAATTATTGCTAATTCCAGAATACGAGTCAAAAGGTCTGCATGACATTCTGAATAGGGGGAATATATTGAAATTAACAGCAAATATACCAGCCTTAAATTATCTGACCACTGCAAATTTATTGGCAGTAGAATTCATACCAATGGCAAATCAGAAAAATAAGGAACAAACATTGACAATTTGGCTGACTGAAATGGACGTTCAGCACACCTTGAACGCTAAGGCGCAATTCGAAGCTTGGGGAATTAAACTATCAAGACCAATGAAACTTCGCTATCCGGGCCCTTTAAACAGCAATTTAAACATCAATTTTATCAGTCAAAGGCAAAAAGAAATCTCGCCGAATAATCAAACACTGCTTAAAGGAGCAATTGGCAGCAGCCTTCCTACAGCACTGAATAGAGTCCCACAGAATGACCTGGCATTCAGAAAGGAGGAGTCTAAGGATAACTGGCTGTTCAAGACTTAAGAAACATACAAATGCTGTCATGGAACATCGCGGGAGCAAAAAAATGGTTAGAGAACGGGTCCCGACCAGACAAATGGGAAAAATATGACCTAATAGCATTGCAGGAAACTTGGGCACTAGAAGACCTTCCTCTAATAAACTACATACACTATACAGTACCAGCTATCAAAACTAATACTTATGGTCGGCCGAAAGGGGGCCTGGCAGTCTACATATCCACAGAGCTACAAATTGACTCTGAACAGATGGCCTCAGTAGGACCAAACATCCAACTGATCAAACTAACATCTGGATCTGCGCGGAGATCAAAAACTGTCCTGTTGATAAATACATACGCGCATCCCGCGCCAAGAAAAAAGCAGCGCACAACACGCAACTAATTACAACCATCACAAATATCAGGAGTACCTTTCCCTTATGGGACTTGACACTTACAGGAGATTTTAATTCCAACTTAATTCATACCCTGAATAAGGACGATTTGCTAGTATCAGACAACATATGTTGGAATGTGCCACAACAATACCAGCCAACGATGCTTAAAGTGGATCATGCAGGACAAGGCTTGGTAAATGCTCTGGAGTTTCTTGGGTTAAGAGTAAGAAATGGCAGAACCCCAGATGACTTCCCACCTAAACACACATTTCATGGGGGAAAGATAAGATCAAGACTGGACTATACAGCCATTTCAGTATCATTAATGCCATTCCTCTCCCATTTTTCTATTGAGTATACAACCAAGAGTGATCACTCATTACAGCTCATACACTTCAGGCTAAAAATCACTAAACATCAGGCAAATATAATAGTTGAAGGAAACACACAAACGGTTGACCTAAAGCGCCTCAAATGGTCAAATGAAACAATGGAAACACTCCAACAACAAATAAAAAAGAAGATAGGCGCCAGCAAAGCAGAAGCCCAGACTATCATTCAAGCCTGGGAAAAATTTACGGTGGACTTATCCTCTCTAATGTCGTCTGGACAAAGGCAGACTAGAAATCATGGCCAAAAAAAGGACCCGTGAAAACGACAACGGCAGGGCTGCGAGCCTTGAAATGCAATATCAAAAAAGAAATAAGGAGGCTAAAAAGAACAGTACCTGACACAGCAGCCTGGGACAGAGTACCGCAGCTAAGGAAACGGTATAAAAAAGAACTCCGGGAAGATAAAAGAAAAAAGAATGACAAATTCTGGGCAGAACTGCTCTGTATTTCTAAGAAATCAAATTCAAAACAGTTTTGGCTTACCATAAACAAACTGCACAGACCAGCAAACGTATTATCGTCAAATATCCAAGAAGGCGAGTGGGCGGAATTCCTGACCTCAAGGTTTTTTTAAATAAATACCAAAGATACAGCAAAAGGAAACCGCCAGATTCTAGCCGAAAGAAATGACAATCCCTTCGGGATCACAGAAACCACCAGCTCTGAAGAAGCCAAAACTCCACATAAGGAAAAGAAATCGAACGATTGGCTAAAGTGTATAGAGGAAATTGGCCCATCGACATCAGCGACAAGTTACTCGTTCCTGTCAAGCGAAGGAGTTAGACGCACAATTAAGAAAGGCCGAAGTGACGGCACTCCTGGCCCCAATGGAATTCCTCAAGTAATCTTTAAACACGACACATCGTTCTGGAGTAATCACCTGCTTGGCCTATACCAAGAAGTAGAGCTCTCAAACCACATACCAGTAATTTGGCAAGGTTCGATACTGACCCCTATATTTAAAGGAGGAGACAGATCAAATCCAGCACACTACAGGTTGATAGCCCTCCTGGATGTTGAAGCCAAATATTATGCTACTCTGGTGTTAGAAGAGCTTAAGGCTTGGTCTGATAAACTCTATCTTATCCCGGCCAACCAGACAGGCTTCAGGCAAGGTATAGGGACGACAACAAATATCTTAGGTCTATCAATAATTGCAAACAAATATAAGCAGAGGAAACACATCTCTACCTCTGCTTTATAGACCTAAAAGCTGCTTTTGATAGTGTTGATCGCCACCTCCTGTGGAAAAAGCTTCGAGCATGGGCCATTCCTGAAAGGCTATTAAAAGGCATACTGTTATTTTACTCAAACACGTGGCTATGAATTAAGATAGGTGAGGGGTCCAGATTATCGAGGAAGTTAACAACAACCAGAGGCCTTAAACAAGGATGTGTCCTGGCCCCTCACCTTTTTAACCTGTTTTTGTCGAATCTTTCACAAAGGCTGGACTGTACCAACTCCCATCCACCGAAACTCGGAAAATTGAGCCTCTCTCATCTCTCATATGCCGATGATGTGGTGCTAATGAGCAACACAAAGTGTGAATGAAATGTCGGCTTACATTTCAGAAAACAAACTTGAAATAAATACATCAAAGACCAAAATAATGGTGATTGGAAGCCAACTGAGACGTAAACATATAATCTGGCTTAACGGTAACCAACTAGAGGAGGTAAGAAAATACAAGTACCTGGGTTTCTATATTGATAACTCAAAAAATCTGACAGAGCAAAAAGGGTATATGGCACAGAGAACAACCACCCTTACATTTGCCTTCAGCTTACTGGTCCTTCATATAAACCTCTGCTTGCCGTAATGAAGGCAAACATTCTGCCAACAATAACATATGCCAGCGTTGCTTTTCATGGAGAAGATGGAGAGGTTTTCAATCAACTGGTAGCTTCCATCTGCAAAAAACATTTCAGATACAAAGGTCAGCCTCCCCGGCCCAGGTTCGCCTGGAATTCGGCATATTAAATGAAGTCTTAGGCAGAATGTACGCCACAAGCAAAACCTGGTATCTGTGAGAAGGGGAGCCATGGGAGAAAACAGTATTCGGGACTGCCACAACCAGGATCCTTTGCGCCGATGGGACGGACACAGGTGGAGACAGGAGAGACGCGAATGAGGCGGCAACAACGTACCTTTCCTCTCTCTCTCTGCAGAGCGACTCCGTAGAACATGGAGGCGGGGCTGACCCCGGAAGTGACCCGGAGGGACCAATGAAACAGAGAGCGGGAGAGGAAGGGGCGTCTTCGACCAGCGGGAAGGAGCAATGGAGAACGCGGAGTGAACAACAGGACGCCGGGACCGAGACCGGGGGAGAGAGAGAAGAAACCAGCCAGCGGCAGAGCCCGAAGACCACTGGATGGAAGAGTGGTGGGTCCCAACAGAGGATGCTGGAGAGCGGCCGTGACTCAGGAGAGTTACGGCGGAGCCATGTAAGTGACTCGTGTCTGGGGAAAGGGTTGTTGAAAGGGGAGCGGTAAAAGGGAGGTCATTGGTGCATGAAACGGGGAGTTCACGTTCTGGTGAAATTGCGCATAGCATGCTCTGATTTGTTTAAACGCTATATTGGTGTACGAAGTCCAGACATTCAGACATCCTGACCCTGCCCCAGCTTATCTGC
Organism: Lissotriton helveticus; assembly: GCF_964261635.1. Lineage (NCBI taxonomy): Eukaryota > Metazoa > Chordata > Amphibia > Caudata > Salamandridae > Lissotriton > Lissotriton helveticus. Next base: position 1,526,216,488 of record NC_136065.1, read on the forward strand.
AATATCGAACTGCCGTAACCTCCCTTTTTTTCCCCCCTCTCAGGGTATCATTTCCTACTCGCAATATTCCATCCCTTTCCCCCCCTCACAATCAATAGTCCTTGAGCACTACCGGTGTAGGTGACGGGAAAACATTTATGACACAGTGATCTGACAGGTTCCTTTTCTTTTCTATTGGGCGAGCCTCCGGGGAAGCGACACCACGGACGAGTACGTCGACCACCCCATCCATCCCCAATCTGAGGAGGGAAGAATGACCGGAGCCACTGCGACTAGCCATCTTGAAAGCGGGAAGACCCAACTGGAGAAAGAGACATTTGATAGTAAAAAGCAACCTGTGTCCATTGAAAACCACTTCAGTTCGAAAGTATATACAGCCTCCACGTCTGTTTATCCGCCCTGCACTCCCACAGTATCGTTTGAAACAAAATGTAGCTACTTCACAAATCAACGAAGCACTTTGGTCGGAAGTAAATGAGGACAAAACTTCTCCTTTTTATCAATACCTATTTAAATCTCTCTCTACTACATGTACAGCAGAATTATGGAACAAAAACCTCCCATACCAATCATTCAAACAAGCAATAACCAAAGTTTCAAAAACTCCTTCATCTCAATTGGACAAAAATATCTTTAGAACAACGTCACACGCCTGGATGGTGATAAATAACTATAAGTCCCTTGTTCTGGCACCATATTTGAACGTACCTTTCTCAATTAATGTAAAAAAAACAATTAATGACATTACGCTTTGGTAAACTACCATCTTTGGCAGACCAGCCAGCCTGGGTGCACACAGGTTCTAAATTATGCCGGCTGTGCAACTTCTATAAAGAAGATTTCATCCATATAATTTGCATATGCAAAAAACTGTATAATGAACGAGTTATGCTTCTAAAGTCAAGTGCTAAGGAAAGAGGTATTAGGTCATGCAGAGCGGCAATAACGGTGTGCCTAAATCCGGAAGATCCCCCTCTGAACGGCAGACTGATTAAATTCCTTAAAGCATTTACTAAGCTTTGTTAAAAGGATTGGAAACGTGGCAAAAAAAGGAAAACGGTCGATCCTACTGTACTGTATTTATATAATGAATTTTAGAAGTATTAGATGAGATGACATGAATGTATGTTAATTCTTTTTGTACAATAATGATTCTCTCTTTCTCTTTGTTTGGTTTTTAAATGCTGATTTTAATTGTTATGGTTTTAACTAACTAAACAATAAACTTTTGATTTGATAGTTTAACTTCTGAATTCACTAGAGAAATTGGCCTGTAGCAGGCGGGGTTGGATTTTTTCCCCTTCTTGAATATTTACACAATCACAGAATGATGCAGCCTGTAGGAAGTGAGCCACAGAGTGTTGCATTTCTGTGCTGTGTCCGAATGGGTGCCCAGAGCTCCTCCAAAGTCTTGAAGAGGTCACATGGGATCCCATCCAGACCAGGTTCCTTCCATGTTGGCACGGAGACAATTTCTTCCCTGACTTCTTCCCACTGTTTTCCAGCCTTTTGGCTGGCTGCACTTCCATAATAGGGGGATCAGGGCCTTCAAAGCCTTACAAGCTACAAAAGTGATCAGTCCGGGCCTGCATAGAGACTGTCCTGGCCTGGACTGATGCCTGTGCTGAACTGAACAGGGGATGTTTAATGACCCTACAGAATGCAGCGCTGTCCCACAATTCACTAGCCAACTGAAGACTCCCACAAATGTCCTTTTTTATGCATTTCTTCTTGTCCTTCAGAGCCATGTAGTAAGTAGCCCTGGCCTTTATCACCTCAGCACTATTCAAGGGTTTCTTTTTAAGAGCCAACAGTAGCTCTCTATGAGCACTTGAACATACCTTTTTAAACCAGCTACATGAGAAAGGTGGCAGAGAAGCTCCTGATTTGGTGAAGGTGGACGTTATGTATCAAATAAACAAGAACAGAGAGGTCAGATCAATCTCTGAAAACCACAAAGATGGAGTCAAATAAGGTTCACACACCCACTTTGGGTGGGAAAGAAAGCCCTCACACACCGACCTAGTCAGTGTCATGCTTCATCATCGGGCCCCACCAAAGAGGCCGAGTGCCTCTTTGGTGTGCTGCGACGCCAGAAAGACTGCGGAGCTGGTTATGTGAGAAGGGCATGCTGTGAGGTAAAGTTAAGGTTAAAAGTGCATAAAAAGGGTATCCAAAAAGTAAATTTTAATAAGTGATCCCTAAGGCACAGAACAAAGAGTATTATGTGTCTGAATTTAGCTGCCAAGGTATTAGGATTGGTTAAATTCAGAAATACTAATATTAGTCATTATCAGTCAACATGTTTCTGCCATATGGGTGGTTTCAATTTACCAAGGCATTCGTCAGGACTAAACCCCGGCGGTATGGACTCTCTAATCGCCCACCCTAACCTGGGGACGTGAAAGTGAAAATTAAAAAGGTGAAAAAGTGCTTAAAAAAGAAGAGCGGGTTGCTCATTCAAAAATACTCCAGATTGTGGAGTGTTACAGCACCTGTAACGTGAAAGACATAGACAAACAGAAGACAAACATATATATATTATTAATATCAGCCTTACTGTTTAATCATAGTGCTCCATAATATGTGGCATATATGGTGATCCCAAAGTAAACACTAATTTTTAACACCATCCGAATAGCCCTGAGGGGATGATATCGAATAACTCTGGGAGGTGAAGTGCTTGAGGTGTCTATTTAAAAGAAATAATCTAAAAAGGGTTAAAAACACGATCTGTGTACTCCTTATGAAGGGATCAATGGACCAACAGGTCAGTGACCCCTCAAGATGGTATCTCAAACTCATATCTCACTTTAAAACAGGGCGCTACTTGCACCATGGGTCTCGGGAGGGGGGTTGGAGCGAACCTGGCACATCCTGTAAGGAAAGAGGTATGGTTGTAAATACCATGTACACGAGTAAACACTTAGCTTGTTTTGCACGATTTCGGTGATCTCGACAGCGTGGTGTACTCACGCCCTCAGCGCTCTCAGCCCGCTGTAAACCTAGCTGTGGCCTCAATACCGGACCCCGAGGATGAAAAAACGGGGCCGGTAGCCGAGTGTTTAAAGGTTTCCAAGCTGCGCGTCCTACTCTTCCGGGTGGGCGTGTCCCGCCAGACCGAGGCTTGGAACACGCCCGCCCTACCCTGGGAGGCGCGGCCGGGATCCAGAAGGAGGCTTGACTGCCATGTACAATCGGATCAGCGTGTATGCCGGTAGCACGTTGTTAAACATTGAATTGCTCTTAGTTCATTTAATGTGCATCTTGCTATAATCGATTACATTTACAGGAATACTGTCTAGATAGACTTTGATCCACATGAAGTTTATGAATGCCAGAGCACATGTATTTATTTATAATATGTCATAGGGGAATATGAAGAGCCACTTAGGATTTGGTAATGGCTAATTGAGAGTTAAGAGACAAGGAATAGTACAGTTGAAGTAGACACTGTGGGGAACATATGAACAAGGTCACATGGGTTTATGGGCAAATCACTATATGAATGCCACAAAATTAATGGGAAAGCCCTCAGATGGTTATAATATGGGTGTGAGAAGCTCAAGTTAGTACTGTATTCCACGGGATGTCATCGTTCAGGCCGTTTGTATTAGTGCCCAAGCGATACACCCAGCGTTGCTCCTTTTCAAAGAGTCTGCTGGTTATGTTAGTTGTGCCACTTACAACTTCAATTATAGTCCACCTCATGTCATTTGGAGTATGGTTACTGTCCAGAAAATGACGGCTCAGTTTGGTAGTCACTTTTTTGCATCTGACATTGCTCCGATGTTCGCAGATACGTTGTTTTATCTTTCGTGTGGTCATGCCAACATAACGAAGCTGGCAAGGGCAGGTAATCAGGTAGACAACATTCATTGTGTTGCAATTAGTATGTTCTCTTTGTGTCCATACCTTTCCTGCTTCAAGCGACAGTGTTTTGGTTGCTTCAGTTAGGTGGCAAACACTACAGTCAGAACACGGGTAATGCCCGATGACTCTTGGCATACCCCATGCAGCAGTGACTGTAGGTGTAGGATGGGGTGGCTTATCCTTGGGGCGAGTGTGCACCAAGGCATCTCTTAGGCTCCGTCCTTTTTTGAAGGAGAAGAGGGGTTTCTCCCAGTTCTCTTTACACGATTTCAATATGTTCCAATGTTTATTGATCGATGTGGTTACACATGTGAGGGGTATTGAATCAGAGTTGTTGATCTTTTCTTCTAACAGCGCTTCTCTGGGTTGGTTCCTTGCTCTCTTAAATCCCTTAGTTAGGATTGGCGCTGGATAGCCTCTATCTTTTAGTTTTTCCGTGAGACTCGAGGACTGTTCTTTGAAGTCAGAAAGAGAACTACAGTTTCTCCTCAGTCTGAGATATTACCCATAGGGGAGATTCTCTTTCAGAGGGCGAGGATGGAAACTGCTAAACTCCAGAAGGTTGTTTCTTGCTGTAGGCTTGTGGTAGGTCTTGGTTGTAAGTCCAGTTCCATTCACAGAGATTGCAACGTCGAGAAAGACAATCTCTGATCTGCTTTTGGTATTGGTGAACCTCAAGTTGTGTTCTAGAGTGTTAATCCATAACAAAAAGGATTCAAGGTCGGTATCACTCCCTGACCAAAGGAGCAGAATGTCGTCTATGTAGCGCTTCCATAAGAGCATTGATGACGAAAAGGCTGAAGTAGGTGGCAGAATGTGTTTTGCCTCGAAATCAGCTACATACAACCCGGCCACACTAGGAGCAAAAATGCTGCCCATAGATGTCCCTGAGCACTGAAGAAATAGCCTGTCTTTAAAAGAAAAGAAGTTCTCTTTTAGGGCTATGGTGGCACACTCGATGATAAAAGCCTTGGGTGTCTGATAATCCCATTCGATCGAATCTAAAGATTCTGCCAGGACTCTAATAGTATCGTCCTGTGGGATACTCGTGTAGAGGCTTTCTACATCCAGAGTCACCAAGGTGACTGAGTTTTCTGGGAAGGTCACATCCGATAGTAGTCGTAAGAGGCTCTTAGTGTCTTTGAGGTAAGTAGGAGTAGATTGTACTAAGGGTTTTAGGAAATAGTCACAGAATTGTGACAAGGGCTCCAAGAGAGATCCGATACCTGAGACGATGGGACGCCCAGGGGGTGGTAACCTGTTTTTGTGCATTTTCGGTAATGTATAGAAGTATGGTATGATACTGTTAGTGTTCTTAAAAAATGCTGCTTCGTTTTTTGACAGGTGACCTTGTTCCTCAGCCTGTTGGACAAGGGTCGTGATTTTGCTAGTGAGATCTGCAGTAGGGTCTGTTGTCAGTGGGGTATAGTTTCGAGTATCCCCAAGTAGTTGATTACAGGTCCTCTCGTAGTCAGTAGTGTCTTGGATGACAATGCCTCCACCTTTGTCCGCCGGCTTGATGGTTATTGTGGTGTCATTTTGCAGTTGTTGTAATGCTTGATATTCAGCGGTGCTGAAGTTGCCAAATACTTTGGGGTTTTGGCAGGATTCCAGGTCTTTGAATACAGCCTGCTCAAAGGCTACGATTGCCGCAGGTACGGTGTGTGGGGGAGGGGTGAAAGTTGAACTTGGTCTCAGTCCCGTATCACCTTTCCTTGTTGCCTCATTTGGGTCATCCTTCCCTTCAAAGAATGCTTTGAGTTTTAATTTTCGAAAGAAGCCAGCAAGTTCGCAATGTAGCTTGAACTTGTCAGGTCTCGCTTTAGGAACAAATCCTAAGCCTTTCTCGAGTACCTGAGTTTCAATAGGTGTTAATTCTTTTGCAGATAAGTTAGTCACTAGACTCACATCCCGCTCGTTCCTGGCTGTTGGTTGCTGCGAGTGTGGTTCGCTACCGAGTCGTCCTCCTCCCAGGATACTCGGTTGTTGCCTCTCCTTCTTCCTCTGCCCCTCCTGCCACTCTCTAAAAAAGGCTGTCTATACTGGTTTTGGAAATTTACTGGGGGCATAAAACCTGGGTTCCAGCCCATAAAGGGATATTGTGGCTGTTGGAAGGCATAGGGGGGAGGGCCCATCATCATTTGTGGTGGTTGCCATTGTTGGTGTTGGCCCTGGTTCCCTTGCCTGCCCCTATTATTCCTATTGCCACGATTGCCTTTTCCCTTTATTAGTTTAAATGAGCTGTTGCTTGATCCACTACTGTTGGAGGAATCATCGTCTGAGTAATCAGGTTTATTCGCATTCCGAGTTGGTGGGGTGAAAGCTGCAGCAGAGTAGGGATACACCTTTTCAAAGTCAAATTTCTTTTGATCTTTTTGCAGTTTCGTTGCTTTTGACTGCATCAGGTTGTCTTTGTACTCATTAAGTTCCTTATTGAGTTCGTCCAACCATTTCTTAAATCCGGTAATTGTCGCCTTAAAGTTGGATTCGGTTTCCCTAATTTCCACCATTAGTGTCTCAGAAAGTCTGAGCGCTGTTTTTATTATTAAGACTAACCAGTCGCGGGTGCAATGCCACGCGATCATGGCCCAGTCTTTTCTGAAGGTCGCATCGTTGAGAAAGATGCGAGGGGCATTTGTGACCAGCAAACCTTTTGGTGCTGAGTTGGACACGAGGTATTGTTTAAGGATAGTACCGTGGAGTATGGTACGTATGTGCTCTCTTTTTTTCTCTGTGAGATTTTCCCATTCAGTGGTGTTAGCTATTGCTTGCGATATTTGTGGATCTGCGAATATTGCAGGATCCGACATCAATTCCTCAATTTCTGATTCAGAATATGTCAGGCCCATGTTCGCCATGGTGAAGTATCAAAGTGAGGAAAAAGGAGTATGTATGTGTAAATTAAAAACAGGCAAAGAGGGACAGTTAATCTTGCCTGGAGTAAAAAGAGCTCTCACAGCTATGCGCTGCTAGGATACACAACAACAATAGGAGAGGTAGGGAAAATCAAGGACACTCTCTCAATCCCCAGTTAGATACAAATAAACAAGAACAGAGAGGTCAGATCAATCTCTGAAAACCACAAAGACGGAGTCAAATAAGGTTCACACACCCACTTTGGGTGGGAAAGAAAGCCCTCACACACCGACCTAGTCAGTGTCATGCTTCATCATCGGGCCCCACCAAAGAGGCCGAGTGCCTCTTTGGTGTGCTGCGATGCCAGAAAGACTGCGGAGCTGGTTATGTAAGAAGGGCGTGCTGTGAGGTAAAGTTAAGGTTAAAAGTGCCTAAAAAGGGTATCTAAAAAGCAAATTTTAATAAGTGATCCCAAAGGCACCGAAGCGCTTATGGAAGCGCTACATAGACGACATTCTGCTCCTTTGGTCAGGGAGTGATACCGACCTTGAATCCTTTTTGTTGTGGATTAACACTCTAGACCACAACTTGAGGTTCACCAATACCAAAAGCAGATCAGAGATTGTCTTTCTCGACGTTGTAATCTCTGTGAATGGAACTGGACTTACAACCAAGACCTACCACAAGCCTACAGCAAGAAACAACCTTCTGGAGTTTAGCAGTTTCCATCCTCGCCCTCTGAAAGAGAATCTCCCCTATGGGCAATATCTCAGACTGAGGAGAAACTGTAGTTCTCTTTCTGACTTCAAAGAACAGTCCTCGAGTCTCACGGAAAAACTAAAAGATAGAGGCTATCCAGCGCCAATCCTAACTAAGGGATTTAAGAGAGCAAGGAACCAACCCAGAGAAGCGCTGTTAGAAGAAAAGATCAACAACTCTGATTCAATACCCCTTACATGTGTAACCACATATAACAGTCTCTCCAATTTGATGAAAAAATCGATCAATAAACATTGGAACATATTGACATCGTGTAAAGAGAACTGGGAGAAACCCCTCTTCTCCTTCAAAAAAGGACGGAGCCTAAGAGATGCCTTGGTGCACACTCGCCCCAAGGATAAGCCACCCCATCCTACACCTACAGTCACTGCTGCATGGGGTATGCCAAGAGTCATCGGGCATTACCCGTGTTCTGACTGTAGTGTTTGTCACCTAACTGAAGCAACCAAAACACTGTCGCTTGAAGCAGGAAAGGTATGGACACAAAGAGAACATACTAATTGCAACACAATGAATGTTGTCTACCTGATTACCTGCCCTTGCCAGCTTCGTTATGTTGGCATGACCACACGAAAGATAAAACAACGTATCTGCGAACATCGGAGCAATGTCAGATGCAAAAAAGTGACTACCAAACTGAGCCGTCATTTTCTGGACAGTAACCATACTCCAAATGACATGAGGTGGACTATAATTGAAGTTGTAAGTGGCACAACTAACATAACCAGCAGACTCTTTGAAAAGGAGCAACGCTGGGTGTATCGCTTGGGCACTAATACAAACGGCCTGAACGATGACATCCCGTGGAATACAGTACTATCTTGAGCTTCTCACACCCATATTATAACCATCTGAGGGCTTTCCCATTAATTTTGTGGCATTCATATAGTGATTTGCCCATAAACCCATGTGACCTTGTTCATATGTTCCCCACAGTGTCTACTTCAACTGTACTATTCCTTGTCTCTTAACTCTCAATTAGCCATTACCAAATCCTAAGTGGCTCTTCATATTCCCCTATGACATATTATAAATAAATGCATGTGCTCTGGCATTCATAAACTTCATGTGGATCAAAGTCTATCTAGACAGTATTCCTGTAAATGTAATCGATTATAGCAAGATGCACATCTAATGAACTAAGAGCAATTCAATGTTTAACAACGTGCTACCGGCATACACGCAGATCCGATTGGACATGGCAGTCAAGCCTCCTTCTGGATCCCGGCCGCGCCTCCCAGGGTAGGGCGGGCGTGTTCCAAGCCTCGGTCTGGCGGGACACGCCCACCCAGAAGAGTAGGACGCGCAGCTTGGAAACCTTTAAACACTCGGCTACCGGCCCCGTTTTTTCATCCTCGGGGTCCGGTATTGAGGCCACAGCTAGGTTTACAGCGGGCTGAGAGCGCTGAGGGCGTGAGTACACCACGCTGTCGAGATCGCCGAAATCCTGCAAAACAAGCTAAGTGTTTACTCGTGTACATGGTATTTACAACCATACCTCTTTCCTTACAGGATGTGCCAGGTTCGCTCCAACCCCCCTCCCGAGACCCATGGTGCAAGTAGCGCCCTGTTTTAAAGTGAGATATTAGTTTGAGATACCATCTTGAGGGGTCACTGACCTGTTGGTCCATTGATCCCTTCATAAGGAGTACACAGATCGTGTTTTTAACCCTTTTTAGATTATTTCTTTTAAATAGACACCTCAAGCACTTCACCTCCCAGAGTTATTCGATATCATCCCCTCAGGGCTATTCGGATGGTGTTAAAAATTAGTGTTTACTTTGGGATCACCATATATGCCACATATTATGGAGCACTATGATTAAACAGTAAGGCTGATATTAATAATATATATGTTTGTCTTCTGTTTGTCTATGTCTTTCACGTTACAGGTGCTGTAACACTCCACAATCTGGAGTATTTTTGAATGAGCAACCCGCTCTTCTTTTTTAAGCACTTTTTCACCTTTTTAATTTTCACTTTCACGTCCCCAGGTTAGGGTGGGCGATTAGAGAGTCTATACCGCCGGGGTTTAGTCCTGACGAATGCCTTGGTAAATTGAAACCACCCATATGGCAGAAACATGTTGACTGATAATGACTAATATTAGTATTTCTGAATTTAACCGATCCTAATACCTTGGCAGCTAAATTCAGACACATAATACTCTTTGTTCTGTTCCTTAGGGATCACTTATTAAAATTTACTTTTTGGATACCCTTTTTAGGCACTTTTAACCTTAACTTTACCTCACAGCACGCCCTTCTCACATAACCAGCTCCGCAGTCTTTCTGGCGTCGCAGCACACCAAAGAGGCACTCGGCCTCTTTGGTGCGGCCCGATGATGAAGCATGACACTGACTAGGTCGGTGTGTGAGGGCTTTCTTTCCCAGTAGTTAATCAAAAGGAGGGATAAGGGATCTGAATCTCCGTTTCATTCCCCACAGGAAGTTATAAATTCATCACTAGAGAAACGGACACTAGTTACACCTTATGACCATTGGTACAATGAATAAAGATCAGAGTAGCCTCAAGAAACTCTATGTACTGGTTGGATAAAGGTGCGGTATATCTGGTTCATCCGCCCCACATTAGAGTTATGGCAGTTATCATTGGTTACTCCGAAGTGGTAAATTTGCCAGCCTCAACCCGAGGCGCCTCTGGTCTAGGGTGCAGCGTCCAGAGAAAATGAGTGAAAAAAGTGTTAAAGTAAATTGTGCAAGGAAAGGAAAAAATAGTTAAAAATGGTAAACAACCCTGTGGTTTTTTTAATGTAGGTTGTTTACCCACAGACTTTAAAAATCGGGTAATACTCCTTTTTAGACCAAGTTACTGGATCTAGCAGTATAGTTAGAAAAATACGTCGACATGTTTCAGCTCCTTGGGCCTGGATGGGTCTGTGGAGCTTTCGTCAGGACTAACAAACATAAAAATTCGTACTCACACAACTTGTGTAGTATTTTTTCTGATATGGACACACTTTTTATGGTTATGTAGTTGAGAATTTCTCCTTCACAATCTATAATGAGATGGAATGAAATTCACAACAATTGCACACTTTTTTTCTTAATGCATTGCATTTATGATCACGATTGGTTAAGTAACATTTTTCTACTGCCAATACAACATGACCAAGGGAGGCAGTGACAATGGGGAGTTAAGTGATGCTGATATTGAGTCTTACTGAAGGGCAGCAATCGAGGAGCCCCTGTTTAGAAGTACATGGAGTGGGCACTAGTATGTTTTATGCCGACTGTGTACTCACATGACTCTAAGTATAGTAGCCCGCTGGTATTGGCTTGATGTTAGTTGCTTAAACGCTAGAGAGATTAGTTTATGTAGAAAAGCACAAGTGTGCGCAACAGAGAATACGCTATACTGCCACTTTACCATGAGCGTTATTGCGAGGTCTTAGGCGTTGCCACTTTATCATGATGTTAGTTACTTAAACGCTAGAGAGATTAGTTTAGTTTGAAAAGCGCGAATGTGCGCAACAGAGAATACGCTAATACAGCCACCTTAACATGAGCGATATTGCGAGGTCTTTGTAGGGAAGAGGGGAGGCGGTAGGGTCAGACGCTGCGCAGTTAACAATCTACTAAAAAATACTGTTTAGGAAAAGGTCGTTTAGCCTACCTTGTGTCCTGAAGGGCTCTGCTTCATCGGGGTATCGCTTTTAAAATTTCGAAGCCCAGAGCTGTTACAGAAAAGACTCCATTAGTCTATAACTACTTGTGCATCTTACCGGTGTTACGGAGTTCCGAGGAGGTCGGCGCCATTACCCGCGTGTAGGTAAGATTCCTGCCATGTGCTGACTTTGCCCCGGGGTGTGGCTTAGACTTGCAATCAAGATTTTTAAAGGGCCCTGGCGGGCGGCAATGGCGTCTCGTTTTTTTCAAGCAACTTTATTGATCTCTCTGTGGCGTTTTAGCTGGGGAACGTTCTAGATGTCAATTTTGGGAACAGTTAGTGTTTAATGGAAAACAAAGACAAATAAGAGACAAAAAAGAGGTATACAGATGCAGCCCATGTGGCCAAATATTCTTCTTATGGTCAGTTCATGCCCTGTAGTTAATTGGCAAATCGATGCCAAGGAATGGCATCGTTCAATCCTTGTTCACATGTTCTAAGGCGGTCCACCCACCTTTGTTCTTTTTCGAACAATAATCGCTCACAGTTATTGCTTTTGTCAGTGAGCATTTCGATTACAGTCCAGCGAAGTTCTTCGCAAGAGTGGCCTGTCTCTACGAAATGGGCACATAGTTTGGTGGTATTCTTTTTTAGCTTAATGTTACTTTTGTGCTCACCAATTCTTACTTTGATTTTTTGACAAGTCATCCCGATGTATTTTTTATTACATGGGCAGCTAACCATGTAGATGACATGTGAAGAGTTACAATTCGTATGTTGTCATTGTGTCCATGTCAGTGTCTCCGTCAGTTGTAGTGTTCTCGATACTGTGGTTGTCTTACAGGCTACACAGGAACCACAAGGGTAGTGTCCAGTTACAGGTGTCATCGTCACATCCCTCGTGGTTGGTTTTTGCTGTGTCTTCAATGGGCGGGTATGGACTAAGACATCCTTGATATCCTTCGTTCTGCGATTTGCAAATCTTGGCTTTGGCCAATTGAAGACTCCAGTGTTTAGAATATGCCAGTTTTTATTTATCATTTTGTTAACCTCATAGGTTGAGGGGCAGAAGGTCGTCACACAGGTTGTCAGATCTTGTATTGGTGCCTTTGGATAACTTTGCAAGAGGCACTCCCTTGGTTGGTTGCTCGCTCTTTTTTTACAATACTTTATTGTTCTGACATTATAGTTCCTTTTTAACAACTTCTGACTTAGATCTTTAGCCTGAATTAGGTAATCTTCATTCTTACTGCAGTTACGTTTCAGCCTCAGAAACTGGCTGAAGGGAAGATTGTCTCTGAGTGGCTTGGGGTGGTAACTCTGGTATGATAGCAGGCTATTTTTGGCGGTAGGTTTGGTGTAGGTTTTGGTCTGTAGGATATTGTCCTCCACAAAAATTGTAAGGTCCAGAAAATCCAAACTGTTGTTACTGGAAGTAAAGGTGCATTTTAACCAAGGGTCAAGCTGGTTAAGCCAGTTCATGAACTGCTCCAAGTCATCTGTAGTATTCCAAATCAGGATAATATCATCAATATACCTCTTCCAGTAAAGGATACTGGAAGAGAAGATGTTGGTTGCATTGTGGATGTATTGGCTCTCAAAATGACTCACATACAGACCCGCCACCGACGGGGCAAAGGCACTGCCCATCGATGTGCCATGGGTCTGGAGATATAAATCTTCCTCAAAGTGGGTGAGTGAACCTTATTTGACTCCGTCTTTGTGGTTTTCAGAGATTGATCTGACCTCTCTGTTCTTGTTTATTTGTATCTAACTGGGGATTGAGAGAGTGTCCTTGATTTTCCCTACCTCTCATATTGTTGTTGTGTGTGGACGTTATGTATCTGCATAATAAATCAAAAACAGAGAGAATATGATCATTTGAAATGTCAGCCTCGAGGCAAGTCTGAAAATCTGACCGACAAGTAGATGGCATTGAAATTCTCTGGGATGATCCTATCCCATTTCACTCTACGGCCTTTATCTTTAAGAGTGACAGGGTCGATATACAAATGAGGAGTGCTCGCCCATTTCCATTCCCACTGGAAATTAGCTGACAGTGAATTGTGGTCGCTACAGCCTTCCCAATCAGCACTACATTTGAGTAGAAACAAATATAAAATCAATGATGGTCTCCACCCTCAAGACTATAAAGTAGTCTCTCTCCCTTCAGCAGTAGCATCATTCTGACATCTAAGATCAAGTTATTTAGGAAGTCGCCCTGAGCCAAATTCTTAAGATGCACTTAGGGACCAATAGTACACTCTAAATCAGGTGTGTCAACAAGTAACAGTCTAGGCAGAGATGTAGATTAAAATCCCACATCAAAATCCGACCTGAGTATTGGGAGGCATGAGAGAAATAATCATTCAGAAACACACTAAAATCCTGGAGGACATCTTGATCTGCTCCCCATACATTGAATTGTACTAATTAATAGCTAACATCCTTAAACCTTTCAAAAAGGACATAAGGTATGAGGTGAGTGCCAAAGCAACCTCTCCAAATTACTATTCAAGTTCAGTTTGATTTACATGGCTAAGCCCCCTCTTGCTCTCCCAAGAGATGAGGGCAGAGCTTCACAGTGAAATGTAACATAGCCATCTATAATTTTTAAAGGACTGATCTTCTCTACCCACCCTACATATCAAAATTTTCGCTGTACCCCGGCAATGTTCCAGCTCATTACTTTCAGCACTCGATGAGGGCTATCAACCTCTGGGCCATCTACAGCATCATTTACCCAGGCCAGTTAGTCCTGGTCATTTATTTTATTGATGTCACCACTCCTGTTTTGCACAACCCTGCTTGGTTTGTTATGTGCTTGTGACACACGTAATGGTGACCCCTTTCTACATTTTATCTTGGTAACACCTCACCCATTGGCATCGGTGATAGGTTATTTACTACTGCCCCGATCTTAATGGCATAACTCACTGGTCCTGGTTTACTACTGCCCTCTCCTGCAGGGTAGGACAGTCCGGAGGACCCCCAGAAACATGTGCTTTTTCATTCGCAATATACCTGGTACATTTTTTCCACAAGCACCCCATGTTGAGCAGACTCTAAGCGTGTTTGAGACAGATGGCCTTCCACATGTGAAATGTCATCTGATAACACACCCACCACAAAAGTTCAAAATTGTATAGCTAGTCCTTTGTCGTTTGTCGGCCACATTCAGGGAGTCCACTTTCCTCTTCCCCATAGTGATGGTGATAGCAAGGTCCAGGAAATAGGAAATAGTCGGAGGAGGGGGATCGGAAGATTGAACAATGCATTTAGGAGTTACTCGCACTGTCAAAAGAGCACTCCTCCGACTGTAAAGAATGAGATCTCAGAGGGGACCCAGCTTCCTCCGGACTCCATGCGTCCTGTGCTGGGGGAGACAAGGGTGACTTTTAAAGCTCCCGTCCAGGGGTTGATTTAACGCTGCCCTGAGATCCTGTCACTTTGCCCCCTAGAAGCCAGAGTCCAATCTGGAGCCAACGCTGCAGTCAACTCCTTCCATAGTTTTGACTCCTTATATAAGGGCTGTAGTTGGTTCTTTGGTCAGTCTTTGCCTTCTTCTCTTCCTAGTCCGATATGTACTCCTCCAAATCTCCATGGGACTGGTCTGCAGGAGAATGCCCTCACAGAGGGAACCCAGAAACATAGGATCCGGCTACGTGGGCTATCTTATCACAGTGACAGGTGCCACCACCACCAATAGCGCATGTTCTACTTCACTACACACGCCATGGTGCACCCTCTCCCAGTTATGCTGCAACAAATCACCTTGTGCACCCATTGAGAATTACGTGTGCCCCACCATCCCCACCAAAACTGAAGTGCAGCCCTGGCACTTCCCTTTGGCCACAACCCATCTCCTGGGCTGTGGCATTGGGATCCGGGGCATCATTTCTGCTTTTCGCTGCAGGGCATTGTAGTAGTGTATCAGAGCGCTTGGCTCCCAGTGTCTAATTTCCTGCTCTCTCGGGGTTGAAGCTGACAGCTTGCGTGGATTGGTTGCTCCCTCCAGCATCTCCCATCTGCTCTGCAAAGCCGACTGCCTCGCATCTTCTCTGTGCCACGTTCTCCTTTCATAGCAATGCAGTTGCAAAAGAGCGTCACTTCCTCAGATAACTGAACGGGCCATAATTGTTGCTCAGAGCAGGACCCCATCACCCCACAATCAGCAGCCCCCTTGGGGTCCCCGCATGAGGCCTCTCCATGGCTACAACCTGCTGCTGCCCCTGCTGCCTCAGAAGTTTTGAATACCTCGACCTCCTCTGGGAAGTCTCTGACTGGGCATTGCTATTAAAGACAGACACCAATGACAATTCATCTATTTACTGCAAAAATGTCAAAAAGCAGCTGTTCAGACCTCACAGAGAGAAGGGCTTCATCCCTCGCGGGTTGGTAGTCTTTTCTCCTGCTCTTGACAACCACTAAACATCAGATGGCAAACTCTAGACTCTGTAGTATCACTTCCATGCTGGAGTGGAGTAGTGTGGCTCACTGGTTAGAGGCGGCAGACCCGAGAGCAGAAGTCGGCCCGGGACCAGGGTTCGATTCCCGACGCGGCAGGGTCGTGGACCTTGGTCAGCGGACTCGATAATTCTCGCTTCGGTGCTTACTCTAATCAGGGGTCCCACTCGGCAACTCTGGGCATTAGCTTGCCTAATCTCCACAACGGCCCCCACCAATTCCGGGGATGCCTGGCTCCACCTTGGGGACTCCCAGCAGGGACCATCCCACAGGGAAAGCCAGGACGGGTTCCCCAGAGTTATACAGCGCCGGGACGCCCCGTTGCTGGGGCAGCTGTGCGCTTTACAAGTATACTACATTTACATTTACATTTACTTACTGTACAACGGTCCCCCCTCCACTGCACAAGGCATGGTCCCTGCAGCACCGCCTGAAAGACTGTACTGCTACAAGGACTGTCACTCTGCTGGACTGCTGCTCTGGATGAACTGCTTTTCTGCTGTTCTGCCCTGCTGCCTGCTATGCTCTGCCCTGCTGAGGAAGGACCGGACCCATCTCATTTGAAGCCAGAATGACTCCAAGGGAATGTTGGTTTGCCCCCTGTTCTAGGTCTCGGACATCAAAGACTTCTCATCAAACCTGCAACAGCACCTGGACTTTGCTTGCTGCAAATCTTGCCCTACCAAGTGGTGCCAATCCAGTTCTGGGACCTTGGAAGAAGGTACATAGTACTGCAATTGCCAGAACGCATGCATCAATCACGATGCACTGATTGGAACCAGGGGATCTTACTTGACACCAACACATCTACGAAGTTCCAGTACATTGCTTGCTGACTGCAGGAGCATCACCTTCCTTTCTAACGCATCTGCGAGGATCCAGTGCATCACTTGCTGACTGCTCGATGCATCGCCTTCAGCGAGAAGCTCGTCGGCAACTCAGCAACCCTTTGCAGATGCATCTCAGATCTGTCGATTTCACAACAAGATACTTTGCGACAGAGCAAGGCTGGTCGCTGTATCTGACCTGCATTCCTTTGCATTTTGCCTGAACTTTCAGATCTACCCGGGTCTAGCGCGACCAGATAGCCCCAGTTCGCAATTTAGGCATTTAAGCACTATATTTTCAAATTATCTTTAAATTCTCATAACTGCAGTTACAGTTATTTGATTTTTGTCTTGTTTTATTCATAAAAATATAAGTTATTTACTAAACTTTTGTGGTGTTTTCACTGTGTTACTGTTTGAAGTGTTGCACAAATACTTTTGTAGACGTATCAAGAGAGAGAGAGAGGACTAGATAGCTAGTCCGTGTCCCCGTGGGTTTATATGTATCATCAAAGAAGACTAGCTCAATATGACTTTTATTTTAGGACTCTGACTCGTTTTGTCAGTGGACACCTTGTTGTTGTGTTCATGAGGCCCTCACCCACCAACATAGTTGGTGGCATGCTTCATCATCGGGCCCACCCAGTAACACCTAATGTGTTCCGGGTGTGCTGCGACGCCTGATTACAGCAGAGCTGGTATTTTACTGAGAGTGCAGTGTAGGGTGTTAGTGAAGTGACAATTAAAACGGCTTGGCGAGGGTCTCATTACCTGAGGGTAAATTAAATTTTAATAACTGAGCCGCCGTCAGCGGTTAAAATAAGGCTAGGGGATGTTAAGGTGGTGAGTTACGACCTCCTACATCCATATGTTAGTCGACATGTTTCAGCCAGTGCCTTAAGATTAATCTGGCTTTCCTCAGGACCTATTTAAAATAGTGTCGGTGCAGGTTAAAAAAGTGGGTTTATGTAATACAGACTATGTGTTACACACGCTAGGGTGTTTTTCTAGGTGTGAGAGGGGGATTCCCTTCTCAAGCATACGCTGGGTATTAGCAGTCAATGCTTCCAGGAGTGAAGCGGCAAGGGGATGACCAGCCTTTCTGGACAGAGCCTGCCGGGTACCTGTAGCGCCGTCTTCACACTTAATACTTTTCTCATTGCCCCTTAAGTTAAGCCTTCCTGATCTGCGCCAAGCTACCAGAGGGTGAGCAGAGGTTAATTTATGATGTGTATCTTCTAGGATTGTGGGTCCTGCTTTGACAGGGTACATACCTCTGCCAACCCAAAACCCAACCTCTAGCACACATGTATTAGAATATTGCTTTTGTAAATAGTTCTTATTCATGCTTCTTATACTGCCAACCCCTAGAAACCCCCACTTCTTCATCGCATCTTTTGAACTGGTAAGTATTTGCTGACAGATCAGAGCAGGCAAACTCAATAAAAAGTTGGGAATATTTACATACTGATTTATGAGTGTATGTAGACTTGGCCTTTTCAGCGGATTTACCCCCCCAGACATTTTGGGCCCAATTCACAAAAGTAATCTGAGACAAAATCCTAACTTTACAATGTTCAGTATTCACAAAAGGCCTTTAGGAGTAGTAAAGTTAGGATTTCTGCCTTTACTACTCCTAAATGACCTTTGTGAATACCAAAAGGATTTTATCTCAGATTACTTTTGTGAATCGGGCCCTTTGCTTTTTGGCCTCCTGTTTTGGACCCTGTTTTTATTGGTTTTAGGACTCTGGGAACTTTACCACTGGAATTCAGTGCTATGGTGCATATGCTCTCCAGGTAAATTATGTTATGGATTGGTGTTTCCATCAATGGCATATTTGATTTACTGGTAAGTCCCTAGTACAATGCACTGTGTGTGACCAGGGCCTGTAAATCAATGCTGATAGTGGGCCTACAGCTCTGATTGCACCACCCACCTGAGCAGCCTGTAAATGTAACTCAGGCTAGTCACTGCAGTGTCTGCTCGCAGTTTGTTACTGCCATGTCGACCTGGCAAGTGCACCCACTTGCCAGACCCTAACTTTCCATTTTCTTACTTGTGAGTCACCCCTAAGGTAGACCCAAGTTAGCCCCATGGACAGGGTGCAGTGTATGTGAAAGGTAGGACATGTACTTAGGTGTGTGGCATGTCCTGATAGTGAAATACTGCCAATTTAGTTTTTCACTATTGAAAGGCTATCTGGCCCTTAGGATAGAATAGGAGTTAATTTATAACATCTTATAAATATAGCTTCCCATTGGGACAATATGGAGTTTAGTATGGCTGCACTCAGAATATACAATGCATGTTTTAGTAAAGATGATTTTTATATTGTGTGTTTGAAAATACTACTTTTTAGAAAGTGGATATTTTCTTGCTTAGCCATCCTGTGTGCCTCTGCCGGATTGTATATTTACTGTCTGGCTTTGGGGTGGCATAGGAGGGGGATGTTCATTCTCTCAGTCGGCGACTGGGGGTGGGAGGGGTGTTGATATATGTCCTGTCTTTTCTGAAATAGTCCATGCTGGGCTGAATAGACCCAGGCTGCATTCAGAGTAGTGGGAGGGATGTATGACGTTACAACGCATACTTTTACCACGCATACCTTTACAACGCGGTATTTACAACGAATACCGTTACAACGCATAGCGCTTAGAGGTGCTGGATAGTGGTAAGTATAATTTTCTATTCCAACTCCAGTCCCGTGGACACTAGGGAAGGTATTGGATAGAAAATTAAACGTATTACTTACCCTAGAGCGCCCCCCAGCGCAATGCGTTGTAATGGTATGCGTGGTAATACCTGCGTTGTAATGGTAGTGCGTTGTAAAAATTTCGTTGTAAACGTTGCATACCAGTGGGAGAAGTATTCACTAGCACCTGAATAGGCCTGGTCTGCATTTAGAGTGGAGGGAGGAGACTTCCATTGGCCATGTCTGCCTTGGACAATGCTGCCTCAACCTCCTGCCAGGAAGCTGCACCAGAAAGGACAGAACTAGTTTTGACTGGGCAAGAGCTTCTCTGCCACCAGAGAATGAAGGAATTTGTGCGATAAAAAGTGGGGCTCAGACCCCAGAAGTTCAGATAACTGCTGAACTCAGGAACCTACCCGGAAGAAGAGCTGGAAAAGCTGTCAGGAGGAACTGCCACTTTGCTGCGTACTCTGTTGTGTTGGCCTGCTGTTTGCTGCTTCTGTCTTAGGTAGGGAAAGCACTGGATTGTACTTTCATCATCCTGCTGTTAGAGTCTTTTCCAAGGGCTTGAAGTAGAGCTTGCCTCCTGTTGGAGGGTTCAGGAATATAAAAGACTTCAGAGACCTCTTTTGGGACTAAGAAGACTGCCAAGAAGAAGAGCTGAAGAAGATGTGAGGAGGGACTACCACTTTGGTGTGTGCTTTGCTGTGTTGGCCTGCAGTGGTTGCTTCTGTCTTGGGCCATGAAAGGACTTGACTGAACTTTCTGTAAGTTTCTATAAGGGCATGAGGTAGAGCTTGCCACTGTTCAAGAAGTTCCAGGAACAGCAAGACTTCAAGTTCATCTGCTACCGGCACTGGGGACTGTGTTTTGTGCTGTAACAGAAGAAAAAGCAACCTGATGCTGTCAACAACACCATTGCCATCTCTGTGTCCTAAAGGCACCACAGAGGGCACCACCGCACTGCAACCCTGGTCTCACTGACAACACCACCTGATGCCACCACAGAACAGCTGCTTACACAGCGACCTGTGGTCACCACGAACTGTGGGCACTGCACTCTACACCATCTTGCTTTACACCCCCCTGGTATCTCCTACGACGCCACTCCATGTTGACATCATTGCCTCTGTTTGCACCGTGGCTCAGGGGCACCGCTCATAAGTTACACAGCGCACTGCCCTTATCCTGCACCAGAGCCTTGGTCCACCGATACCGGAGCCATTGATTCCAGTACATCATCCGACGACAGCGCTTGACCTGCCATCCCTATGACGAGCACGGCATCACTTTGCACTGTAGCACTGGTCTCACCACTGCTGCTGGACAACCGTCATCGAGCCGCTGCCTGAACAGTGATCTGAAGGTACAGCACGCCACACCTCTGCACTTCGCACCGCACAGCGGTTTTTCCGACTTCAACCGAGAGGAGTTCAATCTGCAATGCATGTGACTTCAAGGGCCCGATGACGCCTGCACTCACCTCCGGAACCAACGCCTGCGGACACGGCTCCTCCGGGCTCAACGAGAGGTAGCAGACACTCTTTTTTTCTAAAAGGTACTGTTTTGTGGGTCTTTCCGATACTCTAGCTGGCCAGTGACGCTGCCATCAGTCAGAACTGTTTGAATCTGTTCTTCACGATTGCATGATAGCCCCGGATGGAACTATCGACTAAAAGGAACTGTATTTTAGGCCTAATTGGGATCATTGAGAATTCTGAGAACCGTATGGTGGATTTTTATCATTTTGGTCTTGTTTGCACATATAGAATATTGGTTATTTTTGGAAAACTAGATTGGTGTCCTTTTGTAGTGTGTTCACTGTATTACTGTTGGTCATGTGCAAATGCTTTACACACTGCCTCTGAAATAAGCCTGACTGTTCATGCTAAGTTACCAAAGGGGTGAGCAGGGGTTAATTTAGGAGGGTAACTCCTTTGCCCTGTTTAGGAACAAGGGTCCCTACTTGGACCAAGGAACCGACCTCTGCCAACTAGGATCGCCCATTTCTAACAGTGTACAATACTAAGTGTGGGCCAAAAATCTGTTCCGCCTGTGGAATTTGAGGATTCTCTGCAATTTCACGATCCGCGAATCTCACGAAATTGCCCAAAAATCCGCAAATCCGTTCGCAGGCGGATTTTTTTTGGGTTCTCATGGAAGCACTTACAGTTAAGGCAGGTGCTCGATTTGAAACTAACTTTGTGTCCATTTTAGAATGGTGCCGGCAAGCTGCCAGAGTTGAAGTTGCAACTTCAACTCTGGCAGCTTGCCGACACCATTCTAAAATGGTTACAAAGTTAGATTCAACTCAGGCACCTGCCTCAACTCTGTAAGTGCTTCCTGTGGGCCAAAAATTAAACCTCAACAGGAAGCACTTACAGATATAAATAAAGCAGGTGCACGAGTTGAAGCTCAAATTCAGTACCGTTTTAATCAGCCCAAAACATTAGTGAGCATGGTCGAGGCTAGGCAAGTGTGCTCTGCCGTTGAAAATTAGCTGTAATACTTGAGGGAGGTCTTTGCATCCATGAGTTTCTCGAGCGCAACCCCATGTAGTTCCTGTGACCAGGAGGCTGCTTTCTCCTCATCTGCTGCCCTGCTCCCTCTCTGACCCTTTATACACAAGAGGCATGTTGACACGCATAGAAGCCCCGCACCACACACTAGCGGTATCAAACGTCTTCCTGCCCTTTCCAAACTATGACGGACAGCTCACTCAAGGGACCTCGGCGCCTTTTGGCGCAGTGGCAAAGTTACAGGCACACAGGGTCACTGGAGGCAAATCTTCTGGCCCTTTACGCAGCTGCAGAAGGAAAATCACTATACATTTACCCAACGAGATAGCACTTACTGATTAGCCAGTAGAAAGTACTCCAGTTGAGTAGAGGTATTGCACAAAACGGTGGCATCTTCATGGATAACTATACAGGGCAGGATTCGTTCTGGCATGAGGCTCCTGTCGCAAAAATTAAACCTCAACAGGAAGCACTTACAGATATAAAGCAGGTGCCCGAGTTGAAGCTCAAATTCAGTAATGTTTTAATTAGCCCAAAACATTAGTGAGCACGGTCGAGGCTGGGCAAGTGTGCTTTAACCCCATATATGCCGTCGAAAATTAGCTGTAATACTCGAGGGAGGTCTTTGCATCCATGAGTTTCTCGAGCGCAATCCCCGTGTAGTTCCTGTGACCAGGAGGCTGCTTTCTCCTCACCTGCTGCCCTGCTCGCTCTCTGACCCTTTATTCACAAGAGGCATGTTGAAAGGCATAGAAGCCTCGCACCACACACTAGCGGTATCAAACGTCTTCCCGCCCTTTCCCAACTATGATGGACAGCTCACTCAAGGGACCTCGGCGCCTTTTGGCGCGGTCGCAAAGTTACAGGCACACTTGGTCAGTGGAGACAAATCTTCTGGCCCTTTACGCAGCTGCAGTGTAGGAAAAGCACTATACATTTACCCAACGAGGTAGCACTTACTGATTAGCCAGTAGAGTACTCCAGTTGAGTAGAGTGCAAATCGCAAAAAAATCCACGGGAAAAAACGCGAATTTGCGAATTTTTTTACGATTTCGCATGAATTTTGCGGACCGCAGATCCGCAAAATTTGCCCGTACTTATACAATACACAGCCTGATGATGGCACTGCAAGCTGAGATTGGAACCGAGGGCAAAGGGACTGAAACTGGCGGAGAAGTTTAAAGAAGGATGGGTGAAATTGAGTGTGGTCTGTGAATGATGGCAGAGAGGGTTTGAGAAACTCAGATGGCTGAAGTCAGGAAAAATGGTTTAGTCTAACAAAGGGGTTACATGGATGTAAGAAGGCTTTGATAAGCAGAAGAAGGAGTGAAGGTGGCTCCAGATAGATCATCTCGGATGGCCCAAAGAGAGATTCTGTGTGACACTCAGATCTTTGCGCTGACAATCCCTGTATGTGTACGTGTGGTGGGTATGAAGCAAGAGGCAGATTTACTAAGAAATCACACTACTCAAGGCAGCAAGACAACTTGCTGCACTATGTTGCATGACAGGGAGAGAGCAGAAATGTTCCATATCTACTAAGATACAACACATTTCTGCTCTTTTCCTGTACTGGCACACTTGTGCTGCCTAGCACCAACACCATGGTGAAAGTTTGCCTGCATTAAGAGTAGGATAGTAGAATTGTTTTTGTGCATGAAGGGGCACTTTCCTGCACAGTTTACAGTTTATTTTATTATGATTTGGAATTCCGGGGAATTCCACATAAAATACAAAATTAAACATCATTTCACACAGGTCAATATGCAAAACTCAAGAATTCAATATTGCTAAAATACATTCACTTAAAAGTAAGAAATCTCTTTTCATCATTGGTCTTGTCACTATGGTAGTCGACCTAATTCAGGTGGGGTGCGCTTACGGCCGATAACAATCATTTTCCAGTTCGAACACACTATTGGCTATCTCCCTGGGTTAACACCTTGAACTACGTTTGGAAAGCACACAGATGGAATAATATACGGTTGTCATCCTATATACACCTATCAATAAAACAAAACACTTAAAAACTATCTTTTAAGGAGATGATCATGGAATAGTATTAGCAGCCAATATTTTTATAAAGTGCTTAATAAAGTGCTAATGCAATAAGTAATAGGTAAAGTGCAATGAGTAAAGTGCTAATGCATTAAATACCCTCTTCCAGGATTTTTTTACCAATAACTATATTGGTATATATCTATGTATCCAAGGAGATGCACATGGTAAATTAAATGTCATACGGAATTGCTAGAATTCAATACGATTTTATGAAAAAGTATAATACTAGCAGCAGATAATTTTTATAAAATGTTTGCAAAAGTGCTAGTGCATGAGATATTCTCTTCAAGGCATTTTTTAATCGGGAATTAACATAATTAACTAGCAGCGATGGATTTCAAGAGCTGCACGTGCAAATTCATTTATCAAAAAAAAGGAAGAAAAAGCCAGTGCCATGTCAAATTTTTTTGAAGGATGTTTTCCAACCTCCCCTAACAACAATATGGTTAGTCTAACGCGGGGATGTTAACTACTTACGGCAACTAACCTGTCATACCAAGTAAAGAATACTCTTTGCAATTATTTTGCTGCTGTATATGTAGGTTCTCATAATACTATTAAAATCCTGAGGGTCATTTTAACCCGTTAATTTTTAAAAGACATTTAAAAATTCTTTAAAAAAACAGAAAATGTTAAAACATATCAATTCAGATGGGGGGAACAGAAGAAAATTGCGGGCCTGTTCTGCTGTTGAGATGTTATACTGTAAAAAACCATGCCTTAAGTATTTACGTCGTATTGAGTAGAGTGCTGAGCACACAATCAGAACATGATTCAGATCTTGTATACCACTGTTACATAAATGACAATGTCTTTCATTTTTGGGGTTACCCTCCCAGGATCCTGTTAGAATTCTCAAAGGATGTAAGTTCATTCTTAATAACAAAATCACTCTACGTACTCCATGATTCAGGTTCCATAGAACGTAAGGCTGAGGATTTTTAACAATAGAGCTCCCCGCAATACAATCCATCCTTCCATTCAAGTGGCATAATTTCAGATCTCTTTCATGTGAAATCACATATATAGTTTTTTTAATTATATGCTTTAATGCTGTTTTATCTAACACTCCTGCCCCTTCGAACTCTAAGCCAAAAATACTTAAAGCCTTTAAATAATTTCTAAAAATTACACTTTTCCACATCATGTTTACAAAGATTTCCCTGTGCAATGCTAACCTTAGCGAGTTGTCATGTCCATTTATCAGAGCATTACACCACCGTAAGCAAGCAGCCATTGATAAAACATATGATGAGAGAAGGCCAAATTCGAGCCTAAGTGCCGCGATTGGCGCAGCATGACTCAAATTGCATATTTGCCGCCAGATCTTTCCTTCCACTTTCTCGAACTTTGCCCACTCACTCTCGTCTATTGTTTCGCTTGCATAATTCAGAGTCGGAGGGATCTTTATTTTGTAAATTGCAATAGTATGCGAAAAATGTCTTTTCCCGCATTGCGAGTACAAGCGATTAATTGCAGAAGCTTGTGAGATAGCTTTACTTTTGCAGTGGTCCATATGTCTCTTAGCAGAGCACCTGTTTGAATTTTTTTTCCCTAAGTAAGGGTAACATTTTACTACTTCCATTTTTTCATCTCCCAAAAACCATTTCAAATGTGTTCTAACCTTACAACCATTGTATCGTAAAATCATCACTTTACTCTTTGAAATATTTATTTTTAAAAAGTATTCCTCAGTGTACCTAACCAATTTCGTCAATCGTCTCTGTAACCCAATTGGGGTTAAGTCCATTATTATTGCGTCAACTGCATACAAAAAACAACTTATTTTTAGGTTACCCACTTGAGGAGGGTCCACTTTAGTCTCCCCTATCCGACTCAGTAGGTCACTTTCCTGCACAAAAACAGTCCTTAAAGGAATTTTCGTTTTTCTATGTGTACTGCAGAATGCAGCACACACATTAAGAGGAAGTAACAAGGAGCAATACAGATATTTTTCCTTGTAATGCCTCACTTGGGAAGGCATACCATTTTGACACAATCCTAGCTTTACTCACCGTAGTAAATCTGAGGTTGCTACAAAATCCATTGGTGGATGCATGAGAACACTCATGCTCTACCCATGGCATCCATTCTCAACACAGGGCAATGAAAGCCAGCGATTTGCACTCCCTTACGTTACTCTGGATTTACTAAGCCACACAGAGCCATGTAAGGTGGCTTTGCGTTGATTAGTAAATCTCATTTTAAAGGCTAGTGTTGCCTTGCTTCATGCATATATCAAGACAATGTCAGGGTTCACCCAAATTACCCTCCTCTACCTGGGTGAGATACTACATACAGAATGGATCAAGTTGACAAGGAGGATTAACTCCTAACGAACTCTATATTTCCTTACGAACAGTACAGTCCTGTTGCCAATTCTCTTATCTTAATTCAAGAAATTTCTTGAATTAAGATAAAAGAATTGACAACAGGACTTTGTACTGTTCGTAAGGTAATATAGAATTTCCTAGGTTTAAAGAGATTAATATATATCTAATCCTCCTTGCCAACCTGTCTCTATTCTGCCTTGCTTGATGCAAGCGCAATGCCTGCCCTTAGTAAATATGCCCCTAAGTGCATAGTATTTCGATATCTTGTGTGATGAAAGTCTTTGTGCATGGACTAGAGGGATGCATTTCGTATGATGTGAAGGAGACTAGGCACAACATCCCTACACAGTGGTAGTGTATTGACTACATTCCTATGGACAGAGGGTGGTGATCCAGAACTGAAGTAAGGACGAATGGATAAAAGGCAGCCCAAAAAAAAGATGAAAGGTCCTTTTTAAAAAAGGGGTGCTGATTAGTTCTTCTTGAAAGACAACAAAGGGTAGAGGGTAGATTGTAGAAGTAAGGACTGGGTCATAGGTTTCTCTTGGTAGAGGTGTCAAATTTTCTAAGCAGAGCTGCTTTTTTGTCTCTGACAGATGCCTACTCAGAAAGGCTGATGCCAGACTGGTGTTGATATCTCATGCTAGATGGTGTCCTTGTTTTGGAAACTTATGCTTGGAGACATCATTACTGCTGCTGCTACACTTGGACAAAGGCTATATCTGAGCCTCAGCCAGAAAATTATGTAAAAAAGAGAAGCACCCTAAATCAGTTCTGAAACCTCAATAGTGGATCTACATCCCCTGTCTGGAAAATGAGTATTAAAGTGGAACTGTGATATGATCGATGTTAGAAATGGGGTCACCAATTCTACGGGGGGGTAGCATGGAGCAGAGCAGGCAGGCCAAACTCGACACACCAGGCACACCACAAAAGAGACACAACGCCAGTTCTGTTTGGAAAAAGAATAACTTTTGTATTAGGTCCAACCTGCAAAGGTAAAACACAGTAATGCACCTTAATCACAATAGGGCGCCAACTTGGCACCAGGGCAATGGATACCAGGGGGGATTATTTACAGGGAAAATGGACAAAACAAGAAAAAGGGTAAGTTCATTGGCTGTCAGGCTTAAATAAAAAGAATGTTATCAATTGGCATGTAACATGAGGTCAGTATTGCAGGGCCAACTCAGGCACTAATCCTTGGCAACACCTTAGCAGTAGACTGTAAGTGTGAAATAAAGCATTAGGCATAAACACAACCGGGCTTGCATTAGCACCTCCTGCAAAAAGAACCTCACGCACCTAGCCTCAACACCTGGCATAGGGCGGAACAGGCCTAAATCATGAGGCTGGGAACACTTTAGGCATAACAGCACTTTCATCCAACATGGACCTGTGGGCATCAACATTAGCCTAAATGCATTTAACATGGGGCATGGCATTTGGCATAGGCACAACTTTAATATCCGGCCTAGACAGGCATATTCACAATTATTATGAGGCATCAAACCTGAGCACCTGGGCACAAACAACCTTGTTTCCTGCTCAAGGACAGGCTGCAAAGAACACTCCCCTAGCCAGGTGTTAACTTTAGCCCCAAAAGAAAACCGTATCAAGGACACCAGCCACTGCAGGAGGCTAAACAGAGCTTTGTAGACGCAGCGCTGTAAGAGACAGCAGTTCTGGCATAAGACAGTTCTTCCCAATAAAACAGTTCCTTCAGGCCAAGCAGCGCTTCTGCCGCACAGCGCTTGGGGGCACCGTCCTCCTAATACAGAGCTTAGGAACCAGCAGGTCAGGCAGTAACACTTCCAGCAGTGCAGCGCTTCGCAGGGCAGCAGCGTCTTCACGGCACAGCGCTTTAAGGTTCTAGCACTTAGAGTACACTGCAGCGCTCACAGCGCTTGGCAAGCAGCAGTTCCCAGGACAATACAGCGCTTAAAACACTCACAGCAGGGCAGTCTTGGTCACGGCGCTTTGGGGACACGAGGCAGTCTCCTGCAGGCCAGCACTTTCAAGGGCACCGCAGGCTGCAACAGTCCTGGGCAAGGTTAGCGCTTTGCAGGCACACAGCGCTTATTCTAGGCACAGCGCTTTAGGATTGTGGTGCTTAGGCAGGTACACATCAGGCAGCACTCATCCAGGGCCAGGCAATCAGTTCCTTAACAGCACAGCGCTTCCCAGATCATAGCGCTTCAGCACACTGCGCTTCCTCTAGGCCCAACACTTCCAGGCGCACAGCGAAAGGGGGGCGGACAGTCCCAGCAGCAAGCCCCAGGGTAACTCTACTCACTTCCTGGGGGTCCAAGGTGCTCCTTCCCTTCCAGGCGCTTCTGGGCGCAGCGCTTGCGTGGCGCAAGGTCCCGGCAGCTTCAGGGACCTAGGAGGGCCCTCCTTCTTCTGGGGCCCGTTGGACAGAGCAGTAGGCACTACTGGGCCAGGTCAGCAGGTAGTGGGGGCATCATCAAAGCAGGGTGGTAGGCTTTCACCATCCCCACTGCAGTGTGGCCCTCCTCCCACACGACAGCCTGAACTCCTGAAGTGGGGCTTCACAAGCCCTGGGGACAGTAGGGAGGTCCTAGATGGGTGCAGGGCCCAGCACACAGGCCCAAGTGGCGGTATCCCCTTGCAGCAGGTCCCCTCACATTCCGGTCCCAGCTCTGTCTCTGTCCATCACATCTCGACTGCTCTCCCTATACCAGAAAGGCTGGAAGCTTCTATAAGGTCCCTTCAAATGCTGGGATTGCTGAGTACCAGACAACTAGACAGCTAACCCACCTCAGACAGGTGAACTAGTTCTAACTGGCTCAGGGGGAGTGGTAGAGCACCCTGTGTGCCAGGCTTTCCCTCCAAATCCAGGGGTGGCTGGGTACCTAACAACTAGACTGCTAACCTCCTGCAGTCAGGTGGCACAACGCACAGCCATGGCAGCCATTTCAAATGCAAAACACAAATGCAACATTTCACCAGGGTACATGTTTACAATGGGGGAAAATAAATGTACACACCATTGCATTGCATTTAACATTACACAGGGCTTCTCATACCTCACATGGCCTATTCAGTAACCTTTACGATGGGGGAGACATCCTACATGTTGGGGGGTGAAAGCGAAAAATTTGGTGGAAAAGGGCCAAGTCCAACAATCGATCAGTAGATCACAATAATTAAGGTAACATAATGTCTCTGTTTATTCAGTGCCTTATTTCTTACAATATTTGTAATAAAGTCAATTAGTAAAAATGTTTGTGAGTTTCTTTTCTTCAGTGTCTTTGATGCTATATGTCTTTCACTTATGTAATGGGGAAATTAATTAATATTCCTATGACATTCAGTACAATTAATTATACCCCATTCCTTTCCTTATAGCTTCATGACAGAATACTTTGTCTGATGACCCGGCAGAGTATCGGCCGTCGAAGGAAGGACTTTAAACCATCAACCCATTTTTGAGTTAAACCTGGCTGTAAGAGACAGTAAAAACATTTTTTGAAATTACCTCATCACCCTAGTAGAAAACTTCCATCATGTGGGACCATTAGTTTTTTTGTTTTTCAAAAACAAACTCCTGCTTCGCGACCGTGTTGATCATTTCATCAAGGGACCTGTGCAATTGTTTCGATTTTGATAAATTCTCCCTTTTTTTTTTTTTTTGTGTAAGACATTTATTGTTCGTAAATACATGTTACACTGCGTCATGCCAACAACCCGGAGGTAGGCCGCGATGCGTACACTTGTCAATCAGCAACAGGTTACATATAAGTGAATTTCCAGCATCTCTGGCGATGTAGTATCTGGCAATGCCTGTAAACATTTTCAAAGGTATTTAAACATATAGTGCAACAAAAGCAAATCACATAGTCTTACATTTTTTGTAGTCGGCGCCGCAAATAGTCAAGATCTCACTGGCACTATACACCGCCTCATCATAGCGACGAGCCCGGTGACCATGGCTTATCAAAACATCAGGTCAGCATAGACAAATTTGCGGGCACCGTTTCTCCCAACCCCCCACAACAACTTGAGGGTAACAGAGAACGTTTGTGGTGCTTAGCGGAATCAGGACCTACACAGCTTAACTGGCAATCTCGGGGCCGTGAGTACGTGGCGCAGGCAGTTGGTGAAGGATTGAAACATGTGGCAGGGGCAGTGGCAGGGGCAGTCCAGGTATCTACCGTGAGGTGGGGGGGGGACAGATCAGCTAGTGAGTCGCGCGACCAATGAATGGGGCATAACTGTAGGTCAGGCAGGCGCTAGGTGGAGCACATCCAGGGCAGAGGCGGGGTGCCTCGCAGGTCAGGGGAGCAACCTCTCAAGTAGTCAGCAATCCACCGAAGAAAGAGTGCACGCAGTCCAGGGACCTCAACCCATGTCGTCAGAGACGCCCACGTCAGGGGATCCCTCGGATGTAGCAGAGCCCGTTCTCTCTCTGGCCCACTGGAGGAATGGTTCCCAGATGTCATTAGGCCTGGTAGCGGTGGGCATCGACTCCCAGTAGTGTGTTAGTTGCGTTTGGCCATAAGTCACGTCTTTGATCCACGCCGCGAACGCAGGTAGGGTCTTGCGGCCCCAGTTTATTGCCACCTGGCGTTTCGCATAGAGGAGTAATATCGCGTGTAATTTCCGGTCACAAGGCTCAGTGTCTCTAACATAACCTAACAGGCCCAAGAGCGGAGTGGGCTCGTCTGTCCTGCGCAGCATTTGGTTAATTGCAGCGAAGATGGCTGACCAGTATTCATTTAATTTAGGGCAGTCCCACGCCACATGCAAGAATGATGCATCCGCCCCACCACATTTTCAGCATGAAGCATCCGCTCTGATGCCCATGCGATGTAGCAGTGTCGGTGTGCGGTAGTACCTGTGCAGGAACTTAAAGTGGACCAGTCGCAACCTATAATTCGGAGACAGTGCCGAGAGTTGTGCACAGCAGTAGTCCCATGTATCGTCAGTGAGGGGGTCAGCCAGGTCGGCAGACCAAGCCTGTTTGGCCGCTGGCACAGTGATCGGGGCCTGCTCCTGCATGCAGTTATAGAGTCTAGAGACCAGTTTCGCAGGGGACGGTCTTGACAACAGGTTCTGGAGTGCATCTAGGCGTGGCGGCTCCTCAGGGAATTGGGGCCATAGCTTTCTACAGGACTCCCGGAGGGAGTGGTGTAACAGTGCATCCGAGAATGAGTCAGGTTGGCCGTCCTCTGATAAATTCTCCCTTAACGTTAGATGGCTCTATGTTTCCTGTTCTGGTATTTCCTTTTACAAATCATTATATTAGGTGTTTTAGTTGGATTGGTTTAATTGAGCTGAACCAGAAAATAAAACTTCTAGAACGCACTGATTTGCTTAAGAAAAAGAAGTGTTCTCATAACACAGAGCCTTTTGGTCATTCAGTATCTGTCTGTTGTGCATTCCCATGGCTTTGTGAGTAAGGGCGATTATATAGCTTTAGAAGAGTAAACAGCTTTAGCTATTCTTGCAAAGGTTCTTCTTACCTTTATCAATAGTCACATCTGCAGGAAAATGTACAGGAGTACGAGCATTTTTTTAACACAAGACAGCTCCATAAAGTCGCTATGTCTTGGCCCACAATGCAACTGAGTGGTATTCTGTGCCACGTCTGACGAAATAACTTGTAAACATTCAAACATTTGGGACCTTTATACCTATAAGTTAGTGCCTACACCTAAGCCAGTTTTAGCACTAAGGGACCCCATGTTGTAGAATCACGAGGTGTGTGACCCAAAATTACTTATCATTATGTACAAAACCCTTTTTATGAGTTGGATATTTCTTTAGTCTAGTAAAAAGACTTTTGCAATCCTTTATGAATTGCAAATAGGAGAGTTCATAAATTCCTTTCCAATTCAGAAAGGAATGTATTGATAGTTTGTGACTGCTATTGCAAATCATTGATGTGCTAACAAACTTCAACATGGGGTTGTAACTTATTTGCATAGGGGGAGGGTCCTCTTAAGAAAGGACATTGGTAGCCTCAGGGGGGAGGGGAGGAGGGAAGTTTTTCAAAAACTATCGGCCACGCAAGTCAGAATCTCTACTGTCTAGCCAGTCCCCTGGTAAATAGTGATTGTTTTCTGCTACGTGCACAGGCACCAGATGCACAGTGCAGAATCTCTACTGTTTAGTCTGCTGCCAGGTAAATAGGGATGTTATTCTATTATTTGCACAGCTGCCATCTGAACAGCACTACAGCTGTATTACTTAGTTAGCAACTGTGTAAAAAGTTACATTTCCCTGATATGTGTACAGCAAACAGGCAGGCAGTGAAGAATCTCTACTATTTAAACAGTGGTCCTGTAAATAATTACGTTTTTCGCTATTTCATGGCTGCCGGTCAAACAGTATAGAATCTCTGCTATTTAGCCAGGAGTTGCATAAATAATTAAGTTTTTCTGGTATTTGCATGTGGCCAGACAATCAAACAATTAATCAATCAATCAATCAGCATTTGCAAAGCACAACAGTGTCACCCCTGTGGGTATCTGGATGCTGCGTCTCCGTCGAACAGCCAAGTCTTGAGCCCTCTTTCTGAAGTCATCCAGCGAAGGGACTGTACGGAGCCAGAGGGGTAGGTCATTCCAGGTCTTGGCAGCAATGTAGGAGAGGGGGCAGCCACTGGTGCAGCTGTGACTGATGCAGGGTTATGCGAGGGTGAGTGAAGAGGAGTGCAGGTGTCTAAAGGGTTGGTGGAATTTCAGTCAATGGTTGATGTAGGCAGGTCCTGGTCTTGGAGTGCTTTGTAGGCATGTGTGAGTATCTATAACTGGCTTCTCTTCTGGATGGAGAGGCAGTGGAGGCCTCTCAGATGTGGGGCAATGTGGGTTCATTTGGGGAGATTCCAGATGAGTCTGGCTGTTGAGTTCTGTATGGTCTGTAGTCTTCTGATGAGCTATACGGTGGTACCAGTGTAGAAAGCATTGGCGTAGTTGGGGCGGTTGATGAAGGAAGCCTGAGTGATGGTCTTTATGGTGTTAGTTGGGATCTATCTGAAGATTCTGTGGAGCATGTGAAGTGTATTGAAGCAGGAGGAGAAGACAGTGTTGACTTGTTTCATGGTCATTTGGTTGTCGAGGATGATGCAGAGGTTGTATGCATGGTCGGTTGGTGTGGGTGTAGGTCCAAGTTCCGCAGGTCACCAGCTGTTGTCCTATGCAGTGGTGTTCTTATTGAAGATCTGCACTTTAGTTTTGTGAGAGTTGAGTTTGAGGCAGTTATCACTCATCTCTTTGGCAACATTGGTCATGGAGTGGCAAAGGTATGCTTTATTTTTGAAGGGGTGCTCGATGAGCGAGAGGATTAGCTGAGTGACATCCACATAGGAGATTATGTTCAGTCCGTGAGATCTGACGACATCCACAATGGGGACATGTAGATGTTGAACATGGTGGGACTGAAGGATGATCCTTGTGGTACAATACATATGTTTTTGGGGGCGGAAGTGAAGAGAGGCAGTTAGATGCTCTGTGCGCATCCTGTAAGGAAGGATACGATCCAATTGAAGGGGTCTTGCTGTATGCCTATGTTGTAGAATCTGTTGATGAGGGTGTTGTGGGAGATCATGTCAAACGCCGCAAAGAAGTCAAGGAAGATCGGGGCAACAGTTTCTCCGTGTTCAAGGAGTGTTCTCATGTCATGTGTAGCGACAATCAGCATGGTCTCAGTGCAGTGGTTGGCACAGAATCCTGATTGTGAGGCGTCGAGTAGGTGGTTTTGTTCCAGAAAATTCAGTAAGCTGCTGGTTGATGGCTTTCTTGAATTCTTTGGCCAGATAGAGGAGCAGGGAGATCAGAGGAATATTTTTGAGATCGCTGGGGTCAGTTGGGGCTTTCTTTGAGGGAGTTCTGATGTCTGCGTGTTTTCATCAGTCTGGGAACGTTGCTGTGGAGATGGAGGTGTTGAGGGTACTGCTGAGTTGCATGCCGATTGGGTTTGTTGCAGGGTTGTAGAGGTGGTGGAGCATCCAGGAGTGGATGGAAGGCATGATTGCTGAGGTGGCCAGCGCAGCGAGCGGAGACCAGGTGGTAATGGTTTGGCTGATGTTCGCTGGTTGGTAGAAGTCATTAGGGTTGAGGGTAGTAGGTTGGAGGCTGAAATTGTTACAGATGTTGGTGATCTTGCAGTGGAAGTAGTCTTGGAGGATGTTGCAGAGTTCTTGGGAGGGATAGATGGTGTTCTGTGTAGCTATTGGGTTGGAGAATATTTTGACTATTTTGAAGAGTTCCTTTGTGTGGTTAATCGAGGAGTTGATGCAGGTGGTGATTGCTGCTTTCTTGGCTTCCTTGATTTGCTGGTGATATTTGCTGAGAGCTGTTTTGTGGGATTTTTAGTAGCAAACCATTGTTTCTCCAGCTGGTGACAGTTGCACTTGGTGGTCCTAAGTTCTGGGGTGTACCGGCTGGTATTTTTGGCAGTGTTGTTGGATTTTCTAGGTTTCATTGGGGGACTCTGTCGGTGCAGAAGGTGATCCAAACAGAGAATTTCTGGATGGCCTTTTCGAGGTCGGTTGAGGCCTTGGTTTGGGAGGTTGTGAGGGCCTGTGACCACTGAGTTTTAGTGACCTTCCTCGAGCTGTGGTGGTGGAGGAGCAGAGGCTTTGTGATGTTGTGCTGGGTATCTGTGATGGTGAAGTGTGCGATGATGTGGTGCATCTAGGTGAGTTCTGTGGTGTGGCTAAATTTGATTTTGTCGCTGGAGGTGAAGATAGGGTTGAGTGGCTATCTGGATTTGTGCGTGGATTTGGTTATCAGTTGGGTGAGGCCAATGCTGTTCAGGTTCTACCGGAGGGTGATGAAGTTGACATTGTTAGGGTCGTCGCTGTGGCAGGTGAAGTGGTGAGAGACAAATGCTAGGGGGTGATGAGGTTGTTGATGGTGTCGCAGAATGTTGTGCGGAATACCGGGGGTCTTTAGGTGAGGGTGACTCTCATCTTGTTCTTCACGGCAGTTTGTAGTAGGAAGTTGAGGTGTTCCATGCGAGGAATGGGGTCGCCCTTTATGATTATTCATCTGATGGTTTCCTTGAAGATGAAGGCAATGCCTCTGCCTTGTTTGTTGGCACTGTTTTGGTATATCATCTTGTAGCCTTTGAGAGTGCTGGTGGTGATGCCTGGGTTCTAGGAGGGGTTGAGCGACATTTTGGTGATGAAGGCAACATGCGTGGCGAGGGTGGTGATGGTGTCCCCTATTTCTGTGGCGTGTTTGCAGAGGGAGAGGGTGTTGAGCAGGACAGTGAACGGTTGCGGGGTGTTCTTGGTCTTTTGGGCAGAAGTGGTGCTGGATCTTTCATAGGTTGTGCCCCAGGAGAAGTGGCAGTGTCGTCAGGGGAAGGGTCCTTTGATGAATAGTGGGGAGGAGGAGATGCAGCTGTTGCTTTGGCATCAGGGGTCGAGCTCCAGGAGTTGCATGGCAGTGTACTGTCAGGTGGCTAGAGGGCCAGGTGTCCTGGTGCTTGGCATTGTCCAACCCGCAGTGCATTGGTTGCGTGACCGCTTCACACGTCCACTGCATGATGGCCTTCATTGATGGCCCTGGTGGGTGTAGCGCATGGGCAGAGACAGTAGGCAGTGCAGAGACAGTGCAGGGAGAGTGGCAGTGTAGGGACAGCAGGCAGCGTAAGGACAGCAGTTAGCTCAGGTAGGGCAGGGAGAGTGCAGAGGGAGCAGCAGCGCAGGGGTAGGGAAAGCAGGCAGTTCAGGGACAGGGCAGGGGAAGTAACAATGCAAGGATAGCAGGCAGTGCAGGGGGAGCAGCAGTGCAGGGACAGCAGGCAGCACAGGGACAGAACAAGGGGACAGGCAGCTCAGGGGGAGAGGCAGTATAGGTTCAGGGACAGCATACAGAACAGGAACAGTGCAGGGTA
The DNA here is from genome assembly GCF_964261635.1 of Lissotriton helveticus. NCBI lineage: Eukaryota > Metazoa > Chordata > Amphibia > Caudata > Salamandridae > Lissotriton > Lissotriton helveticus. The sequence continues at coordinate 1,526,252,402 of NC_136065.1, forward strand.
AGGGACAGCATGCCGTGAAGGGACCGTGCAGGGGAGGCTATAAACTACTGTTGGGAAGGGGGCAGGTGGCATCACACAATGCGGGAGCCACAGGTTAGCTATAAAGGCACTGTAAGGTGCAAAAATCTGGAACTGTAGTGCAATAGAGAGGTGGTGGGAGGGAGGGGCCAGTGCAGACCAGCAGCAAGAGGGGAAACAACCTCCTCTAGGGAAAGGTGGCAGGCAGCTTCCCACAATCCAGCAGCCGCTGGGGTGCTATAAAGGCATTGAGTTGTGCAAAAATCTGGAACCCAGCTGGACATGCCTCTGGGGCTGCTGGAAAATATAGAAAATATAGTGCAGTAGAGAAGTTGTAGTGGGAGGGAGGGGGTCTGAGGAACTCCCTAGCGTGGACCAGCAGCAGGAAGGGCGATAACCTCCTGTAGGGACGGACATCAGGCGGCTTGATCAATGCAGAATGTCGACTACTTAGCGAGCTGCTGGGCAAATGGTGATATCTTTCTGCTATTTCCTCGGCTGTCAGAAGAAAATCTAATATTTAGCCAGTAGCTGGGTAAATAGTGAAGTTGCTGTGCTAGTTTTAAGGCTATCTGCAAACTAGTAAATCATTTCTACAATTTAGCCAGAGACTGACTAAATAGTGGAAAAAAAATCACAATTTTGCCGGTGGCCTGGTAAATAGCTACTTCCTTTATTGATTAAAAAGTTCACTCAGTTCTACTCTGCCCAAGAATAGAAAAATAATGACCCCCCAAAAAAATCTCAAAGTGACAGCTGACACTCCCCCGTCCTCTATTCCCTCAAGTAAGCGATCCTTCAGGCCCCCCAAGCTTCCAACCCCGTATTCCCAATGGAAGCATAATTAACCACTTAGGGAATCCTACAACAAAAATCCCTCACATTCAGACCCTAAAGCTCTCTCCGGAATCCCAGTAATTTTAGGCACAAATCAAATCCTTCGAGCTGGCTCCTCACCCAGACCACCAGCTCATTACATCCCCATCCAGATAGAACACTCTACCAATAATATCCTGAGGGCCAGATGTACGACCATGCCATTTTGCTAGTCGCAAATTGCGCTCAATTGTTAGTCACAATTTGAGACTCCCAAAATGACATGTACAACAGTGTTAGAGACACTGTTTGCGATTTTCAATTGGGTTGCAAATTGCATGCCTCATCAATATTCATGAGGCACTCTCAATTTGCGACCCCATTGAGAATAGCCGGCCCTCCCGGGTATGGTGGCCTGCTGGGCTCAGCAGACCTCCAAGTCTGGGACTGCTTTTAAATTAAAACATTTTATGTCCTCATCTCACCAATAAGCATCTGCAGATCTTACATGACGCCGTCATGCCCAACTGAGCACCCTATGGCAACTGAATTCGCTTAGGTCTAACCAGACCAGCCCCTTTGATGATGGCTTGGTGTAATCATTGGACCAGAATCTTAAGTCCAGGCCCCAGCTCATTAGTGCCTGCCAGATGTTTACTTCACTCTCCCTAGTTCCTCCCTGGTCCAGGCGGGCCTTAGCGAACGCTGCTTTAAGCCAGTCCTCACATCTTGGGGGTTGAGGCTCTTTCCACTTCAGGCAGATCTCTCTCGGGCCAACAGAACCAAGTATAACAACAACCCTCTATGTAACTGCGATACATTTCTCCCAAACACACCATCATCTCCAAATATTACCAGAGAGATATTCACCCCCATAGTGACTTTAAAGATACCACAAAGCACATCCCCCACTTCCTTCCAGAATACCCCAAGGACAGGACATTCATAAACAATATGTATGTCGTTGGCATTTAGAAGATTACATCTTGGACACTTAGGGGAAGAAAGAGGGGCAAAAGTAAAAGAAAATTGCGGGTATGTAGTAGAGTCTGTTGATCACAAAGAAATCGTTCTTCTTTAAGCTGGCCGGTTTAACATGTTTATAAAGAAGTTTCAAGGAAGGTTCATAAAGGTTTCAAGGAAGGTTCATATTAGACTCAAGAGGAGACTGGTTCCAGACCTCATGTTGCGGGGTGGGGGGGTGTTTCCATGTTGTCAGCTTCCATGACCTTCCCATACCAGATAGAAACTTCTTTCTTTTTACCATGGTCCGTTTGCAATGACTGTTACATTTCCCAATCTCCCCTTATATCTTTCTTTTCCACTATAAACCAAGAGGCCAGTTTAAAGTACTTAAACCTAGAAAGGCTACCCCCCCACCTTGGCCCTTAATACCTCCCATTGATGAAGTTCTTCTTCAGATACAGGCTCTGACCAGATGGTGATACCTGCACTCTTTATTGGAATTGCAAGACTGTCCTTCAAACAGGGCGGCGTCCCCGGGGAATCCCAGATAGGGGCAAACTCTGAGTAATACCCAAGCCCCCATCTACATCTAACTTTAAACCAGATATCCAGGGCAGACCTAAGAACCTTCAAACGCACCGTTTAAAGAAACTTGGTGCCCCAAACTTGTATAAGAACGCTTCTTTTCCACGTCCCCCTCCATCATAACCATCTCACGCACTTTTTTTTTTTTAAATGCAGCTCGTTTTCCTTAAAGGAAAACGGGATGCATTTAAAAAATAAAAATGTAACTTTTTGGTTTCATTTTTTTAAGGGAAGGTAGTCGTCCCTGGGACCACTGCCTGCCCCTAAAAAACATTTTCCCCTGCAATTGCAAAGGGAAAAGGGTCCCCTGAAGACCCTTTCCCAATTGTGACTGCATTACTACCCTCTTAAAGAGGGCGGTAAATTGCGAGTATTTTGCAACCGCCATTGTGGTTGCAAAACAGTCATACATGGGGTTGAGAGTCACAATTAGGAAGGGATGCCCTTGGAACACCCCTTCCTAATTGCGAGTCATACATCCTATTTAGCGAGTCGCAAATAAATTACGACTTGCTAAATAGGGTTTGTACATGGCCCTGTAGGTTTTTGCATGTGCTAACGGGTCGCAAACCTGTTTGCGCATATAAAAACGGGTCGTACATCTGGCCTCTAGTTCCTTATCCTGCTTGCTCCTTAACTGCAGCTCAGCAGTGAGACATGCGACTGAACTAACTGAAACTATACTTGAAGATCAAATCAACAATGCATTTCTAATGGAAACCTGGATCAACTAACACTCTACTCAGATGGGACAGGCCAGGACAAACTGGGGGTGGGCTAGAGATCATCCACAACGATGAAATTCAGCTGAACACAATAGAACCAGTGAGATGTTTGACCTTTGAATACCTTGTAGTCGTGATCACAACCAAAGCCACCACTCCCATGAAACTCCATAAGAAAAGCATTCTCCAACAGATGATGTGTTTCTTAAAGGTTTTCCTTTTTCCCTATACATACCAGTCGTACTTTTGTGTGTTTCTACTTTAATAGGGAAAAGGAGGTCTTTGGTAGGGTTCCCGTCTCCCCCTAGACCCCCTGTGTGCAGTAACTGTATAACCTGTTGACAAGTTTCAAACTCCTAGGCGTATTGGACCTCTCTGTCTGAAAGTCACAGGGCAGAGTAAAGTGTTTTCATGTTGCCAACATTTCTTGTTGTAAGCAGTACTCTTTACTGAACATCCTAGATGGCTGTCTGTGATAGTCTAACAAAGTAGTTCCATAGCTATATTCTTGCTGTTCTCTCTGCTCACCAATTTTCAAACAACAGCATACTAGTCGTAAAAATCAAAGTTGGTATAGCTGTTGTTATCAGTACAATTTAAGTCAATCAATTCTGTTAGGATTTAAGTTAAACATTCTTTACATCTTTACATCTGAGCAAATCATCTATGCATTGAAGCGACAACACAACATGCATGTTTTCATGTGAGTGACGTATACGCCCTTCTCTCCCTTCCACCCGTATTTTCCCAGTGGCAGAAACGATGTTGCTTTTCTTTCTCAGCACTTACAGCACTCAAGCCAGGTCCTTTATTTAGTCAAACTCCTAACCCGAAAAAAAGTTTAGGAGTGTCCAGTCGCTGGAAGTCCCCTTTCTGCCTGGGCAGGTCATGTTCACAGGGCGGTACCGCAACTAATGTCTAGTTAGGCAGTACAGCAAGTTCGATATATTCTACCTGCAGAAGAAAAGAAATCCCCCCTGTAGTTGCAAGGAAGTAATATAATTCGTAGACTATTTTCGACGAGCTTCCGTACCTATTTAAAGACTGGCCTCTAAGGACTCCACCCCTTCCTCTTCTGCCACAACTTCTGTGAACGATCCCCCCGGCAGAACAGGTTTTACTCGTGCTTAACCATAATCCTGAAACCCTCTGCTTCCGATGCTGACTCCAGACATACAGAAGGTTTCGGGAGTTGGCGTCTCAGCAATTTCACTCTATGTCTTTTGCTTAAAGACTTTTGTAAAAATGCAACATGCCAGGAAAACAAGTGAAGAACTACATGTGCTCAATAGGGAATACGTCTATCCGAACTCTCAGATGTCTCCTCCCTGAATGAATGGTTTACTCTTCTATAAAATGGCAATTCAACACGAAGTCAGAGAATCCATTGGAAGCCTACACTTAGGCAAAATCCAAGAATGTCATATGACAAGTGAGAGTAAGGGTTGCGTTCTCAGATAATTAATTTGTACATTATGTTATGATACTTCACTGTTGAAGGCACCCTAACTAAATGTTATTTACGCCAAATTAATGTCACCTATTTTCCGGCATTTCACATTACAATTTGTAAAAACTCCTATTGCAGGAGCACGTGAACAGTGGGCCATAAGGAGCACAGACCACATACTCGCTTCTTGTGTGAAAAAGGGCATTTTATTGAAGACGGTTGCACATCACATACATCTTACCCTAGGTCTTTGCCTCACAAAACTAGACCTCACTATACATTACTTCAACTAGTTCCCTCTACCTCCAACCCCTATATTTTACCGCACCCCTTTAACATCCTTATCTTGCAACAGTAACTTCTTCCCCAACATTGAACTGTCAACCTGTACAACCATAAACACTGTGACCTATATGTTTTATCATCTAAATATCTAAGTATCCTAAGTCTTAACTTTTTTTTCCTCCAGGTTCAAATTTATTACCACCCCCCCCCCCTTTTCCTGCTTCCCCTATGTTCAAAACCATCATTGTAATGAATAATCATGTCAACAGAAATACCTACTGCCACTCAGGAAAGGCCTATCCTTCCTCCACTTTTCTGATCCTCTCCCCTTCCCCTCAGGAACCTTCCCTAGCTCAGCTCACTGTCAGTACATTTTCCAAGGCCTGTTTTATCTGAATCACATACAGCTGTAAACCATAAGGTGAAGTTGCACTCCATCCCCTCTGAAGAAATATGTGGTCTCAAACCTCAACTCAGGATGTTCTACCCAGGCAAATCTCTCCTCCCTACAAAACACCCTTATATCCCTGCTAATCTTACACTGTTCCTTGTCAATCACAACCGGCCTGCTCTCCCCTCTCCAATGCTGCAGTAGAACAAATTCCATCCATGTAACCTATGTGCCTGACCACTGTCTCCTTATCTCCAACATGTCCCTTTTCATCTCTTTAAACAAGGAAAGGCCTTTACATACCACCAAGTCATTTCCCCATAAATGCTACACCTTTTTGCCGAATGGAAAATTCCAGCCCGTCCTCCTGGCCTTCAACATCTCCCAAATCCAACCATGAGATACTTTTTCTACCCAGAAGTTCCGAAACCCAGAAAGCCCCGAAAAACCTCCATGACATTGGCATAGAGAAAAGCACCCTTTATCCACGTCCTGTGCACATCTGCAGAAGCATCGCTAGAAGTTGTCCAAGCAACCTCCGGGATTAAGGCCTCTGTCTACAAGGTAGCGGACCCTTTTCCCTGGACCACCCCTCTAACATTCTCCTATCCCACTCCCCTGCCACAGGCAGGTATCCCCATAGAACTTGCCCATGAATGCAATGCCTGGCAGTTTCCCCTCATTACGTGACACTTGAAAGTCCTCTCTCTATCAGCGTGAGGATGTACTGTACTACATCCTCTTCCCTGTCCCATTATTCCAACCTCCACTCAGCTCCCCCTATTTAAAAGAACTGCCAGGCCAGAGCATAGGCTTTCCTGGTACATATAGCCAAGGACCCTACCACCAACTGCAACATCCTCTTTCTCCTATGCTCCACATGTTCTCAGGTATCATCGTCCTGTCTTTGTCTGCCTCCATGGCAAGCCCATTGAATCTCTCCCACTGTGAATGAGACCAATCATCCTCAATGTCATTGTCCACCCGTGACACATGCTTTGCTCTAAAGGCAACATCATGCTCCAAACAACACATCATGAATACTCGGAGCAGCTTAAGTGCCAGTTCATCCCTTGAGGAATGCCTGTTTACCATGTGTACGACTGACATGTTATCCACTCTGAATAATACCTTTCTGTGTGCCAGCTCCTGTCCCCTCAACATCACAGTGACAAGTAATAGTAAGAAATCCAGGAGAGCTATACGCCTAGCCCGTTGCTTCCAAGCTGCCTGCCACTCTTCTGTGCACCACCCGCCCTGCCAGTAAAGCCCAAATGTGATCCCTCCAGAGGCATCTGAATATATCTGCCCATACCACTCCTAGTCCTGTGGACTAATCATGGGCATTTCATTGAAATCATCCAGGAACCTGTTCCACAATTGCAGGTCCTAACTCGGACCTGCAGATAAACGCATGTGATGATGAGGCAAGGACAGCCATGCCAAAGACATGGCCATTCGCATACAGAAAGTCCTACCCAACCCGACTACCCTACATACAAAATTAAAATATCCCAGCAAGTCTTGCACCTCTTTGACCATCACCTTTGGTTTGTCCAGTATTGCACCCAATAGCAATTGCATTTGTACCTTCTTGTCCATGGGAGGAGTGCTTCCATAGATTTGGAATCCAGTTCAATGCCTAGAAACTAAAGCACTGTTGCTGGCCCCACCATTTTTTCTGGAGCCAGCGATACCCTGATGTCACCCATGAGCTCTTGAAAACTTGTTAACTGTTGCTGACAGTCCGTAGAACTGGGCAGTCCCTCAGAAAGAAGTTGTCCGGATAGGGGGCTACTGTCCTTTTCGCCATTGTGAGGTAAAGCTCCATTGTAAGAAAGAGCTAAACCATTCAAAAAGTGCACAGGATATCACCCAGCCCATGGGAAATGCCTTATCCATGAACCATTGACCTTCAAACTGTATGCCTAGCAACTAAACATCCTCTGGATGAACTGGCAACAGCCGGAAGGCTGACTTTATGTCACACTTCGCCATGAGTGTGCCTCTTCCGATCTGTTCCACCAATGCCACTGCCAAATCAAGTGAGGAATATGACACAGAGGTCTCCTCACCTGGATTAAAGCCATTAACTGAGTTCCACTCCAGACATTATATGTGCTGTATAAGCCTGAATTGTCCCTGCTCTTTTCCTATACCACTTCGATCAAGGATTCAATTAATTTGGGCCTAGGGCATTGGCGAAAAGATCCCGCCATTCTACCCTCCTGCACCTCCTTTGCCAGTTTCTCCCTCACAACTTGCTTATGAGTCACCACAGATAAAAAGTTATCAGCCCACCTTCTGACTCTCGGGCCCCTGTACCACAAATCAAATCCCTTCCAGAAACTGTCGTTCAATAACTTGGCATCCTGTCTGTTCTCATATCCCATCAACCACACTTCAAGCCGGTCACCCTTAATTGACGTTTGAGTCTTTGTCCATATTGTCATGTGTCTCCTGTCCTCCTCTGTTTGCCGCTGCTGGGTTACCCTGCAGCATGTTTTATTCCCCCGTGATACTCATTCCACTATCTTGCTTGATTACCCTGTGTGGTTCCTCCCGCCCCATAGCACTGGACCAGGGAATGTTGCCCCGCAACTTTGAACATTTCTGTTTGAACTTGCAGTAGCCCCAAGTGCATGATCCTTTATTAAAGTCCCGTTAGGAACAACAAGGGACCCCAAAACAGTCAGCATAGGACCTCGGGGAGCATACTATTAAGAACAACAACGGTCCCATGCATACAAAATAGTGCGAAATAATGAATATAGACAGAATCGATTCTATATTTGGAACGACATGTCCAGCCGGACAAAGGTCTTCAAGTTTACTCAATAAGTAATACATTTCAGACAGAAGAAATACCTTCAACATTCACCAGTGTGGGGCACAAGCCTGTACCCAGACACTCCTAGATCCCATGCAGACAGGAAAAAGGCTTTTAAGGCAAAAGTAACGTTTTCTGTTTCAGAAATTCCTATGTACAGAAAAATAAAGATGCACCATTTACAAATACATTACATATAAATCAGGTTATGTATAAGGTGCGAGGCAGGTCAACGGCGTTTCTGTCCCACTACTTAGATCATGGGGACCATCATCAGGACATTAATTAATGCCTTAACGTTTTTTAAGCCTCTAATTGCCTAGGAAGGGGAGAAGAGAAGAATTGGCATATGTACATTTTCAAATTAAAATCGGGAACTTTCCCGTTGCCGCATTTATCGGTTTGAATCTATACGCGGTAAGCCATTTCAACCACCTGGCCTCGTGTAAACGCACGGTTAACTATCTGGCTGTACCTAGCATGCAGACAGCCGGCCTTGTCGACATGTCGTTCCAAATATAGAATCGATTCTGTCTATATTCATTATTTCGCACTATTTTGTATGCATGGGACCGTTGTTGTTCTTAATAATTTATTAAAGTCCCAGCACATCCCCATTGTAGCTCCCCTGTGTCCTGGCCGAGGAACCCACCCCCACGGAAGAGACAGGGCAGCAGGGGACGATACACCAATAATAACCCACTCATGTATGTCATTTTGCCGAACTTCACCGACCCCATCGTCTGCTGATATCGGTCAATCTCCCCCCACTTCGCCTCTGTGTCCCATGCCATCTGTGCCATAAACTCCTCATCCTAATGTGCCCATGCACACACCCCCTATGCAGATGTGTGCCCTGTGGATTACGTTCATATATTTAAATAGGGTTACACACTGCTCGGGTATTTCTTGCAATAAACACTTGCGAAAATGAGAAAGGCTGACATCCAGTTCTCTATTGTCTTAGGCAACATAGGCCTTCTAGACAACTCAACTTCCTCCTCTTCTGACCCTTCCTTGACCCTCAATTCTCTGTGGAGGAGCTTCAGCATCTCCACATGTTCCTTCTTCCATATTTTTTCCTTCCTTGCTAGCATTAAATGCGCACCCAGTGGCTTGCTCACCCCCTTATACGGCAATCTCAGGAACGTTATTTCTTAAATTTCTTTCATTTTTTTTCCTCCTCACCTGCCTTATTCTGATTGTCTCACCCTTCCATTTTCCCCCACAGTGTCCTTCCCTTGCTGCTATATCTCCTGCTTTCTCTTCTTGACCCTTCAGGGTACCTTGGCATTGTCAACCTGTTCCTCTGTAGCTATCCCTGCATCCTTTATGTTTTGTCCTATATGCAAAGCAATGTCCCTCCCTTCTTTGTCACCCCCTGCCATCACCCTCATGGACACCCTGCCCTGTTGCTGTGCATTGTCCCTGTTGATACCAGCACCCTTACCTCCCCCATGGATCCAGCTACCCAACCATTTGTGAAGGGGCTCCACCAGCCGAGTCCGTCTAACATGTCACCGGTATGTTGTGATGCTCCTGTAACAAGCTACAAACAAGTGCATATGCAAGCCCCCTTGCGCACAATTCACCTACCACCTCTCCTCATCGTCCAGCATATCATCCACAATTTCCCCTTCTTTTATGCTCGCCTCATCATAGTCCAGTTGCTCCGGCTCCTCACCAAGATCTTCTGGCCCTAAGGGCCCCATAGCCTGTCTCGCCTCACCGGAGACCTCCCCGCCATTAAACCGCGCCGGGCATAGGTCCTGACCAGGGGACTTCATGCCTCGCACCTCCCCACCCTCCATCCATCCCTATCCTCCCTTTCCTCCAGACACTCATCACTCCATTCCAGGCCTGCTGCAATTAATGCTCAAGTCAGACCCTCCACGTATTGCTGGGCCCCTTCCCGCCCACATTGCTCCGGCCCCTCTATAGTGATTTGGGGCCTTCTCTAGCCACGCCCCTGTAGCCAGAGATACCAGGGGCCACACCTGGGGCCACACCACCTTAGTGCTATATGCCCACCTCTTCCTGTGCCCCCACACCCCGGCTCCTTCCATCACCTTCCATCACCCCAACCTAAAGGGGTGCACGCTTATCTGTGAACACCCCCAGTCTGTTGCCCTAAGGCAAACAGCTCATTCCTCACTATCACCCCACCCTCCTCCTTCCAAGCCTATCCAAAACGTTCTCTCTCTCACTTCCCTTCCTTGGCCTCCAAAATCTGTCCCAGGATGCTTGTTTCCGCTCCAGGGAAGTCATGGCTTGGCAGATTGGGCTGGACTGTTCCCATGAGGCATAGGGTCAGACTGATTTGCATATGGCCATGTCTGAACTAGGGTGGTGGAGTGAGCTAAAGAATAGTGATGGATTAAACCCAGATCAGTTGACTGGGGGTGAGTGTTTGATTTGCTCAAACGCTCTGTCCATCATCCCCTTTGGTATCGCTGTGTTCGCTCTAGTTTAAGGGCCATGGCACTGGCAGTGCCTGAGGCATTCTCCTGCTGTCCCGGCTGGGTCTTAGCCCCACCCACCTCCCCGCCTCTAAAGGCCAGTGAGGGCCAAAGCGCTGGGTCCTTCCAGTGCGCAAGCCACATGCTCCTCTTGGGACCGCTCTTCTACTTACGGAGCAGCCCATCCCCATTACCTGTACACCATTGAATGTGCGTGGGGGTGAACAACAGAGGATCGCTGCCGCCACACCATCCGATGCATGCCTTACCAGGTGCATCCATATCCTGCACGACTGGCATCCACAAGTCCATACAGCTGCCTCATCCGGCAGTCACATGGCATCTTCTGCATGAAACTCGAATATGATTACCTAATACTAACCACACCCTCTCAAACTTTCTAGAATCCCTTAGCCTGCTTCACCCCTCCCAGACAGGTTTTCGCCCATGACAAAGCATGGAAACTGCCTTACTAGCGGTGGTAGAAGAAAGCAGAAAGATCCTGGATTCAGGAGGATCAGCACCCATCAGACTCCTGGACCTGAGTGCAGCAATCGATACAGTAAACCATCAAGTCCTGATTCACCGTCTCAGAAACAGGAGTAGCTGCAAGTGCACTGAAGTGGCTGCGCTCCTTCCTGGAAGGACGTTCCTTTCAGATTTTTTAAGAAAGCGTGAGTTCCAAACCCCTTCCTTTGTTGTTTGGTCTCCCGCAGGGCTCATCGCTAAGCCCAACCCTTTTTAATGTATATATGGCCCCTCTGGCAACAATTGTAGCCCCTTTTGGGAACCATATGGTGACCTACGCAGATGACACTCAATTGGGCGTATCACTGAACCAAGCTACACAACATCCTGAGGCCCTGAATGCATGCCTAACTGAAGTCTCTAAGTGGATGAGGCGTCCCACCTGAACCTCAATGGGGAAAAGACCGAGATCATGGGCAACCCCCTAAATACGACAATGGGGACCATGTGGCCAGCATGCATGGGTCCAGTCCCGGACCCCAAGATGGAAATAAAGAGTCTAGGCATCTGGCTAGACCGGAACCTGACATTCAAGGCGCAAGCTAGGAAGACAGTTGCAACATGCTTTGGCCTGCTCAGAATGGCCAGAAAGGTGCTTCCTCTTCTCCCCCCAAGCTAAGAAAATCCTAGTCCAATCACTTATACTCTCAAGGATAGACTAAGGAAATGCACTTTACCTAGGGGCCTTGATTGCAGTAATCAATAAACTGCAAACCGTCCAAAACTGCACAGCAAGACTACTGTTGGGAATGTCAAAGTGCCTTTCATCTAAACCGGCTCTTCGCTCCCTTCACTGGTTACCAGTGAAAGAAAGAGTTAGCTTTAAGACCCTCTGCATCATCCATAAGTCCTTGCAGGGTAAGGGACCACTTTAAATCTCGGCCATGATCCGCCCCTACAAAGCGATCAGGAAACTCCGCTCGGACAAACTGCACTTAGTTGAAACCCCAAGAATTAAGAGGGCCAGAAGCGGTTGCCGACGTTTCTCCCTTAGTGCCGCAAATCTCCGGAACACACTGCTGCTATATCTCCGCAGGGAACCCAGTCTCCCTGTTTTCCGAAAATAACTGAAAACTTCTCTGTTTCCCTAATCCTTCCTGTTCTGACTACTAGTCATGGCTAGCGTAGGGAGGCCTCCGGGTAGCCACACGCTTTACAAGTGTCCTGTCATTTCAAAATGCTACCTATCCTAAGTCGTATGACAATTATTAGAATTGAAAATTGTCCTAACTGCCACTGTGTCACCACAAAATGGTTAAAGTGGTTATAGTTTGGGCATCCATATGCTGGGCGATAATTCCCAACACAGCCCAGCAAGCCCAAAAAGAACCCAAAAGTAGACCAATGCAGCCTTGCCTTCACCATGTCTCAAACTCCCTGGGGGGCACACCTCCCTGCAGTCGGCTGCCACCAAAAGCCCAACTTGAATAAAACAAACACAATAAGCTGTTCAGGACACACAAAATGTTGGATTATTTTTTAGAGCATAGTGCTTTCTAACCTCCATTTGAAGTGGCAGAACAGAATTTTGCGTAATAACATTTGGTTTCACACATTTTTTGGGTAATTTGCATAATTTCCACAAAGGAAATTATGGCATTTTCGCCCATGTTCAAAAATATCTCGTGGCACAGTTCACAGTAATTACGTATACGACAACTCATCAACAGGTCTAATAGTGCCAGTGTCGCTATTTGAGTGCATGCATATTAGAGTGCTGGTTCCTGTGCTGCCATCCCAGGTGAGCTGCCGGCTAAGGCGCTACTTTCAGAGTAGGGAGGGCTGCAATTGATCCACCTCTACCCCGGCGCCCCATTCCACTTGTAGTTCTTGCAATTTGTTGCTGCTTTAAAAAGTGTTGCCGAGTCTGAATTTGTTTTCCAGCCCTGCCCTGTGTGGTGCTGTATCAGCATTCAATGAAGGATATTAAAGGAAATGAGAGTAGCATTGCCTTCATTGCGTATGCTCTATGTACTGCTGCCCGGGCAGCACTGCCACTCATGAGTCTGCCTGGCTCTTGCTGCATAAGAACTCACTCATGTCTAACCTAGGAGTCGTGTGCACTTCATGGAAATAATACCAATTAGTGAATCACACTTAGAAGTCCTGCCAAAAAGAATCGCACAGACAAAGATGGCTCGGTGCCATGTCTACAAACCGTCATTGCAGCACAGAAAGCTATTAATAGAAACAGAAATGACACTCTGGAAAGCCAGGGATAAACATTAATTTGGGGTGTACATAAACATCCTTGCACCGATTCCAGTGGGGGTGTCGACCCTTATACCTATACATGTATGGAATGGGGAGTCTGTTCCCTCCCTAACAGCATTCTGCCAAGATGTGCCCTGCAGCTACTCTGGATTGAAAGCTTAGTAAACGTGACACAGCAACTTCATTATGCGAGCCTGTGTGATGCACCTTTCTCCTTTAGACCCTCTCGTGCCCACCTATGGTTAGGCTATACCTCAGACTCCGGTTGGAAAAAAAACACAATTTATAGGCCAAGGAATGTAGGGAAAAGTCCCTATAGTTCCTGTTCAGGAAAAAGGCGCGCATTGTGTACTATATGACTTTCCCACTGAGTTGATAGCCTTCAGTAGCGTCTTGCAAATGTTCACTCAGCGGCTACTCTGGAAATAAGTTGCTTCGGTAACTGTACCCCATTCGTTCTCAGCGTCACGATGAGGTAATTTACAAGAAAAGCTGGCCCGGATTTCCCTTTTGATGAGTAGCTCTGGCTGTATAGGGTCTATCTCATAAGGGATAATATCTGCTCCTTGCCACGATTCCAGACAGGATGGAGCATTGCAGAGCATCCAAACTTCTGTCCCACTGCCCCCACTAGTGGCCAAGGACGCCATTTCCAGTGTCTTCTCTGGTCAGCTTTAGAAAGCTAAACCATAGCTCTACGTAGTCAATCCTTCTGGTATATATGCAGTGAGCCAATCTGATACCTGAGGCTCCTGCTGCTTGCAATTCATTACTTCACCACCACTCTCCTCATCATTTCATCCAGGGCCAACTCTGGAGTAAGCAAAGCCACCGAACGCGTGGGTCATCTTGTGCTCAGCCTAGTTGAATATGCATCAGCTTCAGACGCTTCAGTATTCGCACTCATACAGATATATGGGGAAGGTGATGCTAGAGAATGAACGTGGCACCTGTGGAAGTACGGCCGCTGATGCTACAATTAAGCAAAGGCACATAACATTTTCTAGCTTGCCCACTCAGCGCCCATTCACTGCAATTCTTCCAGTTTATATTTCTTTGGCCTAGAGCCTGTCTCATGGCACTGCATATACCAATTAAACAGTGCAGACGCTGCAGCATAAGAGCAACCATGCTCTGAGTAAACTTGTTTCTTCTCTATCACCCGCTCTGAATTGAGGCAATGCCATATTCCAGGTGAGCTGTTACAAAGGCCAGAGTCCGGGATTCCAGGTCAAAATAGAATTCATACATCAGCTCAATGAGCCACATCCCATCTGCCTACTAGTCCAGGCTAAGGATTCCTTTCTGTGCATTCACCTGCATTGGCCTGCATTTGAACACGGACATCTTCCCTATTATTTAGTCACCCAAGAGGCTATCTGACCTGATGTGACATTTGAGAAAATAATTCACTCCTTGAAATGTTTTAAAAAAAAATCAAAGTACTACTGAATTTTTGGGTGGTCCTGAGCAACTCCCCCAGCAGAGTAAGCCAAGACAGTCATTGGTGTTTGCTCAAGGGAGTGAATGGAGGTTTAGGTGGCAATTAAACAGGTGCCATAAGTATCAGTTTGGTATGTCAGTATCAGATTGCAGAACCTTTCCTACCTCCTGTTGTTCTTTGGTTAACTTTATATTTTTTTTCTATAGCTCTCATTTCTGTGTGCCTTCTGTGGGAAATCAACTTTGGTGCCGGCATCTAGAATTGCCCATTGCAAGCCCTTCTCTGAAGCTAAAAATAATTGCTATTCTGTGTCATTGCAAACACAATTACTCAATGTGTGCATCATCGTCAGTAGGATTAGGAGTGGGCGGTCAACTCTACTCCTCCGGGGGAACTCACAGAGTTTTATCCCCTCCATGCTCCACGGAGAGCACAGAGTTCCGAAATATTCTGCATAGCGGTGTGGAGTGGAATGTTTCCTCGCGCAGCTCGCCAGCATTAAGTTGGCGAGCTGGAGGGTAGAAAACCTTATGCTAGACCACCTCCCGGCGAGATTTCTCAATGCAGGCAGTCGCAGCAGATCGCTACTGCTTGTGTTGAGAAACCGGCTGCTTGCGTTGAGGAAACTGCCAATCAAGTAGAACATCTACTCAAGTGGCAGAAAGAAGCAGCACCCTTTTGCTCTGCGCGTGGTGCCATTCACACTGATTTTACAACACCGGACAAACTCCAGGTGCTAAAAATCAGCACGAGCAGCACAACTTACTCTACCGCACTTCGGCACTTTGCGGAGCTCCGCATAGTAGAACTCCGCCCAGCCCTAAGTAGGATCTGATGGTGTAGTGTAGTTCCTATTATCCCAATAGGCTCTGCGCATTGGAATAATATCTTCAGTAGTATAGACCTAGGGCAGAGGTTAACTAGGTCTTTTACCGACGATATTAGACTTAAAGTTTTGTGTTTGCCAGCTAGCTCAGAGTTCACTAGAAACTTTCTCGAATAGGCAAGGAGGAGTTTAACCTCCCTGGATAGACAAGAAGGGATTTAGTTTCTGACAACCATAGAACATGACAACTTTGCTCTCCCCTAATCAAGAGTGTATCTCTAGAGTCGTGTGAAAACAAAAGACAACTTATTTTACTCAGTCAGTTCAGTGCATTCTTAGTTTCACCAGATTGTAGAGAAAAGGAAGAGACGGGCGTGTTCAATAAAAGATGTTATTTATTGATCAGTCTCTTTTCTCGTACAAGAGAAATGGATCGCTATTATTGCAATACTTATAGTTAAGTAAAGTGCATACAGTAAAAACAGAATTATAAAATAATACTGTAAAAGCATTGATATGGTTTCTGAGCCATATGATACTTTAAAATGGATAAAATAGATACATACATATATACATTGACTAATCGTACTCAACTGGTGCTTCTAACCACGCCTACCCCAGTGTACCTGACCTAAGCCTAATACGTGGGCGGGAGTAGATAAGTAGCAGTTTAAGTTAAGTTTGTTTTGCCAAGGGACTGACTCAAGAATTCTCTGCAAGGGGTTAATCAGTTCTGTACCTGGGATCTAGAAGGCTGGAGGGCTGGTATCTCTTATCCCAGGTCTTGATATTCCAGCTGCCTGCGAGGGCGGCTTGGAAGCGCCGGAGCTGGATTTCTCGGCAGGAGAAAAGTCAGCGTCTCCTTTCTCAGCGCGTCAGAAAGGCGGGGCAGCGTCTGTGGGCTTCGCTCTCAGCTGGGCTCCTCGGCACGTCTCGCTGCTCCAATCTTGTCACCACCGCGTGTGTTTGCTTAAGGCAATGTCGGTAATATTTATACCTGAAAGGTGTCGAGATTGACGTAAGGATGGACATAAATACGTCAATAAGGATGTCATACGAACGGGTTCGTTCGCACATTCTTTACTGAAGTTCTTGATGAAATCAAAACAATGGCTGCGGGGATTTTCCCAGGTCGCTGTAGTTTGATTTGTTTTGAGAACTCCGTATGCCTATGAGGGGGCTGGAGGAATATCGCTTGCCTAATTAGATGGCATGCGTTATGACTTAATCAGATAACGCGCTTCTGTGCCGTGGTGTGGCTTAATCAGATAACGGGTTTTTGCGCCGTTAGATGGCTGCTAGTTAATTTATTAACCAAACCAGGGTCAGGAATAGGGGGATCGATACAGTACCCATAGGAATACATCACACCCACTCCACGTAGACTATGTCCATATTTACAAATCTAGGCATAGTAAAAAACTAGTAGTGTATGTGTATACCATACCACCCCAAAATACATTCATATGCATTCTGAAAACTGGAAATATGAAATATACGAAAGATAATTATATGTACTATATGCACTCAAGCAGTATAATAATGCTAAATCTATAACGCATATTTTAAACTCAGCATGAATAAAATCCGAAAACTACACATGAAATGGCTCTTAATACAGAAGAAAAGTGCGAGACCATTTCATCACAACATAAAATTTGTATGAACATGCTAGAGGGTAGCTAATGTCTCTAGAGTACCTAAAATAGAAATTCAGTTCTCTAAGAATAGTTTTAACTTTAAGCAGAAGATAAGTGTCCCAAAAATTGTAAATATTTTTGGATTGGGGAAAAAGGTTCCCGCTGTCTGAAAAAACTGATGAGAAAAAAATTCCCATATCGCTTTTTAAAAGTTGAAGGCCAAATTCAGTATGTAGGGAACTCCGTGTGCTAGCTTGCTCAAAGTCATTCCTTCTGCTCTGGTGAAAACATCATATCATTCAGACTGTTGAAAAACTGTCAACAGCTTCTTGCGAAAGTTCCACTAACTCGGAAAAAGTTGTTACCATGCATTCATGAACATGATTGCCTCCATTGATGTTTTGATCAGCATAGCTGACTGAAGGTCGTACCTGATCGATGCTGCTTTCATCTCGTACTTCACTACCCCTCAATCGCAGTGGTGAAGTCTC
Organism: Lissotriton helveticus; assembly: GCF_964261635.1. Taxonomy (NCBI): domain Eukaryota; kingdom Metazoa; phylum Chordata; class Amphibia; order Caudata; family Salamandridae; genus Lissotriton; species Lissotriton helveticus. Next base: position 1,526,270,070 of record NC_136065.1, read on the forward strand.
CACGAATGCCGTCATCAGGATAGGTAGCCGCTGGGGACAGCACAATGTATGAGCCGTTACCGGACCCAACAAGGTTTCTGCGTCCATTGGCACATCCGATTGTAGTGTCAGACAGGTGTCCAACACGCATTCTTCGCCACATAGCAAGCACCTTAATACAGGCATAACACAACGTTGCCACATCGGTCTAAATGAAAGAAACCAAGTCATGTTCAAGTCCAGAAGCCGTGCTAGTTCAAGGACTTTAGTTATGCGGTCCCGGTAGCCAATGGCTAGGATCGTTTCTTCCCTTGTCGCAGGTGTTTTGTCTGTGACATGGTTTGCCATAGCGAAATAACAGGATAAAAAATAGGATGCCTGCCACTAGTCCCAAAAGGAGAGGAAGTCCGCCAAAAATGGAATGGACAAAGTCTGGAAAAATACCCAGGATGGCTTTGAATCGTGTTAAAGCTCCTGAAAACACTGTCTTAAATACACTTGAGACACCACTGGTATCAGAAATATTTAAGATTTCGTTCAGTATTTCTGCGAAATGTATGGGAGAATTAGTTGATAACAATGAATGAATCTCTGCCGTTGTCCTTGCAACTTGGAGATCATACGTTTCTTTAGATGACGTTAGCCTGGTCGGCGTCTGTAGGAGCACTGTCTTCATTCTGCTTAAAGTATCAATTCGAATAGAAGCAATTTTCAAGTTGGGCCATAACCTTGCCTCCCTGTCTGGAGAATCGTTCGGGAACAATACTCGTTCACAGCACATGACCTTCCTAGTCACGATTATGAGATAAGGTTTTCCGGGCAGCAAACTACAACATCTGCGATCTACTATTAGAATGTAACTCCCGTTCGAGAGCCTCCTAAAGAATGGTTCTATTTGTGTTGCAGGTGTGCCTAGCTGGTAACATGAAAGGTTATTTGAAGTCCCTTCACAGGCTCCATGCAAACTAATACCCTGACACAGAAGTGTACCGCTTAGTGACCTCGCACAATTATTGCCACTAAGAAACACACTCTGGCCTTTATTACTGACACATGCGTGTGTATAGGGCAAGTTCCATGTTGACTTAATGTACCCTTTACCCAACCTTTCATACTGGCCTGCCTGTATATATTTTTGGCAGTATTGAAACTGGAAAGTAGTTATCGGAATATTTATTATCCCATGTATTATCCATTCAATGACAGGTCGTTCTGACATTGTCAATTGTAATCTCTCAAGTTTTTCAATGCTCAGAATTGTATAGTCAGCACCCTTCTGTGCCAAACTGATTTGTTTATCAGTAAGGTTAAAGATATTAAATAATGACGTTGTGTTGATTAAACGCCAAGGCACATAGCCTGAACGCAGATTTTGTAACGTCCAGCCAAGCTGTACAATAGAACGCAATTGGGACTGACCGTGTTGTAACAACAGTAAGTCTTGCGATATTATATCGATTGCTGAAGACACAATGCTGTCCAGAGAGTATATTCTGGAGGACAGAGTCATTAACCCATTGTCCACCACAGAAAGTGATTTTTCCAAATTAATACGGTCAATTTCCCGTATTTTCTCTGCTGTTTCAATTTGAGCTTCTTTCCAGGCTTCGTTATAAGCTGCATATATAGAGGCCGCTATGAAACGTTTTTGACGCTGTTTGCGTGGTCCCATAATGAAATCACGCAAGTCAGCACCTTCTGTAAGTAAAGTTAGGTGTTGCTTAATTTCTGCCAGTGTGGGTGTTTGTAGCCATTGAAGGCAGAGCTTGCCCACACTGTAGGTGGTTACTATCCCTGGATGTTGTCTTTGGGAATATCTAGGGTCTGGCCTGGTCAATGTGAACCCCTGTATTTTGTTCAGGAATCTGTCTTGACAGTTATTTGTATCTGTGGGCCAGATCAACCATTTTTTCCATTCAGGATGTGTTCTGTTTTGGTTTAATATATGGTTCACGTCTATCTCAACATCTATAGAGCTATTACTGTTCACAGTTGGCTTTGGAATAGATGGTTTGTTTAAATCTTTGATTTTGGCTAAGCCAAGACAGGTAGTTTGTTGAATAGTGTCATTCAAAAATATAATTTGTTCTGGGATCATGCAGGCTCTAAACAATGATTCTATACCTTGTACTTGCCAATCTCTTGTACCCCAAACAGTTTTTGCTTCAATATTATTGTTCCAGAAATCAAAACCAAATGTATTCATTTGCTCAAAAAATGAATCTGAATATATCAATTTTGTGTTTGTAAGCATGGTCTTCATACCTGTCTTATTTGACAATTTGAAATAAAATGTTTCTGCTTTACTTGTGTTAAACCCTGAAAAGCATGAATATTTATCATAAAATGTTTTCGAGCTACCTTTTGGAGGAGTAGCACAATGTTCCCATTGGTTATAATTTAAAACATTTCTAGGTTGTGCAGATTTATGTAGATAATGGTTACCATAGTGGTTGTAGCAGAACATCTGATCATAATTAGACGAACCCTGCAAATAATCATGTTCTGTAAATTTAGCAGACATCACTAGGTCAGACATCATATCATTAATACTTTCAAAGTCCCAATCATCAGCAAATGTGTTTGGTTTAACAAAGTCACTCAATGAGATCTTGAATTGGTGTGGATACTTCAGGATTTCAACCGGACCATAGATTTCATAATCAGTATTGTCCCATGCTACACTGCCTGGTATAGGATTGGCTGTTAAGTTCACTGAAGAAAGTTCTCTTTTCTCGACGTGTGAAGATGTGTGTGGTTTAAGGACCAAGTTGATATTCTGGCTTGCTGTGTCCATTGTTGCATATTTTCCCTCAATGAAATGTCCCAAGCATAGTACCATGATGAGCCAAAGTATGAGGATAAATGCACCTAAGGCCACCCAAAATTCAATCCATGGAGAAATCAGATAGGTTTCTTTCAGTTGTTGTAAAAGTTCCTTAGCTTTATCTTTAAAAGTTTTTGTTGATGGCTGTTTCTTAGATTCACTCAGATCTTCAGATGAATCATTGAAGTTGATGAAGTAGCCGGATGCTGTTCTGTCAATTGTTCCAATTGCTTCTGGATTACTTTTTGTTCTAGAAGTTTCCTTTGTTTCATCAGCATAGTCATATGTTACTTCATTGTAGGTTGGTGTGTCTCGACTAAATGTTTTTATTTGGGCTTTTAGAGGTTTAGGTTCCATTGCTTTATTGCATAGTCCTTGTTGATGTTCTGTAGGCATTTCGAATGTGATTAGCCTCTTAGTTTGAACCTCTGGATTTGTAGCAAACATTGGTGTTCTACTACTTCTTGGGAGTCCACTTGGCCTACTGTTTGTTATCGGCCACATGATTGTGGTTTTACCAGGTCGATGGATACAACTCTGTTCTCCTTTTTACCAGCAAGGGGCGGTAGTATTACTGATCTTGTCCCGTTGACAGACAAGACAGGAACTGCTTTTCTGTAAGAAGGCCCAAATTCCTTCTTTACCACAATCTTTTCTCTGACTAGATCCCCGACTTTTGGAATCCAGACAGGCCTTGCTGGGACAGGTGGTTTCTCTTCAGTGGTTGTTGGCTGCTGTTTCAACTTTATGTTGCTCAGGTCTTTCTTTGTTTCATTTAAGTCCTGTAAAATAGCCAAACGATCTTTGATATCAAAGCATTTATCTTTAACCACTGAAGTCTGACTATCAAGATCTTGGATCATCATTCTAGTCCCGAACAATAGTTCGTACGGACTGAATCCTTTCTGAGAATTTCTTGGCAGGTTATTTAGACTACGTTGGACACTTATTAAATGTTTGACCCACCCAGCTCCCGAACCTAATACCTTTTCCATTATAGATAGCTTTATGCCTTGGTTTTTTCTTTACACCATCCCGTATCCCTCAGGAAGGAAGTGAGAAGAGTCCCGCTATGCAATGCTCATTTGGCCATGCTTCCCCATAAGCTTGAGGGCTAAAGGGAAAATATTAGTCAAAACGTAGCATGCTCCTAGCGTATATGCCATTATAGACTCGCAAATCTTTTTATAACAGTCCAGACGTCAGCCGAGCGCTGGGGTCTACATTATAAGTGAAAATTAGTCTTTTTATGTTAATATGACGCTTTTTTTTTTTTCTTCATGATGGGTACTTTCTTATTGTTGTTGTTTATCTGGAGCGAAATGCCATGGCAATAGTCCTCCTCGCTCGCCACTGCGATCTCTGTTACAGCCTGGGCAGTTTTTTGCAAAAATGTGATGATGTAGACTCATGCCTGGCCACCAGTACACTGATTGTAATTCTTCTAGGGAATCTTTTAGCTTGAGGTGTCTAAGACCCTCACCCATATGTGCGTCTGCGATTAACAAGCTTCTCCTGTCCATGTTTGGAATTACTCTCTCCCCCACTCCAGGGATTCGAGCAAAAGGAACGGAGTTTGCATCGATTATGTATGTATAGTTGAGTGGGTAATTGATCGGTAGCGCTGAGCAGTCGCCTTTTGATGACGTTCTTACCGCCAGCACTGTTTCACCGTCAATGTATTTTACTGTACTCTTTTTTGTAGCTACGGAAGCCGATTTAGTTGCAACCGCTGTGGCTGTCTCAGCCAATGAATTCCCTGCAACGTGAACGCCATCACGCCGATGACTCACTGAATGTATCACGTGAGTTTTTGGTAGTTCTTTCTTTAAAAGAACTACTTGTTCCCAAAGCGTTTTCTACTTTATTGTGGCACCTGTGTCATCTTTGTAACCATTCTGAATCCATTTCTGCAAATCGTTATTGTATGATTTGACGCAGTAATGCGAATCGCACACTATAAGTGTCGGGAATTCGCGATCGGCATTATCTAGCGCCATTTTTAACGCTATAATTTCAGTTTGTTCTTCTGAATTATTCTCCACTGAGTGTGTTTTTGTCAATAGAGGTCTTAATTTACCTCCGCGCCACACTTCTTTTGTAACTTCACATGTGGGGTTGTATGCTTGTTCTCCCCAAACTGAGGGTTGAGCATATCCGTCTGTATAGATTACACAGGCGTAGTGTCATAAGGGCAGAATGTCGATTGGCAGAGGGCATGTTTTTTCATAATCTAGATATTTTAATTCTTTCAATTCTGGATCAAAATAGTAGTATACTTTCTCTGTAGTAATTGAATTTACCCATTGTATCCACTCTGGATTCAATGCTGTGGTTGGTAAATTACATGGGGATTACATGGGGTTGTTAATGCCTCAAAGGCTGATTCTGCTGTTCTGACTGTGATACGTCTACCGTCAGCTTTTTCTTTTTCTCTTGCTATAGCCGTTTGAACTGCATGAACAATGTTTTCTTTAATACTGAACTTTTTTTCAGCTTCTGTGTACAAGTGTGATTTGTATGCAATTAGTACCTTTTCTCCCTCATTGGAGGTCAGGTATGTGAATCCGCATCTTCCTGGGATGACTCGAATCACAAGGTTGCGTGTGTTATCACGTGTTTGTAATTTTGTTTTAATTAACATGTCTGTTTGTAAAGATCTCAACATTTCTGTGTGTTTTTGAGTCCAATTGATTCTTTTAAAATCTGGTTTTATTAGATCATAGAGAGGTTTAACTCTCTCTGCATAATTTATAATGTAAGTTCTTCCGAAATTCAGGAAGCCTAGAATTGATTGCAAGTTTTTTAATGTTTTAGGTGCTTGGATTACAGCACATTTCTCTAGAAAATTGTCAGCCAGGCTTTTGCCTTCACTTGATAGTTCATATCCTAAAAACAGGACAGTTAGATGGGCAATTCTTGACTTTTTAAAGTTGAATTTGTAACCCTCTGCTGCGAACCCAAGTATTATGGTGTTCACTCGCTTCAAGTGAGTATCCAAGTCATCATCTGTTAGATAGATGTCGTCGACATAAGATAATGCCTCGTCATCATATGTTTGTAGTAACTCTGTTACTCTCGCTGAGAATAACCCTGGGCTGTTCTTGTGCCCCTGGGGTAAACGACAGAAATTTTTTTGCGAGCCATTTATTGAGAACGCCGTCAAATATCTGCTCTCTGGTGCTATATTTTGACAAAAGAATCCATTAGAGATGTCTAATGTTGTTTTGTATTTTTTGCGCACTATGTTATTCATTAGTGCAGCACTATGCAAGTTTTGTACTGCAAAGGTTTTGCAACATGAGTTAAGATGTCTGTAGTCCAAACAAGACGATATGAATTGTCTGGCTTGGAGACAGGAAACAAAGGGTTGTTCATTTGTGAGGTGCAAGTTTCAATCACCCCCTGGTATTCAAGTTGATCTAGGATCTCTTTTACCTGTTTTTTGGCTTCTTGCTTAATCGGGTACTGCCTCTGTGCAGTAGGTTGTGATTTTAACTGGATTTTGTGAGGAGGAGAGTCCTCATCCCATCCCACATAATTTTTATATAAGGCAGGGGCTTGAGCTACTGCCCACTTTCTTGCAAGTGTATATTTTTTATGAATTGGAATATGATTTGAGAAGGCAGGCATAATTATTTCTTCGCCATGTGGGCACTCCCTGACAAACTCGGGTGGCCAGTCTCGTTCAGCTAGAAGGATGTCATAGCCCTTGGAGAGATTATCCCAAAATAGACCCCTTATTTTTCTAGTCTTATCCCCCTCTATACGCAATGTTATTTCATATATTTTATGAGGTTTGCTAACTCCGGTATCTGCAGTTTCCACTTGAATATATTCATTCGTGTCCACTGTCTCCAGATGATTCATAAGGACTTTGCGAGCTCTGCTCACTTCTGCTGCGCTGTCTAGCATTGTCTGAGCCCATTCTCCGTTTTTCAGCTGTGTCCTCAGTATTCTCGGCATGATTGATTACTTTAATACTGGCTACCTTCTTCTTTGGAAACTGTAATTTTTTATTTGGATGAGCAGGCTCCTTGTCTTTGGACTTGACGTGCTCTTCCCTGTGTTCTGATCGTCCTCTTCTTTCCGATTTCTGCGAGGAAGTCTGAAAAGATTGAGAGGGACGTGTATCAGTATCTTGATATCTATCAGGTTTCTTTATATTATCCCTATTTCTAAGGTTGTATTTTTTCACAGAGGGCTCCCTTTGGGGAGACTTGCGTCCTTGGTCCGGAGATCTTTCTCTCCGCCGAGGAGACCTTCCTCTGGACTGGAATCTTTTTTCTTTAGGATTGGATTGTTTATTTCCATCCCAGCTCTTCTTTTGAGTGTTTAGATTATTTTTAATAAATACCTTTTCAGGACTATCAATTAGTTGGGGTTTCACCGGTATTTCACCCAAACTATCTCTTCCTAGTTCTTCATAGGATTTTTCTATGATTCTGGCAATTTCAGTTGGTTGGTCTGCTATATTTGTCTCTTTCAACCTCTGGCGGATCGCCACATTTGCTGCTTCTCCTTTTATGTTGGCTAATAATATTGCCGAGACCTGCTTGAAGTCTTTTAGTAGTTTCATACCAAGAGTTAAAGCATGTTCTGGACCATATTCATTTTGAATCTGTTTTAGCACATCTGGTATTACTGACATGGATGGAACTCCATGTGTTTTTGTGTAAATGGAAGCAAAGACTGTACCCCAAGTGTCACAGTCCTCCACATGTGGTGCGATTCCCATTGGAAGACAGATAGTCAAAATCCTGTGTTTCTCAACAGGGGTGGTATCTGGAAACACCGCCTCTATTTGAGTGATTTTTTGTGCTAGCCAGAAAGGAATTTGTTCCCGTTTTGCGGGTACTTTACCTAGACAGGACTGTATGTTCTGTGGTGTAATTTTATTTGTGTTCCCCTGATGAGGGGTCAGCTGTGGAATTTTAATTGCTGGTTGGACTGCTGAAGTCCGCATTACATATTGGACTAATTGTCTATGTATTTTTATTAATTGTTTTAGCTGTGCTAAAAGGTCTGCTGCAGGCATTTCTTCAATGTCTGGATGTGGTGTGTATCCGGCTAGGACCGGCCACGCCGCTCCTGGTCTACCTAGTGGACAGAGCCTGGTGATGTGATTATTATGTTTTAGGGCGCCATTAAACAAGAGCAGGTGCTCTTGGAATTTGAGTGGTATTTCCACCTCCTCGAAAGGAGTGTACTCATTAGGAGGTTCCTCTATTTTGTAATAGTGGAAGTCCTTTGTTACAGCGTTTGCTGCTGGAAAGTTTATCCATGAATAGAATACCTCTGTCTGCCGATATTCGTGTGCCTCAATTACGAATATGACTGTACCACCTCTTGGTGTCAGTCCATTTTCTATAAGTTTTAAGGTTATAGATTTTCTTATGTTGACCGGGATGAGTATTATATCCGGGTCATTTTCCTGCAGAGTATTATCAGCTGCTAGTAGTTCAGCTGCTATTGTGACTGTCTCTCTTTCTACTTCACTGTCTGACATTTTACTGTTAGAAGGGTTATTTTGTTTATTTGCAGATCAGGTTTCTATGGAAACAAAGATTAGATGCACAATATTTTGGAACAGGGTATCCTTCAACGTTGAATAAACCAAGAACCATACATAGGAGTCTCCTCCTGCGAGGTTTGGCGGATATGACCTTTCACCCACTCCAGACGTCTTTGGAGTATTATGGGAAAAAAAGGGGCTCTGTGTGAAAAAGCACGACTGAGTTACTCTAATGTCTTGCGTTAGTTTTATCGCCTATCCAAACGGTTGGGCGCCATGTAGTGTAGTTCCTATTATCCCAATAGGCTCTGCGCATTGGAATAATATCTTCAGTAGTATAGACCTAGGGCAGAGGTTAACTAGGTCTTTTACCGACGATATTAGACTTAAAGTTTTGTGTTTGCCAGCTAGCTCAGAGTTCACTAGAAACTTTCTCGAATAGGCAAGGATGAGTTTAACCTCCCTGGATAGACCAGAAGGGATTTAGTTTCTGACAACCATAGAACATGACAACTTTGCTCTCCCCTAATCAAGAGTGTATCTCTAGAGTCGTGTGAAAACAAAAGACAACTTATTTTACTCAGTCAGTTCAGTGCATTCTTAGTTTCACCAGATTGTAGAGAAAAGGAAGAGACGGGCGTGTTCAATAAAAGATGTTATTTATTGATCAGTCTCTTTTCTCGTACAAGAGAAATGGATCGCTATTATTGCAATACTTATAGTTAAGTAAAGTGCATACAGTAAAAACAGAATTATAAAATAATACTGTAAAAGCATTGATATGGTTTCTGAGCCATATGATACTTTAAAATGGATAAAATAGATACATACATATATACATTGACTAATCGTACTCAACTGGTGCTTCTAACCACGCCTACCCCAGTGTACCTGACCTAAGCCTAATACGTGGGCGGGAGTAGATAAGTAGCAGTTTAAGTTAAGTTTGTTTTGCCAAGGGACTGACTCAAGAATTCTCTGCAAGGGGTTATTCAGTTCTGTACCTGGGATCTAGAAGGCTGGAGGGCTGGTATCTCTTATCCCAGGTCTTGATATTCCAGCTGCCTGCGAGGGCGGCTTGGAAGCGCCGGAGCTGGATTTCTCGGCAGGAGAAAAGTCAGCGTCTCCTTTCTCAGCGCGTCAGAAAGGCGGGGCAGCGTCTGTGGGCTTCGCTCTCAGCTGGGCTCCTCGGCACGTCTCGCTGCTCCAATCTTGTCACCACCGCGTGTGTTTGCTTAAGGCAATGTCGGTAATATTTATACCTGAAAGGTGCCGAGATTGACGTAAGGATGGACATAAATACGTCAATAAGGATGTCATACGAACGGGTTCGTTCGCACATTCTTTACTGAAGTTCTCGATGAAATCAAAACAATGGCTGCGGGGATTTTCCCAGGTCGCTGTAGGTTTGATTTGTTTTGAGAACTCCGTATGCCTATCAGGGGGCTGGAGGAATATCGCTTGCCTAATTAGATGGCATGCGTTATGACTTAATCAGATAACGCGCTTCTGTGCCGTGGTGTGGCTTAATCAGATAACGGGTTTTTGCGCCGTTAGATGGCTGCTAGTTAATTAATTAACCAAACCAGGTTCAGGAATAGGGGGATCGATACAGTACCCATAGGAATACATCACAATGGGGGTGCTCATGTGCCAGACATACCCCAATTACCTCTAAATATGTCTTTCATCCCATTTATTGAATCTGTCTTCACCTATTTGCCATTATTTTTATTTAACCCATACACATCACATCACTGACCATTGTTCTCTGCCAAAACAATTGGAGCTAGCAGACTCATTAGCAGCACAGTCTCCCTTGCTCCCTTGATCTGAAACTCTCTCATCAGATAAACTAGAAGTATAATTTGTACCTTTTTCTTGCTCATTCTCCCTACGCAAAAAATTATGCAGCCTGCCAACCACAGCTCGAAGGGCCATTGCCCTTTCAGAGCCTGGCATGCTTGTTCTCTGCTTACACATACTCCTCCCTCTGTGGGAATTGTTTCTTCACCTCAAAGTCACAGTGAAGACTGTTTCGCCTTCGGAAGACACCCTCAAACTCGCTACAAGCCTCATTTGAAATCCAACAAACAGATCTGTTCACCTTACACAAGTGCAACTAACTGGTGAATCATTTCACACACAGTCACAATGTTTTGGTGACCATCATAGCCTTGGTCTTTCAAAGAGTTGAACAAGACTGCAATCAAGGTGCCAAATATTAAATGATAAGGTACCCATATGTTTCTGTTAAACACCCATTTAGACACCCTCTAATTAAGAGAAAATGTACTCTTTACGCTTAGTGGGGCATAGCATCGTTACAGATAATGATTTTACATAGTTCTGAGACATTATAAAAGTATGTCCCTTAAACCTAAATGCCAGGCCATGTGCCTGTATGGTTATTTTGATTTTTGATTTTGGCATAAGGGGTCTCACAGTATATTAGAAATTAGTGTATTAGTCCAAGTTACACACATTTGAGGTAATCGATGTAGAATTGCACATAGATAACTAAGACAACATGGATCTTGAAAAACAACATTAAGGCCATCTGTTCAGGACTAAAGACTTAAGGCTATGGCTCAACAGATGAGACTGATGAATAGATCGATAGCCACTGATGTCTTCTGCATGAGTGATTCACTTGCACAGCCAGCACTGTGAAATGCTCCTTCCGGATAAACCATGGCCAGGAAATCCGAATCGGTTCATCACATTCAGCAGAGAAACATGATGTCTTGTGGGGTCCAACGGCGGTCTCAGCTGTCCTCCCTGCCAATCAACCTCTACATTTGTACAGTTTCAAATGTATGCAGACAGTATTCAGCATCATAATATGGAAACCCACTGTCAGGAATGGGGCTAATAATGTGGGAGGTAGTGACCCCTACCACCTTAATAAATGCCAGATGGTTAGGCTAAAATACCGTTTCTGTGAAAATATATGCGGAACCCCTGGTTGGACAATGTAGTACTTTTAAAAATATTGTTCTTCAAATCTAATGAGCAATATCATAAATTATCTCATTTAACATGTCCTGAGTCCTATAATATGCGAGGTCAGAAGCAGTGCACCATGGAGGCACACATTATAGGTGGTTGACTAAATCATGACTAGCATATTTAAATGTTTTGGTGTTTTTTAAACGTTAGTTCCAGTTTTATTTCAACACCTAATAATAATATCACTTTAACCTTTGTATTTTGAATGAATTCCTAGGTTAATTTTATAACGTCAGTTAAGGTTTTAGCACTTAATCTAACTATAATATAACTTTAACCTTTGGTACTTTCAGTGTATTTCCTAGGTTTTTGATCATATTCTAACTTTGGCCCAGCACTCTACCCTGCACGGTCAGCCAACCCCTGTTTCGCACAAAGATTGTATACCAAAATATTACTATTTTAAAATAAAAAAGCTAGTAAGCGACTTAGAATATGGGTACGGTGAGCACCAAGATGACAAAAGGTAATGCTGTGCTTCTGCAGACCTATTGTATTGAACTATTTTTAGCCCCTTTAATAATGCATTATGACTCAAATTACTAAAAGCCTACACCTCCGCTCACATTCTTAACCAACTGGTTGCATACATGCATTAACATCTCGGTGCTTTTTTACTTCAGCCTGCTCCTCTGGAAATGCTTTACATTCAACAGCTCCTATTCCAATAAAATGGCGGTCAGTAGTGCCTCACTTTTGTCTTGAATATCAAATGTTAGCACTCTAGTTCTTTGGAGCTCTGTGGTGAAGCTGTAGTTGATCAGTAGGGAGTAAATGACAGACTGCTACTGGTGATGGAAGTAAATGTTTCACTCTACATTTCAAAATTCCTTTCTAACATGAATGATGAAGTTAGCCCTCAAATTTTACCTAAACAGAATGCCATGGGCTGGGCGAATCTGAAACAGTGTTTATTAGACCTGACAGCCTTAGGGTGGTCTTCCCCTAAATTATTTTCCTTCTCCCCTCCTGTTTTGCTGAAATTCACTTTTGTTGGCTTTCAGGCTCCTGGTACTTTACAACTGCTAACCAGTGCTGAAGTGCTTGTGCCCACTACTTTAAACATGGTAATATTGGCTTAGTCCCAATTGACACATTTAATTTACTTATAAGTTCCTAGTAAAGTGGTACAAGATTTGCCCAGGGTCTGAAAATTAAATGCTACTAGTGGGCCTGCAGAATTTCATGTGCCATCTTCTTAAGTTGCCATTTTAAAACATGTCTCAGGGGGCATGGCCAAGATGGCGGCGAGGTAGGACGCTCTGCATCCTCGCTCCCGCCTGCCGCCGGCCTTAACGCAGCCTCCTCGGGGTTTGAAGTCCGGGCCGAGGGGACAGAAACGGGCGAATCCCTCGGCGACTGGGGGGTCCACAATTAGAGAAAAACTTAGTCCTGATCACTAACTCAGGACCGCGCTGCGGCCCGCAGTGAAATCAGAGCCGGAAGGAAGGGTCCGCTCAGCCCGAGCAGTGCACAGGAAAGTGCATGCGTCTGCGGCTTGCCCCAGAGGCATCCAAGGCCGGCGCTCCAAGAATGCCATGGAAGCCCACAGGGGGCAGATCCCTGGACACAGAGAGGCACCATGGCCCCCCCAGCATGTCCAACAGCAGAGCATTGATTGAGGCCATCCGGGACCCGTGTGGCCTACAAGTATGGTGTATTCTGGTAGAGACGCCCCGCTCCACGCAGGCCGGCTGAGCCACTGAAGCGACCAAAGCCATCCAGCACTCAGGGGTGAGCAACGTGATGCCACTGCATACCTGTGGAATTGGAGGCCTGCACGGAAGGTGAAGAATAGAGGAGTGCCCTCCGTCAAGTCCCCCGGTGCCCATCTGTCGGGCCTAGGCCCTAATAAAGCAAAGGGGTCATGCCAGAAGGCCGGCACTCAGGGTTGGAGTGAAACCGCTGGTGCCCAGAGAGGGGTCTCCCACAGGGCATCCTCAGAACCCCTAGGAGGAGAGACAGCGTGACAAGGGGCCCCAGCTCACTTCTGCATCAGAGCTAGGGCTGGATGGCAACACATAGACTCCCCGAGGCCCTTGCAGCCTGCCCTCAATGGACGAACTAGACCCACAAAGGGGCTGACTGGCACCATCGGCTGGGCCATTGCTGCAGGAGCGGGGTCCTAGAGGACCTGCAATGAACAGTCGGGCCAGAAGGCTTAGAGAGAGTCGGCGGAGATGCCTTGAGCCTTGCGGTTCAGCAGATTCACCAACGCGCACACAGCGCCCAAAACTCGGAGGTGAGCAGCTCATTGTGGCAGAAGTGCGACGGTGGCGGAGGCCATTAAAGGGGGTGCAGTCCGGAGGCATGATCCCCACAAAGACACTCCGGTGTCCAAGTGCCGGAGATAAGCCCTGACAGAGCAGGGTGGGCCAACAGGAGTCCCTGTACTCAGTGCAAGAGCACAGATGTGGGTACATGAGGAGAGGAGCCCCCCAGGGCCACCAAGAGGCATTCAGGGACAGCGGTGGAAAACCCGGGTGGCCGGGTGTCGGTGCCGCGAAGCCCTACCTATAATCGAGTGCTGGGATCACCCAGAGGATTGGTTGACCCGAATTCCTGGGCACGTGCAGCTGAGGCGGGAGACCCAGGCACCCCTGCAGTGACCAGTGGGGGATGAAAAGAAGCAGTGACTTACGGCACACAACTCATTTTGAAAGAAAGCTTAGAAAAGGGAAAGCTTCCCAGTAGCACGGGTCGCCTAGGCCTGCTACGCTACCTCGACTTTCGTGACTCACGGGAGACAGAGGGGGCAATTAGGGAGGTGAGATTCAGCAGGGCCCCAGATCTAAGTGGTGACCACAAGACGAGAACCCTGGATGAGGGGCAATAGTGTTGACACAGCCACAGCCAGCAAAGGCCGCAAGAGGCGAAATGTCTACCAATCGAGCGAAGAAAGACCGCTCCCTTAAGGACATGCTGATGCAACCCCAAGGTGGTGGTACGATGGATGCCCCACCGGCTGAAGAAGCACCATCTGGAGCAGCGTATGGCCCTGCAGAAGAGCCCATGACCCGGGCGTTCATGGACTCACTGTTCACAACTGTAAGAAACTGGCCCTATATATACTGCATCAAAGTGTGGTACAGTGTGTATAGAGCCCAAGGGTCTCCAGAGGTTTGAGTTAGATAGGACCTTACTCTCTAAAATGGTAGCTTGGCCGAGCAGTAAGGCAGTATCACAGGACAGTGTTAAGCATTTGATGTACACACTCAGTCAGCAAATGAATTCACACACTCAAGAACTGAACTCTAGGCCAATTGTTTTTGTATAAAAAATATACTGTGGTTTTATTTCTAGAACCAAGGAAATCTGGTACAGGTAAGCATATAAATACTATTCAGCTACAAGATGCTGTTATTGAATACTTTCAAAATATAGTAGAACTTTGTACCAATTCGACTTTACAGGGGTTGCAATGCAATGCACAAACTTAGTAGACTCAGTACATGGGAATCAACAGGCTTTTTCAGTAAAAATGCAATTAAATACTTTTCGGATTACTTTTACCAACACAGTGCTGGATCCTAGATTCAGTACTGGGGCATTTCCTGAAAACAGTTGAATAAATGCGTTTTAGTTAGATGTACGATTTTTAAAGAATATTAATGTGTTTCAAAAGTTGACACAAAAACTTTTTCACATAGAATGACCAATGTTATCCTATGGGAGGAAATTCACTTTGCAGGTGAGTTACTTTAACAATACTTTTCTTACTCAGTGCTGGATACCTAGTTTCAACACTGGGACATTTCCTGAAAACAGTTTAGAAAATGCTTTTTAGTTATTCAGGTGATTTTGAAGGAATATTCTTAGTCTTCAAAAGTCAACACTTAAAAACTTTCTGGGAGAAAAAGTGTCAATGTTATTCTATGAGGAAAAAGAGGTTATCGGTTTCCAGGTAGGTAATCGGTCTTTGGAGTTAGGGTCCTGGGGTTAGACTCAGGGGTCTCCCAGGGTCAGTGATGCACTGTTGTTGCACCCTCAGCAGCACTCTGGCGGCCGGGTGCTTAGTGTTGAAGCCCAATGTTACCCAATGGAGGATAGGGGGACTCCGGTTGGTGGCTGCTGGCAAGCAGGCCACAGAGTTGTGGGAGCAAAGCTCTTAGGGTTAAGCTCAGGGCAAGTTGGAGACCAAGTTAGCACAAATGGGGCACCCTCAGCAGCACTATGGCGGCCGGGTGCAGGGTGCTGTTTTGAGGTCGGGAGCCCCATTGATTTCAATAGAGATTCCCCGGGCCAAAGAAACACAGCAGGCTCCAGGACGAGGATCTTCCAGGAGCTACCACCACTTCGAGGGGTAAGTAGGGATGTTGAGGGTTAGGTAGGCACTGATGGGTTGGGCACACAAGGCCGTGGGTTGTTGGGTGCAGGGGTGCCTTGGGAAGTCGGATTTTCTTACCCGCTCTGGTCATGGTAGGGGGAGGTCCTTTGGATGGAGGCTGCAGGCATCCTCTGGAGGGTTGAGGCATGTCAGGGGTTCACCGGATCTCGGGTCAGGATCGCCGGGGAGACCTCCTTGTGGTATTTTTCCACTCAAGCTCGGACCGGGTTCGGCGGGTGCAGAGTGGGCTGGATTCACGATTTGCGGTTCCTGGCTGGCACAAGAAGCTGCAGTTCAAACACGTCCGGTGTTCACGGGAGAAACAGCTTGAAAAGTGAAGGCAGGCAGGTCCTCTGGGGTTTTTGATGTTGCTGGCCACTGGACCCGCCAGGGGTTTGCAGGAGCAGGTTCAAGGGGAGACAGGCCTGTAGGGCTGGGACCAAGTCAATGGGCGTCGCCTTCTTGTTAGCTCTGCACGGCTTCTCGTCCTTCCTCTCTTCTTTTTCTTTTGGTTGCTGTATCTGAGGAAGGAAGGGTCGGGGTGCCTCTAAATACTAAATTTAGGAGCCTTACAGGTAGGCAAAGGGCAGGGACCAATGGGTCTCTTCCCTGGGGTGGGTACACCCCCTATTCTGCCACTCTCCAGTGGGAGGGGGCAGGAGCCTCTCCCCGGTTGGCTGGGTCCCCTCATCCTCAAGATGGTGGGGACTCAAGGTTGTGCTTCACCTCGCCTCCCCCACCCTAGGGGTTGAGTTGGCAGAGATGGGCGCACCTCTCTACCTCACTTGTGTTTCCCGCCGTTTCTCCCGCCCAAAGTGGGGGGTGTTACCAGTGGGGACCGGTTGCTGAAAGCAGCAAATGGTCTGGAGAGGCTCACAAAGGTGGCATGCCTGTGAAGCCTCTCCTTTGTGAACCCTGCCCATCCTGGGGGAGGGAAGTTGGCACCTTGTCCCAGGCTGTGCATTGTTTCAGGTCCCTAAGAGCAGCAAGCTCTGGACCAAGGGGTCCAGAAACATGTCTGGTGGTGGCAGTCTAAGCAACAACTCAGTCAGGTCACTAGGAGTTGGTCGAGTTTCAGTGGGGCATCTCTAAAATGCCCTCTGTTGTGAATTTTACATTAAATCGCACACTGGCATCAGTGTGGGTTTAATGTGCTGAGAAGTTTGATACCATACTTCCCAGTCTTCAGTGTAGCCATTATGGTGCTGTGGAGTTCATATTCACAACCTCCCAGCACCATATACTCTTAATTGCAGCACTGCACTTACATTGCCCAAAAATGGACTTGGGCACTGTAGGGGTACAGGGCTCATCCACCTGTACCCTCACCACTGGCATAGGGCACCCAACTAGAGCAGTGACTGATGTATGCCAGGGCAATGCTTTTTGGGCTTGGCACACAGAGATATGTGCCATGTCGACTCTTCACTTTATTCTGCACCAAGACACGCAGCCTGCAAAGGCAGTGTGTGAGTGTCAGGGTATAGGACCTCTAAGGGTGGCACAATAAGAGCTGCAGCAGCCCTTAGAGGTCTTCCCTGGTCACAGTGCCCTGGGTACCTGTGGTACCATTTACCAGGGGCTAACATGTGGCCAAAGATGCCAATTGGTTCCATGTATGGGAAAAAGACAGGCCCTGTGAACCTGATTGGCAGGGACCCAGGGCACATCAAGTCAAAGTGCATTAGTAGTCTGGCAAAAAGTGGGGGGGTTACTGCAACAGAAACCCACTTCCCTACAACGGCCCTGAAGGATGACTTACGGTCGAGAAAGACCTAACAATGTAAATCAAAGAGATCAGAAAAGACTCTGATGCATTAGAAGAGAGAGTGGCAGCACTGGAGGACAGAGGAGACACTCGGGCTGAAGAACTGGAGGCAGAAAGGCAAGAAGTGATCCGAATTCAAGTGCAACATATAGACCTACAGGCTCACTTAGAGGATCTTGAGAACCATTCCTATAGGAACTATGTTCAAATCTGGGAGTGGCGTCAAAGGCAAAGGGTGGCGATATCTTTGGATATGTGAGGGATCTGTTTAATCATATAATCAGCAATCCCCAAGACACAATGATTAAAATAGACAGAGCACAAAGGGTGGGCGCTCCCCACTCGGACAAAGCCCCCCCAGTGGACATCCTGGTCTGTGTCCATGACTTCCAAATGAAAGAGGAGATTATCCGCAAAGCAAGGGCAAAACATCCAATCACATTCCAGGAAATGACCCTTATCTTGTTTCAGGACCCTGCCTCTCTAATGCAGCACAAGTGTAGGGATTTTAGCCCATCCACCTCTTACCTAAGCGCTCAAAATATTTCATACTCATGGGCTCACACCTTCATACTGATTTTTCAATGGGTAGGCAAACTAAGAAAACTACGCTCCTTGTCGGAGGCTTGTAGACTCCTGGAATTTGAGCCACCTGAGGAGCTCGGTGGTGGGTATTGGGAGTCACCGGCTCGAGGAGACCAACATCCATGGTAGCGCAGACAGAGGTGTTTTCAAAGCCCAAACAAACCGGACCAAGCAGAAATCGCAAAAGGTCAACAAGAAGCGCTGGAGTCCATCCCTTTGGCCCTGACAAAAACCGAGGACAACTGAGCTCATCTAGTGGGGTTGTCCCCACTGAGAACTAGTAAGCAGTCGGTGGGCGGGGGGCGGCGGTGGGAGCTTGGCCACATCATGAACCCCATACTCATTTCCTGGTGGCCAAATATGGCTGACGAACTGACTCTAAACTTTGGGTGGGTTTACAAAACCCATGCTTTTTCAAGAGGCTTCAGTTTTTCTCTTGTTGTTTTTCTTATAATAGGGATAGTTTTGTGGGCTTACATTCACCAATGAAATTTCTAAGAACTTCTATTGCACATACACAGACGCTTGCTCAGGCTATGTTGATATTCCAATGAGTGTGCTTGAAAAAGGGCAGAGACCATGCAGAAACACAACCCAAACACCAAGAATGCAACCCACTAGACTTACAATTCTTACCCTCAATAATCCGGTTAAACGTAGAGCAATTCTGTCACATCTTGAACACTCTAAGGCGGACATTTGCCTCCTACAAGAAACTTACCTTTTAACTACTGACTGCTACAGACTTAAGACACGGTCATTCCCCACCCAATTCTTTTCGTAAAACTCAACCAAAACAGCAGGAGGTGCCATCCTGCTGGCCGGCTCCTTTCAGGGGAAAGTGGTACAGAAAGAGGCTGAAATCCGAGGGAGATTGCTCCCCTATTGCTTCACAGTGGGAGGACAGGGTCTGATAGTGGGAACAATCTACTCTCCAAGCTAGGGACGGGAAGAATTCCTACACAAAGCATTAGCAGAGGTATTGGCCACAGACGAGCGATACATTTTGTTGGGAGGGGACGTTAACCTGGTTCTTGATAATAATATGGGCAGATCTACCCAACGATATGGTTAAGCAGGAGCTTTGCTGAAGAAGGGACACAATAGATTAGGGGACTCCACTAGGGGCACTAGGTATGGTGGATTTGTGGAGAGTAGCCCATCCCCACGCAAGGGAATTTTCCGATTACTCCAACATGCATAACACATATGCCAAACTGGACTACCTCCTTGGAACCTGAGACATAGTATTGATCTATAACATGCAGGTATTAAAACGATCAGCCGTTTCCTCAATATTGTTTGATACTGAGATCACCACCTGTGTATCATCGGCATATGTTATGACCGAGAAGCCATATTGTCTAATGATTGCTGCCAGCGGGGCCACATAAACATTAAAAAGGGTGGGACTCAAGGATGATCCCTGTGGCACCCCACATGGCAGCTTAAAAGGCTTAGAGGTCTTACCATCCATTTCTACCACAAATGATCTATTTGTTAGGAATGAGGTTAATAATTTGGTGGCGCTATCTTGAAAACCGAGTAACTGAAGTCTACCGATCAAGATTTCGTGGTTGACCATGCCGAAGGCCGCCGATAGATCTAACAAAATCAAGGCGGCCTTCTTTCCTTCATCCAGGGTTTTTCTTAATTCTTCTGCTGCCGTCACCAGGGCAGTCTAAGTCCCGTGGCCTTCTCTAAAACCGAACTGAGAATGGTCTAGTAGTTCTCCTTCTGCTATAAAGGACATGATCTCCCTATTAATCAGTTTTTCCAGCACTTTGGTGTGGAAAGGAATCCTGGATATTAGCCTATAATTTTTAGGTTCCGATGGGTCCGTATTAGCTTTCTTTAACAAAGGCCGAACCAAAGCCATTTTCCATGATTCTGGAAAAATGCTTGACTGAATTACTTCTAAGAAAATAATCCTGAGTTGCTCACTTATCAATTCTGGGCATAGGTGAAAGATTTTTGGAGGGCAGGGATCTGACGGAGCTCCTGCCTTCGTTATTTTTACTACTTTGGCAATCTGATCTTCCGTTAAAGGGAGAAAAGAAAAAGTTTTATCAGTAGATGGAAGATGGCTCCCTGGTGTTTTTATCCCCACAGGGCTGTTTATCCTATCTCTAAAAGTTGTATACACTGCCTCCACTTTATTATAAAAAAACATTACAAGAATGGTACAGAAGTCTGGATTAGCTATCTTCTGTGGATTCCCTGGGAGCTTGGCTAATTTTTTGACTGTATTAAATAATTCCTTACTGCAGTTTTTAGATTCCTGGATTTTTTGTGTAAATATTTGCTTTTCTCCTCAATTATCATTTTTTTGTAGTCTGATAAAGTAGCTGCATATTCTTTTTTCCTTGTCTCTTTAAAGATTTGAAAACTACAATAAAAAGATTTGAACCATAAAAACATGTCTCAGGCCTGACATTGCAACCTGTGTGCAGTTTTCACTGCCATTTCGATGTGTCAAATTAAAACTTGTGTCAGACCTAAACCTTCCTTTTTAATACGAATAACCCACCCCTAGGGTAGGCTCAAGACATTTGTTAGAGCAGGGTACAGTGTATTTAAAAAGCTGGACATAGACCTTTAAGCTTTACATGTCCTGGTAGTAAAACACTCCTAAATTTGTTTTCCATTATTGTGAGGCCTACCTCTCCCATGGATAACATTTGGTTACTTTTGGTCGGCTGTGACAGAAATGAGTATAAGGAATTTATTTGTGAGCCCAATTAGCTGTCACATACCCAGTGGGTCTTGAGAGGCCCATTCCTCTGAAATCTATGCACCATCGTCTACAGGTGATGAGTCCTCTCTGGTTGTTAATAATTTCTCAGGCATTCAAGTAACTCAGGAGAAGTAGA
The DNA here is from genome assembly GCF_964261635.1 of Lissotriton helveticus. Taxonomy (NCBI): domain Eukaryota; kingdom Metazoa; phylum Chordata; class Amphibia; order Caudata; family Salamandridae; genus Lissotriton; species Lissotriton helveticus. The sequence continues at coordinate 1,526,290,956 of NC_136065.1, forward strand.
CCATGGCATTAGCCAGAGTTTGTGTGGAAAGGTCCCCAGTCCAGACAGGGTACATATTGATCTTATAAAATTCAATCAAATGCTAATGTTTTTAACAACCTTGTTGACTCCCCACTACTTGAGTCCTAGAAAACCTCCATTGTTGTACCCATCTTTAGGAAGGGAGATCGGTCTCACCCAGGATGCTACAAGCCCATCTCCCTAATAATGTTCTTGTTGGTTTTGGCTTGTGTGACCCGACAGTACTGCCCTCAGGCTCTGAAGTTGATGGCTGCACCACAGAACTTGTGCCCTTGAGGAGTGGGCATATAATTCTCAGCCTTTCTTTACCTAGGCAACTGGTTTGCAACACTTCTGTTTGAAACATCCACATCCAAAAAAGGAATGAAAGTGGGCAGTAATTCTTCATACCGTGGATCAAGAATTGTGCCACTGATGTAATGTGTGGATGACAGAACATCTCTTTGTACCCTTGTATTAATAGATAAGGGAAGGATTAAGCGTTCCACCAACTTATCCGTATCTTTTTTCATCCACACCTACGTACATTTCAGACACCTCCTTTAGCTGTTCCTGTAGCATATGCATCATATGCTTGGCCCATGTTACTGTCCTCCTTGCTGACTTCTCGTGTTAAAATCTCAAAAGGAAGCAGCATCTCTGTCAGGCATGTGATTAGGCCCCATTGGTCCATCTCAATGATCATGCCCTTCACAGTTGCAACCACTCTTTACATGACATATTGATTGATCGGTCTTTTCTGCTCAAACAGACGTTGCCACATGTAGTAAGTCAAGTTCCAATGTGTTGGCACCTCCTGTGTGAGTTCCTTAACAGGCATTCTATTATCATGCTGAATGACCCTCAACTGCTTCAGGGCTTTAAAAGAATGGCTGAAATGAGTGTATCTTCTTCTGCTGGTGGACAGTAAGAGGCTAACTCAGTCTTCTTTGTTTAGAAAGTCCTGTACAATAATGTTGATGCAGTGCACCAAACACAGGAACCTGAAATAAACACCATCTGGCATGGTCTTAACTATCACTGCCTTTGTCCGCGGCAACAAATCCCATGTTAACCCCTCTTGTTCCCAGATATTCAAAGACCTTGTTGTTAAAGTCTTCCAAGAAATTTGCATCAGTATAGGATTTCTCCCTGGCAAACATGGCTACTGTTGCTTGCTTCCAAGCACCATTGCAAATCTCAGCAGTGTCAGCACCTGCAGATATAATTTTTCTAACCCCCGCAAAAAAGTTCTAGTGTGCAGTCATGCACATGTAATCAGTGGCTTCGCAACTGGTACACATGTCCATCATCAGGTGGATAGTATGAACAGCATTCTGCTGCAAAGCTTATCCAAGCAATTCCAGCACATCGTGATGTAGCGCTGGAACAGCAACTCTGGCAAAACAGGACCAGCAGGGAAGTTTATATTCCGGGCAGATGGCTGCCACAAATTCTAGAAAACCAACGATTTCTACAAAAGAAAAAGGAAGGACGTCCAGCGCTAACATTTTAGACAGCTTCCTGTTGTACACACATGCCAGTGGGTGGTTACATTCATACTCCCCCTCCTGCCTTAACATGCTAGGAATAGTAGACTGGATTTTCTTTCTTTTCTGGTGCCACTGATGCAGGTGACTTCTTGAGAGCAGAAGGTGGTAGGCTCAATGTGCATCTCAGCGGAGCAGTCAGAGTATACTCTTGCCTTGGTGTCTCGACCTGAGTCTAATTATGTGCTGTAAATGTGCTAGGGCAACTTCAATCAAATAAACAACTCATCAATAGCAAAACAATACATAAATTAAGAAATAAAAAATAGTAACACTAATATATAGAAAAATAAAAAAATATTTTTATTTGTTGTACATGGTAGTACATTTAAAAAGAGGTAATCTAATTATTATACATCTCTAGGCGGAAGTTGACTTGAGCAATATATTGAACTTCAGTCATTTATCAGGCCTTTCAAAAATGATTATTCATACAAAATTATTCTTCAGATAAAAATACACTTCATTAATCAGCAATTTATAATATTGTAAACAATGTCCAATGAACAACAATTTATCGGGAGGTTTCCAAGTTGTATGTCAACGCGCGTTTCGGCAGCCCATGCTGCCTTCCTCATGAGTGCCACCTCCAAAATAGTATATTTGATGCGTATGTAGTGCTGAATTTTATAGGAGACTATTTATTGGTCTCTGTTGATAGATATAACAGGGATTACTGCAGGAGCAGGTAACCTCAAATACTGTAAGATAATCAAAGCGGGTCAAAAATAAGATAAAATAGCCCACTATGGGATCCAAAACTGTCTCAACGTCGTGTAAACCTAATGCTTTAGAGCTTGAAGCTAGGGCTGGAATGACCAGGTTTCCTCAATATGCATTCATCACAGAATATTCTTGGTGCCAGCAAAGATGTTTTTTGGATGAGCTGCTTATCCAAAGAACTCAAATAATTCCTGCTATATCAGTATAATAACAGCAAAATACGGGCCGTTCAGGACCGGATACTGATGTGTACAATGCTTTCTGAAAGGATGTTGAATCAAAAAAAGACCTGAGTCTAGTGCCATTGCGAAGTTGCCTATGTGGGCGATGCTACTGCTCTGCTGGGGACAGGGCTGATTTGCGTAATGACAATGTCTTCCTTTACTTCACCTTCCACCATGATTGAAATATATTCCCTTTCACTCAGCCTTTCACCCCCTTATTTCAACTATGTGCTCTAAGATGCAGTATCTTTGCTAACATAAGAAAAAAGATGCATAAAATCATTACAATCAGCATTATTACAATTCCATAAAATACAAAGGGAGAAATCATATTATAATGATAGTGGAACCAGATCTATAGAGCCGTGTGTACCACTCTCCCCATGCTAGGAGCTATGTATTTTAATAATAGAAGATCTCTAAGTTCAAACGGGGAACCCTTTACCTCCAAAATCAGGTGAAGTGAATCACATCTCAAATCAGCACAACTCTTTGTCAATGGTAAGGTTACAGCTGATCTACTTGTCTAATGCATGTAATGCAATATTAAAAGCACCTGAGTTTCAGAAATGAGAAGCTGTGTGAGTGTTGTGTCTAGAGAGAGGGGCGATCAAACTGCATCAACAGCATACATTGTTATTTAACCTTGAACACTTTGTGCAGACTTGAGGTCACAGTGTTAGTATAGAGATGTTAAAAACAGACTGTTCTCACGTGAAGGAAAGCAATCAATTTGTCTGTATAAAAACAAAGGCATGTAGTGTTGTGTGCAAAAGCAGCAAAATGGCGTTTGAGCAACTAACTCACTTATGCTAACATAGCAATGGGTGCAGGCAGAACCATATCCTCACTACACCCTCCCTTGATAGGGCCAACGCACGAAAAGGAACAGAATAAGAATGCAGCGTTCAATTTGTGGGAGACAGAAATAAGTTCAGTATTGTCAAAAGGGGTCACAAGGAGATGAGAGGGACAAAAATAAAAGAATGTATTTAAAAAGAAAAAATGCAAGTAGACAAAAAGAAAAAGAAAACTTCATCACAGTAAGAAGAGAAGAAAAAAAACTTGAGTGATGCAAGCACTGCCTGCTGTACCGCTGCCAATTTGATCCATCAGCATGTTTGCACAGTATGTCGCAACGGCCTCCAAAAGGAACTCATTATTATTGTCAACAAAGAGTTCCGCCATCCAATTTAGTAACGGAAATGAACATACATGTTCCTCGATTGCAGGAGCCTCTAGCACAATCAGAGGACAACTTGCGTTTTCTTTAAAATAACTTCGTTCCAGGAAGTCATGAGCAGCCGCCCATATGTCCCAATTTGCCAAAACTCTGTACGCTGCCGCACAGGCAATAATCCCAATTCCAGAAGAGGCCAACTCATGAGCCACTAAGAGATTGATTAGATTATCAAAATCTGGAGCAGGAGACACCGTGTTTGAGAGACAGAGTTCTAATGCCCATTCAAATTGGCAATCCAGGCAATGAAACAGTGGCTGTATGCAAGTAAAATATGAAAAGCGTAAGGATAATCCGTATGCCACGCTCAATGTGGCCAATGGCAGTATTCCATAGTGTTCAGACATTCGATCACGAAGCTGGGTCAGCCGGGTCGGCTCTCTCTTGACACAGACAGTGTAGCCATTTCGGAGCAAGCAAATCAACAGCAGCACACCAGCAGCCAAGGTGAGAATTAGAGGCAAAACGCCAAAGGTGCTCGAAAAAATAGAATGAAAAAATGCCGGTATCACACCAAATATAGTTTGGAATGAGGTCACCAGGCTGGGGCCAACAGTTTTAAAAAAGCGGGTCAGGGCTGTAGTGGTCGAGGCATTAAAGATAGTGTGGATCAAAGCGCCAAAAGGAAGTGGGAGATCCGTATTTAAAAGTGTGTGTACTTCTGTATACGTGTTAGCAACGTGAAGGACAAATGTTTCACGAGAAGAAGTGAGAGGGACTTCTTTTTGGGACAATTAAGCCCATATTCTGTTTAACTTGTTGAACTCTGCTTTCAGGGTCAGATTGAAAGGCCAAATAGAGATATCAAGCCTCCCATGTGGGGGCGGGAAAAGCAAATTTTTACAGTAGACTACGCGCTGTGGGACAGTGACAATGTACGGAATTCCAGCCAACATCCCGCAGCAAGCGTTATTATTTAAAAGTAAATAGCTACAGTTAGCTAATAGTGTGAAAGTTGGTGGATAGCTGGCACTGGAATCCCCTTCAAAATACAAGCTAAATTCGGAGCCTGAATGTTAAAGGCGCCGTGCAATTGAACATTCTTGCATACTAGTGAATGATCAGGTATGGAAGTGCACTCTTCCCCCTTCAAATAAACCTCCTTACCATCCCGCAAACATCTGTATGAGAAGGGCAGGGACCAAACTTCATGGAAAAAAGCGGTACCAAGTGGTTCATATCTACCCAGGACATAGGTTTTCATACATGAACTGAACTTAAACAGAGGAAAAGGCAATGTTATTAAACCATGGATGAGTCACACAGCTTAATTATATTCTGCAACAGAAAATGGTAATGCTTCTAATTTTTCAATATGCAATAGAGAATATGTCACATCCTTCATGGACATGAAATGTTGTTTTTCTGTTAAATTAAACGGTAACTGATGAAATATTCTTGTAGTCCCAAGGCACATTCCCAGATTTCAAATTTTGTAAAGTCCAAGCAAACTGCATTATGGAGTGCAATTGATTTTGACCATAGTACAAAACAAATACATCATCTTGCACAATATACACAACAAATAGAACAATATTATCTGGAGGAGAGTGTGTTGATGCTGTTATTAATGACAGCAAGCACTAGCAGCGACCTACATCCATAACCACCTCTTTATAAGTAGGCACTGCAGAGAGGCAAAATTAAAACGCACACCTACCTCCAGTTCATCCGACATTGGCAGTGGCACCAGCGTCAGAAAGTGGACCTCTTCAATTTGGGTCTTATTTACACCACACAATCCAGTGGGAGGAGCACCATTAGCGACCAAAAAATTGACAATATGGCAGCTGGTGTGGTGGTGGTATCTGTGCCACATCCCTCAGAGCAGGTTGTAATGTAGTGGCATTCACGATGACTGGCTCATTGTCATCCTCTTCTTCTACAACCATAATTCTAAGACTTTCTGAAATTTTCCTTTTCCTTTTGAATTTCTTGGTAGCACCGTTCTTTGGGGCCATCTTGAAGCTGTCAGTTGGCAGTGGCACTTAGCTTCACAAGCTGAAGTGATGTCTGTGTTGTGTGATCATGTGCACAGTGTTTTTGTCTGGAAGTACTGTAGTAATGTTGTCTCTTGTGCACATAAAAGCAAAAAAGCAAGAAGAACATTGTTGCAGTTGAGTTAGTGGTATTATTTAGTGTGGTCACTTAAATTATAAATAATCCAATATCAATTCGTCAACCACACCCTTTCATGTACACTCAGGAAGGTAAGAAAGAGCAAAAACAACACAGATGTGACTGTTGGCTTTATGTGCATCAAGTTGGAAATGGGATGTGGCACTCAGGTAGGTGCGGGTGACAATAGAAATCTGATAATGGAATAATACTTAGAAAATGAATGCTGTTGTGTGACTGTGGATCACAAATAGCACATAGGGTTGGTGCCAGATATTCGAAAATGGGGAAAATAAAATTAGAAAAAAAGTAAAAGATGTTTTAATTCATTTAAAAAAGATATACAAATTTTCAAAAATTAACATTTGAAAAAACTACAAATGTTTAAATAAAAATAAAAAAATAAAAAAACAAAATAAAAAAGTAGAAACAAAAAATATAACATATTAAAATATCAAAATGTAAAAATAAAAAATTGTGAAAAAAACCTGAAAATATCAATCAAAAATATAATTCAATTGTTGATATACAAGGGGAAGGGGACTGCTACTTACTACAATGACAATTTAATTTGGAACCCACTGTGATATAGGAGGCAAGGAGTGGTACAGATGAAAAACACAAAAAAAGTATGTAATAATATATATGAAACACTGTTCATATGGTACATTATTACTATAAGGCACAGCTTTCCAAACTATGTGGCGCGACACATTACTGTGTCGCGACCCATATGTAGGTGTGTCGCATCGGCAGAGTCGAGCTGAAGGGGCTCTTAGAAGGGGCGAAGCAACAGCAAAACCCCATTAACATGCACAAGGTC